>NC_072416.2:55500000-56750000 GCF_028858775.2 Pan troglodytes
GGAAGATCACTTGAGGCTGTGAGTTCGAGACCAGCCTGGGCAACATAATGAGACCCAGTCTGTACAAGGAAATATAAAAAAACTAACCAGGCATGGTGGCATGTGCTTGTAGCCCCAGCTACTTGGTAGGCTGAGGCAGGAAAATCACTTGAGCCCAGGAAGTCAAGGCTGCAGTGAGTCAAGATCATGCTACTGCACTCCACCCTGGGCAACAGAGAGAGACCCTATCTCTAAACACAAAAAACAAAAGACAGAGATACAGGGAGACCTGATTTGTCTGCGAAGGCTTCCTAAGGAAGGGACCCTTAAGGTGAAAGTGAAAGGATTAGTTAACTTGGTGAAGAAGAGAGGGAGAGTGTTCTGGGTAGAGGGAACTGCACGTGTAAAGGCCCCTTGGCAGAAGAGACCCTGGCCTGGAGATGGGCTTGGGAAGAGGCCAAGGTGGCTGAGTGCAGTGAGGAGGGGAAGTGTGGTGCTTGGAGAGGCCAGACACAGGGTCTTGAAGGCCAGTCCCAGGGTTCCATCTCTATCTTAAGAGTAACAGGGAGCCAGTCAAGGGTTTTACACGAAGCAGGAGATAAGATCCAATTGACTTTTTTTTTTTTTAAATGGAGTATCACTTTGTCGCCCAGGCTGGAGTACCGTGGCGTGAACTTGGGTCACTGCAACCTCTGCCTCCTGGGTTCAAGCAATTCTGCCTCAGCCTCCTGAGTAGCTGGGATTATAGGCGCACGCCACCATGCCTGGCTAATTTGTGTATTTTTTTAGTAGAGATGGGGTTTCACCATGTCGGCCAGGGTGGTCTTGAGCTCCTGACCTCAAGTGATCCACCTGCCCCGGCCTCCCAAAGTGCTGGGATTGTAGGCATGAGCCACCGCGCCCGGCCCCAGTTTATATTTTGAGAAAGAATCCCTCTGGCTGTCCTTAGAGAGCATATGGAGGGGGCCGAGTGGAACTGGGGGAGCAAGACAAGAAGCAAGAGCAAGTCTCGAAGGAGAGAGGTGGTGAGTAGTGAGAGGGCTGGTGGCTCTGAAGAGGTCTGAGAGATCTTCAGAATGGCAAGTGTCCCTGACTCCTTGGTGATTGGCTACTGGAAGCCAGGACACTCAAGGATAAGAAGGAAGAAAAACAATGACCCTGAGACGAACACTGTGGTCTCAGTGCCTCCACAGACATAGACAGAAAACCAAGCCCACGTTGGACGCTTTTTTCCAAAACTGATTTTTCACTCACTCCCTCTTCTTTCGCAGGAAAAGGTGAATTTTACCAACAGTCTCCGACATACCCCTGGAGAAACACACTGTCATTTATTTAACCAGCCCCTGACTGCGGCCATTTAGCTGTCTCTATTTTTGCTTTTGTAAACAATGCCACAATGAGCACTCGTGTGGCTAAATATTTGCGCCTGCACTTACAGATGATGTGTGCTTACAGACTTCCTTAGGAGAGATTTCTCAAAGTGAACTGTTTCTGCTGCATTTTGCCAGCCTGCACTGTTCCCATCTGAGGGCGGGCATCGATGGAGGAAATCTTCTGATGCCCATAAGGTCAAAGCTGTCTTACCTTTAATATTCAGTACCTGAAAAAAAAAAAAAAAAACCCTTCCAAGACCAATATGTTGACCAAAGGCTACTAGGAATTCCCCAGATGATTCAAATTAATTTGTTCCTCCTCTGCTATGAGGACTCCAAACTTCCACTTGACAAGAGTCATAATTGTTTGGGTGAAACATTATTTGCTCAGTCCACAGATGAGACTTGCTGAACATATGGGTTTGGGGACCCCCCTTGCCATACCCTTAAGTCCCCTCCCCAGGGTCTGAGACTTAGCGATGCGTGGAGAAGTCATTCCCCACAAACTTGCGCATCTCCTGAAGGGCATCTGCACTGAGCAGCTGGGAGGACCTGGGTAAGGTGAAGACAGAAGGTGTGGGGATTAGGTCAACCCTCTGCAGGGACAGTCCATGGCCTAAAGGTGTGGGCATTACCCTGGGGATGCACCCTGCGGCCATTTCCTGAAGCAGCATTGTCCCGTGGCAGCAAGACTGGCCACGTCATTTCTGGGGCCCAGTACAAAAAGAATATGTGCCCTGCCGACAAATTATTAATAAATTGCTGAGGGGTGACAATAGAGCATTAAACCAAGCCCTGGGCCCTCGGAAGTGTAGGGCCCAAAGTGACAGCACAGACTGCCCGCACAACCGTGAAGCTGGCCTTCTTGGCAAGTCTCTTCCTCCCAGAAAGGTCTTGCAGGCGTGGAGCAGCAGAGAGGAGGTAAGCGTGGGAGGCCAGCTCAGGGAGCAGCCCAGCCCAGCCCTGGCTCACTGCCGGGTAGCCGGTGAGCCTCTGGGGCCTCCTTGAGGCTGCCTGTCAGGCTGATGGAGTGGATAGATGCAGTAGAAGCAGATGGGGCCGGTGACCTGGCAGACAGGTGCTCGCATAACACCTCTGCAGCCACAAAGCCGTGCAAGCCCAGCATGTGGGAGGGACTGGCGTGGCAAGGATTTGAGGGCTGCCTGCGGAGCGGGAGAAGAAAGCTGAGATTAACAACAGTGAGAGCAACAGAAGCTCTTCCTGCACACTCATGGGTGCCAGGTGCTGTGCTTGGCCTGAAGAGCCATCCCTTGAGACTGGAGCCACTGTTACCCCCACTGAATAGAGGAGGAAAGAGGCCCAGAGGGGAGAAGTGGCAGCATCTAGAAATCCTGAGTCCTCTTCTCTGTTCTTCCTTGTCCACCTCCAGCCCTGTCCTGCAAGGGACCAATGCCTGGAGTGGATGGGGAACTGGCCACCAGTGGCAAGGGAGAAACCCAGGAGTCCCACCTCCCAGAATGGGGCTTTGCCTCGATGTTGGGGGACCTGTTGCCCCAGTCCCTTGTTGAGCCTCCACCTTCTCCTCCCTTTACGAAGCCTGTCCCTTGGGACTGAGGGCAGAGGGGTGTGTGTGTGTGTGTGTGTGTGTGTGTCCTGGATGCATAGGAGCTTCCCCTCCTTCCTCAAGGGAGTCAGCCCCCCCACTGCCAGGACCCACAGCCAAGGCCAGCTCCATGGCCGGACCCCAGATGTTCCTTCCTGGCGCCTCTGTTACTGTTTTTGAATCAGCCGTGCGGTAGCCCCTCCACCCTATCTGGGTTTGATCGTCCATAAAAAAATTAATGGTCCCTGCAAATAAAGAAGCACAACAACAGAGGAAGGCTTTTTAGACAATCAATTAAAAGCCTAGGAGAGGGATTATCTCATTGAAATATCAATTTTTAATAGCACGGCATCTTTGAATTTCCTCTCAAAAAACTTTGCACAGTGCATTTGCCTGACTTGGTTTCTCTCTCCAGCTCTTGCTGCCTTCGAGTGCCCAGAGCAGGGGCCTGAGAGGGAGCGTGGGAGGTTATCCAACCATCCATTCATCCATCCATCCATCCATCCATCCAATGCTTAATGAGCTCCAGCTATGTGGCAGGCATAGGTGGTGGGGGCACCAAGGTGAGCAAAAAGGAGGAACTCGCCGGCCGGCAAGGTCACGGGAGGGCAGCACCAGCCAGGTGAAAACATTGGCAATGAGGAAAGTGAAGCCATCTGGAAAAATCAATGTCAAGGGACTGAAATGCAGGTTAATAGGGGCACAGGAGAGGGTGTATCCTTTTAGCTAGAGGAGTCAGGGAAGCCCTTACCACTTCCTTGCCCTTGGGAAATGACCTTTAACTTTTTTTTTTTTTTTTTTTTTTTGAGACAGAGTCTCACTCTGCACCCAGGTTGGAATGCGGTGGCACTATCTCCGCTCACTGCAGCCTCCACCTCCCAGATCAAGTGATTCTCCTGCCTAGTAGCTAGGTTTACAGGTGTGCATCACCATGCTCGGCTAATTTTTTTATTTTTAGTAGAGATGGGGTTTTGCCATGTTGGCCAGGCTGGTCTCGAACTGCTGACCTCAAGTGATCCACCGCCTCGGCCTCCCAAAGTGCTGGGATTACAGGTGTGAGCCACTGCACTCGGCCTGGAAGTGACCTTTAAAATGAGACTGGAAGGATATGAAGGAGGGAAAGGTGGTTCTAGGCAGGAGGAACAGCCCGGCTGGAGGCCCCGAGGCAGAAGTGGGATTGGGGTGTTGGAGGAGTGGAAAGGAGGCCAGTGGACTGGAATATAGTCAGGGAGGGGGCGCTGTGGGGAGATGAAGCTATGAAAAGAGACACCATCCAGACCTCAGGGCCCCAGGAGGCCCAGGAAGAGGTGTATGTTATATTTAGGGTGTGCCATGGGCAGCAGATGCAGTGGGGTTACTAGCCCTGGTTCGAGCCCTGCCTCTTAGTTGCTCTGAGACCCTGGGAAGCTGCTGAAGATCTCAACCTCGGTTTTCTCACCCGTAAGATAATTAATTATTATCCCCTTACAGGGGATAATTGTCATCACTTCACCAGGCTGTCAGGAGCATCAAAAGAAATAACGAAGTCAGCCTGTTTAGCCTGGCACCTCTTTTTTCTCTCTGCCCCTACCTTTCTTAGATTGGCAGCTTCTTCAGTTTACACTTCAGGGATTGGGGGAGCAGATAAGCTTCATCTGATAAAGGATTTCTACCAGACTGATTCCTACAGGATTTTGTTATACACCTGAGTCCAGTTTATCAGCCATCAGGGTGGGGATGGTGGGGACAGGGTGGTGGTCCAGGGACAGACAAAGGTGTCACTGCTCTCCAAGCATCGCCACTTCCCATCCCCATCCTATCCTGGAATTGAGATAGCTCAGCATTAAGATACCTAGGCGGGCCAGTAGCGGTGGCTCATGCCTGTAATCCCAGCACTTTGGGAGGCCGAAGCGGGTGGATCACGATGTCAGGAGTTCAAGACAAGCCTGACCAACATGGTGAAACCCCGTCTCTACTAAAAATACAAAAATTAGCTGGGCGTGGTGGTGCATGCCTGTAGTCCCAGCTACTTGGGAGGCTGAGGCAGGAGAATTGCTTGAATCTGGGAGGCGGAGGTTGCAGTGAACCAAGATCATACCATTGCACTCCAGCCTGGGTGACAGAGTGAGACTCTGTCTCAAAAAAAAAAAAAAAAAAAGATACCTGGGCGAGTGATTGGGTGGAGGTTTCTGAGAGGGGACTCAGGGCAGGGGGAGACACTTGTGGCTGGGTAGGGCAGGCCGTGCAGGCAGAGGCAGATCCTGGACAAGGATCCTGCCCCAGTGTAGACAAGTGTGCTTTTTTTGCCTGAACAACTGGTCTCCCACACAGACCTGACAGGTGCCCTGGGACAAAGGTGGACACACAACAATACTGCTGGTGCTGGACCCTGTGTGAGGGGCGTGACAAAGGTCCTTTCTAAGCCCCACAGCACATCCCGTGTTACATAGGTGGAAACTGAGGCTCTGAGAGGTTGTGCGACTTGCATGGTTAGGGGTGGAGGCAAATCCACATCTGTCTGGTTACGCTCTCTGAATTTATGATAATGAAGGGGTCATTATTTCCTTAACTACGGGAAAAAAAAAAAAAGAATGGGTGGGGGATAAAGGAGTGATGGATTATGGCCCAATTAAGACGATCTGGGGATTCTCAGGACACAGATGCTGGGTACCCTGGGACAAGCCACTTTGCTCTCTGGACCTCAGTTTACTCATCTAGGTAATGAGATTCACAACTGCAACCCTTCTAAGTTAGGGGATCAGGTGAGACTCTGGGTGAGAAAGGGCTTTGCACAATGATCTGAAGGGAGAGGGCTTGGTGACAGCTGTCAGCTCATCACTGGCTCAGTGCTGTAGCTGCAAATGCCCAGCCTTTGGAGCTACCTTGGTTCGAATCCTGATCCTGCCACTTCCTGGCTGGGTCCTTCCCTCCCTGGGCCTCAGTTTTCTCATTTGCCATTTTTCACCTCCCAGGGGGTTATGAAGGTAAAAATTAAACAGCAAAATAGAGAAGGAGCATGAGCTCCGAATGACACTCTCCTTCCTTTCCTGGGGACACACTCAGATTCCTGCAGGCAGGATTCCTGCCCTCAGAGCTCAGAGCTCAGGGTCCAGGGGTGGGCTGATGGAGCATGGTCCCAAATCCCTGTGTTCTCTGGCATGCAGTCAGACCAGGTCATTGGTGCCCAGGTCGCAAGGCAGGTGCAGTGGCATTCCTGGGGAAGGCAGTTGGGGAGGAGGAGAGGCCATAGCAAGGGGCCCATCTGGACTTTTCCCTAGAGTAACAGGGAGCTGAGCCCACTTGGAGAATGTGCTCAAGGGTGAGAGTCTGGGGCACCCCAGGAGCCAGGATGTGGCCAGCCCTGCTAGGCCTTCAGCAGGGGAGGGGAAGGCCAGGCTGCTCCTCTCTGAGGTAAGGGAAGCCTGGGAAATGGGAAAGCCTCGGAGGAAGGCTTCACGCTTCCACCTTTTCAGGCCCCCTCCCTGGGATGGGGAGGGAGTCTGAGCACTCTGGAGACCACCCCCAGTGCAGCTGGGTCTGTGGGGCTTGAGGAAGACTGGGAGGCTTTCCAGGGGGGCCCTTCTCCATTGGGAGGCGCCTGCCTGGGGCCTGGGAGGCAGATGGCATCTTGCAACCCTGCAATTAGTAAAGTAGGCAGGGGAGCCGGTGGTGGGGGGGGGGGGTGGGAGGCAGCCGGCTGAGAGCTGCAGCTGGCTTCTGGATGCTGCCGCTGCCTCCAGCCCCCCTCCGCTGGCCCAGAAGGGCTGCCTGGAGTGGCTGGAGGGCCCCAGGGAGACAAGGCAGTGGGGGCTTGGGAGGAAATACAGGGCAGCAGGGAGAGTCAGAGAGGGAATAGAACGGCACAGTCATGTCAGTGAAGGCGGGTTTGGACAGCCCATTTGTTCCTGTCCCCATTTGACAGATAGGGAAACCAAAGCTGGGAGAGAGGCAGGAGCTCACTGGAAGACACATAGCCAATCAGAGAGCAGGCTGGGGCCAGAAGCCAGGTTTGTCTGGAGGGCTGGAGTGCAGAGGGCTCACTGCTGGACATGGATTTCTAGGCAGGAACCCCTAGGGGCTGCCTGGTAGAGTCAGGCTGGACAAAATGGCCTTGGCTGGAGAGGAAGGACAGGCCCAGGGCCCCCAGCCCTCCCACTATGGGAGAGGAGGGGCTGGGTGGTGGGGTAGTGTCTGGCTCAGCTGGTTCTCCAGCCCGTCTGGGCACTCCAGCCTGTGAGGAGAGGCCCTGACACTGCTGCCCCTGGGCTGCTGTGGCTTTCGGTACCTGGGCTTGGGGAACTTCCACATCCCCCTCCAGGAGGAAGACTTAGCTGGGCAGCAGCAAGACCCTCCTAGGACCGGCCTGGCAGTTATTGCAGTGGAGCTGGGGGTGGGGTGGGGTGGGGTTCTGGTTTCAGCTTCTACCATCCCACCCATCCGTCCTTCCTCCACCCATCCTTCCATGCATCCATCAAGCTTTCCCTCCTGCCTCCCCTCTAACACTTAAAGATGCCCACTAGGCCCAAGGCATGTGCTGGTTGCTAGAGGATTCTCTGCCCTCCAGGAGCAGCCAGGGAGGCAGAAGCAGCAGACACATAAACAGCCCCTCTAACATGCTAAGAATGAGCCCAGTAGACCGAGTTCTGAAGGGCTGGTGGGACTTTGATGAGTGCAGGGCAGTACTCGGGGCAGTAAGGAGGTCGGCATGGTTGGAGCTGCAGCGTCTGCAGAGTGGAGTGTGGTGGTGAGGCAGAGGGCAGGGGCCACATGGGGCCTTGCTTTGGAGGGTGGGGTGGCGACCCATGATCAGGAGTGTGGGCCAGGTGCGGTGGCTCATGTCTGTAATCCCAGCACTTTGAGAGGCCAAGGCAGGTGGATCACTTGAGGTCAGGAGTTTGAGACCAGCCTGGCCAACATGGTGAAACCCCGTTTCTACTAAAAACAAACAAACAACAACAACAACAAAAAACAGCTGGGCGTGGTGGCACATGCTTGTAATCCCAGCTACAGGGAAGGCTGAGGCAGGAGAATCTCTTGAACCTGGGAGACAGAGGCTGCAGTGAGTCGAGATTGTGCCACTGCACTCCAGCCTGGGCGACACTGACACACATTGTCTCAAAAAAAATAATAATAAATAAAAACAATAAAGGAGTGTGGGCTCTGGCCGGGATCCCAGTTTCATGTCTAATCAGCTGTGTGGCCTTGGAACAATCACTCCATCTCTCTGAGCCCCTGGATCCTCAGCATAAAATAGGATGATGATGGTGACACCTACCGCATGTGGCTGTTGGGAATGATCAGTGAGACGATGCCAGTGAGGCACAGGGGAGTGGGAGGGGCGCTCAACACATTCTAGCTGTTCTTGGCAGTCACCCCTGGAGTGACCAGGAGCCTGCAGGGGATCAGAGCCCGCGAGTGACATGTGCCCTTGGCCTGACTACATCTCATGCTGGCAGGCTCAGCACCTCCCCTCTCTCTGTTTCCTTACTTGCTCAAAGAGAAACTGGACTAAGCCCGAGGAAAAATCTTCAAATGCCTCCAGGAGTGGGGCAGTAATTTAAATGAGTGAGGGCAGTGCAGGGGAAGGCTGCAGGGAGTGGTGGGGACTGCGGTGCCCAGGGTGCCTGTGTCCCACCCCAGGGAGGAGCCTCCTCTCAGCCCAGCAGCTGTAGCCATGTGGGAGTGAGTCCAGGCTGGTCAGAGATGCTAACTTCTCAAGAGAGGAAACTCCATGCCTTTGTGGGAAAACCTCCCATTACTAATGTTGGCAACGCGTTAAATATTTTTTAAAGTATCAAATGCGGCAAAGCTAATGCTTCTTTTGGCAGTGGCCGCCATGACCACTAGGTGACTTTCTCTGCTGGTAAGCTGGGGAGCCACAGAAGGGCTGTGAGCAGAAGCAGCACACGTTCCAGGCTGGGACCATCTCCAAGCCCTATCTGCAACCATCCCTCCCCTCCCGAGGCCTGTTTTCTTGTGTACCATGGAGGTGGGAAGCCAGACCCTCTCCTTGCTGACATTCTTAGGAGCAGTCTGCCTGGGAGATAGGGGCTGTAATGAGGCCCCTGCTCAGTGCTATCTCACAGGTGGTGCCAGGGAGTCTGGGGGAGCCTGGCCGCGCCAGACAGGGTCTGCTCTGTGTCTGGGAATGGCAGGTCTGGCAGGTCCAGCCGGAGGTGGCTCTTAGAGCTAGTGTCAGTGAGGGCCTGGCTCCTGCCTCCTAGCTCTTCAGGGTCAAAGGGCAGCACTTTCAGCCTTTTCTGGGACCAACTTCCTATTTGGGAGAGAAAGCAGACAGATCCCTGGCAGGAAATGACCTTCTTCTCAAAGCCCTGTTTTCCACTGGCGCTGACTTTCCACTGGCCACAAAGCGGGAGTCCCCATGGTTGTCTCACTCAGCCTCTCCATCCCCCTCAGAGCCCAGGGGCTTTGCCATGGCAGGAAACCCACCTCGCTAACATCATTAATTTAGTGTTGGCCTAAATAAGACCCTGAGACCCAGCACCAGGTGTCCCTGGTGTCCCTGGGACAGCTCTGAGCATTGTGGCCTCAGGGCTCCCTCTTAACTAGGCTACACCGAGAGAAAATCATTTAGTGCAGCTCTCCCACCCCTAGCGGGCAGCCCCTTTGTCAACCGAATTTAACTGCTCTTTGGGGCCAGGCTGGAGCCCTAGCCTCTCCTTGCACAGCCCTAAAGACAGGGAGCTCACCACCTTCTTTATGCTAGAATAATCCTGGCAACGCTTCCTTCTGCAGAAAGCAGGCCCGGGTACTGAGAATTTACCTAAAGGGTCCCATCAAAAGAGCAGATGCCCTGAAAGCCACTTTGACTGTGAAAGATCAAAAGTGTATGCTACCGTGTTTCTTTTTTTTTTTTTGGAGACAGAGTCTTGCTCTGTCGCCCAGGCTGGAGTGCAGTGATGCAATCTCGGCTCACTGCAAACTCCGCCTCCCGAGTTCAGGCGATTCTTCTGCCTCAGCCTCCCAAGTAGCTGGGATTACAGGCGCCTGCCACCAGGCCCGGCTAATTTTTGTATTTTTAGTAGGGACAGGGTTTCACCATGTTGGCCAGGCTGGTCTTGAACTCCTGACCTCAGGTGATCTGCCTGCCTCAGCCTCCCAAAGTGCTAGGATTACAGGCATGAGCCACCATGCCCAGCCTGCTACCGTGTTTCTAGTCACTGTTACCATCAGATTTAACATAAATCTGCTGGTTATAGAAGGTGTAGAAATTAAATACCAAAAATAAAACTGCCTGTAATTTCGCTACCTAGGGCAAGGCTGGGGGAAAAAAAAAGGGTTTGTAATTTATTGTGTCCACACCTACCTCTAGGTAAACTTCCATCAATACTTGAACTTCATCCCCTGCGCCCACCTGGCAAATCCCTCCTCTCCAGGGAAAACCTTTAGGTATTTAATATAACTAACCTTTACCGAGCTCTGGGTTAACCTAATTCTTGTGATAGCTCTGAGACATCTTATAAATGAAGAAACTGAGGCTCAGAGAGGGCAAGTAGCTTCCCAGAGGTTGCACAGCTAATAAGGGGCAGAGACATGAATCCATCGGGTGCCAGAACTGAAGTCTCTAGAGTAGGCATGTACTGTACTTTCTTCCTCCTCGCCACAAGAGTGGATACCAGACTGCTCAGCAGCTCAGATGTTCATTCATTCATTCTTTGTGGGTTTTTTTTTTTGAGACCGAGTCTTGCTCTGTTGCCCAGGCTGGAGTGCAATGGTGTGATCTCGGCTCACTGCAACCTCCACCTCCTGGCTTCAAGCGATTCTCCTGCCTCAGCCTCCTGAGTAGCTGAAATTACAGGCAACCAACACCATACCCGGCTCATTTTTGTGCTTTGTTTTTTTTTTTTTCATTTTTGTGTTTTTAGTAAAGACGGGATTTGGCCATGTTGCCCAGGCTGGTCTTGAACTCCTGGGCTCAAGCGATCTACCTGCGTTGGACTCCCAAAGTTCTGGGATTACAGGTGTGAGCTACCGTGGCTGGCCTCATTCATTCATTCTTTCTTCTTCACATTCACTCATTTATTAAGTTACTTGACATTCCTGAGCTCTGGTTCAGTGTCAGGTGCAGGCCGATGCTGTCCCCCACAACCCCCGCCCACATCTGCCATACTTTCAGATGCCCCAAGAACTTGAACTTCATTTATTACAAATAACTGGGTTCACTGCATTGTATGATGAACAGCGAAGCCTAGAGAGGCAGCCCAGGCTGGGGCTCCAACAACTGCCCCCAACATGCCCAGCCCTGCATGAAGTCCTGGGTGGGTGAGGTCATCTGGACTGGGCCTTGGAGCTGTCCTGTATTTATAAAACCAAATGGGTCCAAAGACTCCTGGGTGTGCGCGCGCGCACGCGCGTGTGTGTGTATATATATATATGTATATATATAACATAGGCTTCCTTTCCACAGGGCGTTGGTAGGTGGGACTGTTGACGCCATCCCTGGGAGAGAAGAAAGTCGGCTGTGGCAGGGACTGGTCCCAGAGTGAGCCTAGGCGCTGCATCAGTTTGAGTGGCTGGTTAGCCTGGACCCTGGGCAGGTATGGGGCGGCCCATCCTGCCCAGCCACAGGAAGCTCTAGGCCACCTGGATTTGCAGGTCCTCGTCCTCGTCCAGGTCACTGGCTCCATCCCCGGCCTCCTCGGTGCCAAAGCGAGCACTTCGGATCTTCCCGAAGAGGGGAGCGTTCTGCTGCTGCCTGCGGAGCCTGTGGGGTGGGGGTGACAGGAGGTTAGAGCAGCCTGGCCGGTAGTCCCCCGATAAGGCGGCTGCAGCTGGTGCTGGAGCAGTTAAGCCTTCCCTGGTGCTTTCCCTGCTGTCTCATCTCCTGTAATCTCCTTATATGATGGAAGTGCCATTATCACCCCCATTTTACAAGCAAGGAAACCGAGGCACAGAAAGGTGAAGTCATTTGCTCAAAGTCACACAGATGGTGGGGAGTGGGGCAGAGCTCTGAACTGAAGTGGGTGGTGCCAGAGCAGCTGGGCGGTTAGAGAGGTGAAGGAGCTGGCTCAAGGTCATGCTGCAGGATTTGAACCCAAGCCTGGCTCTCAGAGCACAGGCAGCAGGGTTGGTTGGTGGTGACAGTGCAGGGTGGGCTGAGCCCTCTACATTCCCAGTGTCAGTGAGAAAGGGCTCAGCCCTAGTTCTTCCTCACATTAAAATTCCTAAAGTCAAAATTTACGAGGAAAACTTTGAGTCTAAGAAGAGCTGGTGAAGGAAATGCCGATCCCTCCCCCAACCCCCCAGCAAAGTGGCCGCCCCGGCTGCATCTTACTGGAAGGCATGAATTATTAACACGTAAGGGGGGGGCACAGGCGGGGGCCTCCATTACTGCACAGTGATTTAGTGAGCTGTCCCCGGAACATTAAAGCACAAAAAGTTGGAAAATAAAACGACACAGCGGTCCTGGGTGGCCCCACCCTCCCCGATGGAAGCACTTGAGAGGCCCAGCAGAGCCTGCCTGCCCACTTCTGGAGTTTATGGCTCCTGAACAATGTGACCCAGACTGCGGGAAAGCCCCAAGGCTAAGTGGTCTTTTGAAGGGTGTGTGCTGCAGGGTCAGAGCGGGCAGAGCCAGCCAGGCATGGGTCCTGACTTGGAGCCACGCCTGGGCCCCTGCACAACACTTTATGGGCGTCATCCCAGGCAGATGGGGAAATTGAGGCTCAGTTTACCATGGCACAATAGCTGTTAGGTCTCTGCAGCCCATACTCTAAGCCACAAGATCTCAGCAAACAGCAGCATATAGTAAATGCTCAATAAATAAGGGCTTGGATGGCTGATGGCCAGGGGTGATTCTGCCTGGCCACCCACCAACTGTGTGGCCATGGAAAGACTTACCCTCTTGGGCCTTAGTTTCCTCATCTGCCAGCCCCCTAGGAAAAAACATCTTTCCTTTCTCTCATAGAAGCAGCGTGATGCTGATGCACAATATGTAACCCAAATATAAGCCCCTCCGCAGTGGTAGTAGTAACAGTAGTAATAGCAGCAGCTGCTGACAATCACTCAGCATTTATTATGTGCCAGGTGTTTTCTTTCTTTCTTTTTTTCTTAGAGACGGGATCTCACTTTGTCTCCCAGGCTGGAGTACTGTGGTGTGATCACAGCTCACTACTATAGCTATGAACTCCTGAGCTCAAGTGATCCTCCTGCCTCGGTCTCCCAAGTAGCTGGAACTACAGGCACACACCACCATGCCTGGCTAAGTTTTGTATTTTTTGTAGACATGGGGTCTTGCTTTGTTGCCCAGGGGGTCTCAAACTCCTGGTCTCAAGCAATCCTCTTGCCCTGGCCTTCCAAACTGTTGGGATTACAGGTGTGAGCTACCATGCCTCCAGGTACTTTCTTAAGAATGGATCAGCTCATTTAATACTCACAACAATCAAGAGGTAAGAACTATCATCATCCCCATTTTACAGATGAAGAAACTGACACAGAGAGGTTAAATAAATGTCCCAAGGCCACACAGCTGCTAATGCTGAGCCAGGCTTCAGACCATTCAGGCAGTCTGGCTGCAGAACCGGGCACCCTCTATTCCACGAAAGAAGAGAATGCAACTAAGTGCATTCTCAGGGCCCGGCACAGGTCAATGCTGTGGCTCCGATGCTCCTTGGGCCTCCCAGCTGTGAAGTGGGAGGGACCTGGACTGAAGTTTTCTGATATCGCCTGGCTCTGTGATTCACAGAGTGCTGGGACAGAGACAGGGTTGGGAGAGGGAGGCAGAGTGTGCTGGGTGGGGCCTGTTGGCAGTGGACGGGATCCAGGCCTGGGGCCCCTCCACGAGTCCCTGCTCACCAGTCTCTCAGATCCCTGCTGTCCTGGTGTCACCTGGGCCCAGTAACGCTGAGGGCTGCCTATTTGAGCCCTGCTGGCCCCACCCACTGCCCCAAGCCTTGGGCCTGACCTCTCCAGCCCACCCTTCCTGCCCTCACTCTACCCACCAGCCCTCCTGCTAGAGGAGACAATTCCAGGGCCTGCAGCTGGCCTGACTTCCTGCACTCCCTGCCCTGGTTTCCTGGCTCTGGCCCTTCCTGCCCGGAGGGGACAGGATTCTGGCTCCAGGCACCTGGATCTCTTCCTTCTTCGTCTCCCCCTCCAGCCTTGGTTTGGGCTCCGTCCCTGACCGGAGGGTTCCCTGGCTGGAAGTCTCTGCCCTGTTTCTGTTCCCTGCCCAGGGCCCACCTGGACTGCAGGTGCTCCAGTTGCACTTGCAGGTTCTCGCTCTGCTCCGTCTGCTCGTCCAGCGACCGCTGCAGCTTACGTGCCTGGTTGTGGGCCTCATCCAGCTGTGGGGGTGGGCAGGGCCGAAAGCATGAGGGTCACCCAGGGCTGGGCAAGGCTGGCCACCCGCCCAGCGAAAACCACTCCTACTGCTGTTCCCTGGGAAGGTGCTCCTCCGAGAGTGTTTGCTCCTTGAGGCCTAGGCTAAGGCTTACCTCTTCTAGAAAAGCATCCCTTTGGTTCCTCTCCATCCCCTTTGCCTCCTCTTGCACATCTACCCATCCTCCCAGGCCCTGCACTACTGATGCAGCCATCCACCTCCTATCCTTCTGTCCCCATCAGTCTGTCCATCGGACCATTCGTCCAGGGAGATATTCATCTGCCCATGGAGACAGTCACCCACCACTCCCCATCCATTAATCTAATCAGCAGCCCATCTAGCATGCCTAGCCATGCCTTCCCGCTCTCCCGGACACATCTATCTTCCCGTCAACCTGGCCTTCTTTCTCCCTCTGCATTCGTTCTTCCACCCACTGACCCAGTCAGCTGTCCATCCGTCTGTCCACTCTCTACCCATCCAGCCATCATCTGTTCATACATCCATTGGATCCACCCATCCATCTGCCCGCCCTGCCTCTCTCTCCCATTCATCCATCCATTCATTCCTTTACCCATTGGTTCATCCATGCACACATCCATCTTGTCTTCTGTTCATTTTTCTTCCCATCTTCCCACCCACATGTCCATCCTGCCATCCATTCATCACGCACCTACCCACTCTATCCTGGGCGACTCCTGAGAGACAGGCTTGTGCCAGGTACCAGGGGCTGAGAATGGAGAAGCCAGGATGACCCTGCGGCCCCCACTCCTCCCTGGCCAAGGTCTGTTGCTGCCCCTGCCCCTCTGTGGTCCTCACCTCGTCCTCAGCCTGGGCCAGCTCCTTCTTGAGCTCCTCCACCCGCAGCCGCAGCTTCTTCACCTCAGCCTCGTGCTGCTCCACCCGCCGGTTGGCATGTGCCAGCTCTGCCACCTTCTCCTGGAACTGCTTCTTCAGCTTGCCATGCACATGCTTCAGGTCTGCCAGCTCCTACAGGGCACAGGGATGGGGTGGGAGGGAGGAGGGAATCAGTATCAGCTTGGGCGCCATGCCAGGGAGTCCCACGAGGTCAGGCAGTTCTAGGGATGCTGGGTGTCTCTCCTTCCCAGAATCTCTCCATCTGTTGTCTGAAGTATCAGCAGTAGAGGTTTGGCTGAGCAGCCAGAGGCTGGAGGTGCCTTCCAGGGAGGTGAGAAGGCTGGGTGGGTGGAACCTGTGGCTCCGGTTTGGATGTGTAACTTTCAGATGCTACTGGATCTACCCTGGAGCTGTTGGAGCAGGGTCGGGGTTTCCGGGGAAGGATGAGGTCTGGAGTCTTCAGGGGCGTATGGCATTGAAAGCCCTGGGTTGGGAATGAGCTAGGCTGGGGAATGGATGGGTGTCTCAGAGCTCAGAGTGGTTGGGAAGAGGAAGGGCAGCCAGCAAAAGAGGTGCCCACCCCGGAGCTCTGTGAGTTCTCCAAGCCTCAGTTTCCATTTCTGTAAAATGGGAATAGGCATTGCCTAAAGGTCTCTTGAGTCCATCCTTTTTGTTCCATCTCTACTGACTGCAACCTGGTCCAGGTCTCCTCCCTCTCTTGCTGTCCAGGGAATGTCAACAGCTTCCCCCCAGCCTATCTTCCCATCCTCTGCCCACACAGACTGCTCACACTCCCCTTCTGCTTTAAACTCTCTCGAAGAGTCCCAACACTCGTGCCTCACTTACCACATCCCCCTGCTCACTCCCCTCCAGCACACTGGCCTTGTTCCTCCAAAGCTCTGTGTCTCTTTCACCACGGACATTTATTCATGTTATTCCTAACTTCTCTCCATCCCCTCCCCTAAATCCACACACTACCAGTTAACGGCTGCTTTTCCTGGAGAACTCAGTTTATTTATTTATTATTATTTTTTTGAGACGGAGTTTCTCTGTCACCCAGGCTGGGGTGCAGTGGTGCAATCTCAGCTCCGTGCAACCTCTGCCTCCCGGTTTCAAGTGATTCTCCTGCCTCAGCCACCCGAGTAGCTGGGATTACAGGTGCCCACAATGCTCGGCTAATTTTTGTATTTTTAGTAGATATGGGGTTTCGCCATGTTAGCCAGGCTGGTCCCAAAATGCTGACCTCAGGTGATCTGCCCACCCCAGCCTCCCAAAGTGCTGAGATTACAGATGTGTGCCACTGCGCCTGGCTGAGAACTCAGTTTAAAATGTCACTGCCTCCGGGAGGTATTTCCAGGACCGTGGGCCTAAGCCAGGTCTCCTGGTATCCCCTCTTCTTGCTGGTGACCATGAAGCTGTGTGATTGGCATGAATCTGTGTGACAGAGAGAGCCACGTGTACATCCCCCAAGTAAGTCTTCAGCTCCATGAGGGGAAGAGGGGAGGCCACATCTGTCTGTTCAGTGCTGTGTCTCTGGCACCTAGAGTGGAGCTTGGCACATAGTAAGTGCTCAATGAATGCGGCTACTATAATTACCAACTGGTCTAGCACACAAGGTGCTGAATACATGCAGCTACCATAATTATCACCAGGCCTGACACATAGTAGGGAGGCTGCGCTCTGGCTGGATGGGGAGGTGGTGGCCCCAGCACTGGCCACTGCACTCCTTGCCCCACCTTGTTCTTCTCGAAGAGCGCGGCCTGGCTGGCCCTCAGGTCGCAGTCCAGTGCGCTGGCTGTCTGCCGCCGCCGCCGGGCCAGCGCCTCCTCCAGGTCCCCGACCTGTGCCCGCAGCTTCTTGTTCTCCCGCTCAAGGCCCAGTTTCTCTGTCTCCAGCCGCTCCCGGCGGCCCCACTCCGCGGCGTTTTCGGCCTGCAGCCGCTCCATCTGCAGCAGGGCAGGGCAGAGTGAGGACTCCCAGCGGAGGGGGCATGCAGGGCCTGAGCTGGACGCCCCCACCACCTCCTGGAGCCATTTTTGGCTCCAGGAAGCAGATCCAGCTGCATTGGCTATAATTAAGCTGGGCTCATTTCATGGTGTACAGGATGTGAGGGCGCTTCTGGCCTCTGTGTGGGAGAGAGGCCTGCCTCTTGCAGATCAGGACACCACTGGATGTGGCTGGCCCCGCTCAGAGCACAGTCCTGGCCCCTGCCCTGTTCCCAGTGACCTGCTGATGGAGCAGGGCCCCAGGACCCCTAAACCCAGGTCCTCCTGGGTCCCATCCATGGCCTCACCTCGCCCCTCAGCTCGGCCATTTTCCGGTCCATGCTGGAGCGTGCACCCAGCTCATCTTCCAGGTCCTCAGACATGCGGCCCAGCTCGTCCTGGTGCGCCTCCTTCAGGATGCTGAGCTGCAGGGATAAGGCCCCACCTGGTCATGAGAACCACCAGGATATAGCCTGGAACCAGCTCCGGGGGTGGGCGCCAGTGCAGGAGTGCTCAGTGTGGAGCCTGAGGCAGCGCCCAAATGGGGCAGGCACCAGGTATTCCAAACAGACCTCGAATCTGACCACTTCTGCTCCTCCCAATGTCTCTCCTCCTCATTACTGTCTAGCCTCCCAGTGTCTACTCCTGGCCCTTCTCTGTCAACCCGTTTTCCACAACAGCAGCCCAGAGGGAGCTTTTAACAAAGATGAATGCAATCATACCACCCTCCTCCCACAAAGCCTCTGATGGCTCCCAGGTGCCTTAGGGTAAAGTCCAACTCCTCTCTACGCTCTCACAAAGCCCTGCATGATTGGACACCTACCCGCCGCTCTCCCCTTAGTTCACTGTACTCCAGGCACCATGGACTCCTTTCTGTTCCTCAGACACACCAAGTTCCTGCCCACCACAGGGCCTTTGCACATGCGTGGATCTTTCTGAGACACTTCGTAGGACTGATTTTTCTTATTCTCAGGCCTTGACCTAAAGGCCCCCTCCTTAGGAATGCCTCTTCTGCCCACCTGGCCTGGAGGAGGGGCCTCCTCATCCCATTCCCCACTGGAAAGCTAGCCTGGGAGGACGGGGAGCTTGTGTGTCTGTCCACCTTTGTGTCGTTGTATGGCCTGGGCACAGGGCCGCCCTCAGTGTACAGTGACTAATTCCAACACTGCTCTGCACACAGGTGCATCGGAATTGCTTGGCGTGCATTTAAGACAATAACATTTCTTGCGGTATACAGCAAACCCCAACAAACTGCTGCTCCCTGTAACACACGGATGAGTTTTCAACACATAATGTTGAGGGAGAGACACCAGATACAAAAGAGAACCTTTATAATTTTCTACTAAATTGTACATTTGTGTTTCATTCGCTTTTCTTCGAATGATTATACTTCATAATTTGAAAAGACTAAAAGAACAGGGTCCTGGACCCAGCCCTGAAAGGTGCTGATTCAGGAGGGTGGAGGCGAGGTCTGGGAATCTGTATTTTAGGAGATTTCCTAAGAGATTCTCATGTAAGACCAGTCTTGGTCCCCTCCAGGACAGTTTCAGGCTCTAAAGTTCTGTGATCCTCCCAGCTGCTAGAAACCCACCGATCCAGTGTGGCGTTCCCTGGGTGGCTGCGCCCTCTGGTGGCCATTGAGGCCTGCACAGGAGGCCATAGTGGCAGCTCAGCCTGCTCTGAGCCCCCACACTGCAGTGGTGGATTCCCTTCTCTGGAGCCTCAGTTTCCCTATCTGTAAGATGGGGACATGAGGACCCAGCTCCCTGGGCTGCCATGAGGCTTCAGTGACACCTAGTACAGATAGGAACCCAATGAATGCCACATCCAGCCTCCTCGTCTTCATCCTGGTCTACAAGGCCCCCTCCTGCGGCCTCACCTCTCACTTCCTGCTCTCCAGCCACCTGGCCCTCCCTGTTTCCCGCACACGCTGGGCTTGTTCCTGCCTCAGGACCTTTGCACCGCTGTGCCTTCTGCCAGGAACACTCTCCCCTGTATCTTTTCAAGGACAGCTTCCTCTAGCCCCTTCAGGTCTTGCCTCAAATGCCACCTTCTTAGGCCTTCCCTGACCTACCACCCCATCTCTCTCATTCTGTTTTGACTCCTTCATAACTTATGAATCTGCCTGGTGACTGTCGGTCTCCCATGCCCACAGCCCCCACAAAGTGAGCTCCTGAAGGCAGGGACCTTGCCTGCCCAGCACTCAGAACAACTCAGAAAAAATAAAATAAAATAAATAAAATAAAATAAAATAAAATAAATAAATAAAATAAAATAAAATAAATAAAATAAAATAAATAATAAAATAAAATAAAATAAAATAAATAAAATAAAATAAAATAAATAAAGCCAGGCACTGTGGCTTACACCTGTAATCCCAGCACTTTGGAGGCCGAGGCAGAAGGATCACTTGGGTCCAGGAGTTCGAGACCAGTCTGGCCAACATGGTGAAACCCTGTCTCTACTAAAAATACAAAAATTAGCCGGGCGTGGTGGCGGGTGCCTGTAATCCCAGCTATTCGGGAAGCTGAGGCAGGAGAATCGCTTGAACCTGGGAGGTGGAGGTTGCAGTGAGCCGAGATCACACCACTGCACTCCAGCCTAGGCGACAGAGCAAGACTCTGTCTCAAAAAAAAAAAAAAAAAAAAGAACGACTGTTGGATGAATTAATGAATGAATTCTCTCTTCCATCTCCACTACTGAAATTCAACAGCGCGATCCTGCCGCCTCCAGGAAGACCCTCTGGTCTCCAAGACTCACCTGCTTGAGCATCTCCTGCTTGGTCTTGCTCAGCTCCTCATACTTGATCTTCCACTGGCTGAGCTCCCCCTCTAGCTTCTCAATGTTCCTGCTCAATGCCAGTTTATCCCTGGGGAAGGGACAGACATGGGGGTGAGCCCACCAAGGCCCTCTGCTTGGAGTCCTCACCAAGGGTGGCCCTGCTGTGTGCCCTCTGCACTTGTTGAGCCCAAGTCCAAAATCCTTGCCTTGGTATTCAGGCCCAGGCACCCTATGTGGCTAGAAGCACCCTGGCTTTGCAGTTCTCCTGGAACTGCATTCCCTATCCAAGTGCAAGTGCCCGACTCACATTGTGGGGAGGTGGTCGGGGTTCCAGAGCACTGAGCATCCCCGGGCAAGTACCTCTCTCCTGCTGCACCTCAGGCTCATCTGAAAATGGCTCCAGGAGGTGGCGGCCCCAGCACTGGCCACTCCACTCCTTGGCCCACCTTGTTCTTCTCGAAGAGCTGTCAAAGACCACCCTGCTCCTGTCTGTTTTGTAGACTATGTTCCCCGCAAGGCTTGGTCTGAACACATGGTTCTGCAGATAGAAACACTGGAAAACACTGTCCAGTGACCCGAAGAGAGGGTTCTCTCTTGCCATCGTCACTGTGTGGGATCCCTACATCCTCCCATAACCCCCACCCTGCCTTGATCTTGAATAAGGCACTGTAGGTAACAAGCATGATGCCTGGCCCTGGCAGAGTAGGTGCTCACCAATGGCTGAGCTCAGCATCACCTTCCAGCACGCTGCCCTTCATGACCCCACACCACACTGGCCTCTCTCTCTGAAAGTGGAACACTCCATGCCTCCAACATGGGGTTCCCAGAGGGGACAACGTCACCCTGTAGGAGGCATGTTGAAAACCCATGGCAACATTTTTGGGTATCACAATGATTAGGGGTCATTTAGTGGACGGGGGCCAGGGTGCCTGACTCCCTGCAATGCCCTGGGCGTCCTGCCCATCAGGATGCATCCTGCATCCTACTGAATGCATGCACAGCCCACTGGACATTGCTCGGGGTAGAGATGATCTGAGCCTACAGCCTCATTCTGATTTACATTGAAACAGAAAGTAATTTTTATACTAACATACACTGAATTTTCTAGGAATGGAATCACTGTATAAACTGAAGGAAGACTGCACTTTTCTTTGTTTTTAGAGAGAGGATCTGGCTCTGTTGCTCAGGCTGGAGTGCAGATCACAGCTCACTCCCTGGAACTGCACTCCCTACCCAAGTGCAAGTGCCCAGCTCATATTGTGGGGAGGTGGTCAGGGCTCCAGAGCACTGGGCATCTCTGGGCAAGTACCTCCCTCCTGCTGTACCCCAGGCTCATCTCTTAAAGACTACCCTGTTCCTGTCTGTTCACAGCTCACTGCAACCTGGAACTCCTGGACTCAAGCGATCCTGCCACCTCGAGCTCCCAAAGTACTGGGATTATAGGCATGAGCCACTGTGCCCGGCTGCACTTTGCTTTGTTCAGAACTTTACCAAAGGCTGTTCATCTCTCAAGAAAGCTCATCGCAGTGACACCACTTGTGTCTTTGAGTTGCTAAGTCTGCACACCTGCATGAGCCGCCTTTGTAGCTGTCCTGCGAGGTGACTTAAATGTGCAGATACATGTAAGCCTTCAACACAGCACCTGACTCGGAGCACGTGCTATGTCTTTGCTGTTATAACTATCGTCACTATCATCCCATTTAAAGACACCCACTCTGACCACTTCACCCTTTCTTCTAGAGGAGCTATGCCCAAGCACTTCCATATCACAACACGTGTATTTTAAGTTACTTTCAGGCTGGGCGCAGTGGCTTACACCTGTAATCCTAGCGCTTTGGGAGGCCAAGGCAGGTGGGCTGCCTGAGCTCAGGAGTTCGAGAGCAGCCTGGGCAACATGGTGAAAACCTGTCTCTACTAAAATACAAAGAATTAGCTGGGCGTGGTGGTGTGTGCCTGTAGTCCTAGCTACTCGGGAGGCTGACACATGAGAATTGCTTGAACCAGGGAGACAAGAGATTGTAGTGAGCTGAGATAGAGCCGCTGTACCCCAGCCTGGGCAACAGAGCGAGACTCTGTCTCCAAAAAAAAAAAAAGTTACTTTCACTTCTACTTTATATTTCAGTTAGTGCACTAGGTTGATTTTTTTGCTTGTTTGGCTTAAACAGTCTAAATTTATTCTCTCATATTTCTAGAGGCTAGAAGTCCAAGATCAAGCTGTTGGCAGGACTGGTTCTCTGAGGGCTGCGAGAAATAATCCGTTCCATGTCTCTCCCCCAGCTTCTGGCAGTTTGCTGGCCATCTTTGGTATTCCTTGGCCAAAGATGCAACAATGTCTGCAAAAGCATCACCCTGACCTCTGCCTACATCTTCACAAAGGCGTTATAGTGATTTTTTTTTTTTTTTTTTTTTGAGACAGCGTCTCTCTCTGTCACCTAGGCTGGAGGGTACTGGTGCATTCATACAATCACAGCTCCCTCAGCCTCGACCTCCTGGGCTCAAGCGATCCTCCCGCCTCAGCCTTCCAAGTAGCTGGGACTACAGTGGCACAGCCCCGTTCCCAGCTAATTTTTTTTTTTTTTGTAGGCCAGGCACAATGGCTCATGCCTGTAATCCCAGCACTATGGGAAGCTGAGGTTGGTGGATTACCTGAGGTCAGGAGTTCGAGACCAGCCTGGCCAACATGGTAAAACTCCATCTCTATGAAAAATACAAAAATTAGCCGGGTCTGGTGGCTAGTTTTTTAGCCACCCTCTGGGTTGTCCCCTCTGGGAACCCCATGTTGGAGGCGTGGAGTGTTCCACTCTCAGAGAGAGAGGCCAGTGTGGTGTGGGGTCATGAAGGGCAGCGTGCTGGAAGGTGATGCTGAGCTCAGCCATTGGTGAGCACCTACTCTGCCAGGGCCAGGCATCATGCTTGTTACCTACAGTGCCTTATTCAAGATCAAGGCAGGGTGGGGGTTATGGGAGGATGTAGGGATCCCACACAGTGACGATGGCAAGAGAGAACCCTCTCTTCGGGTCACTGGACAGTGTTTTCCAGTGTTTCTATCTGCAGAACCATGTGTTCAGACCAAGCCTTGCGGGGAACATAGTCTACAAAACAGACAGGAGCAGGGTGGTCTTTGACAGCCCTTCGAGAAGAACAAGGTGGGCCAAGGAGTGGAGTGGCCAGTGCTGGGGCCGCCACCTCCTGGAGCCATTTTCAGATGAGCCTGAGGTGCAGCAGGAGAGAGGTACTTGCCCGGGGATGCTCAGTGCTCTGGAACCCCGACCACCTCCCCACAATGTGAGTCGGGCACTTGCACTTGGATAGGGAATGCAGTTCCAGGAGAACTACAAAGAACATGCGCCAGAGGCATGGTGGCACACGCCTGTAATCCCAGCTACTCAGGAGGCTGAGGCAGGAGAAACACTTGAACATGGGAGGCAGAGGTTACAGTGAGTCGAGACTGTGCTACTGTACTCCAGCCTGGCTGACAGAGTGAGGCTCTGTCTAAAAAAAAAAATATATATATATATATATATATTTTGTAGAGACAGGGTCTTGCTGTATGGCCCAGGTTGGCCACAAGCAATCCTCTTGCCTCGGAATCCCAAAGTGCTATGATTACAGACATAAGTCACTGCACCTGGCCATTATATTGATTTTTTAAAAAAGGAGTGTGTAGATAGGTTATGCTATTGACGTATTTAATTTCTGGACAGAAAAACTGCAGAATATTCATTATCATCAAGCTCGTGCCCTCTAAACTGCTCTGATCAAGGTCACTGGTGACCTCCACATTCTAAATCCAATGGTCAGGGCTCAGCCCTGTTCTTACTGATCACTCTGTCCTCCGGGAAACGGTTTCTTGTGGTTCCCCTTCCCAGCCCGGCTCCCTTCTCTTGTCTCCTCTGCTGTTTCCCTTTCCTCTAACTGACCTCTAAACTTGGCACTTCAGGGCTGGATCCTCTGACCTCTTCCCTATCCACACTCACTCCTTGGCCCTTGTCCACGCTCATCGTTTTATTTATTTATTTATTTATTTTTTGAGACAGAGTCTTGCTCTGTTGCCCAGGATGGAGTGCAGTGGCACAATTCCGGCTCACTGCAACCTCCACCTCCCGGCTTCAAGCAATTTTCCTGCCTCAGCCTCCTGAGTAGCTGGGATTGCAGGTGTCTGTCACCACGCCTAGCTAATTTTTGCATTTTTGGTAGAGATGGGGTTTCAATTCACCATGTTGGTCAGGCAGGTCTCCAACTCCTGACCTCAAGTGATCTGCCCACCTCGGCCTCCCAAAGTGCTGGGATTACAGGCGTGAGCCACCGCGCCTGGCCCAGCTCATGGCTTTCAATATCATCTCTTCACTGGTGACTCTTGCATTTTTACCTCCAGCCCAGGCCTGTCTCATGAACTCCAGACTCATTCACATCCCCAGCTGCCTCCCTGCCATCTCAAACTCACACGTCCAAAACCAAGGTCCCAGCTGCAACCTTCCAACTTCCCTGTCTCCATTCCCTGCTTTTACCCTGCCCACAGCCCTCTCCCCCAACTAGAAAGTACGTTTCAGGAAGGCAGGGGCTTCTGTCTTATTTACGGCTGTATCCTCAGGGCAGAGCACAGTGCCTGGCCCAGAACAGGTGCCTGGTAACGTATTATTTGAATGAATAAATAAAAACTTGCACTGAGTTCTTGGGTGGAACACCACTGCTCTACAGTTCCAAGATACAGTCTAAACACTACCTGTCATCTTCGTGAGTCTAATGTTCTGTGATTCTGAGGGCGCTGTAGCACGGCCTGGCCCTGGCCCTGCCCCCTCCCGCCTCCCACGACTCACTCTCGCTCCTTGAGCAGCACCTTCTGGGACTCATCCAGCCGTAGCCGCAGGGCGGTCAACTTGGAGGCCTCCTCCTCCGTGGCAGCTGTGTCCTCCCAGGGTAGCCGGCTGCGCTCCTGGCGGCCTGAGCTGCCCCGCGGGCCCCCAGCCCCCAGGCTGCGTGCCTCCCAGCAGTCCTCAGACTCCTCTGGCATGCTCTTCAGCAGGCTCTCCACCAGCTCCAGTTCCTGCGGGGACCAAGGTGGAGGCTGGACCAGTGGCCGCCAAGCCAGGCCCTGGGTCTGAGATCAGCTTGATGGGTAACCTTGGGCAAGTCATACAGTGTCTCTGGGCCTGTTTCCTCTTCTGCTGCCTGCCTCTCCATCTCTGGAGAAGGAAGACACACCCTGCTCTGGGCCTCCCCCTTCACCTCCTGGAGCTGCAGAGTGTCAGCCACCATGGTTCCCTGTATCCTAGAAGATTCCCCAGGAGAGGTGGTGAGCTCCCTGTCACTGGAAGTATGCAAACCTACGGTGAGGCACCGATGGGAACAAATGTTGAAGCAGGAATTCCTATAATGGCTTAAGCCTAGATTCCTTCCAAAGGAATTCTAGCTCTAAGATCCTGTTTTTTCAGGGGCAAATAGTAAGGCAAGGGGAGACTGGTGACACGGGCAAGCGGTGCCTGTGAGGAGAGCCAGCTCCCAGACAGGAAGCAGTTGAGAAATTAGGAACCCAGGGCCGAGCCCCCTTCCTTCTTGCCATCCTGCCCTTCTTCTCCGCCCCGCCCATCTCCAAGGCCTGTCTCTGACACAAACCCACAAGGACCACAGCCCCTGTTCCAGCTTCTCCCACAGCCTTTCCAGATGAGTCTGGACCAGCCTCTTCCTGGCCTGGCCCTCGGTTTCCCTAGCTGGGC
Source organism: Pan troglodytes (assembly GCF_028858775.2). Classification (NCBI taxonomy): domain Eukaryota; kingdom Metazoa; phylum Chordata; class Mammalia; order Primates; family Hominidae; genus Pan; species Pan troglodytes. The sequence goes on from NC_072416.2 coordinate 55,525,572, forward strand.
TGGAGCGGTGGCCCTGAGGACTCCCTGAGGAGAGCTACTCTTCTGTATCTCAGATTATTCAGGTGGAGGTGGCACCTGGTCCAAAGCCCCATTTTACGAATGGGGAACAGGGAGAGAGAGGACTTGTTCTGGGCCACAGCATGAAAAGGCTGGGCTGGAGAACAAACTCAGACTGCAAGCCTAGGGCTCCTGCCACTGCCCACAGCCCTCTGGCCTGTGACCGACAACTGGAATAAGGATAGGACAGGAACAGCATCGTGCGCAGTGAACACCACCTCCAAACACCAGGTCACCCCAGGGAAGAGAGGACTTCAGCCACAGGAGGCAGCAGTGCCCACGCTAGCCTACGGGATGGAGGGGGCTGGGCAGGAGAGAGGAGGGGGCAGTCTTATCTGGAGGAGTTGGCCTGTCCAGGGACTGAGCTGGGGACAGAGCTGGGGAACTGAGCTTGGACCCTGCCCCTAGGTGGCTTTCTGGTAACAGGCCTGCTGGCTCAGGAGAGGGTGCCCTCTGCACCCACTGTTAATGCAGCAGCCATCCTGATTATTACCCTGGACTCTGGAGCCAGATTGTCCAGGTTCAAACCCCAGCAAGTTGTCACCGGCTGGCAGACATTGCTGCTGCCTTTTTTTTTTTTTTTTTTTGAGATGGAGATTCACTCTCGTTGCCCAGGCTGGAGTGCAATGGTGTGATCTCGGCTCACTGCAATCTCCACCTCTCAGGTTAAAGCAATTCTCCTGCCTCCGCCTTCCGAGTAGCTGGGATTACAGGCGCCCGCCAGCATGCCCGACTAATTTTTGTACTTTTAGTAGAGATGGGGTTTCACCATGTTGGCCAGGCTGGTCTTGAACTCAACCTCAGGTGATCCACCAGCTTTGGCCTCCCAAAGTGCTGGGATTACAGGCGTGAACCACCACGCCCAGCCCAGACCTTACTTCTGAATCTCTCTGTGCCTCAGGATCCTCCCCATGGAGCAAATATCTTAGAGGGTTGCTGTGGGGGTTACCTAGATGACGCACATGCTCGGCTAAGTGCTGCGTGGGCGCCCAGTGAATGACGGCCGTTGCTATTACTGCCTTTTTCCAAACTCACCAGGCCCTCTCGGCCTCTAGACTTTTTGCACAGGCAGTTTCTATCAGCTGGAATGCCTTCGGGCACTTTTTTTCTTAATTTTTATTTTTTAGAGGTGGAGTTGTTGCCCAGGCTGGAGTGCAGCAGTATAGTCATATTTCACTGCAACCTCGACTTCCTGGGCTCAAGGGATCCTCCTGCCGCAGCCACAGCCTCCCAAGTAGCTGGTACTCCAGGTACAAGCCACGTCGTCCTGCCCTCCTGGCACGTTTCACAGCTAATTCCTACTCATCATTCTAGTCTCAGCTTGAATGTGACCTCTTCCAGGAAAGCTTCTGTGAAGCCTGCGTCAGGGACCTCCTCTGTGATCCCAGTGCCCTGATTTCTCCCACCGCTCAGCTCTGATTGAATCAATGGATTCGGCTCTGCTACGAATCAGCTAACTTCCAGGCAAGCTGCTGGATCCCTCTCCTGGCTCAAAGGGGATGATTCCTTGGTTCTGTTGACTTCTCAGGTGTGGGAGTGGAGGGATCACAGAACTTGGGATTCTCCACCCTGAGGTCTCCGGAAGGAAAATGATGTGAGGCCCCGCAAGGGTAGAACCCGACCTGGAGAAGTGAAACCTCCAGGAGGCCAGGCCTTTACTAGCTCGTTTCTGAGCCCAGCAGCTCAGGACAATCGGCCCCGCCCACTTCGAGACTGGAGCGCGAACGCCCCGCCCGCGCCGCGCACCTGGCTGCCTGGCGGCCTCTCGGACCCGACGTCACGCACTGGCTCGCGCTCCGCCTCCGGCTCGGGGCCGTCGCGCGTCTGGTCGGCGACCCCCCGGGCGCCCCTCAGCCGCGCCAGCTCGCGGCCCCGTGCCTCGCACTCGCCCTGCGCCTCTTGGCGCTCGCGCCGTGCACCCGCCAGCTCCTTGGTGAGCGCGTCCAGGCGCTGGCGCAGCTGGCGCACCTCCTCGCGCGCGCGGTTGCGCTCAGCGCGCACCTTGCTCCATTTCTCGCGCCAATTGGCAGTGCAGTCCGACCACCAGCGCATGGTCTTCTCCATCTGAGCCGCCCGCGCCCGCGCCTCCTCCAGCTCCCGCAGCCGCAGCTCCTCGCGGCTCTCCCAGTCGCCGTCGGCCAGCAGCGCGGGCGCGGGGGGCAGGGGCAGTGCGGGCGGCGGCCCGGGCGAGGGCGTGCCGCTGGGCGGCGTGGGCGGCAAGGAGTCGGCAGGCCCCATGCGCTCCAGCGACGGGCTGCCCAGGATGGTCAGGAGGCTGCCCTTGGACAGCTGCGGGGACTCGGCCAGCCGGGGGCTGGGCCCGTGGCTCATGGTGCGGCCGGGCGGGCCCTGGGCTCGAACTTGCGGCCGGGCTCAGGGGCGGCTCCGGGGACGCGCGGCGGACGCGATACAACTGTGCATGATGACGCCGTGCCCCGCTTCCCTCTGGGCCACCGGGCGGAGGACGCCTCCTCGGACCTACGGGAGAACACAACCGTTATTGGACTGCGACCACCGTCAGTCTCGAAGATCAGCCGCGCCAAGGCCCTGGCGGAGGGAACAGAACGACCAAGGTGGGAGGAGAGAGTTCTGTTCCAGGAGAGTCCCAGTGAGGCAGGATTGGTGGAGCAAGGGCCCGCAAAGGCCTCCTCAGTGGCCTCCAGACTCCCTGCTCCAATCCCTTCACCCAGCGGCGCTAATCTGAAACCTTGATCTGTTCTTTATTCTCCCGATCCCGGCTCACACACTGATGGCTTATACTATACTACTATCCAACTTCCGCACAGGACCCAGGCGGGGGCACTGGGCTGGTGCCAGGAGTCCCCTCCCTGCCTTTTCCTGCACTGGGCTAACTCTTCTCATATTTAAGACTCTTCTGAGGTATCACTTCCTCCTGGAAGCCCTCCTGGAGCACCTCAGGCCAGGTCCATCAGCCCCTTATGTGTCTCCATCACTGCACTAACTTACCCTGTCATTTATGTGTCTGCTCTGTACCTTTAACCAAGGCTGTGAGTTTGCTGTGGTCCAGGACTGGGTCCTGACCACTGTTTTAGTCCCAACACATGATGACAATGATATTTGTGGAGGGCAGGCCACAAGCCAGGCACTGTGCGCAGGGCTTTAGGTGAACGATCTCATTTATTCCTTAAAGAGTGGAGGTGAAGAAAATGATTACCTCCATTTATGGTATCTATGAGTCCAAATTCAAACTCTAGTAAGGATTTGCTGAATGAATGCACGCGCTGGGGATGATGATGGAAACAAGCCAGTCCTCAGATGGAAAGGGCTTCTGAGAGTGCAGCAGGATGTTCTCTCCCCTTCTCTGCCGGAACCACCCCTTCCTGACACCCTGACTCACCGCAAACAGCTCTCTTGTTCTCTGTGTCTCACTTCAGCCTCCCCATCGCCCAGCACTGGGCTCTGCCATTTATGAGCCATGCCCTCCTCCTCCTTAAAATAAATGAGAGGCATGTCCCTCTCTGTCCCCAGTCTCCCTCCACTGTGGCCTCTGTTGACTGCCACCCACCAACAGCCCCTTGGGACATCACACCTTTCCTTCCCCATTAGGCAGAGAGCCCTGGTCCACAGATCTTCACACCTGCCCCTAAGACCCACCCTTTCTGAGTGATCAGTGTACTGTCGGTGGGACTTGGCACTGGCTGTCCCCAAGGCTGCCTGGCAGCCCTCTATGTCCCCTCTCCACCCTCTTCCAATCTCTAACCCACCTCATTCTCGGCAGATGATCTATCGTCATGGTTTGCAGTGAAAAAGGAAGCTGTCAAGCCCCACGGCCCCCTCCTCTCTGCCCCTGAGAGGACAGAGGGGTTCTCCTTCCTTGAGCCGAAGGACTCCCTCCTGCCAGTCCCACCCTAGCCAGTGACGTCCTTTCCAGGGGTCTTACCCCTGCTGAAGTGTCTCCTGACACCTTCTTCTCCCCTCCCCTGGCACCTCCCTTTTAAGGTCCTTCCAAAGTGGTCCACACTTGCTGTCTCCACTCCGTCTACCTGCTTGGCGCTCTGTCACCCGGCCACCTGTGCCAGGCTGGTTTCCAGTCCCCTGTGACGGTGTGCCCTCTGGACCCACCGTGGCACCTGCTTCCCTGCCTCACTTGCTTCCACGTCTTCCTCTCCAGGTTTCCCCTCCTCTCCAGCTGCTCGTCAGCCTCCCAGGTGAACCCCCTGGGCTTATCCCTCGAGTGCGGCTGTCATCGGGCCCTGGGCCCCCTTCTCCTCTCATGCTATCCCTGCCCGAGCCATCTCGCTATGTCCCCAACTCCAAGTCCCTCTCCAGCCCAGGTTGCCCTCAGAGCTTCCCATACCTCCAACCGGATGCCTGATAGATGATTCAGGCTCACCTTGGTCAAAATAGAACTTGCTGCCTCCATTCCCCCCGTGACCAGCTCCTCCTGTGTGCTCCTCCGGGAGAAGGCACTTCCTCACTCCTTCCAGAGAAGGCACTTCCTCACTCCTTCCAGAGAAGGCACTTCCTCACTCCCTCCAGCTTTGGAGGCACCCTGAAATCTGCCTTCTTTCCTCCCCCACCCACCGCCAAACCTTGTCAGTCTATCTGCTGTGCATCTGCCTTCCATCCACCTTCTTTGTCCACAGTCACTAACCTGTCAGGGTCCACACCACCTTCACTCACCTGGGCAACAGTACCCACACCCACCTCCCTGCCCATCATGCACTTTCACCTCCTTCAAATCCATTCTCAACAGCAACAGCCAGAGTGAGTTCTTATAAGAACCTGACCACTCTGATGGCCCCTCCCTGTGTCATTACCAATACTGATTCCTCCCTAGCCTCAATTCTAAGGTTACTCCCTCTAGGACTCAACTTGAAATACTCTCCAATCCCAGCAGGAGCTGCAAGCCACTGATCCCACCACTGCACTGCCCACCCCCATGTCCCTCTCTTTCCCAGCTCACCTTTTGTGCTCCTAATCTCTCCCTTGCCAGCACCCTCTGTGCCCTAGGCCCCTCCTGTTCTGGCTTCTCCTGGCAAACGCCAACCCTGTTCCCTCCACTGCTTTGCCCACTCTTACCTTCAACTATGGAGCTGGGCATTGGAGGTTTACACCACCACGTGGAGCAGTATTTTTTAAAACTCATGACCTTTTGTCAAGGTTCCTCCATGCTGCTCAGCGACCCCGCTGCATTTCTCTAGGCCATTTGCTGTTTGTTTATTGTCTGTCTGCCTTTACCATGCATGAGGTCTAGGCCCAGCTCTGACACCAACCTCATGTAAGCCACTGTCCCTTTCTGGGCCTCAGTTTCCCCATGTGTAGAAGGGGGGATGTGTGAGAGAGACCAGTGCTTCTTCATCAGGGTGTCCTTCAGATTCACCCAGACACTTGGCCCTATACCTGAGAGAGTCATGTTTGCTAGGTGTGGAGCTTGGAATTTGCATTTTAATAGTCTGGGATATTTGAGTATTTGGCGATGCTTTCTTACTACCCACAGTTCCATAAACACAACATGTACACCCCGACCCCGATAACATCTGTGTCACGCACCCAGACACAGCCATACAGATCCAGGCTCTGGTTCCATGTACACCACTGACACCCCAGGAGATCCCTAGCAGCCTGTGCCTCTGTGACCCAGTCTCTCCGCCTGTGCAGTGAGTTGGCTGGCCTTGATGCCCATGTGCATTCACAAACATCTGTGCACACACAGACATGCAATCCCATGCACAGATGCAAAGACCCAGGGGCAGACACACATATGCTCAGATGGACCGACAGGCACACACAACGACACGGGTGCATGGAGAGACATTTGCCTGTAGACACAGACACGCCTGAAGACACACATATGCCAGCACACTGACACACAGGTACAAGGACATGCAAGGAGACATGCTCATCCCCAAGTGAAGCAGATACACACACACACACACACACACACACACACAGAGGCAGACACACACACTCCTCATTTTCCTGGCCTAGCTCCACATAGAGAAGCTCTTGGAAAAGAAAAACAATGTGAGAGCCTGTGGGGGAGGGGAGGAGGAGGAGGAGGCAGGAAACCCGAATGCCAGCCGGCAGCTGTGCTGGGTATGGGGGCCCAGGCCCTGTCTGCTGAGCCCTTCTTGCAGCCGCTGAACTAGGAGCCTGGCAGGGAGGGGGCCACTGCCACATCCTCCCTGCCTCTGGGAGCTGCCAGGCCTGGCACAGGGCTTGGCCCAGAGAGGGCCACCGGCTTCTTCCAGGAATCCAAGCCTGTTGGGCAGGGCCAGGGCAGGCACCACCCAGGTCTCTAATGGCTTCCAGGCACCCATGCTAAAGGCAGAGATGGGGGCTCCAGACTCAGCTCGTTCTCCTTCCCAGCGGCCTGGCCAGGCCCCTCCTAGGGGCTGGGGGAGAAGGAAAGGGCACAGCAGGAGCACGGAAGTTTTGGAACAGCACTCCCACCTTTGCACTTCAGGCCCAGGGTCCCCTGGAGCGGGTGTGTGGGAAGGGGTGGGGGTCGGGGTCCTCAGGGGAGTTTTCTGGAGAAGCCCACCCCGCCCCCAGCACACCAGGAATCCTGCACTCCCACATAGACCCAAGGGCAACCAGACCCTGCCTTGCAACGCCTCCCCCTACCCTGCCCCACTCATACAGCACAGCCCTGGGGACACACACTCACATACAGCCCCAGTAATGCACACACTCACACACACACCCCCAGGGACCCGCACTCACACACAGCCCCAGTAATGCTCACACTCACACATGGCCCCAGGGACCTGCACTCACACACAGCCCCAGTAACGCGCACACTCACACATGGCCCCAGGGACCCGCACTCATACACAGCCCCAGTAACACTCACACTCACACATGGCCCGAGGGACCTGCACTCACACACAGCCCCAGTAACGTGCACACTCACACACATACAGCCCCAGTAATGCACAGACTCACATGCAGCCCCAGTAACGTGCACACTCACACTCACACACAGCCCTGGTAACGCACACACTCACTGAGGGGCAGCAGCAGCACAGAGCATGGCTTACAGTCGTGGAGATGCCCCAGCTGCCCTGCCCGCCCCTTCCACCAGGCTCAATGCCCTCTTGCCATGGGGTGTCTATGTGCGTGGGGCGTGGCCTCCTGTTCCCTTGGCATACTGCCCCACCAAGGGGCAGGTCACGGTGGGACCGGCCACCACAGGCCCCGGGGAGCCTTTCCTACCCCACCCTTCGTTGTCCTGCCTCCCAACAGCCAGACAGGTCTATTACTGCTTTAAGTCTCTGGGTTTGTATTCCAAATGCCCATGTCCCAGACTCCAAAACCCCCACCCATCTTCAAGTTCAGCTGCCACCAACTCCAGGAAATGCCTTGAATCTTCCCAACCCCACCCCCACCTGGGGACCACAGCCCTACAACCTCCCACAGCCAAGCCTGGCAAGCTGCCATCTCTCTTCTGGCAGTACAGGCTTCCCTCATCCAGATGGGACACTTGTGCCACTTAGAGCTTCCATCAGGGCTCCTGAACCCCAGCCCCACAGCTGTGCTCACTGGTAGCTCACTCCAGGACAGAAACAAGAATATTTTGAGCTGACACTTGCTGCAGGCTAGGCCCTCATCAGCCCTGCCCACAGAAAGTGACCCAGTGGTTCCTGTTGCTTGTGGACTTGTCTGGAATATCTCTCCTTCCTTCATCAGCAAACTCCTACACATCCTTCAAAACCCACCTCCAGTGTCCCCTCCCCTAGGAAGCCTTCTCTAACCTCTCTGCACAGAGTATGCTCCCAAAGCACCAGGCACCTCCGTGTTCTACAGCAAAGGCCTTACTTTGAAGTCCACGAGCGAGGGCATCAGCACAGGGCCCAGCATACAGCAGATGCATGATGGATGGAAGGTACCCCTAAGAAGGTGGTACCACTCTTAGGGGTACCCTTGTGACCATGCAGAGTTTGGGAAGGTTGAGTCATCCTAAGGATCAGGAGTCAGTCCGTGGCCAGGCTCTGAGACAGGTAGGTATCTGAGCCTGTCTGGCCAGGGTTGGAGTAAGAGGTCATCTCACAGCCAAGTCGGCTGTCCCACCTTTTACCTGGGGAAGCCTAATTGACCCACCGGGAACAGTGTTGTGTTTTGTCCTCAGCATGTTTGGATGGGTCTCTCCATATCAGTGAGAGGAATGAGCAATGCCAAGGCCTGGACAGGGGCCAGCTGAAGGGATGGGGAGCCCAGTGCCCCAACCCCTTCCCCGGCTCTGAAACCCTGTAGATCCTCCCAGAGCCTTTCAGGTAGGGCCCTGGGACAAGCCCATAGCCACAGGCCTGGCTGTGGACAGAAAGCAGAGCCCAGTGGGAAACCACAGAGGACAGCCTGATTGAATAAGTGCAGGGCCCAAGGCTGGTCAGCCCACAGACTGCGGGCACCTGTCCCTGTGACCTGCTGCCCAGGATCCAGCTGCAGGACCTCTGGGGGGAGCTGGCTGGCGGGAAAGGAAGGGATGGCGGCTAGGCCTCCGGGCTGGACCTAAGCCCAGGGGTAGGCACCCCTGGCCTATTCCCAGGTACCCCCGTCTTAGACTGAGGAGCCACAGAGATAGCCTGGATCATTGATTTGAACTCTTTTCTTTACATATGGACCAACTGAGGCCCAGAGGGACAGCTACGTGTCTGTGTCCACACCGCGGACCAGCAGCAAGGCCAGAGTAGGGAGCTGGAGATGGGATGCCTCCTCTTCTGGATCTTAGCCACCTGAGGGGCACAATGCCCCCGGGAGCACCTACACGATGGGGTCTGCAGGCACCAGGCCAAGTGGATACGCACAGCTGGAATGGTGGGGTGAACCTTCATGGGGACCCAGCCCCACCCCGACCCCAGCCCCACCCCTCTCGGCAACACCGTGAACTCTTCACTCTTGTACAGCAGACATCCCGCTAGTCCCAGCTCCATCACTGATATGCTGTGTGATATCTGCAAGTCCCTGCCCTCTCTGGGCCTCAGTTTCCTTACCTACAGGATGGGGAGAGGCACTAAAAAGATTCCTGAACGCTCTAACAGGTGGGCAGACCTCCCGAACCCAAACCAATCCAACCCCCACAAGAGCCCTGGGAGAGCGGGAGTGGGAAGGTGGACACCACCCCCACCTAAGGTACAGAAACTGAAGCCCCAGCCCTGCGTCACCTTAGTCCTCACTTAGTCGACCCCTCCCAAGCCGCTGGCCCTGCGAACCGCCCCGCTCCACCTAGCGACGGGCGGAGGGTGGAGGGGGTTCCCGGCCCGCGCCGCGCGGTCCCGCCCACCCCACCGCATGGCCCCCATTGGCAGCCGCCGCGGCTCTGGGCAGGGCGCCGTGCTCTGATTGGCCAGCGCCGCCCGTCCATCCCGCATTCGCCATGGCGACCACGTTGGGTCCCCCGGGAGAGTCCCAAATTCCGTCCCCGCCCGCCGCCCCCTCCCGTCCGGCCCGGGCCGCGGCATTCCGGAGGCGCCTCCCCTCCCCCATCTCCCCGCGGCCCCTCCCCACCGGAGACCTGGGGTTCCGGGGGCTGAGGGAGGCCGGGGAGGGGTCTAGAAAGTTCTGCTCTGAGTTCGGGGGTTGCCGCGGGCGCCCCGACTGTGTCTGCTCCTCCAGCACGCCCCACAACTTAACCCCTTCCTTCCCGCGGAAGGCGCGCGGCCTGGAGCAAGTTCCCCGGCCGCCTTGGCCTGCCGCCCCCCGGCCTGCCTCCCCCGCTCACCTCGGGCCGGGACTTGCGGGCTCCGGACGTCCGAGCCGCTGCGGCGGGGTGGAGCGGGCACGGTGCAGCTGCGACCGCCGCCGGAGGGGCCGAGGGAGGGCCGCGGAGTCTCCTCCTCCCTCCCGGGGGGAGGGGAAGCAGGGGGAGCGGCGGGGCCCCCGAAGCGGTCGCAGGCTGCGGCCCCGCTGTGACCCCGGCCCGCCGAGCTGCTGGGGTGGGGGCTCCAGCCTAACTTCGGGGCGAGGGGTGCGAGCCGGGGCGGTGGGCTCTGCTGCAGAGCGGGCCGGACCCCGACGGAGGCCCCACCCCCGTGAGGGGCCGAGAGTGGGGGGGGGCTCGGCTTTCTTGGTTCAGGTTTCCTCAGCGCCAACTACGTACTAGGCGCCCCCCGCAGAAACGGCCACCGCGGGTCCCAGCTCGGCACGTGGAGCGAGCTTACCAAGTCTTCACTGTTGTTACCTGCATTTTTCCCTGGGCCAGCTCTGCCACCGAGTGGAAGTGGGCCAACAAGTCTGTGCCCATCGGGCCTCAGTTTCTCTTTGTGTACAACAGAAGGGTTGACGAAAGCAACCTTGCGCTTGTTAAGAGGTGGGGGGGCGCGGGGAGCACTCGGCCCGGCGGGTGGAGACTTTTCTCTGCGATGGTGGTTGGCAGGCCCTGGGGAATTACGGTAATGCGCCTTCGGGGACGCCCAGCTGTTTTGGGGCTTTCTCTCTATTGGGGGTAGGGTGTTTGTGGTCTTGACTGGAAAGCCGGGACAGGCGTCTGGAGGACTCCCCACTGCATCCTGTACCCTGGAAGGCCCCTGAGGTGAATCTGTTTAAAAGAAGACCAACAATTCACCAAGATGGTGGGGAAAACCTGGCCTGATTGGGATTTTACCTAGAAAAAGAAGCTAAATATTACGAAGATAAATTAGTTTTACCCCGTGATTAACGGAGTTTAGATTATGATTGCAACCACGCACGCCTTAAAATGAACCAAGAATGAATCAGATGTTAACACTGGAAGTCTTGCTTTTTCTTGTAATAGTTGAGTATGTAGCATCCTTCCCTTCTGAACTGGTTTTTGCAGTAAGAGATTCATTTTTGCAAAAATATTTGAGAGCTTCCTCAAACTCAAGGATCATTCTGAATCCTTTGATAGTCCAGTGCCTTTTTTCGGGTCTGGGTCACTTCCCTTGCAGACGTTCCCTTTCTCTGTGGGCAGCGGCTGTTCCATTTCTCCTGCTTTGCTTCCACCAACTTCATGAAATCCCATACTTTGCAAGACTGGCAGTTTCACTTGTCGATTCATTTGCTTTGTATTTGTTATGCGTGGCTGAATGTTGAAAGCGTCTGTTCACCAGCCAGAGATAGATAGGAGATGTATGTGGGGTTTGAGTACTCAGAGGACAAGGGCATCCACATTTTACAGCTGAGGAAATGAAGGCTCAGAGAGGCTCTTGGCTCAGACTTGCACAAGGTCCTACAGCCAGTAACAGCCTTGGATCAAGAGCCCAGAGGTCTTGCCCAGAGTTTTTGGAGGTGGAAATGGGGCTGGGGAAGGTGGTGGAGACTGAGTTGATGGTGCACCTGAACTCCAGCTATAACCTCATCACTATCAGGCCTTCTCTCCTTAGGAAGAAGCAATAAATATTGTCCTGAGGATGTCTTTTGCAGGGGCTAGGGTGGGGTGACGTGACCCACCCGATCGTAGAACCAAAGTAGGTGCTGGCCACAGGTTTTGGCAACTCGCATGATGTTATCTTAGTTACCTAGGGGCTGGGTGTTATTACCACCTTCTCATAATGAGAAAAGTGAAGATCAGAAATGACTGGACTGGGCACGGCGGCTCACACTTGTAATCCCAGTGCTTTGGGAAGCCAAAGCGGGAGGATCGCCTGAGGCCGGGAGTTCAAGACCAGCGTGGGAACAGAGGGACACTCTGTCTCTACAAAAAGATAAAAAGTTTAGACAGGTGTGATGGTACGCTCCTGTAGCCCCAGCTAACTTGGGAGGCAGAGGCCAGAGGATCGTCTCGAGAACTGGCCCGGGGTCACCCTATGAGATGTCAGATCCCAGATCTGACTGTTTCAATTTTACCGTAGTTCTCTTTCTAGAACAACACCCCCAGGCGCCTCTCTGAATGCAAGGCTAATCTGGCGTCAACCTCCCCAGTGGTCTCGGCAGGGTTTCTCTCTGGCAGCCTGTCCCTCTCAGTTCAGGACAGTCAGGTTTTTGAGGCGTGTGTCAATATTTCCCACACTTCAGCAGTTCTCTTTTCCTGTATTACTGCCACCACTTTTTGCCACTAACACATGCCCTTATTTACCTAGCATTTTTCTTTAAATCCTTTCACTTTGTAGGATCTACGTGTATCTTAAAGTCTATTTCATATAGCTAGGTAAATAGAAAATTTGTATAACTTGCCACAAATAGAAAAAGATCATAAAAATAAATAGTATGCAAATAAAACAATGTTAGTAAAGTCTAGCTAGAAACGTTCTCTTTGTTAAGAAGGGGCATCATTTCTACACCCATGTTGATTGTAGCATTATTCACAATAGCTGAAAGGTGGAAGTAACTGAAGTGTCCATCAACAGATGAGTGAACAAAATGTAATATGTATTATACACATAGTGGAATGTGATTCAACCTTTAAAAGGAATGAGAGTCTGACACTACAACACGGAGGAAACTTGAAGACGTCATGCTAAGTGAAATGAGCCAGTCACGCAAGGACAAAGACTGTATGATTCTACTAAGATGAGGTACTTAGAGTGGTCAAATTCAAGAGACAGAAAATAGAACGATGATTGCCAAGGGCTTGGGGGAGTAGAGAACAGGAAGTTCTGTTTCATGGGTATGGAGTTTCAGTTTGAGAATATGAAAAATGTTTTGGACATGGGATGTGGTGATGTTTGCATGACAGTGTAAAGGTAGATAATGCCATTGCACTGTACCCTTTTTTTTTTTTTTTTTTTTGAGACAGGGTCTCACTCTGTCACCCAGGCTGGAGTGCAATGGTTCGAACACAACTCTCTGCAGCCTCGACCTCCTGGGCTCAAGCGGTCCTCCCACCTCAGCCTCCTGAGTAGGTGGATCTACAGGGGCACGTTACCATGACCAACTAATTTTTTTTTTTTTTTTTTTTTGTAGAGGCAGGGTCTGCTATGTTTCCCAGGCTGGTCTCGAACTCCTGGGCTCAAGTAGTCCTACCACTAGGGCTTTGTCCAAAGTGTTGGGATTATAGGTGTGAGCCAACCCACCTGGTCTGAATCTACACTTAAAAATGCTTAAAATGGTAGCTTTTGTTACATATATGTATGTGTGTGTACGTGTATATATATATATCTTACCACAATAAAACATTTAAAAGTCAGATGTCCTGTTTTGAAGTCTAATAAAAGATTGAAAAATGGGGAAAAATAAGGGACATAGTCTGTGTTAGAGAGGGGTTAAAACAGTTTAGCCCTCGGTGGGGCACAGTGGCTCATACCTGTAATCCCAGCACTTTGGGAGGCAAAGGTGAGCGGATCACTGGACTTGTCAAGAGATCGAGACCATCCTGGCCAATATGGTGAAACCCCATCTCTACTAAAAATACAAAAATTCGCTGGGTGTGGTGGCGTGCACCTGTAGTCCCAGCTACTTGGGAGTCTGAGGCAGGAGAATAGCTTGAACCTGGGAGGCAGAGGTTGCAGTGAGCCGAGATTGCACCACTGCACTCCAGCCTGGCGATAGAGTGAGGCTCTGTCTCAGACAAACAAACAAACAAACAAAAAACAAAAGAAACAGTTTAGCTCTAAGCTGAGGCTTTTGCTGGACACAACCAAGATTGAAAAAGATGTGTAAATGACTTTTTTTGCATTGTGACTGTTTATCTAAAGTCCTGTCGGGGTCCCACCTACAGTCTTCTTGCAGGCTACTCACCAGGGTAAGTAGCCCCCATATAGGGAGACACTTTACTGAGATGGTATGTGGCTTCCTCCCTGCCTGGGGGCCTGAGAGGAGACTGGCAGGCTTCCTACCGCTCAAGCATCCAGAGTGTTTTGTAGAGGAGCAGGAGGCAGAGAAGCCTTCCTGGAGGAGGCAGGATCCAGTGGAGCCCTGATGGGTGGAGAGGAGCTGGAGGGCTTCCCAGGTACATGTGTGGGACCACAGCTGGGACTGAGTAGGGAGGTGGGTATTAATATGGCAAGCACAATCAGACTGGGTGGCAATGGAAGTTGGATGGGGTTAGACTGTGAAGGCAATAGGGAGCCACCACTGGTTTTTTGTTTGTTCATTTTGTTTTTGAGGTGGAGTCTCACTCTGTTGCCCAAGCTGGAATGCAGTGGTGCGATCTCGGCTCACTGCAACCTCCACCTCCCGGGTTTAAGCGATTCTTGTGCCTCAGTCTCCCTAGTACCTAGAATTACAAGCATGTGCCACCATACCCGGCTAATTTTTGTATTTTTAGTAGAGACGGGGTTTTGCCATGTTGCCCAGGCTGGTCTCAAACTCCTAGCCTTAAGTAATCTGCCTGCCTCCACCTCCCAAAGTGCTGGGATAACAGGCCTGAGTCACCGCACCCAGCCTCACCACTGGCTTTTGAGCAGGAGAGTATCTTGGTAGTGAGCTTCAGGATCAGGAGTGCAGGGCTAAGTAACAGGCACTAACTTAGCCCCCAACTGAAGCAAGGCACAGTGAGGCTGGTACAGACCCAGGCTAGAGGGGCTATGGGGTAGGCAGGGCCTCCTCCTGAGCCCTAAGAATAGCCACTTGGGCTCACATTCAGCATGAGGAAGGAGGAGGTTGGCATGGCAATCCTAGAGGTAGCTGGGTGACCTCGGAAAGGAAGAGCCTGGAGGTCAAGGCCTGGATCCTGATCAAAGAAAACCGAAGCACAAAGAAGGGCCAAGGCTTGCCCAAGTCACCCAGAGGGAGTGTAGCCCAGGAGTCAGGACACAGGTGCACTGGTGTCCCTGCGAAGCCTTCACCGTGCAGCTGGGGTGGGGACCTGGCTGCCCTCCAAGGAGCAGCTCCCTCCTGCTTCAGCAGAGGCCACTTGTACTACCTGCGAGCTGTATTTGGGCTGATGCGGGAAGGGCCCCAGTGAAGCAGAGAGGAGGGAGACCATGTTAGGACCTGTCTGGTTTCTCCCTTTTGCTGCCTCTCCATCTTTCCCCCAGGGCTGGAAGAGCACATTCCTCAGTCAGTTTTCCCAGGAGTCTGGATGGGGCCCAGGCAAGAGAGAGCACCGTCTCCCCATTACCAACATTCTCTCTCTCTATCCCCCACACACACCTCCTTGCTTTCCCTTACAGCTCTTCAGAGGGTATGGCTGATGCAGGACAGGCCTATCCAGCTGCCTGGCTCAAGGAGAAGCTGGCCAGCTTTCCAGCCTCACGTTTTCTGGGCTCTGTGGCCAGGGAGGCCCCTCTCCACCATGCTCTGCCACTTGGCAACTCTGGGCCAGGCCCAGGTCCTCTCTGGGCTTCAGGTCCCTCATCTGTGAAATATGACGGCTTCGTAGAGCACTTCCAGTGACTTTGCCAGCCTTACCTTTTGTAAGCCCCACACTGCCCTGCAAGGTGGTACTGTCATTATCTCCATTTTACAGAGGGGAAACAGGTTCAGAGAGCATGAGTGGCTTGCCCCAAGTCACCCACCCAGTAAGTGGTGGGCTTGGTACTTGAACCCAGGCAGTCTGACCAAGCTGCTGCCTGAGGTCTTTGCCATCATCAATATGCCATCAATTGTCAGGTCAGGCAGGGATCATTTTCCCTTTTCTATAGATGGGAAAACTGAGGCCCAGAGGGGCAACATGTCTTGCCCAAAGGTGCAGAGCTCAGGTGGGGCTTGAGCACTGCATAAGGCCACATTGCCATGTCCTTGAGCACCTCCACAGAGGAGCAGCCACCTCAGGAAGTGGCCGCAGACTCTACGGGGTGATACCCTCAAAGGGTGACCAGGGCATGACCGACAGCTCGAAGGAAGCAAAGAGGCTGCTGCTGGTGAAAGAAGAAGTGAAGTGAGAGTGTGGTGCCTGGGCCTGGGGTGAAGGGAGCAGAGAGAAGTGCAGTGGGGGTGCAGGTGTGGGGCGAAGGGAGAAGCCACCCACAGACGCCTCCCGACTTCCCCTTCTTCCTGCAGAAGCTACAAGACAGCAGCCGAGACAGCAGCTGAGACGGCAGCGGCAGCTTCTCAGGTCAGCCTCCTCCGGGCCTCTCCCCACTCTCCTCTGCCCCGTTCTCTGTCCTTATCCACAGGCCCCTCAGTGGGCACTGGCCATACCCATGTCCAGGTGGGCGCAGGCCTGGTGATATCCTGGTGAGCAAGCTGGGGACCCACCCTCCTTCCCTTTCTGGTTGGCAGCTCCACATCTGGGGTAATGTAGAGATCTGTGCTTTTGGAGGGAGGGGCAATTTAAATTAAGAAGTGGTTAGGTATGGGTCTCGAATCTTAGCCTCCCCACGAGGTTTGGGACAAGTGAAGAGAGGTTTCTTTTCTGGACCTCAGTTTCTCATCTGTAAAATGGGGTGAGTCTGGGAACCTGCATCTTGGATGGCTGTCAGGGGCTCAGTAGAGGACCTGGCACACAGTTTGTGCTTGGCAATCTGGAGCAGCTGCAGCTCCTTTCAGAGTGACCTGGATTGGATCCTGGGGACAGCATGTCTCGGGGAAATGGACCTGCTGCTGGCTTGGTCACAGACTTCCTGTTGGGCTCCAGGGTGGCCTCTCTTTCCCAACCTGGGAAATAGGGTTACTATAGCGTTTTTTAGGGCTTTTTTTTTTTTTTTTTGAGACGGAGTCTTGCTTTGTTGCCCAGGCTGGAGTGCAGTGGTGCGATCTCGGCTCACTGCAACCTCCACCTCCCAGGTTCAAGCGATTCTCCTGCCTTAGCCTCCTGAGTAGCTGGGATTACAGGCACCAGCCAGCATGCCTGGCTAATTTTCGTAATTTTAGTAGAGGCGGGATTTTGCCACTTTGGTCAGGCTGGTCTCGGACTCCTGATCTCAGGTGATCCACCTGCCTTGGCCTCCCAAAGTGCTGGGATTACAGGCGTGAGCCACCGTGCCTGGCCTCTTAGTGCTTTTTTGCAGAGACCACAGGTTGATTGATTCCTCACCCAGGCCAGGGGCAGGGGCTCCAGACTGTGGTTGACAGGGGCAGGTGGGGCTGTGTGCGGAGAATGGCTGGCTCAGTAGGCCCTCATGCTGCTGGGGAGAGGTGGGCTTCGGGGGTGCATGGTCAGCTGTAGGGAGGAAGGCAGGGGTTCCCAAGCCTTGTGCTCAGATGTATTCCTGGCCAAGGACTTTGATCAGAGCCCTGGACTTTTCTCAGGGCCTGATTCCCAGGAGAGGATCAGGGAAATTGTTGTTTGAATTTCTCTTTCTGGGAAATAGATTTCCTTGGCCTCATTTTACAGATGAAAAAACCTGAGACACAGAGAGGTCAGGTGCCTGCCCAGTGTCACACAGCCTAGGCACTGAATACTGGAACTGGTTATCAAATTCTCATCTTCCAAAGGCTCTGTCCTGTGCTCCACAGCTCCTCATTTCTCTATTGGCCTAAATAGAGTCTTGTCCGCACAGCAACTCAGCTGCCCAACCATCTTTGGGAGGCTGCAGTGTGCAGGGGGTAGTACCCTGGACCCTGGAGGCCTGGGTTTGAGTCCCAGCTTGCCCACTGGCCTGCTGTAGAACCTCAAGCAGACTCCTCTTACGCAGTATTCGGTTTCCCCACCATCAACTGGAACCATCCTGGAAGTCAGATAAGGGATTGCTGTTTCCTAGAAGGCCACAAATAATGAATTGCAGGGTGGAAAATGAAATGGCTCAGCGTGTGGGGGGATGGTGCATGGTAACCTCTCTGAAGGGATGTGGAGGGGAATTTGGAGGTTGCAAGCAGAAGTGAAGACCGTGGTTTGCTCCTGGGAAAGGGGGTGGAAACCACAGCTTCTATCTGGAGTGCCTGGGGGAGGTATCACTTCTGCTTTGGCCTCAATTTCTTCAGTTGTGTGGTAGGGTCAGGTTTTTCTTCCCTCAGTGCCTGCCTGGAACCAGTGGGGATAAGAGCCTGGTCTTACACCTGGCAGGTCAAATCCATTTATCTCTCTGGGCCTCAGTTTCACCAACAGTATAGTGAAGGGGTGGATAAATTGGCCCAAGATCCTTTCTGTGCTGTCAGGTCCTCCACTACTGGGCCTGAGTTATCTCTCCTGAATGATTTCCTTCAGTAGCTTCTTTTGCCTCCCCAAACCTTTCTGTTTTTTGTTTGTTTGTTTGGTTTGTTTTGCTTTTGAGACAGAGTCTCACTCTGTCACCCAGGCCGGAGTGCAGTGTCGCAATCACAGCTCCCAGGCTCAAGTAATCCTCCCATCTCAGCCTCCCGAGTAGCTGGGACCACAGGCTCATGCCACCATGCTGGGTTAGGTTTTTTAATGTTTAATTTTGTAGAGATGGGGTCTCCCTATGTTACTCTGGCTGGTCTCAAACTCCTGGGCTCAAGTGATCCTCCTGCTTCAGCCTCCCAAAGTGCTGGGATTAAGGCATGAGCCACCGCACCCGGCTCCCCCAAATCTTGTCCCTTGTCTTTTCTCTGAGGTTCTGAGAGGGTAAGTAAATAACACAGCCAAATAAATAACCAAATAACCAAATAAATAAGAACCCAGTCCTCTGTGACTCCAGAGTCTCTATTTCATATTAAAAATAAACATATATATTTAAAAAATTCATGTTAAGAAAAATGGGTGACCACCTGGAGAAAAAATGAAATTGGATTTATATCTCCCAGTGCATCCCAGTATCAATGCAAATGGACTGGAGATTTCAATTTGAAAAATGAATCTATAAAAGTACTGGAAGAAACAGGCAAATTCCTTCATGACACTGGAGTGGAGACTGGGCTTGGTGGCTTCCTCCTGTGATCCCAGCCCTTTGGGAGGCTGAGGCGGGAGGATCGCTTGAGCCCAGGTGTTGGAGACCAGCCTGGGCAACATGCTGAAACCACGTCTCTACAATAGCTGGGCTTGGATGTGCCAGTTGATACAAAAGTGCCCCAGTTGATACAATAAGTTGCATACTCTACAAACTATTCTGCATTTTGCTTTTTCACTTGAAAATACGTCTTGGAGAGCTTTCCATGTCAATAAGAGGAGACCTTCCATTTCTTCATCTGCATATTCTAATGTTGTTAGGGATAAGTTACAGTTTATTTAATTAGCTCCCTGTTCATAGATATTTGTGCTGGTTCTAGTTATTTGCTCTTACAAACAATGTAGCTGTGCTTATATTATTTCTCACATATGCGAGTTCACCATTTATTTATTTTTATTTTTTGAGATGGAGTCTTGCTCTGTCACCCAGGCTGGAGTGCAGTGATGTGATCTCTGTTCACTGCAACCTCTGCCTCCCGGGCTCAAACGATTCTCCTGGCTCAGCCTCCCGAGTAGCTGGGATTACAGGCACGCTCCACTGCGCCTGGCTAATTTTTGTATTTTTTAGTAGAGACAAAGTTTCACCTTGTTGGCCAGGCTGGTCTTGAACTCCTGACCTCAGGTGAGCCTCCTGCCTCGGCCTCCCAAAGTGCTGGGATTACAGGTGTGAGCCACCGTGTCTGGCTCTATTTATTTATTTTTGATACAGGGTCTCATTCTGTCACACAAGCTGGAGTGCAGTGCCACCATCATAGCTCAATGCAGCCTCAAACTCCTGGGCTCACATGATCCTCTCATCTCAGCATTCCAAGCAGCTGAAACTACTGGGTGCATGGCACCATGCTCAGCTAATGTTTCTGATTTTTAGTAGAGACAAGATCTTGCTATGTTGCTCAGGCTGGTCTCGAATTCCTGAGCTCAAATGATCCTCCTGCCTCGGCCTACCAAAGCGCTGAGACTACAGGTATGAGCTACCACGCCCTGCCATTTGCCCATTTTTATATTGGGTTAGACTTTTCCTTATCAATTTCTAGAAACTTTTACATAATAGGAAAATCAGCTCTTGTCTATTATACATATATAAAACTATTACATGCAAATATTTTTCCTAATTTGTCATTTGTCTTTTAACATTACATATGGCCTTCTTTTGGCCAGGTAGAAGTGTCTTTTAAAATAATTTTTATGTAATAAAATGTATCTGTATTTTCTCTTTTGGCTT
Source organism: Pan troglodytes (assembly GCF_028858775.2). Lineage (NCBI taxonomy): Eukaryota > Metazoa > Chordata > Mammalia > Primates > Hominidae > Pan > Pan troglodytes. The sequence goes on from NC_072416.2 coordinate 55,545,440, forward strand.
CTGGATTTTGAGTCATAGCTAGAAAAACCTTCCCCACTCCAGTGTTTTCTTATTTGGTTTCTGTTTTTTGTTTTTGAGACAGGGTTTTGATCTGTCACCCAGGCTGGAGTGCAGTGGCACAATCATAGCTCACTGCAGCCTCAACCTCCGGGGCTCAAGTGATCCTCCCACCTCAGCCTCCCGAGTAGCTGGGACTACAGGTGTGCACCACCATGCCCAACTAATATTTTGTAGAGATGGGGGTCTTGCTGTGTTGCCCAGGGTGGTCTCCATCTCCTGGGCTCAAGTGATCCTCCCGTCTTGGCCTCCCAAAGTGCTGGGATTACAGGTGTGAGCCACTGCACCTGGCCTGTCCAGATTTTGCATGTAATAAAATATATGGATTTTTTTTCAAGAATGGGATTAGGTTGTTTTGCAATGTGCTTTCTGTCTTTCATGAGCAATATGTCACTATTATTTCTTCCATATTGATAGTCATTTGGAGCATTTAAAAATCCTATTAAAATATTTGTGTTTTTTTTGTTGTTGTCATGAAGGTAATATGTTTGTTGTAGAAAATTTAAACAATACAGAAAATATAAAAGGAAGTTTTGAAAAAACCTCTCCCCTCAAAAAAGCATTATTAACATTTTGGTGGCCACCCTTCTAGAGCTCCCAATATGCTTCAGCATGCATACAAACATAATTTTTCATAAATGAGATTATGTGTGTTATTTTCAACCTGTCCTTTCCACTCAGTGATATGCTGTGCTCTTCTTTTACATGGCTTTGTCTTTTGTTTGTTTTTGGTTTTGTTTTTTTTGAGACGGAGTCTCGCTCTGTCGCCAGGCTGGAGTGCAGTGGCGCAATCTCGGCTCACTGCAACCTCCGCCTACTGGATTCAAGCGATTCTCCTGCCTCAGCCTCCTGAGTAGCTGGGATTACAGGCGCCTGCCACCAAACCCAGCTAATTTTTTTGTATTTTTAGTAGAGACGCGGTTTCATCATGTTGACCAGGATGGTCTCAATCTCCTGACCTTGTGATCCGCACCTGCCTCGGCCTCCCAGAGTGCTGGGATTACAGGCGTGAGCCACTGCGCCCAGGCTGTTTTTTGTTTTTTGTTTTTGGAGAAGAGTCTCACTCTGTCATCCTGGCTGGAGTGCAGAGGTGCCATCATAGCTCACTGAAGCATTGAACTCCTGGACTCAAGCAATCCTCTTGCCTCAGCCTCCTGAGTAGCTAGGATTACACATGTGCCAACACGCCTGGCTAATTTTTATATTTTTAGTAGAGATGGGGTTTTTCCATGTTGCCCAGGCTGGTCTTGAACTCCTGACCTCAAGTGATTTGCCCACCTAGGCCTCCCAGCGTGCTGGGATTACAGGTATGAGCCACCACGCCTGGCCTCAAAATATTTTTTAGAGAAAGGGTCTCGCTATGTTGCCTAGGCTGGTCTTGAACTCCTGGCCTCAAGCGATTCTCCTGCCTTAGTTTAGGATTACAGGTGCAAACCATGGTGCCTGGCTATACACATCTTTTTTTTTTTTTTTTTTTTAAAGAATACACATAATTCTTAATAGTGAAATGACAATCTGTTGCATATTTTAACTTTTAATTTTGAGAAAATTATAAATGCACAGAAGGTTGCAAAAAATAGTACAGAACGTTTTGTATACCCTTCACTTATTCTCCAGTAGTAACATCTTGCATGCTTATAGTATAATATCAAAGCCAGGAAATTGTCTTTGGTATAGTTCACAGACTTCATTCTGTATTATACTCACTCATTTATGTATGCCGGTTCTTTGGTAAGTATATTTTAACTTTATAAGAAACTGCCAAATGGTTTTCCTTGCAATTTTATGACATGATAAAATAAAAGATTCCTGTAAACAACACCACGATCAAGACACAGAACTGTTCCATCGCCACAAGGATCCCTTGTGTGAGACCTTTAAAGAAACACACTCCCCCTCCCTAACCCTTTGCAACTACTAATCTGTTCTCCATCTTTATCATTTCGTCATTTCAAGACTGTTAAATAAATTGAATCACACAGCATGCAACGTTTTGAGATTGGCTTTTTTTTTTTTTTTTTTGGCTCATGATAATTCCTTTAAGATCCATCCAAGTTGTGTGTGTCAGTAGCTTTTCTTTAGAAATTCATTTTTTTAACTGCTGAGAATTGTATTTCAGAGTGTAAAGGTATCACCATTTAACCATTTTCACCCACTTTGAGGCTATCATGAATAAAGCTGCTATGACTGTTCATATATAGGTTTTTGTGTGAACACGAGGTTTCATTTCTCTGGGATAAAAGTCCAAGAGTGCAATTATTGGGTCATATGATAGGTACATGTTTAGTTTTATAAGAAACTGTCGAACTGTTTTCCAGAACGGCATTGGAGTGTAATTTATTTATTCCTCTATTGATAGACATTCACACAGCTTTCAACTTTTCTTTATTAACAATACTATTCTAAATATTCTTGTATGTGTATAATCCTGGCTTGCCCTATTCTTTCCATAGGATAAATTCATAAGAATGAGTTTCCTGGCTCAAAGGATATTCAGAACATAAAGTTCCAATGTGTTGCTAAGCCGTCCCCTTGCAGATGAGGCTCAGATCTTAGACAGAGAGTGCAGGAATGTGCCTGTCCCTACAGACTCACTGGGTGCTATCATATTTCAGATCTTTGCAGATCCAATGGTGGAAAAATGAGAACTCATGTTCTTAAGTACTTTCCTCTGCCACTACCATCAAACACATATTTTGAGTTTTGTGGCTCTCCCTCTTGAAGCCTTGCAAGTTTTTGTTGACCTCCTTTCTTCTAAGAGGAGGATCATCAGTTCTCTTGCCCTCCCTCCCCTATTTCCTCTTCTTCATCCTCTTAATATGTTTTTTGATTGGATTTCTAAAGTCTTGTCTATAGAGGTATACATACAATAAAATTCACCCTTTTGGAGAGGAGTTTTTGCATTTTGACAGATGTGTACAGCCATGTATACATGTATATTACAATCAAAATATAGAACATTGCTGTCCCCTGAAAAGTTGTCTCAGGCCCTTTTGTAGTTAATATCTTTTCCCTACTCCCTGGCAACTACTGATTTGTTCTCTGATCCAATAGTTTTGACTTTTCTAGATTCCACTTCCATGTTACATTCCCTCCAGAAATGAATGAGGCTTCCAGCTGTTCTATATCCTCATAATACTTTGTATTACCATTTTAATCCTAGTCATTCTAGAAGGTGTGTAGTGATATCTGATTGTGGTTTTTATATGCATTTCTCTAATGACTAATGATATTGAGTGTTTCTCATGTGCTTATTTGCATCTATACATTTTTTTTTTAACATGTAGTTCCAGCTCTGTCACCCAGGCTGAAATGCAGTGGCATGATCTCAGCTCACTGCAGCCTCCTCCTCCTGGGTTGAAGCAATTCTCCTGCCTTAGACTCTTGAGCAGCTAGGATTACAGGCACATGCTACCACACCTGGCTAATTGTTGTATTTTTAGTAGAGACAGGCGTTTCACCATGTTGGCCAGGCTGGTTTCAAACTCCTGACCTTGGGTGACCCACCCGCCTCGGCCTCCCAAAGTGCTGGGATTACAGGCATGAGCCACCGCGCCCGGCCCATCTGTACATCTTCATTGGTATAGTGATTGTTCAAATCTTTTCCTATATTTATTGGGTTGTTTGTCCTCTTATTAGTTGTGTAAGAGTTCTTTATGTAGTCCAGATACAATTTTTTAAAAACATCAGATATGTGTTTGTAAATATTTTCTCCCAGTCTGTGGCTTATCTTCTCGTTTTGCTAACCATGACTTTCAAAAAGCAGAAGTTTTAATTTTGATGAAATTCAACTTATCAGTTTTTTGTTGTTGTTGTTGCCATGGATCATGTTTTTGGTGTTGTTTCTAAGAAATCTTTGCATAACCTAAGTCAGAAGGATTTTCTTTTTTGTTTTTTCCAAGGAGTTTTACAGGCATATCTTGGAGATATTGTGGGTTTGGTTTTAGACCATCACAGTAAAGCAAATATGGTAATAAAGTGAGTCACACAAATTGTTTGGTTTCCCAGTGCATATAAAAGTTATGCTTACGGCCAGGCACCGTGGCTCATGTCTGTAATCCCAGCACTTTGGGAGGCCGAGGCGGGAGGATCATGAGGTCAGGAGATCGAGACCATCCTGGCCAACATGGTGAAACCCCATCTCTACTAAAAATACAAAAATTAGCCGAGCATGGTGGTGTGTGCCTGTAATCCCATCTACTCGGGAGGCTGAGGCAGGAGAATCACTTGAACCTGTGAGGTGGAGGCGGAGGTTGCAGTGAGCTGAGATCGCACCACTGCATTCCAGCCTGGGCGACAGAGCGAGACTGTCTCACACATGAAAAAAGTTATGTTTACATTATACTGTAGTCTATTTAGTGTGCAAAAGCATTATGTCTAAAAATGTACATACCTTAGTTAAAGGACACTTTATTGCTAAAAAGTACTAGCAATCTATCTGAGCCTTCAACAAATCACACGCTTTTTTGCTGGTGGAAGGTCTTGTCTTGATGCTGATCAAGGTGGTGGTGGTTGAAGGTTGGGGTGGCTGGCTGTTTCTTAAGACAGCAGTGAAGTTTGCCACATCAGTTGACTCTTCCTTTCATAAGATGTTTTTCTGTAGCATGTGATGCTGTTTGATAGTATTTTACTCATGGTAGAGCTTCATTCAAAATTGGAGTCCGTCCTCTCAAACCCTGCAGGGGCTTTATCCACTACATTTATTTAATATTCTAAATCTTTTGTTGTCATTTCCACAGTGTTCACCATATCTTCACCAGGAGTAGATTCCATTTCAAAAAACCACTCATTGTTCATCTATGAGAAGCGACTCCTCATCCATTCAAGTTTGATCATGAGACTGCAGCAATTCAGTCACATCTTCAGGATCCACTACTAATTCTAGTTCTCTTGCTATTCTAATCACATCTGTAATTACTTTCCCCACTGAAGTTTTGAACCCCTCAAAGTCGTCCATGAAGCATGGAATCAACCTCTTCCAAACTCCTGTTAATGTTGATATTTTGACTTCTTCCCATGAATCACAATCACATGTTCTTGCAGCATCTAGAAGGGTGAATCTTTTCCAGATTTTCAATTTACTTTGCCCTGATCCATCAGAGAAATCACTATCTATGACAGCTATAGCCTTATGAAATTTGTTTCCTAAATAATAAGACTTGAAGGTCGAAATGACTCCTTGATCCATGGGCTGCAGAATGGATGTTGTGTTAGCAGCACGAGAACAACATTGATCTCCTTGTGCATCTCCATCAGAGCTCTTGGGTGACTAGGTACATTGTCGATGAGCAGAAATATTTTGAAATAAATCTTTTTTTTTTTTTTTGAGTAGTAGGTCTTAACAGTGGGTTTAAAATATTCAGGAAACTATGCTATAAATAGATTGCTATCATCCAGGCTTTGTTATTCAATTTGTAGAGCACAGGCAGAATAGATTTAGCATAACTCTTAAGAGACCTAGGATTTTCAGGATGTTAAATGAGTATTGGCTTCCATTGAAAGTCACCAGCTGCATTACCCACTAACAAGGGAGTTAGCCTGTCCTTTGAAGCTTTGAAACCAGGCATTGATTTCTTCTCTCTGGCTATGAAACTCTTAGATGGCATCTGCTTCCAATATGAGGCTCTTTCATCTACACTGAAATTCTGTTGTTTAATGTAGCCACCCTCATGCATGATGTTAGCTAGTTCTTGTGGATAACTTGCTTCTCCGTCGGCACTTGCTGTTTCACTTTGTACTGCTATGTCATGGAGATGGCTTTTTTCCTGAAACCTCATGAACCAACCCTCTGCTAGCTTCCACGTTTTTTCAGCTTCCTCACCCACCTTGGCCTTCATAGAATTGAAGAGTTAGGGCCTTGCTCTGAACTAGGCTTTGGCTTAAGGGAACGTTGGCCGGGGGGCTGGTTTGATCTTCTATCCAGATCACTGAAGCTTTCTCCATATCAGCAATAAGGTTGTTTTGCTTCATGTGTTCACTGGAGTAGCACTTTAAATTTTCTTTAAGAGCTTTTCCTTTGCATTCATAACTTTGTGAACTGTTCGGTGCAGGATGCCTCGCTTTTGGCTTATCTGGGTTTTCACGTGTCTTCCTCACTGAGCTTAAAATTTCTAGCTTTTGATTTAAAATGAGAGATGTGTGACTCTTTCTTCTACTTGAACACTTAAGAGGCCATTGTAGAGTTATTCATTGTTCTGATTTCGATATTGTTGTGTCCTAGAGAATAGGGAGGCCCAAGAAGAGGGAGGGAGACAGGGGAACAGCTAGTTGGTGGAGCAGTCCAAACACATACATTTATTGGTTAAGTTTGCCATCTTATATGGGTGCAGTTTGTGGTACTCCAAAACAATTACAATAGTAACATCAAAGATCTCTGTTCACAGATCACCACAGCAGGTATAATAATAATGAAAAAGTTTGAAATATTATGAGAATTACCAAAACAGGACCCAGCCATTAAGTGAACACTTACTTTTGGAAAAATGGTGCAGATAGACTTCCTTGATGCAGGGTTGCTGCAATCTTCAATTTGTAAAAAAACCCACAAGATTTGCAAAATGCAATAAAACCAGGTATATCTGTATAGTTTTAGTCTTGTTATTTGCATCTGTGATCCATTCTGAGTTAAATTTTGTATGTGCTTCAAGATATGGATTCAAGATGGCTTTTTTTTTGGCATGAGATATCCAATTGTTCCATCACTAATTGTTGAATCAATTATCCTTTCTCTACTGAATTATCTTTGCATCTTTGTCAAAAATTAATCGGCAAAAATCAATATATGAACAAATTTTTGGACTCTATTCTGTTCTATTCATCTCTATATCTGTCCTTATGCCAGTAACACACTGTCTTGATTATTGTAGCTTTATAGTAAGCCTTGAAATCAGGTAGTGTGACTCCTCCAACTTCATTCTTCTTTATCAAAATTGTTTTGTCAATTCAAGATCCTTTGTTTTTACATATAAATTTTACAGTCAGCTTGTCATTTTCTAAAAAATATCCCGCAGTGATTTTAACTGGAATTGGATCTATATTCATGAGGGGTGTTGGTCTGTAGTTACCTTGTAATGTCTGTGGCTAGTTTTGGTATACAGTAATATTAGCCTCCTAAAATGAATTTGGAAGCATTTTCCCTTCTATTTTCTAAAGGAATACATTTAGGATTGTTCTCATTACTTATTTTGTCTTCCATTTTTTTGTAAGAGTTTCTGTAGAATTGATATTATAACTTTTTTAAATGTTTGGAAGAATTAATTAGTGAGGCCATCTGGGCCTAGTGTTTCTTTGTGGGAAGATTTTTAAATTACAAATTCAATTCCTTTAATCAATGAAGGACTATTCCTATTTTCTGTTTTTTCTTGAGTAAGCATTGGTAGTTTGTGTATTTCAAGGAATTTTTTTTTCATTTCACCTAAGTTATGTAATTTATTGCCATAAATTGTTAATATTATTCTCCTATTTTTTAATATCTGCAGGTTCTGTAGTGATAGCCCCTCTTTTATTGCTGATAACTGGTCATTGTACTTTGTCCTTTTTTCCCCTTTATCATTCTGCCTAGAGACTTATCAATATTATTGAGCTTTTCAAATAACCAGCTTTTGGTTTCATTAATTTTTCTCTACTCCATTTTCTATTTTATTGATTTATAATTTTATCTTTTTTTTTTTCTTTTTTCAAGACGGAGTCTTGCTCTGTTGCCCAGGTTGGAGTGCAGTGGCGCAATCTCAGCTCACTGCAAGCTCTGCCTCCCAGGTTCACGCCATTCTCCTGCCTCAGCCTCCCGAATAGCTGGGACTACAGGCACCTGCCACCATGCCCGGCTAACTTTTTGTATTTTTAGTAGAGATGGGGTTTCACCGTGTTAGCCAGGATGGTCTCAATCTCCTGACTTTGTGATCCGCCCACCTTGGCCTCCCAAAGTGCTGGGATTACAGGCGTGAGCCACCACGCTCGGCCATAATTTTATCTTTATTATTTTTCCTTCTGCTTATTTTATGCTTAGTTTGCTCTTCTTTTTATATTTATTAAGGTGGAAGCATAGATCACTGACTTGAAATCCTTCATCTTTCCTAATGTAAGCGTTTAATGCTATAAATTTTTCTCTAAGCACTGCTTTAGCTGCATCCCATAAATATTATGTTGTGTTTTCATTTTTATTCAGTTGAATATATTTTATAATTTCCCTTGTGATTTTGTCTCTGACTCATGGGTTACTTAATAGTGTATTATTTAATTTCCAAATATTTGGAGGATTTTTTGAGGCCTCTTTATGTTTTTTAATTCTAGTTTAAGTTCCTGGTGGTTACAGAACTTACTTTGTGTGCTTTTAATCCTTTTATATTTATTGAGATGTATTTTATGGCCCAGAATATGGTCTATTTTTGTGAATGTTTCCTGTTGTAATTGAAAAGAATATGTATTTTGCGTAATTAGGAGAGTGTTCTATAAATATAAAGAAGATAGTTAATAGTGTTGTTCATGTCTTCTGATATGGTTTGGCTGCATCCCCACCAAAATCTCATCTTGAATTGTAGTTCCCATAATCTCCATGTGTCATGGGAGGGACTGATGGGAAGTGATTGGATCATGGGGGCAGTTTCCCCCATGCTGCTCTCGTGATAGTGAGTGAGTTCTCATGAGATCTGATGGTTTTATAAGCATCTGGTTTTTCCCCTGCTAGCCATTCTCTCTCCTGCCACCCTTTGAAGAGGTGCCTTCCTCCATGATTATATACCCAGTCTTGGGTATTTCTTCATAGCAGCATGAGAATGGACTGATATATCTTCTATATCAATTTTTGTCTACTTCTAGCAATTACTCAGAGACAAATATTGCATTTTGCAACTATAAGTGTTGGTTTGTCAATTTCTCCTTTTAGTGTTATCAATTTTTGCTTTATTTTTCAAAACTCTGTTATTAGGTGCACACACATTAAAGATTGTTACATTTTCTTGACGAATTAGTCTTTAGCATTATATAATCTTTATCCCTGGTAAAATTCCTTATCCTGAAGTTTACTTTTTCAGGTATTAATATAGCTATTCCCTCTTACTTATTGATATGGTTTGGCTCTGGGTCCCCATGCAAATCTCATGTTGAACTGTAATCTTTCAATGTTGGGGAGGGACCTGGTGGAAGGTGATTGGATCATGGGGACAGATTTCCCCCTTGCTGTTCTCCCGATAGTGAGTGAGTTCTCAGAAGATCTGATGGTTTAAAAGTGTGTAGCACTTCCCCCTTCTCTCTCTCTCTCCCCTGCTGCCATGTGAAGACATGCTTGCTTCCCCTTCGCCTCCCGCCATGATTGTAAGTTTCCTAAGGTCTCCCCAGCCATGCCTGTGGAACTGTGACTCAAACCTCTTTTCTTTATAAATTACTCAGTCTTTGATGGCTCTTTATAGCAGTGTGAAACTATACTAATACACTTATGATTGGTATATCTTTTTTCCATCATTTTACATGTAATTTATTGGTGTCTTTATATTTGATACGTGTTTCTTGAAGACAGTATGTAGTTAGGTTTTGCTTTTATAATCCAGTCAGACAATTTTTGCCTTTTAATTGGAGCATTTGGACTATGCTTAATGTAATTATTTATATGATTGGGTTTATATCTACCATCTTGCTATTTGTTTTCTCTGTATTCCATCTGTTCTTTGTTTCTTTTTCTTCTTGTCCTGTCTTATTTTGGATTGAGCAGTTTTCATAATATTATTTTATCTCTAGTATTGCCTTACTAGCTGTATCTTATAATTTTCTCTTTTTTGTGATGGCATTGTAGGATTTAAATACACATATTTAACTTTCCACAATTTACCTTCGAATAACATTACAATACTTAAAATGTAGTTTAAGAACCTCACAACCAAATACTTCCATTTCCTCTCTCCTGCCTGTCGTGCTATTTTTGTGGTACACTTCTACTTCTACAGACACTATGATCCCCACAATGCACTGTTACTGTTTTTACATTAAACAGATATTAAAACCAAGGTAATTTATTTTATATTTGACACATTTTTGCCAGTTTCAATACTCTTCATTTCTTTAAGTCCAAATTTCCAACTGGCATAATTTTTCTTCTGCCCTAAGAATTTTCTTCAATATTTATTTTAGTGCCAATCTGCTGGCAATGAATTCTCAAACTCCTTGCTCATCTGAAGAAGTTCTTATTTTGCCTTCTTCTTTTTTTTTGAGACATGGTCTTGCTCTGTCACCCAGGCTGGAGTGCAATGGCATGATCATGGCTCACTGCAATCTTGACCTCCTGGACTCAAGTGATCCTCCAGCCTTAGCCTCCTGAATAGCTGGGACTACAGGTGCATGCCACCATGCCTGACTAAGTTTTGTATATTTTCTAGAGACGGGTTTTTGCCATGTTGGCCAGGCTGGTTTCGAACCCCTGGGCTCAAGCGATCTACCCACCTCAGCCTCCCAAAGTGCAGAGATTACAGGTGTGAGCCACTGCACCTGAACTTGTCTTCGTTTTTGAAAGATATTTTCACTGGGCATGGAGTTTTAGAATGACAGATTTTTATTGAAAGATATGGCTGCGTTATCATCTGGTTTTGATAGTTTCTGATAAGAAGTCTCTTGTAGTTCATATATTTTATCTTCTGTGTACAATGGCTCTTTTCTCTGGCTGACTTCAAGATTTTATCTTCGGTTCTGCAGCAGTTTGACTAGGATGTATCTAGATGTATTTTTCTTTGCATTTATTCCCTCGGGTTTTGCAGAGCTTCTTGGATCTGTGGTTTGTTGTCTTTTATTAATTTTGGAAAAAAAATTGGCCATTTTTTAATTTTCAATTTTCTTTTCTTTCTGTTTCTATTTATTCTTCTCTGTTCTCTCTCCTTTAGCTAGGATTCCAGTTACATATATACAGACCATTTGCACAGTTCTTGGGTAATCTGTTAATTTTTATTTTCACTCTTCTTACTCTTTATATTTCAATTTGGATAATTTATATTACACTATCATCAAGTTCAAGGATTCTTTACTTTGCTTTGTCCAGTTTGCTAATAAACCCATTGAAGGAATTCTTCATCACTGATATCGAGTTTTTTATTTCTAACATTTCTACTTGACTAGCCTTAATAGTTTCCATTGTTCTGCTGAAATTTCCCGTCTGTTCTTAGAAGTTTACCTTTTCCACTACACCCTTTAACATATTTATCAGAGCTATCTTGTCTCTATATGATAGTTCCAACATTTTGGCCATCTCTAAGATCTGGTTCTGTATGTCTTAAAATCTTTGACTAACTACCAGGCATTGTGTGTAATGGAACAGTAGTAAAGTAAATGATATTTATGCCTAGAAATTGGAATATTTCTTATGTCATGGCTGTAGTATAGGCCTCAAGTCAATATAATCTGTAGTTGATTTAGGTTTAAGTTTTATTTATTTATCTGTTTATTTAGAGATGGAGTCTCACTATGTTGCCCAGGCCAATCTTGAACTCTTGGGCTCAAATGATCCTCCTGCCTTGGCCTCCCAAAGTGCTGGGATTACAGGCATGAGCCACAGTGCCCAGCTGGATTTAGGTTTTGTTGTTGCTATAGTTACCTTCTGTATACTACAGGCTCCAAATTTCTCCAGTGGTGGACTGTCCCTACATTGTGTTCAGCATGAGGACTTGAGTCCCACGGGAATTTTCCCAGTGTCCCCACTCTGCGCTCAGCATTGCATGCATACAACACAGAGGAAATCTCTCTTCGTGTTCTAGTCCCTTCTCCAGTGGTAGACTGCTGTTACTTGTTGCTTGGTGCAAGGCTTGTGGTGGAGGCAGTGAATTCTTGATTCTCCTGCTCTAGCTTCAGCCTTAGACAGTCTTGAGCCCCAGGAGTGGGGCTTTCTAAGTGTTCCTGTTTCTCCTCCAGTTTTTGACAACCTCTGCTTCTTATTCAGTGCAGGTACTAGAGTGCAGGCAGACTTCTTCCCCTTCATCCCCATGGGAACCAAACTCTGCCTTATTGGTTGGGGGATCTTGAGTGGGAGTGAGATTCCTGTTCTTTTCCCAGTAGTAGCAGCAGCCCTCTGTTTTATATCAGTGCAAAATCCTGGACACTAATGGGTTGCCTCTTCCTTGCCAGTGTCCAGTGGCTTTTTTTTTTTTTTTTTTTTTTGGTTTTCTTTTGAGACAGGGTCTCACTCTGTTGCCCAGGATGGAGAACAGTGGTGCTATCACGGCTCACTGCAGCCTCCAACTTCCCAGGCTCAGGTGATCCTCACACCTCAGCCTCCTGAGTAGCTGGGACTACAGGTGTGCACCACCACATCTGGCTAATTTTTTTTTTTTTTTTTTTTTTTTTTTAGAGACAGAGTTTTGCCATGTTGCCCAGGCTGGTCTCGAACCCCTAGGCTCAAGCAATTCACCTACCTCGGCCACCCAAAGTGTTGGGATTACAGGCATGAGCCAAGGCGCCCAGCACTGATGGCTTTTGCTTAGTGTCACTGCAGCATTGTGGTGGGAGGGTCTCCTACTCCTCCAGCAGCAGCAGTCAACATTTGCTTTATAGCAGGTCAGGGACCTGTGGGATGGGCATCTTAAATCAAAGCAAAGCCAGGGTGCAGGTGTTTATCTCTCGGCAGCAGCCAATTACCACCTTGCACTCATGCAGGGCCCAGAGCGCAGATGGGCTTCTCCAGGTACTCCTGCTCCACCCTCAACCCTTGGCATGTCCTGCATGGCTATGTTACCATGGGGCCTCTCTCAGGCCCTGTCCCACTCCACATCATTCTCATAAGCATCCAGTGGAGGACTGTAGGAAGAAACTGAGGGTACAGGTTACCCTTGTGTCTGGGGCTCCCAGTAAACTGCCACTCTAGCTAATGCTCAGCCATTAAGGTTTCATTAAGATACTAGTCATTTTCTCCTTATCTACTTTTGTGGCAACTACCTATTCCTCTGTGCTCTGTCAAACATGAAACAGATCATGTGTTTCATCCATCAAAGATAATGTGTTCTGGTTACCTCCAGAAACCAGTTTGCTTGGTGGCCTGTGACCCCAGCTCTCCAGTAGGCTAAAAAAAAAAAAAGATTTTGTATATTATTTGGCTTTCCCATTGTTATGATGGGAACAATACTCCCATCTGACTCTCTACTTTCTAGGTGGAAATCGAAATCATCTTAATATGGTTTTTACACAATTAAAAAAACTCCTGTTCAATGTTTCTATTATGACTATATGCATTACATTCCATATTAAGTCGTGTAGCAGCATTTCATTTTCTTGTACAACTTGGTTTTCTTGAAATTAATTGCTTCTTTTTATTTTTGCATTTATAAACTTCGGTAAGACATCTCAAAAAAACAATTTTTCTAGATGTTCAAACCTATTCGATAGTCTATCTACTCTCCTTTTCCTCTTCCTTATTTTTTTCTTGAAGCCCTCCCTCCCAGGGCATTCTTTTCTCCTGCTCCCTCCAGATGGGAAATGCCCTAGTCCTGCTGTTCAGCATCAACCCGGGCCTTCCCTTCACACATTTTCTGGGGAGTAGCTTTACCTCTCCCATGGTAGGATACAGGGTTTCCTGTACCCTGTGTCTTCTTTCATGATATACTTTCTCATTTTGTTGGAGCACATCCTCCAGCAGCTTCTCAAGAAAGGGTGTGTGTTTTGAAATTCTCAGTAATCCTTGGTTGACCATTCAAGAGAGGAGCACTAAAAACCTAATTGCTTGGCAGAGCTTGGTGACTGGTGAAGTTTCACTGTAAGTTAGGTCTTGGCCATAACATTGAGGAACACAAAAATGGAAGTAGCTATAGGATACTATTCTTGGAATGGTTAGCTCCTCAGAGACTTTTCTCCTGCCTTGGGGCATAACCCTGGTTGCTGCAGTCTTCTGGAATCTGAGTGGGGGAGGATGTGGGGAGGGGATATTGCTTAATTCCCCCTTCTGTTCTGATTATGGTGCATCCTCTCTCCAGAGAGTAAACTTTGTGTGGAGCAGGATTGGGGATGGTAGGATGGTGAGGAAACTCCTGAATACTGGAGGTGGCAGGGGAGATCTGGGGACTGAGTCGGGCATTTTAAAGACTCACAACCAACAAACTCTGTTTTTATTTTTATTTTTTATTTTTTTGAGACAAGGTCTCATTCTGTTGCCCAGGCTGGAGTGCAGTGGTATGATTTTGACTCACTGCAGCCTCCATCTCCTGGGCAGGATCCACCTCACCCACCTGAGTAGCTGGGGACACAAGCGCAGGCCACCATACCCAGCTAATTTTTGTATTTTTTTTTTGTAGAAGCAGGGTTTTGCCATGTTGCCCAGGCTGGTCTGGAACTCCTGGTCTCAAGCAATCCTCCTGCCTTGGCCTCCCAAAGAGTTGGGATCACAGGCATGAGCCGCCGTGCCTGGCCAACAATCGCTGTTTTTAGCCTCTTCCTTCATCCCCACTTCAGGGGTAACTGATGCCTCCAGTTCTCAAGTGCTTCCAAGGTTGTGAGGCTTCTCCTTGTCTCCTGCCAACACCACACCTCTCCCCACTGCAGGCACTTGGGTTCAACTTTTTTCGGTCTGCTAAACGTCTTACCAGGTGCCACCTACTTGTAGCCTCCAAAATTTAGCTGACATCTCCCATCTCTGCAGTTGTTTTCTTTCCCATTGTTCTGTCTTTGTGCCTGTTTTCTAAGGAGTAGCTTTACCTCTCCCATGGTAGGGTACAGGGTTTCCTGTACCCTGTGTCTTCTTTCATGATTTACTCTCTCATTTTGTTGGAGCACATCCTCCAGCAGCTTCCTGAGAGGCTTTGTGCCTCTTTTCTTCCCCATTTTACTGTTTTTCATGCCTCTTTTCTTTACCATTGTTCTGTGGCTTTGTGCCTATTTTATTCATTCCCTCTCATTTTAGTGGGGCTTTAAGGGGCAGACATAAATTTGCTCTATTGAAGCAGAAGTTTATTAGTTCATTTTAAAATGGAGGAAAATGAGGGCAGAGGAGAGACAGATCCTACCCAAAGCTGCACGATGAGTTAATGGCAGGGCTGGATGGGGTTTACATGTTGCTTTCTCCCAAACACCTTCCCCCTGGGTAGAGGCTGGGATCCTGGGGAAGCCCCCAGAAGGACTGCTTTTTGGGAAGGGGAGTGTATCAGGCGGAGCTGCTAATGGCAGCCATTACTTGGTGGTCAAGGATTCTGGAGTCTTAGAGACCTGGCTTTAGGCAGGTTTAAGTAAAGCAAGACCCTTTGCCCTTCATCCTCAGCTTCCTCATCTGTGAAATGCAGGAGTGGTGAGTCAAATAAGATGCTGCCTGTCCTACTCTTGGGACATGCCAGACACCTAGAAGTTAGAGGTTGCTCTTTTATCATCATGGTGATGGCATGCACCTTTTCCAGGGCCGGAGCCAGTTCTTGGAGGAGAGTCTGCACAGGGCATGGATCACTGTGGTGCCCTTTTCCTGTGCCTGTGCCTTCTGACTTTGCAGAATGCAACAGCAGGTAAGGGGGCTCTGCTGAACTGGGGGCAGCCCTAGCCCAGTCCTGGGACTGTGATGCAAAAGGGGGAGGCGTCAAACCATGGGAGATTGAAAAGGGCCACTTAGGCTTCCTGGGGGCAGCAGGAGCTGCTTGCGAACTAGACTCTCAGGGTGGGATGGAAAGCCCAGAGGTTGTGGGGCCAGAGGGCAGTTGAGACACAAACTGAGGGGAAGGTGTGTCCCCACAGAGACATGGGAAGAACTCCTGCGCTACATGGAGAATATGCAGGTGTCCAGGGGCCGGAGCTCAGTTTTTTCCTCTCGGTGAGTTGGATGTGCCTCCCACCCCAAGCCTGCACCTTGAATCAGTGGGTCAGGGTTAGTCTAATGTAGACTCTTAACTGTGCATTTTTTCAGCACTTTTATTGAGCACCTACTGCATGCCTGACACTAGGCTCTGGGGATGCAGGATGGGCATGTCACTGCCCTCATGAAGTTTATCATCGAGGAATGGGGGCCCTTAATCATAGATGTCATGACACTAAGTGCAGAATTATGGGTCTCCATGCATTTTCCTGGGAAGAGGCTCTAAGATTCTGGCTGGGCTCTCCAGGGTCTATGACCCAAAGACTGAGCAGCTCTAGGTGAGCGGCCAATGCTGAAGACTGGTCAGGGCTAAGAGTGGCTACTGGGAAGCTGTGAGGGAGCAGTCAGGGAAGGCTTCCTGGAGGAGGTGACAACAAACTGGGACCTGAACAGGAGTTAATCAAGAGGAGGGGATAGATGGGGTAGGGAGGTAACAGTGTGCCAAGGACACTGTGTGTGCAGTGGTCTGGAGGTGTGTGTGACAGAGGTGTGGGTGGGGAGGCCCTGCCCTCCCAGGCTGTCTACAGCCCCCTCTCACCCTTACCCCACTCCGGGTTCTGGCCTCCCTGGCCATCTCTCCGGGCTGCAGTCAACTCCACCAGCTGGAGCAGATGCTACTGAACACCAGCTTCCCAGGCTACAACCTGACCTTGCAGACACCCACCATCCAGTCTCTGGCCTTCAAGCTGAGCTGTGACTTCTCTGGCCTCTCGCTGACCAGTGCCACTCTGAAGCGGGTGCCCCAGGTCAGAGGCTGCGGGTTGAGGGGTGTGGCCAGCTGCCCCGCCCTAGAAGTCCTCCAGGCATTTAAGGTCTGGACTTTCTTTAGGCTCCACTGTCTTCCTCCCCACACCCCACAGTCCAGGCTCTGCCCTAACTGGCAGTGAGTTGCCTCCTCTGTAAAATGGGGCTGATACTCGCTGTGTGAACTGTGGAAAGGGAGGTGCTTTATTGCCCCTGCAGGGCAGAATCTTCTTCCTGCTTTGGCTGGAGGCTGCCCGCTGCGGGAGGCGCTGTGGGAGAGGCCAGAAACCCTGGCTCCTTTTAGGACCCTGGGGTGATCAGCTGGATCCCTGGCAGGGGCTGGGGCTGGTGCTGGGGCTGGGTGCTGAGGTAGCTCCATCTTCAGGGGTCCAGTGGGTCAGGTAAACATCCAAAACTCAGGAACAGCATGGAGGGAAGGCCTGGGATCTTGGGAAGTTTGGGAGGAGATGCAGCCTGGGGGGAGAAGGTTCTGTGGGTGGAAACCCCAAGGAAGATTTCACGGGGAGTGGGAGGCAGTGAAGGTGTTGGGGTCAGGTCTCCAGGTCCTGGTTGCCAAACAGCCTGTTTGGGACCCTCCGCAGGCAGGAGGTCAGCATGCCCGGGGTCAGCACGCCATGCAGTTCCCCGCCGAGCTGACCCGGGATGCCTGCAAGACCCACCCCAGGGAGCTGCGGCTCATCTGTATCTACTTCTCCAACACCCACTTTTTCAAGGTCAGTGTGATGGCAGGCCAAGGAGGGTGGGTGCCGGCCCCTTCTTGGGATCCACTGCAGGCGCCCATGTCACTGCCTGGCCTCTGGGTGACCAGCACTGGGTGAGACCAACCAGCCATCTGTGCAATCCAAGCCAGCAATTGTCCCTCTCTGGGCCTCAGTTTCCCTGCCAACTTTAGCAGAATGGTAGGAAGGTATAATTACAATCTGCAAATAAGACCTAAGAAACCTACGATGTGCCTGTCGGTAGGCGGGAGACAGACAAGAAGGCACTTATTATTCCCTGCCCTCAGATAACTCTCTGTCTTGATGCCTAGACTAAGACCTTACAGATTTTTTTTTTTTTTTTTTTTTTGGCAGAGTCTCGCTCTGTTGCCCAGGCTGGAGAGCAGTGGCATGATCTCAGCTCACTGTAACCTCCGCCTCCTGGGTTCAAGCGATTCCCCTGCCTCAGCCTCCCTGGGATTACAGGCGTGCGCCATCATGCCCAGCTAATTTTTGTATTTTTAGTAGAGACCGGGTTTAACCATGTTGGCCAGGCTGATCTTGAACTCCTGGCCTCAAGTGATCCGCCTGCCTTGGCCTCCCAAAATGCTAGGATTATAGGCGTGAGCCACTGTGTCCGGCCTGACCTTAGAGATTTAATGTCAGCAGAAGGTTGATTATAGCCATAGAGATCCAGAGTGATGGATGAGTCAGGGTGGGGTTGGGGCTCTTCCCAGTGGGCAGTCCAGGGGAGCTTCTGGGGAAGGTGCCTTTCAACCTTGGCTTTAAAAGTGAGTGAGGATAGTGGTGAGGTGGAGGGGGTGAGGCTGGAATGCATTAAACGAGTGGGAGGTGGAGCAGGGGATGGTGAGAGGACAGCTTTCCACAGGGCAGAAACAGCACATGCAAAGGCTGGGAGGCTGGGAGGCTGGGAGGCTGAGAAAGCTTTCACGCTGCACATGTGAAACTCTTGCTGCTTGTTCTCATCCAGGGAAGTGGAGCTCAGACCTTACCCAGGGCCTCCCCATTTCCCCTCCACTCAGCCCTTCTCCTGCTGCCCTTCCAGGATGAAAACAACTCATCTCTGCTGAATAACTACGTCCTGGGGGCTCAGCTGAGTCATGGGCACGTGAACAACCTCAGGGATCCGGTGAACATCAGCTTCTGGCACAACCAAAGCCTGGTACTGCTGGGGGCGTCCCCGTTTCCACTGCACCCCTGCCCCTCTGTGACTCTCCTGTTGAACACTGGTTTGACTAGACCCAAACATGTGGAACCATCTTGGAAATCCATCACACTTTGAAAATTCCTGCTCAAGAAATAAGAGAGAGAGAAGTTTTTACTCACACATTTGTCAGAATTCTTTCAGTTGCAAGTAAGAAAAGACCACTTCAAGCCAGCTTGAGCACAGAGGGAACTGATTGGCACACATCAATGAAATGTCTAGAGGTGATCCACCAGCTTCAGACATGGCTGAATCCAGGGATGGATCTGATGCCCTCGTGGCTCAGTCTCTCTCCGTCTCAGCAATGGTCTCCTGCCTTGGCTGTCCATTCTGTGGCATGATGGATGCTGGAGAGCCAGACTTCCTTTCCCTCTTCCCATCAGGCTCTTCCCCCCACTCCCCACCCCCAACCTGCCCCAGTGCAGATCAGGGTCTCAGGATCTTAAAGGTTCAGCTGGGTCACATGTCCATCCCTGCACCTGTCACTGTGCCCAGGGGGATGGAATGTGTGGATTGGCCAGGCCTGGGTCACACGGCCCAGGGACTGGGGTGAAGGAGTGAGCTCCTAGGGGAAGTGCAGATGCTGATCCTGGAACAGAGACAGGGCTGCTTGTTGGGGGTGGGGGCAGAGTGGGGTGGTTCACAAGCCTCAGTGCCTCCATTTCTGGTTCCTGGCATTCCTGAAAAGCCCGGAGCCTCTGCTTTCTGGCTTCATCTTCCCTTCAGCTTCACCAGGACTGCCCTGCACTCTAAATTTCACCATCATCCTTTCCTTTCAGCTCTGGGCTTTTGCCACTACGGTTCCCTCCACCTGGAATGCCCTTGCCCTACTCGTGTTGAAATCCAACACGTCCTCTAAAGGTTCAGGGCCCCCACCTCCCCTTCTCCCTTTGGGTCAGCTCTGCCTACCCTCCATGGTTTTCCGTGACTACCTGTGTCATTTCCTCCACTTCTCCACCCACGTGGCTTGGCGTTAGGGTTGTCTGTGGATGAGTCTCCCCCAACCAGGCATGGGTCTGAGCACGTTGCTGTTCCCCATAGGGAGGAAGGGAAGGGATCAGCTGGTTATGGAGCGCCTACCGTATAAAAGGCCAGAGCTGGACACTCAAGATTCCGTGTTGCCCTTCGTTTTTCCACCATTGTTGTAACATGGGTACGAATGATCCTATTCTGTAGATGACTAAACTGAGGCTCAGAGCAACTTGGCGTCTTGCCTGGGTCACTCTGAGAGCCCACAGTGGAGGTGGGACAGGAATCTGAGACTGTCTGAGGCCAAAGGCCAGCCAGTGCCTGGTAAAATGTTGGCAAATGTGCAGTTGAGTCACTGTTGGCCCCCAGGACTCCCAGACACTGATCCGCAGCCTTTCCTCTGCACCCTATGACTGACCCCAGCATCTCCACCCAGGAAGGCTACACCCTGACCTGTGTCTTCTGGAAGGAGGGAGCCAGGAAACAGCCCTGGGGGGGCTGGAGCCCTGAGGGCTGTCGTACAGAGCAACCCTCCCGCTCTCAGGTGCTCTGCCGCTGCAACCACCTCACCTACTTTGCTGTTCTCATGGTATGTATGCATCCTGAGTGGGGCTCAGAGCTACAGAGGGCCCTGTGTCTGTGGCAGAGGAGCAAGGCAAAAGCTGGTGCAAGGGACAGAAAATCCAACTGAAATGGGCTTAAGCAAAAAACAAAAAAAACTTTATGGACTCATGTTTCTGGAAAGGCTGGGTTAGGCTTCAGGCATGGCTTGATCCAGGGGCTGATCACTAAGATCACTAAGATAGCACTCTATCTCTGTCCCTCAACTGTGCTTGCTCTGTGCTGGCTTTGCCCTCAAATAGGATCTCCTTATGAGATAATAATATAGCTGGCAGCAGTTCCAGGCTCATGCCCTGCTAGCTTTCAGGCCAGTGGAATAAAATCTTCTTTTACCCAGTTCTGCCAGCCATGTGCTCATCCCTGACCCAATCACTATAGGCAGAAGGAGGGAGGGCCCTGCTTGACCAGGCCTGGCATCCCTTTCTGCACAAAGAGGGCAAAGTGGTGGAACCCCACAGGTGCATAGGGAGTGGGAGAAGGGAGGCACTCATAGAAGAAGAGGGAGATGGGAGATGTGGAGGGGGCAAAACTGACTGTATCTGCCATGGCCTTGTTCAAGCCAGGTCCATGGCTAGGCTTGTGGGGAAGGGGACTTGGAGAGGAGGCCTCAGGAGGTCCCTCTGACTGAGGCTGGGAGGGAGGGCG
Organism: Pan troglodytes; assembly: GCF_028858775.2. Lineage (NCBI taxonomy): Eukaryota > Metazoa > Chordata > Mammalia > Primates > Hominidae > Pan > Pan troglodytes. The sequence goes on from NC_072416.2 coordinate 55,566,210, forward strand.
ATACTATGCTTCTGGCCTCCAGCCCCTCTTCCCTCCTGCAGCAACTCTCCCCAGCCCTGGTCCCTGCAGAGTTGCTGGCACCTCTAACGTACATCTCCCTCGTGGGCTGCAGCATCTCCATCGTGGCCTCGCTGATCACAGTCCTGCTGCACTTCCATTTCAGGTATTCCACTGCCACAGTGCTGGGCCTGCCCTGCACTGTGGCACATCACGCTTCCTTGTGTCCCATTTAGTCCACTAGAACTGGGTGTGCTTCTCCAGAGGGTGGGGACCAGGAGGCGGGAGACCAGCCTTGTGGTGCGACTGCTGTGGGATCCCTGCCCCTTCTTTGCCTCAGTTTCCCCGTCGGCATGCACCTATGCACCCAGTGGGTAGTGCTGCCTGGGTGATGTCCCTGGGCCATGGAGGGCCATTCTCTCACCTGCAGGAAGCAGAGTGACTCCTTAACACGCATCCACATGAACCTGCATGCCTCCGTGCTGCTCCTGAACATCGCCTTCCTGCTGAGCCCCACATTCGCAATGTCTCCTGTGCCCGGGTCAGCATGCACAGCTCTGGCCGCTGCCCTGCACTACGCGCTGCTCAGCTGCCTCACCTGGATGGCCATCGAGGGCTTCAACCTCTACCTCCTCCTCGGGCGTGTCTACAACATCTACATCCGCAGATATGTGTTCAAGCTTGGTGTGCTAGGCTGGGGTAAGCACATCATCTCTCCTCTCCTCCTCAGACTTCCAGGTGGGCAGGGTATTGACCCCCTTTAGTCCTTTCTTTCCCCTCCTGCTCATCATCATAGTGGCCATTACATGACCACCAGCTGTGAACTCTGTCTACACCCACCTCTACTTTCTATGTTACTAATTTTATCACCTCTTCCACCTCCATCATCATCATCAACACCTCCTCCACCACCATTATTACCTCCTCCACCTTCATTATCACCATCACCTCCTCCACCTCCTCCACCACCATTATCACCTCCTCCACCTTCATTATCACCATCACCTCCTCCACCTCCATCACCACCATCATCATCTCATCCACCTCCGTTATCGCCATCACCTCCTCCACCTTCATCACCACCATCATCACCTCCTCCACGTACATCACCACCTTCTTCACCACCATGATCACCTCCTCCACCTCCATCACCACCTCCTCCACCTTCATCACCATCATCATCACCTCCTCCACCTCCACCACCTCCTCCACCTCCTTCACCACCACCATCATCTCCTTCACCTCCACCACCACCTCCTCCACCTCCATCACCTCTATCATCACCTCCTCCACCTCCATCACCTCCATCACCACCACCTCCACCTCCATCACCACCTCCTCCACCTCCATCACCACCTCTTCCACCTCTATCACCTCCATGATCACCTCCTCCACCTCCGTCATCACCATCATCACCTGCTCCATCTCCTCCACCTCTGTCACCACCATCATCACCTCCTCCACCTTCATCATCACCATCACCTCCTCCACCTCCATCACCACCATCATCATCTCCTCCACCTCCGTTATCACCATCACCTCCTCCACCTTCATCACCACCATCATCACCTCCTCCACGTACATCACCACCTTCTTCACCACCATGATCACCTCCTCCACCTCCATCACCACCTCCTCAACCTTCATCACCATCATCATCACCTCCTCCACCTCCACCACCTCCTCCACTTCCTTCACCACCACCATCATCTCCTTCACCTCCACCACCACCTCCTCCACCTCCATCACCTCCATCGTCACCTCCTCCACCTCCATCATCATCACCTCCTACACCTCCATCACCACCACCTCCACCTCCATCAGCTCCATCACCACCACCTCCACCTCCATCACCTCCATCACCACCTCCTCCACCTCCATCACCTCCATCACCACCTCCTCCACCTCCATCACCACCTCCTCCACCTCCATCACCTCCATCACCACCTCCTCCACCTCCATCACCACCTCCTCCACCTCCATCACCACCTCCTCCACCTCTATCACCTCCATGATCACCTCCTCCACCTCCGTCATCACCATCATCACCTGCTCCATTTCCTCCACCTCTATCACCACCACCATCACCTCCTCCACCTCCATCATCATCATCACTTCCTCCATCTCCTCCACCTCTATCATTACCATTATCACCTCCTCTACCTCCATCATCACCATCACCTCCTCCATCTCCTCCACCTCTATCATCGCCATCATCACCTCCTCCACCTTCATCATCACCATCATCACCTCCTCCATCTCCTCCACCTGTCACCACCATCATCACCTCCTCCACCTGTATCACCATCGTCATCACCTCCTCCATCTCCTCCACCTCTATCATCACCATCGTCACCTCCTCCACCTCCATCATCACCATCACCTCCTCCATCTCCTCCACCTCTATCATCATCATCATTACCTCCTCCACGTCTATCATCACCGTCACCTCCTCCATCTTCTCCACCTCTGTCATCACCATCATCTCCTCCACCTGCACTGTCACCATCATCACCTCCATCTCCTCCACCTCCATCAGCAACAGCATCACCTCCTCTACCTCCATTACCGCCTTCATTTTCTCTACCTCCTTCACCACCATCACCACCTCCTCCACCACCTACTCCACCTCCATCACCACCATCATCACTTCCTCCACCTTCTCTATCTCCAGCGGCACCATCACTGGTACCTTCATCACCGTCCTCACCCCTTTCTTGCTTATCTCTATTTCCTCAGCAGTTCCCCAGTCCTCCCTCCCATTTGCTCCCCACCACCACCTTCCCAGTGTGACCACTCCTCCCTCCACCACTGTTCCATCGTAGAGCCGTCACTAACATCATCTTGGAGAGAGCTTCCTCCAAACCACCAGGCTCATTGCTCTGAAGTTGGGGGCTCACAACAGTCTCCTCTCAGTTGTCCCTTGACCAGTGAAATTCTGTGTCAGCAGCTCCAGGGACCGCCCCAGGGACCGCCCCAGGGACCGAGGGTCAGCCCTCTCCCACATCTCCTGAGCCTTTGTCCCACCCCTCAGGGGCCCCAGCCCTCCTGGTGCTGCTTTCCCTCTCTGTCAAGAGCTCGGTATATGGACCCTGCACGATCCCCGTCTTCGACAGCTGGGAGAATGGCACAGCCTTCCAGAACATGTCCATGTGAGTGCCCTCAGGGCTGCAGTGGGCTCCCTGGCTCTGGCAGAAGGGCCACATGGGCCTGGGGCTCCAAATGGAATATCCTGTAGGCAAGGCACTGGCTGTGGGGCAGAGAGGGAGCTGGGGCTTAGACAGGGGAGTTTGCAGGGGGCTCCACCACATCCCTTCCATGGATCCAGGTCTCCTGCAGAGGCAGCCTTGTGTTCTATGCTGGTGAAGTCTACGAAGCCAGCGTCTGCTCGCCAACCTGCCAGGGCAGCCGGGCCTCCCGCCTCCTCTGTCCTGCCCTGCCCTCCAGTGCCCAGGCCCTGAGGGTCTGGCTCAGCCTGCACTTGACTCTCTTCTCCTGCAGACCACCTTGCTGCACCTACCCAGGCTCCAACTCCTCCCGACCTGCCCTGGGCACTGCCAGGCCTCTCAAGTCCTCCTAGTCAGACAAGAGTGCTGTGGGGGCTGGGCTTTGGGGAGACAAAGAGAGGCAGCGAGGTGGGCCTTTAGGGGCCGGGGGACACGCTGCTGCTTTTTTTTAATAGCCCCTCCCTGCAGGCGAGGACGTTAAGCTTTTTATTATTATGCAACATTTCTAACAGCCAGACATAGACTAGCCTAAGGAACCCCCGCGGGCCCATCACTCACTTGCAGTTGGCTGTGGAATCTTTTTCCTTCTTGGCTGATGCAGGCTCAGGATGGGGGCTGATTCTGTGTCAGGCCTTGGGTATCAGCCGGCTTCGTTTTCACAAGGGCAAGGGCCGGGTCCTGTTGCCAGCCCTATTTTACAGTTAGGGCACCTGAGAAACAGGCAGCTTAAGAACTCTACCTGAGGAGCCCTAGCCAGTCAGTGGCAGAGCTGGGGCTTGGTCTCCGGCAGGCTGGTCCAGAGCCTGGCCCCCAGCCCCTGAAGCAGGGCTGGGGGACTGCATGCTACATAGGTGGGGCTGATCCCTCTCACAGTGAGGCGTGGGTGTATCAGAGGACATGTGACTTCAATTTACATGAATTGTTCTCTGCAATCTCCATGACAACCCATAAGGCAAGTACATAATCATCCCCAACCTACAGATGAGGAAATAGAGGCTCTGGCCTCAGTTTACATACTCTCTGAAGATGTATTTTCTTTTTCTTTCTTTTTTTTTTTTTTTGAGATGGAGTTTCGCTCTTGTTGCCCAGGCTGGAGTGCAATGGTGTGATCTCGGCTCACTGCAACCTCTGCCTCCTGGGTTCAAGCGATTCTCCTGTGAGTAGCTGGGATTACAGGCGCGTGCCACCACGCTCAGTTAATTTTTGTATTTTTAGTAGAGACAGAGTTTCAGCATGTTGGCCAGACTGGTCTCAACTTCTGACCTCAGGTGATCCGTCTGCCTTGGCCTCCCAAAGTGCTGGGATTACAGGCGTGAACACTATGCCCAGCCTATTTTCTTATATAATAATGTGATGACGACAAAGGAGCTTTAGTGACACGTCCACAGGACCCACTAATGCACAGATGTTAGAGAACACCCACCTACGAGCCAGCTTCTCCCTGGGTCTTCCTCACTCTGCCCTCTCCTCTCAGGAAACAATTACCTTGGGGTTTGTGACTTTTTTTTTTTTAATTTAAAACATCTCTTACTATGTATATACACATTCCTAAACCCAAACATCAGTTAAAAACCAAAAACAGGCCAGGCGTGGTGGCTCACGCCTGTAATCCCAGCACTTTGAGAGGCCGAGGTAGGCAGATCATGAGGTCAGGAGATCAAGACCATCCTGGCTAACACAGTGAAACCCCGTCTCTATTAAAAATACAAAAAATTAGCTGGGCGTGGTGGCAGGCGCCTGTAGTCCCAGTTACTCAGGAGGCTGAGGCAGGAGAATGGCGTGAACCTGGGAGGTGGAGCTTGCAGTGAGCTGAGATCGCCACTGCACTCCAGCCTGGGCGACAGCGAGACTCCGACTCAAACAAACAAACAAATAAAAAACACATCCTGGCCAACATGGAGAAATCCCATCTTTACTAAAAATACAAAAATTAGCCAGACATGGTGGCGGGTGCCTGTAATCCCAGCTACTCAGGAGGCTGAGTCAGGAGAATCGCTTGAACCCAGGAGGTGGAGATTGCAGTGAGCTGAGATTGCGGCACTGCACTCCAGCCTGGAGACAGCGAGACTCCGTCTCAAAAAACAAAACAAAACAAATACAACCCTTGAAAATCATTCAGATGTCCACTGATGGGATGCTGGATGAATGGACTGCAGTAGAGCTGTCTCCGTGGGGATATTCCCTAGCGGTGAAAGTGAGTGGTTGCCTACCACACTCATCAACTTGGAGGAATCCCAAAATAATGTCCTGGGACCCTTGTGACTGTAGGGGCAGGAGCCACAAAGTGAACCTCAGCAGGGGATTGTGACAGTTAGGGGCTCAGGCTCTGGGCCTGGGGCTTCAGGATCCAGCTTTGCCTCTAACTGGAATGTGTTCCTGAGCTAGAGCCTGAGTTTCGTCATCTGCAGGATGAGGACGATTATGTACTTGCCTTATGGGTTGTCATGGGGATTGCAGGGGACAAGTCACATAAAGCACATCGTTACTGGTGGAGGGTGTCCAGGTTCTTGGCGTCTTGAACCAAGAATTGGACAAGCCCAGGCATGGTGGCTCGTGCCTGTAATCCCAGGACTTTGGAAGGCCGAGGCAGGTGGATCAACTGAGGTCAGGAGTTTGAGATCAGCCTGGACAACACGGTGAAACCCTGTCTTTACTAAAAATACACAAAAATTAGCCGGGCGTGGTGTCAGGATTCTGTAGTCCCAGCTACTCAGGAGGCCGAGAGAGGAGAATTGCTTGAACCTGGGGGGCGGAGGTTGCAGTGAGCCAAGATCACATCACTGCACTCCAGCCTGGTGACAGAGACTCCCTCTCAAAAAAAAAAAAAAAAAAAAAAAAAAAAAAAAGGACAAAGTGAGGAACGAATTAAGCAAGAAAAGCAGAGATTGATTGAAAATGAAAGTACACGCTACAGTGTGGGAGTGGGCCAGAGCATAGGGCCTCAAGAGCCCTATTACAGAATTTGTGGAGATTTAAATACGCTCTAGAGGTTTCCATTGGTTACTTGATGTACACCCTCTGTAAATGAGGATGAAGTAAAGTTACAAAGTCATTTGGCATATGCCCTATGTAAATGGAGAGGATATTTTCTGTCATAGCTGAAGTGTTTCCATTTGATTTATTTTTATTTATTTTGAGATGGAATCTCGCTCTGTCGCCCAGGCTAGAGTGCAGTGGTGCGATCTCGGCTCACTGCAACCTCTGCCTCTCGGGTTCAAGTGATTCTCCTGCCTCAGCCTCCCGAGCAGCTGGGATTACAGGCACCTGCCACCATGCCCGGCTAATTTTTGTATTTTTAGTACAGACGGGGTTTCACCATGTTGGCCAGGATGGTCTCCAACTCCTGACCTCAAGTGATTCGCCCACCTTGGCCTCCCAAAGTGCTGAGATTACAGGCATGAGCCACCGCGCCTGGCCTCCATTTGATTTAGTTCTAGGAAGTCCTTACATTTCCCTGTCTCTAAACCCTTTTCTCCTGCCTCAGCATGACATTGTGTCCGACTAAAAGGTGGCATCTGTCTTGAAGGTGTCTTGGGGAGGCAAAGGGCAGAGGCCTCCGGGAGGGCGTGGGACCGGGGCTGGCTTCGGTTAGTTCTCCATGGCTCTCTGCTCAGCCCTCAGTGGGCTCTCCTGCGGCTCTGTGTGCTCTCAGGTTGACACTTGGAGGGTCCCTGTCCACCAAGCTACAGGTTGGCAGCCCGCCCACTCTCCAGCGCAGGCCTTGGTGGCCCCGTCTAGGTGGGGAGTGGCTCCTGGGGAGGGGCGTCCCACTGCAGAGATGGTGATGAGGCGGTGACAACCATGTAGTGGGGTGGAAGGGGAAGTTTCCAGGAAAGAGGGCTCCGGGCCAAGGATCCAATAGAAGATGGGGCATGCTGGACTTGGGCTGGCCATGGAAGCAGAGAGGAGTGAGATGTGGAAAGGAGAGAGGAAGAATTTTCAGGGGGGTGAAGACATGGGGACATGAGAGAAACCACTGTGGCTGGAAAGGTGGGCATGAGGGAGCTTCAGATCGTTGACCAAGGAGGCAGATGTGTCCTCTGATGGTGGCCTCGCTGGAAAGCCGGGTGAGGGGTTTCACCGTGTGTTCAGTCAGGCAAGAAACAATAGGGCCTGAGCCAGGAGACTGAGTGGGGCTTCAGGGAGTGACGCTGGCCTCCCCGCGGGCCTGGGAGCCACTGTGAGCCTGACACGTCACCCTCCCCTGCAGATGCTGGGTGCGGAGCCCCGTGGTGCACAGTGTCCTGGTCATGGGCTATGGCGGCCTCACGTCCCTCTTCAACCTGGTGGTGCTGGCCTGGGCGCTGTGGACCCTGCGCAGGCTGCGGGAGCGGGCGGATGCACCGAGTGCCAGGGCCTGCCATGACACTGTCACTGTGCTGGGCCTCACCGTGCTGCTGGGAACCACCTGGGCCTTGGCCTTCTTTTCTTTTGGCGTCTTCCTGCTGCCCCAGCTGTTCCTCTTCACCATCTTAAACTCACTCTACGGTAGGGCTGGAGGGCGGCCTGGAGGAAGCTACCTGGCAGGGGGTGTATGGCTGGTGGGATGTTCACTGCTAAAGGGGTTCAGGTGAAGGGGGCGAGTGGGGGACTAACATCCAGCCCCAGGCTCCACTAACTAAGCTGGTGGGGGCTACATCTGCATGAAGGTACCCTATGGACTGGCCACAGCAGCTCTTCCAGCTCTGAGGCTCTGCCCCTCTGGCCTCCTACAGTAAGAGATTCTGGGAGTTGCCCATGGGCCCCAGGGAGGCCAGCTCGCTGCAGCCAAGGAGACCCTGGCCTTTGGGGAAGCCCACGCTGCCCCGTGGAACTCCCGCCTTTCTCTTGCAGGTTTCTTCCTTTTCCTGTGGTTCTGCTCCCAGCGGTGCCGCTCAGAAGCAGAGGCCAAGGCACAGATAGAGGCCTTCAGCTCCTCCCAAACAACACAGTAGTCCGGGCCTCCTGGCCTGGAACCCTCAGCCTCTCTGGCTGCCAGTAGTCTGAGGCTACGGCTCCCGCTAGAGAGGGTCGCAGGCCTGCTGCTGGACCCCAGAGGCCACTGTGACCGCCAAGGGGCCTTTCCCACTTCCACGGCCTCTCCAGGCACTGAGGGGAAGGCATTGCTCTACCTCTCCCTGACATTTTGCTCCGGGGCAGATCCAACCTTACCTGGGGCAGCAAACTTTGTCCTGGTACCTGGGCCCAGCTCGCCAGGGATGTGGGCAGAGCACCAGCCTGGGCATCAGGAGGCCAAGTTTCAAGGACTGTCTCTGAGTCTGTCTGTATGACCTTGGGCCTGCCACTTCTCACAGACCCTAGGTATCCACAGCTGTGACATGGGGGCAAGCGGCTTTGTTTCAGCCTAACCCAAGAGCTTAGTAAAAATTGCATAAGACCAGGGGGAAGAGTGTCAGCGTGGGGTGGGAATTCCCGCGGCCTCCACCTGCTTGCTAGGGGCAGGATCTCATCCAGGCTGCCCTGGAAGCACCTGCTTGGCCCTGCCACCTTCCTCCAGTGGAGGGCCAGATGGCATCCTGGCTTGGGGCGGGTGGGACCTACCCAGGCTCTGAGACTTTACTGGCCTATGCCTGAGGCCTCTTTTCCTTTAACTCCCTAAATTATGATGACTCCAAGTCCAAGCCCATCCTTCCCAAAGATTGGGAGGTTCCGCCGTTCCCAGAGGCTCCTCCTGCGGTGCTCCCAAGACTTCCATAGACCATCTGGACCAGTAGCCCATCCCACAGTTTTCTTGGGGGCAGAGGAAAACGCTTCTTTCTCCTCCAGCTGAATCAGCTGGATCCCAGTGTCCTGGCTGTTTGGTGATTGGGCAAGATTGAATTTGCCCAGGTAGGCATGAGAGTGTGGGTTTTAAATTCGAAGCTCAGGCCGTAGTTGCAGAGAATCACCCTTACCCCAGACCTTCATGAGACAGTGCTCATGAAGCCAGTGCGTTTCCCAGAACGAACACTAGGCGGCACTGTTGGTCCACACTCAGAGGCCCTTGGCGCCAAGACTGCATCTAGAATCGCTCAAACACCTGTTTGCAGACCCCATGCACCAGCTGGAGGGGCCGTAACTGCAGGACTGCGCCTACTGAGTGACCCATTTCCTCCAGGAGGAAAGGCAAGACACGCTTACACGGCCATTTGTCTCTTTTCCCAATGCGGCGGTGCACTTTCGCTCTTGGGGGCTGCACCCCAGACATAGCTGGCACCAGAGCAGGGTGCTCAGGTGGTAGGTGCTCAGGGCCCTGCCCCAGGCCACTGGGCCGTTTTGATGACCTCGAAGGTCACAGGCAGAAAATAGGAGCAGGATTTCCCCTGGGGAAAAGTTCTCCTGGGACATCTTCTGCTCTTCTGTACATTTCTAGATGCAAATAACTCCTTCACCAGGCAGTGAGTGGCGTAGGCTCTGGAGCCGGGCTGCCTGGGCTCCAATGCCAGCTCTGCCACTTGCTAGCTGTGAGACTGTGGACAAACCACTCAGCCTCTGTGTGCCTCAGTTTTCCTATTTGTAAAATAGAGGCCATAGTGGTACCTATTTTGAAGACTAAGTAAAAGAATTCAAATAAAGAGACTTGGCACAGAGTAAGTGCTCAGTAAATGGTTACTGGTATTATCATTAGTATTTTTGCTATTATTATTAACAGTGTTAACTGAGTTTCAGAGGCCAGCCTGTCTAAGCCCCAGGCCCAGCTCTGCTCAACCTTGTAGGCACAACCCCTTCTTAGGCACATCTCACCGTGCCTCAGTTTCTTTCCCCAGACGGGTCTCTACTCCCACCTCGCTGACTTTCTGCTGTTCTAGGAATAGTCCCCACACAGTGCAGCCTCCAGGCCATGCCACATGTCCCCCGACCTCCCAGTTCCCCAATCTTCCGGTCTATAGAAATTCCTGGTGGTCATTTATCACATCTACAAAATTGCCCCAGCGGTGCATAGAGAAGGCCTCTTTCCCACGCTAACTCCAGGCAGATTCTCCCCACCCCCGCCACCATCTGGGTGATGTGAGCACCCATCCAAGCTCCCATGGTTAAGCCCAGGCTCTCCAGGCCTTGGGGCAGGGGGTCCCCTTGCTAATGAGGGTCCCGAGGAATTATGGGAACCTTTAGCCCTTCTCTTGGGCAGCCCCAGGGAGTGGGGACACAGGCTCCTGCTGTGGCTGGGTCTGCATAGAGCCCCCCAGCCCAGGACCCAGCCTCTCAGACCCCACCAAGCCCAGGGCTTGCCCGAGGGAGGATGTGGCCACAGCGACACGGGAGGAGACTGGCAGTTCCAGGAAGCAGCCCCAAGCTTGTGGCCCTGAGCCCCACTGGGGTCCAGGCCCTGGGCAGGGACCACTTCCTGGAAATGTCTCACCGGGTGTGGGGGAGGGACTGAGGGAGATAGTGTGGAGCCAGGCAGGGCCCCTCTTCCCGCTTCCTCTCTCTCCCAGCAGAGCCCAGATGGGGCCCTGGGGCCAGCTCTTGGGAGCTTCCAGACTTAGCAGGAGGATGGAATGGGGTGGAGTCTGGGGGCTGCTGTTCAGGGCCAGGGACTCAGAGCAGGCACTTGGTGAACGGATGACATGTAAATGTCAACAGGACCACAGATTAGGAGATTTCTGTGTGTGGTTTTGTTAGTGTTATTTCAGAAAAGGGTGTGTGCATGTGTGTGTATGGGGGGGCTATTGAAAACAGGGTTGCCAGATAAAATATCAGATGCCCAATTTGGGAGACGTACTAAAACATTATTCATTGTTTACCTGGATTCACATGTAGCAGGGTATCCTATTATTGATGTATTTTGATTTTGCTAAACCTGGAAGCTCTAATGAGAAGAGCATTGGCTCAGGAGTCCGGGGTGTGGACTCTTCACTCTCTAAATCCACGCAGGCTGTGCTGAGGGGGAAGCCCCTCTGCCCACTGGATGAGTCCCCCTCATTCACAGCCCACTCAGCTTGAGGTGTTCCTATTGCCAGCCAAAGCCACCACCAGAAATCCCAAGGGGTCTGCCTTGGGTGTCCCCACCCCTGCTGTCAGCCCTGGCGCAGACCTAGCCCCCATCCCCTGTAGAGGCGCCATGGACCTCCCTGCCTCCCCACTCCCAATTCCAAATTCACCCAGAAGCCAGAGGGTGTTTTCCATCCTGCAGCCTGCCTGTGTCCACCCCTGCGGGAGCCCTTCCACAGCACCCCCTCTTCATTGCCACACTCCCCAGTGGAACTTGAAAGGCCCACGGTCCGGCTTGTGTCCCCCTCTCCAGCCGTGTCTTACCACTCCTTCCCCCTCCTCCTCGGTGCTGCCACACTGAACAGCTTTCGGTTCCCTGAACAGGTTCTTTCTCATCTCTGGGCTGTTCTCTGTCTGGAAGGCTCTCCCTGTGCGTCTCATTTGTGGAGTGATGGCGACACATCCTTCAAATCTCAGCCTTGCACATCCTCATTCCCCTCAATCCAGACTTCAAATCTAGGGTGGGGCCTCCTTTCAGCCCCACCACTCCCGCCCTTCCCCCGTGACAGATGTTATTTCTTTGTATTATGACTGTCCCCATCTGTCTCAGCTGCCAGACCGAGAGCATTTTGGAGACAGGTGCTGTGTCTCATTGGCTCATTCATTCACCCATCATGTAATTGTTAAACACTTGTTATATTCCAGGCACTGCACTAGTTGCTGAGGATATATAAATGAACAAGTCATCACATTCTTGTGGGGGAGGAATGTCTCACACTAAACAGTTTAACAAATAGACATAAGATATGACAGGTGGCGACAAGTGCTGAGAAGAAAAATTAAGGAGGGTGAGGGAGTAGAGTGGCCAAGAGCCTGGGTTTCAGCAGAGGGAGCTGGAGAATGAACCCAGGGGCGCTGGAGCTGGGGGCGTGGGAGAGTGTCAGGGAGCTGGCATGAACTGGCAGGTTGCCTGGAGGGGAGGGCTGGTTCCAAAGCCAGTCTTATAGCAATTTTTCCATTTCTTGATAGTGAACTTTGGAAGAGCTAGGGGTGGGGAAGATGGGAAGTTGAACCACCTCTGAGATAAAACTCTCTGAGGGGGCTGAGGTGGTCCTGGGTTGGGGTGCCCCCTGCTACTGGCAAGAGAGAAGCAAACTCAATATGGAGGTAAGCTTCCCTTGGTTAGGCCAGGAGGATGCCCAGAGTGAGACGAAGCAATGGGCTTCAATACAAAACTTACCCAAATCACAAAGTAAGCCACCGAGTGAGAGTCGGCAGAAAAGAAGGAAGCAACAGATTTTAGACCCCAGGGACGGAATACAGAATAGCCATATGTGACACGTTTAAAGAAACACAAGATGCAATCGCAAAGATGAGCATATAAACGAATAGAAATGAAGAGAGAGAGAGAGATTTGGGGGAAAACAAATGGAACTTCAAGAAATAAAAAGTATTATCTCAAGTTGGATGTGGTGGCTCATGCCTTTAATCCTAGTGACTCAAGAGGCTGAGGCGGGAGGATCACTTGAGGCCAGGAGTTTGAGACCACCCTGGGCAACATAGCAAGACCCCTGTCTCTATAAAAATAAAAAAAATTAGCCAGGCATGGTGGGGCACACCTGTAGTTCCAGCTACTTGGGAGGCTGAGGCGGGAGGATTGCTTGAGCCCAGGCGTTTGCGGCTGCAGTGAGCCGTAGTCACTCCACTGCACTCAAGCCTGAGTGGCAGAGCAAGACCTTGTCTCTACTAAAAAAAAAAAACATAAAAAAATCTCAAAATTTAAAATTCAACAAACAAACAGTTGAATAGAGAATTAATTAGCCCAGCATGGTGGCATGTGCCTGTAGTCCCAGCTACTCAGGAAGCTAAGGTGGGAGGATGGTTTGAGCCTGGGAGGCAGAGGTTGCAGTGAGCCGAGATTGCACCACTGCACCCCAGCCTGGGTGATAGGGCCAGGCCTTGTCTTAACAACAACAACAACAACAAAAAAAAAAAAAAAAAAAAAGAGAGAGAGAGAGACAATTAATAAGCCTGGAGTTATATACATAAAGCATGCAACAGAGATAAGAAGATGGATAACATGAAAAGAGATTAAGAGATATAGAGAATAAGAATGAGAAGATCTTATATATTGGAGTCCCAAAAGAAGAAAATAAAGGGAATGGGAAAGAGGTGGTATTTGAAGACGAAATGGCTGCAGGTTTTCCAGAAGCGATGGAAAAACACAGTCTCAGAACCAGGAAACACGAAATATCTCAAGCTTATATATATTTCAAACACGAAATATATAAGCAAAAATCCATGCTTATATACATTTTATTGAAACTACAGAATGTCAGAGGGAGAGAAACGATGAAAGCAGGCAAAGAGAAAGGACAGATTGCCTACCAACGACAACAGAACGTGAGCTGGCTTCTCAACCACCGTGACAGAAGCTAGGAGGCAGCAGTAATAGCTTTAAAGTGATGACAGCAAATAAATGTCCACTTAGAAGTGTGTCCAGCAGGGGCCAGGTGCTGTGGCTCACGCTTGTAATCCCAGCACTTTCGGAGGCCGAGGTAGGCAGATCACCTGAGGTCAGGAGTTTGAGACCAGCCTGGCCAACAGGACGAAACCCCGTCTTTACTAAAAATACAAAATTAGCCAGGTGTGGTGGCAGGTGCCTGTAATCCCAGCTACTTGGGAGGCTGAGGCAGGAGAATCGCTTGAACCTGGGAGGCAGAGGTTGCAGTGAGCCAAGATTGCGCCACTGCACTCCAGCCTGGGCGACGAGCAAAACTCCGACTGAAAAAAACAAAAAGAAGTGTCCAGCAAAACTGTTACTGGTGGAAGGTATCCGAGTTACCGTTGGTGAATCCGTCTGGATCTGCAGCAACCTCTTGCCTCCTCAGAAGAAAGAGTTTGACTGAGGGGTATAAGGCAGAAGGAGAGACTGAGGTAAGTTTCAGAGCAGGAGTCAAAGTTTATTAAAAAGCTTTAGGGCCGGGAGCAGTGGCTCACGCCTGTAATTCCAGCACTTTGGGAGGCCGAGGCGGGTGGATCACTTGAGGTCAGGAGTTTGAGACCCCCCTGGCCAAACATGGTGAAACCCCATCTCTACTAGTAAAAACACAAAAATTAGCTGGGCCTGGTGGTGGGCGCCTGTAATCCCAGCTACTCGGGAGGCTGAGGCAGGAGAATTGCTTGAACCCAGGAGGCAGAGGTTGCAGCGAGCAGAGATGGCGCCACTGCACTCCATCCAGCCTGGGCAACAGAGCGAGACTCTGTCTCAATAAACAAAACAAAACAAAGAGCTTTAGAACAGTAAGGAAAGGAAGGAGAAGAAAAGTACAATGTGGAAGAAGGCCAAGCGGTTGACCTGAGAAACCGAGTGCGCAGCTTGGCCTCTTGACTTGGGGTTTGATACCTTGGCATACTTCCAGGATCTTGGAAGTAAGCTGCTTCCCACTCCGGAGATCTTACTGGGAAGCTGCTGATCAGTTGCAGGTGTTTTCTATTAGGAGACTGCCTTTCCCCCGTACTGGCTGTGACCAATTACTAAACAGAAACAGTTAACAACCACTTGACCACCACCTGATGGTCACCCAGCACTCCTAGTGTGTGTGTGTGTGTGTGTGTGTGTGTGTGGGTGGGTGTGTGTGTTGGGGGGAAGTCCTTTCCTGCCCTGCTCATACCTAACTAGCTACCTACTGTAATAAAGCTACCATTCAAGAACCAAGACAAAAAGGAAAAAAATACATTTAACATTTACAGGTAAATAAAAGCTGAGAATGATCCAAAGAAACTCCCAAAGGATGTACCTCAAGAAGGAAGATGATTCCAGGTCAGCCTAAGATGCAAGAAGAAGGAATGGTGAGGTTAGAAAATGGTAAAAGGCTGGGTACAGTGGCTCACACCCATAATCCCAGCACTTTGGGGGACCAAGGTGAGAGGAGAGCATGAGTCCAGGAGTTCAAGACCAGCCTGGGCAACATGGTAAAACCTCGTCCCTACTAAAAATACAAAAATTAGCCAGGCATGGTGGTGTACACCTGTAGTCCAGGCGACTTGGGAGGCTGAGATGGGAGGGTCACCTGAGCCCAGGGAGGTCAAGGCTACAGGGAGCGGTGATTGTGCCACTGCACTCCAGCCTGGGTGACAGAGTGAGACCGTGTCTCAAAAATAAATACATTTAAAAAATAGTAAGTGTAGCTAAAGCCAATCCAAAAATCATCTGTATAAAATAATAATTTTATTTGTGATGTTAAGAAGAAGGAATGTGAAATGTTGGAGAATAATAGTGTATAAATCAGGAAAAGTAAGACTGGAGTTACAGTGTCCTAAAGTGTTAGCTAGCATTTGTGCGGAGGGGTAGGGAGGGTGTTAAGATATTGTTTAATATGAGATATCATTAATTAAATACACGTGGTAAAACTTCAAGGGTTTAATTGCCTTTAGCTCAAAAAAAAGCAATTTCAAGGGCAACAACTGAAAAAAAAAAAAAACTGGAATGTAGACATTTTATTCCAGTAGAGAGAAAAAAGTGGGGTAGATAAAACAATCAAATAAAACTCAAAGAAAAAGAAACAAAAAGTGGAACTAATAGAAATCCAAAAGTAAGGTAATACAAACATACCCAAATATATCTATAATTATAATAAATATAAATGGACTAAATGGATCAGTTAAAAGGCAGGAGATATTAAGATTGAATGCAAAAACAAAACCCAGATATATGCCGTTCATAAGAAACGCAGCTCAAGTAAAAGGACGTGGAAATGTTGAAAGTAAAAAGATGAATCAAGGCTGGGTGTAGTGGCTCACACCTATAATCCCAACACTTTGGGAGGCTGAGGAAGGAGGATCGCTTGAGCCTAGGCATTCATGACCAGCCTGGGTAACACAGTGAGACCTCATTTCTAAAAAAAAAAAAAAAAAAAAAAATTTGAAAATCAGCAACGCATAGTGGTATGCACCTGTAGTCCCAGCCACTTTGGAGGCTGAGGCAGGAGGATCACTTGAGCCCTGGAAGTGAAGGCAGCAATGAGCTGTGATCATACCACTGCACTCCAGCCTGGGCAACACAGTAAGACTGTCTCAAAAAAAGAAGAAGAAAAAAAAAGATGAATCAAGATATGTGAAGGAAAAAATAACCAAACGAGAGACTGTGTAGCAATTTTGATATAAAACAAAATATGTTTTAAAGCACAATGCACTAATAGAGATGATCACAACATAATGATACAGTGTTTAATTCACCAAGAAGATATAACAAAGTAGCCTTAAAAGGTATAAGGCAAAAATTGGGCTGGGCGTGGTGGCTCACGCCTGTAATTCCAGCACTTTGGGAGGCTGAGGTGGGCAGATCACGAGGTCAGAAGATCGAGACCATCCTGGCTAAACAGTGAAACCCTGTCTCTACTAAAAATACAAAAAATTAGCTGGGTATGGTGGCATGTGCCTGTAGTCCCAGCTACTCAGGAGGCTGAGGCAGAAAAATGGTGTGAACCCGGGAGGTGGAGGTTGCAGTGAGCTGAGATCACACCATTGTACTCCAGCCTGGGTGACAGACTGAGACTCTGTCTCAAAAAAAAAAAAAAAAAAGTATGAGGCAAAAATTGAAAGAAGTTTTTAAAACTCTACATAATTGGAGAGTTATGCCATATCTATGAATTGGAAGACTCAATATTGTTAAGATGAATGGATTCCCTAAATTGGGGAGATTCAATGATATCCCAAGCAAAATCACAACAGACTTTTTTCCCACAAAGGCACAAAGGCAATTTAATGGAGGTAAAGGATAATCTTTTCAACAAATGGTACTGGAACAAATAAGCATCTATATGCAAACAATGTGAACCTCGACCCATATCTCATACCATGGACAAAAATTAAACGAATCATAGATCTAAACATAAAGTACAAAGCTATAATACCTCTAGAAGAAAACATAGGCAAAAATCACTGTGACTGTGGTTAGACAAACAAATCTTAGGACACAAAAGCAGGCAAAAATAGATAAACTAGACTTCATTCACAGAGAAAACAGACCTATTTATAAAAAATAGATAAACTAGACCTCACCTCTGCTTTTCAGAAGACACTCTTAAGGAGAAATAAAACAAAAAACTAGAAGAAAAACTTTGCAAAAATACATATCTGACAAAGGACTTATATCCAGAATATATAAGAACTCACATGCCGGGTGCGGTGGCTCACACCTGTAATCCCAGCACTTTGGGAGGCCAAGATGGGCAGATCACCTGAGGTCAGGAGTTCAAGACCAGCCTGGCCAACATGGTGAAATCCCATCTCTACTAAAAATACAAAAATTAACCAGGTTTGGTGTTGCATGCCAGTAATCCCAGCTACTTGGGAGGCTGAGGAAGGAGAATCGCTTGAACCCGGGAGGCAGAGGTTGTAGTGCACCAGATTGTGCCACTGCACTCCAGCCTGGGCGACAAGAGCGAAACTCTGTCTCAGAAAAAAAAAAAGGAAAAAAGAACTCTTACAACTAAAAAAAAATAATCAAATAAAAGATGGACAAAAGGCTTGAACAGACGTGTCACCAGTGAAGGGATATGAATGGAAAAGAAGCACATGAAAAGATGCTCAACATCTTTAATTATAAAGGAGATGCAAATTAAAGCCACAATGAGAATATGCTATTCATCTATTAGTAAACTACATACAAAACAAACACAAAACCCCAAATTAACTATACCAAGTGCTAACCAGGGTACAAAGCCACTGGCACTGTCATACGCTGCTGGTGGAAATACACATGGTACAGTCACTTCGGAAAACAGGTTGACAGTTTCTCACAAGTTAAATATACACCAACTTTATGCTCTAGCAATCCCACTCCTAGATATTTGTCCAGAGAAATAAAAACACGTCTGCACTGATACCTGTATGCAAACATTTAAAACATAACAGCTCTACTGAGACATAATTCATATACCATAAAGTTAACCTTTAAGCTTTTCCATGTGGTGGTTGTGGTTATGAAACCATTACCACTGTCTAAGTTTGGAACTTTTTCATCATTCCAAAGAAAGACCTCACACTCGTTAGCAGTAACTCCCCACTTCTCTCTCCTCCCAGACCCTGGCAAACTATCTGCTTTCTATCTCTGTGAATTTGCCTATTCTGGACATTAATTATTCAATGTAAATGGAATCACATATATCACAAGTAGAATATTTTGTTTGGAGCTTTTTTTCTTAGGATGATATTTTCAAGGTTCATTCATGTTGTAGAACATATCAGAATTTCGTTCATTTTTTGGCTGAGTAATATTCCACTGTGAATATACCACATTTTGTTTAACAATTCATCTGTTTTTTTTTGTTTTTTTTTGTTTTGTTTTGTTTTGTTTTTGAGACAGAGTCTTGCTCTGTCACCCAGGCTGGAGGGCAGTGATGCAAACACGGCTCACCGTAGCCTTGACTTCTTGGGTTCAAGTGATCTTTCCACCTCAGCCTCCCAAGCAGCTGGGACTACAGGCGCATGCCACCACGCCCAGCTAAATCTTTTATTTTTTGTAGTGACAAGCCAAACTACTGGCCTCAAGGAATCCCTCTGCCTTGGTGGCCCAAAGTGCTGGTATTACAGGTGTGAGCCACCAAACCCAGCCTGGGACTTTTTTTTTTTTTTTTTTTTTTTTTGAGATAGAGTCTTGTTCTGTCCCCCAAGCTGGAGAACAGTGACACAATCTCGGCTCACTGCACCCTATGCCTCCCAGGTTCATGGGATTCTCCTGCCTCAGCCTCCCCAAGTAGCTGGGACTACAGGTGTGCGCTACCATGCCCGGCTAATTTTTGTATTTTTAGTAGAGATGAGTTTTGCCATCTTAGTCAGTCTGGTCTTGAACTCCTGACCTCAGGTGATCCTCCCACCTCAGTCTCCCAAAGTGCTGGGATTACAGGTATGAGCCATCACGCCTGGCTGGGACTTTTTAAGCTATTAAAAATATAATGTATTCTGAGAGTGGTGGTGATTGCATAACTGTATATATAAAAACTCACAGAACTGTTTAAAAAGTAAATTGTATTGTGTTTAAATTTACTCCAAAAAACTTGACTTTTAAAAGTTGATAGAGGCCAGGCCCAGTGGCTCATGCCTGTAATCCCAGCACTTTGGGAGACTGAGGCGGGCGGATCACAAGGTCAGGAGTTTGAGACCAGCCTGATCAACATGGTGAAACCCTGTCTGTACTAAAAATATGAAAATTAGCCGGGCGTGGTGGCACATGCCTGTAGTCCCAGCTACTCGGGAGGCTGAGGCAGGAGAATCGCTTGAACCTGGGAGGTGGAGGTTGCAGTGAGCTGAGATTGCACCATTGCGCTCCAGCCTGGGTGACACAGCGAGACTACATTTCAAAAAAGAAAAAAAAATTGATAGAATAAGGAGGAACTGACAAATCTACCATCAGTGTGGCATATTTAAAATGCTCCTCTTAACTATTGATAGCAAAGCTGAAAAAAATAGCGAAGATTTGAACAACAGGAGTAACAAACTTGATCCAATGGACAGTGATTGAATCCCACCTTCCACAGTTAGGCGCTCCCCAAGCAATCATGGACCATTTACAAAAATTGATTGTATACCAGATTAGAAATCAAGTTCCAAAGCATTTCAAAGAAGAGGTACAGGTTGATTATCCCTCACCCAGAATGCTTGGGACCAGCAGTGCTTTGGATTTTGGATTTTCTTTTTTTGTATTTGGAATATTTGCATTATATACTTACTGGTTCAGCATCCCTAACCTGAAAAATTGAAATCCAAAAGGGTCCAATGAGCATTTCTTTTCTTTTCATTTTCTTTCTTTCCTTCCCTCCTTCCTTCCTTCATTCCCTCCCTCCCTCCCTCCCTTCCTTCCCCCTTTCTTTCCCTTTCCCTCTTTCTTTTCTTTTCTTTCTTTCTTTCTTTTTCTTTCTCTCTCTTTCTTTCTTTTTCTTTCTCTCTTTCTTTCTTTTTCTTTCTCTCTCTCTTTCTTTCTTTCTCTCTTTCCTCTCTTTCTCTTCTCTCTCTCTCTTCTCCTCCCATCCCCCTCTCTCTCTGTTTATTTTTTTGAGACAGAGTCTTGATGTGTTGGCCAGGGTGGAGTACAGTGGCACTATCATAGCTCAACAAATCTACTGGGCTCAAGGGATCCTCCTACCTCATTCTCCTGAGTAACTGGGACTACAGGTGTGCACCACCACACCTGACTAATTTTTAACATTTTGCAGAGACAGGGTCTCACTATGTTGCCCAGGTTGGTCTTGAACTCCTGGGCTCAAGTGATCCTCTCACCTCAACATCTCAAAGTGCTGGGATTACAGGCGTGAGCTACTGTGTCCAACCCCAATGAGCATTTGAGTGTCATGTCTGTGCTTTAAAAGTTTTTAATTTTGGGCCAGGTGTGGTGTCTCACGCCTGTAATCGCAGCACTTTGGGAGGCTGAAGTGGGCAGATCACTTGAGATCAGGAGTTCAAGACTAGCCTAGTCAACATGGCAAAACCCTGTTTCTACTAAAAATAGAAAAATTAGCTGGGCATGGTGGTACACACCTGTGGTCCCAGCTACTCAGGAGGCTGAGGCAGGAGAATCACTTGAACCCAGGAGGCAGAGGTTGCAGTGAGCCAAGATTGTGCCACTGCACTCCAGCCCGGGCGACAGAGCGAGACCCTGTCTCAAAACAACAACAACAACAATCACAACAAACAAATAAAAAATAAAAGTTTTGAATTTTCGAGCATTTTGGATTTTGGATTTTCAGATTAGAGATACTTAGCCTGTATTTGATAGAGGACATTCTTTGATCATGATGCAATGAAGTTAGAGGGTAATAACAAAAATACAATTTAAAAAATCCCATATATTTAGGAATTTGTCAGAGAGATCAACAAATTGACCAAAGAAACAGAGAAGAAAGCCCCGAGGCAGATGCAGGCATACGTGGAGCTCTGACCTATGCCAGTGGGAACATGTCAGATCAGTGTGCAAGAGGGACTATTCATTACTCAGAGTGGGTAAAATTGGTTGTTCATGTGAGGGGAAAGTGCAGTTGGATCACTACCTGACAGCATAACTGAGAATCAGTTCTAAATGGATTAATAATAGAGGTACAACTTTAACACCGTTTGGAGAAAACATAGGTTAATATCTTTCTGCCTTCAGGGAAATAATTGTTAAATAAAATACACCAAAAAGCATTAACTGTGATAAAATAATTGATACAATTAAAAACTAACAATTTTGTTTCCCCAAAGATACCTTAAAGCAAATGAAAAGACAAGCTAAATCTAGGAGGAGACATATACACATATACATGCATAATCAGGATTGGTATCAAAAACCCCTATGAACTAGCAAGAAAAGGATAAATGTGCAAAAAAACCATGAACCAGCATTTCACCAAAGATGAAACAGCTATGGCCAAAAATTATGACAAGATGCTTAATTAAGCCCACTGGCTATTAGGCACGTGGAAGTCAAGACCACAACGAGACATCATCTTTCACGCATTTGATGGGTAAACATTATGATGTCTGACACTGCTAAATGTTGGCGAGGACGTGGATCAACAGGAACTCTCAAAATTGCTGGTGAGAGTGTAATTAGTTCAAGCACTTTGGAAAAGCAGTTTGGCATTTCTCTTTGTGTAGAGCAGGGGGCCCCAACCCCCAGGCCATGAACTGGCTGGGGAGGAAACATTATCACCTGAGCCCCACCTCCTGTCAGATCAGTGGTAGCGTTAGACTCTCATAGGACTGAGAACCCTATTGTGAACTGTGCATGTGAGGGATTTAGGTTGTGGGCTCCTTATGAGAATCTAATGCCTGATGATCTGAGGCGGAACAGTTTCATCCTGAAACCATTCCCCACTCTGCCCCCCGAATCTGTGGGAAAATTGCCTTCCATGAAACCAGTCCCTGGTGCCCAAAAGGTTGGGGATCGCTGGTATAGAGGCACACTGGCACACCTATGCTCTGGCAAATCTACCTCCCAATTATATCTAAGGGGAAGCCTTGCAGTGTTCCTAGAGATGCACCTGAGAATGTTCATGACAGCGTTGTTAGTAATCACAGAAACAGCCCGACTTCCCCTTGATAGGAGAGTGGCCTTGTGGTATCGTCACAGAACACAGCATTCTAAACCTCTGAAAGCAAATGGACCGCAGCTACCGGCCACAGTGTGGGCAAAGCTAAGACACATAGATGCTGATAAAAAAAAAAAAAAAAAAGTTCCAGTGACTACAGTTTCATACCTTTAAAAAATTTACTTATTTATTTTACTTTTTTTTTTTTTTTTTGAGACAGACTCTTACTCTATTGCCCAGGCTGGATTCCAGTGGTGTGACCTTGGCTCATTGCAACCTCCACCTCCTGGGTTCAAGCAATTCTTCTGCTTCAGCTTCCCGAATAGCTGGGACTACAGGTGCTCACCACCATGCTCAGCTAATTTTTGTATTTTTAGTAGAGATGGGATTTTACCATGGAGGCCACGTGATCCTCCCACCTCAGCCTCTGGAGTAGCTGCGACTACAAGCACACCACCATACCCAGCTATTTTTTTTTTTTTTTGTAGAGATGGAGGTCTCACTATGTTGCCCAGGCTGAGATTACAGGCATGAGCCACCACACTTGGTCAATGCCATTTTTTTTTTTTTTTGGAGACAGTGTCTTGCCCTGTCACACCCAGGCTGGAGCACAGGGGTGCAATCTTGGCTCACTGCAACCTCTGTATTCCAGGCTCAGGCAATTCTCCTGCCTCAGGCTCCCAAGTAGCTGGGGTTATAGGCGTGTGCCACCATACCTGGCTAATTTTTTGTATTTTTAGTAGAGACTGATTTTTACCATGTTAGCCGGGCTGGTCTCAAACTCCTGGCCTCAAGTTGATCTGCCCACTTCGGCCTCCCAAAGTGCTGGGATTACAGGCGTGAGCCACCGTGCCCAGCCCATACCTTTTTAATAATGGTTTAATGCCAAGAAAAAGTAAGTAATACATATCTAAACATTTATACTGCACTGAACTATACAGACAGAGCTGTAAAGGGTACATACAAAATTCAGGATGCCTCTGGGGAGGGGAGGTAGGGAAGGGTAGGGGAGACTCAGGAATTTGGATTTTATTTGCAGGCAAAGGAGGGGGCACTGTTTCTAAGAAGAGTGATGATACCACCGTATTTTTGAAAAATGATGAAACAGCGTGGGGGAAACTGCTATGTCTTCCATATTCAGGCTTTTTCTTCTCTGAGCCCATTTCCTCCCTAGCAATGATAAGAGGAAACACTCCCGGTGAGTCAGATGCTCTCTAAATATGTTTGCTCGTTGAATGTTGACACCAGCCCTGTGTTTAGTATCATATTGGGAACACGCATGAGGAGCTGAAGCACAGACAGGTTAGGTGGCTTGCCCAGGGTCATACAGCTACTCAGTGCTGGAGCTGAGATCACACCAGGCTCTGCTTCCCCACCAGAACCATGAGAGGTTGGGAGTGACCCTACTGGACAGGGATATCTGAGGTGGGAGGGGCTGTGTGTGTGTTCATGCTGAGGCCGGCATGCTTAGAACATCAACCTCAATTTTCCTCCCCACAGGGTCTGGCGGGGAGGCAGGGAGCAAGGTCGTTAAGGGTGGGCAGGGTGAGGGGGAGATTCCCTGACAGCCTGGGTTCTGCCCCTCACTTGCTACAGCCCCATGCAAGCCTCTTGGCCTCTCTGAGGCTCTGTATTCTCACCTGTCAAATGGGGGTTGTCCTGGGTGTTACTTCAAAGGCTGATGAGAAAGGAGTGAGTGGGCTGGCTTGCAGCCTGGCGTGACAAGCAATGCATAAATGTATGCCGTATGAGTCACCTGTCCACAGTGGCCCCAGCAGCTCTCTCTAGCAGGGCTTGGCCAAGACTAGGCCCTCAGAGTGTAAGAAAACTCCTGGTTTGGTGCCTAGCACACTATAGATGTGGCAAACTGTGTCCAAGAACGTTTTGATGGGAGCCTGCCTGGATGACAGAAGATCAGAGTGTGCTGGAATGTCCCACCCTTTCCAGCTTCCCGCAGCCAAGCCAGGCTCTGGGGTGATCATTCCCATAGCAACCACCAGGGGTCAGGGCTGGCCACTTCTGCCTTCTTCCCTCATCCTAGCGCCTGTGGGTGGCGATGACATCCCTGCCATCTATGAGGTGGAGCATTTCCAACAAGAGCAGGTCTGAGGCCCTGGCTTGACTTTCCCAGTCCTGTTAAAGAAGAACATTGGTAAGTGTGTCCATCCATCTGTTGGGCTGTCTGTTGTTCTAACATTCACCCATCCATTTATACTTTTGTCCATTCATCCATTTATCTGTTCATTCTTTTGTCTGCCCATCCATCCATTATCGCTTTATCTTCTATTTCCTCATCTATCCACTCATCTGTTCCTTCATCCAGCCATTCATCTGACTATCCATCTGTCCATTGTCCTCCACCCATCATCCATCCATCCAGCCTCCATCCATTCATCCGTCCATCTATCTATTCTAATGTCTGCGTGTCCATCTGTCCATCTATCCATCCATCCCTCCATCCATCCATCCATCCTTCCTTCCTCCTTCATCCACTCATCTGTCCATTCTAATGTCTGTGGGCTCTTCTCTTCATCCATCCATCCATCCATCCATCCATCCATCCATCCATCCAATGTTCAAACACCTGTCCATCTACTCTCTGTCTATCCAACATGCAGTGAGACCTTCTGTTGAGCCAGGACTTGCTCAGCTCCAGGGTACCCTATGAAGGAAGGAGACCCAGTTCCCGTTTCTGCCACTTCACTCCCCCACCTTTGGCTCACCATTTGCTGGGGAGTGGAGAAGTATCAGGCAGTGATAACATAATGAGATGTGTGTGGTCAAGCTTGGAGGTGCAAAAATGTCATATTAATTTTTATGTCACATTAGACTCCAAGGCCTCTCATCCCCTGCATGGGTAGGAAATTCAACTCGTCCTTTATGGAGAAGGCCATTGGGTTAAACAAAAATCTGGGTGGCTTAGGTTGCTTGCTCCTGGAAGGAAAATGGGGGAAGGGCCTGGGGTTAGACTCCGTGGTCTCAACGTGGTTCTCTACACCCTCCAGGCTTGGTCCAGGGAAAGCTTTGCTAAGGCTGAGAAGCCTGCTTCTCAGAAGCACGCCAGACCTGCTTTCAGGCTGTGCCTGGCACAGTGGGAGCCTCTGGTCTCAGACAGGCCCTGCATTTGTTCCCTTACCCAGGAACCCAGGCTGCAAGAACACAGACCTCTCTGGAGTGCCTGGAGCCTGTGGGCTTGGCTGCTTCCGCTAGCAGATGTTAGAGTGGGGAGAGAGGTGTCACCCAGCCTGGCCCGGGTGGTGCAGGGCAGGAGGGTTTCCTGTGGGAGGTGACTTCTACACCAAGACCACAGTGTTGAACAAGGTTAGGCAGGAGAAAAGGGAGGGGAAGTGGCACAGGCTTGGGGTTGGGTGTGGTGGGGGTAGAGAGAGAATGCAGGAGAGTGGGCTTGGTGAGCAGAGTGGCGGTGGGAGGAGCTGGAGAGAAACCAGAAAAATAAGGAAGAGCCAATTATGGTGCTCGGGAAGTAGGGAGATACTGAAGCTCTTTGACCAGGGGAGTTCCTGATCCAAGTGGTGTTTCAAGAAGATCACTCTGGCAGTGGGTGGAGGCAGGTTGGAGTGGCATCCAGGGAGCAGTAGCTGTCCTAGATTGTGCTTGGGCATCAGCAGCAGGTGATGATGAGCCACCACACCTGGGTCATGCTGCCAGCAGGAATAAAGGGAGGGGCGAGGCTCTGGGAGGTGCTGGGAGGTAGAACCCACACTGCAGGTCAGGTGAGGGTGAGGGTGAGGTTGGGGCATCATCAAGGCTGATGTCTTGGACTCTTGGGTAGTTGGGGTGGCCTGTCTGTAACTAAGATAGGGAACCCAACGGAGGGAAGAGAATTGGTGATGTGTGTGGCTCGGTTTGATTGATAGATTGGTGGGTTTTCAGAGACAGGATCTACTCTGTTGCCTAGGCTGGAATGCAGTGGCACAATCAAAGCTCACTGCAGCCTCAAACTCCTTGGCTCAAGTGATCTTCCCATCTCAGCCTCCTGAGTAGCTGCAACTACCGGTGTGCACCACAATGCCCAGCTATTTTTAAATTTTTCTGTAGAGATGGGGGTCTTGCTTCATTGCCTAGGCTGGTCTTGAACTCCTGGCTTCAAGTGACCCTCCTGCTGCAGCCTCCAAAAGCATAAGGATTATATGTATGAACCACCATGCCTGGCCTAGTTATTTATTTTTAAGCATTAAAAAATGGTGAACATTTAAGCTTTAAAAAATGGAGAATACACAGGATATGCCCATAGTTTAACAAAAATGATAAAGCAAATCCCTGTGTAACTACAACCCTGGTAAAGAAAGAGAACATTGCCACCACCCCAGAAACCCCCACCGCCAATCCTCCATCACAACCTCACTGTGCTGGAGAGGGAAACGTTATCCCAACACTTAGAGGAATCTCTCTCTCACTTTTATTTATGGTTTTACCACCTGTACAGTTTTAAACAATACAGTTTTAGCTCTTTAGTTTTAGTTTTAAAACAATACAGTTTTAGTTTTGCTTATTTTGGAAGATTACATGAATGAAACCCACCTTCTTTTACTCAATGTTATGTTTGTAAGATTCATCTGCATTGCTGTATGTAGAAGTAGTTTGTTCCTTTTCATTGCTGTATACTATTCCAATATGTGAACATACTATGATTTATTAATCCATTAATTTCCTGGTGGATGTTGGGATGTTTGCAGGTTAAGGCTGTTACGAACAATGCTACTATAAGCATTCTTATAGGTGAGTAGCGGTACAAATATGCATGTACTTCTGCAGGCTATGTATCTGGAAGTGGACTGTCTGAACCACAGGTCATGAGCATCTTCAACGTTACTAGATAATGCCTGCTTTCTAAAGTGGTTGAACAAATTTACAGCCCCGCCTAGCCATCCTCCACCCCCTCCTAAGTGTTCCACAGAGCCACACTCTGTATGGCTAATTTGGGGAAATCTCATGGGTGGGTCGTGATGGCTCATTGTTATTTTAAGTTGTATTTCCATGGCATGTATTTATCGGCCAGTTGGATTTCCTCTTTTGAAGTGCCTATTCAAATGCTTTTCCAGCTTCTTATTGGGTCATTTGGCTCTATAGCAGACACACCTGGGGCCAGCATCACTCTGATTTCAGCCTCCATGTCATGGAGCCTCCCACTGCCAGAAAGCCAGTCTTTCCACGTTCTACCCAGGGACTCATCCAACCATGTGGGAAAGCCTGGAATGGTGGAGAAATGCCCCAGCCTCCTGACCTTCATGGAAACAACCCTGGAACTCTCAGGGGTCTTGGAGGTCCCAAAGGAACCCAGTCTTCAGTACCTACAGCAGTGACCTTGACAATGCCCGTGAACTGGGTTTCTACCTCCCTCCCCCACCAACTCTGCTGCTGGCATGACCTTCTAGATATACTGCCTGTACCCAAGTCCTTGTCTCAGGCTCACTCTTCATTTCTTCCTTGTCGATTTGTAGGAGCTATTTATGTATTCTGAATAGTATTCCTTTGTCAGTTATATTATTGTCAATATATTCTCCCATTCTATGAGTTTTCTTTTTCACTTTTTTTTCCCTGCCGTCTTTTGACAAACAGACATTCTTTAGTTTAATATATTCTAATTGATTAAACTCTTCCTTCTGGTTAGTGTTTTTTGTGTGTTTTTTTTTTTCAGAAATCCTTCCCTGCTCCAAAGTTTATGTTATGGCTTGGAAGTTTAATAGCTTTTCACCCTTAGGTCTTTAATTGATTTTGGTAACTGGTATGTGCTAGGGTCAAATTTCATTTTTTTTCCCGTAGGGATACCCAACTGTTCTAGCACCATTTATTGAGAAGTCAACTCTTCCTTCAATATTCAGAAATGTCACCTCTGTCATAAACCAGGCAGCCACATGTGTATTAGACTGCTGGTGAGTGCCCCATCTTGTATATTTCTGCATGTCTTAAATTAGTTCTCAATTAAGTTTTAGAATTTTATCTGGGTTTTGCACATTTCCAGTTAGATTTATTTCTCAGTACTTGATATATTTTGAAGTATTATAAATGATGGTCATATTAGTTATCATGGCCATGTAACAAATCACTCCAACACTCAGTGGCTAAAACAACAAAATTTATCTCCCCATTTTTGTGGGCCAGGAATCCAGGGGTGGCCTAGCTAAATGGCAATGGCTCAAGGTCTCTTATGAGGTTTCAGTCAAGTTGGAGGACAGGGCTGAGGTCTCATCTGAGGGCCTGACTGTGGAGGTGATCCACAGGGCTGCCTCATGACATGGCAGCTAGCTTCACCCAGAGCAAGTGATCTGAGAGAGAGAGATAGTACCAGAGAGAGAGAGAGAGAGAGATAGTATTCAAGATGGAAGCCACACTCTTTATAACCTAATATCAGAAGAGACATCCCATTATTTCTGCCATATTCTATTCATTAGAAGTGAGTCACTAAATCCAGCCCATACAAGAAGACGAGATTACCCAAAGGTGTGAATACCAGGGAGTAGGGTTCACTGGGAGACTTCCTTAGAGGCTGCCTATTGCAGTGATTTTTAAAAAATTTTCATTTCCTGATTCTTATGGCTACTATATAGTTTTACATAATTGTTATTTTTTTTGAGATGCAGTCTCACTCTGTTGCCCAGGCTGGAGTGCAGTGGTGCCATCTTGACTTACTGCAACCTCTGCCTCCCAGGTTCAAGTGATTCTTGTGCCTCAGCCTCCTGAGTAGTTGGGATTACAGGCACATGCCACCATGTTCAGCTAATTTTTGTATTTTTAGTAGAGATGCTGTTTCACCATGCTGGCCAGGCTGGTCTTGAACTCCTGGCTTCAAGTGATCCACCTGCCTCAGCCTCCCAAAGTGCTGAGACTGCAGATATGAGCCACTATGTCTGGCCTCACAATGAAGTTTTAATATTGATTTTTGTATTCAGCAACCTCGCTAAACTCTCTCATTGAATATAATAGTTTATCTGCGGATTGCTTTGCATTTTTCATATACTCGTCATATCATCCGTGAATGATAAAGTTCATTTTTATCTTTCCAATCCTTGTATGTTTTATTTTATTTATTTTCCTTGGTACAGAGGCCAGGTCTTACAAAACAAGAGTTTAACAGCTGTGGTAATAGTGAGCTTCCTTATCTTGTTGCCAATCTCCAAGGAAAAGTTTTTAACAGTTTCACCTGAAAGTATACTATCTGTTGTAGTGTTTCATATACCTGTATATTAGATCAGATATTATCAGATTTAGGGAGTTCCCTTCTGTTTCCAGTTTGCTAAGGGTTTTTGTTTGTTTTAAAATCATGAATGAATGTTGAATTTTGTCAAACATCTCTTTGCATATATTGCAATTATTATTAGAATTTTCTACTTTGATCTTTTAATGTCATGAATTACATTACTTTTTTTGGTAATGTAAAATATGTATTGCATTTGTTAAACCTAACATTATCCTTTTATATGTTACTGGATTTAGTTTACTAATTTTTTAAAATAATTTTTGCATCTATGTTCTTGAGAAAGAGTAGCCTGTAATTTTTCTTTCTCATACTGTCTTGTTGGGTTTTGGTGTCAAGAGTATGCAAGCCTCATAAAACAAGTTTGAGTCTTCATAAGAGTTTGGGGCCAACTTGGAATTATTATTTATTCCTAGAATGTTTGGTATAACTTGCCAGTGGAACTGCCTGGCCTTAAGTTTTCACTGTGGGAAGATTTTTGAGTATAAATACAAATTCTATGTCTAGGACTGCTCAGAATTTCTATTTCTACTTATGTCAATTTAGGTAAGCAATGCTTTTCTAAGGCTTTTTATAAAATTTAAATTTATTGGCATAAAGTTGTTCACAATATTATCTTTTTGTATAATTATGGTCATAATAATGTTCTCCTTTTTCTACCTGACATAGGTTATTTGTGCTTTTTTTTTCTAGTGTCTTCGTTATTTCTCCAGAGGTTTGCCAATTTTACTAATCTCTTCAAAGATCCAATTTTGATTTTTGTTCATTTTCTTAATTGTATGCTTACTATTTTATTAGCTTGTGCTTTGGTCTTCCATATACTTTTTTGGGGGGGGGGTTGAATTTACTATTCTTTTTCTAAGCTCTTTGAAATGGATGATTAGCTCATTAATTTTAAGTCTTTACTCTTTTCTATTATATGCTATATATTTTCCTGTAAGTATTAACTTTAGAAAAATTTCCTACCAGCTTTGATATATATGATATTTTCATTATTATTCACTTCAAAATGTTTTTAGTTTTTAATTGTAACTTCTCTGTGATATAAAGAAGTATGACTTTAAATTTTCCACATTATGGGGATTTCCTAGTTTTTTTTTATTGATTTTAGCTTAATTATATTGTGGTCAGATCAACATTACATGAATTAGAAATTTATCAAGATTTGTTTTAGGCTCAGAATATGAGCCAAATTTGTAAATGTTCTGCTTGAAACATGTATCTTACAACAATTGTGTGCAGTATTCTACATATGCTCATTAAGTCTAGTTTATTAACAGAGTTCTTCAAATCTTTTATACCCTTTTGTCTCGTTTTTAAAATTAAACTGAAAAAGGTGTCTTAAAATCTTCTATTATGGCTGTTGATTCTTCCATAGTCCTATTAAGTTTTGCTTATATATTTTGAGATTATGTTGTAGGCACAAATTTAATATTGTTATGTCTTCCTAGGAACTTTTGCGATCTTTTCCTCTGGTTTTTGCCTTAAAGTTTATTTTGTCTTTCATGAGTATAAATACTTACATCTGCCTTTGTGTGTGTGTGTGTGTGTGTGTGTGTGTGTGTTTGTTAGATTCAGGGAGTACATGTACTTGTTTGCTACATGGGTATTACACGTGTAATGGTGCAATTGGGCCTCTGGTATACCCATCATTCAAATATTGGACACTGTACCCCATAGGTGATTTTTCAACTTTCTCTTCACTAGTATTTTTACCTTATTACTTTAAACTTTATTCTTATGCTTTAAATGTATCTCTTCTTTTGTAAACACCATAATTCCCCTCCCCCCATTCCAAATCAAGTCTGAAATTCTTTGCCTTTTAACTGGAGCATTTAGTTCATTTACATTTAATGTATATGTAAATGTAAATACAGTGTATACTTTGTAAATGTTTAGAATTAAATCTATTACTTTAGCTTATCTGCTTATTCATTCTATTCTTTTTCTCTTCTGTCTGGACTTAAAAAATGATCTGCATATATTTTATCATTTAATTTTGTCCCTTAGCTTGTTTGAAATGACATACTGTTTCTATTCCTTTAGTGCAGGGATTAGAGACCTTTTCTCTGTAAAGGGCCAGATAATATATATTTTATGGTTTGTGGACCACAGTCAGTGGGTTTTTTTAGGGTCTGTGGGCCGAAGTCAGATTTTTTATAGCCATTTAAAAATCTAGAAACCATCCTTAGCTTGCAGGCTATATAAAAACAGGCTGAAATCTGTATTTAGCCCATGGGCCATAGTGTGTAACCTCTTCTAGTGTTCACTCTAGAAATTATAACATGCACACTTAACTTATCAAAGCCTACAATTAATGAAAACCTTTACCCTTCTGGACAACACATTGATATTAGAACATTTTGAGTCTATTGCCTTCCTAACCCCAATTCCTATGTTATGTTGTCTGGTATTTACATTTTATTCCAAACTCTACTAGATATGATCATTACTCTTTTTTTTTTTTTTTTTTGAGACAGAGTCTTGCCCTGTTGCCCAGGCTGGAGTGCAATGGCACGATCTCGGCTCACTGCAACCTCCAAGGTTCCAAGGTTCAAATGATTCTCCTGCCTCAGCCCCCCGAGTAGCTGGGATTACAGGTGCGTGCCACCACGCCCAGGTAATTTTTTGTGTCTTTAGTAGAGATGAAGTTTCACCATGTTGGCCAGGCTGGTCTCAATCTCTTGACCTCGTAATTTGCCCATTTTGGCCTCCCAAACTGCTGGGATTACAGGCGTGAGCCACCACGCCCAGCCAATCGTTACTGTTTTATACAGTCAATGTTTGTGTACATTTGTCTGCATATTTACCGCTTTCTCTGCTCCCTATTCTTTTTGTGACCTCTACCTTCTACCTGGATCGGGTCACTTCCACCTCAAGTACATGTGTTAGAATTTTCTTTAGTGAAGGTTTGCTGGTGGTGAACTTTCTAAGTTTTTATTTGCCAGAAAATGTCTCTATTTTGCCTTCATTATTGAAAGCAGGACTCCCAGGATTCTAGTCCCAGCTCTGCCGTCACAGCTGCTGTGTGACTATAGCCTAGTCCTGTCTTTTTGGAACTCAGGTTCCCCACCGGTGAACCAAGAGGAAGGGCTAATCATCTCTCCTCCTGCCACCAGCTCATGTGACCAAGTCCCAGTGTTGTGTCTGTACTGGGAAGTTTGGTATCAGAGTTGCTGAGGTTACTCAAGGACCCTGAAGAGCTGGGTGATATAGAGTGAACTGATGAGATGAAGCTGCCTCCCCGGAAGCCACAGTCTTCAGGATCTGCAGCCTCTAAAGTTACCACACCTATAGCACTTATGTAGGTTTACCCAATATCTGGCTTGGGCCAGCAGTTTCTCACAGGTATGGATGAACAACTCTAGGTGAGAACTTGCTGCTCCCCTTGGGCTGGACAAACTCAAGAAGGCAGGCTTCCCTTTCTGGGCCACCAGGCCCACCTGAGACCTGCCTTCCCTGAGCACAGGCAGGACACCTGGGTTCCAGCCTCTAACTCTGTACCTCAAGCCAGTCCCTGCCCCTCTCTGGGCTCCAGTCCTCCCCACCCCCTCAATGAAATGGGGTAAGGCACAGTTGAGATAAGTCTCAAGGGCTCCTCCTGCCCTGCCCATCAGGCAAAGGTGTGATGGTCCCTCCTAGTGTGTGGCCCTGATCTCCGTGTGCTCCCGCGGGGGAAAGGGCAGTGCTGAGTGTGGGCACTGGGGCAAAGGCCTGACCACCGAGCACTCCTCACCTGTGCCTGCAGGTGGCAGCAGCAGTCACCTGGCAGAGCCTGCGGGATTGCAGCAGCTAATTTGCGCATGGCCTGGGAAAGGGTCAGCTCAGTCATGCAAAGAGTAATTCCCAGCCCACCGGTGCCCGCTTCCTGCCTCTGCCAGGCCCTTGCAGGCCCCTTGCCTCCATCCTCAGAGGAAGCCAGAACTGGGAGAGGCCTTGGCCAAGGCGTTCCGGAGTAGGTGCTACAGGCCCTCTGTGGCCAGAGCCTCCGCTCACCCAAATCCTGCCCTACTTCCAGGCCAACCCCCGAATCCATTCTCATTTAGTTAGGGCTGCCAGCCTACAGGCAGTTAACTGCTCCCATTGGCAAAAACTTTAACGAGCAATTAATTAATAAAACTCATGACTGCCAGCCCCACTTCTTTCAGTGGGGACTGATTTTATTAACTACTCAGTCATTGGGGCAAAGGCTGATATCCACGTGTTTGTATCCTTCAGGATCCTAGGGCAAATGAAAGGTGACTGATTATCATTTCTGGGCAATGTGCTTTACAAACCACACTTCTTTCAGTCCTTACAGTGAGGTACTACTATTATATCCATTATACAGATGAGAAAACTGAGGCCCAGAAAGCTTACTCTCTTCCCCAGTGCCACCTAAGTAGAAGTGAATCCCAGTCTGTCTGACTCCAAAGGTATTTTCCCCTTGAGTGGCCCCTCAAAAACTGCTCTGTTTCCTTTTATGGCTGGAAGGTCCCAGAACCTATGAGCTAAGGGGCTGTTTTCTGACCTTCTCATGGCCTTGCAGGGAGGGACTGTGTGGACTCAGGTTTGTTCCCAAAGCAACTCCTTTGCTTTAGTGATGAAGGGAGCCCTCACCCCTCAGCTCTGCTGAGACAGCCCTTCTGCCCCTCTCCCTCCCCTCTAACCACCAGCCTCCAACCTGAATGAAGTTCCAGATTCTTCCTCTGCTTTTCCCTTACCTCTTTCATGTCTGTGGGTGCCCCCTGAGGTAGTATTCATGTGATTTCAGATGGCACAGGAGATTCATTTTTCATTTTACATCATCACTAGTCCTTTGTTAATTATGGCGTGTGCCCTTCATCATTTAATGGGATATTATATTTTATTTTAAAAGTGATCATTTTGAATTACATGTAAAAAGGCCAGTTGATCTAGAAGAAAATATTAAGTAAATATCTGGCCGATTTCTAGACTTGTTAAAAACCACTGGAACAGAACTTGCCTACCTGAAGCTGGGGAGACCTGGTTTGGATTACCCCATTTCTTCTTAACCAAACCAGCCCAGGGGGGAGTTTGTCGGCCTCAAGAGAGAAGTCCTGTCCCTTAGGGGAAGTTGGCCTTCCTCCTCAGCCAACAAGCTCATGCTGCAGCTGGGTTATTTATTTCTCTGAAAATGTTATCAATGTGCTACACACGTGTGGTTTCAGATAATCGTGGTTGCCTGGGGTGGAAGTGGAGGGGAGGTTGACTGCAAAGAGCCCCAAAGGAACTTTCTTGAAAGATGGACGTGTTCTATATTTTGGTTGGTGTGTTTGGTCCGAGAGTGTACATGTTTGCCAAGTCATCAGTCATCACCCTGTACACTTAAAATGTGGAAATTTTATTGTAGATAAGCAAAGTTGATTTGAAAACAACATCAAAACCAAAGCCACAAATATTCACTGATGTTGGGAGCCACTCATATTCATTTCTGGTTCTGACTTCTGAGCTGCGAGGTGAGCTCTGTGGTCAGCTGCACTGTGGCGTATGCTCGCTGTCATTCAGCTGACATTTCAGCTGCTCCCAAAGTCAACATTTATGAGTTCTGCCATGTGCCAACCACAAGAAGAGTGCATAAAATGACAGAGAGATGCCTTTGACAAAGGGACATCACAAGTCAGGCAGGAAGGGGTGACTTAATCGGTAAATGGTGTTGGGACAATTGCTTCTCCATTCAGATGCAAACAAAACTAGATTCTAATAGGGCAACTATAGTTCATAGGATTTATACTTTATTTCACAATAGCTGGAATAGGAGATTTGGAAGGTTCCCAGTGCAAAGAAATAATAAATGCTTGAGGTGATGGTTATCCTAATTATCCTCATTTAATCATTACACATTGTGTGCATGGATCAAAATATCACCGGTACCTCATAAGTATGTATGACTATTATGTATCAATTTTTAAAAAGACTCGCCCCACAAAAAATTAGACCCCTACCTCACAACATGTTCATGCACACAAACATTCCAGATGAATAAAATGTTAAACAAATACTATAAAAGTATTAAAAAGAAAATATAGGAGAGTATTTTAAAAATAAATTCCAATCAGAAAAAGCCTTTTAAAGCAAGACATGAAAGCCAGAAATCATAAAGGAAGACTACATCGAACTATATAAAAATGCAAAACTTTTCTATGACCAATGACACCAAGAATTTAGCTAAAAGCATGCAGAAGATCCTGGGAAAATATTTGGCTCATATGTATTAAAGAATTAAGGTTTCTAATATGCAAAGAGGTCCTATGAATCAGTAAGAAAGTGGCAAAAAGCCCGATTAAAAATGTGTAAAGCAGGTGCCCTGCGTTGCCCAGACTAGCGAACAATATAGTCAGGATGGCTAAAGATGACCCCCAAGAAACCAAAAGGTGAGATGTCTGCTTATGCCTTCTTTATGCAGACATGCAGAGAAGAATGCAAGAAGAAAAACCCAGAGGTGCTTGTCAATTTCACAGAAATTTCCAAGAAGTGCTCTGAGAGGTGGAAGACAATGTGTGGAAAAGAGAAGTCTAAGCCTGACGAAATGACCAAGGTGGATGAAGTACTCTATGATTGGGAAATAAAGAATTACGGACCAGCTAAGGGAGGCAAGAAGAAGGACCCTAAAGCCCCCAAAAGGCTACCACCTGGATTCTTCCTGTTCTGTTCAGAATTCTGCCCCAAGGACAAATCCACAAACCCTGGCATCTCTATTGGAGATGTGGCAAAAAGGCTGAGTGAGATATGGAATAACTTGAGTGACAGTGCATAGCTGCCTGACATCACTACGGCAGCAAGCTGAAGAAGTGTGAGAAGGGTGTTGCTGACTCTAAGTCTAAAGGAAAGTTCGATGGTGCAAAAGTTAAAGTTGCCTGGAAAAAGGTAGACGAGGAAGAGGAGGAGGAGGAATTTAAAAACCTGTGTATCCATCTCCTTGTCAATATCTTAGAGCAGAGGAGTGTCATAATTCAGGGGTCCCCAACCCCCGGTCCATGGACCAGTACTTGTCTGTGGTCCGTTAGGAGCCAGGCGTCACAGGAGGAGGTGAGCGGCAGGCGAGCAAGTATTACCACCTGAGCCTCCTGTCGGATCAGCGGTGGCATTAGATTCTGAACCCTGTTGTAAACTGCACATGAGAGGGATCTAGGCTGAGTGCTCTTTAGGAGAATCTAAATAATGCCTGATGATCTGAAGTGGAACCGTTTCATCCCAAAACTATCCCCCCTTGCCCCCACCCTTGACCCCCGTCCGTGGAAAATTTTCTTCCATGAAACCGGTCCCTGGTGCCAAAAAGGTTGGGGACCGCGTTGTAATTGACTCATCTCTCATTTGAGAAATATCTGTTGCCCTCATTAGTTTTAATTACAAAATTTGATCACAATCATATTGCAGTTTCTCAGAGTGCTCTAGAAATTGTCAGTGGTTTACATAAAGTGGCCATGGGCGTCCAGAGCACCCTGAAACTGTATCAAAGTTGTACATAATTCCAAACCTTTGTTTGTTTGTTTTTTGAGACACAGTCTCGCTCTGTCGCCCAAGCTGGTGTGCAGTGGTATGATCTCAGCTCACTGCGGCCTCCACCTCCTGGGCTCAGGCGAGTCTCCCACTTCAGCCTCCCCAGTAGCTGGGATTACAGGTGCATGCCACCATACATGGCTAATTTTTTTATTTTTTGTAGAGATGGCATTTCACCATGTCACCTAGGTTGGTCTTGAACTCCTGGGCTCAAGCCATTCGCCGGCCTTGGCCTCCCCAAGTGCTGGGATTACAGGCATGAGCCACCATGCCCAGCCTCCGAACATTTAAAAATGAAAACGCCCTCTCATATTCTCACTCTGTGCACTTTGCTGTTGGTGTGACAGGGCATTTAAAGATGTTTCTGGGCTGGGTGTGGTGGCTCACGCCTGTAATCCCAGCACTTTGGGAGGCCGAGGTGGGCGGATCACCTGAGGTCAGGAGTTCGAGACCAGCCTGGCCAACATGGCGAAACCCTGTCTCTACTAAAAATACAAAGATTAGCCGGGCATGGTGGCGCATGCCTATAATCCCAGCTACTTGAGACGCTGAGGCAGGAGAATCGCTTGAGCCCAGGAGGCGGAGCTTGCAGTGAGCCGAGATCACGCCACTGCACTCCGGACTGGGGAACAGAGTGAGACTCCGTCTCAAAACAAAACAAAACAAAACAAACAAACCAAGAAACCATGTTTCTGGCATTTTTATAATTTGTAAGATGGTGTTAACTATATGGTTATTGGCTAGAAATCCTGAGTTATCAACTGTATATGTCCATAGTTTGTAAAAAGAATGAAACAACTGAGGCAAGCTCTTGATGCTTCTTGTCTGGCATTGAGGCTGTGGGGAAGGTGCCTTTTGGAGGGGCCATAGCTGAGGGCATGCACCGTGACGCTGGACCGGTTGAC
Source organism: Pan troglodytes (assembly GCF_028858775.2). Lineage (NCBI taxonomy): Eukaryota > Metazoa > Chordata > Mammalia > Primates > Hominidae > Pan > Pan troglodytes. The sequence continues at coordinate 55,604,035 of NC_072416.2, forward strand.
TGTGCAGTGGGCATTCATTTAGCTTCAAGTTGTCTTGTTTCTGTATGTGGTGACAGCTTTCTGCTGCCATTCTTAGCTAGGGGCAAAGATGGGGGGGTCAGCTGGCATGAGAAGTGTTTAGTTTTTGTTTTGTTTTTTAGTTAAGTGTGGTGGTTTTTAAACTGTAGAACTCTTCATTGTCAGTAAAGCAAAGAGTCACTGCAATGAAAATTCAGGAACCTTCTGTCCTTAAACACGATTTGCAACATTCTGTTATTTTTTTTGTATGTTTAGAATGCTGAAATGTTTTTGAAGTTAAATAAACAGTATTACTGTTTTTTTTTTTTTTTTTTTTTTTTTTTGAGACGGAGTCTCGCTCTGTCGCCCAGGCTGGAGTGCAGTGGCGGGATCTCGGCTCACTGCAAGCTCCGCCTCCCGGGTTCACGCCATTCTCCTGCCTCAGCCTCCCGAGTAGCTGGGACTACAGGCGCCCGCCACTACGCCCGGCTAATTTTTTGTATTTTTAGTAGAGACGGGGTTTCACCGTTTTAGCCGGGATGGTCTCGATCTCCTGACCTCGTGATCCGCCCGCCTCGGCCTCCCAAAGTGCTGGGATTACAGGCGTGAGCCACCGCGCCCGGCCAGTATTACTGTTTTTTAAGTTGGGTAAAGGATATAAACATTTGTTTCACAGGAGAAGAAAGAAAAATGGATGATGAAGTTATGAAAAGATGCTCGGTTCCACTCAGAATTACAATAGGCACACTAAAACAATTTTTTGCCCATCTAGAGAGATCACCTCCACATCGGAATGGATATGGTGGAACTCTAAATTGGTACTACTTTTTAAGGGGGCAATTTAGCAGTGTCTATACCTTTTTTTTTTTTTTTTTTTTGACAGGGTCTTGCTCTGTCACCCAGGCTGAAATGCAGTGGTGCCATCATGCTCACTGCAGCCTTGACCTCCCCGGCTCAAGTATCTGTACAATTTTTAATTGCACAATTCTATAACCTAGTAATCCCTCTTTTAGGTATCTTTCCTTTAGAAATAGCCACACATGTGCCAAAATATATATGTTAATTACTGCAAAGTGTATTACACTAAAAAATAGGACCCCTAAATTTCCTTCAATAGAGGGTTATGGCTAAATAATTTTACATTCTATGCAATGGAATTCTTGTACTAATGAAAAAGAATGAGATAGAACTATACATTCTAAGCAGAAATGATATCCATTATAACTTGGCAAGAGAAAGAAAAGCGAGTTGCAAACACTGTGTATAGCATACTAATTCTATTTTTGTAAAACAATTGCATATATGAGTTACAGGGATATATAATAATCATGTCTCACAATTACTGAATGTTTACTGTATAAACCAGGAGCATTGAATTATTATTACTCCCATTCTACATATGAGAAAACAGGAACAGAGTGGTTAAGTAATTTGCCCAAGGCAGCACAGCTGGTAAGTTACAGAGCAAGGATTTGAACTCTGGCAGCCCAACTCCACAGTCTGAGCACTTAACCCTATACATGGCCTTATAGGCCAAAAATACTTCTGTTAACAGTGATGACCTGGAAAATCAAGAGTGGAGGGGCAGAGTCACTTTTTAATAAATACTTCTAAATAGACATTAAAAAACACAAACTGGTAAAAAGGACTTATAATGAAAAGCCCATTTCCTGCAAGCCCCCTCCCCAGAGGCAACCACTTCTAATAGTTTGAGCTCATGTGGCAGTTACCTCCAGAGCCATAAATAACATGCTTATACTGCCATTTCCTGATTTATTAACCTTGGACATTATCTGTTGACTTCTGCAAACACTCAGAAAAGGAAAAATCAGCTTACCTTTTTTCTCCTTTCTTCTTGTTATGTTGCTTCTTGATAACAGGGCTGTTTGCTGCCACTGGCTCTGGTCTAGACCCTGGGCTGGACACTCGACCGCACAGTTGCCAAGACTAGGCCCACTGCGGTTCAAGACAAAAAAAGGACTTGCCCAAAGTCACTGTGAGTTGGTGTTGGAGGTGGCACCCGGCTCCTGGTCTGCATGGCTCCAGGGCCGGGCTGTCTCTGTGATACCCTTTGGCCCACCCTGAGAGTGACTCTTGCGCCACCCCTGGCCCACGCGGGCCTCTCTCACTCTGGCAGAGGCTTAGCATGGCTGGGGTGGGTGGCCCTGGCTGGGTTCATGCTGAGGGCTGGCTGAGGCCTCCTGCTGCTCAGGCAGGGGCAGGCGTATTTGCAGAGCAGCAGGTGCAGCCTCCCAGTGTTTGGCCAGCCAAGGGTTTTATTCTCCAACACTGCCAGACCTAGACTTTGACCCTCAGGGACTTCTACACAGCTGGCCTTCCAGATCACTGCCCCCATAGCCTCTATATCTCCAGGGGAAAGGCTGAGCCAGTGGCTGAGACTGGCAAAGTGCCGAGCACCAGATACCCAGGACCCTTAGGGCGAAACCACCAGACTCACATGCCCCAACCCTGCAGTCACCTGGGGCCATCGGGCGGGTGTGGGGGTGGGGGTGTATAGGGGTAGAAGGAGCTTTAAAAAATTATCAGTGCTGGCCAGGCATGGTGGCTCATGCCTGTTATCCCAGCACTTTGGGAGGAATAGGCGGGCGGATCACTTCAGGTCAGGAGTTTGAGACCAGCATGGCCAACATGATGAAACCCTGTCTCTACTGAAAATACAAAATTAGCCAGGCGTGGTGGCGCATGCCTGTAGTCCCAGCTACTCAGGAGGCTGAGGCAGGAGAATCACTGGAACTTGGGAAGCGGAGGTTGCAGTGAGCTGAGATGGCGCCATTGCGCTCCAGCCTGGGTGACAGAGCGAGACTCCATCTCAAAAAAAAAAAAAGGATGTCCTGAAGGCCTCTTCAGCCCAGAGAGACATGGGCTTGCAGGCTGGGGGCAGACAACAAAGAAACACGGGGTTGGGGTGCAAGCCTGGGACTTGTAGGGGCCCCTAGCAGTGAAGAAAGGCTTTGCCTAGCACACGGTGGCCCCTGAGAGGATGCGGGTGGCACTGTCCCCACCCTTGTAGTCCCTTTTCCCAGACATGAGCTCCTGGCAGCTTTATTTGGGGTAGAGGAAGGGTCCTATTTATGCTGTGTCTGCATTTAGAGAGGCTGTTCACTCATTAAGTTACAGACTCCCCACCTTTCTGAACCTTGGTCTCCCCATCTGTAAAATAGGCATATGGGCAGGAATGGGGGTGGGAATTGAGGATTGTGGGAGCCTTCTGGCTTTAAAATTATGAGCCCTGAGGAAGATCCCTGAAAGAGCCTGTGCTAGGTAGGTTATGACTTTGGCTGCTGTAACAAACTCAAGAGTAAGAACCCATATAAACAAGAAGCCGTTTACTTCCATCCCATGCGAGGGACCAGGCTGCACGGTGGCTGTGGTGGCTCCTGGACTTTGGGCACTCATACCCCTTCCCTTTTTGCTCCTCCAAAAGGGTGCACCTCTTTTTTTTTTTTAAGGGCATGATGCAAGATTTGCAGACTTTACTGATGGCTGCATCCTATTGTTCAGAACTTGGTCATGTGGCCACCCAGTTCCAAGGAATGTTAGGTAATAATGTCTTTATTGTAGGGGGCCATGAACCCAGCAAAAATATGGGGTTCTATTGGTATAGAAAGGGGAGGTGGATATTGAGGAACACTTACAGCTTCTGACATGGAATCTAGAGGTTGCTTGCTGGAGGCCCCGAGGGTGAGATCTAGCCTTAGATAGGCTTTGTTTGGCTTATGACAGGCTTTAAATCCATTTGAATTCATCCCCAACTTATAACAATTAAGATTTTCACATTAATTTCAAATTTCTGGCTTCCTTGAAAAAACTGAAGGATCAGGCCACATGGGGCTCATATTTCCTCAAGTGACAGTTCACTGGAGCTGGGCAGTGCTCCCCAGCGTGGCCCATACTCTCCAGTTCACCCCAGGTCCCCCCACTCCCTATTGTCTCCCCCCCCTGCCCCCTTCCTGCTCTCATTAGCTTTGCAGCCTGGCCGCTGTGGGCACTGTAGTTTGTGACTCTTGGCCCAGCATAGCCACCAGCTTCTATAAACAAGGAAATTAAGGCACAAAGAAAAAAAGGGACTTGCCCAAGGTCACCCGGTGAGCCTGGACAGAGCTGGGACTGCAGCTGCCGCCTGCACACTCAGCCTCAGCGTATTTTCTGCCGCACTGGTCACTTGAGGATCACCTGGGTGCCCATGTACTCAGGAGAAAGGATGGCCCAATGGTTAAGCCATTAGGTGCTGGAATCTGATGGGTCTGGGTTTGAATTTTGGCTCTGTCGCTTTTCAGGGCAAGTAACATCAGCTCTCTGAGCCTTATTCTTTTTCTTTTTTTCTTCCTTTCTTTTTTTTTTTTCCTTTTTTGGACAATGAAATGGGATAATAATAGAGATTGCCTAATAGAATCACATGAAGATTAAAGTGAGGTGCAGGGCCATTGGCACTGACGGTGGGCACCTCCTTAAATGTTACACCCTAAGTATTTTGCTCATTCCAGCCTGCACAAGAAATCCTAATTACTGGGACAGGAATTCAGAGACAAGTGGAAAAGCAGAGGGCTTTATCCCCATGCAACTGGGGGACGTGGCTGCCCCTTCTGTGCGATGCAGCTCGGTTTCCTCCCTGTGGGGCCACAGCAGCCCCAAATTGCTGAGATCAGTCTGCATGGTGAATAGAATCTGTGTCAAGCTGCAGAGGTGGACCTGAGCCATTCTGTGTCGGGCTGTGCCGGAAACAAAAACACCTTCTCTGTCTTAGGAGCTGCGCCCACCTGCCCTCTCTTTCTTCAGCAGCCAGAGCTGCCTGCTCGGGTGTTAGTTCTGGCATGACTTGGCGTAACCTCAGGGAGGCACCACTGCGTCTCCTGTCAGCTCTTCTAAAGCTATGCCTCCGAGTATGGTGTGCTTTGGGGCCAGCTGTGACAGCTGGGGAGCAGCCCTATGCACCCCCACTACAGTCCAACATTTGGTTTCAGATTCTATTTATATACATTATGTACCTAGATACTTGTGGGTTTGATTTGGTTTTGTTTTGATTGCACAAATAACATTAGAACAGCTATAATGGAAACAATTCTAAAATGGAAAAAAAAAAAAAAGGCACGCACAATGCTATCAGTTGGCTCGGCTTCCTAAAAGCACTGCTTAAGTGCTGGCAATAAGCCCCGCACTGTGCTGTCTATGGTTGATCTCACTAAAGCTGCACAACCACCCAGTGAGGAAGAAACCTGTCACAGATGGAGAAACTGAGGCACCAAGGGGCAGGTCACCTCCTCAAGGTCACACAGTGAGGACTGGAATCCACCTCCAGGGTCCTGTGCTTGCCACCTCCTCAGGGCTGCCTCTTCTTGCCTGTCATCCCTGCCACCTCTCAGCTTGACCTGGAAGCATCAATTTGACATCACTGTTCACTCTGTGCAGAGCTTTTCCAAGTGGCCCCTGGGTAGCAGCCCTGTCTTTGAGTGGGGAAACAGGTCCCTGAGACAGGTGGAGACATTGCCTTTGTTTTCTGCTTATTTCACTGAATTTTGTATTACAGTCATCCCCCAATACCTGTGGGGGACCAAATTGTAGGATGCTCATGTCCCTCAGTCATGCCCCCAACGACTTGTGCAGAGGGCCAACTGTATAAGAGTTTTCCTTTTGTTGTGACCATATGACCATGAGCTGGGGGGTGACCAGCTCTCTCAGTTTACTGGAACTGAGGGGTTTCCCGGGAGGCAGAGCTTTCAGTGCTAAGCAGAGACAGTCCCCGGCAAAATGAGGTGGTTGGTGACCCCAGAGGACAAACCTGGGTTGTGCTTTCTGAGCCATCTCCTGGTGCTGAGCACTTGGACCGCTTCAGCTCTCCACTGGTCAGGCTGGACAGCCCTGTGACCACAGCTTGTCACTGGAGTGTCTTTTCTTCAGGGCCCCTCTTGAGTAGGAGGAGACCAGGCTTTGAAGGTTCCTCAGAGGAGATGTACAGGACCTGAATACAGCTTTCCTGACCCGCCCCTCATAGGAGCCTGCAGGGAGGTGAGATGGGGACCCAGGACAGGGCTGAGGGCAGGCAAGGGCCAGGGGTGTGTTGGAGCTTGCTGTTTTGGCTTGCAAGAACTGGTGGTTAAATTTTTAGGCATTTTGTGAGTTGGTTGTTAAACATAGCCACTGTTAAGAATTAAATTACATACACAAAATTAAATTACAGTCATGTGTTGCATAATGACGTTTTGGGCAATGACAGACCACATAGATGACGGTGGTCCCATAAGATTATATGGGGCATATAAAGAAAGCTACAGATAGCACTTCATATTGGCCTTGCAGATCAACTAGGGGGAAATGACTGATATTCAGTAACGGTGCTGGGACATTTGGTTTTCCATGTAAGAATATATAAATTTTAAAATGCATCCTCTAGGTTTGGATAAATGCACTCTATGATGTTTGCACAATGGCAAAATCACCTAATGAGGCATTTCTCAGAATGTGTCCTTGTTCAGTGACTCATGACTGTGTATTTAAAAAGATAATAAATACTCAGAATGAAACACTTTCTGATTATTTTACCACCATCATTCGTTGTAATGGATTGAATCCTGTTCCTCTTTGCCCCAAATTCTTAAGTTAAAGTTCTAACCCTGAGTACTTCAGAATGTGAGCTTATTTGGAGATAAAGTCTTTACAGAAGTAAGCAAGTTAATTGGCGTTTATTAGCATGGGCCTTAATCCGATATGACAGGTGTGCTTACAAAATGGGGGAATCAGACAGAGACACACACACACAGGGACGGCACCATGTGAAGATGAAGGCAGAGATCGGAGTGAAATTTCTACAAGCCAAGCAGTGCCAAAGATGGCCAGCCAACCACCAGAAACCAGGGGGAGAGGTGTGGGACAGATTCTCTTTCATAGTCTCCAAAGGCACCAACCCTGCCAACACCTTGATCTTGGACTTCTAACGTCTAGAACTGTGAGAGAATTTCTGATCAAGCCACCCTGTTTGTGGTACTTTGCTGTGATAGCCATAGCAAATGAATCCATCTGTGCTCTTGAAGTTGCCATCTGTTGCATTGGTAGAGTGAAAAGAATGGTGAGCTTCTGTGCACCTTTTCCAAATGCTGTGTTCGATGTTTGCTATCTTGCAATTGGCCGTGGCAGAAGTATTTATTTATTAAAACTTTTTTTTTTTTGGTAGAGATTGGGGTGGGTCTCAGGAGGTTGCCCAGGCTGGTCTTGAACTCCTGGCCTCAAGCGATCCTCCCACCTTGGCCTCCCAAAGTGTTGAGATTACAGACACTGCACCTAGTCAGAGAGTATTAAAACCACGGAAATCTACAAATGTTACAAATCAGGACTTGCTTTGTTGTTTTGTTGATCGTCTAGATACAGTTGAGAAAGCAGTGAAATGTTATTAAGGCATATTCCATGCAATCAATGTGTCATGTCTGTAGCTGTTACATCATGAACAGCACAAACAATTTGAAAACCGTGATCCGATTCAGCCAACTATTCAAAATCTGTATTCAAAATCAGATTCAGCAAAGATTCCAGTATCTGAAGACCATAATCCCACTCGGCAAAAAATTGCTCACGTCATTGATGGACAAATGAAATTCCGACATTTATCTTTGTTGTTTCCTTTTTTTCTTGTTAATGTAAATGAAAATATCAATATAGGTATCCAAACAACACTTAGAGAGCCAGTTGTTAATATTTAGCAGCCCACCACTAATGTGGGGCGGAGGAGGCCAGCTCTGGCCCGTCCAGGACTGAGGGGCACAAGGCTGCAGGGCCTGCACGGGTGGGTGGACCGACTGCCTGCATTTCAGCTGCTCTGGGTGGACCAGTTCCAGCGTCTCCTCCCTGGGAGTGGGGTGGGGGGCTGCCTTCCTACCCTCTACCCTGGGAGGCTTCTGCAGGGCTTCTGCTTGGTCACTACTGACCTCCGGCTATCAGGACCCTGTGGTGTTAGCAGCTGAATTTCTTTTTCTTTTCTTTCTTTTCTTTTTTTTTTTTTTTTGAGAAGGAGTCTCTCTCTGTTACCCAGGCTGGAGCGCAGTGGCGCAATCTTGGCTCACTGCAACCTCCACCTCCCAGGTTCAAGCAATTCTCCTGCTTCAGCCTCCCGAGTAGCTGGGATTACAGGCGCCCACCACCACGACTGGCTAATTATTTTTTGTATTTTTAGTAGAGACAGGGTTTCACCATGTTGGCCAGGCTGGTCTCCAACTCCTGACGTCAAGTGATCCGACTGCCTTTGCCTCCCAAAGTGCTGGGATTTAGGCATGACCCACTGCACCCAGCCAGCAGTTCAATTTCTTGATGGGGAAGTAAGAGAAGAAATAAAAAATCAATGATGTAATTAATCAAGTAATTCAATAAATATGAAGGCAAATACATGTAATGAAAGGGCAATGAAAAAAGCAAACTAAAAAACAAAAGAGTGGAGATAATTATGCCTGGTCTGGCATGCAGGAGAGGCTGCTAGGCCTAGCATTGATCGATAGCCTTTATCTTGTCAGAGCAGGGCTGAGTCCTTCAGCTACCCTCCTTGAAATATAAATCGATCCCCTCACTCCCTTTTGAATCCACCCATGGCTTCCTGCTTCCCTCGGACTAAAATTATACTTCCGTTCCTGTCTTCTTCACAGCCTGGCTCTTTGCCCTCATCTCCTTTGCCTCTGTGCTCCAGTCACAATTACCAGATCCTAGTTTCTCCAACATGCTGAGAATATTCCTCACTCTGAGCCTTTGCACATGCTGTTCCTTCTGTCTGGTATGCTGAGCCCCAGGCCCACTCTTTCCACGGCTGGCTCCTCCTTATCCATTAGGACCTTGTTACAAACATCACCTCCTCCAAGGAGCCTTCCCTAATTACCTGGCTAAAGTGCATTCCCTATTTCATTTCATCTTCACTCTTGTTGTTTAGGTTGCTTTTTAAATTGCCCTCCCATTACATGTATTTGTCTTTGTATTTATTGAATTATTTGATTAATTACTTCATTGATTGTTTAATTTCTTACCTTACTTCCTCATCAAGCCATCAGCTCCATGAAGGCAGGGATGGTTTCTGGGCTCTGTCATGTATGCAGAGCCCAGCTTGAGGCCTGGCACTTGGTGGGTACTTAGGAAATGTTCGTTGAATGAATGAATAAAATACATTCACTGAGAAACTGTATGACCTAGAGATAAATCATGGACCTATGGTCCAACAGAGATATGGATTCAAGTCCTGCCACTGGCACTTATTGCTGGTGTGCTCTGGGACAGGTTCCTAAATCTCTTTAGGCCTCAGTCTCCCTGTCTATAATCCCCTATGTAATTCCCTTCAAATGATTGTTATGGGGATTAAATAAATCAATCCATGCAGTTTTAGGAATGGGCTTGGCACAGAGAGGTGCTTGGGAGTGTTGGATGCCAGTATTCTTATAAGTAAAGGGATGTGGGACTTTGGGGTTCAGGGGTTCAGGGGTTCAGAGGTTCAGAGCCTGACTTCCCATAAAAGAGGACGGGATAACTCCAAGAGGAGTTCTTGGAAGAAGGGGCATTTGAACTGGGCCATAAAGGGGGGTGGGTGGCGTTTCTCTAGGCAGAGATGGCAGTAGGGAAATCAGGAGCCAGGAGGGACATCTGGTCCCAGAAAGAGATCTGCGGGCAGGCCAGGCCTGCTCCTGGCTGGTCCCAGAAAGAGATCTGCGGGCAGGCCAGACTTGCTCCAGGGCTGGGAGGAAAGCCACTGGGTGCCAGGGATACGCTCAGTATGAGCTGCCTTGTTCTAGGCCACGGCCTCTGCCCCCAGTCTTGACATTTGGTTTTCACCTGTTTCCTCTGGGTAGTTGACACACAGCAGCTGCTGACTCTGAGGAGGCATGGGGAGGCCCAGCTGAAAATGCCCCCGGAGGAGGTGACTCAGTAGCTCCTATCTCGACCCTGGCAGAACTCAGGTAACTCAAGACACGGGGCAAACCTGAAGAGGCCCCCAAAGCTGTACCAGGAAAGCTCTGCAGTGTCACGGAACACATGGAAGTGGCCTGATGCTACTGACTCACAGAGGCTTGGTGGACTGCTTTGAGTTGTTTTCAGTCACCCTCCATCTCCTTGTCTGTAAAACGGGGACAGGCACTCCTCAGAACTGCTGGGACAGTCCGGGGAGCCTTTTGGTTGGCACAGTGTGTTTCAGAGTGGTTCTCTGTCCCCCCGCCCCAGGCATCCTCATGTGATTCGCTTGAAAACATGGCAGGACGGGTCCTGTCATTATCCCCGTTTCACAGATGAGGAACACTGAGGCTCAGAGGAGGGCCCTGACCTGCTCAGTACCACATAGCTGGAGAGTGATAGACCCAGGGCTGGAGTCAGACCCCAGACAGTGCACAGATGGATGATCACATATTGACAGAACTGGGGTGTGACCACAGGATACAGAGAGTGGAGAACTGATCTGATGAACTGACTGCAGGAGGCAGGGTAATACCATGGCCTAGCTAGCCCTCACCTCTTTTCTAGAAAGCATGGTGAGGATGGGGGTGCTGATCCTACGGCTGGCTGCGGAGCAGTGGCATGGAGACCACCTTCCAGATGTGGCCAGAATGGAGGAAAGTTTTCCTATTGCTCTAATATGAGGAGGCAACACTGCAGACCAGAATGAGTTAAAAGGTCAGTAATTTATTTTTATTTTTATTTTTTGAGACAGTGTCTCTCTCTGTCGCCCAGGCCGGAGTACAGTGGCACAATCTCAGTTCACTGCAACCTCTGCCCCCTGGGTTCTAGCGATTCTCCTGCCTCAGGCTCCCAGGTAGCTGGGACTACGGGTGTGTAACACCATGTCCAGCTAATTTTTTGTATTTTTAGTAGAGACAGCATTTTGCCATGTTGGCCAGGCTGGTCTCAAACTCCTGGCCTCAAGTGATCCACCCACCTCAGCTTCCCAAAGTGCTGGGATTAGAGGCGTGAGCCATTTCGCACGGACCAAAGGTTAGTAATTTAAATTCTCCTCTGGATTTTGATGTGGCAGATGTTTACTGAGCACTTAGCCACATGCCAGCCATGGGTGGTAGCACTTAGCATTGTCTCATTTAGTCCTTACAACTCCATGGATAGATACTGCTATCACCCCCATTCTGCAGATGAGCAAACCAAGGCTAAGGGAGATAAACCAACCGGTCAGTGGAGCCGGGTACCGACCCAGACGGTCTGCTCTAGAGCCCCATGGCTAATCACGCCTCTGCTGCCTGCTCTGTGGGCTGTTTTCTAAGTAAATCTAAGGCCCTGGTACCCAGTAGTTGCTGTGCTAATATCGGGTTAGCGGATGAATACATGAATTAGTGAAAAATGGCCCAAGTAAAATAACCTGTGAGAAGGAAGAGATTTTTGGAGACCATTTAGTCCTCCCTGTAGATGTGGTAAGTGTCTTATCTGCAACGCCCTAGCTGCACAACTCCTTGGCTTCCCTCTGAGACAGGTAGCTCACCCCCGACCTTGTGGGCAGCACCAGCTCTCAGAGGGAGCAGAGAGGCTGAGCCCGCGGCCCTGCTGGAGCACAAGATGTCAGAGCTGGGGACCCTTCCTGCCCCTCCACACCTCCTATGTGCCCCAAGAGGGAAGGAGTCTGCATTTCCTGAGGCCCTCCACTGAGTGGGGATGAGGGGTGGGCAGGCTGAGACTGGGCTTACCCAGGGCTCAATAAGGGGCCTGGAGTCCTGGTGGGAGTTCTGGAGTCAGACTGCCCGGGTGGGATCTCCGTCGCGTTCCTGAACCCCCTGTGCCCTATCTGTAAAACCCGTATTATAAAGTGGCTCCCTGAGGTCAGGAGTTCGAGACCAGCCTGGCCAACGTGGTGAAACCCCATCTCTACTAAAAATACAAAAGGTAGCCAATTGTGGTGGCACATGCCTGTAATCCCAGCTACTTGGGAGGATGAGGCAGGAGAATTGCTTGAACCCAGGAGGCAGAGGCTGCAGTGAGCCAAGATCGCATCACTGCACTCCAGCCTAGGGGACAAAGCAAGACTCCATCTCAAAAAAAAAAAAAAAAAAAGAAAAAAAAGTTATAAAGTGGCTTCTGCCTCTCGGGGTATGGTGAGGAGTCTGTGGGCTGATTCCTGTAATGGGCCTAGCACAGTGCCTGGTTGCCAGGATTACATAATAGCTATTATTATCATCTGCAGCCACCAGACATAGAACTGGACACTCTCCGGCTCCACCCCTTCATCCCAGGGGTGCTGGGCTAGGTCCCGGATTGGTGGTGAGGGAGGAGTCCCAGAGACAAAGCCCTGACCTCACAAATGCTCCCTAGGTACCTGATGAAGCAATTTCCTGACCCTATCTCTTTTCTTCCCTTTATTTATTTTATTTCATTTATTTATTTTTTTTTTGAGACAGAGTTTCGCCTTGTTGCCTAGGCTGCAGTGCAATGGCACGATCTCAGCTCACTGCAATCTCCGCGTCCTGGGTTCAAGCGATTCTCCTGTCTCAGCCCCCAGAGTAGCTGAGATTACAGGCATGTGCCACCACTCCTGCTACTTTTGTATTTTTAGTAGAGACGGAGTTTCACCATGTGGGTCAGGCTGGTCTTGAACTCCTGACCTCAGGTGATCCACTCGCCTCGGCCTCCCAAAGTGCTGGGATTACAGGCATGAGCCACCACGCGCAGCTTCTTCCCTTCACTTTTAGAAGGCAAACAAGGCAAAGGCATGTGCCTTCATTTACTAGATGATCTGAGGCACAGAGAGGTTAAGAAACCTCCCCAAGTGTACCTAGTGAGTGAAGGTCCCAGCCCAGGGCCTCAGGCCCAGACCCTGCTGCTCCATCACAAGCCAGGGACCCTGAGGCCAGAGGTCATGGGGGATGGAGCATGGGTGTCAGGAGTGGCGGAGTTGCCAGCGGGTAGACAGGAAGTCACTGGGACTCCCCTGATGTCCTTATCAGGGTGGGTGACATCTCTGGGGCTGTGGGGAAACCCCGGAGCCTAGAGGTCAGGCTGTCATCCTGCAGATCCCCCTCTCTCTGACACTCCTTCTCCCTTCTGGTACCCCAACCCTGTCTGTACTCAAGCAGGAGACTCGTAGGGCAGAGCAGGCCTGCAGGCCCATGGGTGCAGCAAAGGTGGCATCGACTGTTGGGAATTTGCCATGGGGAAGAGGGGCAAGAGGGAGCTGGGACTGGGAATGCCAGTGGGGTCTGGGCTGGTCTTCAGGAATGGATCTGGGCTGTGGCCAGCAGATAACCCTTCTTTACTGCCTTGGGGAGTCAGAGAGGGCTCCAGTCCAGACCTGGATCCACCTCTGCTCCCATCTGACCACCTGTCCACATCCCTGTTTCACCTCTTGCATCTCATCTCTACCTCAGCTCCTTTGTTCAGCCACAGAATCAAGCTGGCCTCCTCCTCCTTGCTCCTTAAACACCAAGCCCTGGTCTCAGGGGATGTCCCAAAGGCCACTTTCCTCACCATATTCAGTCCGTGCACATGTGTCCCTTCCCAGAGAGCATCTAAGCTGCCCATCCCACCTCCATCACTCTTTCCCCTTTCCTGGCTTATTTTTGTTCCATAATTCTTACCACTGGATTTATTTATTTATTTGAGACTGAGTCTCACTCTGTCACCCAAGCTGGAGTGCAGTGTCGAAATCTCGGCTCACTGCAACCTCCGCCTCCGGGGCTCAAGCAATTCTCCTGCCTCAGCCACCTGAGTAGCTGGGACTACAGGCATCTGCCACCATGTCCGGCTAATTTTTGTTATGTTTAGTAGATACAAGGTTTCACCATGTTGGCCAGGCTGGTCTCGAACTCCTGACCTCAGGTGATCCACCTGCCTCGGCCTCCCAAAGCACTGGGATTATAGGCGTCAGCCACTGCACTCCGCCGCCACTGGATATTTTTAATAATTACTTGCTTATTCATTTCTTGTCTCTCCTACAGTTCTGAGGGCAGAGGTTTCTATGTTTTCTTGGCTGCAGGATCCCCCATGCCTGGCACAGGGCCTGGTGCACAGCAGGCCCTCAATAGACACTCGCTGAAGGCGTGGTGCATCCCCTGCCTGTCCACACTTTCATCCATCCACCGTCTGTGCTTTCTTCCCACATTTCTTCACCCATCAATCACCCAGAATTTCTCGATCCCAGGCCCTGTGCTGGTTCTTGGGTTTGGTGTGCTAGCAGGGTACACGGATCAGGAAAGAAAGAATTCCGACACTTAGGGATTGGTCCCAGCCAAGGGGGAGCCTGGGGGACTGTGGGAGAAACAGTGGGGTGAGGGGAGGTGAGGGAAGGCTTGTAGGGTGCACTGAGGTGCATGCAGCACCTCGCACCAGGCGTGACCCACAGCGGCACCTGAGAGAGACTTTGTAGAATAAATCAGCCATTGCCCGGATGGCTTCTAGAAGGGGTGGCGGGGCTCAGACGGTGTTCTCAATGTTGAGGATGTGATGCAGGAATCAGAAAGCATCTAGAGGAGGGGTACCTGGGTGTGAGGGCTTGAGAAACTTCCCCTGGAGAATTGCCAGACTGAGACAAGGAGTGAAGGGTGGGACAGGGGCCAGGCAGGCAGGGTTAGGGGCGAGTGGGCCAAGGCCTGCTTGGAGGACTCTGCTGGGCACCCTCCCAGGATGCCTTGAGCGGTGGCCGCTAAGCTCTTTCCTGGAAGAGGCTTCCATCCCTGCCCCTTTGTCTACCTCAGTTCTCCCTCTGTCAGGTGTCCTGCAGGAGCCTGGAAACTCAGAGAGAAGAATGAGCAGGACTCCCCATCCCCCTCGCTTCCCGCCTCCTGACCCCACCAGCTGCTGGCTGGGGCCTGTTTTTATTACAGGCAGGTGAGTCTGGCCCAGGATTCCAGGCAGGGCTTGGACTGAGGGAGGAGGCAGGAAGAAACTCACAAAGAGTTGGCAGATCACGGATGGAGGGCAGCATCTCCCAACAGCCTGGGCGGCCGCTGAGACCCAGAGAACCCAAGGACTCCCCTGGGCTCATCCAGCAGCCTCTGCTTCCCAGGAGAGAGGTGCTGAAGTCCACGAAGAGGTGAGGGGTGGGGGGACTCAGCACCTAAGGGTCAGGTTGGCCCCTGCAAGGACACCTGGGAACAAGAGAGGGTGGTGGCTGCAGTGGCTGTGGGGCAGCCGGAAATGGGGCGAGACAGACAGGCGGAGCCTCACCTGGGGCTGCCTGCCAGCCCGGACAAGCTCAGACTGGGTGCCTGTGGCCCTGGGAGGAGGTGGAAGGGGAGGAGCAGGCCACACAGGCACAGGCCGGTGAGGGACCTGCCCAGACCTGGAGGTAAGAGACGGGTGGGGGACAGGGGTGGGAAAGATAAGTGGGGTGCCACTGCCAGCCTGTCCCCCTTGACCTTGGCCATCCCTCAGGTCTAGTTCAATGCCCTGAGGGTCCCGATGTGTGTGGCCTGGCCCTTGGCCTGTTCAGGGTACTGGGCGTCTCTCAGTGGAGGCCCTGGCTGTTCTGGGGTTACCCCTTGCAGTGCACAGCATGGCTGGGCATGCTGGCATGGTGGTCATCCTAGCACCGGGAAGCTGGCAGGTGTGAGGTGTGTTCCCAGTGTCCAACGGACACTGCAGGACGCAGGGCAAGGGTGACGCCGCGGAGCCTGAGCATGGACAGGAGGCAGGCGGCAGGACCTGAAGTCTCCTGCCTGCTTTCCGCAGCGCCCTGAGCAGCTTCCTCCTGGGATCCCACGGAAACCGGTTTGGGAGCAGGTTGGCCCAGGTCGTTTGACTTTTGACTGGGAAGGAGAAGGCAGCCTCCCTTAGCGAGCCAAATGGAAGGAACAGAGTGCAGGCCTGGGGGCGTGCCCAGCCAGCGGCCAGCTGAGGGTCCCCCTGCTCCCCTCAGCTGCCTGCACCCAGCATCACAGCCCTCCCTGTCCTGGCTGCAAGAGGCAGGAGGAGAACTTCAAACGGTCCCTCCCTCCACCGGCTGCTTGTCTTCTCTGGGCCAGGCCCCTCCATGGTGGCTGAGGACTCTTTGGAACAGGGAACTGTCGTGGAATAAAGGGCCCGGCCCTGCCACTGCCTCCTGTGGGACCCTGGGCCAGGCTCCCCTGCTGTCCAGGCCTGTTTCCCTGTCTGTTCCATGAAGGAGAGGCAGGGGCAGTGGTCTGTAAACCCATAAGCTGCAGCAGTAGGCCCCTCCCCTGGTCTCATGGGCCACACACCCCAGCCAGCCAGAGGTGGGTGTCTGGAGTTGCGGGTGGGGTGCTGGCGCTGTGCCCTCTCTACCAACTTGGCTCCCTGGGGCGTGTGGGCAGCAAATGGCACCCCCCACATTCCCTCTGTTAATTAGGCAGCCCCTGCTAATGAGTGGCTTCATCATTGCTCCATTACGCCTTCTGAGCCATCTGTGCCCCAGGACTTAGGGGCAGACCCTGGGGGCTCCTGGCTGCTGGGCACAGGCACATGCAGAAGGCGGCATTTCTGGGATGTGTTGGGGGGCTGGGTGCTCCGTGGGCTTTCCACAAAGTAGTTTCAACTGTAGCTCTTCATTTTACCAAGAGAGAAGTGGTGGCAGTCCTGGTGTCCAGGTGAGGAAACGGAGGCGCCCTCTTTATGATTCTCCCAGTGGGAAGTCTCTTGTAGCCAACACTTTAACACATTCTGTGCTGGGCACTGATGGGGTGTGTATGGGTGTAGGGAGTGGGGGTGGAGGTGGGGTGCATGGGGAGATCAAAGCTGACCTCCAGGAACACTGTGGCATCGAGTGAGATGATACACAGTCCTTTTGAGTTGGAGCAAGTCCTGCCATCTTTGCACACTGCTGTGCCGCCTTGTGGGTAGTCACTAAACCTCTCTGGGCCTCATTTGGCTCCCTTGGCACAGGAGCGATGATGCCTAACTGCCTGACCAGAGGCACCTGACACCAGGCCTGGCATCCGAGCAGCTGCCACTCAGACCTCACAGGCCAGGGCCAAGGGAGCTGCTGATGCAAGAGGCACAATTTTAGGGGCAAGAGCAGCAAGCGGGATGGTCTTGAGGTAAGGGGATGCTGGTGACCCCATGCCAAGGCTGGGACACCTAGTTCAGGAAGGGAGGTTTCTACAGAGGAGTCAGAGGCCTCTTCTGCTGCCCTCTCCACTGGGGGAATTTGGATTTTAAAAGAGAACCCAAGCTGGGTGTGGTGGCCTACCTGTAATCCCAGCTCCTCGTGAGGCTCAGGTGGGAGGATCATGTGAGCCCAGGCGTTTGAGGCTGCAGGGAGCTCTGATTGCACCACTGCACTCCAGCCTGGGTGACAGAGCAGGATCCCGTCTCTAAAAAAAAAAAAAAAAAAAAAAACCAGAGAGAGAGTGGGGAGTTTATTTATGCTAAACCAAAGATACAGCAGCGGCAGTGACAGAGGCTCTCTAAGATAGGCGGATACCTCCATTTTACACAGGAAGATACTGAGGCACAGAAAGCTCTAATTTGGTGCAAAATCTCATGGTTGGCTATTCAGAGGGCTTCAGGGTGATGCTGGGTGGCGTCTAGGTGGAGTGATGGACAGTTTTGCGCCCCCCAACTGCTGGGGCTCCTCCAAACAAGGCTGCTTCTAGCTGGGCACCAGGTAGGGATCATCCCAGGAGCCACACTCGGAGGAGGGGCTGTGCTTCTGGCTCCAATACCCTGAGCTGCAGAGGACACCGTGACATGCAGGGATGTGTAGAGTCTCACCGAAGAACCCAGACCTCTGGACGCCCAGCCGTGCACACTGCAAGAGGGGCCCAGGCTGGCAGGCATGTGATTGGGTGAGGGAAGGGCTTGTTAGAGGTGGCTCAGCCTTGCTCTGGGCTCAGGGGCTTCTGAAGGCTGGGGGCAGGGGTATGGCCAGAATGACCTGTTCTGGATGGATCCATCCTTCCTGCCAAGTGCTCTTGGGAGGCTAGGCAAAAGGTCAGACATTCCGTCATGCTTAGGAAGACGGGGCGGCCACACTGTCTACCTTCTATCTCAGGCAGCGGGGCACCCAGGCATGCCTTACCCGCTGGGGAGGTCAGCAGGCGGGGGTGGACCTTGGAGGCCCAGCCAGCCTGAACCCTAAGGAACTGCATTCTGCAGTGGCCCCTTCCCGGCAGGGCAGGGACAGGGTGACCCTGGGGGAGGGAGAACGTCTGTCTGCATCTGGCTCAAGGCCATTTCTTGTTGGCATGTGGTCAAGTTGCCATTGGAACCAAGAAGATGGTATGGAGGGGGAAAGCAGGACTTAAATAAGGCAGCTCTAATCCTGTGTGACCTGAGTCAGTCCCTTTCCCTCTCTGAGTCTCAGTCTTCTCCTCTCACAAATGGGGCAAATCCTCCTTGACAGGGTTGTGGGGGAAAATGCAAGTCACCTGCCTAGCACAGGATAAGTGCTAAACAGGGGTTCACCTGCTCCAAGTCTAGAACCTTCGGGGGGTGGGGTAGATAGAGGCCAGTGCTGCAGCCAGGTGTGGACGCAGGAGCCCGACTGGCATCCGGGGAGTGCCTCCTCCCTGACCACAAGCTCCAGCGCTTTTGAGACCAGATGCAGGTTAAACATGGGCAGGGCACCTGCCGAGGCTCCACTCACCAAGGGAGCCAGTTAGATGGAGTCTGTCCTTGGAGCTCCAAATAAGGTATCAGAAAATGCCTTGGACCTGGTCATGCTCGCCCCTCCTGTGTGCCCGGCCTTTCATTCTATCATCTGAGCTGGCACCAAGGCTTGCATCCTAAGGCTGGTCCTGAAGCACCACTAGATTTGTCCCGTTTTAGCGATGAGGATGACCTTGCTTCCCCCGCATCTTGGCTAGGCCAGGCTCCCTGCTCTTTCCCCGACTGGGGGATGGGCAGTGGGTGGGGGAGGCGGGCCTAGGGAACCAGACACACAGCTCCCTTTGTGAAGGCGGCTGAGTCACATGTGCAACGCAATCCCTGCTGGGCCTGGGCCCTGAGGCGGGTGTGATGGGAGATGGCGTTATCATGGGACTGTGGGTACCCCCACGCCTGTGTCCAGGAGGCTTTCCCACAGGAGATAGCAGGGAGGTGGCTGGGAACACTGGCCGCAAAACACATGGTCTGAGATCAGGTCCTGACTCTGTTGCCAACTTGCTGCAAAGCTTTGGGAAGTTCCTCTCTCTGAGCCTCAGTTTTCATCTCTGTTAAATGGGAACGATCATCACTGTTTTGTAGAGGAGGTAGTAGATGTGAAAGGGTTCCGCAAACTGCAAATGGTGGCGTTCTGGGCCTTTGGCATTCATGTGGACTTTATCATAATAATAATGATGCTGGCCAAGATTTATTGAGCACCTACTGTGTGCCAGGCATTGTGCTCAACGATTTATATGGTCACTCAGCTTGCAAGGGGAGAAGCCTGGATATGAACTGCTCTTGTCTAAAAAATACCCACCTCTGAGGCCGGGCGCAGTGGCTCACACCTGTAATCCCAGCACTTTGGGAGGTCAAGGTGGGAGGATCGCTTGAGCTCAGGAGTTCAAGACTAGCGTGGGCAACGTATCAAGACCCTGTCTCTCCAAAAAAATACAAAAGTTAGCCTGGTGTGGTGGGGCATGCCTATAGTCCTAGCTACTTGAGAAGTTGAGGTGGGAGGATCGTTTGAGCCCAGGAGATTGAGGCTGTAGAGAGCTATGATTGCATCACTACATTCCAGCAAGGGCAACAGAGCGAGGCCCTGTCTCGAAAACAAATAAAAAACCCACTTCTGAGCAGGCAGTGGTTGCTCATGGCCATTTGCACAGGTGGGGACAGCTCTTCACTGTTTGCTAGGCTGGTTCCCACTAAATGCTGCTGCTCTGGCTAGAGGGTTAGAGATAGAAAAAGGGGCTGAAGACCTCCTCCTAACCCTCCCAGCCCCACCATGTCTTCCTACTCCCCCAGGCCTCAGTCACAGCAGACAATAAGGATGCCCTAACCCCTTATCCCTGTCCTGAGGCCCTCATGTTCTTGAAGATCTCCTCCTACCTCCCTGGCAGCCCCCTCTCTACCTCCTTTGCAGGCCCCTCTGAATAACAGTGCCCTGGCCAATGCATTGGGGTGCCCATTGTCTGCCAGGCCTGGGCTGCAAGATTTACGCATGTGGCCTCATTTAATCGGCCCAATAGAAGGTGCTATTTTGGTCCCCACTTGGCAGGCGAGGAGATAAATGGATGGAGAGATGCTTGCCCAAGTCATCCAGCTGGCCGGCTGGGAGTAGAGGCCAGCTGGCCTGAACCCAGAGTCTGTGATCACAGACTCCGGGCTCAGAGAGGGTGCAGCAGCATTGCCCCCTCTCCTCTGTCCCTCAAAACGAAGGGTTTCCTGCACCTTCAGCTTTCTGCTTTCCCCACACCATCTCTGGACTCCGTTGCCAGCCAATGATGCCATGACCTTCTCTGGGCCTGGCGACCCCAGTCCCTCACTGCTGAGCTCCAACGACGTGTTTCCAGCTGCCTTGGGAAGCAGGGGGGACCTGTGGCTTCCCCACATGACACAGAGCTACCCCCATTCCATTGCACACAGGGCAGTCTCTTCTCTGCCTTCCGGATCTGCACCCCATCCTGTGCCCCGATTCTTCAGGGACGTTTCAGACATCTTCCCCCTCTCCTCGGTCCCTACCTTCACTTGTCGGGTTGTGGGGGGTGGGGTGTCCCAGCCCTTTTCCTGGTCTCTTGGACCAAAGTCTCCTCCCCAGCTCTTCCCCCATCTGCCTCCTTTAAGGCCCCATCCGGACCCAACTTCCCCTCTACTCCTCTGCCCATCCCTCCGCATCATTGCTGGTACAAGTCCCTGGTGTCTAGACCAGGGCTTCTCACACCTCCAATTCTGGAATCCCCTGGGCATCTTATTAAAATACACATTCAGATTCAGCAGGTCTCAGGCTATCTGTAGGTCTGAAGACCACATTTTGAGGGCTAATCAGGCCTCTCCCTACCCAAACATCTTCTCTGGCTCCCCAGTGCCTTTGATTTAAGCCCAAACTCTACACTTTCAAAATCTTCCAGAATCTGCCCCTTGCTGCCCAGTTAGATCCCACTTCCTTCCAAGCATGGCTCCATGCCCTACCTCTCCACCTCAGCCAATGCTGTTCCCTCTGCCTGGGGTGCCCTTCCTGCTGGTCTCTGTTTATCGAAGCCCCCTTCTTCTCCTTCAGGTCCCAGCAGGGGCTCTGGGGTCTACACGCTTAGTTCAGATCCTGGCTGTTATAGAAAGGCGTGGGTAGCCCTCCCTGTACCTGGGTTCCCCTTCTGTAAAGTGGGGATAGACTGTTGTGAGAACAGAAGGAGAAGATGAAGTGCCTAGCAGGGGCCAGATATCTGGTGTCCCGTGTTTGGTTACAGCCCACACACCTGGAGGCCCAGCCAGGTCCAAGCTGTGTGACCTTGGCTAAGTTACTTCATGTCTCTGACCATCTCTAACATACAAGTGGTACCCAACCCACAGGGTTGTGTGGATAAAATGAGAATGATCTGTACAAGCAGAGCATCTTACACCATAAAACCTCCAGACATAGCAGGTGATTATTAGTCCTGTTATCAGCACTCATAACAGATAGTGTTGTGTTTAACAATTCATTGAATTTCTCCCCCTTTACTCCCAGAGCCCCCCTGGATGCTGAATACCAACTCCAGGTATCACTACTATGAGAACCAGGCTTGTCTCTCTAGCCAGACTCAGAGCTGGGGGCCTGCTTCCTCACCTGCCTGCCCCTAGCTCATAGTAGGTCTCTGCAAAGTCCGACGGTGAGAGAGGCAGGCAGAGCTGGGCAGCCAACTCCGCCCGGCCAGGCAGCCCCATAAGCTTCTCCTATGTGGCCAGAGTGGCAGCTGGCTCCGCACTCTCTTCAGCCATCTGCAGAGAGAGTGGTGCCTTCAACTCTCCATCTGTGCCCTTCTGGTCAGCACCCTCTGTGGGGTGTGTGTGGTGGTGGTGGTGGTGGGGGGACAGCTGCCCTGTGGGCCTGGTCCCTGGGGAACAGCTGAGGCTGCCCGGGTTACCAATTGATCAGGCCCTGAAGGACTGACCTTGGGGAAACTGAGGCAGAGGTGGTGGTATGTCAGGGACAACCCATCCTCCCCTAGATAACTCACTTGTCCTCCCTTGTTAGTGGGCCCCCAGTGTAGGCTGGCCTCTGCTGCTTTGGCAATAAGGGAGTTCCCACTGCAGCCCCGGGAGAGAGCAGAGGGTATGACATGGGCCCAGTCCCCACTGTGCCTCCCTGCCCCAGGTATTGGCCCATAGCCTGGACTGGGGACTGTGAATGTGGGAAGCACAGTGCCGTTTTCTGGAAGCTCTCACCTCATGGCCTCCCTGCACCCCACGGGGTGGCTTTGTGGCCCTTCCTTTCTGCAGCTTGATTTCGGGCAGGTAGGTGAGGAGTGCAGTTCACCTGCAGCAGCCCTGGCTCCTAGGCTGCCCGAGACGTTCCATTCATTCTTCCTCCACGTGGCATGGGGAAGCTTTTCCTGGCCCCCTTGTTTAGAAGGCAGATCTCTACCGGAGAGAAGGAATCTCAAGTTCCCCAAGCATCCACGTGTCCAGGCCCCAGGCTGAGGCCTGGGGTGCTGGATTGCTGAGTGGTTAGGAGACCCGCTATGGAGCCAAACGGCCTGTGGTCCCGCCATCCCAACTCGGGCACCTCCCTGCTGTGTGACCTTGGGCAGGTTAATTCTCATCTCTGAGCTACATGTATCTGCCTTAAGCTCCCTCTTCTTCATCACCACATTCACAGGGAGTATTTATTGAGGGCTTGGCAAGTACCAGGCACTGGTCTGAGTAGCAGGTTTGACTTCTCTCCACTGCCAGGGGCGCTCTGGAGCTGGAATGCAGACGGTGGTCAGCGAGTGTAATTACTGTTATTGTCACCACTCACCCTTCTGGCATTGTAAAATCCTCCCAGCACATCTGACTGAGGAATCATCTATCCTCATTGCTCGGAGGAGGGCAGACAGGAGCCTCTGCAGGGAGTGTGAGTTATCCAAAGCCTCCTGACTCGAGAAGGGCACTGAACCCCAGCAGCGGGAGGCGCTGCTGACAGAGGAATGACCAGAAGGGGGATGGGGCATGGCCCATTTCCACACTTCTCTGTCTGAGCTTTTGGGGCCACTGGGAATGGCTCTTCATCCAGGCCTCGGTTTCCCCTTTGGCTCAGCAGATGGATTAAAGGAGGCCGTTTCCAGAAGCCCCTGGGGTCTCAGAATCCAAAATGACTTGGGATGTTGAAACTGTGGGTGCTTGAGGAGCACTGAGAGGGGAGACGGGTCACCCCCCAGAGGGGACGCAGGTCAGCCGGTCAGTCGTGCGTGGCCTGGCTGGCCTCCTGCCCGGCTGCCTGTCACCCGCTCCCTCCCGACTGCCTTCCGCTCTGCCGGTCAGCACTGGCTCCCGTCGGCTGCCAAGGAGGCTGGACTCTCCTTCAGGAAAGGGCAGTTGTCGCCCTGACCTGGGGGGTGGGCGGACAGCATCCAAGGGCCCTGTTGCCGTGGCAACCCCGGCCTCTCTGTGGGAACTTTGGGGATACTGGCCCTGGGAGGCGACAGATGGAGGCTGAGGAAGCAGAGTGATCCCCGGCCCCTTCCTGTCCCTGAACACTGTCTGCCTGGATGAGGGGTGAGGCTGAGGTGCCCCCTTGCCCGGCGCTGAGTCATGGGCATCCCCCAGGATCACTGCCTCAGCGCTCTCAGCCCTGCCCCCTCCTGGTCTCCCTCTGAGAAATCCATGACTCACATATATCGTCAGTCATCCCCAGTCAAGCTCAGGGAGGAGGGAGGAGCCCAGCTGGGGCAGGAGGGGGGTGTCTCCCCACCAAACAAACCCGGTCCCTCCCTCTCCGCACTAGCTGTCTGCCCTGCCCTGCCGTAGGAGATGGGCTGGGAGCCTCCCACGCTCTCCAGCTCACTCGGCAGGCAGCGGGGACCAGGGCTGGCAGGTTAAGCCTCTGGGGGTGGATCCTGAAAGGTGGCCCAGCCGCCTGGCCCTGCGTGGGACCCTCCACCTGGCAGCAGGTACCCAAACAAGGGCTGGACAGCAGGTGGGAAGAGGAATAGTGTGAGTTTGTGAGCGTGAGAGTGTGTGAGAGTGAGTGTGAGAGTGTGAGTGTGTGAGGTGTGTGAGTGTGACTGTGTGAGAGTTTGAGTGTGAGAGTGTGTGTATGAGTGTGTGAGTGTGAGTGTGGGAGTGTATGTGAGTGTGAGTGTGGATGTGTGCATCCATGCACGGGTGGCTGTTGGACGGTGGGTAGGGATGGTGGTGAAATGGGGAAATGGGGGGGTCTTGGTATCTTGGTGGGATCTAGCCCAGGTCAGCATGGCTGTGGGTGGGTGTCTAGAGTGGGGGTGGACCCACAAGGAGATGCCTGGGAGGGGACTGGGGCCCAAGGGGAGCGACACCTCCCGGGGCTCCCAGGCATTTTGTAGCTGGAGAAACTGAGGCTCAGAGTGGTACAGTCACTGGGCCCAGCAAGCTGGGGTCTGCTCTCTAGGCTGTGAGATCAGTGCTCCCACTACACAGATGGGAGAACCGAGGCTCTGAAAGGGCAGGTGGCTTGCCCAAGGTCACCTAGCACATTCAGGTATAGAAAGCCAAGGGCCAGGCTCAAGGAGGGGGTGGCACTTGAGGGAACTCCTGAGGACAGCTTTCCTGCAGCTGTCCCTGGGGCTGGGTCCGGGGTCCCCACTGAGCAAGGGACAGCCGTGCTCTTCATCACCAAGGCCAGCTTTGGGAGAAGGTGGCCCCGCAGGGTCTCTGAACGTGGGCCACCTGGGTGAGAGTCCTGGAACCGGTGACAGGCAGACGGGGAAGCACAGGCTGCGGGCTGAACACCCTGCCCATTGCCACCAGACCTCAGGGCTCCATCTGCCTGGCACTGATAGGACTTCCCACCCTGGTCCCCGCGGGGGCTGGGAGTGTGTAGGAAACCAATGATTCCTGTCCTCCCCCGTCCCCAACCCACCTCCCCTGTGTGGTAGAGTTGGGGTCTCCCTGTGCCCCACTGGGAGGGGCCTGATGTTCATTTTACTGAGTGGGGAGGAGGGGATGGGTCAAGGCAGGGGCCTCCCACCCCCACCAATGTGGAGCAGATGTGGCCTGGGGTCCACGGGCTGTGTAGGAATAGCCTTTGTTGCTCCTTCAGTGGACCAAGGAAGTTATTTATAGAAGCATTTATTGAGCGCTTACTGTGCACTCTGTGCTCTGTCGGGAACATGGCCGTGAGTGAGGCAAATAAGGTATCTCAGAACTCGTGAGTGGCCCAGACCCAGAGCCAAGCCCCCTGCCCCTCCCAGAGGGTAGCCCCGGGCAGCCTGTTGGCTCCTTGGGGTCAGAGACTGTGTGAGAAGGAGCATATCTGGGCATTAATAACCATGGGCTGCCAAGTTGGCTCCCCAGAGCCCAGGCAGGGGTCCTGTTGGGCTCTTTTCTGCCAATGTCCAGGTGTGGAATGAGCTCTTAGGGCCAGACCTGACCCCTTCTTTGCTGCAGGGACCCGAGATATGCACCCACCTTGGTCACAGCATCACTGTGGCCCCCTTGCCCTTCCTCTCCTCTGGCCTCAGGAGCTCAGCAGCTAAATGGGTGTGTAGGGGTGATCACAGCTGCCCTGGCTCCTGTAGGCCTGGGGCTTGGCTCCGAGAGTGTCGGGTGATGGAGAACGCCGCTCCAGGTGTGATCTGTGATGGACAGGCTGTGTCCCGGCCTGGGCCACTGGGCAAGGGCCAGTCAGCCTGGTGTGACACTTCCTTTTGTCAGGGATACAAACAAACAAAACAGTTAGGAGGTGAGATGGAGGCGTGAGATAAGCTTGCTAACAGAGGGCCCAGAGAAGGGGAAGAGGACCAGGGAGGCTCTGCGGAAGGCACTTAGGCTGGGCTTGGGAGAAGGTGGGAGGGGAAGGGACTGATGTCTGTATGAGCACTGTAGGGGGAGTCCTAGTGGAGGAAACTACTTAGGAAAACATTTGGGGAATGATACAAGCTGGGGACCACGGGGAGGGTGATACCGGACCCCTGGCATGGGTCATTTCATGGGACTTGATGAGCCAGGCCAGCAGGTCTCAATCTGCTCTGTGTGTGGGGGGGGGGTGGTGGGGAAGAGAGGCAGGAGGA
The DNA here is from genome assembly GCF_028858775.2 of Pan troglodytes. Classification (NCBI taxonomy): domain Eukaryota; kingdom Metazoa; phylum Chordata; class Mammalia; order Primates; family Hominidae; genus Pan; species Pan troglodytes. The sequence continues at coordinate 55,630,047 of NC_072416.2, forward strand.
CTCGCCAGGCAGGTGCTGTGTGGGGCTGGGGGCCCAGGCTGCAAACCCAGCAGGACGGGGAGGGGCAGGATGGGTGTGCAGTGTGAGGTTGGCCAGGCAGTCCCAGTCTCTGGCTGCTGGGTTAAGGCTCAAGCTTGGGGGCAGCTCCACGTGTGAGGGAGACGAGGGGGAGGTGGCGCCCAGTCGAGGGGAAGGACAGGAGAGAGGTGGCAGAGCTGCAGCAGGGTTGGTGTGGGGGTTGGCCTCCTGGCAAGGCCCAGCATGACAAAGGCAGGTGCGAGGAGGGGGCAGGACAGCCATGGAGGGACCACTGCGGACTGTCCTCCGGCCGGACTGGGATGCGGGTTCCGCCAACCTGTGCAGAAGCTGTGTGCAGGTGGGGTCTGGGGGGCTGTGCCATTTCAGGGATGCGGGATGGGCTTCCATGTGGCAGGGCTCCCAGAGAGGCCATGGAGGAGGCCGTGGGGAAGTCGGGTGGAAGTAGGGAGGAGAGGGGAGTGTGACAACAGAGCCCCGAACCCCAGCACCACCTCCTCCTCCCAGACTGGAGCTTGAGCAGGGCTCAGCCCCCGTCCCCATGCTGGGGGTGGCCCTGTGGACCCCGCCTTCTGACTCACAGCAGATGGGGACATCATGTGAGCAAACCCAGCAGTCAGGGGTGACCAGACACAGCAACTGGGCAGATGGCAAATGGGGGGCGGGGCGGGCTGGCACAAAGGGGTCTCTCAAACCGGGTGGGGCGGGGCTGTGGCACGGCCTCAGCCTCCCAGGCTTCCTTTCTCCTGAGCCGTCACTCGGCTGAGACCCTGCCCCTCCTCCTGTCTCTGGTGCCCCATCTGGGGCTCCTTGAGGCCCCCAGGGGAGCCCTGTAGATTCTGGTCTTAGGTCTGGACTGCTGGGTAGAGGGGCCAAGGGTTGGGGAGTAGGAAGGGACACACATTTTCTGACCACTGCCCAGTGCCAGCCTGCCCTGGCAGGAGGTCAGCTAAGCCCCAAACTCTCCCTGGTTCCCTGATGGCTCAGCCTGGATGGGAGCAATCCTGGACCTTCCCTGACCTCAGATTCTGCCAGGCCCTGGGCTCAGTGCCTTGCCCACGACACCCACTTTTCAGATGAGGACACTGAGGCAGGGGAGGCTTACCCAGTGAGCAACCCCACATCTTTAGGGATCCAGAATTTGGGCTCTTGTCCCTTGGTGGAGAGGAGGCTCCTCAGCCAGCCAGGCACATGCTCGTGTCTTGAACCCTGCCCCTGCCACTGCCAAATCCACGCACCTGTAGGGTGACAGGGCCCATACAGACAGCAAGGGTGGCTTGCCCAGGGAGAATCTTGGCTTTGTTTCTCTCTGGTTGTGGGAACATGGGCCTGTGCCTCAGTTTCCTCATCTGTAAACTGTGGATCACAATCACATCTGCTTCAGAGGCTATTATGAGCATGAAGAGAGTTGATATAGGAAAGCATATGGGAAAGTGCCTTTCCCATACGTGGGAATGTTAAGCCTTTTTTTAATACCTCTCTCATTGGACAGATGGCTGTATTGAGGCCCAGAGATAACCTGAAATAACTGTGAGCACTTCTCCCTGCCCCCGCTACTGCTGGGAGAGCTGCGGCCACCTGGACACCAGTGGAGCTCACTCACCCACCTCCAGCCTGACTCGTGCTTTGGTGAGGAGGCCAGTGTGGTGGGCGTCGGGCTCCCGAGCTGGCGCCTGCGCAGGCTCAGGCAGTTTGTGGTATGCTTGGCAGTTCCAGGCAGAGATAAAAGCTCAGCCCCGGAGGAGCTGGCGTGCTTCCGGGCACCAGTGGACAGGCCTCTCTGCATTAGTGGGAGATGGCCTGGCGGTGGGGAGATGGCCTTGCTGTCCAAGAGCCAGCCCAACCCTGGTGGCCTGAAAAGTTCTGCGGTGAATGGCTCTGGCTTGGCTTCCCGGACTCGGGGCCACTTACACCAACTCCAAAACAAGGAACAGTGAGATAGAGAGCCGCCTCTGCCACCTCCCAGGCCCTTTCCCCTCCCGTCCCCAGGTCTCTGTCCTCCTAGTACCCCCAGCCTGGATGCTCAAGGCCCACGGGGGAAAGCTGACTTTTGAGAGGAGCTGTGGAGACTTGCATTCCACTGCCAAAGATGACAGCTTCTCTGGACCCGTTTCCCTGCCTGTAAATGGAGATAACAATACATCCCTTTGCAGGGTTGCTGTGGAATTTGGGGCAAAAATGGCTGCAAAGTATGTACCTAGCACAGTGCATGACTTCAAGAGGTTCTCCCTAAACCTCAGCTGGAGGTTTAATCTTCCAGGTCGTGGGGTCATTGACTTAGGCTCAAATCCTTGAAAAATGACTTAGAGCAAGCGGCTGAATTTCTCAAAACTTCATTACTTGGGCTGTGAAAGTCTCTGATACCTAAATGCGGCTTTGTGGGGATGAACCGAGACAGCCACACGTCATAGGGGCTCATGAGACGCAGACCCTGTCCCCAGCTGTCCCAGACCTTTGCTTTTCCATCCCTCAGCCAGGCTGCCCCCTAGGAGAGGCAGCACGAGGTGGGCTGTTAGGGGTGTGGGCTCTGGGGCTGCCTGATTCTGTCCCAGCTCTACTGGCTGTGTGGCCTGGGACAGGTATATTAACCTCGCTGTGCCTCGTCTTCCTAATTGTAAACATGAGGATGGTAATGGCATCTTGAGAGGGTTAAGTGAGCCTCTATATTTTAAGTGCTGAGTGCAGGGCTGGGCACACCTCAAGTGCTATTGTAATTGCCCCTTCTGGGCCATGACCAAGCCTTGTTCTTAGAGAGCATCGGAGACTTTATCCGGAACAATGGTGCCATCCTCCCAGGATGTTACCAGGAAAACCACCAATCCTGTGACAGCTTCCCCTTTGGACATGCCCATTCCTGGGGTCTTGATCTGCTGCCCCGAGGCATTGTCCAGCCTGGGGCTCCTTCATGTTCCCCAAGACCTGAGACCTGACCCAGGTTTTGGAGTGAGTTAATGTGACCCTGGGCTGGGGAGCTGAGCTGGAGCCATTACCCACAGAACCGCCGACCTTTCAAAGGACCAGAGGCCATGGCCCTAGCCCTGGAGAGGAGGCCTGGGTTCCAGTCGAGCTGGTTTCCTGGGACAGAACGGCACTGTGGTCACTTCTCTGCTGGGTGAGTTCACCCTAGGCCCCTGGGAGCTAGGCTGAGCAGCTGACCCCTTCTGGGTCCTTGGCTGAGTCTGGGCCTCAGGGTGTGGCTCTGTGGCTGGCACCCTGGGTCTCGGACCCTGTGGCAGGGGGTCAGACAACTGCCCAGACCCACCTGCTTTGATGGTGACAGATGCTAGGGGTGAGCCCCAGGGGCTGGCAGGGGCCCCTGAGTCATGCTCAGCCCTGTGCCCTCTGCCCACTGCTCCTCTGCTGTGTCACCATCTGGGCACGGGCCAAACAGTTCAGGGGCGACTCACAGCCCCAACTTCCACCCCTGGGGCATACACTTCACTGCCTACAAAGACCCTCATTCAATCTTGAGTGCTGCTGGCCCTCTAAGACTTGAAACTTTATCCACATTTCACAGATGAGGAATCAGGCCCAAGAGCTCGGAGCAGTCAGTGGTAGCAGAGCCCGAACCCAGTCTCCTGCCTCTTAGCCTGGACTTTTTCCCAGAGTACCACAGATGGCCATTCCCATGATAGGTAGTGAGTTCCCCACCTTTGTAGGTGTTCAAGTGTGGCAGGGGAGTTGCAGAAGCAACTTTGGCATCGCATGGGGCTCCTCTTCATGGCTCCTTCCAGCCCTGAGCTTTCCTAGCCTTGGGGGAGATGGGCACCCAATTCCCACATTCCCCGGAGTCGCTATGTCCTTAAGCATCACATGGGTCTTTCTAGCTGCATCAGGCCATGCTTGTGGGCAGGTGGTGCCTCTATCTAGAAACCCTCTTCATAGCCTGGCTGTCTGGCAAGGTTCTTCCAAGGAACCTCCACCATGAAAGCCATGAATGCATCTTCAGAGACCCCTGTCCATGTGTAAATAGCTCAGTGGGCTGGATGGGAGGGAGCAGAGGGGGAGAGGGACCCAGCTGAAGAGGACTGGAGTGAACAGGGAGAGGCTGAGGGAGGTCAGGAGGGTCAGGACACCCACCTCCTGAATCTTCAGGACCCCTTGCTCTCCCTTATCCAATAGGCTTGAACCTGAATAGGGGCATTCCTGACCCCATGGCACTTCCCCTGCCCCCCACCTGCCTAGAGCCATGGGCAGTGGGCAAAGCTGGAAGAAACCCTCGTGTACAGCTTCCTCAAAGCTGTACTTATCCTATGCCATGGCTGTGCTGGCCACACCTTCTGGGGGACTCTGCCACCTGTGCGCACACCTAGGGGACCAGGTGCACACGGTCTGTCCTCCAGCTCCTCTCCTGCCTGCCTCCTGGCACCTTAAGTGGAGGTGGTGGGAGCTGGGACCAGTGCAGCACCCTTGCCAGCCATGGTGGGGGAGGACAGCCAGTGTCTCTTCATGGAGATCCTGCAGCAGGTGGTGGCATGCCCCAGGGTCCCGTCTCTGTCTCCCTACCTGGGTTTGGGAAACTGGAGTCAGAACCTTTAGTGATTGCCATCTAGGAAGGACGGTAGTGTTTGCAAACCACGTGAGCACAAGAGTGAGCAAGGTCCAACCCCGCCCCTGTTCCCTGGGCCGTGAGGCTTTGGGCCCTGTGGCTCAGCCCCTCTGAGCCTCCCTTTCCCTCTCTATGGAGTAGCTGCTGCTGACTCTCCGTGTCGTTGCCAGGGCATGCAGGACAACAGAGGCAGCCCAGGGAAAGGAGTGCACCATGCTCCTTTGGATCCAGTTTTACGAGCTCTGTGTCCCTGGGCAAGCTCCGTGTCCCTGTGTCCCTGCTATAAAATGGGAATGATAGTACCTCCTCATAGAGTGGCCCTGGAAGCATGGGAGGCCAAGTGCATATCCTATGGTTTGCACTTGTACGTGGCTCCCTGCCCTGCCCCAGCTGTGCCTCGTGAGTCTGCAGACTAGTCCTCGGGACACACCCCACCCCCAGCCTGCTAGACCGCAGGACCCCATGGCCATAGGCACGTGCCCTTTCTCCTCCTTGCTTGACCTTGGAGAGCCCGTGGGGAGCCCAGGTGGGAGCTTGGGGTCTGCAGCAATGGGAACGGGACCCACTTTTCTTTGCACATCTGCTACCTGGGCTCCCCTTAGGCCCGAACCACAGGAGTGGGCCTTTGAGGGTCTTGGGGGTGGTAATTTTGCTTTAATGTAGAGAGAAAATCCAAGGTTCAGTGCTCACAGATTCAGATGGAATCTCAGACATCTTCAAATCCAGCAGCCATTAAAGCTGTCTGTGGCCCCAGTGGCATAGGAAAGGCATGCGCTCCCAGGCTTCTGTGCTGTGGGACTTCTCAGAGCCTTTATCAGGAAAGCAAAGGGGAGTTTGCCTTGTGTTTCAGATCCTATCAGGCTATGCACAGTCTTGGGAACCCTTCTCTGGCCAAGCAGCCGGCAGAGGTGTGTGTGCTCCTGATCCTGTTAGATGCTGGAGAGTGGAGATGGCTCAGTGCTCGAACCCTCTCCATCCCCTATCCCCTACCCCTCACATAGCCTGAGTGGCACTTTTGGGTTGGATCTTCTAGATCTTCTATCAGGAATGGCTATCTAGTATCTATCAGGAATGGCTCCTTTTGGGAAGAGGTGTGGAGCCTGCCTGCCTGGGTTAGAGTCCCAGCTCCGTCTCAGTCTTCATTTACTCATCCAGCAGTCACTGGGGATCTTCTATGGACCAAGCACTGTGCTAGGTACTGGAGATGCAGGTGGTGAGCAAGACAGGTGAGACAGCAAAGCTGAGCAAGGGATAACAGGTAAGCAAATGGCAGAGTCATGTCAGTGTTGGGTGCCATACGGGTAATAAATCACATGGAAGCGAATGATGGATACGGAAGATAATTTTAATTGGGTGGTCATGGAAGGCTTCTCAGAGGAAGGGACATTTGAATTGAGGCCTGAGAAGGAGGCAGTCAGGGAAAGGGTCCTGGAAAGGATGTGCTATGCTGAGGGAAAAGTGCACGCAAAGACCCTGAGGTGTGTCTGAGGACAGAAGTCTAGAGTGGCTGGAGTTGGCGACTGCAAGGAAGGGATGGGGTGGCGTAAGGCTGGGGGATGGGAGTAGGCTTGTGGTCACTGGCTTGTGATTTCAGCAGTCTTGCTGCTCCCTGAGCCTCAGTTCTCTGACTTACAAAATGAGCTTCATCATTTCAGTCCCTGCCCCGACCCTGGTCGGGAATGTTGTAGGTGTGAAGTAAGACAGTGCTTTGGCTTTTGGCTCTGGGCAGCAATGAGCTATTGCAGTTATTTTTATTATTACCATGAGTGGGATGTTTAGGGACTATGGGTGGGGCTGGGGAAGCTGTGCCTCTGTTTCTCTGGGTTGCTGTTGTGAGTGCCAAGTGTATGTAAAAGGCGTGGTGTGCCTCGTCTGTACCTCCCCCCAGGTCCCCTGAACCACAGCCCCTTGCCAGCTCCCTTTAAGCACAGGATCCTTTGATGCAACAGAGGCTGCCTTCTCCGGCCAGCAAGCCCTGTGAGCCTTTCCGGGAGAAGGTTTCACCAGAGAACAGCAAGTCCTTTCTTTGCTTTCTTTTCCTCTTCCTCCGGGGGCCAAAAATAGGGCCTGAATGGGACCCAGCTCTGGGCCTGCAGTGAGACAATAGCAGCCTCCTGACTGAAGCTGCCTCCTGGCTCTGCTCCACGGAGGGGCGGGGGAGAAGGGGAGTTGCAGAGACACCATCCCCTCAGCCCCAAGCCCCTGCTGCCTTTCCCATGGCCTCTGCCAGAAATCATCCCAAAGCCCCTTCCTCTGTTGGACTCCCCTCAGAACGTGATTGCCAGTGGGGTTCCCCACTTGTGCTCTGAGAAAGTGCTTGTAGCTGGTTGACTGAGACCCCAGGACCTTTTGCACCCCTGAGCAACCCCACCCTATCTGCTGGCCTGGAACCGAAAACCTCGGTGGGGGTTCTAACCCCTGGTTCTTTTCTGTGCCCTGTCTGGGGCGTACCACAGTTTTTATGTCCTTTTCCCTTTGACTCAGTGGGTATGAAAAACTTAGAGATCAAAGGAATGTGCCCTCTTGGAAGAGAGCGAGCTCCCTGTCACTGGAGATGTTCAAATAAAGTTGGCTGAGCATTGAACGTGGGGGAGAGTTAGGGATTAACCAAGTGCCAGATGGACAACTGGTCTTGATAGCTTCATGTCCCAGAGAAAATCTCCATTTAAATTCCATACCCTTCCCTTACCAGCTAGGTGGCTCACAGCAAGTCACATCCCCCGAGCCTCTGTTTCCCAATCTGTAAGGTGGGTCCCCTAGGGCTAACCTTGCAGAGTGGTAGAAATGGATCTCCAAAATGCCCAGTGTAGTTCCTGGCACACAGTAGGAGTTTCAGAAGCTCTGCCTCTATTTTCCTCCCTCCCCAGACTGGCAAAAGAGAATCTGAGCTCCTAGCCCCCCGGGAGCTCTAGAAGGAAGCCAGGAGGAACCTCCAGGCCTAGGGCTAACTCAGAAGGGGGATTCTTGGTAGGCTGTGGCAATCTGAGAAGGCTTCCTGGAGGAGGTGGACCCTAAGGAGTTTTCAGAGAAATATGATGCACACATTATGCTCACAAAAGCAAGTGGTGGAAGCCAGTGGTGGGATTAGAGGGTGTTCAGCTTGTTTTGAGGGCAGGGCCACAGGCTGGCAGCTTCCAGAAGCAAATCCAGCTACTGTTAGGCATAATTTGGTTACTGGGTGGCCTGCACTGGGTTCTAAAAAGATTTGGTTTTGGGCCAGGCGCGGTGGCTCACACCTGTAATCCCAGCACTTTGGGAGGCCGAGGCGGGCATATCATGAGGTCAGGAGTTCGAGACCAGCCTGGCCAGCATAGTGAAACCCTGTCTCTACTAAAAATACAAAAATTAGCTGGGCATGGTGGTGGGCACCTGTAGTCCCAGCTACTCGGGAGGCTGAGGCAGGAGAATCGCTTGAAACTGGAAGGCTGAGGTTGCAGTGAGCTGAGATCACGCCACTGCACTACAGCCTGGGCGAAAGAGCGAAACTCTGAGAAAAAAAAAAAGATTTGGTTTTAAAGTCAATGTTGACAAATTTGCAGATTTCATGTAAAAACCTGGGGCTCTGCCTCTCTCGAGAAATTGGAAGCTCTGGCTCTTTGTGGTCCCTTCAAGACAGGCAGGTGTCCCTGGGGCTCCCCATAAATCGCTGTCCTAACCCCTGCCCTCCCTCCTGCCAGCTCCCTGTCTGGCCTGGGCAGCGTCTGAGTTGAGGACTTGGGCACAGGACAAGTTACGGAGCCACGTTGCTTTGCTGGGTCTGAGCCGGGGTGTGACGTAGTCCCTGCAGCTGCCAACGGTTGCCAGGGCAACGGTTGCCAGGGGCTGCTGTCACCTGCGCCCCTTCTCCCGCGCTGGCGGCTGGGGCTTCTCAGCCTCTATTCCCTGGCTGTCCCCTTTGTTTGAAGCTCCAGTGAGGGAGCAGTGGCTGGGGTGGCCCAGCTTCAAAGTCTCTGTCCTCTTGAAAAGAGGTGGTCGGGGGACATTGACCCACCAGCCCCGCAGGCTACTGCCTGCAAACAAGAACCCCTCATCTGCCACGCACGTTCTTAATGTATCTATAGTCCGCCTGATGCCACAAAGGAGTCCAGGTACGATTCTCCCGCCTCCTCTCCCCTCCTCCCCGTCCCTCTCACTCCTGCTCCCTCTCCCTGCTCCCCACTTCTCCCCTGTCTTCCTCCTTCACTCCCCTTCCCCTCCAGCTCCCCTCCTTCCTCCCCATCCCTTCCCCTTTATCTTTTTCCTCTCCCCTGCATTCCCCTTCTCCCCAACATTGATGGTGTAGCCAGTGGGTGGGGGTGTGGTGGCACTAGGGACCCTGGGGGGGTCAGATGGTACTCCAAGGGACTTGGGCAGTTTAAGACAGCAGCCTCAACTACAAGGAAATAGTTGGGGGTGAGAGCTCCACACCCGTCCCTGCAGCCCAGCCCTTGCTGAAGATTCTTTTGGGTCCCTGGGCTGCAACCCCGGTGTCAGAAACAAGCCTCTGACAAGTCCAGGGCGTGAGGGGACTGGAAGTGCAGGAAAGAGCCACCAGTGGGGCTGGGATCCAAGGTCACCTGGGTGAGTTCTGACGGGCCCCCTGATTTGGGCCCTTGGGAGGATGGCGTCCGGCTGAACCCATGGAAACACATTGTTGGAAGCTTTCTTTACTGTGACTTTTCAAGAGATGTGCTTTCTAAGAGTCAGGTAAGTTCAGGAGGGAAATAGGCTTGCAGATGAACAGCGTGTGTCCTGGAGCCAGCCCTGGGTTCGCATCCAATCTTCATTACTTGCTAGCTGTGTGACCTCGGGCAGGTAACTTGACCTCCCTGGGCCTCGCTGGCCTTATTTGTTGAGTGGGTGTGATGGTACTTGTCTCAAGGGTTTTGAGGAAGCTTAAATGTGTGAACATGTGTAAAAAGCTCACAATCTTGTCTTGCATTTTCAAAGAGCTTAATGAACATAGTTGTGTCACTGGAGGTGGTGAGCACCCCGCCTGCGGGGTGTGCAACCCCTGATGGTCAGTGATGCTGTGCTGTGTGCTCAGGAGCGGGGATGGAACTCAGTGCTTCTACTTCCCTTCCCTGGACGGGGCCCAGGCACAGCCAGGCTCGGGCCCCCAGCCTTGGTAGGGGAGAACTTTGTTCTACTCAGCCTACTTAGTAGGGGAGGGTGCTCTCGGCCCCTCAGCCAGTGATCCAGGACCTCGAGGAGGGGGAGGAAAAAAGAAAGGGAGGGTTGGTGGCCAGCCTGGGAATGCTAAGTGTCCTGTGCTCCAAAGATGGGAGTTTGCCAGACCTGGGGTAGTTGAACTGCTAAGCAAGGAGGGAGGTGACTGGGCTGACCTTGCGGGCCTGGCCTTGGGCAACGTGGGAACACAGATAGGGAAGGGGAACCTCAGCCAGACAACTGAGGTCCGGCTGTGGTTTGAGAGGGAAGACAGTCTAGAGGGGGCAGGGGAGACGGCTCAGCGTCCTCTTTGTCCCTTGCTACCAGCTTGGAGGTAAGCTCTGTTCTTACCTGTAGGCATCCTGAAGCCTGCGGGAGCCTGGAGGGCCCTGGCTGCAGAGAAGGCAGTCAGGGGACAAACATCAGAGTTGCCCACTTGACAGAGGAGAAAATAAGGCCCAGAGAAGGGACAGGCTGGCCTCAAGATTCCAGTTGGCTGCAGAGCTTGTCTGAACCTTATGCCCCTAACTCCTGCCACCCCTGCTCTAGGCATGTACATTCCCTGGGCAGGTACTGACTGGTGTGTGCCCTGGCGCCCAGGAGGCTGGCCTCAGCTGCTCCTTGGAGATGGCCAGGTGGAGACCTGGCCATGAACCTCTACGTGGCTGCAGACCACCCCAGGAGCATAAGCTGAACAGGCCTGGCACCAGAGTCTTCGGACTGCTGGCTCTTTGGCTCTTTGAGGTCCCTTCAAGACAGGCTGGTGTCCCCAGTGCCTTCCTAATCCCTGTTTCTCCTTTAGGTTCTAAGTCTCTTCAATCAATTCTAAAAGTCCTTTTTTTTTTTTTTTTTTTTTTTTGAGACAGGGTCTCGCTCTGTCACACAGGCTGGAGTGCAGTGGTGTGATCTTGGCTCATCGTAACCTCCACCTCCCGGGTTCAAGTGATTCTCATGCCTCAGCCTCCCGAGTAGCTGCGATTACAGGTGTGTGCCACTATGCCCAGTAATTTTGTTTGTTTGTTTAGAGATAGGGTTTCACTGTGTTGGCCAGACTGGTCTCGAATTCCTGGCCTCAAATGATCTGCCCACCTTGGCTTCCCAAAGTGCTGGGATTACAGGCGTGAGTCGCCGTGCCTGGCCTCCAAAATTCTTCTTTTCTTTTTTTTGTTAATTTGTATTTAGAGACAAGGTCTCACTCTGTCACCCAGGCTTGAGTACTGTGGCATGATCATAGCTCACTGCAGCCTCAAACTCCTGGGCTCAAGCAATTCTCTTGCCTCAGCCTCCCAAGTAGCTGGTACTACAGGCAAGCACTACTACCCCTGGCTTCAATTCCAAAATTCTAAGAGACTTTGATTCTCATCTCCTAAAACTCTTGCATCCTCATATTCTTTCTCTCTCTTTTCCAACATCCTGAGTGTCTTAGCTGCTTGAGATGAAGTCACAGGCCCAGCTGGCCACGGCCAACTTTAATGGAATGGCACACCTGGGACAGGCCTGGCAGTGCCCTTTTCCCCACGAGCTGGTGCTGCCGGCCGAAGGGAGGTGGGATAGGCCTGAATATACCCCAGGCTCACCAGGGACCTCTTTCCTGGAAGTGTCAGGGATGATGATGAGTGGCCCTGGGGAATGCCTAAGTGTCTCCTCTAGCTCATCTCATGCTAGCTAATGACCTTTGGGACAGCTCAAAGGGGAAGGGAGGGGAGGGGGCTGGAGGTGCTGGCAGGCTTCTGTGTGGCGTCAAGATTTCTGAGAGCTTTTTTCCATGTGGATAACAGGTGTCCATGCAAAAAAGGCTCTACCTTCATGTTGGGTTGGGAAACTGCCCAACCAAGCTTTATGGGTTTCTTTCCTGCAGGACTTATCAGAGCCTTTGATATGCTAATATACAACAGAAAGTATGGCCCACAAGCATTTCTCTAATCTGGGGACTAGTGCTCCCTGAAAGTGCTTTGGCAAGTTACCTCATGGTAAAGATGGGGAGACTGAGTCCCAGAGAAGAGAAAGAACTCAGAAGACCACAATGGCTAAAAGTTTGGGCTTGGAGGTTAGGCGGACCTGAGTTTGAGTCCCGGCTTTCCTGCTTATTTGCTGTGTGATCTTGGGCATTACTTAACCTCTTTGGGCTTCAGTTTCCTAAAGTGGGGACACTGATAGCATTTGCTTCACCAAGTTGCTGCGAGGATTGCATGATTCATGGGCTCTGCTCATAGGGTTACTGTGAGGATTGAACAATTAATTTTTTGCCAAGTGCTTTGCAGGATGCCAGCGGCTAATTGAGCACTTGGTGAGTGGAAGCTGTGATCCTCCCTCTCCTCTTAGAATCTCCCTGGATTCCAGGGCCCTTTTCACTGCACCAGATAAGACCCCTGTTTAGTCCCACTCATCATCTGGTGTCCTGCCAGGCATGGGGACTGGGAGGATGTGGGGCCCTGAGGCCAGGACACTGGGACTCTCACAGACGTGTCACAAGGTTGTCATCACAGGGAGGAGGACCAGTGTGTGCAAAGGCTTGGAGGTGGGAGCATCCAAGGCCAGGCTCCTTCCTGGCTGGATGACTATATGTTGGCTTCTCTGAGGCCTCTTAAGCAAATGCCCAGTTCCACATATGGGAGGCAGCAGGGCAGCTGGCTTTGGACAACTGACTCTCTGGGAGGACTTGGAGTCCCTTCCTATGAGTGGGTCCTTCCCTCTCAGGCTGGCAGGGAGTGCCCCAACTTCTCCCCTTTGTCACTCTTCCCACAGGGTGTGTCTGGGCAGGCAGAGGGTGTTGTGGCTCAAGCACTTGGTTGGACCAGAAGCCATGGGGACAGTGAGGCCTGAGCTGGTGGTATGGGGGGTGGGGGGTGTCCAGCAGGTCTGGTGTAAGAGTGTGAGCCTCACCCTGGGCAGTGAGTGGGCCAGGCCTGGGCACCTGCCAGCCTCCGAGGCAGGCAGCTTGCTTCATTTTATTCTCCTTTATTGTAGGAAAATTCCTGAAAACTGAAGTCACTCTGCTTCTGCCAGTGATCCTGGAATACCCCTCTTGGGGAGCTCTCTGTGGTCACCTAGCTTGGACTTCAGTCACTCACTTGGGGAGTGGGAATGGGGGAGGGGAGTGGGAATAGGGGAGGAGAGTGCTTCTGCCTTTGCAAGCTGTTATCCCAGGACCCATGGGTGCGGCTGAGGGGTGGGGGGACTGGGCTGGGGGTGGGGCGTAGCCCTGAGTGCCACCTGGGTCTGACAGGGGTGTCTACTTTGAGCTGTTGGGTACATGCTATTTCCAAGTAAGATTTACTTTTATTAAAAAAGTTTGGAAACCGTTGGAGGGAGGGTCCTCTCAGACGCCACCCCACCCACCATGGAGGAAACACCTGCAAGAGCCCTGCTCTTCGCACTGTGCCCCGCCCTCCCTGTCCCCTTCCCAGCTTTGAAGTCTGTTCCTCTGCGGAGCTCCCCGCCTTCTCTTGCTTTCTCCTCCTGGCCCCATGCATCCCTGTGTATGCACGGGCACACGCAGTCATGCACACACACTCACGCACACACATGCACACTCATGCACGGGCACACACACTCATCACACACTCATGCACACAAGGACATTCATGCATGGGCACACACACTGATCACACACTCATGCACAGGCACACACCCATGCGCACACACATACATGCACACTAATGCATGGGCACACACTCATCACACATTCCTCACACACTCATGCACATGCACACACTCATGCACGGGCACACACACCCATGCACACACACATGCATACTCATGCATGGGCACACACTCATCACACATGCGCACGCACACACGGACACTCATGCACAGGCACACACACTGATCACACACTCATGCAAGGGCACACACACCCACGCACACACACATGCATACTCATGCATGGGCACACACACTCATCACACATGCGCACGCACACACGGACACTCATGCACAGGCACACACACTTATCACACACTCATGCAAGGGCACACACCCATGCACGCACACACATGCACACTCATGCATGGGCACATACTCATCACACACTCCTCACACACTCATGCACAAGCACACACTCATGCACGGGCACACACTGATCACACACTCATGCACGGGCACACACTGATCACACACGTATGCACGGGCACACACCCATGCACACACACATATGCACACTCATGCATGGGCACACACATCACTCCTCACACACTCATGCACATGCACACACTGATCACACACTCATGCAGGGCACACACACCCATGCACACACACATGCACACTCATGCATGGGCACACACACTCATCACTCCATACACATGCACACGCACACACTCATGCACGGGCACACACTGATCACACACATGCATGGGCACACACCCCCATGCACACACACATATGCACACTCATGCATGGGCACACATACTCATCACACACTCATGCACACACACTCATGCACACGCACACACACCCACATGCCTGTGTAACTCGCAGGAGTTCATCCTCACCCTGCCGCCCGACCCCCTGGGCCAAATCCTTGCTTCCAAAGGCTCAGCAGCTCAGTGTTGTGCCCCAGCAGCCCACAGGAGAGCAGTTGCGGACGGGAGGGGAGCTAGGGCAGTGGAAGTTGAGCAGGGGGGGTCTTCCCCTCTGCCTCTCCCAGCGAGGGCCCATTTGAGGGGAAGGCCTCCAGGTGGGCAAGACTAGGCTGGAACCTGGAGATTGCCTCCGGGGCTCCCTCGTTCCTCCCTCCTTGGCTCCCTTCCCACCCTACCACCCCCCAGCCTGATGCCTGCCCTTCTCCTGATGTCTTTCAGGAAGCCCCTTCCAGGGCCCCGCTAAATGCTGGGGGAGCCACAGAGGAGCCTGATGGGTCTGCGTCACAGGGCAGGGAAGAGAGTGCTGGAACGCAGGCTGCCCTGGCCCTGAGTCCAGGCCTTGCCATCTAGCAGCTGAGGGATGCGGGGCCAGTCCCTCCTCTCTCTGACCATCTCTAAACCAGGGCTGCTGGTGCCTTTCCCTGGTTCATAAGCCCGTGGTTCCCAAGCCTGCAGTATGTCCATCAACGGGATGCTTGTTAAAGCCAAGCTCCCAAGCCCACCCCATCAGACCCTCTTTGGGCCGGGACTGTGAATCTGCATTTCAGCTCACTCCCAGAGGAAGGTCTGACCCACCGGCAGGCTTGGGAGCCTCTGATGTGAGCGCCTGTGGCAATGGGGGGCGTGTTGTGTTGAGGGTGGGTTGTGGGCCAGCAGGAACATGCGTTAATTTTGGCAAGGAATGGACGGGTAGGTGAGGCTTCACGGGGAGGACTTGTCTTAGCTCGTCTCAAAGATGAGCGGAATGTCACGGGGCTAAGTGCTATCCAAGGCAAAGGGACACCAAGGGGCAAAGGTCTGTGGGTGGGATGCCTGTGCTCGGGGGCGGGCAGTGGCCACTGTGTGTAAAGGGAAGAAGGAAGCAGTGGATGGCCAGGTTCGTGGGTCTTCCCGGCAGGAGACAGCAGAGAGGCGCCTGCCCGGGAAGGGTTAATCCCAGAGCCGTCCAGGTCCTGTCCACTCAACTTCCACCTCCATCCTCTGAGGAAATGGGTTTTCCAGGAGCTTGGCCTGGGCAGCGGTGACTCGTGGCTCCACACGGAAGTGACTCAGGCCCCTCGGGAGAAAGCGAGCCGTGGGTCCCCACTGCCCACCGTGCAGAGGGGCAGGGCTGAGCCAGGTCTGGAGCTGGAGCCCTGGGGGTGGGGTGGGGGATGGGCTGGTGGTGGGGTGGGGTCTCAGCTCAGACAAACCCTGGCCACCTTCCACTCTGCTGGATCCTTGGGGAACCCCATGATGTGGCCCCCATTGTGTCAGACTGGACTGGCCTGTTCTGTCCTGTGTGTGCTTACGGAAGGTCTGAGGTCAAGGGCGGCTGCTCTGGAAGCTGGGGGTTGTAGGGGCTTCCGTGGGCCTCAGCCCCAGCACCCTCTATCCCAGGCTGGATTCTCTGTGCTACTCTCCATTCTCCTCTCCTTCCCTTTGGGGGGATTCTAAAGCCGGGGAGTTGGGAAGGATGTGCATCTCTGGGGCCTTTACCAATGCCAGCTCTACAAGGAGGGGGAGACTTGGCACCACGCCCGTGTGATCTCAGAACACACAGCCTTCCCCAGCCTCAGTGTCTGCATCTGTAAAATGGTAGCAGTGGGACCCGTATCACAGGGTGGTTCTGAGGGTTTGGTGTGATAACATGGATGTCACCACTAACATTATCGTTGTGGGGGTGTTGCTAGAATGCCCCCTGCTCAGCCACTCCCTCTGGCTCTGTGTGAGCAGAGGCAAGGCCCTTGCCTGTGGGGCCGTGGTTGGTACTGAACACCTGATGGCTGAGGGCCTGTAGCGCTGGGGTTCTGCGGCTCCAGAGACAGAGACAGGTCAGTCCCCAGGGGTCTGTGTGGAGACTCATGCTACATACCTGGTGCCTGGGTGGGTGGGTGGGCAGGTGGCAGGTGTGTGTGCGTGGGGCAGACCTGGAGGGGTGGCATAGGCAGGGATGAAGGAGGGGCACTAAGCGGACAAGCGTGACAGTGTCCCCCTGCCCAATCTGCGTGGCAACTTTCTTGTCCCCAGCCCAGCTCTCCTGCCCCAACGGGCTTCTGGAGGAGGGAAGTTTTCTGGGTGGGGTTTAACCTTCCATTGCACTCTCCCGGAAAGGAAGCTTCATGCTCTAAGAATTTCTCCTCAAGGTGCTCTGGTGGGTGAGCTGGTTGCTGGGGGCCGTACGGGAAGAGGGGGAAACAGGGAGGAGGGGCCTGTGACAGGCCCAGGGGGCTGAGTTAGGGGCAGGCATGAGCTGTTTAGAAAGTACAGAGATACTTAGCTGAGACTGATGGCACCTGCCTCTAAGCCGTTTACAGGTATCAATTCATTTAATTCTCACAATGATCTTTGAGGTGAGGTTGACTTCTTTATTCTTCTTTACTAGTGAGGAAAGCGAGGCTCAGAGAAGGTGAGTAACTAGCCCAAGGACACACAGCTAGTAAGGGAGTCAGGATTTGAACTCAGGCAGTCTGGCTCTAGAGTCTACCCCATGGGTTAAAGGAAGCCAGCCAGCCCCTCCCCTCAAGCCTCAAGCATGTTAATGGAGCCAGGGCTGTCCACCTTGGAGTAGTTGTTCAAACAGCTGAGGTGGAGTGGGGATGACTCAGGAAGTGGCGGGGACAGTTGGTCCCTTGTGTGTGTCTGGATTTCTTCCATGGAACCCCATGTTGTTGCTTCACTTGTTTCCTTCCAATGATGGGGAGCTCACTACCTGTACTCCCCTCCTTTACTCTCAAGGGCCAATCCAGGAGGGCTGAAGTGACGCGGTGGTTCCGCTTTGTCCTTCAGCCATGACTACTGACAGTGAAGGCTCACTTTGAAGGTCAGTAAGCCAGGGAGATGCATGGATTCTGGCCAGTTCCTTCCTTGCTTGCTATGTGACCTCAAGAGGTCACTGGCCCTCTTTGGGCCTTGGATCCAAATTCTCCAAATGATTTGTCAGCTTCGAGTTTACAGGTAGGGAGTGGTGGTAGCAGTGAGGGGCTGCTTGGAGGAAGTGGCATTTGAACTGACAATCAGAGTGGGACAGCAACAGAGACTGACAGGAAACAGAAGGAAAGAGGGGGTCTGGAAGGGACATGTCCCTGTCCCCGGATGTTGGGTTTCCTTCCAGTGGTCAGAGGTGGCAGGAGGCAGTTTCAAAAGGAATCAAAATGCTTACAAATCACAACCTGGGAAATGGTGCCCTTCCCTAAAACACTTTCACATCCTTCTTCTCAAAGGGCTCTGTGATGCCACCAGGGCAAGATGATGAGCCTATTTGACCTACGACTGAACTGACAAGGCCTGAGAAATTGGGCTTCCATTCCACATGGTGGGACGCAGGGAACTGGCTCTCAGTCGAAGGGGCCAGGTTTATTTGAGGGAGGACTGGCCCAGGAAGGAGACATTGAGCTCCTGCCTGGGACACCCCTCCTTTTAATGCTGCTCTCAATGATTTGGTTCAAAAGCCACCTCTTCCTGAAAGTCCTCCTTGGTTTCTCTTAAACTCAGACTCCACGTGTGTTCTCCGGCTTGTGGCTGATGACTGCCTCTGTCACTGTGGCCAGCTGCCGCGCCACGCAGGATGAGGTTCTGTCTGTGTCTGTGAGCATCCAGCTCTGCCACAGGGCCAGCTGGCCATAGGGAGGGCCAAGTCTTCTGGCAAGTCTACAAGTGCCAGGGCCACAGGTTCCCTGCCAGGCACTACAGTCCTGACCAGGCCGGGAAAGCCCCTGGCCTCGGGAGCATTTTTGGGCAAGTCATTTAACTCCATGGGCCTCAGGTTCTCCATCTGTGCAATGGGTCAACAGCAGTGCCCACTTCAGAGGGTTGGAGTGAGAATCAATGCAGATGCAGGGGTGGGACGGGTCAACACAGAGGCTGGCAGATAGTAGCCGCTCAGCTAATAGAGAGCTTAGGGGGTCAGATTTGCTCCATCCTTGCCAGGGCGGGGCAATACCGAGTCCTTGTCCCCAGCAGAAACCGTGGTCCCTTTGCTGTTCCAGATGCTCTGGACCCTGGGTACTGGCTCCCCCTGGCGGTCATGATAGGAAGCGCCCTTCCCCTCTGGCTCCTGTAGAGGGCGTCGCGGATGCATTGATCCTTTAGTTCCTTCACTGTCCATCCCCACAGCCTTTATCCAGCAACCTCTGTACAGCCAGGGCCTGCCCACAGAGATGGATCAGGTGCTCCCTGGCTGACCAAGGAGGAGGGAATGCACGTCTCCCACTACCTGGAGGAGGCTACTGGGGGTGGGGAGGGGCTTTGGCCAGTGGTGTGAACCAAAGGAGGCTGGGACTGACTCTGGAGGGAGTTGAGGAGGGCTTCCTGGAGGAGGTGTCCTCTGAGCTAGGTCTCAGGAATGATGATAGGGAGGTAGCTGGGGAGAACTCTGGGAGCCCCCTTTTTTCTGTGTTCCCTCCGGGCCTGGAGGGGCAAGGTGGTGACGGTTCCAGGTAGAACCCTCATGCCAGATTCTAGATAAGATAATCCCGTCACTCTGGGTTCAGGAGGGAGGTACTATGATTAGCCCGATTTTGAGTGACTTACACAAGGTCCTGCAGCGGGCAAAAGGTGGAACTGAGACTGGAACTCAGCTGGACTCTGGACAGCCACTCCCCCGCCTTTTTTTTTTTTAAAGCAGGGTCTCACTCTGTCACCCAGGCTGGAGTGCAGTGGCGCAGTTATAGCTCACTGCAGCCTCGACCTCCTGGGCTCAAGTGATCCTTCCACCTCAGCCTCCCTAGTAGCTGGGACCACAGGCATGCACCGCCATGCCTGGCTAATTTTGTTTATTTATTGTAGAGATAGGGTCTCACTGTGTTGCCCAGGCTGGTCTGAATTCCTGTGCTCAAGCGATCCTCCTTTCTCAGCCTCCCAAAGCGCTGGGATTACAGACATAAGTCACCACGCCTGGCCTCACTGTCTCTTGGGGAGCGGCCTCTGGCCGCTCTGGGGAGGTCCATGGGCTTTTTCCACACTTGCTTCCCCACCTCACCTCCCACATCCATGCCACACTGGCCTCCTCTTCTGCAGGGCCAGCCCAACCACCACACAGTCCACACTCCCAGCTAACACTCCTGACCTCTTCCAGGTGGTGACTTCCAAGAGTGACTCCGTCGGAGGAAAATGACTGCCCAGTCGCTGCTGCAGACGACACTGTTCCTGCTGAGTCTGCTCTTCCTGGTCCAAGGCAGGTCTTCCCAGGGGTGCCCTGGGCTGTTGGAACTTACGTTAAAATGCCCCTGTGCCTAGGGTGGCTGCCAGCACACATGCTAACTCCTTTAGGCAGTTACAGCTCGTCTAGTGGAGGATACCTTGGAGAAAAGCAAAAGACACTCCTTCCTTCTGGCAGGTGCAGCCCTGTAGTGCACAGCTTAGGGTATGGAATATGGATGGGGTACTGGCCCCACTCACCTCTGCAGCCAGAGCATTCTGGTGCAGTGTACCACCTGCACAACCGTCTATGTCAGCCATGGCCTCATTAAATACTTCATTGCTGTTAAAAATATGTTTTCCCCTTGAAATTACTATTCGTTTTCAGTTTCCTCTTTTTATAGTTTGATGCTGATAAGTTTTGAGTGGGAAAGACTAACACATTTTTGTAGACCCTTGGAATGTGTGTGAATCTCCTCCAGGTTCACATGTACTCAGCCTAGGTCCTGTCCCCTTCCATGCCTCTGGTCAGCCCCTGCCACGGGGTCCCATCTGCAGCCTCTGCCTCCTCAGGTGCCCACGGCAGGGGCCACAGGGAAGACTTTCGCTTCTGCAGCCAGCGGAACCAGACACACAGGAGCAGCCTCCACTACAAACCCACACCAGACCTGCGCATCTCCATCGAGAACTCCGAAGAGGCCCTCACAGTCCATGCCCCTTTCCCTGCAGCCCACCCTGCTTCCCAATCCTTCCCTGACCCCAGGGGCCTCTACCACTTCTGCCTCTACTGGAACCGACATGCTGGGAGATTACATCTTCTCTATGGGAAGCGTGACTTCTTGCTGAGTGACAAAGCCTCTAGCCTCCTCTGCTTCCAGCACCAGGAGGAGAGCCTGGCTCAGGGCCCCCCGCTGTTAGCCACTTCTGTCACCTCCTGGTGGAGCCCTCAGAACATCAGCCTGCCCAGTGCCGCCAGCTTCACCTTCTCCTTCCACAGTAAGGCAACTTCCAGGCAGAGGGAACAACTGGGCAGTGGTCTAGAGGCAGGGAAGGCAAAATGCAAAGTGGACTGGGCTCACAATATCAGATCATAAAGACTGGGCTTTGCTCACAGGCACTGGGGAGCCAGTGAAGGTGTCTGAGGAGGGGAGGAGTGTAATCCAAGTGCTAGGATTACAGGCATGAACCACTGCGCTCGGCCCCACTGTCCCTTGATGGTTACTTTGTGGGCAGGCAGGGGTGAGGATGGAGGGGCAAGGGCCCGTCCTGAGGCTGCAGAGAAGGTCTTGGTGAAGGAGGATGAGGTCTGAATAGGGTGAGAGAGCAGAGACTGGAAAGGGACTGAAGATCAAGAGCCCCAGGAAGAATTCTTCCTCAGCATCAGTGTAGACTGTTTATTTCCTTTCACAGAGGAGGAAACTGGGGCACAGAGAGGATGCCCAAAGCTGCACAGCTAGCCAATGGGAGAGCCAGGATTTGAACCCAGCAGCTGATTGGAGTGGGGTGGGGGTGAGGGGCGGAGTATGAGAGGTCAAAGGTCAGGAAAGCAGTGGGGCTGACTCTGAGGTCCAGAAGCTGCATCTTCCCCCTTGAGTGTGACAGGTACCATGTGGCCACTGCCATTCAGCACCATTAAATGCTGAATGATGGCCAGGAAGGGAGGAGCATCAGAAGGAGCTTGAAGGTTTACTGCGGGGTTTTCATGTCTTTCCAGCACCTCAAGTTTGAGGCAGGGCTTTCAGGGGTGGGGGCACAGCACTTTGATTGTGTTAGTGTAACAGGCTAATGATTATGTCCAGTGCAACAGGCAGGCCCAGGCCCGTCAGTGGTGGGGGGTTCCCCACACCCCAGGCTGGGATTCTGCCCCGCAACCTGGGAGGATTTAGGGCAAAGTTGATCCTAGTTGCAAATTAGCATTCTGAAGACCAGACTGAGCTTGGTCTTGTTTGGCCTGTAGAGGGTTTTTAAAAAACATGGACCAGGGATTTCAAATCATCTAAAACCCAGGCTTTCTCGGTTATGCATTCAAAAGATGGGACTACCCAGGGCCTGCCTTCCTCAGTGGCACAGAAAGTATACCCTCCAACCCCCACTGTTTGTCTTCCTCATCTGAGTCCCAGCTAATCCCTGGAGACACCTTAGTCGGCCGCCTTTGGGTGCAGGCTACCTGGGCAGAGGGGCCCGAGCCTGGAGTCAGGGAGGCTGGTGGGTGTGGAGTCCCAGGAACCACCACCAAGCCCCCCACATCCCTCCTAAGGAGGCCTGGCTGGGCCCTCCCTGCTCCGTGTGTGTAGCCGAAGGCGTCTGCGGAGGGTGCTGAGCAAGGCACATCCCACCCCATCCCGCTGGGGCTGGCGTTGCTGGCGGGTTCTGTAAGACACAACCTCCACGGGTTGGCCTCATCTGAGTGGCCTTGGCAGAGTCCACTCTGCTTCTTGAAGCCTCAGTTTCCCCCTTGTAAAGTAAAGATCGAGGCATTCAGAGTCATGTCAGGGTGGTAGGGGGCAGAATGGGAGGGTCCTGGGACCTGAATCAGCAGCCTCGGCGGGGGCCTGTCCACCCCTCCCCCAGGTCCTCCCCACACGGCCGCTCACAATGCCTCGGTGGACATGTGCGAGCTCAAAAGGGACCTCCAGCTGCTCAGCCAGTTCCTGAAGCATCCACAGAAGGCCTCAAGGAGGCCCTCGGCTGCCCCCGCCAGCCAGTAAGTGTGGCACCTGGGGCTGTGAGGGGAGGCAGGAAGGCATCAGAGATCTGGACCTGGGCAGGGCGGGGACCTGGAGTGGGGGCCACTGCGAGGCCTTCCCTGGGACTGGAATGCTTCTTTGATTTCTCTTTCCGCCTTCTGGGAGTCAACACATGCCCCCCAGGCTGAGCCCTCTCCTGTCTGAGTCAGTAACCAACATCACATCCACCATCCCAAGCCCTCCTCCCCCTCATAAAGAAGGGATGGGTGGTCCACGGTACAGCCCAGCAGACCAAGGCTCAGAGACGGCAGAGCCGCTCCAAGGCCACAGAGTAGGTTGGCATAGGCGGAGCTGCGCCCGAACCCACGGTGCTGAGTCCCAGGACAGCCCCCACCACCCCATTGCTCTCCTTTCCCGTGGCTCCCAGGTCCTGGCCTCCTCTGTCTGACCCCACCTCCATCTCATTCTTTCTCTCCCACACGCAGCTGCCTGCTTTTCTCTTTTGTCCGCTCTCCACTCTCTCCTGCCCACCCCACCCCTCTCTCTGCCTCTGCCTCTGCCTCTGCCCTGTGCCTCTGTCTGAGTCTCTCGTCCTCCTGCCTCGGTCTCCCTGGTGGCCCGGCCCCCTCCCCACCATCACCACCGCTTTCTCCTCCCTGCCAGGCAGTTGCAGAGCCTGGAGTCGAAGCTGACCTCTGTGAGATTCATGGGGGACACGGTGTCCTTCGAGGAGGACCGGATCAACGCCACGGTGTGGAAGCTCCAGCCCACAGCCGGCCTCCAGGACCTGCACATCCACTCCCGGCAGGAGGTCAGGGGCAGGCCTGGGCAGGAAGCAGATGCGGGTTGGGCTGGGGCCAGCAGGAGGTGGGGACTGTGAGCACTCCCTGAAGCTCAGTGCCGTCGCAGCCTCTCCCTGGGGCCTCCCGAGAAGGTTCCAGGCCCGAGGATAGCCATCCTAAGTCAGTAGTTCAACCGTGGGATTGAGGACCCTGCGTGGGCACAGTGGCAGGGTCTGCTTCCTATACCAGTCTCCTGGGGCCACCCGTGTGAACAGAAGACCAGCCCCTAAGCGCTTGTCCACGCACCCCCCCGTTTTTTTTTTTCAAGACAGGGTCTTGCTTTGTCACCCAGGCTGGAGTACAGTGGGGTAATCATGTCTCACTGCAGCCTCAAACTCCTGGTCTCAAGCGATTCTCCCACTTCAGCCTGTGAGCAGCTGGGACTACAGGCTTGCTACCACACCTGGCTTTAAAAAATTCTTTGCAAGGCTAGGTGCAGTGGCTCACATCTGTAATCCCAGCATTTTGGGAGGCCGAGGCAGGCGGATCACTTGAGGTCAGGAGTTCGAGACCAGCCTGGCCAACATGGTGAAACCCTGTCTCTACTAAAAATATAAAAATTAGCCAGGCATGGTAGTACATGCCTATAATTCCAGCTACTCAGGAAGTTGAGGCAGGAGAATCGCTTGAACCTGGGAGGCGGAGGTTGCAGTGAGCCGAGATTGTGCCACTGCACTCCAGCCTGGGCAACAGAGCAAGACTCTGTCTCAAAAAACATTTTTTATTTTTGTAAAGACAAGGTCTGACTATGTTGTCCAGGCTGGTCTTGACCTCCTGGGTTCAAGCAGTCCTCTCGCCCTGGCCTCTCAAAGTGCTAGGATTACAGGCGTGAACCGCTGTACCCAGCCACACCCCCTGTCTTGAGACTGCCCCCTGAGTGGCTCTGGTTAGCTGGGAACCACCCACACTGCCCACATGGCCACCCCCAACTTGGCTGCTGTAGGCAGAGCTGGCATCTGAAGCCCCAGACAACAGAACACCACGTGGTTCTCCCAGGGCTATTTGCCCTGGAGTCCTGGATTCTAACCATGAGACTCCCCAGCCAGAGCTGGTAGCAAGGAAGGGAGGGATGAGGAGGGCTGTCATGAGTCAGGCTTGACTTCCTGAAGAAATGGGCTTAGAAGTGGCAGCGTCCAGGAACGGATGGGTGTGTGTGTGTGTGCTGGGGTGGGGGGCACGGATCTGGGGGTCTGCATTTGGCTGAGCCCTAAAGGGACCTCTGCAGGAGGAGCAGAGCGAGATCTTGGAGTACTCGGTGCTGCTGCCTCGAACACTCTTCCAGAGGACGAAAGGCCGGAGAGGGGAGGCTGAGAAGAGACTCCTCCTGGTGGACTTCAGCAGCCAAGCCCTGTTCCAGGTATGGGGTCCTCACCCTCATGCCTCCCAGGAGAAAGCAGTTTTTTTCTGACAGAGGTGGAAAGAAGGCATGCAGATGAGCTCCTTCCTCTGGGAGTCAAAGCCTTTCCTTGTAAAGTTACAAATTGCACTGCAATGTGCAAATCTCCCTGTGAGAGGGCTAAGCAATGTTCTTCTTACTATAGTGTAAATGACTACATGGGCAAAAGTGGTTCCAGAGGGAGACGCAGCATCTCAAGGCAATGTGCTGGGAGAGGGTTATCTAGAGAGGGTAAGGGGCTTCTGGGCCCTTCTTCTCAGTCCTGAACTCCCTCCCTACTCTCTTCCTCCAACCCCATGTATCTAGGACAAGAATTCCAGCCAAGTCCTGGGTGAGAAGGTCTTGGGGATTGTGGTACAGAACACCAAAGTAGACAACCTCACGGAGCCCGTGGTGCTCACCTTCCAGCACCAGCTACAGCCGGTGAGTGGGGGCCAGCCATCAAGAGGACAAGCGCCCCTCGGCCATGTCGCCCTTTCCTCTCCCTCCCTCCAGACTCGTTTGTCTTTATAATGAAACGATTGCCTGATCGAGCAGTCAGGTCCAAATGGGGCGGGTGGTGGCTTGACTGTGTTCTAGACTTCCTCTGCCTGGCCTGTAAAGTTGGTGGGGTGGGGGGCTGTCACAGAAACCACTCTCCTTTCTTGTCCCTACAGAAGAATGTGACTCTGCAATGTGTGTTCTGGGTTGAAGACCCCACATGTGAGTATGCAGGGGTCTCTGGGCTGGACAAGTATCTGGAAGAGAAATAGAGTCCTGGGGGGTGGGGGAGGTGGGGTTAATCACCGAGGGCTTCCTGGAGAAAGGAGGACTTTGAAGAGAGAGCAATGGCAGGCTACGAGTAGGCCGGGTGGAAGAATGACACAGTCGTGCTTTTGGGGGTGGACACAGTGGGGTCCTGGAGGACTGGACTTGATTGGAGCCCCGTGCTGTCCCCTCCTCAGTGAGCAGCCCGGGGCATTGGAGCAGTGCTGGGTGTGAGACCGTCAGGAGAGAAACCCAAACATCCTGCTTGTGCAACCACTTGACCTACTTTGCAGTGCTGATGGTGAGGGTCCCCGCTCCCACCTCGCAGCCACACCCCAGGCCGTGTGCTTGTTCTGTGCAAGCACTTTTCATATATTAAGTCATTTATTCCTCATAACAGCTCTCCAAGGTAGCTTCTATTGTTGTCCCATTTTATAGATGAGGAAGTGGAGGCTCAGAGAGGTTAAGCAATTTACCCGTGGCCACACAGCTAGTCAGTGAAAGAGCTGGTTCGTAGAGCCCCTGCTCTTTATTCCCAAATTTTGGTGTGTACAAAAATGCAGATTCCCGGCCCTCACCTAGGGTTCTGATTTGGCAGTGCTGGGGCCAAGAGTGTTTCTAATGAGGCCCCTGAGGTGGCCTCCAGTGCCCCCAAGACCTCAGAATTCATGCTCCCAGGACTGTAGGATTCTGCCTGTGGGTATCCACCTGGGGCTTGAACACCCCTGGGTGTGGGAATCTCATTCCCTCACAGGAAGCCTATTCCCATGTTAAATGTTACAGAAGAATAATCAATGCCAGGACAGAATAGGGGTTCTGTTATGAAGGGTTCTTGGCCTCTGTGGGTCAGGAAGCCGCTTGAGAATGTGGTCAAATCTAAAGATGCCCCCACTCCAGAAAAATGCACTCATGGGACCACATTCTGCTCAGTTGGGAGAGGGGGTTCTTAGGCTTCCGAGGCCCACCAGGGACCCCGGGTTAGCCCCTCATGCAGGGCAAGCCTCCAGGTTGTGTGGGGGACACAGAGGCCAGCTCTCTCCTGTCTCCTGGGGCCAGGTCTCCTCGGTGGAGGTGGACGCCGTGCACAAGCACTACCTGAGCCTCCTCTCCTACGTGGGCTGTGTCGTCTCTGCCCTGGCCTGCGTTGTCACCATTGCCGCCTACCTCTGCTCCAGGTGAGGCCTGAAAGGGGTGGGACAGGGGAGGGGACCCTCCATTGCACACACCTCCACCAGGGCGCCGCACACATCTCCGGTCATGGCCCGCCCGCATGACCTGGAACTGTGTGTGTGGTTAGGGGAGCTGTTTGGGGTAAGCTGACCCTTGGGGGCCACGTCTTCTCCTCAGATCAGTGGTGTTTGGATAACATAGTATTTACAAATTTTAGCTGTCAACATTTTATTTATTTATTTTTATTTTTATTTTATTATTATTATTTTTTGGAGACAGAGCCTTGCCTTTGTCGCCTAGGCTGGAGTGTAGTAGCATGATCTCGGCTCACTGCAACCTCTGCCTCCCGGGTTCAAGTGATTCTTATGCCTCAGCCTCCTGAGTAGTTGGGACTACTGGTGCCTGCCACCACACCTGGCTAATCTGTATATTTTTAGTAGAGACGGGGTTTCACCATGTTGCTCAGGCTGGTCTCGAACTCCTGACCTCAAGTGATCCACCCACCTCAGCCCCCCGAAGCGCTGGGATTACAGGCATGAGTCACTGTGCCAGGCTAATTGTCAACACTTAAAATTGAGAGAGTCCACCTAAGAATCTGTTTCTTTCCTAGAGTAAGACAGGAAAGCAAAATAAAAAATTTTAAAAAGGAAAGAATCTTCATTTCTGCCTTTGAATAAGCAGATTTGTGAGAGCACTGGGTGGACAGAATAATATCACAGCAGTAATGATCATACTTAACGTGTGTCAAACCTCCCATGTGCCATGCACTGTTCTAAGTGTTTTACATGTGTGAACTCAATTCATCCTCACAACAGCCCTATGAAGGAACACTCAGAGAGGGTAAGTGACTTGCTTGAGGTCACACAGCAAGGAAGTGGCAGAGGTCAGATTGTCAGTGCTTGGCTTGGCCTAAATTGGGGTCTACTTGCCCTCAGCGCTGAACCCATTTGGGTAGAGGAGAGGCACCCTCGGTTCTCACTGTCCCCAGCCACGAGGAAGGAGAGGAAAGTGAAGCTGTATTTATGCGTGTGCACAAGCCCATGTGTGCCTATATGACTGTCCTGTGTGTGCACAGCTGTGTACCTGGGGAGCTAAGTAGGTGATGGTGATGAGGAAGGACAGCTGGGTGATGAGATGGGCTCGGCGGAAGGCTGGGGGTGGAGGCAGAAGTCCTCAACACCCAGTTGCTCACAAACATGCCCAAGGACACGGCACAGGAACCCTTAGGAACTGAGCACCTTATCTGTGTCAGATGCTTTGTGTCAGTGTAACTCTCACCCCAACCCTATGAGGGTACCATCCTCCCACTTCACAGATGGGCAAACTGAGAGTCTCAAGGGGAGGGAACCAGCTGAAGATGGTGCCATGAGTTAGGGGCAGGGCAGGGTGGGACTCCAGGATGGTGACACTGGGGCCTGCATGTTCTGCTGCACCCTCTAGGGCCATGTAGAATCCTGGAGTGGGGGTAGGGTGGGGTGTGCACACATTGACTTGCAAACCTCAGACAGACCGATGCGGGCAGCCCACACTCAGACTCACAGGTGCACAGTCGTGCAGACAGACGGGAAGACACAGAATGTGGATGGCATGGATTCTCCAACATGGTGAAAATGCCAAAGTGTTTCCGCTCTGACTTTGAGAGTATCTGGTTTATTATTGTGGTTGTCTTCCTCGTTCTGCCTGGCTGAGGCTTCTGTTAAACGTGCACGTGCTGCCTGAGTCTGTGGGTGCTGGGCACACGGTAGGTGCACAGGCGGATGTGGGGAACAGTTTGGCTGCAGCCACAGGGATAGGATAGGGGCCATGTATGACTGCATGTGTGTGTCGGGGTGGGGGGGCAGTCTGGGAAGGCTTCCTGGAGGAGATGTGGGCACACTCCCCTCTCTACCTTCCCACACTGGCCCACCAGGGTGCCCCTGCCGTGCAGGAGGAAACCTCGGGACTACACCATCAAGGTGCACATGAACCTGCTGCTGGCCGTCTTCCTGCTGGACACGAGCTTCCTGCTCAGCGAGCCGGTGGCCCTGACAGGCTCTGAGGCTGGCTGCCGAGCCAGTGCCATCTTCCTGCACTTCTCCCTGCTCGCCTGCCTTTCCTGGATGGGCCTCGAGGGGTACAACCTCTACCGACTTGTGGTGGAGGTCTTTGGCACCTATGTCCCTGGCTACCTGCTCAAGCTGAGCGCCATGGGCTGGGGTAAGTGGTTGGGGAGGGGGGGTGCCTCAGACCTGCCTCTCCCACTTGGCTCTGGCAAAACCCAGGCACCTGGTTCTGCCTCTCCACCTATCTCTCTGACTTCCCTCCTGGCCTCCTTCACTCATCCTCAGGTGTCCTTCACCTTGGCTGAATCAAGGTCCCCTTTAGGAAGAAGCGGTGAGCCCTGTCCCCAAGAAACACTTCCAAATTCTCCACATCACTCACTCCATTGCAAAGGGGATTTACGAGCAGGGCCACCGTGTGTGAATGTGCAGGTTGTGCACTGCTCAAAGGCACCCAGTTCAGAGATCAGAGGGGCTAAAATCCAGTCCCGCTCCAGTCATTTAATTCACTCAGGCTGGCAGTGGCCCTGCCTCAGGATCCCCCTGGACCTTGGGTAACAGATTCCCTGTGGCTTGGCATTTTGTTCTTGGCCAATGACAGTTCAATTCACCTGTGGCCAGCCCTCTTATGTCAGACCTACAGCCCAGGGGCTCATGATGCCACAAGTCTGTTTGGACATTGCACAGACCCCTCAACCTCCGCATGCCCCTGACTCCAGCTTGCTGCTCTTCGCGGGTTTGTCATTGGGCCCCTTCTTTGTCCATTCCCCCATTTGCATTAAATTCCTTTGGAGGTGTCTCTGTGTCAGGACTTTGTGTTTGGAGGTGGGCAGCCCCCTCTAGGGAGCTTCTAATCTCCACCGAACGGGCGAGGTCAAGGCCCAGTGCAGACGTCCCCTGATGGCAGAACTCTTGCTGTCCCTCCTAAACTGTCTGCCCCTCCCATCTTCCCTGTGACATCCAGCCCTGCAGCAGAGACCCACAGGCCTTTCTCCCAGGGGCCCCCAGGGTGACGAAGGGCAGGGCTAAGGTTGGAGGAGATGGCTTCCCCTTATAGGAAACCCATACTGGAATGGGGAAGGGGAGGGTCCAAACTTGGGGGAACTTCCCCACCGGATGGGGCTGGGTGGGCTTCAGGAGCCCAAACGTCAGAGGGGCCCTTGGCCTCCAGACTCCCTGAGGCCAGCAGGGAATGGGCAGGCCTCAGAGAGCGGGAAGTAGAGCAACATGCATTGCCACCCTCAGGCTTCCCCATCTTTCTGGTGACACTGGTGGCCCTGGTGGATGTGGACAACTATGGCCCCATCATCTTGGCTGTGCATAGGACTCCAGAGGGCGTCATCTACCCTTCCATGTGAGTGGCTGTGTGCGATGGGGGCAAGAAGGTGGGTCTCTGGGCACAGAGGCCAGAGTGCAGCCCGGACCCAGGTCATGCTGGCCAGGGGACACCTGGGTTCCAGTCTCCTCGAGGAATTGGCCTGGCAGTGGCTGAAGCACTGGTCTAAGAGTCATGGAGGGTGAGAAAAGGCCTGGATCTACCACTCACTCACCAGGTGACCTTGCACAGGCCCCGGCCCTTCTCTGAGCCTCGGTTTCCTCATGCATGAATGGGGGTATGGGTTGGAGCAGATGAGCCTCACCACATTCCTCAGCAGCACCTCTCTGTCTCCCCATGCAGATGGAAAGACAGAGGCTCAGGGAGGGAAGAGATCCTCTCTTGGCCACACTGAGGGCTGGTGTGCTGTTCGAAGGCAGAGGATGAGTGGGGTTGAAGTCCAGTCCTTCTCCACTCACCTGATTCACCCAGGCTGGCAGTGGCCCTGCCTGTGGATCCCCTGAACCCAAACTGGAAGCCAGGGTTCCTGAGCTCCAGCCAGGGAAGGAATCCTTCCCATTGGCTCAGTGGTTTTGAAATTTTCAGCTCTTTATGTTGTGACCCAGTGATTTCTGCCTCACTTTTGTACTATCTATATTATTACTTACTTAACATTTTCCTTTAAACAATCTGACTTGTTAACTCAAATGTATTTTAAAAATTACATCAACACTGTAAATAGAAAACAAGCGCACTTGCTGTAAACAGTGGATAATCCTGAAAACAAACATGACAACCACAGCCCAGGAAATGCTGCCTGTGCTGGCCACACGCTGAGCCCTCCTGCCTTTGCCCGCAGGTGCTGGATCCGGGACTCCCTGGTCAGCTACATCACCAACCTGGGCCTCTTCAGCCTGGTGTTTCTGTTCAACATGGCCATGCTAGCCACCATGGTGGTGCAGATCCTGCGGCTGCGCCCCCACACCCAAAAGTGGTCACATGTGCTGACACTGCTGGGCCTCAGCCTGGTCCTTGGCCTGCCCTGGGCCTTGATCTTCTTCTCCTTTGCTTCTGGCACCTTCCAGCTTGTCATCCTCTACCTTTTCAGCATCATCACCTCCTTCCAAGGTAAGGAGAAGACCCGTCCCTTGGCCCAGGCAGGGTGTCTACACATGGAGCAAGGGCAGGGAAGAGATCACCCAGGGAACCTGAAGACTTCCCTTCTCTGGGCCTCAGTCATCCCATTCATAAAATGGGGACATCCAGGCCACAGTCAGCAAGTCTTGATTGAGCACCTACTATGTGCAGGCCCTGTGTTAAGCCACAGGGCTATGGCTGAGCTGGTTGGGTGTGGGCCTTGTTCTTGTGGAACTCAGCTCTGCTGGGGAAGACTGAGCATGAGCAGGCAAGCGTGTAGCCATCAAAGGTGGTCCCAGATAGTAGGGACATCGTCGTGAGCACGTGCTGCACAGGGCCTCGGCTGGGGTGGGGGACACCCTAAGAAGGGTGGCCAGGGAGGCCTCTCTGGATATGAGACGTGTGAAGACAAGAGAAGGATCCCCCCATGGAGAGATGGGGGGGGCCTCCCTACTCCAGGTGCGGTCCACAGACCAGCAGCAGCAGCGTTGTTAGGAGCTTTTTGGAAACGCAGCCTCTGGGCCACCCGGGCCCTGTCACATCAGAATCTGCATTTTCACAAATGCCCAAGGAGTCACGTGCACATGATAGGATCAGGAGCCCTGGTCTAGGGGAAGGAAGCTCCCGGCAGAGGGAGAGGCAAGAGCAAAGATCCTGAGGTTGGAACCGGTTGTGTGTAGGAAGGACAGTGAGGGAGAGCGTGGCCAGATGGCGGCGGGTCGGGGCGGAGGGGTGGGATCCCAGGGCAGGGTCATGACGGCTCTGGCTTGATGCCAACAGGGTCCCTTTCTGTGCATGTACCTCTGTGTGTACATTCAGGTGCACACACAGGCATGCACACCCCTCTGTTCCTGGCCATGCAGAATGGAAGGGGGTTGTATGGCCAGGCCCAGGGGCTCTCATGCGGTTCAAGGCCAGCCTCCCATACAGGGTCACCCTAGAATGGGAGCTGGGAGTTGGTGGTGGGGAGATGTTACCAAATTTTGGTTATTTAACATTCAAGCCTTCATTCCTGCCTGTGAGATGAGGGGACTCAGGATTGTAAGTGAGACCCGTACATTCACACAGACATTTACTAAGCTGTGGATACATCATAGTGCTATTAATTTGAGGGGTGCAAAATCTCACAGTGCTTAAGTGGGTGGACTTCAGAGCCTGTTCACCACTGTTTGAGCCCTGGCTCAGCCACGTCCCCTTACCTGAGCCTCCTGGGCCTCAGTTTCCTTGTTTACAAAAGAGAATAGTAATGAATAGGACGGGCCTAGGAAGCTTGTGACAGTGAGAGGCCACACGGGGACTTAGCACAGTGCCCAGCTCATAGGAGGTGCTTGCTGGGTCTCATGGGTGCCCGACAGCACATCCTTGGCAAACACCGTGGAGAGGTGGGGCAGACCCGAGTCACAGTGGCTGGGGAGGGAGGAGGAGGGATGGGGTGGGGCTCCCCCACCTGCTGACCCCGTGCCCTCACTGCCCGCAGGCTTCCTCATCTTCATCTGGTACTGGTCCATGCGGCTGCAGGCCCGGGGTGGCCCCTCCCCTCTGAAGAGCAACTCAGACAGCGCCAGGCTCCCCATCAGCTCGGGCAGCACCTCGTCCAGCCGCATCTAGGCCTCCAGCCCACCTGCCCACGTGATGAAGCAGAGATGCGGCCTCGTCGCACACTGCCTGTGGCCCCCGAGCCAGGCCCAGCCCCAGGCCCGTCAGCCGCAGACTTTGGAAGGCCCAACGACCATGGAGAGATGGGCCGTTGCCATGGTGGACGGACTCCCGGGCTGGGCTTTTGAATTGGCCTTGGGGACTACTCGGCTCTCACTCAGCTCCCACGGGACTCAGAGGCGCGCCGCCATGCTGCCTAGGGTACTGTCCCCACATCTGTCCCAACCCAGGTGGAGGCCTGGTCTCCTTACAACCCCTGGGCCCAGCCCTCATTGCTGGGGGCCAGGCCTTGGATCTTGAGGGTCTGGCACATCCTTAATCCTGTGCCCCTGCCTGGGACAGAAATGTGGCTCCAGTTGCTCTGTCTCTCATGGTCACCCTGAGGGCACTCTGCATCCTCTGTCATTTTAACCTCAGGTGGCACCCAGGGCGAATGGGGCCCAGGGCAGACCTTCAGGGCCAGAGCCCTGGCGGAGGAGAGGCCCTTTGCCAGGAGCACAGCAGCAGCTCGCCTACCTCTGAGCCCAGGCCCCCTCCCTCCCTCAGCCCCCCAGCCCTCCCTCCATCTTCCCTGGGGTTCTCCTCCTCTCCCAGGGCCTCCTTGCTCCTTGGTTCACAGCTTGGGGTCCCCGATTCCAATGCTGTTTTTTGGGGAGTGGTTTCCAGGAGCTGCCTGGTGTCTGCTGTAAATGTTTGTCTACTGCACAAGCCTTGGCCTGCCCCTGACCCAGGCTCGGTACCGATGCCTGGGCTGGGCTAGGTCCCTCTGTCCATCTGGGCCTTTGTATGAGCTGCATTGCCCTTGCTCACCCTGACCAAGCACACGCCTCAGAGGGGCCCTCAGCCTCTCCTGAAGCCCTCTTGTGGCAAGAACTGTGGACCATGCCAGTCGCGTCTGGTTTCCATCCCACCACTCCAAGGACTGAGACTGACCTCCTCTGGTGACACTGGCCTAGAGCCTGACACTCTCTTAAGAGGTTCTCTTCAAACCCCAAATAGCTCCAGGTGCCCTCGGCCGCCCATCATGGTTAATTCTGTCCAACAAACACACACGGGTAGATTGCTGGCCTGTTCTAGGTGGTAGGGACACAGATGACCGACCTGGTCACTCCTCCTGCCAACATTCAGTCTGGTATGTGAGGCATGCGTGAAGCAAGAGCTTCTGGAGCTACAGGGACAGGGAGCCATCATTCCTGGCTGGGAATCCTGGAAGACTTCCTGCAGGAGTCAGCGTTCAATCTTGACCTTGAAGATGGGAGGGATGTTCTTTTTACGTACCAATTCTTTTGTCTTTTGATATTAAAAAGAAGTACATGTTCATTGTAGAGAATTTGGAAACTGTAGAAGAGAATCAAGAAGAAAAATAAAAATCTGCTGTTGTTATCACCTAGCAAACTGGCGTAAGCATTTTGGGTCATTTCCTTCTGAGCTTTTTCCTGTGCTTCTATTGAAAGAGTCACTGATACTGATACAAATACCTTGGGGCCAATCAGGAAACATGAAAGAGAGAAGAGGGCTGTGTGTGAAGAAAAAAAAATCGACTGCTGGAAACCTCATCAACCAGGGCACAGGGGAGGATAAATGGCAACTTGGTGTCTGTGCTGGGGAGGCAATGGGGAGTGGTGGGGCCTGTGGTGAACTGGAGACTCCCAACCCCATGCTGAGAGCGTGGCTGCTCATCAGCTCCAGCTGGTCACTACCTTGCAGGGATGAGGGCCCATGTAGCCAGACCACCTGCCTTTTATGAGAAATGGGAAATCCAGACTGTGGTTTGAAATCCCCTGATTTTAAAATTTTGGCGAATCCAAAACATTATCTGGCCAAAGGGATTACAGTCAAAAGCTGCCTGGTCCTGGGATTTATGCAACCAGTTTACTGATCACTCTGCAGCAGGTGGGCTGCAAGAATTAAATCACTGGACTTCTCTCCCATCCCTGCCTTTAACCTTGTTCCACCAAATCAATCTCTCCTCCCCCTCCTAAGGCCCAGGTGAGGCAGATCACGCAGGTTCCCATCTTCCCTGTGATGAGGGCAGTCGCAACGGATCATTGCTACTGTGTTCAGGTAAGAGGTCCCAGTGCAGCCAAAGTCCTCCCCAAGGCCCACAGTCCACTCTCTCCCTTCTGCAGGCTCCTCCCTCCTCCCCTGGCCACTCTAGGGGAATGCCCAGCAGGGGAAGAGGCTCAGAGTCTTGGATTGGACAAGGTGGGTGTGAGGCAGCTGGGTCTAGACTGGCAGTGCCCTCTGAGGGGCGTGAATGTGGGATCTTGGGACCTGCAGGGACCAAGAACCCCTGTGCCCTGCTGCTCTCCCAGGCCTCCCTCCACTCCCTCCACTGACCTCTGTCCTCACCTTTCTGCAGGTGGGGGGCTCCTCTTATGCCCCCAGCTCCAAAGGACAGAGGCCAAACCTTCCCAAGCCTCCCCTACCCCAGTGTCTGGATTGGGCAGCCCAGGGGGATCAGAGCCAGCTTCCCTCCTTACAGGCTTCTAGGTCTCCGTGAGGGGGTCTCTCAGAGCCCCATGGCTGGGCTAGGTCCTGGGATGGGGGTTGAGGCAACTCCCCCCATCTTCCAGAAGGGGGGGAAATGACCCAGCCCCATTCCTCCGCAATTCTCCTGCTTCTCAAACATTTGGTTTCTGCATCTGAGGCTGGCTCAGGTAGTGGGGAGGGGTCTTGGGTTGGGTCTCACCTTCTCAGGTAGGCCCTGGACAGGGCACCAACAGTTCCGTGCTGATCCTTTTACCCTGATGGTTCTTATCATGCACTTTCCCAGGCTGTGGGGCTTTGGACAGTGGGATCGCCCTTTCTGCCAGCATGTGGCCAGGCGTGCATCTGGAAACATCCCTTTAGCTTGGGAAATGGATTGGAGCAGCTGAGGGCTGAATGCTGGCTGGGTCTCGCTGGAGGACTTGAGGCCCTGCCCACTGGAGCCATTGGGAGAAGCTGGGGCAGGAGGTGGCAGGAAGGGACACTACTGTTTTGTTGGCCCTGGGGTTGGGGGGGTCTCAGGGTTCTGTGAGTGGCTCCAGGCTAGTCCCTGGTCCCCAGGGGGCCTTTCAGGGAAGGGGCCATAGGAAAAGGTGGCCCTCCTTCCAGCCCTGCCTGACCTTCCCCTGCACCCGCCCTCCGCCCACTTCCCAGGTGGGCTGGCTGCTCGGAGTCTCAGTCTGCTCACCCCCAGGCCCTTCTTCACACACTGGTACCCGCGAGCCTCTCTGAGGGCCCAGGTGCCAGGATGGGGCTCCAGCAATGGGCCCAGCACATCCAAGTCCACTGCCCCACCTCACCCTCACCTGCAGCTGGGAGGGAGGTCTGCAGATCTTCCAGGAGAAGGCTGGCCAGGTGTGGAGCAGTGGCAGGCCCAGCCATTCATCTGCCTTCGCAGCCCTCCCTGCAGAGGAAGTTTCTGGGGCTCAGGAAGCCCTGGGCTCTGACCTGCTGCTCCATGCTGAATTCCCACCTGCTCCCACACCATGAGTGACCCTAAAATCCCCTCCCTACCCCTTCCCAGACCCAGAGGGCTCAGCAGGAGACACTGAGTGGGAGGAGGAGGAAATGGAGGCCAGCAGGGGCTGAGCAGCTCCCCAGTTCGATCCCAAGGCTGAGTAGGGCTAGTGCCAGCCCCGTGGGCCAGAGGGGGATGCCAGCAACCACACACCTTGGTGGGATGCCCTTCACCTTCCAATCTCCAAGTGGCCATGGCCTCATGCACAGTGCATCCGTGGGGCCTCCAGAGTTGGCCCGAGCGGCTGGCGCCCTAATTCCTTTAGGCTGAAGCCCAGGAGTGTTTGCCACCCCCACCTCCCACCTGATCAGTGACCATTTGGGGTGTGAAGACAACAATTTCACAGCTCTGATGATCAGAAACGATGTAATGGCCACAGGCGGCTCCGCCTGCGTCATCCATGAGTTCATCACACACCTCGGGAGGCTCAGGGTGACAGACAGTGCATGCAAGGTCACCCAGCCAGGAAGTGGCCAGGACGGATGTTAGCTCAGGCCTGACCAGCCCCCGGGGCCGCACTGCTGTCTTCCCGCTACCCTGCCTCTGGGTCTGTCCTGTTATCCAGGCTGGTGGGGGAAGCTCAGGCTGCAGGGTCAGCTCCTGCTCTCCTCCCACACCCTCCAGCCTGGTTCAAGCCATAGGCACCATCCAGGTCTTCGTCCTCATGCCCAGAGCCAGGCTCTGTGCCCAGCTTGTTGCAGGTCTCATCAAACCCTGACACGGCCTTAGGAGGCAGCCCCATTGCCATCTTCACTTTACAGAGGAGGAAACTGAGGCTCAGAGAGGCTCCCAGCTTGTGAGAGGAGGGGTCTGAGTAGGTGCGCCTGACTCCAAAGCCTGTGCTCATCACAGTTCCCAGGGATCCGCTCTAAGCCAGGCCCCTGTGGCCACCCAGCCCCTAGCCCCGTAGATCCCACCCCAGTGGGGCCCCGGGGGCACATACCTGGGTGGGCTCAGCAGCTCCCTCTGCAGGTGGACCCAGGGTGCGGTGAGATTGGGAGCACTGCCCAGTTCCCCACACTCACCTTTCGCAACCCAACCAATGGCGCCATCGAGCAGGAAGGGTGAGAAAGAGGACACAGGAAGCCAGAGTGGTGGGGCTGCAGGGTGGGGGCAGGCCAGCTCAGCAGAGCCTGGGGCCAGAGGGCCAGACAGCCACAGAGCTCCTGGCGTGGGCAAGGCTGGCCAAGGATGGCGACGCCCAGGGGCCTGGGGGCCCTGCTCCTGCTCCTCCTGCTCCTGACCTCAGGTGAGTGGCTGGCACCTCATCCCCTCCTGCCACGCTGGGCTGACCCTGCCCTGCCGAGGGAGGGATCCAGGGACAGACGCAGGGACTAGAGAAGGTGAGGAGTTGGGGTGTCTGGGATGTGTCCTCCGAGACCCCCCGTGGCCGCCTCAGCACCTCCTCTAGCCCTGTCCCTTTGGGTCAGTCCTGTCCTTCCACTAAACCTTGCTCAGGACTGGTCTCAGGTTCCCTTTGTTGCTCCACAGTGCCCTGGAGATAGGGGAGGTCGGAGGGTGCTCCCTGACTCCCCAACCTGGGCTGTGTCTCCCTGACAGGCCTGGCTCTGAGACAGGGGTTGGCCCCGGGCAGGCAATTCTCCAGCTGGCTTGTGAGATCCTGGGGACGGGATTTGGACACTCTGGAAGCTGAGGCCGGGAAGGTCTGTCACCTCGTTCTTCTGGACCTCTCCTCCCGCACATGTCACCCCACACCGGCTCCCTCTCCCAGTCTCAGCCACAACCCCTTGGTCCTCAGTGGCCTGAGCCAGGATCTACACTCCTCCCCGTCACTCTCCCGTCACACACACAAACACATGGTGCATCTCCAGAGGCCATGGAAGTGCCCGGGCCTTGCCTTTGCTGGCCTCTCTCCCAGGAAAGCTGTCCCCCTACCCCTTGCCCACTTAGCCGGCTCCATTTACCCTTCTTGGCCTCTGTGGCATCTTAGCAACCCTCTTGGACAGAGGGAGGTGCTCCCCCATTAGTGCTCCCTCCTCAGTGCTCCTGTCTCTGGGCCTTGCGGGCCACTCTCGTTTTGCTCCTGACTCGGTGAGGGGCCTGCATGTCCATCTCCCTGTGTGTCCAGCATGTGGTCGCGTGACTTTGGCCACATAGATCAACTTATTTGGGCTTCAAAGAACCCTCTTCTTTTCAAACATTGGAAGATTCAGTGGAGTGAATCAGTCCCTGGCTCAAAAAAGGGTGGGAGATGACAGCACTATCCTCCTAGTGGCCCTGGGAGACCCTGGTACAGAGCAGGCCACCGGGCAGCCCTTGATAGATGGATGAACGGAGCCACCGATGGCAGCTGTGACCAGGGCTCATGGGCATCCTCAGGTCCCAGCTGTCATCGCTGGTTGGGCCTTCAAGGCTCCTCCAGGTGATGCTGTTTCCCCCATGGTGATGTGGGTGCTCTGGTTGGGGCAGAGCAGCAGCCATTTGATTGAGCAAGGAGCTCTGAGGGGTCTACACACGGGAAGGTCTGCACACTTCCTGTGTGGACAGTGATGTGTTAGTCTCCATTCTCCATTTGCGCATTCATTCATTCATTCATTCAGGAAGCATCGATGGTGCCCTCTGCTCCTGCTGGTACCACTTGGCCCCTGCCCTCAAAAGGCTCACAGTCTGCAGGAGTGACACAGTGTGGTGGGGACTCGCATGTGAGACCCAGCTGTTAGGGCTGAGCAAGGGGTGGATGCAATGGAGGGCCTGGCATAAAGGGACACGTGACAAAGGTGCGGGCAGGGCACGGGGAGCAAGGAGGGTGGTCACTGGGCAGGCTGGCACCTGGGGCAGCCTTCAGCACCGTGAGGTCTAAAGGGCCCAGGAGGGAGTGGCCTCCTGGGCTTCTACAGCCAGACTGTGGCTACAGGAGGGAAATGGCGGTGGTTTGCTCACGGTGAGCCAGCAGGGGCTGAAGGAGCCATGCGGGGTGGGGGCAAATGCCCACCCTGCCCTCCTCCTGCCCTCTGACCTCCAGTCCACTTTCCACTTGCTGACCCCCAAATGAGGCAGTCCATGGAGGCCAGGCTGTGGAGCATAGAGGGTCTGGAGAGGAGGGGAGTGCTATCCCACCCACAGGCCTAGCACAGGGTCTCCTTGTCTACATGAAATGCTTGCAGTGTCTTCAAAGAATAAACACAGAAAAGATATTTAATGATCCTGTCTGTGTAGGGTGCTTGCCAAGAGCTTCACTTACATGCCTGCGCTGAAATTCATGGCAATCCGGGAGGGAGGCCTGCACCTGCACCCATTCATGACAGCAGGGCCGGGATGGCAGAGAATGGCACCCGCCCTCAAGCTGACAATGTTCTCTCCCCTCCTCTCCTGTCCTCTTCCTTCCCCTCTCAACCCCTCCTGCCCTCCTCCCCTCTCCTCTCTTCCCTCTCCCTGTTTCTGTCTTCCTCCTCCTCTCCCTCTTCTCCCCTTTTTTAAAAAGCCAACATGGATCATACTATATTCATGCTCATCTATCATTTTCATTTCCCATTAAACAATGCATCATAAATATCTTTATAAACTAACAGAAATTTACAGTTCCTTTATAAGCTATCTAAAATGAATTATCACATATAGAGTCCATTATTACAAAATCCCCTCTAAAATGTTATTTTTTTTACCCTGCTGTTACTCTTTATTCAGCCATTATTTTTATCATGTCTTTTTTTTGTCTTAATGATTAAAAATGAACAGTTTTTTAAAAAATGTGACAGTAATACTGGACATGATTTTTAAAAAATCAAATACCAGAGAGGGAAATAAAAAATGGAAAGCAAATGAGCCCCTGCCCGCCTCAGCCCCCAGCACCACCCATCGCAGAGGGAGCTCTCCTAACACTTCCTGGGGGTGGCAATCCAAAAAGTGACAATGCAGAGCCAAGACCCACTTCCCACCCTCAATGGGAGAAGGATACAACAAAGCACTTCAGAGTAAAAGACATATAAGTGGCCGCAGATATACAGGTAGATGCTCAAACTCCTTAAATGAAAATAAGATTCAGTGTCATCTCTCAGACTGGCAAAAATCCAAAAGTTCAGTAAGCTATAGAATAATAGGCATGTGGATAAATAGTCACTCTTATCCACCTTGAGTGAGAGTATAAATAGGTACACCATTTTCTGGAGGGAAATTCAATAATACCCGGCAGTTTTTTAAAGCACATACAGAAAGTCCTAGAATAGGAATTTTTTTTTTTTTTTCGAGACAGAGTCTCTCTTTGTCTTCCAAGCTGGAGTGCAGTGGTGTGATCTTGGCTCACTTTAACTTCCGCCTCCCGGGTTGAAGCAATTCTCCTGCCTCAGCCTTCTGAGTAGCTGAGATTACAGGCACCCACCACCACGTCTGGCTAATTTTTGTATGTTTAGTAGGGCTTCCCCATGTTGGCCAGGCTGGTCTCAAACTCCTGACCTCAGGTGATCCATCCACCTCAGCCTCCCAAAGTGCTGGGATTATAGGCGTGAGTCACCACACCCAGCCTTCCTGGCGGTGTTTTAAAGCACATACAGTTAGATACAGAAAGTCCTAAGATAGGAATGTTTTCTATGAGTTCTCAACACAAGCTGAAAAGATGCACACTCAAGAATTCTTATGGCAGATTGTGAAAAACAATGTCCACCAAGAGGGGACCAGTTAAAAAAGTGTTGTGATGCCCATGGAATGGAATAGTTTGCAAGTATATAAAGAATGAGGTGGAAAAGTTCTTCAAGATATATTGCTAGTCCAAGCATGGTAGCTCATGCCTATAAATTGCAGCACTTTGGGAGGCCAGGGTGAGCGGATTGCTTGAGCCCAGGGGTTTGAGATCAGCCTGCGCAACACAGCAAAACCCTGTCTCTACAAAAAATAAAAATAAACAACATAAAAAAATGAAAAACTAGCCAGGCATGGTGGCATGTGCCTGTAGTCCCAGCTACTTGGGAGGCTGAGGTTGGAGGATCGATTGAGCCTGGGAGGTCTAGGCTGCAGTGAGCTGTGATCATGCTATTGCACTCCAGCCTGGGAAACAGAGCAAGACTCTGTCTCAAAAGAAAAAAAAAGATATATTGTTAAGTGATCTTATTTGTGTAAATTTAAAAAATGATGTATCGGCAGGGCTTGGTGGCTCACACCTGTAATCCAGCAATTTGGGCAGCTGAGGCAGGAGGATCGCTTGAGGACAGGAGTTCGAGACCAGCCTGGGCAACATAGTGAGAACCCCCTCTTCTTTTTTTTTTTTTTTTTTTTTTTTTTTTTTTGAGACGGAGTCTCGCTCTGTCGCCCAGGCTGGAGTGCAGTGGCGCGATCTCGGCTCACTGCAAGTTCCGCCTCCCGGGTTCACGCCATTCTCCTGCCTCAGCCTCCCGAGTAGCTGGGACTACAGGCGCCCGCTACCACGCCCGGCTAATTTTTTTGTATTTTTAGTAGAGACGGGGTTTCACCGTGTTAGCCAGGATGGTCTCGATCTCCTGACCTCGTGATCCGCCCGCCTCGGCCTCCCAAAGTGCTGGGATTACAGGCGTGAGCCACCGCGCCCGGCCCCCCCTCTTCTTAATTAAAACATTTTTTCCTTAAAAAAATGATGTACTTATAAATACTTGCATATGCATACCTTCTGCAAAATTTCCAGAAGGCTGTGCAATAAACCGTTAAAGATGGTAAACTCTTTGAACACCTACAATGAGCTATGTCCTTTATCTCTAATCCTTCCCAAAACTTGCAAGGAATGTATTATTAGCTCCATTTTGCTGGCAAAAGATTGAGCCTCAGGGAGTTTAAGTAACTTGCCTCAGGACATACAGTTAGTAGATGACCCAAAGCTTCCATTTTGTGCCCTGTATTAGGTGAAAGGGAACTGAACTAAAAGTCACAAAAGCTGGTCTTTAGTCCTGGAGCAGCCTCCAACTAGCTAGTAACCTTTCTCAAGTCATTTTGCTCGAGGGGCCTTGGTTTGCTGTATTTTCTACCTGTCCCAGGAGGTAGCTGTGATGGTTGTGTGTGCTTCTTAGCACAGGTGTGAGCCACCACGCCCTGCCAATACATCATTTTTTAAATTTACACAAATAAGATAGTGTGAATGTGGGAGAATGAGGCAAACCAAGACAGAATACATCCAAGAGTTTAAACAGGAGGCCACAGTTGCAAGGGCTTTGGAAGGTCTGATGTGGAATAACTGAAAAGCCAGGCAGACTCCCTGGAGGAAGGGGTAAAGGAGTAATAGCACAAACATATGAAACCTTTTATTTACAGAGCCACGTGCCAAGCCTTTTGTACATGCTTCCCCAAAGCATCCTACCAGCGCTGGGAGATGGGGTATTTGCTTTTACCTTGGAAACAGCCCCAGAGAGGGTCTGCATCCTGCTCAAGTGCACCGTTAGTGTGATGCATGGAGCTGGAATTCTAGCCCAACCACCAGACTCTGGAGCCCCAGCTCCTTTCCCTGCTCCTCATCCTTGCGGCCCATCTTCGTCCAGCCCATTCACACTCTCTGCATTCCTTCCTTAGGTCAGGAAAAGCCCACCGAAGGGCCAAGAAACACCTGCCTGGGGAGCAACAACATGTACGACATCTTCAACTTGAATGACAAGGCTTTGTGCTTCACCAAGTGCAGGCAGTCGGGCAGCAACTCCTGCAATGTGGAAAACTTGCAGAGGTGAGGGGGCCCCCTGAGCTGGAGGGGGAATCTGAAGCTGCTGGGAGGAGGACTATCAGGAAGGGATGGGGCCATCTTCCCCCATGGCCCCAGAAAATGTTGCTCCCATCTGACTCCTCCATCTTGTTTGACACCACAGTCCCCCTGACCCAACACCCCCATTCTGGCAGTTGGGGTCCCTACTGATCTAGGGTATTCAGAGATGTATCCACTCCTATCCTGGCCCTTGGGAGTTGTGGAAGGACAGACACAGACCCAAATAGTGATGACTCCAGAGTGTATACAGAATGGCAGACAAGGTGCCAGGTTAGCCCAGAGGAGGGAAGTTGGCCAAGGCTTCACAGAGGAGGAAACCTGGAAAGGGCTTTGAGGGTGCATAGGAGTTTTCCTGCTGGATCTAAGCAATGGTGAGGATACAGGCAACAGAACTTGAAAGTAATGGGGGATAACTACAATGCTTTGAACTGTAACAATGTAAACTGTGTGGGGATGGAAGAGACAATGGGCAGATGCGATGGGTGGGAGATAGGACTGGAAATATAAGCAGAGACTAAGGTGTGAAGGGTTGTGTAAGTTATACCAATGGGTGAGGGCGGCAGGGCAATGACATATTTTAAGCGCAGGGAGAGTATAGTCAACTCTGCATTTTGGAAAGATTGCTCAGGCTTCAGGGACGGGTGATGCAGGAAGACATGACCCAGTAGGATGCATCACAGGGGTCTGGGTGGGAGTGAGGGCTAAGTCAGCACCACTAGCAGCAATTGGCATTGTGTGCTTGGAAAGGAGAGATGGATTGGGGAGATGATACAATGTAGACTCCGTAAGACAAGAGACTGGTTAGATGTGGGGGTGAGGGAAATGAAGGGGTTT
This sequence comes from Pan troglodytes, assembly GCF_028858775.2. Classification (NCBI taxonomy): domain Eukaryota; kingdom Metazoa; phylum Chordata; class Mammalia; order Primates; family Hominidae; genus Pan; species Pan troglodytes. The sequence goes on from NC_072416.2 coordinate 55,673,476, forward strand.
AGAATACAACATCTTTAGGATCCATCTCCAAAAATATCTCTGCCTCTCTTTCCTTTTCCCACTCCTAATCAAAGTTGCCCATAACTCTTCTGGGATGCCTAGAAAAGCACGTGGCTTACCTTAGTACTTAATAAATATGTGTTAAAGGAATGAGTTAAAGCCCTGTGCTCTGAGGCTTGGTGTTAGGACAGCCATCTCATTGGATCATGTTATTTCAGTGGCCTGAAAAGGCTTCCATTCCCACCTGCAGGTGATCCAGTAGCTTCTTAGCACCCCAGAGCTATTCAGAGGCTCCTCTTTGTGCTGCCCAGGTATATGCCCAAAAGAATTTAAAACAAGTCTCCAAACAAAAGCTTATACATGGGCCAGGCACGGCGGCTCACGCATGTAATCCTAGCATTTTGGGAGGCCGAGGTGGGCAGATCACTTGAGGTCGGGAGTTTGAGACCAGCCTGGCCAACATGGTGAAACCCTGTCTCTACTGAAAATACAAAAAAAAAAAAAAAAAAAAAAAAAATTGCCAGGCTTGGTGACAGGCGCCTGTAATCCCAGCTACTCGGGAGGCTGAGGTGGGAGAATTGCTTGAACCCAGGAGGTAAAGGTTGCAGTGACCTGAGATCACTCCACTGCACTCCAGCCTGGGCGACAGAGAGACTCCATCTCAAAAAAAAAAAAAAAAAAAAAAGAAGCAGCAGCAGCTTGTACGTGAATATTTGTAGCACTTTTCACAGTAGCCAAAAAAAAAAAGAGGAAAATACCCAAATGCCCCTCAATGGATAACGGCATAATTAAAATATGATCTCTCCATATGATGAAATAGTATTCATCCATAAAAAGAAATAAAATACAGGGGCCAGGCACTGTGGCTCATGCCCAAAGTCATCCCAGTACTTTGGGAGGCTGAGGCAGGAAGATCACTTGAGGCCAGGAGCTCAAGACCAGCCTGGGCAACAGAGTGAGACACCGACTCTACAAAAAATAATTTAAAAAAAGAAATAGGGCCAGCTGCAGTGGGTTCATGCCTGTAATCCCAGCACTTTGGGAAGCCGAGGCAAGCGGATCGCTTGAGGTCAGGAGTTCGAGACCAGTCTGACCAACATGGTGAAACCCCATGTTTCTCTGCTAAAAATACAAAAAAATTAGTTGGGTGTGGTGGCTCACGCCTGTAATCCCAGCTCCTCGGGAGGCTGAGGCAGCAGAATCGCTTGAACCCGGGAGGCGGAGGTTGCAGTGAGCTGAGATTGTGCCACTGCACTCCAGCCTGGGTGACACAGTGAGACAGTCTCAAAAATAAAATAAAATGGAATACTGATACATGCTACAACATAGATGAACCCTGAAAACATTATGCTGAGTGAAAGAAGTCAGAAACAAAAGGCTGCATGTTGTATGATTCCATTTGTGTGAGCCATCTGGAACAGGCAAACTCAGAGACAGAAAGCAGATTAGTGATTGCAGGGGCTGGGGGAAGGGGGAAGGGAGAGCTTCATGGGTATGGGTTTCCTTTGGGGTGATGAAATATTCTGGAACTAGATAGTGTGACGGTTGCACACCATTGTGACTTACTTGATGCCATTGAATTGGACACTTTAAAATGGTTAAAATGGTAAATTTTATGCTATGTGTACTTTACCATATGCACAAAAAAAGACAAACACATAAAATACTCAGAGGGACGCCTAGCTGGAATCCTGCAGGAGCAGCCTGGACGGCCCCCAAGCCACTTTTCTTCCTCCTGTCCTGATCCCAGGGTCTTTACTTTGATAGTTTGGGTCAGCCCTCTCACCCCAAGAGCCTGATGAGTGAGTAACTCAGCCTGCGGATCCTACCCTCCCCCCATCCCTGGCCCTTTGCAGATACTGGCTAAACTACGAGGCCCATCTGATGAAGGAAGGTTTGACGCAGAAGGTGAACACACCTTTCCTGAAGGCTTTGGTTCAGAACCTCAGCACCAACACCGCAGAAGACTTCTACTTCTCTCTGGAGCCCTCTCAGGTGAAGAGTTCCCCAGCCCTCTTGGCTGGTTCGGACCCTATTTTTCTTGGACATATATTTCAAAACTCTAAGAGAATTATATCCTGTGATATAACTAGGGCTTGTCCCTCCCCCACGTCCCAGTTGGCAGAGCTGCATCTGTAAAATGAGCTCTAAGACTCCTCCAAGCCTAAAATTTCTGTGAGCTCCTCTACTGAGGGAACATATTTGAAATGAGGTAAAGGGTTCGATGGACAGACTCTGGGTTTATGCTGGTCTGGATTCACATCCCAGCTCTGCCCTTGACCAGCCATTGTGATCATGGGCAAATTACTTTTCTGAGCCTCGGTTTCTCTGTCTATAAAAAGATGAAGGTATTGCCCACTTTCAAGATTAACATGGCCAGGTGCAGTGGTGCACACCCGCAATTTCAGCACTTTGGGAGGCTGAGGTAGGAGGATGGCTTGAGGCCAGGAGTTCTAGACCAGCCTGGGCAACACAGTGAGAGTCCATCTCTACGAAAACAAAACGAAACACAAAACAAACAAAAGATGAATGAGAGGAGCAAATGAGATAATGCACAGGGAATGCTTGGGATAGTGAGGGCTTAGAAAGCCTCCTGCCTTCTGGAAGAAATGGATGTGGTGGTGGAACTTCAGGCAGCAAAGGTGAGTTGGTTAACATTGAGATACTTTCAGGTTTGTCTGGAGAAAGGGAAATGGAAGAGAGATTCTTTCTCAACCCTTTATTATGTCACTCAAGCAGCTGAGCCCTCTGCAGGGGTTATGTACTGGCCCCAGAAATCACCTACATATCCTTTCGTTGGGAGTCTGGACTGGGAAGGAGAAAGTTGGGGCCTTCAGCTCCAGCCATAAACCCCCTGTGCCAATGTGCATGGGGTGCTTCTGAGGCAGGCCCTGGGTGGGTCAGGCTGTAGCCCTTAGGGGAACAGGGAGCTCAGAGAATGAATGAAACATGCTTTGCAGCCGGGCACAGTGGCTCACGCCTGTAATACCAGCACTTTGGGAGGCCAAGGCGGACGGATCATCTGAGGTCAGGAGTTCAAAACCAGCCTGGCCAACATGGTGAAACCTTGTCTCTACTAAAAATACAAAATTAGCTGGGCATGGTGGTGCATGCCTGTAATCCCAGCTACTTGGGAGGCTGAGGCAGGAGAATCGCTTGAACCTGGGAGGCGGAGGTTACACTGAGCTGAGATAGCGCCATTGCACTCCAACCTGGGCAACAAGAATGAGACTCCATCTCAAAAAAAACAAATGCTTTGCAATGACCACTGAAATGTATTTCAATATTCTGACGATTCTTTGTTTTTTAAAAATGTGTTGTTGTTGTTGGGCGGGGAGGATTTGACATTCAGAGTAAACGTGTGTGTCCTCCCTCTCTGCCCTTGTTCTCTCGCTTCCTGAACTTCCTTCCTGACGGTTTTATTCTTTCCATTTATTCCTGAGTCAGAAGCCAGACACTGTCACAATCAAGCCCTGTGTAAACACTGGGACTGTTAGGGCCCTGGCCAAAAGCACATGCCCTCCAGCCGTCCTCATACTTGCACATTCAGCTTGCCCAGGCATCAGGTGCCCAGACAGACACAAGCTTAGCTCTACTCTCTGTATTGGGAAAACCGAGGCTCCACAAGGGCTATAACTTGTCTAGGGATGCACAGCCTGTGAGGAGCAGAGCTTGCACTGTGCCCCAGGTGTCCTGCCTTTCAGAGCTGACAGTCCCCAGGTGCTGCCCCCTACCCAGTGTGCCTGCTTCCCCTCCCAGCTGGGGGAGTGGCAGGACTCGTGTTGGGGGGTGGGTACAGATGGGAGCTGCTGTGTCTGTGGTTGTAGGTTCCGAGGCAGGTGATGAAGGACGAGGACAAGCCCCCTGACAGAGTGCGACTTCCCAAGAGCCTTTTTCGATCCCTGACAGGCAACAGGTCTGTGGTCAGCTTGGCCATCACCATTCTGGACATTGGTCCAGGGACTCTCTTCAAGGTGAGGACTCAGGGAAGCTCCAAGGTTAAGTGCTAGGTCCTCTGGGGGCTCCATGCCACAGCTTGCTGTCACTGGAGCCTGCCGAGGGATCCAATGGGGACAGAGCAGGCAGTGAGCCTCTTAGTGTTTCTAATGCAGCCCGTGGCCATCTCAGACACCTGTCACTAGAGTCTATGGTCTTCAGACTCACACTGGTCACACGCTCTCAGATGTTTGACCCCCACACATGAGTGCCCTTTGGCTTGTCTATGTGTCCTGGGGGTGCTTGTGTGCTCTGTGTGTCCTCGTGCATGCACAAACATGCACATCCTTTTCTATTCTTGTGCACGCACAAGCCCATGTACTCAGCTGTGATCATATCCACACGAGCAAGTGTACCCATGCCCTTGCACATGTGTATACCAGGTATGTGCACCCAGAGTTGTGCATCCACTCCTATGCAGACGTGTGTACCTCTGAGGGCTAGTGTGCTCCCCCCACCAGCCCCCTTTCTACCGAATGCACACTCATGCTAAGACCCTCAGGGGCACGCCATCCTCCCCGCTGACTTCCATTTCTTGGCTGATCTTGGCCCCATGCCCCCTCTAGTTAAGAGGGCAGAGGAGCTCTGGAGGCCAGCAATGGAGAGCTGTCATGTGCACAGCTTTGCAGCCAGTTGACCTGGCCCAGCCCAAGCAGGAGACCACTGGGAGCAGCAGGGAGGAGGCTGCCCGTGACTCCTTGGCTCCCTGGTCCCCTGGTCTCGAACTCTGCCCTCCAAGCAAAGGCCATGGGTTCCTGGAGGCTCCTAGGAACCCCAGCCTTGGTGGGTTGGGATGGCCCCTTCTGCAACCTGGCCTCCCCGATCTCCCCTTTCACAGGGCCCCCGGCTCGGCCTGGGAGATGGCAGCAGCGTGTTGAACAATCGCCTGGTGGGTTTGAGTGTGGGACAAATGCGTGTCACCAAGCTGGCTGAGCCTCTGGAGATCGTCTTCTCTCACCAGCGACCGCCCCCCGTGAGTCCCCTGCTCAGGCCTGGCAGTCACTGCAGGGCAGACAGGCGAGTGGGCACACCTGGGCCCATGGGCCCTGCATGGGACACTACACATCTGTCCCCTACCCTTCCACAGTCGCCCAGGAGGAGCCATTAGGGCCATACACATAATTGGATCCAAGGCCACACACCATAGAGGTGCACATGAGGACCTGGCAAGCCCACCTGCATACACATGGCATTCCACATCCTCCACACCCATGCTCCCCTGACACGCACACATGCATGCAGACAGGCAAACCCTCCCGCCCACAGCCCCACACCACAGTCACGCGCTTCACACGCTGGCCCAGGGCTCATCAAATGGTGCACTTAATTTTTCTGTGTGGCCCATGGGTGTGAACCTTGCTTTCTACCTAATGCACACTCACACTAGGACTCGGGGGAGCACACCGTCCTCCCGCTTCCCCTGCCCTCCCCCAACCTTCCCTTTTCCTCTCTCCTGACTTCCACTCTTCGGTTTCAGAACATGACCCTCACCTGTGTATTCTGGGATGTGACTAAAGGTAGGGCCCGGAGGACCTTCTCTGGGGTAAGACAGGAAGGGAGGGTATGGGCTGCACTGTGGGGCGGGGCTAGCTCCACTGGCTGAGTCCTTCCCCTGCCTTCCTCTCCCCTCCCCTCCCCTCCTCTTTGCTCCCTGCATCCCCTCCCTTCCCCTCCCCTCCCCTCCTCTCCTCACCTCCCCTTCCCCCTCCCCTCCCTTCCCTATATTCCCTTCCCCTCTGTTCCCCTCCCCTCCCCTCCCCTCTCTCCTGTCCTCCCCTCCCCATATTCCCTTCCCCTCTGTTCACCTCCTCTCCCCTCCCTTGCCCTCCCCTCCCTATATTCCCTTCCCCTCTGTTCCCCTCCTCTCCCCTCCCTTGCCCTCCCCTCCCTATATTCCCTTCCCCTCTGTTCCCCTCCTCTTCCCTCCCTTGCCCTCCCCTCCCTATATTCCCTTTCCCTCTGTTCCCCTGGCCTCCTCTCCAGGGCCCACTGGAGACTGGTCTTCTGAGGGCTGCTCCACGGAGGTCAGACCTGAGGGGACCGTGTGCTGCTGTGACCACCTGACCTTTTTTGCCCTGCTCCTGGTAACAGCCCCCTCCACTCTGATCCCAGCCATCCCAGGGGCTTCCAGCTCCTGCCCTGGGGAGGGGGCTGCCTGGTGGTCTTTGGGTATATGGGCCTGGCCTCCAACTGACGTGGTCCCGGTTCTGGGGTCACCCACAGAGACCCACCTTGGACCAGTCCACGGTGCATATCCTCACACGCATCTCCCAGGCGGGCTGTGGGGTCTCCATGATCTTCCTGGCCTTCACCATTATTCTTTATGCCTTTCTGAGGTGAGTGATCCCCACCTCCCCACCATGTCTCCCTCCCGCCCTCAAGGGAGGCAGCAGGGCAGGGTGGGAAGCATTCAGGTTGTGCAGCCTCTGACCGTTGTCCCCTCCACACGTTAGTGTCCTCATCCCAAAATGGGGTTGGGGGTTGAAATGTGTCAGAGCTATTTCAGGAGCAAGTGGCAGAAACTCAACTCAAATTGGCTTAAACATAATAGGGAATGTGTGGTTCACGTAACTGAGAATAGCAAATAGCAAATAGGGTTCATGTAATTGAAAAACCCAAGGTGCACGGACTTCTGGCAGGGTTTGATCCAGGGGGTCAAAAGAGGTCCCCAGAACTTGGTCTCCCTCTACCTCTCACAGCTTTGCTCACCCCTTGACAGTCACATTGGGCAGCTTTACCACCCTCAGGGGCCCTGGCTGCCTCAGGATTGCATCATAGCTCCTTAGCTGCTTAGGCAGAAATAAAAGAGATCTCCTCTTTCCAAGTATTCTAAGATGAATCCCAGGATTGAGAAGGATTTTATTTTGAGATAAAACAGAAAGATGCAAAAATAGTGCAGAGTCCTGTGGTTCCTTCTCCCAGATTCCCCCTGTGGATACATCATAGACAACTGTAGTTCAATATCAAAACCAGCAGCTGGTGGTACGGTACTGTTGACTAGAATATAGACTTTGCTCAGTTTTCACCATTTTTTATGTACATTCATGTGTGTGTCTGTGTGTGTGTGTGTGTGTGTGTGTGTGTGCGCGCTTGCGCGCAGGACATATCATTTGATTGGCCCAGTCCAAAATGAAAATAAAGAAGGCTGGGCGTAGTAGCTCATGCCTGTAATCCCAGCACTTTGGGAGGCCGAGGCAGGTAGATCACCTGAGGTCAGGAGTTCGAGACCAGCCTGGCCAACATGGTGAAAGCCCGTCTCTACTAAAAATACAAAAAAGTTAGCTGGGCGTGGTGGTGCGCGCCTGTAATCCCAGCTACTCAGGAGGTTGAGGCAGGAGAATCGCTTGAACCAAGGAGGCGGAGGTTGCAGTGAGCCGAGATCACACCATTGCACTCCAGCCTGGACAACAAGTACAAAACTCCGTCTCAAAAAAAAAAAAAAAAAAAAAAAGAGAGAGAAAGAAAATATATGGCCCCTTATTCAAAAAATTTTAAGAATGTCAAGATGGCGACAGTAGAACATTAAGTCCTTCTGCGTATGGGGTCCTACAGAGGTCACATGCTCATGAAACTGGCCCTGTGTGAGCATGTGTGTGCATGTCTGTGTATATCATCCTATGCAGTTTTATCCCATGTATACACCAGAGTTGAGTCTTACTGGTCTAACTTGGACCATGTGCCCATGCCTGTCTGGGTCACTGTGGTCAAGAGCTGGAATACACAGATTGGCCGGCCAGGCCATGTGTCTGCTCTTGGGTTTGAGCTAACAAAGAACCCCTGGCCCCTGACTTATGAGAGTGGGGACGGGCGTTCCTTAGGGAAACCTGGGGCTGTGTCCAGAAGAGGTGGGAGTGAGTGCAGGACAGGCAGAAACAGCAGAGAGCACTGCAGCCTGGGCCCAGGCCATGGCTGAGGGACCCACAGGATCTGCCAGCTTGAAGGAGCCTAGGGGAGCTGCCAGTGCCCCAGCTTGTCCTGTCCCCCGCCTCCTGGGGGTCCCTGGGGGTGGCCTAAAGCAGCCCTTGGGTCTCCTGCCCCCGCATCCAGGGCCGTCCCTCTGCCCTCTCCACGTGCCTCTGTGTCAGCATTTGGCCCTAGGCTGCAGCCCCCACTAGGCCCACCCAATCCATCACAGACCAACCCATGAGTGTAAATGGTGCCCCTCACCCCCACCCTCCAAGCTCTGGCCTAGGACATGGTCCCCATCCCCAACAAGCCGAGTGTGACTTGCCAGCTGGCCGCATTGCTGGACCCTGTAAGCGGGGCTTGGAGTGCCAGGAGAAATTACCACCAGCTCCCCAGGGTGGGGCCTGGCATCTCAGGTGAGGTGGACATGATCCCAGATGCTCCTCCAGGAAGCCCCCGGCTCCCCTCCCTCGGCTGAGAGCCCTTTTGGATCTGGTTTGCTAAGAATTCAGAGTGGGGGCTCCAGAGAGAGGGAGGTGAGCCTGGTGAGTCACTGGGCAGGGAGTCTGGAGCCCAGGGTTGGAGCCCCTGCCCTGCTCTGTGACCCCGTAAGGCTCCCGTCCCTCTCTAAGCCTCACTCTCCTACTGCATTTTCGGCTTCATGCATCCACCCATCTGTCCATCCACTTTACCAATGGATCCATGGTCCCTCCACTGTTAGGCCTGAAGTTCACAGCATGGGAGAGACCCGAGAAGGGAGAGGATGGGGAGTTACACTATGCTGCTGGGAAATGTCCAATTCAGCTCAGGCTAAGGGGCATTCAGAGATGGCCTCCCCAGAAGGAAACATCTAAGGGGCATTTGAAAGGCAGAAGAAGAGGAGTCAGGCAAAGAAGGTGGGAGGAACTGGGGAGCAGGGAAAGGCATTGAGAGCAGTGGGAAGAGCTGACCTCTGCGAAATGAGATCAGCCTCACCTTGGTGTAGTTTGGGTCATTCCAGGTGTTTTTTTTCTTCTCTTCCCAAGGCTGCCTAATCTCTAGCCAGTGTCTGGCTTTTGACTGATAGGTGTGTTGCTCAGTTATTTTGGGCCTGTGTACGTTTGTGTGTCACCTCCATCCCATAATTTTAAGTACATGCATGATATGCACCCCATATGCATGAACCTTAAGTAGCTAATTATCATACAGGGTTTTGTGACAGAAACTTTTTCTCTCTAATGTAAATGCCCATCTCTGAAGAGCTGCCCCTTACTGGTTTGGTCCGGATCTTGCCGGCCATGGGGTCCCTTTTTTATATCACTTTTGTCTTGCCTGCTGAACCTCTGCTTTTCATCTCACTTCTTGCTCACCCGTCCCATTCACCCTGCTTCTATTCTCTGCTTTTACTTATTCTGCCCTTTATCCAACTTTTAATTCCCTTTGCTATTCTCCTGCCTCATTTTCTGGCCTCATTTTCCCTATTATCCTGCCTCACATCGATCAAGGGATGAGGCTGGCAGGATCCGGAACCCATAGGGCCCCGTGGGCCATGAGAGGCTCCTGGACTTGAACCTCAGGACACTCCCACTCTGGCTGCCGGCAGGGATGGAAGCTGGATGAGCGGGCAGGAGCTGGCAGTGGGGGTGGAGAGCCATAGGCTATTGGGGTGGACAGGCCTGGGTGCCTCATGGGAGCTCCCCATGGGAGCTGTGGCCCCTTGGGGCCTCTTATTTCTCACCCCAGGCTTTCCCGGGAGAGGTTCAAGTCAGAAGATGCCCCAAAGATCCACGTGGCCCTGGGTGGCAGCCTGTTCCTCCTGAATCTGGCCTTCTTGGTCAATGTGGGGAGTGGCTCAAAGGGGTCTGATGCTGCCTGCTGGGCCCGGGGGGCTGTCTTCCACTACTTCCTGCTCTGTGCCTTCACCTGGATGGGCCTTGAAGCCTTCCACCTCTACCTGCTCGCCGTCAGGGTCTTCAACACCTACTTCGGGCAATACTTCCTGAAGCTGAGCCTGGTGGGCTGGGGTAGGTGCTGCCTGGATGGACAGAATAAACGGCCGGCCCTGAGGGTGCAGAGGGAAATAGCCTTGGGGAGAGAGAGGAGGGGTTCCCAGAGCTGGAGGGATGGCCATCTGGAGGGGACGTGGAGGAGGAAGTGCCAGTAAGCCCCAGTGGTGTCATGCCGTTTCCCCTTGTGCCCAGGCCTGCCCGCCCTGATGGTCATCGGCACTGGGAGTGCCAACAGCTACGGCCTCTACACCATCCGTGATAGGGAGAACCGCACCTCTCTGGAGCTGTGAGTGGCAGCTGTGGGAGCAGGGGTGATACCAGCTCCCCGGCTACACATATTGGGGCTGGAGAGAGGTGGGGAGAGGAGGGATTTCTAGGAAAATCTAGACCAAATATGTCAAGACCAGAAGAATCCTCAGATCCAGCTAGCTCATGGCACAGAGAAGTAAACTGAAGCCTAGAGAGAGAGAGGAAGTGAAATGAGAGAGAAAGGAGAGGGAGAACTGGACCAGGAGGCAGGATGCCTTACTCGAGCCTGGGCCAACACGAGCCCACATGGCACCTGAGGCAAAGTAAAAAAGGTCACCCCGTCCGCATGCGGGATGTGCAGCCTGGAGAGTGGAGGGTGTGTTGGATTTCAGCCCCCACCTGCTGCCCAGCCAGGTGTCCTTGTTCAGGCCACCACCTGCCCAGTGATTCCCAGTAGCCCTGGGTCTAGTCTGGGCTCTGCCCTGCCTGCTATGTGTGTGATCTTGGCAGGCCCAATCTCTCCCAGGGCCTCAGTCTCCTCATCTGCACCATGGGGGAACTGATCAACATGCTCTTTGAGGCCCTTTGCCCCTGCAGTGCAGAGGGCAGTGGAGCTGAGTTCAGTTTCTAGACTCACACCTTGGGATCCATGGGGCACCCACCACTGGGCCCATGGCTCTGTGCTAAGAGGAGCTGGTGAGGCCTTGGACCTGTCCCCAGGCCTCAAAAGCAGGGGCCCCAGGAGCTGGAGGGGTCACAAAGGTGCAGGCAGTGGGCCAGGTGGGGACTGCAGCGGACTGGCAGTCACAAGCCCATCTAATTAGCGGTCAGTTACTATCCTTCAGGAGGGCATCCACAGAGCTGCCAGGTGTATGATTTTATAGGAGAAGCAGAAATCTAGGTGTTTATACCAAAGCTTCTGATTTTAAAGGCGGCCACTAATTCAGTTTTTTCACAATGTAATATGGGGCAAATGAAACATGTCTTTGAGGTCACTTTGGCATTAAAGAGACACCAGACTGGAGCCAGGTGACGGCCCCTCCCACAGCAGGAGAGCCAGGGATTGATGGGTGGAAATGGGAGAGGCACCTTCACAGACAGAAAAGCTCAGCCAGGGGACTTCCTGGGTTTGCTGGCCAGAGGTACCACTCCCAGTCCCACCACAGCTGCCCCCTCCTCCAGATGCTGGTTCCGTGAAGGGACAACCATGTACGCCCTCTATATCACCGTCCACGGCTACTTCCTCATCACCTTCCTCTTTGGCATGGTGGTCCTGGCCCTGGTGGCCTGGAAGATCTTCACCCTGTCCCGTGCTACAGCGGTCAAGGAGCGGGGGAAGAACCGGAAGAAGGTGCTCACCCTGCTGGGCCTCTCGAGCCTGGTGGGTGTGACATGGGGGTTGGCCATCTTCACCCCGTTGGGCCTCTCCACTGTCTACATCTTTGCACTTTTCAACTCCTTGCAAGGTGAGGCCCCTGCACCAGGGAGGTGATGGGCTGTGTTGTCTGTCCCAGGAGGTATTGGGAGGTGGGGAAGAGGGTGGTTTGCAAGACACAGGACTCTGTTCAGGCTAGCTGAAGTCAAGGATGTTGATTTCAAATACTCAGAGCAAGGATCCAGGGCAGCAAAGTTTGGCTGCTGTATTAGTCCATTTGTGTTACTATAATACAAAGGAATACTGGAGACTGGGTAATTTATAAAGAAAATGGGGTTAATTGGCTCATGGTTCTGCAGGCTTTAGACAAAGCACAACACCAGTATCTGCTCCTGGTGAGGCCTCAGGAAGCTTCCAATCATGGTGGAAGATAAAGGGGAGCCAGCGTATCACATGGCGAGAGTGGGAGCAAGGGAGTGGGGAGGCACCATGCTGTTTTAAACAGCAAGATCTCGCATGAACTCCAAGTGAGCACTCACTCATCACCAAGGGGATGGTGCTAAGCCATTCATGAGGATCCGCTCCAATGATCCAATCTCCTCCCCTCAGGCCCCACCTCCAACATTGGGAATCACATTTTGACATGAGATTTGGAAGGAACAAACATCCCAGACATATCAGCTGCCTTCATGGGAGCTGCTACCAGAATCAGAAAAAGCCACCCAAACCAAAGCAGATACGTTCCCTATCTTTTTCCTGGAGCTATGGAGTCTCTCACCTAGTGTCTGTGGAAACTCCTTCATTCTCTCTCCACTCACCCTTTACTACCCATGGCCCCAAATTGTTACCCAACATGGCTGCCGTAACCCTACCTGACCTTGCAAGTTGGGTGTCCATCGTCCATCTCTGGTCCAATCAGCTGCGACCAGAAGGGCAGAATCATGTGATATGATGTCCACATGACATGGATGGGATCTCCAGGGATCTATGGAGGTAGGAAGGAAATGCTTGCTGTATTTGTTACTGGCCCCCGCAGGGCCCTTCCTCTGAGATCCCAGCAAAGGGGTAAGAGCAGTCCATGTGCTATGGTTTATATGTGTTCTCTTTGCTCCTTACGTGCACAGCCCAGAGAGGCATCACAGTCTGACTGTGAGAGAAACAGCCAAGACAGGAGTGACGAGACTCAACCTGTTCAGGGAAGTCACTAGAAACCCAGGCGTCCTAGATGCAGCGGGTATAAGCCCCCAAGACCAGGACTGGCTCCCAGCGCCCCATGAGAGATGTGTGGCTTAGTGGCTAGGGCCAGGCAGCCCTGGGTCCAAATCCTATCCCCATCCCTGACCCAGCAAGTCACTCGGCTCCTTCCGTCCTCATTCATCTCGAAATTGGGATAATCCCATACTTATCTCACCAGCTTTTCTTTTTTTTAATTGAGATGGAGTCTTGCTCTGTCACCCAGGCTGGAGTGCAGTGGCACGATCTCAGCTCACTGTGACCTCCACCTCCTGGGTTCAAGCAATTCTCCTGGTTTCAGCCTCCTGAGTAGCTGGAACTACAGGCACATGCCACCATGCCCAGCTAATTTTTGAATTTTTAGTAGAAATGGGGTTTCACCATACTGGTCAGGCTGGTCTCAAACTCCTGACCTCAGATGATCTACCTGCCTCAGCCTCCGAAAGTGCTGGGATTACAGGCGTGAGCCACTGTGCCTGGCCTGCCAGATTTCACAATGAACAATGACAATGCATATGTGGGAACTACTAGGTCTTCAATATGTGGGAACTATATTAATAATCATAGAAATTATGACTGTAAGGCCATCTGAGGCTGTCTCCAGGTGGAGAATCATGAGTCCATGCCTGGAGAATCCCAGGGGTTGATGGTTGGGGAGAAATGAACTTTGAAACTATAGCTGACATCGTTATTCTTTCAGAGGTTACCTTAATATGTAAGCCTGCACACTTCACTCTACTAAGTTTCCACTGGGTCTGAGTTATTCTGTATTTCTCTCTTCCTCTCCAATACAACAGAGCCCTTGGTATACTTGAATTGCCCATTGAACTCTTCTCAATATTTGTCTTGCATATAGAGGTTTAGTTACAGATTTCCTTGAAACATAGAGTTTTTCTAAGTCATGTTCTGTACTTACTATAATTTCTTTCACCCCACACTTTCCCTTTTCCTCTTGCTGGAGTGCCTCCCATAATAATCCTTTATAGAGGGAGTGATGGTTGTTTTGTATGTCTGAAAATTCCTCTATTTTGCTCTTTCTTTTCTGTAATAGGCATATGTAGATATTTTATTTGAAGGTCTCTGTTTTTCATTTCCCAGATTTCGATTTGGTTCTTTTTTATTTCATTTTTGAAATGGTTGTGAAATGGTTGCATTTTTGCCTTTCCCAGCAGTTCTTGAGTGGTTACGGTGGGTCTCCTCCCTCTCAGCAGCCACCAGCCCAGGCTGCCCCACTCTCTGCCCACCCCTTTCCAGGCTCACCGAGGCCTCTCCTTCCTAACAGGTGTCTTCATCTGCTGCTGGTTCACCATCCTTTACCTCCCAAGTCAGAGCACCACAGTCTCCTCCTCTACTGCAAGACTGGACCAGGCCCACTCCGCATCTCAAGAATAGGAAGGCATGGCCCTGCAATATGGACTCAGCTCTGGCTCGCTGTGTGACCTTGGGCAGCTCCGTGCCTCTCTCTGTACTCCCTCAGTTTCCTTCTCTGTACAGTGTGTCTGGGGAGGGAGAGGATGGGACCAGGTTGGACCACGTGGCATCAGAGGTCCCATGCAGATCCAACTATAGGTCCAAGAGTCCACGTAAGCAGGTTTGCAAGGCTCTAAAGTTCCTATAGTCCTGAGACCCCCTGCCAGCAAAGAGTGACAGTCACTTCCATGCCCTGCCCTCATTGCAAAGCCCTCACTCACCTTCTGGTCTCAGCAAGGGAGGAGAGTCTGTTGCTGGCGTAGCCCTGGAAGGAGCCCCCAGCCTCTCCCCTCCTCCTCCTTGTCACTGGCCTCCCACAACTCCCCTTCTGGCTGCCTGTAACCTTGAGGGACATTCAGGAGGCCAGCGTTCCCTCAGGCATTGGGGGTTTGTTTTGTGGGGTGGAAGTTGATCCTCCCACCCAGTCTGCCCGTGGTCTCTGCCCATCCCATCAGAGCCCACCCTCCTGGAAGAGACCCCCGCGTTCAGAGTGCTGGCAGCCCTGCACGTGTCCAGGGACACTGCATTTCAAAGAACCACTGAGTGGGTGAGCTACCTTGGGCAAACCCCCCACTCCTGACTCTGACTGCCACGTGGGTGGCCCGACCTCTGACCTGCTGTCATCATAGAGGTAGAAAGCAAACAATCTGGGGCTCAGCACACCTGGGGGTGCTCCCACTCATTCAGTGTGTGGGGCCCCTGAGCAGAGGCTGGGCATTGCCACTAGAACCTGAGCTCCTAGAGAACAAGGACCTGGGTGGCCTCACTTACTGTTCCAGCCCAGGCCGAGCACAGGGCCTGGCTCGTGGCAAACCTTGAATAAATATTTGTTGGCTGAATGAGTGGATGTATGAGTTTGGCACCAGCCTGGCAGATCCCTGAGCCAAGGGGGTGTCTCAGGCCAGACCTAGGTTGGGCAGGGTACTTCCAGCAGCTGGGGCTCCATGTCACAATCGCATGCAGGTTTCTCAGTAGGAAACAAAAAGAGGCAGAGATAGCAGAGATGGGGTAGAGATACAGAGATGGAGAGAAGGAGAGAGAGACTTAACAGACAGGCTGACACAAAGAGGGAGAACGGTGGCGGAGAGACAGATGCAGAGAGATGGCAGCCCCACGCCGGCTCCAGCGACCCCCCTGCTCGGGGGGAGCAGTGAGTGTTGACATCATTCCCCTTCCTGGAGCCTCACCGCACAAGTCCATCCCTCACTCTACTCACAACTTACCAACCATCCTCCCTACCCGGCCCCCGACCCTCTCCAGGGAGCTCTGTGGACTGTCAAGCCCTGTCTGCAGGTGAGAAGTTACTGTCACTGTTAGGCCTCCCCCAACAGCCCTGGAAGCTGCAGGCTGCAGCCCACCTCCCCGTCCAGATGCTGGGTGCTGACGTTGACTGCAAATGGATGCGCTTCGCTTCCCCTCCCAGCCCGCAAGCAGTTGAAAGACAGGAAGGCGGGCCCTCACTTTATGCAAGTCTCTGTGTTCCTGGAAGGGAAATTCTGGGGTGTGGACATTGCATCATTTGAGCCACAGGAGCAGTTCTGGTGGACAAACTTGGTGTGTTTTGGGGCTTGTCTTCACAGACATCTGTTTCTCACACTGAAGGTCTCAACTTCCTTATCTCAAAGTCTCAGGGATAGTAACCTGAGAAACAGCTGTTCCACCATCTGATAGGTCTGGGCTTAAATCCTGGCTCGGCTACTTAGGAGCTGTGTGATCCTGGGCATTTTACTTCACCTCTCTGAGCCTCAGTTTCCCCATCCATAAAATGGGGATTATAAAGTCCTCACCTCATCCTGACAGCATTAAATGAAGTGACAGAAATAAAGTGCCCAGCACTGACTCCGCAGGAGTTAGTCAGCTCCCCCACCCTGCCTTGATTTAAAGAAAGACCAGCCAAGGGTAATGGCATGAGGAAATGGAGGTCCAGACAGGCCCAGCCACCTGCCCAACTAAGGTCACTCCATGGGCTGGGTTGAAGCTAGGGCCAGGCCCCCCGGGTTGCCCTCATCCCAGAGCGGTCCCTGAGTTTAAGGATTATCACCTGGTCCTTGGCTGGGCTTGGTGGCTCACACCTGTAGTCATAGCACTTTGGGAGGCCAAGGCAAGAGGATTGCTTGAGCCCAGGGGTTCGAGACCAGCCTGGGCAACATGGTGAAACCCCGTCTCTACTAAAATACAAAAAAAATTAGCTGGACATGGTGGCGTGCGCCTGCAGTCCCAGCTACTCAGGAGGCTG
Organism: Pan troglodytes; assembly: GCF_028858775.2. Classification (NCBI taxonomy): domain Eukaryota; kingdom Metazoa; phylum Chordata; class Mammalia; order Primates; family Hominidae; genus Pan; species Pan troglodytes. The sequence goes on from NC_072416.2 coordinate 55,689,929, forward strand.
AGTCAGGAGAATTGCTTGAACCCAGGAGGTGGAGGTTGCAGTGAGCTGAGATTGTGCCACTGCACTCCAGCCTGGGCAACAGAGCAAGACTCCGTCTCTTAAATAAAAAAAAAATTATCTAGGCATGGTAGCTACTTGGAAGAGGAAGCGGGAAGACCACTCGAGCCCAGCAGTTCAAGACTGCAGTGAGCTATGATGACGTAACTGTACTCCAGCCTGGATGACAAATCAAGACCATGTTTTTAAAAAAAGAAGGAGGAGGAGAAGGAAGAGAAGGAAGGAGGAGAAGGAAGAGGAGGGAGAAGGAGGAGGAGGAGGAAGAAGGAGGGAGAAGGAGGAGGAGGAAGAAGAAAAAAGAAGAAGAATAAGAATTATCATCTGGTCCCAGCCCCCAGTCTCAAGGAAAATCCCGGGTTGCAGAGTTTCCCAAACTGCTTAGTGGGATGTGGGACCAACAAGACCACGAGTCCTGGATGGCTGGGCTTCCTGGCTCAGAAGGAGAGGGCAGATAAGAAGGTGTGGCTAGCATTGGGGGTGCACTGCTTTTCTGGCTTGCTCTCCATCCTGGGGCTAGGCAGGGGCTGAGGGGCTGGAGTTCCTCATCACTTGCGGTTCCTGCAAAAGCAGCTCCAAGTGCCATGTTGAGCACCCATAAGGCCAAGGGGGCTATGGTGAAAATACACCCCAAAGCCCAGAGCAGATGGATGGAGTTCCTCCATCATTGCACAGCAGCAATAGCAACCTAGGAGATGGGCCATCATCACAGGTGGGAGCACAGACCCTGATCTCAGTTCACCAGTTTCAAATTCTGTCTTTGCAACTTGTCTTGGGCAAATTCTTCAACTACTGAGCCTGTAAAGCAGAAACAGCAGTAGCTGCCCCACAGGGTTAATGAAGGAAATGAATAAATGAGACAGTGCCTGCAAGGACTGCCCACTGCCTGGCCTGCCTGGCCCAGAATGAATGTGACAAAGCCAGAGCTTTGCCTTGGCCATCATCTCATCAGGTCCTGGGTACAGAGAGGGTCCCTTCTGCCATGGCTCCTGCCTGGTTCTCTGTTCTGCCCAAATCTCTTCATTCCTTGTATTTTTTCATTACAACATAACAAATACACAGGAAGAAAGAAGACTTATTTGCTCCATGCTGTCAGATAGGCAACACTAAAAGATATAAATCCTTCATCAATTAATGAATTCAATGAAATTACAGTAAAGATTTTGGGGCGGGCACGGTGGCTCACATCTCTAATTTCAGCACTTTGGGAGGCTGAAGCAGGAGGTTTGCTTGAGCCCAGGAGTTCCAGAACAGCCTGTGCAACATAGCAAGACCCTGTCTCTACAATAAAATAAAATAAAGGAAAAAAATAAATATTCTAATTTATTTTATTTTTTTTTTGATTCTCCAGAAACTTTTAAAATTGATATGGAGGCATATAGACCTCAAATAGCTAAGTCAATCTTAATGAAAGAGGGCATACAGGAGGCAGAGGTTGCAGTGAGTCGAGATCATGCCTGTGCACTCTAGCCTGGGCAACAGAGCTAGACCCTGTCTCAGAAAGAAAAAACAGAAAGAGGGGCATAGAAGGAAGACTTGACCTCTAGACATAAAGATATTACAAGGCCAGTTTGGTAAATGCAACGTGGTGTCTGTGCAGGGATAGGAAAGATCAGTGGAACAGCACAGAGTGCTCAGAGGCAGACCCATGGACACCTGGGGGATTTAATATGTGACAAAGGTGGCATCATTATTTTCAGAGGAGGAAATACCTAAAACTAACACATTAGTTCATGAAGACACATTTAAAATCATTAGTCATCAGAGAGCTGCAGATTGAAATGACAATGAGACCTCATTTTTCCTTATTAAACTGATGAACTAGAAAGCTAGATGGTACCAATGGGCAGGGACGATATGGGAGCCAGGGAGGGTCTAGACTGCTTCAGCTGCCTGGAGAAAAACACAGTGCTTCTGCTGAGCCAGCAATCTTGCTACTGGTTGTTTATCTTGAAGAAACATTCTTCCAGATCTAGACCCCTCTAGACCTGTGTAGCATTGTCTGTGATGGAAGGGAGCTGGTAGCAAATCTGAGTGGTCTGTCCAGCCCACCCAATGTCTGCTGGGGAGTTCCCTCAAGACTGCCCCAAACCGTCAAGAGACAGGGCCAGTTGGAATTCCAAAGAAATAAACACTAAGCGCCGGGGTGATCCGTATCCGTCCAAAGCATTTATTAGGGAAACGTACATAGGGAAGGCTGTAGTGTTCTCATGACAGACAGCAAGAAGGGAGATGAGTCTGTTCATAAGGAGGAGGTGGGTTTATGGACTTTATATGAGTGTTTAAGGGATTTGGTTCAGGGCTGGGGCACGTTTAGCATTTGTTTGATCTTTCCATGTTTCCAGCAACAACCTAAACAACTATCAGTGCCTGGGGACGTTGAAAGCTCCCTCTAGAACACCTGGACACCGAGTGCCCGTCACTGGAAGGACGAAGAGGTAATAAGTGTGGATCCACACAATAACGTGGAGAGATCTTAAAAACACAGCCCTTCATGAAAATACAAGAACCAGAAGGATATATTTGTTCAGTCTCATATTAAACATATATTAAAAACACCAGCATGCAAAACAATACTCATTTTGGAAAAAAAAATACACATCAGAATGGTTACTTTATAGAGGTGGGAAATGAAAGTGGGTATGAAGAGAAAAAGGAATGAATAAATATGTAAAAGGAATGAAGTGTTGCATAGGGTTGAAAAAGGACAGTGAAGCCTATGCTGCATCCTACTAGCATAACGCATCACCTGTTTTCCTTTCTTCTCCCTCCTCCCTTCCTGCCTTCATCCCAGCCAGTTCCCCACAGAGGTAATTACGAGTTGCTTAGCACCAAGTCTGAAATACTACACACACTGTCTCGTGAGCTCTCCACAGTGCAATTGATCCTTTACAGCTTATTTTTATGGCTGCATGATATTCCAACTGGGAGGGGGAACATCATTCTCTATTCATGAGAATTGAGGCAATTCCTAAGTTTCTAGCAGTAACACTAACTGTGCAAACTTGTCAGCACAGTGACAGTCTGGATTCCCTCCTGGCAGCCCTATCCCCTGACCAAAAAAGGCCCGTGCACCTCTCCCTCCAAAAACAAAACAGTGAAGATTATATTTTAGGACTGTATTGGTAAAAACACAAATATAATTCAGGGCAGATTCACACTATATAGTCATTATTATTCTCATTTTTTTCTTTTGAATTTAAAAGAAATTAAACATTTTCATGAGCCACTAGCCTAATGGATAGGTTTTCCCCGTACTTCGAGGTAATGTTCTACATCACAGCTCCGGCCTGGACTAGAACCCAGGACTCAGTCAAGGCAGCCTGGTTCTGTCCACCGCAGCTGGCAGCTACTCCAGGCCCCACACTGGTTTCTGTCTGTCTCGATCGAGGCCACATTCGGCATGCCGTGGGGCAGGGGCTACGGTGTGCTGGTAAATGTTTAACAACTGGCTGGCTCAGAGGAAAAGCCCTGGTCTTGGCCTTTGCTAATTTTTGTGGTGTAAATAACCCCATGGCCAATTTTTTTTTTTTTTTTTTTTTTTTTTAGAGAGGTTCTCACTATATATTGCCCAGGCTGGTTTTGAACTCATGGGCTCAAAGGATTCTCCCGCCTTGGCTTCCCAAAGTGCTGGGATTACAAGTGTGAGCCACCGTGCCCAGCTCTCTTAATTTTTAATAATGGCTGTGTTTCACAAACATTTTGGAAATTTTAACAACTATCAAGTTGATGCCCCACTATACCAGTGCACCGCTGGCTGAAGGACCCATGCAACCTGGGAAGACTACATTTCCCAGAAGCCTCCTCTCCCAGGACAGGCGTTCAGCTTCCCAGGTTGTTACCATGGAGATGGCTAACAGCTAGAGCAGGCTGTCCTCGGACGGGTGAGGAGGGAGCAAGGGACTTGGGGTGGCTGGACCCTGTCTGGCAGGGAGAGGGTGAGGCTGGTGGCCCCCTTCTGCCTGGGGGCCTCCAGCCCTGATCTTTCTGGGGAAGTTGTTGGTGGGGTGTGTGTGCGTGTTTATGTGTGTTGGGAGGAGGAAGTTGCTGGTGGAGAGGGGGTGCAGGGAAGGGCCGGTGGGTTGGGGCAGAATCTAGGGAACCTTGAGATAAGACTGCCTTCCCCACACTGGGCTATAGCTGAAGAGGCCACCTGTGTAGGGAATGAAGTGCTGTGGGTTCTTCTCCCCAGCTCTGCCTCTGATGGTGTTCTGGGACTGACACGTCGGCTTCCTCTTCAGCCTACTTCTTTCCTTGCCCACCACTCCCCCACCCCCACCATCCCTTCTAGCACTTCCCCATCTCATATCTCTTCCGGCCTGAGACACACAGGTTTCACAACCAGAAATACAGGGGTTCAAATCCCAGACCTGCTACTTACTGGCTGTACCTTAAGCAGTGCACTTAACCTCTCTGGGCCCCAATCTTCTCATCTGCAAAGTGGGTGTCCTCAGTGTCTGCCTCATAGAGTCAGTAGAGGATAAGTGAGATGATCTCCGTACAACCCTCAGCACAGGTCTGACACACAGTAGGCATTCAGCAAACTGTAAGTGCCTTGTAATGGTGATGACTGCCCTTCCTGGGCTCATTGTCTCTGGGACCAAGAGGCCAACAAATGGATCTGATCGCTGAGAAGTGCTGCTTGGCTAGAGGTTCTCCCCTGAGGATCTGGGGTCCTGAATGGTGTTGGGCCACCTAGGCCTTGGGTGGCCTCCAGCCAGATGAGCATACGTCCCCTCCTGAGTCCCAGAGCACAGAATGTCAGAATTGGACAGAAAATATCTGCCCGCCCTTCCTACTATAAAGAGAAACTGAGGCACAGAAAGGCGCAGACAGTGACCCAAGGGTCCAGCAGGAGCTACTGGCAAAGCCAGGGTTTCCCCAACCAGGCTCAGTCGTGGCTGGTGGCCAGGGACTCACCTCCCTAGGAGGCCGAGGTGGCCCATGTGGGTGTGGAGTTGGAAATTGGGGCCAGCCTTTATCTGCTGCTCCCTTCTGCCCTCTTGCTTCTGGCTTCACCCAGGGAAGGGGGGGATGATTAGAAAGTCAAGGGGATTCTGCTTTTTTTCCTTACTACTCGCCCCCTTTGTCCTGTGGGTTTCGTTTGTTTTCCTCATCTCTGGACCCCCATTTGCCGTAAGGAAAACAGATGTTCGAGGACAGAAATGGAAAGACCCCAGCTGGGAGGCTGCAGATAGTGCATCAGCTGGGATGGCATTGGGCGGTGTGGAACAGGGACCCCCATAGAGGCTGAGGTTTCTTATATAAGGAAAGGCTGGAGGTGGCACTCCAGGCCTCTGTGGCAGCGCTGGGGACCCCAGCTCCCCCGTCTCTCGGCCCTGCCGTCCGTAGCAGGCAGCTTTAGCCCTCATGTGTGGTCACCTCATGGTCTCGCCTTGGCTGCCCCACCTCCCACTTTATCTCCACATTCCAGGTGGGAGGAGGAGAAGGGCAGAGGGCTCCCCAATCACTTCTGCCCACATCTCATTGGCCAGAACCGGGTCACATCACAGGGCCACCTCTAGCTGCAAGAGAATCTGGGAAGCTGAGCAATTCAAACCAGGCACACTGCTGCCCCCCACACAACTGGGGTTCTGCCGTACAGAAGAGGAGACTTGATCTTTGGGTAGGTGACTAGCAGTCCCCTCTCAGTGAGGCTCTGCTCTGTGACCACAGGACATATGGTGAGCACATGTGGCGTCTCTGCGTGGATCACAGAATGAAGCCTGTTCTCTGGGCCAACACAGGCCTTGGCCGAGAGAGTAGGCTGTGTTACCCCCACCCCCAACTCCCTGTTTGTATGCCCTGGTGCAGGCACCTTCACTCTCTGTGCCTTGGTTCCCAGTTTGATCAGGTGAGATATCATTCACCTGCCATCTTCATTTTTGGGTGGGTTGTAGTCCATATCACCTTACTGTTAGGATTTTCTTTAAACCAATCTATTTATTTATTATTTATTTGAGACGGAGTCTCACTCTGTCACCCAGGCTAGAGTGCAGTGGTGCGAGCTCAACTTACTGCAACCTCCGCCTCCCAGGTTCAAGTGATTCTCCTGTCTCAGACTCCTGAGTAGCTGGGATTACAGGCGTGTGCCACCACGCCTGGCTAATTTTTGTATTTTTAGTAGAGACGGGGTTTCGCCATATTGGCCAGGCTGGTCTCGAACTTCTGACCTCAAGTGATCCGCCTGCCTCGGCCTCCCAAAGTGCTGGGATCACAGGCATGAGCCACCGCACCCAGCCAATTCATTTATTTAAATAGGAAACTTGACAATACTATAGTAATCCCCACAGCATTCGCAGTACTTGTCATTGATAACTGTCAGCTGGCACAATGGCTCATGCCTGTAATCCCAGCACTTTGGGAGGCCAAAGCAGGAAGATCGCTTGAGGCCAGGAGTTTGAGCCTGGGCAACATAGCCAGACCCTGTCTCTACCAAAAAAAAAAAAAAAAATAGCCAGGTGTGGTGGTGTGCACCTGTGGTCTCAGCTACTGGGGAGGCTGAGGTGGGAGGATTGCTTGAGCCTGGGAGTTTGAAGCTGCAGTGAGCCATGATCGTGCTACTGCACTCCAAGCCTGGGAGACAGAGCAAGACCCGGTCTCAAAAAAATAAAAAATTAAAAAAAAAGATAACTGTCAAATATACTAAAAGCAAATCGACACGTGCCTTTCCCTGTCCTGTCCTGAGGATGGCTTCCAACCGGAGGCCTGCTTTGTCTTTGTTGTAAAGGAATATTTGCCAGGATTAGAAAGGTGTTACAGATGGGGTGGCACCAAACAGAGACTTTCTCCATGTTTGAAAGGAAGTCAAAGAGGGAATCACTCCCTATGTGTTCGACACCTCCTCAAAACCATCTCCCAGGCCTCCCGGGGATGCCCAGGTGGTGTTGGTGGCTCCTGCCTGGGCTGACAGTCGGCCATGGAGTATACTTACCCTTCCCCACAGAGACATTCCATCTCCAGACAGCCAGAGACGCTCCAGAATGGAGGTCCTGAGGGAGAAGGTGGAGGAGGAGGAGGAGGCCGAGAGGGAGGAGGCGGCCGAGCGGGCTGAATGGGCGAGGATGGAGAAAATGATGAGGCCAGTCGAGGTGCGGAAGGAGGAAAACACCTTAAAGCAGGAGACGCTCAGAGACCTGGAGAAGAAGCTGTCGGAGATCCAGATCACTGTCTCAGCGGAGCTCCCGTGAGTGTGGCAGGGTGGGGGCTCTGGCAAGGGTAGACCGGGGCTGGGCACAGGGAGACCCAGGCAGAGTGGTGGCGCCTGGTCTGGCAGGGTGACCAGGAGATAGAGGGAGGCAGTTAAGAGTGAAGGCTTTCTGCTTTCAAATGGCCTGGGCCGAGTGTCCATGCTCTCCCAACTAGCTGTGTGACCTTGGGCAAGTCACTCAGCCTCTCGGTGCCTCAGTGCCTTTATCTGTCTAAAAGTGCAGGTGCTGGCCAGGCGCTGTGTCTCACATCTGTAGTCCCAGCACTTTAGAAGGAAAAGGTGGGAGGATCGCTTGAGGCCAGGAGTTCGAGACCAGCCCGGGCAACATAGCAAGACCCCCACCCATCTCTACAAAAAATACAAAAATTAGCCAGGTGTGGTGGTGTCTATAGTCCCAGCTACTTGGGAGGCTGAGGTGGGAGGGTCACTTAAGCCCAGGAGTTCAAGGCTGCAGTGAGCTATGATTGTGCTATCAAACTCCAGCCTGGGCAACAGAGCAAGACCTGTCTCTTAAATATATATAAAAATGTACAGATGTTAATGATACCTGCCTTCTCAGTAGCCGTGAGGATTAAATGAGGAAGGGGTAGAGCCAATGGCAAATCAGTGGAACCAGGGCTCCTGTGTGCCAGGCATGGCTTCCCTAATGCCATCCCTGTTGTGGCGCAGGGCCTTTACCAAAGACACTATTGACATCTCCAAGCTGCCCGTTTCCTACAAAACCAACACACCCAAGGAGGAACACCTGCTGCAGGTGGCAGACAACTTCTCCTGCCAGTACAGCCATCTGTGCCCGGACCGCGTGCCCCTCTTCCTGCACCCCCTGAACGAGTGTGAAGTGCCCGTAAGGCTGGCATGTTGAGGGCAGGGCTGGGGAGCCTGGGGCTGGAGAGCAGAGGGCATAGGGAAGTGGGGCAGGTTCTCCAAGGTCACTGGGCCAAATCACGGACCTCCTGTGGGCCAGAGCGCTTCTAGTCTGGGGGCAACATAAACTCGAACGCCAGCAGGCCTCAGCAGGCTCAGTGCAGATTACCCTGGAGGGCGGTGGTGGTCTGGAGACCCCATGCCCCCGCCTAAAGAGGCAGCTGCTGATTGCTGCAGGGAAACTGCAGGCCTGGGGTTACCTGATCAAGAGGAGACTTGGGATTTGTGTGGGAGTCTGGTTTTTAAATGCTGGCAGCTGACATAAATGCTAAACATTGCCACGTGGGCCAAATAAAGCGGGTCTGTGGGTCCCTGTCAGCTCGTGGGCAGCTGTTTCCCACCCCCTGGATGAATCTCATGTCATTCCATCTACAAATGGAGAAACTGAGGCCCAGAAAGGCTCAGAGACACGCCCTGGGTCACAGGGCTGGAAGGAAAAAGCCAGAGCTTAGGTTCTTATGCCTGTCCCGGTCCAATTTGTCTTATTTCTCTGTCCTTCCCTGGACAGGCTGACCTCTGAGGCTTCAGACTGTACTGGTCGCCAGCTGGCCCCAGCCCAGAACCTCTGTAGGCCCCAGGGAGAGCATCACTCCTGGGAGGAGAGCACAGTGCTCCCAGGAACCCCAGGAAACAGACCTGATCTCCTCATTCAGCCCTGACTTGCTGGGTTACCTCAAGCAGCTCTCAAGCCCGCTCTGGGCCTCAGGTGTCTCCACAATGCCCTAGGGGTTGAAGGCAGCAAAACTTCAAAGCCCTTCAAAGTCCAGATCCAGAATATGCTTGTGCTGTCTCCGGGTGCTGGCAACATGATAGGGGCCTCCCAGTCATTGCCATTGCGCCACTGATGGCTGCCATGTGCCAGATCTGGGCATCACCTTCCCAGCCAAGGGCTGCTCTGCCACCCCAGGTCATGTGGGCCTGGCCTCCTGCATTTGCTCAGGCCTCTAGGGTCCCCCTGTGGATTCAAGGAAGGCCCCAAGCCTGATCTCACAAGTTTTTATTGCCTTGACCCCACTGGCACCATCTCTCCTTGCAGAAGTTCGTGAGCACAACCCTCCGGCCCACACTGATGCCCTACCCCGAGCTCTACAACTGGGACAGCTGTGCCCAGTTTGTCTCCGACTTCCTCACCATGGTGCCCCTGCCTGACCCCCTCAAGCCGGTAAGCACCACTCACAGGCTGCATGCCTGAGCCCACCAGGACTAAGATGGTGTGAGAAACAAACTCACCCATCCAAACCCAAAGAATTGACTTAGAGGCCGGGCGTGGTAGCTCACGCCTGTAATCCCAGCATTTTAGGAGGCCAAGGCGGGCGGATCACAAGGTCAGGAGTTTGAGACCAGTCTGACCAACATGGCGAAACCCCGTCTCTACTAAAAATACAAAAATTAGCAGGGCGTGATGGCGCATGCCTGTAATCCTAGCTACTGGGGAGGCTGAGGCAGGAGAATCGATTGAACCTGGGAAGCGGAAGTTGCAGTGAGCCAAGATGGCGCCACTGCACTCTAGCCTGAGTGATAAGAGCAAAACTCTCAAAAAACTCTCTCAAAAAAAAAAAAAAAAAAAGAATGGACTTAGAGACCTGGAGAACAGCGAAAGTGAGACTTTTAATGATGGTCTTGCAAGATTGGGTGTCTGATAGGCAGACACACCCAGCATAGTTTTAACAAGCAGTTTATCCCCTAGTGCGCAGGTCCCTCCCCTGGTTCCTCACAGGCTGAGTACTATGGGGTCACAATCTTCCCAGACATCGCCTATTGATTGTTAGGCAGGGGCTTTAGGTGTTTTTTCTAGGGTTGTTTTGCAGCATTTTGTTGCAACCCACAATGCATTGCAATCCTAGTTAGCTCAGGGGCTCTTTAAGTATTTGACTTATGACCTGAGTAGCTGGGCAGGCTGATAAGAACAGACAAAGCGAGCTACAAAGCGAGCTATTTTGCAGACTAGTAAACTTTTATCTTAGGCTAAACTTTTTTGGTTTGAGTGAGGGCAACTAAGGCGGTAGGTAAGGGGGAGGAAGGAGAAGGCTGACAAACAGGCATTGGCTATTCAAGCAAGGGCCTAGTATATCCTGGGTTTTTTGTAGTTTGCTGACCTAAGCCTATTCAAGGCACTTTGCCTTGGAAACGGATCAATGTGTACATTATTTCCTTCAATGGGATGTCAGGCACGGTCTGGGAAAAGGAAGCTCAGCCAGGCTCAGGGTACAGCCTCTCAGGGCCCCTAAGGGCAAACAGGCCTAGGCCACTTGCCGGAGAGAGACAGCCACTTGCCTGAGGACACACAGCAAGCCTGGGCTTCTGGTTCCCACCTCTTTTCTCCTTTGCATTCAGAGCTTCCCTGCCATGGCTTCAAGCGGTGCAGGAAAGAGAGAGGGGAGGCCCTGCTGCCCATGGCCCTAACCCCATCTTTGGGCTTCTGACCAACTTCGTCAGCTTCTCCTTCAGAATAGAGGGAGGGAGGAAGAAAGGGCAAGGTCAACAGTGGAGAACTGATAAAGGGAGGAGGAGGAAAGGTGGGGATCGAAGGAAGGGGGAGCATTGGAGCAAAACAGTAAACTTACCAATCAGAGGGCATTAGATCAGACACTCCTACAGTCCAGAAGGTTTCCCCTATCAGGAAGTCCATAGCCCCTTCAAATGACAGGCAAATGTGAATGGCATGGCGTCTGGTTGTCATTCCATTCTTAGCAGGCTCCCTGACCCCACAAGGGTTAGGGGCCCAAAGCAGGTCCAGCCTGTGCATTGGTCCTGGCTCCCCGCCCTGACAGGTGGTGGGCTGTCACCGGTGGGGAGGACAGGCTGGGGCAGCGGGGCCCCAGCTGTGCTGACCGTCCCACTGTGACCAGCCCTCGCACCTGTACTCCTCGACCACTGTGCTCAAGTACCAGAAGGGGAACTGCTTTGACTTCAGTACGCTGCTCTGCTCCATGCTTATCGGCTCTGGCTATGATGCTTACTGCGTCAACGGCTACGGCTCGCTGGACCTGTGCCACATGGACCTGACGCGGGAGGTGTGCCCACTCACTGTGAAGCCCAAGGAGGTATGGTCGGGCTTGAGCTGCCTGGGTTTCCCAAAGGATGAACATTCCTGGTGCTGTCGTGCCATCCTTAGAGACGTCCATCCCTGCCGCCTCATCCCCAGCCCTGGCCATGTGGACACAGATCCCTCACCACCAGCCCTTCCGCTGCCCTGGAGTTCATATTTCAAACCACCAGTGATTTATGTCCTCGGTGTCTTAACACATCCAGCCCAGTTTTCCAAGCTGGCTGTTCTTCTCTGTCTGTTGTAACTCAGTTTTCAGCTACTATGCTCCCTGCTTGGTAAATTTTATGAATGCCACATAGCTTATATCTTAAGTCAAACGATTCCAAATTTACCCTATGCATTTGATAAAAATCCAGGCAGCCATTTTTATATAAGAAAATAGGCCGGGTGCGGTGGCTCACGCCTGTAATCCCAGCACTTTGGGAGTCCAAGGCGAGCGAATCACTTGAGGTCAGGAGTTCGAGACCAGCCTGGCCAACATGGCGAAACCCTGTCTCTATCAAAAATACAAAAAAATTAGCCAGGCATGGTGGCATGTGCCTGTAGTCCCAGTTACTCAGGAGGCTGAGACAGGAGAATCACTTGAACCCGGGAGGCAAAGGCTGCAGTGAACTGAGATTGCGCCATTGCACTCCAGCCTGGGTGACAGAGCAAGACTCCATCTCAAAAAATAAATAAAATAAATAAAAAATAACAGACAAGTGGACAGACATTTGGTTCTCAGTCCCACACTCCCGAGGTAAAAAGCCCCCCACCACCCTGCTTTTTTTTTTTTGAGACAGGGTCTCTTCTACTCTGTCACTCAAGCTGGAGTGCAGTGGCATGATCTCAGCCCACTGCAACCTCAACCTCCTGGACTCAAGCCGTCCTCCTGCCTCAGCCTCCCAAGTAGCCGAGACTACAGGCATGTATCACCACGGCCAGCTAATTTTGTTTGTTTTTTATAGGTTCTCACTATGTTGTCCAGGCTGGTCGTGAACTCCTGGACTCAAGCAATCCTCCCGCCTCAGCCTTCCAAAGTGCTGGGATTATAGGCATGAGCCACCGTGCCTGGCCCTCAAGGCCCCTTTTTAATAGCAAAAAAAAAAAAAAAAATCACCAACTGTTCAGTGGCTGGTGGCTGTGTTTTTAGATCTGCTTATTAAGATCTCCATAAGGACCACAGGCTGCTGCAGACACAAGAAATACTCTGGAATGAATATCAGAATCACAAATGCATCTCTTTACATTTAGAAAATAGTCATGCTACAGACAGAAAATGCTCTTCATGAGGTGGATTAATTCCAGGACTCTGGGATCAGGGTCAGCCTCCCATGGGTGTCTGCAGCTTGGAGATGGGAATCCAGGGACCTGAGGCACCCAGCAGGATCACTGTGTACCTGGGTTATACCTGGGTGAGCACCCAGGGACCCCAGGGTGGGTGCTCTGGTGGGAGAAGGGCAAGACAGAAGGGGAGGCACAAGAAGAGCCTTGCTCTCTCAGGCCCACCTCCCCAAGAGAAGATGGAGCACGAGCTCTGCCATGGCTTTTGGCTTCAAAAGCCTCTGGCTGGGCGCGGTGGCTCATTTTGGGAGGCTGTAATCTCAGCATTTTGGGAGGCTGAGGCAAGTGGACCACTTGAGCCCAGGAGTTCCAGACCAGCCTGGCCAACATGGCAAAACCCCGTCTCTACTAAAAATATAAAAATTAGCTGGGTGTGGTGGTGCATGCCTGTAAACCCAGCTACTCGGGAGGCTGAGCCAGGAGAATCGCTTGAACCTGCAAGGTGGAGGTTGCAGTGAGCTGAGATCGCACCATTGCACTCCAGCCTGGGCAACAGAGGGATACTCTGGCTCCAAAAAAAAAAAAAAAAAAAAAAGCCTCTGAGCCCCCACCCGGGCATCTCAGCTCTCTCAGCTCAGCCAAAAGCTTAATGATTAACATTATATCAATAACAAACAGATGCAGAGAACTTTCGGGTTTAAAATCCGCTTTCATGTCCATTGTGCTCGTTGCTCCCCACGATGGCCCAGTGTGGTAGATATTGTCACTTTTATGTTACAGATGAGTATGTTGATGAAATCAAAAGGTAACATAATGTGGCCAAAGTCACACAGCAGGAAAATGGAGACTCAGGGACTGAGTCAGGTGAACTTGAAACGCTGGAGATTCACTATTTCTCCTTCATGACTATCACAGGTCCACCTCTGCAGCCTCTGCAGTGCTCTTTCCTGGGAATACTTCTTGCCACTTAGCACACATTTGTAGACACGCAAGCGTACACACACACACACACACACACACACACGGTTTCTTCTCCTTCCTGGCCCAGCAAACTGTTAAAGTCAACATATGAGGCCCTCCGATGACAAGATCTGAAAAATCCAACTCCTCACAATTCTCCCCACTTCTGGATCAGACCCAGGTCATGGCTAGGATGGGTGGTGAGGATTGAAGAGGAGAAAGCCACACCTCCTGAGCTCCTGGCCCTGACAGGTACCTCCCTCGGGCATTTTTTCTGTCTTTACTTCTCAGAAAGAGGCTGGGGAGAAAGTTCCTATTATTCTCACACCATGAACCTGAGATTCAGAGAAGTGAGAGGACCTCCCAAGGTCACGGAGCTGGAGCTGCATTTAGGGCCAGAAAGGCCACAGGCTACAGGAGTAGCTGCCATCCGCCGGTCTGAGGGACTGGCTGGGCGGGTCTCACCTCTTGGAGTTGCACATGTAAAGGGCGGATGCAGGGCCACTGACCCTTCCTCTTCTTTTGGGTGACAGACCATCAAGAAGGAGGAAAAGGTGCTGCCTAAGAAGTATACCATCAAACCCCCCAGGGACCTGTGCAGCAGGTTTGAGCAGGAGCAAGAGGTGAAGAAGCAGCAGGAGATCAGAGCCCAGGAGAAGAAGCGGCTGAGGGAGGAGGAGGAGCGCCTCATGGTGGGTCCTCAGCCCTGAATCCCCTGGACTCAGCTATCGAGAAAGGACTGCTAGGGATGGGAAAAGAGGCATAGGTCATGGAGGGGATGTGTGTATGGACCCCCCAACTAGGTCCACCTCACAATCACCCCCAACCTCTACCTGGCCCTGCAGGAATCTCCCACTGGTGGTCAGCCAGCTTCTCATGATGGACTCCTAACATCAGGGCACTGTACTGCCTGGGGCAGCCCATTCTATGCTAGGCAGCTCTGGTGTCCTCTTTGCTCTAGACTCTTACTGGGGATATACCTGCATACACCCTCCCATCCATTCATCCTCCCATCTCTCCTCCCATCCATCCTCCCATCTCCCCTCCCATCCATCCTCCCATTCGCCAATCCATCCATCCATCCATCCTCCCATCCATCCTCTGATCTCTCCTCCCATTCATCCTCCCATCTGTCCATCTCCCATCCATCCATCCTCCTACCCATCCTTCCATCCATCCATCCTCCCATCCACCCATCCTCCCATCCATCTGTCCTCCCACCCACCTCCCATCCATCCATCCTCTCAACCATCCATTCTCCCATCTCTCCTCCCATCCATCCTTCCATCCATCCATCCTCCCACCCATCCTCCCATCCATCCATCTTCCCATCTATCCATCCATCCTCCCATCCATCATCCTCCCATCCATCCATCCTCCCATCCACCCTCCGATCTCTCCTCCCATCCATCCTCCGATCTCTCCTCCCATCCATCTTCCCATCCATCCATCCTCCCATCCATCCTCCCTCCATCCTCCCATCTGTCCATGCTCCCATCTATCCACCCTCCTACCCACCTATTCTCCCATCCATCCATCATCCCACTCATCCTCCCATCCATCCATCCATTCTCCCATCCATCCTCTCATCCATCCATCCTCCCATCCATCCTTCCATCCATCCATCCTCCCACCATCCTCCCATCCATCCATCCTCCCATCCACCCATCCTCCCATCCATCCTCCCATTTCACCTCCCATCCATCCTCCCATCCATCCATCCTCCCATCCATCCATCCTCTCATCCATGCTTCCATCCATCCATTCTCCCATCCTCCCATCCACCCATCCTCCCATCCACCCATCCTCCCATCCTCTCATCCATCTATCCTCCCATCCACCCATCCTCCCATCCATCCATCCTCCCACCCACCCTCCCATCCGTCCATCCTCCCAACCATCCATCTTCCCATCCATTCTCCCATCCATCCTCCCACCATCCTCTGATCCAGCCATCCTTCCTTCCATTTCTCCTCCAACCCATCCTCCCATCCGTCCATCCTCCCATCCATCCACCCTCCTACCCACTGTTCTCCCATCCATCCATTGTCCCACTCATCCTCCCATCCATCCATCCTCCCATTTCTCCTCCCATCCATCCTCCCATCCATCCATCCTCCCATCCATCCATCCTCTCATCCATGCTTCCATCCATCCATCCTCCCACCCTCCCACCCACCCATCCACCCATCCCGCCATCCTCCCATCCATCCATCCTCCCATCCACCCATCCTCCCATCCATCCATCCATCCATCCTCCCACCCACCCTCCCATCCGTCCATCCTCCCACCCACCCTCCCATCCATCCATCCTCCCATCCATTCTCTCACCATCCTCTGATCCATCCATCCTTCCTTCCATTTCTCCTCCAACCCATCCTCCCATCCATCCACCCTCCTACCCACTGTTCTCCCATCCATCCATTGTCTCACTCATCCTCCCATCCATCCATCCTCCCATCCACCCATCCTCCCATCCATCCATCCTCCCATCCACCCATCCTCCCACCTATCCTCCCATCCACCCATCCTCCCATCCATCCATCCTCCCCTCTCTCCTCCCATGCATCCTCCTATCCATCTATCCTGCCATCAGTCCTCTCATCCCTCCTGCCAGCCATCCTCCCACCCATCTCCCATCTCTTCTTCCAACTCCACACTCCTATCCTTCCTCCAATCCTCTTTCCCCACTCCCTTCTTTCCTTTCCTTCCATAGAGTATTCCTTGAGCTTCTTTTCTGGTCCAGACCTATTTATACATAACAATGAACAACAAGACAGTCACAGTTCTCTCAGAGGGAGGCAGATAAGAAAGGTACTTGGTCTCCCATTTCCTTTCTGTGGATGAAACCTCACCCAAAGTCATAACATATAAAGCCGGTAACCCCCAGATGCCCAGTGCCCCAAAGAGTCCGATTTGTAAACCACAGATCTAGTCAGACTCTCCCATTGTTTTGATTTTACAAATGGGCTCAGTGGTTGGGTGATGGGAGGGGAGGTGGGCCGTCACACTCCGGTTGATGGTGCAGTCTACATCAGAACTCAGCTCTCCTGCTGGTTCCCCAGCCCCAGGGAGATGTCTGGGCCCCTGACACTCCTCTTCCAGCCATCTGACTCGTAGTCACCCACCTTTCCTTGGCAGGAAGCGGAGAAGGCAAAGCCGGATGCCCTGCATGGCCTGCGGGTGCACTCCTGGGTCCTTGTGCTATCGGGGAAGCGCGAGGTGCCTGAGAACTTCTTCATCGACCCATTCACAGGACATAGTTACAGCACCCAGGATGAGCACTTCCTGGGCATCGAAAGCCTGTGGAACCACAAGAACTACTGGATCAACATGCAGGATTGCTGGAACTGCTGCAAGGTGCCTAGGGAGGGGGAGCTGGGTGGGTGTGGCAGGCACAGTGCAGGTGATAGGAATAGAGGGAAGCAATGGCAGCCAGACCTTGGGGAGAGCGGGACACCAGGCCACGAGGGCTTTGAACCTTCTCCATAGCTGCGTCTCCATGGCCCACTCCCTTGCCCATGAATAACCATTCTGATACGATTATTGTCTCTCCTGATTTGTGTATCCTTCTAAAATGTGGATTGTTTGAATGCATTTTTTTAAAACTCTATATTGAAGTGTAACCTACATGCAGAAAAGTACACTCATCCCACGCATACATACAGTTCAATGAAATTCCACAAATTGAACACACCTTGGTTTCCTACACCCAGATCAAGAAATAGAATATTGCCCAAACCCCAGAAAGTCCCTTTGCACAATTACTATCTTCCCCCAAATGTATTTTTAACTCACGTATGTGGCACTGGTACACACACGCACCTACAAGAGGATACAGAGGAGGTCACAATCCTAAGTGTACATACCATTGAATTATCACACACTGAACACACCTGTGTAGCCAGGACCATTAGAAGCCCCCTCATGTCTCCTCCTGGCCACCAACCCTACCATCGTCCCCAGAGTTAAGCACTATCTTGACTTCTAACGACATCCATTAGTTTCATCTGTTTTTGGAGTTTACATCAGTTGAATCACACAGTGATTCAATACTCTTACTCTTGGATTCCTTCACTCATTATGTTTATGAAATTCATTGTGGTTTTTTTGTGTGGTTTGTTCATTTTCATTTTTTATTACTTTCCATTATTTGAATACACCAGAACTTATTTGTCCTTTCTACCGTTGCACATTGAGACTGTGTCCAGTTTGGGACTATTTTGAATAATGCCACCATGAATATTTGTATACATATATTTCAGTGAACACATACACACATTTCTGTTGGGTAACTACTGAGGGGTGGAATCGCTGAGTCACAGGGTGGGCACATACTCAGTTTTAGTAGATACTGCCCGATTTCTCAAGTGATTGCATCCATTTACACTCCCACCAGCAATGTATGAGGGTTCTCAGAGCTCTAGCCACATCCTTGCCAATACTGGATACTTTCTTTTCCATTTTAGCTATTGTAGTGGACATGTAATGGTATTGCACTGTGGTTTTATTTAATGCAATTGATTTTTGGCTGAGTGTGGGGGCTCACACCTGTAATCCCAGCACTTTGGGAGGCTGAGGAGGGTGGATCATTTGAAGTCAGGAGTTCAAGACCAGCCTGGCCAACATGGTGAAACCCCGTCTCTACTAAAAATACAAAAAATAGCCAAGTGTGGTGGTGGGCACCTGTAATCCCAGCTACTTGGGAGGCTGAGGCAGAAGAATTGCTTGAATCCGGGAGGCGGAGGTTGTAGTGAGCCTATATTGCGTCACTGCACTCCAGCCTGGGCGACAAAGCAAGACTCTGTCTCAAAAAAAAAAAAAGGCAATTGCTTTTTGCAAACTGTTCACATATCCAGTAAGTTTTAAACCTGCTTATTCATTTTAAAAATTAATCTGTAAAGACTTTGGGGTTTTCTGCATATACAATCAGTTCTATAGCTGAATGATGGCCATTTTGTTTCTTCATTTTTAATCCTTATACTTTTTCATTTCTTTTTCTTGTTTTATTTCTCTGGTTAGTACATCCAGTATAATGTCAAATTGAAGTGGGGATTCTGAACATCCTTGTCTCAGTCCTGATTCACAAGTAACGCCTTAGTATCATAACATTTCACTATTTGTGTGATGTTTATCTTGACTGTAGGGTTTTTATAGCTAGCTACCCTTTATTTAACTAAGGGATTTCTTTCTCAGTTCACTAGCAGGTTTTTTTTTTAATCAAACAAAATTTGTTTATATCAAATGTTTTTTTCATCTATTAAATGATCATAATTTTTTCTTCTATTAAGTGGTAAATTAGACTGATTGTGTTCCCCCCTTTTTTAAATTGAGGTGTAATTGACATAACATAAATCCACTAAAGTGCACAAGTTAGTGGCTTTTAGTATATTTACAAGATTGTGCAACTATCACCACTATCTAATTCCAGAATTTTTTCATCACCCCAAAAGAAGATTTTTATTTTTTGAGACAGGGTCTTCCTTTGTTGACCAGGCTGGAGTGCAGTGATGCAATCACGGCTCACTGCAACCTCTGGACTCAAGCAATTCTTCCACCTCAGCCTCCCGAGTAGCTGGGACTACAGACTACAGGCATGTGCCACTATGCCTAGCTAATTTTTGTATTTTTTATAGAGACAAAAAATGGGTTTTGCAATGTTGCCCAGGTTGGTCTCAAGCAAGCCACCCACGTTGGCCTCCAAAAGTGCTGGGATTACAGGCTTGAACCACTGTCCTGGGCCCCAAAAAGAAGATTGTGATTGAGATTATACTGGATCCATAGATCAATTGAGAGAGAACCGTTTTCTTAACAATATTGAATTTTTCACCCATGAACATGGTATCTCTCTTCAGTTATTTAAGTCTTTTAAAATTTCTGTCAGCAACATTTTGTAGGTTTCAGTATACAGTTCTTGCACATCTTTTGTCAGATTTATTCCTAAATATTTTGCTCTTTGATGCTATGATTTTTTAAAATTTCACCTTCTGACTATTCTTTGTTAGTGAATAGAAATGCAGTTGATTTTTACATATTGATCTTCTATCCTGAAATCTTCCCAAATTCACTTATTTGCCCTAATAGCCTTTGCGTGGATTCCATCAATGTTTATACAGATAATTATGTTATCTGTGAATAAAAACAGTTTTACTTCTTTTCCCATCTGGATGCTTTTCTTGCCTTATCACACTGGCTGGAATCATCAGTAAATGTTAAACAGAAGTGATGAAAGCAAACCTGTTTATTCCTGATCTTATGGAGAGCATTTAGTCTGATACCATTAAGTATAGTATTAGCCACAGGTTTCTCTTATTGGTTCCCATTATCAAATAAAGGAAGTTTTTCTCCAGTCCTAGTTTGCTGAGAGTTTTTTCAGAAATAGATGCTAGATTTTTGTCAGATACTTTTTCTGAGTCTATTGAGATTATTATGATTTTTCTTTTTTAGTTTATCTACATGGTAAGTTACTTGGATTGATTTTGAATATTAGACTAACCATGGTTTTCCTGGGATAAACCTCATTTCATTGTGATGGTTAAATCTTTTATATATTATTGGTGTTGAACTGAAAATTTTGCTTAGAATTTCTGTATCTTTGTTGAAGAGAGATATTGTTCTGTAGTTTTCTTAGAATATATTTGCCAGGTTTTGGTATCACAGTAATGCTGGCCTCATGGAATGAGTTGGGAAGTTTCCCTTTTCTTCAGTTTTCTGGATGAGTTTCTGTAGAATTGGCATGATTTCCTTTGTACGTTTGCTGGACTTCACAAGTGAAGCCATCTGGGGCTGGAATTTTCTTTGTGGAAGGATTTTAAGGTACAAATTCAATAGGAAGACTCAAGTTCTTTTTGAGTGAGGTTTGGTGTTTGTATCTTTCAAGAAATTTGTCCATTTCATTTGTTTTCAAATTTATTGTTATGAAAGTGTTCAAAATAGCTCCTTATTTTCCTTCTAATATGTTAGAGTCTTTAGTGACATTACCCCATTCATTCTTAATATTGGTAGTTTGTGTGTTCTCTCTTTTGCTCCTGATCAATCTGGTTAGAGGTTTATCAATTTTGTTGCTCTTGATGCAGGGGCAGGCCCCAAAATCAGGGCTTTGCCAGTGAGGATTCGTGGCTTTTTCCAGGAAAGAATTCAAGGGCAAGCTGGTGGTGTTAGAGGCAACTTTTCTTGAAGTGGCAGCGTATGGCAGCAGCAGATGGACTGCTCCTTGTGGAGCAGGGCTACCCCATAGGCAGTGTGCCCAGATTGTAACCATCCAACGGGTTCACCTTGCCAGCTGCCTAGACAGAGCTGATTCAAGACTGGGGAATTGCAATAGAGAAAGAGTAATTCACGCAGAGCAGGCTGTGTAGGAGACCAGAGTTTTGTTATTATTCAAATCAGTCTCCCAGAGCATTCGTGCATTCAGGGAGCAGAGTTTTTAGGGACAACTTGGTGGGCTGGGGGATGCCAGGGAACCAGGAGTGCTGATTGGTCAGAGATGAAATCATAGAAAGTCAAAGCTGTCTTCTTGCACCAAGTCAGTTCCTGGGTGGGGCTCGCAAGATCAGATGAGCCAGTTTATCCATCTGGTGGTGCCATCTGATCCATCAAGTGTAGGGCCTGCAAAATATCTCAAGCACTGATCTTAGGAGCAGTTTAGGGAGGGTCAGAATCTTGTAGCCTCCAGCTGCATGACTCCTAAACCATAATTTCTAATCTTGTAGCTAATCTAGTCCCTAAGCAAGAAGGAGGTCTGCTTTGGGAAAGGGCTGTTATTGCCTTTGTTTTAAACTATAATAAACTAAGTTTCTCCCAAAGTTAGTTCAGCCTTCACCTAGGAATGAACAAGGACAGCTTGGAGGTTAGAAGCAAGATGGAGTCGATTGAGATCTCTTTCAGTGTCTCAGTCATAATTGTGCAAAGGTAGTTTCAAGAGTAGCGGCTCAGAGGCAGTTCCACAGTCACATTTATATCCACTTTAATCATATGCAAATTAAGGGGCAGATTATGCAGAAATTTCTAGAAATAGAGTGGTAACCTCTGGTTCACTTTGTCATTGCCATGGAAAGGTGTAATTTCTGGGTGTTGCCTTGGCCCCGTTTTAGCTAGTCCTCAATTTGGTCCAGTGTCTGAGCCCCCAGCTTGGAAGTCAAGTCCCACCTTCTGGTCAGTAAGTCCCACCTTATTGTCAATAAACCAGTTTTTGGTTTTGTGGTTTTTCTCCGTTGTTTTTGTTTTCTATCTCATTGATGTCCACTCTGATCTTTATTATTTTATACTTTATGCTTATTTTGAGCTTCATTTACTTTTTTCTAGTTTCTTAAGGTGGAAGCTGAGATGATTCATCTAAGACTGTTCTTTTTTTTTTTTTTTTTTTTTGAGACAGAGTTTCCCTCTTGTTGCCCAGGCTGGAGTGCAATGGCGCGATCTTCACTCACTGCAATCTCCACCTCCTGGGTTCAAGCGATTCTCCTGGCTCAGCCTCCCGAGTAGCTGAGATTACAGGCATGCACCACGCCCAGCTAAGCCTGTTCTTTTCTAACATAAGCCTTCTTTCTCTCGGAAGTACTACTTTAGTGACATCCCACACATTTTACTCTATCATGTATTCATTTTCTTTCCATTCAATATGATCTCCAATTTCCCTTTTAATTTCTCCTTTAATTCATGGGCCATTTGAAAATGTGTTTAGTTTGCAGATATTTAGAAACTCTCTAGAGATATTTCTATTGTTGATTTCTAATTTAATTCTGTAGTGATTAGAGAATATAACTTGGTATGACTTCTATTATTTTACACTTGCTATAGTTTGTTTTATGGACCATAATATGGTCTGTCTAGGAAATTCACCAAATTCTTTATTTTATTTTATTTTATTTTTATTGATCATTCTTGGGTGTTTCTCACAGAGGGGGATTTGGCAGGGTCATAGGACACTAGTGGAGGGAAGGTCAGCAGACAAACAAGTGAACAAAGGTCTCTGGTTTTCCTAGGCAGAGTGTCTGTGTCCCTGGGTACTTGAGATTAGGGAGTGGTGATGACTCTTAAGGAGCATGCTGCCTTCAAGCATCTGTTTAACAAAGCACATCTTGCACCGCCCTTAATCCATTTAACCCTGAGTGGACACAGCACATGTTTCAGAGAGCACAGGGTTGGGGGTAAGGTCATAGATCAACAGGATCCCAAGGCAGAAGAATTTTTCTTAGTACAGAACAAAATGAAAAGTCTCCCATGTCTACTTCTTTCTACACAGACACGGCAACCATCCGATTTCTCAATCTTTTCCCCACCTTGCCCCCCTTTCTACTCCAGAAAACCACCATCGTCATCATGGCCCATTCTCAATGAGCTGTTGGGTACACCTCCCAGACGGGGTGGTGGCCGGGCAAAGGGGCTCCTCACTTCCCAGTAGGGGCGGCCAGGCAGAGGCGCCCCTCAGCTCCCGGACCGGGTGGCTGGCCGAGCGGGCGGCTGACCCCCCCACCTCCCTCCCGGACGGGGCGGCTGGCCGGGAGGGGGCGCTGACCCCCCCCCCACCTCCCTCCCGGACAGAGCGGCTGGCCGGGCGGGGGGCTGAGCCCCCCACCTCCCTCCCGGACGGGGCGGCTGGCCGGGCAGAGGGGCTCCTCACTTCCCAGTAGGGGCGGCCGGGCAGAGGTGCCCCTCACCTCCCGGACGGGGCGGCTGGCCGGGCGGGGGGCTGAGCCCCCCACCTCCCTCCCGGATGGGGCGGCTGGCCGGGCGGGGGGCTGAGCCCCCCACCTCCCTCCCGGACGGGGTGGCTGGCCGGGCGGGGGGGCTGAGCCCCCCCACCTCCCTCCCGGACGGAGCGGATGGCCGGGCGGGGGGCTGACCCCCCCACCTCCTTCCCGGACGGGACGGCTGGCCAGGTGGGGGCTGACCCCCCCACCTCCCTCCCGGACGGGGCAGCTGGCTAGGCAGAGGGGCTCCTCACTTCCCAGTAGGGGCGGCCGGGCAGAGGCACCCCTCAGCTCCCGGACCGGGTGGCTGGCCAGGCGGGGGGCTGACCCCCCCATCTCCCTCCCAGACGGGGCAGCTGGCCGGGCAGGGGGCTGACCCCCCCACCTCCTTCCCGGACGGGGCGGCTGGCCGGGCGGGGGGCTGAGCCCCCGACCTCCCTCCCGGACAGGGCGGCTGGCCGGGAGGGGGCGCTGACCCCCCCACCTCCCTCCCGGATGGAGCGGCTGGCCGGGCGGGGGGCTGAGCCCCCCACCTCCCTCCCGGACGGGGCGGCTGGCCGGGCAGAGGGGCTCCTCACTTCCCAGTAGGGGCGGCCGGGCAGAGGCGCCCCTCACCTCCCGGACGGGGCGGCTGGCCGGGTGGGGGGCTGAGCCCCCCACCTCCCTCCCGGACGGGGCGGCTGGCCAGGTGGGGGGCTGAGCCCCCCACCTCCCTCCCAGACGGGGCGGCTGGCCGGGCGGGGGGCTGACCCCCCCCACCTCCCTCCCGGACGGAGCGACTGGCCAGGCGGGGGGCTGACCCCCCCACCTCCCTCCCGGATGGAGCGGCTGGCCGGGCGGGGGGCTGAGCCCCCCACCTCCCTCCCGGACGGGGCGGCTGGCTGGGCAGAGGGGCTCCTGGCTGGGCAGAGGGGCTCCTCACTTCCCAGTAGGGGCAGCCGGGCAGAGGCGCCCCTCACCTCCCGGACGGGGCGGCTGGCCGGGCAGGGGGCTGAGCCCCCCACCTCCCTCCCGGACGGGGCGGCTGGCCGGGCGGGGGGCTGACCCCCACCTCCCTCCCGGACGGGGTGGCTGCTGGGCGGAGACGCTCCTCACTTCCCAGACGGGGTGGCAGCCAGGTGGAGGGGCTCCTCACTTCTCAGACGGGGCGGCCGGGCAGAGACGCTCCTCACCTCCCAGACGGGGTCGCAGCCGGGCCGAGGCGCTCCTCACATCCCAGACGGGGCGGCGGGGCAGAGGCGCTCCCCACATCTCAGACGATGGGCTGCCGGGCAGAGACGCTCCTCACTTCCTAGATGGGATGGCGGCCGGGACGAGGCGCTCCTCACTTCCCAGGTGGGATGGCGGCCGGGCAGAGACGCTCCTCACTTTCCAGACTGGGCAGCCAGGCAGAGGGGCTCCTCACATCCCAGACGATGGGCAGCCAGGCAGAGATGCTCCTCACTTCCCAGACGGGGTGGCGGCCGGGCAGAGACTGCAATCTCCGCACTTTGGGGGGCCAAGGCAGGCGGCTGGGAGGTGGAGGCCGTAGCGAGCCGAGATCACGCCACTGCACTCCAGCCTGGGCACCATTGAGCACTGAGTGAATGAGACTCCGTCTGCAATCCCGGCACCTCGGGAGGCCGAGGCTGGCAGATCACTCGCGGCTAGGAGCTGGAGACCAGTCCGGCCAACACAGCGAAACCCCGTCCCCACCAAAAAAACACGAAAACCAGTCAGGCGTGGCGGCGCGCGCCTGCAATCGCAGGCACTCGGCAGGCTGAGGCAGGAGAATCAGGCAGGGAGGCTGCAGCGAGCCGAGATGGCAGCAGTACAGTCCACCTTTGGCCCGGCATGAGAGGGAGACCGTGGAAAGGAGAGGGAGAGGGAGACGGGAGAGGGAGAGGGAGAGGGAGACGGGAGAGGGAGAGGGAGACGGGAGAGGGAGAGGGAGACGGGAGAGGGAGAGGGAGAGGGCACCAAATTCTTAATATAGTGAATTTTCTGTGTGTACTTGACAAGAATGTGTATTTTGCTGTTGGGTGGAATGTTCTATAAATGTCAATAATCTCAAGTTGATTGATAGTGTTATTCAAATCTTATATATCTTTGCTGATTTTCTGCCTACATTTCTTTCCATTATTGACAACATTATTGAAATGTTGGGCTACAATTTTGGATTTCTCTATTTCTTCTTTCAGTTCTATCAGTATTTGCTTCATGTATTTTGAAGCCCTGCTATTAGATGAGTAAATGTTTGAGATTGCTATGTCCTCATGATGAATTAACCTCTCTATCGGTATGAAATAATCAGCTTTATCCCTAGTAATATTTTTCATTCTGATGTCTATTTTGTCTGATATTAATATAGCCACTGGAGCTTTGATTTGTGTTAGCATTGGTTATCCTCTTTGCAGAACTGTGAGTCCATTAAACCTCTTTTTCTTTGCAAATTACCCAGTCTCGGGTATGTCTATCAGTGCTCTTTCGTTGTCTCGAAGGCACTCTGTTTCTGACCAGGCCAGTTTCCCTTGGGCCCTTTTTAAAGTGACCCTGAGGAACGGCTCGCTCATTTGTTTGGTGGCTTGGACTGTCTGTCCATCTGCATGGCGGATGTAGCCAGTCTGCTGCTCCTGAACTCCCGTCTCACCATCCTGTCCCAGCTGCTCTCATGGTGTATGAGCCTCTTCCTGCAACAACAGGTCAGAATACTTTGGGGCAGCAAGTAGGTCAGCTACCTCATCCCTTTAGTTACACTCAGTACATTGCCAGCATTGATGGGAGGTGCAGGTTGTTCACAGGCTTAACACCAAAACTGCCTGGGAGTCCATGGTCAAGTTTTGCAGTAGTCAGGACCTGGAAATGTACAGAAAGCTGTCTCATCTTCCTTTGACCGAGTTATCATGGAGATAACTCAAGTGATAATCACTCGTTCTGTTGCTACCGCCATCACACATCCCTTCTGCATGATTACTGAGATTTGTGGTACAATTCACTGACAGAGAGTCCAAGTACTGTGAACTTTGTGACTCCATAGTAACCATCTATTGAGAAGAAGGCATCCTAGGATTTTTCCTGTGTCTTATTCCTCACCTCCTAGGCAACATTATTTCTTTATGGCTCTGTAACTCACTGGCCTACCTCATCAATACCTATGCACTCTGGTGGGGCATGGCGGCTTACGCCTGTAATCCTGATACTTTGGGAGGATGAGGTGAGAGGATCGCTTGAGCTCAGGAGTTTGAGACAAGCCTGGGCAACAAAGTGAGACCTCGTCTCTATAAAAAAAAATTCAAAAAAATTAGCCAGGCATGATGGCATGCACCTGTAGTCCCAGCTACTAGGGAGGCTGAGGTGGGACGATTGCTTGAGCCCGGGAGGTCAAGGGTGCAGTAAGCCATGATTGTGCCACTGCACTCCAGCCTGGGCAACAGAGAGAGAGAGTCTCTCTCTCTCTGTCACACACACACACACACACATACGCACTGGACAGTGAGGTTTCTATCGGGAATGAAATGAAGAGTATGAAGAGTTATTCTCAAGATGTCACAGCACTGTTTGCCAGTATGTTGACCTATCCCTTTGTGCTTGTCTCTAATCTTATGGCTGTCAACAGCCATGGGCTTGCTGGTGGACCCCCTTCTTCCTTCCCAGTATATACTACTTGCATAAATTGCTGGTGCATGCTACAAAAAGAGGGAAATATGAGCCGAGGAAATAGCTTGTTTTTCCCAAAGCATCCCTTTGGGAAGACTTGTTGTGACCTGAGAATGCTAATTTGAAGATGTAGGGCGGGACAGTGACATTTCTATAGTCCCAGATGCACCAAATTATGGGAGACAATGTTGATTTCTATATAGTGTTCCACACTTTTATTTTATTTTATTTTTGAGACAGACTCTTGCTCTGTCACCCAGGCTGGAGTGCAGTGGTGTGATCTTGGCACACTGCAATCCCCGCCTCCCGGGTTCAAGTGATCTTTTCACCTCAGCCTCCTGAGTAGCTGGGATTACAGGCATGCACTACCACAAGTGGCTAATTTTTTTGTATTTTTAGTAGAGACAGGGTTTCACCATTTTGGCCAGGCTGGTCTTGAACTCCTGACCTCAAGTGATCTGCCCACCTTGGCCTCCCAAAGTGTTGGGATTACAGGTGTGAGCCACTGTACCTGATGACCTGCTTTTTTAATGGTCATTTAGTCTTGGGGAATGAATAAATAAGTAAATAAGTGTCAGAGGGGCGACTGCCAGCCCCTGCGGGAGACAGGCAGACTTGATGCATGATTGCTTTGCCGGTTGCTCTGTCTTTGTGAAGAAGTCAGAAGCTCTGAGATGAGAAACTTCTGCCTTCAGCAAAGGAGACGCCTCTCGTCACTCTGCCTCCCTTAGGCACTGATTCCAGGGTTGTGGGAAGTAACACTCAGTAGATGCTTAGAATAGTCTCTAGCTGTTCAATAAATGTTAACTATTGTTGCTCCCATCTTACAGGTAAGGAAACTGAGGCCAAGTAAAGTGAGATCATTTCTCCCACACCACACAGAGGGGGCACTGCCCTCCCCCAGGGCCTGGGCTCATAAGCACCATGGTGGTCGGTGTCCTCTGAAGGATAACAGCCCTTCAGAGGATGCTACAGTCCTTCAGCCCCTCTTCCAGCCTGAATGTCCTCGTCTCATCCATCAGGCTCCGAGGTGAAGGTGGAAGTGAGGCCAGAGGGACAGTGCTGTGCCAAGTGAGGGCATGAGGAAGAGATGATGGCATAGGCTGTCACTTTTACCAGCACATGAACATTGGAGCAGCTGCTTTGTTTCTTCAAAGAACCTTGAAATAGCGAGGGGTTGGAGGAGGATGGCAAGGCATCCACAGAGTGACTGCCTGGCGCAAACGTACCCTGGGCACATGGATGTGGCTGTTGTCCATTCAATTATGCTTTTTCTAAAGAAATAGAACTTAAGTTAAAGTAACAAAGCATAATATCTAACTACTGCTTACACTGGTTTACAAAAGTAACAAAATTTAGGCCAAGAGTGCGAATAGGTTGGCCGGGCACAGTGGCTCACGCCTTTAATCCCAGGACTTTGAGAGGCCGAGGTAGGTGGATCACTTGAGGCCAGGAGTTCAAGACCAGCCTGGCCAACATGGTGAAACCCTATCTCTACTAAAAATACACAAATTAGCTGGGTGTGGTGGCGGGCACCTGTAATCCCACCTACTCGGGAGGCTGAGGCATGAGAATCGCTTGAACCCAGGAGGCAGAGGTTGCAGTGAGCTGAGATCATGCCACTGCACTCCAGCCTGGGCAACAGAGCAAGACTCCATCTGAAAAAAAAAAAAAAGAGTGAAAAAAGGCAAATATCTGTACAATTGGGTTCCTATCCACTAAGCCCATTAAGCTTTGCCATAGTCGCTGTGACATCTACCAGCAGTTCTCTCCCCAACTCTCCTCTGTTGTGCCCCCCACTTCTCTCCCCTCCACCCACGAGCTAGGGCAGAGAAATACTCAGGAGCCCTCCCAGGACCCACACATGACAGTGAGTACTAGGCTTAGAGTTGGCTTCAGGACAGCTTAATATTAACACCCCTCCAGGGAGCTGTTCTGCAGCCTCTGATTTCCTCTGGAACATGATTTAGGGTGGGGAGAACACCTTGCTCTAGGAAGGTTGATTAGAATGTGAGGTGCTCCCCACCTTCTAGGAATTATCTGACAGATGAGCCACTTTTATTGAGGGGACTGAGGACTCAGGTGGGCTGGGTGAAAAGAGGTCAGGAGTTTGAGACCAGCCTGACCAACATGGTGAAACCCTGTCTCTACTAAAAATGCAAAAATTAGCTGGGCTGTGGTGGCGAGCACTTGTAGTCCCAGCTACTCAGGAGACTGAGGTAGGAGAATCACTTGAACCGGGGAGATAGAGGTTGCAGTGAGCCGAGATCATACCACTGCACTCCAGCCTGGGCAACAGAGGGAGACCCTGTCTCAAAAAAAAAAAGAAAAGAAAAATAAAAGAAGGTGGCAGACACACTCCATGGAGGAGAAATTCCCACCCACCTGCTGTTTTTTTTTTTTTTTTTGGAGAGACAGGGTCTTACTCTGTCTCCCAGGCTGGAGTACAGTGGTGTGTTCACAGCTCGCTGCAGCCTCAACTTCCTGGAATCAAGTGATCCTCCTGCCTCAGCCTCCCAAGTAGTCAGAACTACAGGTGCATAACACCATGCACTGGCTTAAAAAAAAAAAAAAAAAAGGCCAGGCACGGTGCCTCATGCCTGTAATCCCAGTACTTTGGGAGGCCAAGGCAGGTGTATCACTTGAGGTCAGGAGTTTGAAACCAGCCTGGCCAAAATGGTGAAACCCCATCTCTACTAAAAATATAAAAATGAGCCAGGCATGGTGGCATGTGCCTGTAATCCCAGATACTCAGGAGGCTGAGGCAGGAAAATCGCTTGAACCTGGGAGGCAGAGGTTGCAGTGAGCCGAGATCATGCCACTGCACTCCAGCCGGGGCGACAGAGTGAGACTCTGTCTCAAAAAAAAAAAAGAAAAGAAATTGTGGAGATGGGATCTCCCTTTGCTACCCAGGCTGGTCTTGAACTCCTGGGCTCAAGTGATCCTTCTGTGTTGGCCTCCCAAAGTGCTGGAACTACAGGCATGAGCCACCATGCCCGGCTCTCCACCTGCTTCTTATGTATAACCTCCACGTGTGCCTGCCTATTTCCCTTGTTCCTGGCATGGGTAAAATAAACAGGAGGAAGCTTTTTAAAAAACCTTCCACTTCCTGGGAGTTGCTAGACCCTTCTGCCATCAAATCTTGCTGGTTTGTTTTCATTGGCTCTAAGCACTGCCCGGCCGATGCGGAAAGACCTGCACATCCAGGTCTAGCCCAGGTCAGAGAGCCTCCTTGTCTTTCACAGAGGTCAACACGAGATTTCCTCACAGGGAGGCTGAATGATGGGCAGGGAGTTCTGCTCCCCCTCGGGGCCTCAGTTTCCCTGTTGGGATGAGGAGTGTGGGCATGGACTCTCAGAGCCACCTGGGACTGACGTTCTGCTTCCCCAAGCCCTGGGCCCAGGTCCCTTCTCTGCCCCGGAGTAGCCATCTCCCAACTCCCCATGGATCAGGTGGGGACGTGGTGGCTGTGGGGTACACTCAGTTGACTGCCCTCATCCCCAACAGGACTTGATCTTTGACCTGGGTGACCCTGTGAGATGGGAGTACATGCTCCTGGGGACTGATAAGTCTCAGCTGTCCTTGACTGAAGAAGACGACAGTGGCATAAACGATGAGGATGATGTGGAAAATCTGGTGAGTCTCAGCAGCTCGAGAGCCCAGGGAATGTGTGTGAAGGCTTCAGGGAGCCTGACAAGTGTCCCCAGCAGCATATGTGTGGCAGTGGGGGATGGCCCAAGTAGACCAGTGATGGGTTCCTCAAAGCAGGAAGGCTTGAGCAATTCCCTTATTTTACAGATGGGCACATTGAGGCCCAGAAAGGCCAGTAACCTACCCAGGACCTCCCAGTGGGTTAGGGAAGGGACAAGACTTGAAGTCAGGTCTTCTGCCCCCCATATCGTCCACCTTGTTCAGGAGTTGCCCTGCTCCTTTGGAAAGCATGCCCCTTGCCAGCCTGGGCAACATAGTGGGACCCTGTCTCTACAAGAAAATTTAAAAATTAGCTGGCTGTGGTGGCATGCACCTGTTGTCCCAGCTACTTGGGAGGCTGAGGCAGGAGGATCACTTGAGACTGGGAGGCCGAAGCTGCAGTGAGCCATGTTCATGCCACTGCATTCCAGCCTGGGCAACCCCACCCCACCACAAAAAATAAAAATAAAAATAAATTTAGAAAAAGAAAGTTTCAGAGCGGGGTCATAAGACCCCGCTCTGCAACCCCCTGGGAGTCCCAGAGCTGGCTGTTCTCAGTTCTATCCCAAGTAGCCATCATGAGCACCACATGCTGCCAGGCCTTTCTTGTCTGTTCTGTCAGTTCCTCTGAAAGTCATTGGCCAGGGCCTTACCCACATCACCAGCCTCCCTTCTCTGAATTCAGTTTCAGCCTTTATGTGAAATGGAGGCAGAAGGATCATAGTTGTATTCATAGTAATTCTAATAAGTGCATTCGTCTGGCATCACAAAGCACCACAGATGCGGTTGCTTAAATGACAGAAATTAATTTTCTTACAGTTCTGGAGGCTGGAAGTCTGAGATCAAGGTGTGGACAGGGTTGGTTCCTTCTGAGCCCCCTGTCCTCGGCTTGTAGATGGCTGTCTTCTCCCTGTCTTCACATTGTCTTCCCTCTGTACAAATCTATGTCCTAATCTGTTCTTATAAGGACACCAGTCATTTTTCTTTTTATTTTTTTTTTGAGACAGGGTCTCCTCTGTTGCCCAGGCTGGAGTGCAGTGGCACGATCATAGCTCACTGCAGCCTCGAACTCCTGGGCTCAAATGATCCTTCCACTTTGGCCTCTGGAGTAGCTGGGACTACAGACACACACCACCATACCCAGCTAATTTTTGTTTTTCAGAGAGACATGGTCTTGCTATGTTACCTAGGCTGGTCTCGAACTCCTGGGCTCAAGAGATCCCCTTGCCTTGGCCTCCCAAAGTGTTGGTATTACAGGCATGAGCCACCATGCCCAACCAACACCAGTCATATTGGGTTAGGGCCCACTCTAATGAACTCATTTTACCTTAATCACCTCTCTAAAGACCCTGTCTCTAAAAACAATCATTCAAACAGTAAGTGATCAAGACAACAACAACAACAAAGAAAAAATAAGAAAAATAAATAAAACAAATACAGTCACTTTCAGGGCTTAAAACTTCAACCTGTGAATTTTAGGGGGATGCCATTCAGCCCGTAGCAAAAGGTAGCACTCACATGGTCCTTACTAAGCACTGGGATCCATTGTATCTACTTAACCTGAAGTAACTCATTTAAATCCCCACAGCCACCTGGTGAGGTGGGCACTGGTATTACCACCTGTGATTAATATTATCCCATTTTACCGATGGGAAGACTCACACACAGAGAGGTTAAGTCACTTACCCAAAGCGATACAGCTGGTAAGTGACAGAGCTGGGATTTGAACCTACACAGTCTGGCTCCACAGTCTGGGTTCTCAATGGTAACTCTGTTCTACCTCCTGGGGCTGCTTGATGTGATGTGCTTGGCACAGCAGTGTAGACCGTCTCAAAAGGGTGCTAAATGTTCTCAGCATCCTCATCTCCAGAGACTGGGGACATCTTGTGTGCAGTAAATCCAGGCATAGGCGCCCCCTGCTGGCCTTGGGGCACGGACCAGCCAGGGCCTGAGAGCCCAGCCCTGCAGGCAGCCGGCTGAGCACCCACATGGCTAATAATCAAACAGTTCCAGTCACAGAGTCCTGGTCCACCCTGGCCCAAGAGCCCTCATTACAGCAAAGACGGACAGAGGGCAGCCCAAAGAGTCAGAACCCAGTCATGGACCCCCAGGAAAAACCAGACCCCGGGTGACAGCCCACCCACCTGACCATCTTAGAGATTTTTGACAATACTAACTGCTGACTGCTCACCCATTTTTGTCCCCTGCAAAATGTCACAATTAGATAAACAGTTGTCAGAGGTATGAGCAATGTTTGTGGAAAAAAGGTTTTAAGTCGAGAAAGTCTTATCCAAGTTTCTGTGATTATCTAGTTTGAGGACCATTTATCTAGATCAGGCCTTATTTCACAAATGGGGAAATGAAGGCTCAAAGAGGAAATAATAATAGGCCGGGCATGGTGGCTCATGCCTGTAATCCCAGCACTATGGGAGGCCAAGGTGGGCATATCATTTGAGGTCAGGAGTTCAAGACCAGCCTGGGCAACATGGTGAGACACCACCCCCCCGCCCCTGGCCATCTCTACTAAAAATACAAAAATCAACTGGGTGTGGTAGGTGCATGCCTGTAATCCCAGCTACTCAGGAGGCTGAGGCAGGAGAATCACTTGAACCTGGGAGACGGAGGTTTCAGTGAGCCAAGATCATGCCACTGCACTCCAGCCTGGGCAAGAGAACAAGACTCCATCTCAAATAATAATAATAATAATGTCAGCCAATCAGAGCCCCAAGGCCTTTACAGACATTATATCATTTAATCCTCCTAAAAGGTCCAGTTTACAGTTAAGAAAACTAAGGCTTAGAGCAGTTAAAGGACTTGCCCAGGACCCCTTAGCTGGTCTTGGAGAGAGGGTGGGGCTTGGGTGCCCTGACTCCAGAAACACCTCTCTAATCACGAAGGGCCTGCAGCCAGGGCAGGGGGTGCTGCTGTCCTAAGCCAGGCAAGTATAGGGAAGGGCTCCCTGCCCAGAGTCGACTCCTCTTCCACATCATGGGTCGTGCTCATGACCTCCAGTTCCCCTGCGGAAGCCAACGGACCACCTTGGCTTGGCTCTGCAGGCAGAGACAGAGCTTTGACCATAACTTCTGCTTCAACGCCCTGACCAGCACCACCTCCCCCAACCCCTTCTCTCCCATCAGGGCAAGGAGGATGAGGATAAGAGCTTCGACATGCCCCACTCGTGGGTGGAGCAGATTGAGATCTCCCCAGAAGGTATTTTCTATTTGTGTCTTCACTTATCCTCTCCAGATCCAGTTCCTGGGCCTCCAGGGAGGTCTGCAACAGCGAGACACGGGGATACAGCAGGGAATGCCATGCCCCACATTTCCACCCTTCTCACCTTCAGCTGCACCCTCCCTCCCTCCCTCCCCCCTTCCTGCCACACGCACTTAGCTCTGACCCCGAGGGCCTGACGACCAGTCTGGCACATGGGGCGATGCAGCTCAGTGAGCATGTGTGGGATGATGGCGTGTAGGTGGCAGCAAGGCCTGGAAACCCAGCCCATTCCCCTCTCACACTCTTCTACCCAGAGGAGGCCATGGGCAGTGCCCAGATGGTGCGGGGGGTCTCAGGACCGGAGAGGGGCAGGTAGAGAAGGCAGGAGGGCAGGGACTGTCATGCTCCATGTCAATATCTGCTGGTGCCCACCTAGGGAGCACCCAGACCTATGGGGAGGGCATGGGCCACTTCAACAGGGTGGGAAGTGCCAGAGAGGCTGTCATGGGAACCCAGAGGAGGTGCACCCAGCCCAGCACTGGGGCTAGGGCCTGGGGATGGGTGAGCAGAAAGGGGTACCAGAAGTAGGCTAGGGGTCACCTGGGTGAAGTTTTGAAGGATCTGAAGGAGTCAGTCCAACAAGGGGAGGAGGGGATGACGGTGTTTCTGGCAGAGACCTGTACAAGCAAAGGCCTGGCAGTGTGAGAGTGTGGTTGGCTGCAGGGCAGACCCTCTGATGGGGCTCAAATCC
Organism: Pan troglodytes; assembly: GCF_028858775.2. Classification (NCBI taxonomy): domain Eukaryota; kingdom Metazoa; phylum Chordata; class Mammalia; order Primates; family Hominidae; genus Pan; species Pan troglodytes. The sequence continues at coordinate 55,724,368 of NC_072416.2, forward strand.
CATTCTTGGGTGGATCTGTGCTTCTGCCTGGCCTGAGAACCCCTCTAGGGCTGGAGCCACCCCTGGTGATTATTCTCCTCGGCCTCCCTGGATCAGGCTTGGGGCTGGAGGTGTTCAGTACACAGAGAACGGGCAGTGGATGGATGAATGGCTGGGCAGGGCTGGCCCTCCCTTCCCCCAAACTAGGAAGAAGAGACCACAGCTGACTGTGTCCACAGCATTTGAGACCCGCTGCCCGAACGGGAAGAAGGTGATTCAGTACAAGAGGGCAAAGCTGGAGAAGTGGGCCCCGTACCTCAATAGCAATGGCCTTGTGAGCCGCCTCACCACCTATGAGGACTTGCAGTGTAAGGGGGATTGCTCTGGACATGGGTTCAGGCCAGCCCAGGGGCGGGGGCAGCTTCTACTCTCTCTGGGGTCATTGCTGGCCTCTGTGTGCCTGGAATAAGGGGGGGTTGAAGGCTAGGGGAGCTGGCCTGGCTGCAGCAAGTGTCCATCGGCCCCACAGGTACCAATATTTTGGAGATAAAGGAGTGGTACCAGAACCGGGAAGACATGCTGGAGCTGAAACACATAAACAAGACCACAGACCTGAAGACAGACTACTTCAAGCCTGGCCACCCCCAGGCTCTGCGCGGTGCGTGGCTCCCCTTTCCTGGGCCACCCAGGAGCCTGGGGTAGAGGCCTCACACACCCTGTGGCAGGTGGTATGTGGTGGGAGGAACCAGCATACATATTATACATGGGTTCTTGGGCAGCAAGCAGTAGAAGCTGCCCTGCCTCCCTCAGCAAACCCGATGTGTGGGAGGTCAGGGAAAGCTCAGAAATTCTAAGGAAATGTAACAAATGCTCCTCCAGGAAAGCTAAAGGGGGCGCCACATACCCGTTCTGTGGTTGGAATCAGGCCGGAACCTCACCATGAGGTCACACGGTGGAGGCCACATTTAAAGGAGGCAGTGCTGGGCACAGGGGCTCACACCTGTAATCCAAGCGCTTTGGGAGGCCAACGTGGGCAGTTGAGCCCAGGGGTTCAAGACCAGCCTGGGCTATATGGTGAAACCCCATCTCTACAAAAAATATAAAAATTAGCCAGGCATGGTGGCATGTGCTTGTAATCCCAGCTACTCAGGAGACTAAGGCAGGAGAATCACTTGAACCCAGGAGGTCAAGGCTGCAGTGAGCCGAGATTATGCCACTGCACTCCAGCCTGGGTGACAGAGAGAGATCCTGTCTCAAGAAAAAAAAAAAAAAAATCCTGACCAAGAAATTTACAAAAGAAAAGCATAGGAGTAATATACATTTTTTTAAATGATCAACCTCATTTGGAAGTTGATAATAAAAAAAAAAGAAACTAATAAGGTCCCTAACCAATAAAGGACCATCTTATAACCCCCATGTTGGCAAAGATGAAAAAAATGGTCCTACTGGGTATGAACAAGTATGGGAGCAACAGTCACTCTGTGTCACTGTTGATGGGACAGCAGATTGGAACTTTTCTGGAGGACAGTTGGGCAAAATATTGATAATGACCATAAAACGTGTACGCTTTTGGCTGGGCACAGTGGCTCACACCTATAATCACAGCACTTTGGGTGGATCACCTGAGGTCAGGAGTTTGAGACCAGCCTGGCCAACATGGTGAAACCCCGTTTCTACTAAAAATACAAAAATTAGCCAGGTGTGGTGGCAGGTGCCTGTAGTCCCAGTTACTTGGGAGGCTGAGACAGGAGAGTCACTTGAACCCAGGCGGCGGAGATTGCAGTGAGCTGAGATCACACCACTGCACTCCAGCCTGGGTGACAGAGCGAGGCTGTGTCTCAAAAAAAAAAAAAAAAAAGTACACTTTTGGACCCAGCAATTCCACTGCTGAGAATTTATTCTTAGCAAATAATGGACAAGAACAAAAAATGCACGATGCAGATGTTCATCATGGTGTTGGTAATAATCAGAAAAAGTTGTACACAACCTAAACACCCAGCAATAGGGGACTGGTTCATAGCTAACCTCATCCATAATGTGGGTCTGTCTTCTCCCTGGGCCTGGGGTTGGGCGACCAAGCCAGCAGCCATACTTCCTAGTGCTTATGAAGCTGTCTCCTCCCACCTCCCGCTCCCCACCCAGTGCACTCGTACAAGTCCATGCAACCTGAGATGGACCGTGTCATTGAGTTTTATGAAACGGCCCGTGTGGATGGCCTGATGAAGCGGGAGGAGACACCCAGGACAATGACAGAGTACTATCAAGGACGCCCAGACTTCCTCTCCTACCGCCATGCCAGCTTCGGACCCCGAGTCAAGAAGCTCACTCTGAGCAGTGCAGAGTCAAACCCCCGGCCCATTGTGGTAAGAGCTCGCGGGGGCTGGGGACAGGTCGCCCTCCTTCTCTGGCAGCTGATGTCACCTCTGAATGGTGAGAGCCCTGGGAGGGTGGCATTAAGGCCTGTGACATATCCAAGGGCACCAATGATGAACCAAGCATTTTACCAAATGTATTAGTCTGTTCTCATGCTGCTTTGAAGAAATACCTGAGACTGGGTAATTTATAAAGAAAAGAAGTTTCCTTGACTCACAGTTCTGCATGGCTGGGGAGCCCTTAGGAAACTTAAAATCATGGCAGAAGGGTCCTTTCCACCTTCTGCCTAGTGAAAAGGGTCCTTTTCACTAGAATCAGGGCAGCAGGAGAGAGAATAAGTGCTGAGCAAAGGGGAAGCTGCTTATAAAACCATCAGATCGTGGGAGAACTCACTCACTATCACGAGAACAGCATGGGGGAAACCACCTCCATGATTCAATTATCTCCACCTGGTCCCGCCCTTGACCTATGGGGATTACAGTTCAAGGTGAGATTTTGGTGGGGGGACACGAAACTAAACCATATCACCAAATGCGCCATCCTGGGGTTGTCTGGTGTCAGACTGTGCCCTCAGCCATGGGGCCAAGGATGTGTTACTTCCTTATTGTTATACAAAAATACACACTCATGACTAAACATTTGGAAAATATGTTAAAATGTAGAGAAAAGTAAAAATATCTCAGAATGGCATCTCTCATATGTTACCACGGTTTGTTACCATAGGTTTGGTTTTGAGAGTTTTTTCTAATGTAATTGAGATCGGGACCCGGGGATTAGAGTCCCTGTATTACCCACTTAACATGAAATTGTGCATTTTCCCCTTCATGTCATTACAAATTAGTTGGCAACTGTGTGTAATGGCAGCATGCCAAATAAGCTCTTTCTAGCAGTAAGGGATGTCTAGCAATGGAGTAGGCTGCCTGGAGAGGTGGTGAGCTCCCCATCTCTTGAGGTAGGCAAGCAGAGTCTTGAAGGAGCTGAGGAGGGGCCCAGCACCATATGGGAGTGGAGTGGCCTGGCCCTGAGAACCCACGAAATCCATTGTCTGGCTAGGAGGGGCTATTCCACGTGAATCGCCAAACGACCCCAGACTCCAGTGTCCTGAACGTTCGTTGCTCCTGCCTGCGGGCATGCACAGAAATCTCCTCTCACACGCTCATCCTTTGCTCATCCTTTGCATGTTCTGGCCTCCCAGAAAATCACAGAGCGGTTCTTCCGCAACCCAGCGAAGCCCGCGGAGGAGGACGTGGCAGAGCGCGTGTTTCTGGTCGCGGAGGAGCGCATCCAGCTGCGCTACCACTGCCGTGAGGACCACATCACGGCCTCCAAGCGCGAGTTCCTGCGGCGCACCGAGGTGGACAGCAAAGGCAACAAGATCATCATGACGCCCGACATGTGCATCAGCTTCGAGGTGGGCCTGGGGGCCACGGCGGGCAGGGGTCGGCTGCAGGAGGAACCGGGGCTCTCTGTCTTATTCCCGCCACTTGGGAGAACCAGGATGGGCGCTGGTGAATCCCGGCGAGGAAATTCATCTTTGCTCTTTGGGAAAACCAAAAGTTCCCATCTGGGGACCCTTCTCTTTGAGCTCCTCTGAAAATCTTCCTTTTCCACCAAAAAAGCGAACTCAGCAGGCTAAGACGACTCTGCAGTCCTGGTCAGGGCAAACCTCAGATCCTATGGAGGCTCTGTGGGAGGGGAAGAGTCTCACTACCTCTGAGGGGCTAGCCTTCCTAGTCAAACGCTCACTCTCCCGGCACAGTCCCCAGCTTTTCTGAGTCTTCAGTTCCTCTTTTATTATTATCTGTATTTTTATAAGTGAGAAAATTAAGGCTCAGAGAGGTTTAGCAACTTGCTCGAGGTCACACAGCTGGAAAGTGGCAGGGGTAGATTTGAACCCAGGTGGTCCTATGCCCCGATCATGGCAGCCTCTCTGTGTTACTAAGGTGGTTGTTGTCCCAGGTGGAGCCCATGGAGCACACCAAGAAGCTGCTCTACCAGTACGAGGCCATGATGCACCTGAAGAGGGAGGAGAAGCTGTCCAGACATCAGGTCTGGGAGTCAGAGCTGGAGGTAGGGTCCTGTGGGAGAGTGAGCAGGTGGGCGGTATCTTTGTTTTTGAGATAGGGTCTTGCTCTATAACCCAGGCTGGAATGCAGTGGCGCAATTATGGCTCTACATCCCGGGCTCAGGTGGTCCTCCCACCTCATCCTCCCAGGTAACTGGGACCACTAGCGCACACCACCATGCCTGGCTAATTTCTTGTTTTTGTTTTTGTTTTTTAACAGATGGGGTTTTTCCATTTTGCCCAGGCTGGTCTCAAACTCCTGAATTCATGCAATCTGCCCTCCTTGGCTTCCCAAAGTGCTGGGGTTACAGGAGTGGAGCGGGGGTGTCTCCATCACGCCCTCCAACACTTCTCATTTCAGGTGCTGGAGATTCTGAAGCTTCGAGAGGAAGAGGAGGCAGCGCACACACTGACCATCTCCATCTATGACACCAAGCGGAATGAGAAGAGCAAGGAATATCGGGAGGCCATGGTCAGTCCCAATCCCTTCTCCAGGCCCCAGCTTTTCCTAGACCCCCCTGGTCTCCAGGGTGGTGGGGACCATGAGGGATTCTGCTGAGAAACCCTCTGTGGGGGATACGGTTATTGATACCCTGCGGTCATCCTTGCTGCTCAACTGACCATTTCTATGGTTCATCCCAAAGAGTACTTGGGATTTGGGCAAGGTTTCCCCTCATCCCCAGGGGCTGTAGCCAAGCCAAGGCCCTGTGGTTGGGAAAAGAATTAAAATTATGTGCCCACCTCTACTCAGGGCTCCCACTGAGGTTGCACCCTGGGCCAGTGGCCCCAGTGAGCTACCTCTGGCTCCAGGCCTGAGCTCTCCTGCTCTCCAGCACAGGGAGGGCATTCAGGTTACACCTTCAGGTTGCAAGGCCCCGCCTGGTTTTCAGGGCCGGCTTCTGAATCCCTTTCACCAACCAAGTTGAGATTTTAGTTTGGGGGTCGTGAGGCAGGATGGGCATCAGATGACTGTTCTCAGATCCCAGGGGAGGGTGTCAGCCCCCACGTCTCCAACTTCACTGCCCCCTGTCTGCAGATGGAGGACACAGGCCCCAGGGTGGAAAAGAAAAGTGAAGGGAGTTACTGGCAGTTTTTAACTAATATCATTAATAACCACTACTGTTGACTGAATAAGCATCTACTATGGATTGTCAGGCATCAGGCTGCGTGCTTTACAGACATGATCCTGTCAGATCCTCAGATCCTCAGAGAAGGAAACCAAAGCTCAGGTAGTGAGATACAAATTGATGTAAGAAAAAAAGAGTTGGCTGTCACCAGTAAACACAGGTCCAGAGACCAGCATGTGGGCCCTTCTAAGGCCTGTCTTGGAGGCGCCATGCACTGGAACCTGGCTGTGAGGTCTGGCTTTGTGCTGGCACACTGCTGATGCAGAGCTGGTGGAGAGGTCTCTGTAGTTCCTGCTGATCCAGCTATCTGCCCCTCACCTTTACAGGAGCGCATGATGCACGAAGAGCACCTGCGGCAGGTGGAGACCCAGCTGGACTACCTGGCCCCATTCCTGGCCCAGCTCCCGCCAGGAGAGAAACTAACACGCTGGCAGGCGGTGCGCCTCAAGGATGAGTGCCTCAGCGACTTCAAGCAGCGGCTCATCAACAAGGCCAACCTCATCCAGGCCCGCTTTGAGAAGGTGCCACCAGGGCCTTTGTTGGGGAGGGGGGGATCTCAGCATCTGCATCCAGGAAATGGGCCCGCGTCTGTCTGCCCACTACCTCACAGGCTTGTGAGGGCCTGATGAGGGGGATGAATATGTCAATGCTTGGGGTTTCCAAATGACTGAGTTGTTCCTCCTCACACTTGTTTATCAGATAGATGAATGGATAGGGGGATGGATGGATGTAGGTATGGAGAGGTGTGTGGGTGGGTGGGTGGATGGATGGATGGATAGATGGGTGGATGAATGCATGGGTAGATAGATGGATGAATAGGTAGATAGATGGGTGGGTGGATTGATGGGTAGATAGAGGGATGGGTGGGTGCATGAACAGATGGGTGGGTGGATGGGTGGATAAATGGATGGATAGATGGATGGGAGGATGAATGGATGGGTGAGTAGATAGATAGGTGTATGGGTATAGGTATGGATAGGTGGGTGGATGGATGGGTGGGTGGGTGAGTGAGTGAGTGAGTGAGTGAGTGGATGGATGAGTGGGTAGGTGGATGGATGAGTGGGTGGATGGATGAGTGGGTGGGTAGATGGATGAATGGATGGATGGGTGGATGGATGAATGGATGAGTGAGTGGGTGGGTGGATAGATGAGTGGGTGGGTAGATGGGTGAATGGATGGATGGGTGGATGGATGAATGGATGAGTGAGTGAGTGGGTGGATGGATGGATGAGTGGGTGGATGGATGGATGGGTGGATGAGTGAGTGAGTGAGTGGGCAGATGGATGAATGGGTGAGTGGATGGATAAGTGGGCGGGTGGATGGATGAATGGATGGATGGGTGGATAGATGGATGGATGGGTGGGTGGATGAGTGAGTGGGTGGGTGGATGGATGAGTGGGTGGGTGGATGGATGGATGGGTGAGTGAGTGGGTGGGTGGATGGATGAGTGGGTGGGTGGATGGATGGATGGGTGAGTGAGTGGGTGGGTGGATGGATGGATGGGTGAGTGAGTGGGTGGGTGGATGGATGAGTGGGTGGGTGGATGGATGGATGGGTGAGTGAGTGGGTGGGTGGATGGATGAGTGGGTGGGTGGATGGATGGATGGGTGAGTGAGTGGGTGGGTGGATGGATGAATGGATGGGTGGGTGGATGGATGGATGGATGGATGGATGATGGATGGATGGGTGAGTGGGTGGGTGGATGAGTGAGTGAGCAGGTGGGTGGATGGATGAGTGGGTGGGTGGATGGATGGATGGGTGAGTGAGTGGGTGGGTGGATGGATGAATGGATGGGTGGGTGGATGGATGGATGGATGGATGGATGATGGATGGATGGGTGAGTGGGTGGGTGGATGAGTGAGTGAGCAGGTGGGTGGATGGATGAGTGGGTGGGTGGGTGGATGGATGGATGGATGGATGAGTGAGTAGGTGGGTGGATGGACGAGTGGGTGGGTGGATGGATGAATGGATGGATGGGTGGATGGATGGATGGATGAATGGATGGGTGGATGAGTGAGTGAGTAGGTGGGTGGATGGATGAGTGGGTGGGTGGATGGGTGGGTGGGTGGATGGATGGATGGATGGGCGAGTGGATAGATGGACGGTTGGATGGATGAGTGGAAGGACGGATGGACGGATGGATGGGCAGGGATGGGTGGAGGGATGGGCAGAGGAATAGATGGGCAGATGGCTGGGTAGACAGAGAGATGGTACATTGTAACAACTCCTAGTCCTTGACCCATTTTTGTTGGTCAGGCACACACCATGTAGTTCCCGTGCACTACTAAGATTATGTCACTTAATCTTCACAAGGAGCTCTACAAGGGGAGGGGGGAGTACAATGACCCTCCTTTTGTAGACAAGAAATTGCAGGTTCTGAAATGCCAGTAACTTGTCCAGAGCTACATGGCTCTCTCAGTCTTGCCCCCTGCTCTGATCTCATGGACATGACATCCCTATAAACATGACCCCACTGGCTCCCACCCAAGATATTTTGTGGCCCCTGCCTCTGTGGCAGGTATGGATAGGTGGCTTGTGTGAGTGGGGACAGTAGGGCCAACCGTCATGGTGCTGTCTAGTGACCCATGGGATTGCAGCCTGCAGCCTGGGTGAAGGTCAGCCTTGTCAGTCCTCCTTCTCTGTCCACCCTATGACCACAGGAGACCCAGGAGCTGCAAAAGAAGCAGCAGTGGTACCAGGAGAACCAGGTGACACTGACACCCGAGGATGAAGACCTGTACCTGAGTTACTGCTCTCAGGCCATGTTCCGCATCCGCATCCTGGAGCAGCGCCTCAATCGGTGAGCAGGCAGGGCAGGTGGAGAGAACCCACTGGGAGGCTGGACCACCAGCTTTGTAACCCCTCACCCTCTTTCCTTGCCTCTCTGACTTCAGACACAAGGAACTGGCCCCACTGAAGTACCTGGCTCTGGAGGAAAAGCTCTACAAGGACCCACGCCTGGGGGAGCTCCAGAAAATATTCGCTTGATGTCCCTCCTGGGGCCTCAGCCAGAGCTGCCAGAGAAAGGAAACCTCTTCCTGCAGCCTGGCTCCTGTGTTCCCTCTATCCAGCCAATGCCTGTTTACACAGACACCTGGCCTCACTGCCAGCCCACCTCCCCTACAGCCCTGTTTGTTCCTGCTTCTCATGATTTTCCTGTAAATAAACACACTCTTAATTTGCCATTTGTGCCTCGCACTTCACAAGCTCCAGCAGCAGCCTTTCTCTTCTTCTGTTATCTATAGCCTGGGACCACCCCCTTCCTCCCCTTGGCCTGTCATTTGCTTCCTGTCCTTCTCTCCGTTGGAATGTCAGGTCTTCACAGCACCTCTGCAGATGGTCCCACAGCCATCTGCAAACAACTGGTTAGATCTCAATGTGACTCGGGTGGCCCACCTCACCAAGTGGGATGGGGAAAGCTAAGATGCATGCCCCAGAATTTGAGGACTGAATCCCAGCTCCTCCTCTTACCAGATACCACTTACCCATCTGTGGAATGGGGTAGCATTGTTGCATTAAATAAGACTTATGGCCAGGTGTGGTGGCTCACACCTGTAATCCCAACATTTAGGGAGGCTGAGGCAGGAGGATCACTTGATCCCAGGAGTTTGAGACCAGCCTGGGCAACAAAATAAGACCCCATCTCTAAAAAAAAAAAAAAAAAACAAAGAGCCAGGCATGGTGGCATGAGCCTGTAGTCCCAGCTACTCAGGAGGCTGAGGTAGGAGGATCACTTTCACCTAGGAAGTCAAGGCTGCAGTGAGCCATGATTGCACCACTGCACTTCAACCTAAGCAACAGAGCAAAACGCTGTCTCAAAAAAAAAAAAAAAAAAAGACATAAATTATAAAGCAGGGAGGCTGGGAATGGCACATAGAAAGCAGTCATTAAATGTTAGCTTACAAAATAGCCAAAAAACACATGAAATGGTTGTCAAATTCATGAGTCATCTGGCAAATGAAATGTCACAACACCCTCCGGTATGAAAAAAATAAAAAGTACTGGTGATGATGAGAAACAACTGGAACTCCCAAATAGCCTTCCTAGTGAAAGTATAAATCAGTACAACCATTTTGGAAAACTGCTTGGCATTATCTATTAAAGCTAAACTAAAGCCCAACAATTCTACTCTTAGGTTCTACTCCAATCCATCATTCATCAAGTAAGAATGATGAACAACTCAACCGAAATGTAGATAGATAGTTATCTGCTAAAAGGCATGTGCTAGAACGTTCACAGCAGCATTATTGATAATAGCACCATACTTGGAAGTTACCCAAATGCCCATCAAGAGCAGAATGGATACATAAATTGTGGTCTTCAGATATTTTGGGTTGTCTTTAACTGCTTAGGGAGAACTGCTTAGGGAGAATGCTACTGGCATCTAGTGCATACAGGCCAGGGATGCTGCTAAACATTCTACAATGCCCAGAACAGCCCCCCACAGCAAATAATTATCTAGGTCTAAATGCCAATAATACTGAGGTTATAGAGCATACTAGTCTGTTTTCACACTGCTGATTAAGACATACTCAAGACTGGGTAATTTGTAAAGAAAAAGAGGTTTAATGGATTCACAGTTCCACATGGCTGGGGAGGCCCCACAATCATGGCAGAAGGCGAAAGGCACATCTTACATGGTGGCAGACAAGAAAGAATGAGAACCAAGCAAAAAGGAAAATCCCTTATAAAATCATCAGATCTTGTGAGACTAATTCACTACCATGAGAACAGTATGGGGGAAACCCCTCCCATGATTCAGTTATCTCCCACTGGGTCCCTCCCACAATATGTGGGAATTATGGGAGCTACAATTCACAAGATGAGATTTGGGTGGGGATACAGCCAAACCATATCATAGAGCAATGAAAATGAATGAACTGCAACACAACTATATGGAATGATATGGTCAAACTGCCTAAGTATAATGTCAAAAGATTCAAGACACAAAAGTACATACTCTATTATTCCATTTATGGAAAGAACAAAAATAAGGAAAATTAATTGGTGATATTAGAAGTCAGGACAACCGTCACTCTTGGAGTGTGAGGGTTAGTGAATGGATGTGAGCATGGAGCCCTGGGAGGGGGGTCTGGTTTCTAGTCATGTTCTGCTTTTTGACCTGGGTGTGTTCGGTTTGTAAAAATTCATCAACCTTGTGCACTTACAATGTGTCCTCTGGAGTGTTTTTGAGTGCTTGTTGTCATGAATCTAATCAAGCCTTTAGCCCTAACTTAAGAAATTCAAGGGAAGAAATGCATTTAAGAAGAACGTCCATCTAACAAGAACTTCAGGAAATTCAGGTAAATGATACTAAAAGGAAACATTCCTAACGTGGGACAATCTAGGTAAATGGCCTGATCTCTTCAAAAGATCGATGTCATAAAAATAAAAGTTTGGGGACAGAAATGGAAAGAACTTAAGAGTCAAGTGTGGTGAATACTGATTGGTTCTTAGTTAGAAAAAAAAAGTCCTAAAAGGTTTTTGGGATGACTGGGGACATACGAATATGGACTGGTTGTTACAGAATTAAATTTTCTTAGCAGTGGTGATAACAATGGTTATTGTAGAATAAGGGCATTATTTTTATTTTTTGAAATGGATCTCACTCTGTCGCCCAGGCTGGAGTACAGTGGCCCCATCCCAGCTCACCGCAACCTCTGCTTCCCAGTTTCAAGTGATTCTCCTGCCTCAGCCTCCCCAGTAGCTAGGATTATAGGCACGTGTGCCACCACGCCCGGCTAATTTTTGTATTTTTTGTAGAGACGGGGTTTCACCATGTTGGCCAGGTTGGTCTCGGACTCCTGACCTCAGGTGATCCGCCCGCCTTGGCCTCCCAAAGTGCTGGGACTGCAGGCGTGAGCCACCGCGCCTGGCCAAGGGCCTTATTTTTAAGAGATACATGCTCAGTATTTGGTGTTGGGGTGAAATGTCATATCTACAATTTTCAAATGGTTCCGAAAAGACACACAGACGAAGCAAATATGGCAAACTGTTAACAAGTACTGGAATCTACGTGGTCTACGTGGTATCATTATATTGTCTTTTAAAGTTTTCTCTGTTTAGTTTTTTTTTTAATAATACAAAAGTTAAGGGGAACTGCAGGCTAGACAGTTTTGATCCGATGTTATTCTGCTAATCTTTTAAAGGTGTCTTGCGGTGATTCACGCCTGTAATCCCAGCACTTCGGGAGGCTGAGGCGGGTGGATCACCTAAGGTCAGGAGTTCAAGACCAGCCTGGCCAAAATGGAGAAACCCCGTCTCTACTAAAAATATAAAAACTAGCCTTAGCCCGTCGTGGTGGCGGGCGCCTGTGGTTCCAGCTACCCAGGAGGCTGAAGCAGGAGAATCTGAAGCAGAAGGCTGAAGCAGAAGGCAGAGTGGGGACTCCCCCACGCTTTGGCTTTCAGAACAAGGGTTCGAATTCTGGGGCTATGACTTTCTGACCGTGTGGTTTTCTGCAAGCATCTTAACCCGGGCCTCAGTTTCCTCATCTGTAAATGGGAACAGGAATTCCTACCCCTTATGGTTGTACTGGGCGTTATGTGAGCCCAAGGAGCCCTGACCTGCGGTGAGAGGCTGGAGGCCGAAGGGCGAGGTTCGAGGGGCTCTGGGTGCCTGGGACAACCTCTGGGCAACAGGGAGAGGCGGCTGCGGGGCCAAGTCCCTCCTAAGCGGCCACGCGAGGGGCCTTGAGTCGAGAAGGGTTACGGCGCTTCCCAGAGCCCACCCCGCCCAACGTGTCACAAATAAAGCTGGCCTTTCTCCGATTCCCTGATTGCAGCCATTCAGGGAGCAGCCCCTTGCCCACGCATCCATTAGTCGAGGCGGTGGCTGCGTGTGCAGTGCTACAGGGTTCAGCGCCTGCCTCGGCTCCGGAATCAGGCTGTTTCCTTCTAGACCTCCCATGGGGGATTCAAGCCGGCGTCCGGGTCAAAGAACAGGGACAAAGTCCTCCTGCCACGGGGGACCATCTGCAGGTAATGTGAAGAATGAGGAGCTTCGGCAAAACGCCGACTAAGGCCTCCTTAGGTTTTGCCCCACTCCAAGATGGAAGGCCTGAGGCTTCACACTGCCCCCGAAGTTCCTTTCCCATTGGCTATCTGGGAATTGGGTTTTCCAATAATGCGGACGCTGATTGGTCAATCCAGGACGGTTGCTCAAGCCATTGGCGCAGCGGCCATTGGAGGGCGGCTCTCAAAAGTTTTCAGACACAAATTAGGTTCGAGGAAGGAAACGGAGAGGAAAGGGAAAACTTGAGACGGAGGCGGGACTAAGGAAACGGCAGCTTGCATTGGTTTATTAGAGGCCAAGGGGCGGCTCTTGAACGCTCCTTCCTCTTGATTAGTCCGATTTAGGAAAAGAGGGCGGGTACTGAGGAAAAGCGGCAGAAGCGCCTGCTTCCATTGGTCAGTCCTGGCAAGAGGCGGAGCACCCGCGGCAGCTGATTGGTGCGGGAGGCAAGGTGGGCGGGGCTCTGAGCCGGAGGTTTTGTTGTGAGGGTCGGTTGTCAAGCAGCGGCCAATCAGGGCAGGGGATGGAGGCAAGTGGGGGTCGCGCCTGGAGCGGAGCCTCGGCCTCCGGAGCCGCAGCTGCAGGTGGAGTGGGCAAGGGGACGAGGTGGCGAGGGGACGGTGGGCCCTGGGCTGGGCCGAGCCAGGCGGGGCTGGCTGGGCTTGCGGGCAGAGAGCTCTGAGCGTGGGGAGGCTAGAGCCCGTACTCCGCAAGCAGAGGGTTGGGAGGATCAGCCGTGGCCGAGGGACCTGCCCCCGCCCCCGGACGAGAGGGGTCGGGGTGGAGGCCGGAGGGGGCAAAACCAGGGAGGCCGGAAGCAGAGGTGGGGGTCTGCAGAAGGACAGGTAATGAATAGGGAGAAGAGAAGTAGGAGAATGAATGAATGGGAGACCCCGGGAGCATATGGGAAAGGGCAGTAACGGGAGTCTGGCGAGGCAGGGGCCACGTGAGGGATATCGGGAGACAGGATGTGCATAAGTGGGAGACTCAGGGAGCAGGGAGAAAAGGGGGTGTGAACGGAGGACTAGAGAGGCAGACCCGGGGACCCAGGAGAAAGGGGACGGAGGGGAGCGGGCTCATGGGAAAGAGGTGAAGTGGCTGTGGGAAGGAGGTGGGAGGCTCCATGAGGAGGCCTTTTAGAGTTGAAGAGTCATAGCCACTCACGCCCAGACTGGAGGCCTAGTTCCTAGCTCTGTCCTTGGGAATCGCAGGGAGCAGGAGCGGTTCCCTTGCCAGGAGCTGGGGAATTGGACCATCAGGGTCGTCTTCGAGATTCTTTCCAGGGAGGACTTCAGTGGCCATCTCTGGGATGCCTTTCCTAGGCCCATAAGCTTAGCTTCTGACTCCGCTCTCCCACATCCCACACGTCAGACAAAAACAACGACTCCCAGGAAATCTATGTGAATTGCAGACACGTGGTCTTCTCCGCCCCACTGCGGCTGCTGCACTTTAGGCAGCCAGCATCCCGGAACAGAGCTGCAGCTCATTATCCTGGCCTCTGGGAGGAGTTTCTTTTTCCTTATGTTCCAAATCACCCTACCTGAGGTGCCCCCTCTGCAGATTCCCAAACCTAATTTGCAGTGCAGCTTCTGACTCTGGTGGCTTTGGTGGGTGTCAGTCTTTATCAAGTGGCCTTGGTGATCCAGGGAGCAATAGCTCTTACCAAGCATTTTCTAACATGACGTCACCTCTTGTTTGTATTGCAGCCCTGTATTGAGCTGAGATGGCTCGAGCCTAACATTCCACGATCCAGGATTGTGACAGATGTGCACAGGCTGCTGCTGTTGCTGCTGTGGGTAATTTGGAACCACGAGGCACCCCAGGGCCAGAAGACTGTCTGCCTGGATGTGTGGGAACTCTCTGCCAACTTGATTGGTGGATCTGGGGGGGGATCCACCCCCACCCCACGAGGAAAGCACAGTTTATTTTGTGGGTGGGGCTTCAGGTGCCAGCCAGCTGAAGGATGGCCACCCCTGTGGTCACCAAGACAGCCTGGAAGTTGCGTGAGTGGTTTTCATTTTTCTTTATCACCCCATTTATTCTGTTAGCGGCTTGTTGCTGGGAGGCCTGAACCCACAGCTTTGTTTCCTGTTCTTGGCACAGGAGGAGACTCCTAGACTTTGGAGTAAGATAGACCATGATGTAAATCATGACTGTGGCACTTCTTAGCTGGGTGACACTGGGCAGGTGACTTAACCTCTCTGAGGCTCAGTTTTCTTATATGTACAATGAGATGACACCTGCATTCTATGGTTGCTGTGAAATTCAAGTGACAGGATGAACCCATCCTAAAGCACTTAGCACAGCATTTCCAGTTAGGCTGACAGTGGGGTGAGAAATCCTGAAAGATGTTCACAGCATTCTCAGACATCTCACAAGTCAAACTTCCCCAGTCAGATAAAAGCATCTTGGGCCTGGGATGGGGGAAGGAGTGGGAGCGAGGAGGGGCGGGCAGAGGGATGCAGACAGGGCTCGGACTGTAACTGATGGGCACTGTCCACTCCCACCATTGCCCTATACAAGTGGATCTGGACTCTTTCATCTGAAGACTTCATACTTTAAGAATTATTGAGGACCCCAGAGTGCTTTTGTTTGTTGGAGTTATATATCTGTCAGTATTTACCATGTTAGAAGTTAATACTGAGACATTTTCAAACAAGAGTATATAATCAAATAGGCCTCTAGTGATGTTCTGGGAAACTCCACCATATGCTTGAGAGCAAATGAGAGTGCAAAAGGCAGATGCCATCTTAGTGTTATTGTGAAAATCCTTTTGTTTTATCAGACCCCCCGAAAGGATCTTGAGGATCCCAAGCATCCCCAGATAATATTTTGAGAATTCCCCTACACATTGGCACCTTGGTGGGCCCTGCCCCACCTATTGTAACTGGTTGGCATAGCTTTTGTGTGCTCCGCCTGGTCACTGTCTGCTGCCAGCTGTCCCTGGGCTGGTTTTCAGGAGTTGGGACAAGACTCCACACTTTTTTTTTTTTTGAGACAGAGTCTCACTGTCACCCAGGCTGGAGTACAGTGGTGCAATCTCAGCTCACTGCAACCTCTGCTTCCCAGGTTCATGCGATTCTCGTGCCTCAGCCTCCCGAGTAGCTGGGATCACAGGCACCCGCCACCACACCCGGCTAATTTTTGTATTTTTAGTAGAGACGGGGTTTCACCATTTTGGCCAGACTCGTCTCAAACCCCTGACCTCAGGTGATCCACCTGCCTCAGCCTCCCAAAGTGCTGGGATGACAGGCATGAGCCACCATGCCTGGCCAAGACTCCACACTTTTTTTTTTTTTTTTTTTTTTTTTTTTTTTTTTTTTTTTTTTTTTTTTGAGACGGAGTCTCGCTCTGTCGCCCAGGCTGGAGTGCAGTGGCGCGATCTCGGCTCACTGCAAGCTCCGCCTCCCGGGTTCACGCCATTCTCCTGCCTCAGCCTCCCGAGTAGCTGGGACTACAGGCGCCCGCTACCACGCCCGGCTAATTTTTTTGTATTTTTAGTAGAGACGGGGTTTCACCGTGTTAGCCAGGATGGTCTCGATCTCCTGACCTCGTGATCCGCCCGCCTCGGCCTCCCAAAGTGCTGGGATTACAGGCGTGAGCCACCGCGCCCGGCCGACTCCACACTTTTTAACCATGAATTTAACCATAAGACTCTGGGCAAAGCTCTTTGCAGGGCTTCTGTTTCCTTGTTTGTTAAGTGAGAGGTTTGGGCCATTTTCATGTTATTCCCCAAAACTCTAGGGGTCTGGGAGAACCCTGTTATGGTTCCCCAAGGAGGGCACACTTTGGTCAGAGTGGCTTTGTAATTATTGGGATTACGTATTCATCCCTTCGACAGCTGACCTTTCCCCAGAGCTAGGCACTGGGGAGCCACTGGGGGACAAAGTAGTCAAGGTCTCTGTACAGCGGGAGCTCAGAGCCTGGGGAGAGCAACAGGCAGGAACTGGATAACCGTATCCTTCTGTGTCTCCTCTAGTTGCAAGCTGGTGCCTGTGCTTTGAATCAGTTAGCTGGGGGGTAGGGGTAGGGGTGGGGTGGGAATGCTGCAGGCCGCATGAACAGCAAGTGCAAAGGCCCTGAGGCAGGAGGCTCAGTGCATTGGAAGGACTCAAGGGAGGCCATGGGCAGTGGCACAGCAGCAGGAGGAATGTGGGGCCGCATGGACCTAGTGAGTTCTCAGGACCCCAGCCCTCCTGAGGCTGCCGTGCTTTATCATAAAGGCAAGGCCAAGCCATCAGTGTGTGCGAGCAGGAGGTAATGAGATCACGCGTATTGGGCATCTGCTGCTGCTGATTTCATGTGCACGGTGGTGTGCATGGGAATCAACTCTGAAGAGCCCAGGGCCACGTGACCTCTGGCTCCTTGTGGCTCCAGGGTCTGGTGAGGATCAGAGGTGCGTGGCCCACATGAGGTCGTTGAAACCTAGTACTTTGTATCTTGCATTTGGGATGCTGATCCTCAGCCCCTCTGGCCACGCCGCACCGTGTTCCCCAGCTTTGGCTGGATGTGGGGCCCAGGTTGTACTCCCAGAGCTTGGCCTGCCAGTAGACACTGAGGATTTTTATTTTTTATTTTTGGTATGAAAATCAAGTATTCGGCCTGGGCTGTTGGTTGCTGTCCAACAAGCCAGGATGAAGGAGGAGCTCTTGGGGTGGTGCCCCGTGCCTCCTTTGCAGGTGCCTGTGCTGTGTCCCTGCCCCTCTGCCCTCCCTCTGTGGGCTCCAGTCAGTCCCTGGTCAGGCTGCTTAGAGGGGAGTGATGTGGGCTCCTCCAGAAGGGCCCAACTTCTAAATCTTTCTCACTCCAAAGTCTGCGGTTTTGCCACCTCAGTGTCCCGCCCCCACCACCATCTGATTATACTGGGGCATATTTCGTGCAAGGCCTAGAACAGGCACCCAGGAAATACTGATATTATGAATGAATGCCCCTGACTCCAGGGGCAGCAGTCCTGAGGCCCAGTGAGGTGGGGCCCAGCCAGACACTTTCCCTGGGAGGAGTGAGGGCCAGGGGACAGACAGAGCCCTCCAGGTAGGCCAGGGGGAGCAAGCAGTGCCTCCACGGAGAGGACACCAGGCTTGGGCACGGAATGCCAGGGAGAAGGTGCTTTGCCCTCTTTCCGGGTCAGGTGGAAACCTTGAACAGACACGTCTGTGGCTGGAATTCCCCAGGTTTCTGTCCCGACAGTGTCCAGAGGACAGAAGGCTCTCATCGAGATGGGACTAAAGTGGGGCCCAGCTCCCTGGGATCCCCATGGCGAGCTCCCAGCGCCCTGGCCCAGGTTTGGGACCACAGGGAACCCTCGCCCTTGCTGGCGCTGCTGCCTGTGCCGGCTCTGCCCCGACCGGCCCAGGAGGCAGGGTGTCATCGGTGAGATTCAGCCTGCGACTTGTCCCCTGGGTATTCCTGGTGGCCCCTTGGAGCCCAGGTTTCTGGCAAGCAGCTTCCCTGGGCCCAGTTTCCCAACCTACTTGTGGTCTGAAGCCCGCAGCAGAGACACCCAGGCAGGGTGGAGTCGGAGCTGGGGTGCAGGAGGGGCCTCTGTGGAGTGCCGTGGCTGCAACACCCTTTTCCTTGGCGTCACCCACGCTGGCCTTCCGGGTGCCTCGGGGCGTCAGCACCTTGGGGTTTTCCCCTGGCCTGTCTGGGGAGAACTGTCTTTTTTCTCCCTTCTTTCCAGGAGGAGCTCATGCAGGGATGGGTTCTGAGGCCCGGGCCGCCTCTTGGTTCCCTGCCTGTGCTTTGCTCCCTGCAGAGTCCTCCGAGGCTCATGTCTGCCATCTCCACGGACCAGGCCAGGGCCTTGGGCTGTCTGCACAGCCTCCTCCTCTGTGTGGTCAGCCCTCACCCCCACCCCAGCTGCTCAGTCTGTTGCCTCCTGCCCCCTCCTCATGAAGCCCACCCTCTGGTGCCCACCCAGGCCCCCATGCCCACTCTCTCATGGTGACTAGCCCCGAGCCTGCCCAATGTCATGGAGCCCTCGCCTGCTACTAAGCAGCACGTAGGCGCGCTCTGAGGGAGTCCTCAGCATCAGGTGTGAGCAGACACCATGGGCATCCCCACTTTCCAGACGAGGAGCCAGGCCCTCAGAGAACAAGTGACCTAGTAGCCAAGGCCACGCAATAGCAGATCACAGACCTCAGACCAGAACCTGATCCGTGATTGTGAATCTGAGCCGAAGCCCTGTGCAGGCTTACCTGGGGGCAGCTTGTCTAGAGGTGACTTCGGTTGTTCTTAAAGTGTGTTCTCCAAAGCAGGGTTTGTATATACACACAAGCAGCAGCTGAGAGGTGTGTAGGCAGTGCATGGGTCAATTTTTTTTATTTTAATAATTGTTTTTCTTTTTGTATCATAGAAAGAGTATCATGAGTATATCAAACTTGTAATTTCATGGACATTGCTTAAGCCCAAGCTAATAAAAATAGCAAGTCAATTTTAAAAATTGAGTATAACTAGTCAATATTACCAGGTGATGTGCAGAAACAGGAAGAAAATCGTGAAGTCTAAAGGTAGGAAGGACAGGCATGATGAAAGTTGAGAAACAGTGATTTCCGTCTCAGGCCCATGCCCTGCCCTGTCTGCTGGTCCTGCAGCTCATGGTGGACACCAAAGGGGGAGCTGAAGGAGGCAGATCCTTCCACTGGGCTTCAGGTTCCAAAGCGGGTAGCCGAGCAGGGTCACCCCTCCTTCACAAGGCCCCATCGGGCCGCCCTGATGGCCTCTCCCTCTCCTTCCCTGTGTAGAAGAGATCGTCGCGCATGCCAGCAATGTGTCCTCACTGGTGCTGGGCAAAGCCTCCGGGCGGCTGCTGGCTACAGGCGGGGATGACTGCCGCGTCAACCTGTGGTCCATCAACAAGCCCAACTGCATCATGGTGAGCCCCGACAGCTGGCAGGGGGTCAGGACAAGGGCCTGGGGAGGGGACGGGGACAGGGGTTGGAGGCTGAAGAGTGAGCAGCTTCTCAGACTCTCTTGAGCCCAGGGCCCCTTATCCGCTGGGGCCCAGCTCAGGGGTGGAGGGGGCGTGGTGGGGACACCATCAGTGCTTCCCCCAGCTGTCTGCTCAGTGAGGCCCAGGACAGCCCAGCATGGCTGGGACAGTGGCCAGCCCTCAGGAGCGAGGGAGTCACCTGCCTGTGGTACTATTAAGAACTCCAGGCAGGCTGCGTGAGAAGATTAAAATAAGCCCCGGGCCTGTGGTTGAGCCAAAAGACTTGTACCCCTCCCCTCCCCTCCCACCTGCCCATCTGCCTGCCTGGCAGCAACATGTGGGCGTTTATTTTAATTCATTCCCAGCCTTCATTCCCCAATGAGGATTTGAGGGGACCTGGCTGGAGCTGGTTAGGGAGCTAGTTCTTAAATAGCATCTCCCCACTATTTATGCAGCTATATGTTCAATGCTGGAAACTGTTTTCCAAATAGGAGTGCATAAAAGAGAAAACACAAAATTAACTACATATAGTTCCGTTATCCAAAGGCCACCACAGTTGGTGTTTTGGTGTGAGTCCTTCTAGATGCTGAGACAGATACATATACGTGTACATGCACGTAAGTGCACACTTGTACATGCATGTACACATGTATACACACAAATACTCATACAAGCACACACACATAAATAAAAATACACTGCCACTCTTGTGCAGCCTGGTTTTTAAAAATAACAATGTTGTAAGGATTTGCCTGTGTCAACAAGTATTCTTTTACAACATAATTTTGAATGGCTTAATGTCCATTGTAGGGATGAGCCGTAATTAGCTTAGCCACACCCTGTTATCAGCATAGGGGTTGTTTCCGGCTTTTTTTTGGCTCCGCTAAAGCACCCTGTGGTGAACATCCTCAGCCATCTAGATCCTTGAGCAGATCCGTGATCATTGCATTCAATCCAAGGGTGTGTGCTTTTGTTAAAGCTTTCAAAACAGATTGCCAAATTGCCCTCCAGAAATCATTTTACATTCTCACCAGCAGCATCGGAACCTGCCCTTTCCTCCCTGCCCCAACCCCCATCGCTTGCCAACCAGGGAGTATCATTGTTGTGACTCTTGGTGAAATAAAGATGAAGAGGAATAGGCCGGGCACAGTGGCTCACGCCTGTAATCCCAGCACTTTGGGAAGCTGAGGCGGGTGGATCACCTGAGGTCAGGAGTTTGAGACCGCCCTGGCCAACATGGTGAAATCCTGTCTCTACTAAAAACACAAAAATTAGCTGGGTGTGGTGGCAGGCACCTGTAGTCCCAGCTACTCAGGAGGCTGAGGCAGGAGAATCGCTTGAACCTGGGAGACGGAGGTTGCAGTAAGCCGAGATTGTGCCACTGCACTTCAGGCTGGGTGATAGAGCAAGATTCCATCTCAAAAGAAAAGAGAAAGAATATGGCAAAGGATGAATTTCTTAGTAGAAACTTAATCACCTCAGTGTTTTTCTGAGATCCAGGGGGAGAACTGAGATCCACCCCAGCCTCAGCAAGGGTGCCAGGGGTCAGTAATGATGAATTGAAATGTTTTGTTTTACTTTGTTTTTAGGATTCAAATGTGTTTTCTACCCCCATGAAATGCCAAAGTAGTAGCATACACAAGTTGAAAAAGCATCACCAATGACTGACCAAAAATAGGACATGCCACAACCCCCAGAGAAACGGGGCCAACCGTCTGGGGCCTGGCCTGCAGGCTTGTTTTAGAACGCCAGGTGCAGCTGTCAGGCCCCAGCCGGCCTCACCCCGGGCCACTGCCCTGGCTCACACACACCAGCCTCCCAGGCCTCACAGTGCCTCCAGCCTGCCGGGGTCTCTTTCCCCTTGGGGTTTCTGTGCACGCTGTCCCCCTGCAGGCCGTCCACTTGGATTTATTTTTATTTTTGAGTATGGGATACACTTATTCTGTTCAACATCCAAAAGATAGAGGATCCACAGTGAAAAGTCTTCCACCCTCCTCCAACCCCCACAGCCCTCTCCTTTCCACGGGGATGGGCAGTCAGGGAGAGCCAGGGGTTCTAGAGGGGCGAGATGTGTGCCCAGGACTAGGCAGGCCTTGGTTCTGCTGTGGCTTACCTCGCTGAGGGGCTTGCCTGGGGCAGAGTGAAGATGGGAACAGAGCGGGGGCAGGGTTGCTTAACTTAGGGCTGAAGGGACAGCATCCCTTTATCTTGGCCAGTCGCTCCCCTCCAAGGGGCCCAGGGCCATTTCTGCAGGTGACGCCCATGTCAGAAGCAC
This sequence comes from Pan troglodytes, assembly GCF_028858775.2. Lineage (NCBI taxonomy): Eukaryota > Metazoa > Chordata > Mammalia > Primates > Hominidae > Pan > Pan troglodytes. The sequence goes on from NC_072416.2 coordinate 55,746,132, forward strand.
AGCAGGGAAGAGGGAGGTGGTGGGGGGATGACTGGGGTTTGGCCACTCTTAGCCCTGGGAGCTGAGGCCGAGAGGAGTAGGTGCTCAGAAAGGGCCTGCAGGAGGGCTAGGCTGTGGCCCCCATGGGGCGCCCCCTCCTGCCTTAGCCATTTCTTGCTGAAGCCTTTCCGGGGGACTTGGAATTCAGGGCGCAACTGCAGGGGTCTGTCCAGCAGTGCACTGAAGCTGCTGCTCTCTCTCCACAGAGCCTGACGGGCCACACATCCCCAGTGGAGAGCGTCCGCCTCAACACCCCCGAGGAGCTCATTGTGGCCGGCTCTCAGTCGGGCTCCATCCGTGTCTGGGACCTGGAAGCTGCCAAAAGTAGGCCTCCGAGCTTGCCTCCTGTGCACGCACACCTGCCTTAGTCTTCAGGCTCTGCAGTTGTGCTGCTTCCTCCAGGAAGCCTGCCTGGACTACGTTGGCTGCTTTGCTCCTGGAGCACTAACCGGGCAGTGTGGCACCCACTCCACCCCCATTAGCCTGGCATTGACATGCACTGCTGCCTCGTGTGGGTGGGGGGATGTGCGGGTGTGTGTGTGTGTGTGTGTGTGTGTGTTTGGATGTATGTGTGTTTGGATGTGTGTGTCTGCGTGCACGTGTGTGTGTGTGTGTGTGTGTTTAGAACCTAGAGGGATGTCACATGCCGCCAGGGGCCCTGCAGGTCACATGAATGAGTGAGGTGGCTGCGTGGGACAGCCATGAAGAACCGGGGAGCTTGTACCCTGACTCCAGGTGGTCCCCACTCTGCCTTGGCTCCCTGGTGCCATTAGAGGCAGCCTGGAATGGCCAGATCTGTTTCCTTGTGCTCTGTTTTAATTTAGTTTTCATCTGTATAGAAGTTGTACATAGCCTAAAATTTAAAAACTCAAATACCAGTATTTCTACAATTAATTTCAATGGAAAGAGGAAACTTCTGCCCCACTCCTTCCCATTCTCCATGAGCCTAAACTTTCTGTGCTTTTGTCTGTGCTTTGCTGATCGCCTCCACCTTTCTAGACGACATGGTCATACCACAGTTTCTTTCTTTTCTTATTTAAAAAACACCGTGGCCAGGCGCAGTGGCTCACGCCTATAATCCCAGCACTTTGGGAGGCCAAGGCAGGCGGATCACCTGAGGTTGGGAGTTCGAGACCAGCCTGACCAACGTGGAGAAACCCCATCTCTACTAAAAATACAAAATTAGCCGGGTGTGGTGGCACATGTCTGTAATCCCAGCTACTTGGGAGGCTGAGGCAGGAGAATCACCTGAACCCGGGAGGTGGGGGTTGTGGTGAGCCAAGATCGCACCATTGCACTATAGCCTGGGCAACAAGAGCGAAACTCCATCTCAAAAAAAAAAAAAAAAAAAGTTAACACATTAGTTATTCTCTTCCTACTGTAAAGGATGAGAATTTAGCTCTCTCATGGCACCACTCCCAGCCCCATGGCTCGTGTTTCTCCTCCCACCCTCCCAGTAGCACCATTTCAATAGGCGGTGTTTATAATGTAAGGACGCATAAGTGTCATTTACCACTGACTATTTCTTTTTAATAACTTGGTTTCCCTGGAGTTAATAATCGTTCTTTTTTTTTTTTTTAATCTGTGTGTTTTCTATGTCCATATTACTCATTCATCCCCAAATTCTCTGCCGGAAGAGTAAAGCTCCTCCTGTTTCTTTGAAACCCATCCCATAATCCAGGCGCCTTTTCTCAGAGCCTCTCCTCTGGTCCTAGTGACCTGCAGCCCAGCTGTCATCCTGGGCCTCTGTGTCTCTTCTCTGGGGAATTCTCTCCATCTGTTGTTCCTGGTCTCACGCCGCAACCTTTCTTGGTTTTCTCCCTCTTTTTGATGGAGCACATTCTTTTGTAGTTTTCTGAGAAAGGGTGCTGGGAAGGCGTAGTTTTGGAGAACTTCCATGGCTGAAAATGACTTTCTGCTACCCCCATCATTTGCTTTTGTGTTTGTTTTATGAGTTTGAGTATAGAGTTCTATGTTGGCAATAAAATATCGCCCTCAGAATTTGGAAGGTGCAGCTCTTCTGCCTTTTAGGTTCTAGGTTGCTATTGGGAGGGGCTGGTGTTGTTCTGATCCCAGATCCTTCACAGGGGACTGGCTTCATTCCATGTTCTGTCTCTTCCTTCCTCTCTCTCTCTCTTTTCTTTCCTCTCTCTCTCTGTCTCTGCAGGCTGTTAGGGTCTTTGTCCCAGTGTTCTGGTGTGGTGAGCCTTGGGCTGGGTCTGCTTCCACCCTGTGCTAGGTCGTCACTGGTTTCATGCGGTTGTGGTCTGGAAACTCATGCCCTCAGTTCTGGGCTGAGCGGAGAGTCTCGCCCACTGCTCCTGTGCTGTGCCTCGGTGCCTTAGCAGGTGGTGCCAGCTCTACGGATTTTTCAAGAGAGGCTGGAAATCTGGAAATTCATGTGCCTTCGTGCCTTAGCAGGTGGTGCCAGCTCTACGGATTTTTCAAGAGAGGCTGGAAATCTGGAAATTCATGTGGAATCCACCCATTTAAAAATGTTGACAGCTCATTCAACATTTGTTTCAGAACACCATGCAGGCCAGCACTGTGAGGTCCAAATAAGACCCGTTTGCCTGATGCTTTTCTTTTCTTTTTTTGAGACAGTGTCACTCTGTCACCCAGGCTGGAGTGCAGTGGTGTAATCTCAGCTCACTGCAACCTCTGTCTCCCAGGTTTAAGCGATTCTCCTGCCTCAGCCTCCTGAGTAGCTGAGACTACAGGCACGGACCACCATGTCCCGCTAATTTTTGTATTTTTAGTGGAGACGGGGTTTCTCCATGTTGGCCAGGCTGGTCTTGAACTCCTGACCTCAGGTGATCCGCCCACTTCAGCCTCCCAAAGTGCTGGGATTACAGGAATAAGCCACCATGCCTGGCCTGCCTGATGCTTTTTGATAGCCCTGGTTGGATCATCCCGCGTGCCAGGCAGGAGGCCACCTACCTGAAGCCCTGGAGAGGAAGCAGCAACGTGGATTTTGCCGAGGCTGCTTTTTCCAGAAGAGAGCCCCTCTGGCCTGGCTGAGACTTCAAGATTCTTCTGGGCCTCTCCTTGGTTCATGCTCTATGTTGGCGGCAGGGCAGCAGCCATGAGCCACACATGCACAGTGGCAAGGTTCCCTTTGCTCAGGAACAGTGGGCTCTCTGCGTAGGTGGTACTCAATAAAGATGCACCCAGCCTCTTCAGTGATGCTTGCCTACTCAGTGATGGTCAGTTTAAGAACAAAAGAGCCCCAGGACCTCTTTGATAACAAACGGGACTGCAGGCTTTGCGTCTCGGCACGTGATCACACTGCCTGGCCACACCAGGGCATGCTGTGCTTGGTGTCGCTGAACTCAAGCGGGCCAGGGAGGAGTGAGTCCAGGATGGCTGGGCTCTCATGGAGAAGATGGGAAGGCTCAGGCAGAAGGTGGGCAGCTCCCTGGACCTGAATCCCAGCGCGTGGGCACCAGCCATTCAGTATTCACCGAAGAACAAGAGACAGAAGGGAGAAGCCGAGGGCGCCGTGCCCCCTGTCCAGGCTTTCTCAGCCACAGTTGTTTTGCTCACAAGGGAAATGTGAGGAATTCCTTGAGGTGGCTGAGAAATGAAAACTGAAGACTGCTGGATTCCTGGGCCCTGGACGGCCAGGGCTGGCTGCTCCACAAGGAACTCATTACGAACTCACGGCCCAGACTCCATCCTCAGAGAACCCGATTCAGTACTGGGGTGGGCCCAGGATCTGGATTTTAATAAGCTTCCAGGTGATTCTGATGGACAGCCAGGTTGACAGATGGGCAAAAAGAGGCCCAGGGAGAGCACCGAGCTTAGGAAAACCCCAGTAGCTGCAGGTAGCAGAGCCTAGGACTTGAATCCCGGCGTCAGGACTCCCATCCCAGTGTTGTCTGTTCTGCCATTGGATGGAAGAGAAACTTGCCATCAGCACAGCAGGTAGAGCTAAGACCTCCGGCCCCCCTCCACACCCCCTCGCCAGAGTGCAGGTGACAGTGACAGACAGGCAAATTGAGGCCCCAGGTGTGGAAAGGTTCCAAAGAGAGCTGCTCTGCGGGCATGGTGGCTCACACCTGTAATCTCAGCACTTTGGGAGGCCAAGGCAGGAAGATCACTTGAGGCCATGAGTTTAAGACTAACCTGGGCAACAAAAGGAGACCCCATCTCTATTTTTTTTTTAAAAAAAAAAAAAAAAGGAGAGAGAGAGAGCTGCCTCATATCGGTTGCCTTGAAAGGCCACCCGTCACTGGAGGGTTCAGATGTAGGCTGAGGAGGTGCTCAGCTGGGAGGTGTTGGGGGTTCCTGTGTGGGGCAGACAGACCCCGGAGGCCCCTCCACTCTGCAGTTCCTAGATCCCATGATTGAATGTAGGCATCAGAGGCCTTCGTGGGACAGAAGAGCAAGGGCAGGAGTCAAGCCGGAAGAATGTGGTCCTGCCTACTTTCCACAGCGCAGCCAGAGGGCAAGGGTGGCTCAGCGCAGGAGATCCCACGGGATCTCACAGGAGGGCGGCCGGTGCTTCATGCAGCCAGCCCACACAGGGTGGGACTCCGCCACATCCTCTCTGGGCAGGGCAGGATTTTGGAAGCCTTGCTGTGGGATCCAAGCTGAGTGGGCTGGGAGCGGGTGTGGACTGGAGCAAGAGCCAGCATGGCCTCCTTGGCCAGGAGGCAATGCCCAGCCCCCAGCAGCACCTGATAGCTACACGGAGCAAGGAGTGACAGCTGCAGAGATTCTGGTGCAGGTGAATTGGATATGCATTCGACAGACTCCAGAGGGATGTGAAAGTATCCAGACCCAGCTCCAGCGCCAGACAGGGCCAGCTGCAGAGGGGCACTGAGGCCTGGGGAGGAGGAGAGAAGGCCCAGCTTGCGGGACAGCCAAGAGCAGAAGGCAGGCCTTGTGCAGGAAGAAATGTGAATGGGACTAATTAAGACTGGCATTTATGGAGCACTTACCATGTGCAGAGCCCGTGCTAAGCACTTTATGTATGTTTACTCCATTCTGTGACCCAACATGAGGCCCAAAGACAGTAAGTGATTGGCCAGGGTCACACCACCAGTGAGGAGCGGAGCCAAGGCTGATCCCAGTATTGTCTGATGCCAGAGCCCACATCCTGACTTTGGGGGTAGAGAAGATCATACAGTAGAGTTCATTTAATTCACCCAGTGCTTGGATCTTGACTCTGCAGTAAAGTGTTATATATGGAATCTTGAATACCTCCTCTGACAGAGAGCTCACTACCTCACAAGGTGACCTATTGCACCTTGGCTCAAAACTAAGAATGGCTGGACTCCCACATTTCCTGACCCTGGCACTTGGGATGGTCAGTTTCATTCAGATAGTGAAATATGAATCTTTCCAAAAGCAGGAAACATGAGACAAATTTGAGTGGTACTGGAGGATACCCTGAAACACACAAGGTTTGCCTCCAGGCTGGGCCACTCCTGGCCATGGAGATGCCTGCGAAACCTTCAAGGAAAGGATAGGAGATGTGGTTCCTAGGGCAGTGGGAGGCGATCAGGCCCCACCCCAGGAGTTCTTTGGTCCTCGCGTGTCCTCCCTGTGTCCTCTCAGTTCTCACTGCTCCTCAGTGTGTCCTCACAGCCACCCTCAAGATCCCTTGGACAGAGGTCACCCAAGAAGACTGGTGTGTGCACCAGGGCCACCCCAGCCATGCCCTCCACTTGCCCTTCTTAGGGCCTTTGCCCATCACCTCCATCTACCTAACAGCATCCCTCATCCTCCACCCACTGACATCTACTCAAATACCACCTCCTCCATAAAGCCTTCCTGGATTTCTCTTTCCAACCAAGCAGTTTCTCTCCCAGCTTGAACCTCTCCTGGTCTGTCTCTCTCCTTGCACTGTCTTGGGTGGGGTTCAGTGCCCTGCAAACCATAAGCTCCACACCCATGGGGCCTGAACTGAGTGTGGTGGTTCCCTGGTTCTGCTTCTGCTGGAGCACAGTCTGTGGGGAGAGTGTGGTACAATTTCTGCAGACTTGAGGTAACATAGGGCTGTCATCTCTCAAGAGAAATGTAGGAAAATTAGTTGTTGGCAGGACGCAGTGGCTCACACCTGTAATACCAGCGCTTTGGGAGGCCAAGGCGGGTGGATCACTTGAGGTCAGGAGGCCAGCCCAGCCAACGTGGTGAAAACCTATCTCTACCAAAAATATAAAAAAATTAGCCGGGTGTGGTGGCACATGCTTGTAATCCCAGCTACTTGGGAGGCTGAGGCAGGAGAATTGCTTGAACTCGGGAGGCAGAGGTTGCAGTGAGCCGAGATCACACCATTGCACTCCAGCCTGGGCGACAGAGCAAGACTCCTTTTCAAAAAAAAGGAAGAAAAGAAAATTTGTTGTTACGGTGGTGGGGCCCTTGATTGTTTCCTACTGTTTTAAAAATATGTGTTATTGTTCTATTTTTCTGTGCAGCAGCTAATCCAAAAGCGCACACACAAATGCCCACAGCAGCCCTTCCTCTGCCAGCCTTCTCATTTGCCTCTTAGCCACTGTCTCTGCTTTCCTTCTTGTTAGTTCTTCGCACACTCATGGGACACAAAGCCAACATCTGCAGCCTGGATTTCCACCCGTACGGCGAGTTTGTAGCCTCTGGTTCCCAGGACACAAACATCAAGGTGAGAGGCCGGTCCGTGCCCCGTGTCTCCTGCTGGGCCTGTGGCAGGACCAGCCCGGCCCGGCCCTCAGTGCTGGATGCCTGCTGAGGGGACCTCTTCCCTTTCTGCAGCCACATCCACACCATCCTAGGGAAAGCGGGTGGCAGGCATCTATCTGTCAGATGCTTCTACTCAGAATGCCAGCTTTAGTGAGCAGTTTCTGTCCTTGTCTCCGTGGGGAGTAACGACCTAGAGAAGGCTGGGCCCCGCCCTCTGCTCACGACCGCACACCTTCCTCCAGTCGTGGCTCTGACCTCTCCTGACTCTGCCCCTCTGCTTCTCTCTCCCCCACAGCTCTGGGACATCAGGAGGAAAGGCTGTGTCTTCCGATACAGGGTAAGGATGTGCTCTGTCAGTGACTCCATGAGCACCTTGCGGGCATTGAGTGTGGTGTGGTGCCCAGACCCCAGCAGGGGGTGGAGGGGATGGCTGTCCCACATGGGTGATAACATAAAACATGGATCTGGAGCCGAGCAGGAGTGCCATGGGCGGCCCACCTGGATCCCCTGGCTCTCCATCAATCCCCTAGAGCCACGTTCATCAAACTGCTCCAAGCAGAACCAGGCGGGTAACCAGTGTTGTTAGATGGAAGGGGTCCCATAGGAGTGAGGAGGCAGGGAGAGGTCTGTTGGGCCCAGGATCCCAGGGTGAGCTCATGCCGTGTCCTCCCTCAGGGGCACAGCCAGGCCGTGCGGTGTCTCCGGTTCAGCCCCGATGGGAAGTGGTTGGCGTCAGCCGCAGATGACCACACCGTGAAGGTAGCTCCCGGCCTGACCTGGGCCCAGGGGCTGGGGGCTGGGGTCTGCTGATCACAGCAGGCTGAGTCCTCACCTCCCTCCTGATCGGGCTCACATGTCCCAAGCCTATCCCGAGTGGAAGGTAGCTTGTGGATAAAGAGCTTGGCCTGGATTAGAGGGAGGGTGGGCAGCCAAGATGCCTGGTCACCCTGACCTCCTCCCTGCCCTGCCTCCAGCTCTGGGATCTCACTGCCGGCAAGATGATGTCTGAGTTCCCTGGTCACACGGGGCCTGTCAACGTGGTCGAGTTTCACCCCAACGAGTACCTCCTGGCCTCCGGCAGCTCTGACAGGTGAGGAGGAGGAGCGAGGCGAGTTGCTTGTGACTGCTGTCCTTCACCACCTTGTCCTCTGTGCGTGTCTCTACTGCCGGTCTGTCGCTGTCTGGGGTGTCATACGTCTGATGATCCTGTGTGGACTGAATTGGATTTCAGCCGAGCCAGGACTGGACCCTGGTCCATCTCCCCTGGCTCTGGTTCCCTGGCCCCAGTGTCCCAGGTCTGTGGCTTCATGGGCAGGTTGGGACCCAAGGCATCTAGTGAGACCCCATAGGGCAGGGAGGCTCGTGGCTGTTGGGGCCAACCCTGGGGCCAGGGCCATCGGGCCGAGCCTCCCCCTTGCAAAGTCAGGGCCAGCTCTGCCCCAGATGTTGCTCCTGGTGGCCCTGCCCTGGGGGAGAGGTTTCTAGAGAGAAGCTGGCTTCCCAGGGACATGTGGAGGCCAGGATGAGGGATAGGCTTCGCAGCACAGCCTGGCTGCCTTTGCAGGACAATCCGCTTCTGGGACCTGGAGAAGTTCCAGGTGGTGAGCTGCATCGAAGGGGAGCCTGGGCCCGTCAGGTACGCAGGCTGTGGGGTGGGCGGCCCAGCGCTCCTCCCGGCAGTGGGGCGTGGCTGTGGGTGGGCCTTTCCCATCTCCGCTGCTGCGCCCTCCCTGCCCTGGGCCCTCTGGATTCCTCGGGGTGGGGACCAGGCTGGGTGCCACAGGACCCACGGCCATCTCTCGCCTGGCCCAGGAGCGTCCTCTTCAACCCAGACGGCTGCTGCCTGTACAGCGGCTGCCAGGACTCACTGCGTGTCTACGGCTGGGAACCTGAGCGGTGCTTTGACGTGGTCCTCGTTAACTGGGGCAAGGTGGCCGACCTGGCCATCTGCAATGACCAGTTGGTGAGAGAGCCATGGCACCCACCGCCCCCCACTCCCACAGGGCCACCCGCCTCCCTCCAGCCCAGGCCCCTCCTCCTACCCCCACACTGGGGCTGGGATTTTGCCCCCTCGGCTTGCCGTCCCAGCCCCACCTCTCCGCTTTCTGCAGATAGGTGTGGCCTTCTCCCAGAGCAACGTCTCCTCCTACGTGGTGGATCTGACGCGTGTCACCAGGACTGGCACGGTGGCCCGGGACCCTGTGCAGGACCACCGGCCCCTGGCACAGCCACTGCCCAACCCCAGCGCCCCCCTCCGGCGCATCTATGAGCGGCCCAGCACAACCTGCAGCAAGCCTCAGAGGTGAGGGCCTGGAGGGCCTTCGGGGGCCCAGGAGAGGGACTGTCACAGGGGAAGCCTCGGAGTTCCAGCCCTGGGCCTCACAGGGCACCTGCTTCCGTTGGGCTTGGCCTCACGCCCCCAGGGTGAAGCAGAACTCAGAGAGCGAGCGCCGCAGCCCCAGCAGCGAGGATGACCGGGACGAGCGCGAGTCCCGCGCGGAGATCCAGAACGCCGAGGACTACAATGAGATCTTCCAGCCCAAGAACAGCATCAGTGAGGCCGGGCTCCCGCCCCCAGCCCAGCGTCCCCATCGGTGAAAGGGAGGCTGGGGGTCCTTCCAGGGTAGCCTGCTGTGGCTCCGCATCCCTTTAACTTCCTCCTAACCCACACCTGGGCTTCGTGCCCTGTCCTCACGTTCCCTGGGCCTTGCCAGGCTGTGCTCTGATGGAACTGAGAGGGGGGCCTGGGCACTCCCTAGCAGCGGCCCAGCAGCTGCTCACTGTCCCAGTCCCTACCCTGCCAGGGACAAGTGGGCTGGGAGGGGCAGGACTGAGGGTTCCTGGGACCAGGAGCAGGGTCCACAGTCTGCAGCCGCATGCCTGGGAGCCACCCTCCGTCCCCCGCACTCTGGACAGGGCCCTGGGTCCCAGGTGGCCTGGCCAGGAGCGCTCACAGCCAGGGCCCTCTTTCCTCTGCAGGTCGGACGCCACCCCGGAGAAGTGAGCCCTTCCCTGCACCCCCAGAGGACGGTGAGTTGGGTGAGCCTGGTTTCCCAAGGTCTCTGATGCCCCCCGTCCCTCATCTTCTCTTCCTGTGAACCCTCCCAACAAGCCCCTTCCCAGGACCCTCCCCTCTCAGGACACGACCCACAGCCTCTCCCGCTGGGTCTCTGCCCTCTGCCTGTTATGTGCCAGGTCCCTGCAAGACCGATAGTGCCCCCATAGGAGCCTGTGCCCTGGTGTGTGGGGGACAAACATGGACACCACCACACGGGGGGGCCTGCCAGGGGCACTCGGGCTGTGGAGGATGGAGAGGAGTCACTGGGGGCCCACCTTAGATGGGGTCTGCTGTAGATGGATGATCGGGAGGCTCTCAGGAGGCCCAACGCCTGTCGAGGCCTGGGGGCCAGTGAGAAGAGGGAGAGAGAAGTGCTTCTGGCAGGAAGGGAGCTGAGAGGAGGTGAGCTGGGGCGAGTCCTCGAGGCCTGGGGGCCAGTGAGAAGAGGGAGAGAGAAGTGCTTCTGGCAGGAAAGGAGCTGAGAGGAGGTGAGCTGGGGCGAGTCCCAGCAAGAGGTCAGGCCCACAAGGCCTCAGCTGGGGGTTTGGATTAAGAAGGGAGAAAACATGATCTGCACTGTGGTTGGAGAACGGGCAGGCATGGGGCCACCTGTCCTGCAGAGTACCCCTGCCCTCCCCTCAGGGACCGTCCTTGCCGTCAGTCCTGGCTTTCCTAGGAGCCTCCACTTCCATCTTGCCAGTCATCCCAGCCCCCTCCACATACATGCCAGTGAAGGGACAGGATGGCCACATCCTAGAGCCCCCTGGGTCCCACCCACAGGCAAACCTAAGGTTGAGTTGGGGGAGAGGGAGGAGGCAGGTCCACGCCTGCCCCCAGGTCCTCTGGAACCCCCACGCTACTGGCCTGCAGCCTCCCCCATGCTCCTGCTCCATCCCCCCATTGCAGATGCTGCCCAGAGTCCCGCCCTGAGCCCTGCCCTTCTTGCCAGGCCCTTCTGGCCGGACCCAGTCATCTTTTCCTTTTGCCTCCAGACGCAGCCACAGCAAAGGAGGCAGCAAAGCCCAGCCCTGCCATGGATGTGCAGTTCCCGGTGCCAAATGTACGTCCATGGAAGGAGCATGGTGTGGGGCCTAGAGAAGGTCCTGACCCAGGGTTGGGGGTGCCTCAGGAGGCAGAGAGGGAGGCCCCAGGCCGGCAACCGCTGAGTTTCACACTTTCAGCTGGAGGTCCTGCCCCGGCCCCCAGTGGTTGCTTCCACACCTGCACCCAAGGCTGAGCCTGCCATCATCCCTGCCACCCGGAATGAGCCCATCGGGCTGAAGGCCTCTGACTTCCTGCCCGTGAGTAGGAGCCCAGCTCGAGGCATGGGTGGAGGTCTGTGGGTGGAGGGCAGAGCTTTGCTGCTGGCTCCTCCCATGCCAGCATCTGGGTGTCCATCCCACGCAGGCCGTGAAGATCCCCCAGCAGGCCGAGCTGGTGGACGAGGATGCCATGTCACAGATCCGCAAAGGCCACGACACCATGTGTGTGGTGCTCACCAGCCGCCACAAGAACCTGGACACCGTGCGGGCTGTGTGGACCACGGGCGACATCAAGGCAAGTGCCCACCCTTGCACAGGGCCTCATCTCGCCCCCCTGCCCCTGCCACCTGCCTGCCCGGGCTTGGGGCAGAACAAGAAGAAGCCATCCATGGGGGACAGTGTGGGATAGGCCATCCCTGATGTCACACCATCTGTTTCCGCCATCATCATCATCCTCACAGACTGCCGTTTAGTGAGCATCTGTTTACGTGCCTGGCCTTACACTCATTGCGTCAGGTGCAGTGCTGAACACCCACAGCCCCATCAGCACACCCACATTCACGTTCGTGCCCCTACCCTCACCCTCACAGGGCCACACTGTCCCCCACTGCCCCACCCCTGACGGTGCTCTGTTTGCACAGACGTCGGTGGACTCCGCTGTGGCCATCAACGACCTGTCGGTGGTGGTGGACCTCCTGAACATCGTCAACCAGAAAGCGTAAGTGGCTGCAGCGGGGGAGTGGGCGGAGGGGCAGGGCTGGGCTGATGGCAGCATGTCCTGGCCTCTCCTAGCTCCCTATGGAAGCTGGACCTGTGCACCACGGTCCTGCCGCAGATTGAGAAGCTTCTGCAGAGCAAGTATGAGAGGTGCGTGTGGGGAAGCCATGCCTGCCTGAAGCAGGGGGAGGGGAGAGGTAAGAAGCCTCCTCCAGAACCATGGGAAGGACCCCCAAGAGCCTGGGTGTTCCTGTGAGCTGGCTGTGAAGCATTGCTGCCCCTCAACAGTCCGGAGGTGGGAGTGGAAACAGGCGTGTGTGGGTGTATGTGTGTGTGTGTCTATGTCTGTTTCTGCCCCTCTCCTCCTTTGTTCCTTGCTGTTTCTCTTTCTGTCTGTGGCCCTTGGTCCATCTGTGACTTCATCCATCTCCCCCTAAAGCTACGTCCAGACAGGCTGCACCTCCCTGAAGCTGATCCTGCAGCGGTTTCTGCCCCTCATCACAGACATGCTGGCGGCCCCACCCTCTGTGGGTGTGGATATCAGCAGGGAGGAGAGGTGAGGGCAGCGCATGTGTTGGGGGCAGGGGTGCCACAACAGGTGAGGGGACAAAGGCCTGGAGGCCTGGGCCCCTCTTACTGACAGTCCTGCTGGGACAGAGTACAGAGGAGGCGTTGGTCTGGGGCCATGGCTCAGGGTGTGGGTGGGCTTAGCCAGAGCTGGGTTCCTCCATGGCCTGGCTGTGCCCACAATCCCTGGCAGGGCCTGGGTGGTTCCCCTCTGGGCCTCCGCCTTCCCTTGGGAGGAAGGGCTGGAGCAGTTAGGACAGCAAAGGCCCTGGGGTTGCGGGGGGGTGGTGGTGGTGCCAGCTGGCCCCTCAGGCACTGCCCTCTCTACAGGCTGCATAAGTGCCGGCTCTGCTACAAGCAGCTTAAGAGCATCAGCGGCCTGGTCAAGAGCAAGTCAGGCCTGAGCGGCCGCCATGGCAGTACCTTCCGCGAGCTGCACCTGCTCATGGCCAGTCTTGACTGAGGAATGCAGTGGGCAGGGGCGCTCGGCAGCCCACAAGGCCTGACCTCAGCCCCCACTCCTGTTCCTTGTGCACCCACTGGCCCATGAGCCTCTGCCTGGCCCCTGCCGCTGTCCTGTGGCCGTCCTGGAGGAGGTGATGCTGGTCCCTGGCCACCTCTACAGCCCTGAACTCTTGAGACAACTCTCTCCAGCAATAGCTGCCCAGCTTTGCCCAACTGTTGCTTCTTGGGGCAGCGAACTGAGCCCTGGGGCTGCTGCTGTAATTTATAAGGCAAATTTTATTAAATTTGTAACTATTCCCAGGTTTCCTTGTGGGGAATGTTTTCTGCTGGCCACAGGGCTCCTCGGGCCCAGGAGTGCCTGCCCCATGGTTTGAGATGAGGCCACACCCCCTCCAAGCCCGGGGGTGGGGCTCTGGGCCATGTGGCCAGCAGGGGGCAGCAGAGAATCAGGCCTCTGGGACAGCACCAGTTCAGCCAGTGCAGACTGGGAAGGAAGGGGAGGCGGCAACCACCCTTCCACCACTGGGTGTTGAGGTTAGGGGTGGCCCCCACCAGCCTGTTCCTCCCCACCTCAGCTACGCTCAAGCTGTCTTATGGACACCCCCAGGATGCCTCCAGGGGCAGGACTAGAAGGGCACCTGCCCCTTCCTCTGAGCAGGGCTCCGATCAGCTGTCACTCCCTGCTGGAGTCCCCAGCACTGGCTGGCGGGAAAGGGCTCCCTGCTCCGTGGTGACTGCGACAGGTGGGCCCCCTCTCCTGCTCCCAAGGCAGGGACCAGGTACAGCCCCGCCCCGGGGTGGTCAGGGTCCTCGGCACTGGAGGAAGGTGGCGTGGACCTCTGGCCAGTTCACTGAAGAGGGAAAAGGCCAGGGCAGAGTGGGCAGTGGGTGGTGCCCAGCAGTAACCTGGAAGCCCAGCATGGTTTGGGCAAGGCTTTGATAGCCTTTGAAGCTCTCTCCAGCCTTAGTTTCCTTCCCATCAGTAACATGGAGGAATGCCCCTGTTGGGAGGTCAGTTATCGTGGGCACATGATAGGTACCGCATGAGGCGACTGTGACCACAAACAACAGAGAAAGTGACCCAGGGTGGGACAGCGCAGGCTCCCCCCAGTTGTTTGTTAAGGACGCATGTCCCTAACTGACCTAGAGGACAGATCCCAGAGGGCTGTGGGGTGACCAGCCAGCGGGGGAGTCCACAAGACCTGCCAGTGCCCCGTCCCCCTAATCAGACCAAGAGGGGCTCACAGACCAACTTTTTCAGACCATACTTGTGTAAAAAGGCTTTTATTTTAATAAGTAAAAATGGCTAAGCTTCCAAAAGTTCTTAAATAGGATTTCAGAGGGAAGAAAATTCGAGAGACCAGCGAGCCAGGCAGGTGAGCGAGCAGCAGAATCCCCCACCCGCTGGCTGCCTCTGCCAGCCATAAACACAGCACGGCCCCGTGGCGGGAGGCCATGCACCTCCGCACACCCCCCAGCTGCGGGAACCCACCTTGAAGGAGAGGGGCGGGGAGGGCTGCCATTGGTGCCACCAACCCACCCCAGTCCCCATGGTTCTTGGGTCTGCCCAGAGGCTCCTCGCCCACCCCCTAAGGAGGGGGCTGGCCAGCTCTGCAAGCTGAGGAGAGGAGCCGAGGCAGCCTGGGTGAGAGGCCCACCCTCCTCCACACTCCCGCCCTCCTCACGGGGCCCAGTTCGCTGATGGCCCAGGCCTGCCAGGAAGAGCAGCCACCCCCGCCTTTCCGCCCATGCAATTTGCACTCAGAGCCACAGCCGAGAGACACCGTTTCCTTCTGAACATGTTTCTCATCTCTGAGGGGAGACGGGGCAGAAGAAGAGCCTCCACTCTCGCCTCTACCTCCGGGGGATCCTGGCGCTGCAGCAGGAACAGGCCAGTGAGACCTCAGGGCCCAGCTTCAGGCCCAGCGGGGTCACATCCGTCACACAGGCAGTGGCCGCGACTTCCCTGCAGGGGCATGAAATCATCAGCCTCTTGTCCACTTGCCCACCGGCAGCCCACAGCAGTTGCCACCGAGAGCAGGAGGGAACCCAGCAAAAGCACACAGACAAGCGACAGCAGGGGCTAGACCCAGCTCTGAACAGCAGAACGTCCCAGCGCAGCCCTGCAACCCACTGCGGGCAGGCGGGCAGCCCTGGGCCACAGGCCCCACACTCACCTAGAGACTCTGCAGCCCCAGCCGTCAGGCTGAAATCAAAGTGACAGGCGTCTCACTGGTGGGCTTGCCTTGGGCCAGTACCCCACAAGACCCTGCTGCTGCTACCCCTTTGGACTCAAGGATGGGCCAGGCCCTCCCATGATCTGGGCTAAACAGGGGCTGGAGCCCTGGGTCCCGGTCCTGTGGCGGGGCTCACTCCTCACCTAGGAGGTAGGCAAGCCCGGCCCTTTCTACCCCCGGGGCAGCTGAGGCACAGGGAGGGGGCTGCAGGGGCTGCTCTGGAGGGGGCTTACTGCACAGGCTCAGCCAGCCCACGCTCAGAGAGCAGGGTCCCAGGGTAGAGTCAGCACCCCCGGCTGAGAGGCTGGGGTCTCCTTACACTGCCCCCTTCCCACAGACCTTCCATTTCCCACCTGCAGAACGGACACAGCACTGTCTGTCTGCCCTGACTACTGCCTGGGGGCAGGGGAGGTTGTAAAACAGGTTCTGGAGAAGGTGTAAGAACTTTTTAAAAAGGAAAGAAAAGAGAAAGCCCATCCAGGTAAGGGCAGCCTGGTGACTATTACCCTGGGGAGACTCCCCACCCACACTGCCACTCCAGGCTCACCTGAGGGCTGCAGCTTCCTCCGGATGGATCCAGGGCGGCTACTGGTCCCAGAGCTGGGGGCTGAGTGGGCACGTGCCGAGGGCTGTGGCGTCTGACAAGCCGGCTCCCACTGTGAGCAGGGAAGGGCGGATGGGCGGGGGCCACGGCTGCCCTGGCTCCCCACCCTGCTGTGCTTCTCTACTCCCCTGCCCTGCCTCCTAACCTCCTAACACCCAGTTTCCTCATCTATCTGCAAAATGGGCACGATGCTCGTGCCCCAGCCTCAGTTATGGCAAGAATTAAATGAGATAATTCATGGAAAGAAGTCAACTAGTTACCACTGAGCATCTACTATGTGCCACCCCCACGGCCAGCTTGTCACCCCACAGGAACCTCCGAGGCCAAGAAGAAATACCTGTACTGAAGAGGCTGCTGGCTGTGGGTTCCAGCCGTAGCTCCACCCACCTCCGGCAGCTTCCCTGCCCCCACTGCTTCAGGACATCCCCGCCCAGCTCCCTGCTCCTGCCATGACCCAAAGTCTCTGACCCAGGGCCACCTGAGCCAGGCCTGTGACAGTCCCCGTACCTCTAGATGCTCCTGGCTTGACCAGGACCCAAGCTCTGCCCTGCGTAGCCCAGGCCCCAGCTCCACAGAGCGCACCCTCTCAGCAAACTTGAGGGAATAGAGCGTCTCGCTAGTGTTCTTCTCCACAGGGGACACCTAGGGGACACGAGAGCTCACTGCCCACCTGGGCCAGCTGGAGGGGCAGCAGGGTCACGAGAGGGAGCTCACAGCTGGGGCTGTCAGAAGGCTTCCTGGAGAGGCCTGAGGGATGGGGTGGGAGGGCAGGCAACATGGCAGAGGTGCTGTGGTCAAAGGTGGAGAGGAGGGACTGGGAGTTACACAGGGTGTGTGTGGCCAGGTCTAGGGGCGGGGAGGTCCATTTGCACAGCCTGGGGTGACTGGGTCTCACTGCTAGCGTAGCCCCTACATGCTACAGACTGGCCCGCCCTAACCCAAGGTCCTCACCTGTACCACCATGAGGGTCTTGCTGTCACCACTAAGCGAATCCTGCAGCAGGTAGGTGAGCTTGGAGTTGCGGAAGGGCACGTGGCCCTGGCGGGAGCGCAGGGCAGCAATGACGTCCCCCAGAGCCGACAGCGACTTGTTGATGTGCTGCGCCTCCCGCAGGCGGCTGCCCTCGGCCCCCGACTTGCCCACGCGCTCCGAGCCAGCCAAGTCCACCAGGTTCAGCTTCCCTGCAGGGAAGGCACCCACCAGATCAGGCCTGCCCTGCCCCTTGGGGTTGTGGGGATCCTCAGGCCAGGCTGCCTGCCACTCTCACCCGTGGTGCGGAGGCCTGTGCTGCAGTCCACGCCTCGCACCGTCACGATGAGCAGCGCGTGCGAGCGGGAGCTGTGCTCGTTCAGGTTGGTGAACTCGGTCGTGCGATTAGTGTGGCCAAACTCAAACACCTGGGGGATTGGGAGGAGGGCAGAGGCACAGCGTTGAGAATGGGGTCCTCAGAGTCACCTGGCCCCAAGCACCCATGAGGAGTGGCACCACCCTCCGCAGTTTAGATGAGGAAACTGAGGCTCAGAGAGGCGTGCGGACTTGCCCAAGGGTGCGTGCTTAGGACACAGCAGAGCCTACATTCAAACCCAGTTGTGTCCTCTAGAGCAGTGTGGCTGTGGTCAGGGGCTCCCGCCTCCACACCTTGTTGATGTCGTCCACGCTCTGCACTTGGAACTCAGTCAGCCCTGGTACATACAGCTGCCCACTGCCGTCTGGGCACAGCCGGATCTCCAGTTTTTCCTGAGGCTCTTTCCCTAGCAGGTCCCTGGAGGGGCAGGTGAGACAGTCACTCCCTCCTCCCATTTCCAGCTGCTGTTTGCACTGCACCCAGCCCCCCAGCCAGGAATGTTCCCCCAACCCAGGAAGCCGCCTCCAGCCATCAGCTGAGTGCATCTCTCCTCCTCCAGCTCCTCCACCGCATTCAGCTGAAGACGTGGAGATCTCACTCCACAATACAATGAGCCCCTGTTGGCAGGGCCCCTAGCTGCCCACTCTCACCCATGGCCACCTGGTGTAGCCCACAGGTAGGGGCAAGGATTGCCTGGGTCTCAGAGAGAGCCCCTCCTCCCCCCAGAACCATCCAACCCACTGGGCTGAGTCAGGACTTGCAGCCAGGTCCCTTGACGGCCTCATCTGGTCCCTACACTCCCTTCAGAAAGACCCCACTTCCTATCCCCCATTGCTCCAGCACCACTCCTGAGGATCCCAAAGCTGCCCCTGAGGCCTGCTCCCCACATACTGGGGGTCCCACCTGAGGACCTCGTTCCAGCACCACCCCGGAGGACCCCAAAGCTGCCCCTGAGGCCTGCTCCGCACACCCTGGGGCTCCCACCTGAGGACCTCATTGTAGATCTCCGCAGCGCTGACGGTGATGGTGTACTCCCAGTCAGATGCCTTCTCCTGCACCTCAGAGAAGAGCAGCTGCAGGGCCCGCTGGTTGATACCTGGGTTCTCAGCGGTCCCCTGGGGACAGAAGGAAAGGCCCCAGTAAGCCAGGCCTGTCCCCAAAGACGCTCGTGTGGTGTCTGTCCCCAAAGCCCCTTGACTACCCCTCACAAGCAAGCCTCCTTGCCCAAAGCTCTTACCTACCTGCCACTGTCCCCCAAAATGCCCTCCACCAGCTGCGGGCAACTGCACCTCTATTTCCCCACCATTAAAATGGCATCGCCCTGCCAGGACTACCCTGAGACTTATAGTGCAGCACTGGGATGAGGGGCCTGGCCCAGACCCCACACAGGGCAGCTGAGGGCCAGATGCATGCCTGGCCCTGTGGGGCCACCTGGGAGGGGCACTGGAAATGAATGACCCCGCCACTGCCCAGAAAGGCGCTCAGTCTCAGGGAGGCTGAGACCTGGGCTCTGTGGGTGGTAGAGAGGAGGCACAAGGAGGAGCGGGCCAGTGTCCTGGGGAAGGACGGGTGGGCCGGCCTTTCTAGAAGGAAACCTGGAGTCCCCACCCGGGACCTCGAGGCCCTGGGAGCCTGGCCCTCACCCCTCTTCTGATAGCACCTCTCACTCACTCTCTATTCCGGCCGCAGGGGCCTCCTGGCTGGGCCTCAGGTGCCCCTGGCATGCTCTGGCCTCTTGGCCTCAGCCCTGCAGCTCCCTCTGCCCCGGGTACTCCTCTGACCACCCCTTGGCCGGCTCCGTCATCTCCCTCAGGGAGGCTGCTCCCAAGATGCCCCCTCAGGGAGGCTGCTCCTTCGCCCAGCACCCCCAGATGCCCCGTCCCTCCCCCTAGTCAGTTCCGCATCCCTGGCTTTATTTTTCTCCCTGGCCTGACAGGACACTTGCTGATTTGTGTGGACCCTGCTGTCTCCCCACAGCCAGGTTGGCCCTGTGGGGAGGGCCCTCTGGGGAGGGCCCTCTGTGGGGGCAGGGACTGTTTGGGTCACAGCTGTGCCTGGCACGATGCCTGATACACCTTATGCATCAGCAGATACACTTGAGGACGAACGCTCTGATGTTCCTGGTGGTCACCTCAACACTAAGCAATCCCAAAGCAGAGCGGGGAGCCCAGAGGATGCCGCACACATCCCCTTCCTCCTCCTGCCTGGCCTGGCCTGCCCCCACTAACTAGTCTCACCAGTCCCAGAATCGAGGGAACAGCAGAGACCAGATGGGAAATAAGAGGGCCACCCAGCAGGCCTGGCTAGCCCCTTCCCCTGTCCAGACGCCACACCACCTGGCCTCCTCCTGACCTAGGGAATCAATCCCACAGCACCCCTCAGAGCCAGGGCTAGCTTTCCACTGCCCTCTGCCCACAGTCAAGATCCTTCCTAGTCTCAACGCCCCTCTCCCTGGCCTGCCACCTGCTCCACCACACCTGGGAGGGTGCCGGTGACGAGCAGGGAGAGGAAGCCTTGGCCTGGCCCCAGGGACCACCGGCAAGAGCTGGGCTCCCCACAACAGCCTTCATATGCCAGTCTTGCCCTGGGATCTCCTTGAGGACTGAGACCCGCCACTCATCCCAGATCCCCCAGGCCCGGCCCGAGGCAGCGGTAAAGCAGGAGTGTGCAGTGCACACTCAAGGTGAAATGCACCCCGGTCCTGAGAGAGGTCGGTGGCCTGCCCCGGACTCTGTCCCCAAGCCGAGATCCCTGTGATGATAGTCCCCCCTTGCCTCTCTCCCAGTCCTGCTGGGCCCATTGTGGGTGCCCTTGGGCAAGGGGGCCCCCTCTTAAGGCCTGGTGCCTCGGGGCTAACACAGATAACTACAGCCTCTGCTCCTGGGTTGTGAGGACCAAATGAGGCAAAACACACACTGCACAATACCCCAAGACCGATGAGGGAGCCCGCATTCCCTTCATGCTTCACTGTGAACCCCCACCCCATTGGGCAGCACCCACCTCCATCGTGTACGTCTTGCCGGCGCCCGTCTGGCCGTACGCAAAGATGCAGACATTGAAGCCATCAATGCAAGAGGTGACCAGGGCCTGCACCTCCTGGAACACCTGGGAGGGTGGTGGGAGGGAGGCTGGTTGGGGGGCTTCCAGGGCCGCTGGGACCACCAGCTACAAGTCCAGCCACCTCCCCAACCATGCTGTCCTTCAGCAACACCACATCACGTGTTACTGCAGTCACTCAGCCCACAATGATTCCTGACTCATGAGTCATACATTAGACATCAGTGGGCAACCGGGCCGCCCAAAGACTGCAGGGAAGACAGGCCAGTGCCTGCTGCCCTTCCCCCAGCTCCTCCTGCTCTCTCTCAAAGAGTGCTCAGCACAAGGAAGGTGGAGGCCAGCACATGCCTGGGGCCTCTCTGGCCTGGGCCTGCCTGCCAGCCATCAGAGGATGGGGGCAAAGATAGAACCAGACATGAGAACAGGAGGGCACAGGCCTGGCAGGGCTGGCAGGTTGGTCTGGGCAGAGATAAGGGAAGAGTGGACACTGAGAACACATGGTTCTCATACAGCCTCAGGGGGTTGGGGGATTCCTAGGAAGGCCCAGGGGACTGATACAGGAGGGTATTCCCGGATGGGGAAGATGGGCAGGGTCATGAAGATGGATGGGGCCATGTGGGTGGGCAGTCACAGCCATGGGGGTGGGAGGGGCTGTGATGGTGGGAGGGGCCTGAAAGTGGGTGAGGCCACATGGTGGGAAGATGGGAGGGGCCTGAGGGTGGGTGGGGCCATGCAGATGGGAGGAGCCACAGCATGAGGGTGGGATGGGCTGTGATGGTAGGAGGGGCCTTGAGAGTGGGCAGGGCCATGCAGTGGAAGGGGCCACCTGAATGGGAGGACCCAAAGCCATGGTGGTGGGAGGGGCTGTGGGTGAGGCCATGTGGTGGAAGGGGCTGTGGATATAGGAGGGGCCACATGGTGGGAGGAGCCACAGCTGAGAGAATG
Organism: Pan troglodytes; assembly: GCF_028858775.2. Lineage (NCBI taxonomy): Eukaryota > Metazoa > Chordata > Mammalia > Primates > Hominidae > Pan > Pan troglodytes. Next base: position 55,767,094 of record NC_072416.2, read on the forward strand.
GAATGAGTTACGATAGTGGGAAGGGCCTCAAGGGTGGGCGGGGCCACACAGTAGAAGGGGCCTTGGGGACGGGAGGAACCACAGCCATGGGAGGGGATGGGCTGTGTCTGGATCTCTCCTTCCTAAGGAGGCTTTCAAGGCCTTCAGTCTTAACTTCCCACCCTCTTCTGTCCTCCAGAGGAAGGAGCAGGACCCTGGCTCCCCACTTCTGATTCCTGCACCCCCCACTCTTAACGCTTCTTCCTGCCCAGCGCCCCTGCTCCCTGTGAGTCCATCTTTCCCTCTCTCCATTGCTTTCCCTTTCCCGCATGGGGCCACACTCACGTCCTGCTGCGAGGCCTGTGGGGAGAAGACCTTGTCCAGCTCGAAGGACACAGGCTTGCCCTTGTGCAGCAGGTGGATGATGGAGTCGTCGTCGGCATCGAACGTCACAGCATTGGTGGCCTCAGGTCCTTCCCCATCCTCTTTGGTGACTGGCCGGACACGAGCAATCACTCGGATGTTCCCTGGATTGGTTGGGGATGGGGAAATGGGTCCAGGCCATGTCAAGACCAGTCTCCATTCTGGTCCACTGGTGTCCCAGGCAGACTAGTTGACCTAGGAGTCCCCTGACTTTTAAGCACAGCCCCCTAGGGGAAGGGGGCCCACAAAGCTGTTATCCGTCATTCACACTATAGTATGAATTCACTTAGTACATTTCTTCTTGAACAGACCAGTTGACTGGGGTGGAGCTCTGCCTTAGGGATAGGGAGGAAAGGTCAGTTGTGGGGCTCAAGCACTGCACCCCATCAGGGTGAGACACCAGAACGGACACTCTTTTTCTCCCTGGACTTCAGTTTCTTCATCCAGACAACGAGGGGCTTGGGCCCCAATGAGCAAAGAGCCTTGTCCTGAATGGCAGGACAGGGCTTAGGAATCAGATGGGCATATAGGCCCAGGCAGCAGGTGATGACTGGTGGTGTATCTGAGGGCCCAGATAGTGGGGCAGCCACAGGGGTATCTGGCAGCATGAGCTGGTCATGCCACCATCTACTTCCAGCCTTTGTTGGGATCCCTGTGCTCTTGGAATGAAGAGGAAACACCCCCCACTGCCAGCAGGGCCCACCTGCCCTCCCTTTTCACCCATCCGTTCCAGCTCACTGTCCAGGTCTCAGCTCTAACTTTGCCTTCTCTGGGAAGCCCCTCAACACACTTGCCTGTCCCATACCCAGGAAAGCCTGTCTCAGCCCTGGAAGGGGGCAGGGTTGGGGTTCCCTGACAATCATCATTGTTGATTCTCACACTAAAGTGTGCACCGGGAGGCAGTCTGTGGGGCCATGACCATAGCCTCGGGCTGGAACGGCACCTGGCACAGAGCAGGCACTCTAGAGCTCCATGCAGTGAATGGTGGAGTCTCAAGCTTGACCAGGCCCCAGGTCAGAATAAGCGGCTTTCCAGCTGCCACCAACCCAATGCTGCAACACCACACCCCTCGGCTATCCAGGGCCTGGGGAGTCACCTGCCCAGGCACTGGGGCCAGGGCTTCTGAGCTGGACAGACTCAAGTTCAAATCCAAGGCAGACCATTTAATATCCATGTGGCTTTGAGCAAGTTCCCTGCCTTCTCTGTGCCTCTGTTTCCTTATCTACAGAGATAGGATTAGAATAGTGCCTCAATGGTGGGGTGAGCTCCAAGCATGACTGCCAAGCCAGGTCGAGGACCCCGAGGCCAGCACCCACCCCCAGCCCTCCTGCAGTCACCTTTCAGCCGCACGAGCTCATTGTGGCACTTCTTACGCAGCTGCAGCTCGCGGCGGTACTTGCGCAGCAGCTCCTGGTTGTTGCTGTTGACCTCCTCGATGGCCTGGCCTATCTGGTGGGGGGTGCACACCACTGTCAGGGGGCCGGCTCCATCAGCCTTACCGGCCTGACTGCCCACCCCTGAGGGGTGCTCACTGCCTCCTGCCCCTGGCTGAGTACCTGACACACGCTGTCACATGTCAGACTGTCCCAATCACCCCTCTGGGTAGGTACTGCTACCATCCCCATTTTACAGATGATGAAACTGAGCCGCAGAGACACTAAGCTGACAGCTTGAGGCTGCTCTGCTAATAAGCATAGAGCCAGGACTCAGCCCTCCACACCACAGCACTAGTGCTTGACTATGTGATTCAGCCAGACTCAAATTCCAACTCTGCCCCTGAGTAGCTGGGGACCTGAGACCACTGGCTCAATGTCTTTAAGCCTCAATTTTCTCATCTGGAAAGCAGGGATAATACCATCTAACTCATGAATCTGTAAAGATCTCCCAGTTACATTTCACAGGTGGAAAAAAGATGCAAAATCACACATACAGTATCACACTGTACACAAATCACACATCCCCTTTCTGGAGTAGAAGGGAAGTGTATACAGTGTATACAGTCTTCCCTTAGTAACCGTGGAGGATACAAAAATCCACAGATGCTCAAGCCCCTGATATAAAATGATATAGTGTTTGCCTGTAACCTACACACATCCTCCCATATACTTTATTTTTTTTGAGACAGGGTCTTGCTCTGTTGCCCAGGCTGGAAGTGCAATCACAGCTCCATGGATGTGGTGGAAACTCATTGTGAGTGGTGTTATCTTGGCTCACTGCAGCCTCGACCTCCCAGACCCAAGCAATCCTCCCACCTCAGCCTCCCGAGTAGCTGGGACTACAGGTGCAGGCCACCGCACTCAGCTAGTTTTTTAATATTTTTTTGTAGAGATGGGGTCCCACTATGTTGCCGAGGCTGGTCTTGAACTCCTGGGCTCAAGTGCTCCTCCTGCCTCAGCCTCCCGAAGTGTTGGGATTACAGGTGTGAGCCACTGTGCCCAGCCCCTCCCATGTACTTTAAATCATCTCCAGGTTACTTATAATATCTAATACAATGAAAATGCTGGGTAGGGGCTGGGTGCGGTGGCTCATGCCGGTAATGCCAGCACTTTGGGAGGCGGAGGTGGGCGGATCACCTGAGGTCAGGAGTTCAAAACCAGCCTGGCCAACATGGTGAAGCCCAGCCTCTATTAAAAATACAAAACAAACAAACAAACAAAACTAGCCCGGCATGGTGGCACACGCCTGTAATCCCAGCTACCCAGGAGGCTGAGGCAGGAGAGTCGCTTGAACCCGGGAGGTGGGGGTTGCAGTAAGCTGAGATCCCGCCATTGCACTCCAGCCTGGGCAACAAGAGTGAAACACTGTCTCCAAAAAAAAAAAAAAAATGCTGTGTAAATAGTTGTTATATGTTATTTTTTATTTCTATTATTTCTAATTGTTGTACTGTTAATTTTTTTCAAATATTTTTGATCTGTGGTTGTTTGAATCTGGGAATGCAGAACCTGTGGATGGGGGAAGGGCCTACCATATATTCACACACACACACACACACACACACACACACACACACACACACACACACACACACAATTGGCTTAAGCATGCTCAGAACAGTCGGGGGAAATGCTGAGAGGCCACATTGGAAGAGTTGGGTGGGTGGCAGAGAGGCCTTTCCTATTCACCTGATGCCCTGCTATGGAGTTTGACTTTTCACCACGTCCATGTATTACTGATATAGTCTTTTAAAGGAGAAGAACTATATTCTGTTCCCAAAATATATTAGTCTTTGCAAAGCTATCATACAAATTCAAGGAGCTAACGGCTATAAACAGCTCGACATGTAGGAGGCACTTAAGAGGCGCTGGTTATTCTCATATGTACAAGTACAGCTTGAAAGAATTAAGTTAAACCTAACAGAGGTAAGACTGTATCGGCCAGTCATGGTGGCTCACACCAATAATCTCAGCACTGCGAGAGGCCAAGGCAGGAGGACTGCTTGAAGCCAGGAGTTCAAGACCAGCCTGGGCAACATAATGAACCCTGTCTCTAATAATTTTTTTAAAAAATACGTATGTAGCATGTTTTTTGTTTGTTTTTGAGATAAAGTCTTGCTGTCACACAGGCTGAAGTGCAGTGGCATGATCTTGGTTCACCGCAACCTCCGCCTTCTGGGTTCAAGTGATTCTCCTGCCTCAGCCTCCCGAGTAGCTGGAATTAACAGGCACCTGCCACCCATGCCCAGCTAATTTTTGTAATTTTAGTAGAGACAAAGTTTCGCCTTGTTGGCCAGGCTGGTCTCAAACTCCTGACCTCAAGTGATCCGCCTGCCTCGGACTCCCAAAGTGTTGGAATTACAGGTGTGAGCCACCGCGCCTGGCCTGCATGTTTGAAATATGAAGTTATCTGTAACATGTTTGGTTTAAAGAATCATAGTAAGACAAATAGCCAAATGCCTGCCCTGAGCAGTCTAGTTTCAAACAGGGCCTATAAGGGCAGCAGTAAGTATCATGGTGGGTGGGGCAGGGGCTGCTGTCTGAGGGGCTTTGTCTGAGCTTTGGAGGGACGCCCTGAGTGGATGTCGTGTCTCTCCCAGTGCACCCCCTTAGCCTGGACCCTCCCACCCACTGCCCTCACTCACCTCGGCCTTGACACTCCTGAGGGCCTCCTGCAGCAGCAGTGGGAAGCCGCGCACCTGCCGCTTGAGCCCATTGTAGTCATTGGTGAGGGTCCGCAGTGCCGGCTGCAAGGTCAGCAAGTTGGTCCGGACGCCTATGGGGACACTCGGGCTGTGAGGCGGGAGGGGATGAGGGGCCGCGGCGTGGGGCAGACAGGGCCCAGCTGGTCAGCTCACCTGCTAGATTCTCGTGCACAGCCTTCATCTCCACCTGGGCTCTGGCAAAGGCCTCCTCAATGGCTCGGTTCTTGTCCTCTTCCAGGGACTGCATCTCCTCCAGCATCTGCCCATGGGCCCGCTCCAGCTCTGACTCATACATGGCAATCTGGCCAGACCAGGAAAAGGCTCAGTACCTCGAGGTGCGGGAGGGAGAGGGGCAGGTGCCACACCGAGAAAGAAACTGGTCACCTCCCATGCACATGAACACACATGCACACACACATGTGCACACCCAGAGGGGCAGAATGGCCTTGTCTCCCTCCCCCTACAGGGCTGTGAGCTCTGGGCATTGGCCCCAACACCAACCCAGTGCTGAGCACACATCAGGTGCCCAAGCCATGTGCCCTCAGGAAGGTAGGAGAGGGCCTCTGTGATGACAGTGACAAGTGCCACGTAGAGCTTACTGAGCACAGCCTGTGTGCTGGGCCGTGGGCACAAAGCTTCTTGGGATCACGTTCCTGAGTCCCCACTGTGAGGTGGGTTCTGGAACCAGATCGTGTTATAATAGATGAGGAAAAGGAAACCAGACAAAACTTGCCCTGGGTCCCGTGGCCATCGGGGAGAGGAGGGACTGGACCCCGTGTCTGTGGGGTACCCAAATGTTTAACCGATGCATTGGCCCAAGGGCCTGCCTCTGGCTTCCTGGCTGGGCATGTGCCCCCACACAGCCTGGGTACCTGCGCCCGGAGCCGCGCGGTCAGCTGGTGTGAGCTCTGCAGCTGCTGTTCCATCTCCTTCAGCACCTGCCTCTGCATAGCCACCTGCTCCTGCAGGTGCTGGTTCCGGGCCTGGGACTCGCTGAGGGCCTGCTTGGTCTTGGACGACTCCACCTCCACTGTCTTGATGACATACTGCAGGGTGAGGGAGGAATGGCACGTGGAGCCAGCGGGCACCGGACCTCACCCAAGAGCCTGAGACACAGCCGGCCAGGGGAAGGAACTCTCGGGAACATCCCACTCAGAAACCAGAAAAAAACTAGAGGAGCCTTGAGGTCCTGGCTTTCCAGAAAGCTGGGGGGGTCTCCTGGAACCTTCTCAGCTTAACAAGAGGCTACTATGAGCCTGGCTGGGGCCCCATCCTGGGTACAAACAAGAAAGGCAAAAAGACGAGGGCAGAATCCAGGGGCTGCGCTGCATCTGTGCCTGGCACCTCAGCTGTTGGATACCTACTCGGTGCCTGGCCCTGGATACAGGAAGGGGAAGGGGCAGGACCAAGCACAGAACTGGAATGATTCGTCCACCCACACACACCTACCTATTCACCAGGACAAGCCCCCCTTATGGGCTGGCCCTGCCCCAGGTGCCAGGGGCCTTGGGCTGAGGCACAGATCAGGTGGGCCAGGGCTCACCTTGACAGGTGGGGACTGGGCCCGCAGGCTGGCAATGGTCTCGTGGCTGTCACGCAGGCGCCGACTGAGCCGCTCCTCCTCCTGTGCCTTCTCAGCCAGGCAGTCCTTGAGCCGCAGCTCCACCTCAGCCAGCCGGTCGGTCTTCTGCTGCACCTCTAGGTTCAGCTCTGACAGCATGCCTTTGCTTTCCGCCATCTCCAGCTGCAGCTGGGACAGCTTGTCACGGAGCTGGGCGCTCTCCTGCAGCCATTGGGAGGCACTGGATGAGTGCAAGGGACAGGCTCGCTGTGAGGAGCTGGGGTGGCCCTCCAGGACCAGCATGGGGACCACGGCCATTCTGCTCACCTGGCTGTGCTCACAACCTGGGCAGGGACCTGCTGGCTTTGTGCGCAGCTCTTGCAGCTCGGCCTCACAGCGCCGCATCTCCTGCCTCAGTCGCTCATTCTCCACCATCAGCAGGTCCCGGTGCTTCTCCAAGTCGGTGCCCCCCTGCAGAGAGCCAGGGCCGAGGGGGCGCATGTGGCGAGGGCAGATGACGGGGGAAAGAAGAGAGGCCCGCGGAGATGGCACAAGGGCAGGGAAGAGAGGAGAGGTGTGGAGAAAGGCAGAGGGCAGGAGAAAAAGAAAAAGGCAAGGGCAAGAGAGGAGGGAACAAGCTCAAGAGAGAAACCAAGAGAAAGACAGTGGAGGGCAGAGTTGAGAAGGGTGGTGACCCAGAGCCTGCTCTCCCTGCTGCCCCCACCCTATTCTGAGTGTGAAAGTCACAAGGAGAGACATATTTATACCAGGGTTCACACTCCCGTTTAATGTCAGCAACAGAGAAGGAACCTCCCACCCCCTGGAGCCACAAGGCCTCTGAGGGTACTAGGAGTTGGGGATAAGGCTCTCGGTGTGTTTCTGAGACAGAGTGGGATGTGCGGGCTCAGGAGAGAGAGGGTCGCACCCCTGCCCCTGGCAGGGCCCATCTGCACAAGGCAGGCCAGCCCCCTGTGCTACCCCAGGACAGCCTTGTGGCCTCACCAGCTCAGATCGCAGTCGGCTCACTTCCTGGGCCTGGCTAATGAGCTTCTCCTTCAGGTGTTCTACCTGTGGGCACAGAGTCAGGAGCAAGGTGAGCCTCAGTCCTCAGCTCCAGCCTACACCCAGGCCTCCTGCCCAGCACCAGGGATGACTGATGTGGCCGTGGCTTCTTCTAAGGCTGTGGCCTTAGGTTCCCCTATGTTCAAGCATCCCATCACACCTGGGACTTCAGGTGAGAGAAACCTGGGCTGGTGCTGACAGCCTCCCGCACCCTCTCCCTCCACAGGACAGAGCCAACCCCAGCTCTTCAGGAAAGCCCAGAGAGCAAGTGCAACCAAGGCCACCCCGATGCCCCCTGGGCCCACCCAATGGCAGCCCACCCTCAGGACCCCTCACTACACGAGCCCCTCCCAAAGTCCTGTACCTGCCTGTGTCTATGTAATTTTATGTTCTCTCTCTTTAAAGGGGCCCCCAGATTGTACATACTCCAGGTCCTCCGAGCCCTAGATCCACCCTGGCCCAGCCCCCAGAATCTTCCACTTGGGGTGGTCTCTGGCAAGTCAGCCTGTGGAGATGGGTCTGCCAGTGGTCAGGGCACACTCAGAACCTGTGTCCACCCCTGCTCCCAATCTGCCTTGCAGGAAAGCTGTGGCAGCCAAGGCTGTTAGAGGGGGAAGGGGGTGTGCACCCCATGAGGAAGCCACGGTTACCTAGCTTATCCGGACCCCAGAAGAGGGGACACCATCATGGTGCCAGTCCCATGAGGGCAGATCCCAGGGGAGCAACCCTTCCCCGGCGCTGTCCTCCAGCCAGCCATCCCCTCCCAAGGCCCTAGACCCTGGTCTCACATCAGCCCACCCCCAGAAACCTCTCTCAGGAAACAATTCACAGACACAGACTTTGGCTCCAGCTTCCGTCAGGGCATGTTTAGGACTTTTCTTGCAGAACGTCCTGTGGTGAGCAACCCCCCACCTCGGGAAAGGTGCGCTAAGAGCCAGATTCCTGTGTGGTGGTTTAGGAGGTTTACACAGCTGGGTTCTGATTACTAAATGATAGGCAACAACGTCCACTGATTACAGGGGACAGCCAGGTAAGGCAGGTGAGGGGCTGTGCAGGGCTTGGCTCCCAAGAACCCTCTAAGAAGGCGGCCACCACGTACTCTCCTCGGACGACAGGAGGTGAGAACACACACCCAGCATCGCCAAAATTCTCATCTTTCAAGAGAGGCCTAGGCCAGCCTGAGCAACACAGCAAGACCCCATCTCTACAAAAAGTTTCAAAACTCAGCCGAGTGCACCAGTGCACGCTTATAATCCCAGCTGTAATCCGGGGGGTTAGGTGGGAGGATCACCTGAGCCCAGGAGTTTGAAGCTGCAGTAAGCTATGATAGCATCACTGTACCCCAGGGTGACAGAGCGAGGCTGTCTAAAAAAAATAAAATAAAAATAGAGGCTTAGAGTCCGCCCCCTTAGCACTCAGCAGCATGCATCAGCCATAGTTAAGACAGGCCGGACATCTGGATTTTGGGGGTGTGTGTAAAATCTCCCTACTTTACATGGTTGAGATGTCATCAAACAAGTCTGTGTCATCAAACAAGGTAGTGTTCGGCCTCGGAGGTCCCTGTCTCGCAGGGCGGGGGAGAACAGCTGACTCACAGCAGCTAGGCCAGCTCTGAGCGGTCAGGGAGGAAGTGGACCAAGGGATCCACCCCCACCTCTGAGGAAAAGGCCAGGGAGCTGGCACTGCCTGCTCTTGGTGGGGCAGGGGGATTCCAAGATGCAAGACCCAGGTGAAAGGCTGGGGGCCCAGCCAGGCCTCCTGGGGGACAAGCAGGTGACCCAAGGGCCAGACCCCTGGAGGTCAGCTCTGCCGCCACCTGCACAAACACATTCCTTCCTAGCAACACGCTGGGTCACGGGCCAGGCAGGGAGGCAGAGCTTGTGCCACTTCTCTGCCCGCTCAGTGCCTGATGAGAGGACGGCTCAAGTCCTTTGGCCCCTGGGTGGGAGTAGGGACAGTTTGCATGAGGCAGCCTTTCTGCTTTCGTCCTAAAATTGAGAATACCCTGAATAAGCACCCTTAGAGGAGTGGGCAGGTGAATTACAATGTGTATATATAGTACATAGACTATTCTGTCATCATTACATTCATGTTTATCAGGAGTTTTAAATGTCATGGGGAAAGGCTCATCAACATATTAAGTCCAAGAAACATCTGAAAAACCATTGAGTGTACAGCACTAAAAAGTGGGGGTCTCTGGGCTGTGGAATTATAGTTGACAAAATCTTTATGCTTTTCAGTAATTTTTTTTTTTCTTTTTGAGACAGGGTCTCACTCTGTCACCCAGGCTGGAGTGCAGTGCCTCGATCTAGGCTCACTGCAGCCTAGACCTCCTGGACTCAAGCCATCCTCCCATCTCAGCCTCCCGAGTAGCTGGGACTACAAGCACATACCATCACGCTCAGCTAATTTTTTTTTTTTTTTTAATGTATAGAAGGGTCTTGCCATTTTGCCCAAGCTGGCCTTGAATTCCTGGCCTCAAGCAGTCTTCCCGCCTCAGCCTCCCAAAGTGCTGGGATTACTGTTGTGAGCCCCTGCGCCCGGCCAGTAATTTTTCAGTCTCAAAGAATACGTAATTCCTACTCTCCCTACCCTGACATAAGCGAACTGACTTCCTTTTCAAAAGGTTGAAGTCTCCTTCCACGCCCCCTCCCTCCCCAGACAGACTGCTGCCTCAGCATGGGGCTGGGCGTGCTAACCTTGATCATCTCCACTGCCGTGCTGGGGGTGGGAGGTGGGATACCCACCAGCCACCTGCCTGCGGCCCAGGGTTCTGTTCTGTCCTTGCATCACAATGGGAACCTGGGGGCTCCTGGGCTCTGTCTGGAATCTCAGAGGGGCACCCAAAAGGAAGTGGCCGCAACCGGGGCAGGCTGGGGAGCATGGGGGATGGTGAGGGAGTTGAGGAAGGGGCTATAAAGGCCCCTTTGTTCAGAGGTGTCAGACACTAGGTCATCTCTGGCTTCTTGAGGGCAGCAAAGCAGGCGGAATGTGACTGAGACGCAGCAGACTGGCACCACAAGCACCCTGGCCAAGGCACCAGTGGCCTGCTCCGTGGCAGGTGGTTGGCCAGCTCTACTGGGGGCTAGGTCTCGGGCTTGTAGGGAAGATGTCTGCTTTCTCCTGCACTTGAAGGCAGGTAATCTCTCAGAGTTAGGGAAAACAGGCAAGAAGTCAGAGAGAAACGGAGGCACCTGGGGAAAGCGGATGGCAGATGGCCTGGGAGCAGTGAGAGCCAAGAGCAGGCAGGGCCTTCCTCAGGGAAGACTGAGGGCCCTTCACACACTCACCGCAGCTTCCAGCCAGCAAGGGCCGTCCATGTCTCTAAGCCCAACAGGGGAGGGTCCCGAGCGCCACCCTGGGCCCGATACATACTTGTGGCCACAAAGGGGCAGCAGGCACATGCCTGAGCCCAAGACACAGGACGGAGGAGAAAGCAGACTCCCCACTAGGCCGCTGAAACGGTCCCAGGACAGCATGGACGTCAATCCAGGGCTGAGGACGGACCAGGCTGGGGCTGTGCGACACTCCTCCCGGGCCCAAGCTCCTCATCAGTCAGAGCAACTGAATCACGGGCCTGCTGCAGGGGGCGTCGCCCTGCCTGCTCAAGGGGAAGAGGGAGCTGGGCCTGTCTGCCGGCTTGACACCACCTGCATTTACACTTCACAGGCAGAAGCGGCTCGACCGAGGGTGGGGCCGGCCAGCCCAGGTCTTTGTGTTTTCTCAGCTGTCTGCTTCCAAGGCGGCCTCTTACCATTACAGAAAGAAAACCTGCTGGTTACCTCCTTACCTCCCACCAAGCCCAGTCAACGATCATCAGCTGTCTGCTGAGGAAAAGCGGGCTCTCCCAGGCTGAAGCTGCTGAGCTGGGAAGGCCAGAGGGTCAGGGATCCAGACAACCTCAAGGAAACTCAGCCCAGAGGCCAGCGGGGCGGCCCTGGGAGCACACCCTGTGGAGCCCACAGAAGGCCTGATCCTGGCTGTATGACCACCGGCCAGGCCTATCTGTCCCCTGTCCATGCTACCCTGCCTCTGTTGCCAAGTCTTCACCTCTGGGTCCTTCCGCCACTGATGGGCAGTAATAGCAGCTGACAATTCGAATTCTAAAGCCAGGCTGCCCAGGTTCTAATCCAGACATCCCCTTACCTGCTGGGTAACCTTGGACAAGTCTCTTAAGTTCTCTATGTCTCTTAGTTTCCTTATTTGTATAATGAGGCTACCTCATGGAGGCTGTCTCGAGGATTAAACGAGATGATATATGCGAAGGCAGGGATTTTTGTCTGTTGTGTTCAGCACTGTACTCCCAGTGCCTGGAACAGTGCCTGGTACACAGTAGGTATTCAGTAAGTACCTGTAGGAAGAATGCTGAATGCATGAGGGGCCAGCCAGAGCAGAACTTGTGGATGAGGTTGGTAAGCACAGACAGAAAGGGTGGTGGGGCTCGAGTGTGCTAAAGGATGGTCACCTCCACCAAAGGCAGGAGCTGCCACTAGACCTCAAGCAGTGGGTGCCATGTGGCAATGTCAGCTCAGAGGTGCCACATCTTCCAATATTTTATGACAAAAAGGAAGTCTAGAGTTTTATGTGAATTTAATTAAGATTTGAATGTTGGAATTAATTTGATTTTAAAAGCAGGGCAATTAGAACTAATAAATTCAGCAAAGTTGAAGGATACAAAATGAACACACAAAAATCGGTTACATTTCTACAACTAACAATAAACAATCCAAAAAGGAAATTAAGAAAATAATTCCATTTACAATAGCATCAAAAAGAATAAAGTACTGAGGAATAAACTTAACAAAGGTTAAATATTGTATGCTAAAAACTACAAGATATTGGTGAAAGAAATTAAAGATGACACCAATAAATGGAAAGACATTCCATGTTCATGGATTAGAAGATTTAATATTGATAAGGTGTCAGTACTACCCAAAGTGATCTACAGATTCAATGCAATGCCTAACAAAATCCCAATGACATTTTCTAAAGAAATAGAAAAATCCATATCAAGGGACACCACATAGCTAAAACAGTCTTGAAAGACTGAAGGTCTCACACTTCCTGATTTCAAAACTCACTAAAAAGCTACAGCAATTGGCCAGGTGCAGTGGCTCATGCCTGTAATCCCAGCACTTTGGGAGGCCGAGGCAGGCAGATCACCTGAGGTCAGAAGTTTGAGGCCACCCTGGCCAACGTGACGAAACCCCATCTCTACTAAAAATACAAAAATTAGCCGGGCCTCATGGCAGGCGCCTGTAATCCCAGCTACTCAGAAGGCTGAGGCAGGAGAATCACTTGAACCCGAGAGGCAGAGGTCGCAGTGAGCTGAGATCGCACCACTGCACTCCCGCCTGGGCAGCAGAGCAAGACTCCGTCTCAAATAAAAAAAAAAAATTAAAAAAAAAAAGCTACAGCAATCAAAGCAGTGTGGTACTGACATTAAAACAGACATAAAGAGCAATGGAATGGAATACAGAGTCCAGAAATAAACCCTCGCATATATGGTTAAATGATTTTTGACAAGGTTGCCAAGATCATTTAATGTGGGAAAGGATAATCTTTTCAACAAATGGTGCTGAGAAAACTGGATATCCACAGGCAAAAGAATGGAGTTGGATCCTTACCTTATACCATAAACAAAAATTAACTCAAAATAGATCAAAGAGGGCCAGGCGTGGTGTAATCCCAGCACTTTGGGAGGCCAAGGTAGGAGGAGTGCTCGAGCCCAGGAGTTCAAGACCAGCCTGGGCAACATAGGGAAACCCTGTCTCTACAACAAGTAACCAAAATTAGCTGGGCACGGTGGCACACGCCTGTGGTCCCAGCTACTAGGGAGGCTGAGGCGGGCGGATCACTTGAGCCCAGGAGGCCAAGGCCACAGTGAGCCCTGACTATACCACCACACTGCAGCCTGGGCAATACAGCAAGATCTTGTGTCAAAACAAAAAAACAAAAACCCCCAAAGACCTAAATGTGAGAGCTAAAACTATAAAACTCTCAGAAGAAAATAGAGGAGAAAATGTCATGACATTAAATTTGGCAATGACTTCTTGGATATAACACCAAAAGCAGAGGCAATAAAAGAAAAAACAGGTAAGTCAGACTTTATCAAAATTAAAAACTTTTGTATAACAAAGGACACTATCAACAGAGTGAAAAGGCAACATGTGGAAAATACTCGCAAATCATTTATCTGATAAGGAGTTATTATCCTGGATATATAAAGAACTATAACTCAACAACAACAAACCCAATTTAAGAATGAGCAAAGAACTTGAATAGCAATTTCTCCAGAGAAGACATACAAATAACTAAAACACACTTGAAAAGATATTTAATATCACTGGCATTAGGGAAATGCAAATCAAAACCACTATGAGATACCACTGCACACCTATTAGGATGGCTGTTACAAAAATGAAAATAAGCAGGCGCGAGTCCCAGCTACTCCAGGAGGCTGAGGCACAAAGATTGCTTGAGGCCAGGAGTTCAGAGGCTGCAGTGAGCTACGACCATGAACGGCCACTGCACTCTAGCCTGGGCAACATAGCGAGACCTCATCTCTACAAATAAAGAAAGAAAATGAAAAACAAGTGCTGATAAGGATATGGAGAAACTGGAACCCGTGTGCACTGTTAGTGGGAATGTAAAATGGTGCGGCCACTATGGAAAACAGTATGATGGTTCCTCAAAAAATTAAAAATAGAACTATCATATGATCCAGCAATTCCATTTCTGGGTATATACCCAAAATAATTTAAAGGAGGGGTTCAAAGAGATACTTGTACACTCATGTTTATAGCAGCATTATTCACAGTAACCAAAAGGTGGAAGCAGCCCATGGATGGATGAATGGAAAAACAAAACAAACAAAACGTGGTATATCCATACAATGCAATATTACTCAGCCTTAAAAAGGAAGAAAATTCTGACGCATGCTACATAGATGAACTTTGAGGACATTATACTAAGTGAAATAAGCCAGTCACAGAAGGACAAATATTGGATGATTCCACTTACATGAGTAGTCAAACCCACGGAGACAGATGGCGAATGAGGAGTTACTCTTTAATGAGGCCCAAATTTCAGTAGCGGAAGATGAAAAGAGTTCTGGAGATGGATGGTGTATTAGTCAGTTTTCACACTGCTATAAAGAAATACCTGAGACTGGGTAATTTATAAAGAAAAGAGGTTTCATCAGGCATGGTGACTCACACCAGTAATCCCAGCACTTTGGGAGGCCGAGGCAGGTGGATCACTTGAGGTCAGGAGTCTGAGACCAGCCTGGCCAACATGGTGAAACCCTGTCTCTACTAAAAATACAAAAGCCGGGTGTGGTGGTATACACCTGTAGTCCCAGCTATGCGGGAGCCAGAGACAGGAGAATCACTTGAACCCAGGAGGCGAAAGTTGCAGTGAGCTGAGATTGTGCCACTGTACTCCAGCCTGGGAGACAGAGACTCCATCTCAAAAAATAAAAATAAATAAATAAATAAATAAGTAGATAGATAAATCAAAGAGGTTTAATTGACTCACAGTTCCACATGGCTGGGGAGGCCTCAGGAAACTTACAATCCTGGCAGAAGGAGAAGGAGACACAAAGCATGTCTTCCATGGCGGCAGGAGAGAGACAGTGAGCACATGAAGGGCAAACTGCCACTTTTAAACCATCAGACCTCATGAGAACTCACTATCACAAGAACTGCATGGAGGAAACCACCCCATGATCCATTCACCTCTCACCAGGTCCCTCCCTTGACATGTGGGGATTACAATTCGAGATGAAATTTGGGTGGGGACACAGAGCCAAACTATATCAGATGGTGATGGTTGTTGCACAATGAGAATGTACTGCTGCTGAACGTTACTCTCAAAAATGCTTCAGATCAGCCGGGCGCGGTGGCTCACGCCTATAATCCCAGCACTTTGGGAGGCTTAAGCAGGTGGATCACCTGAGGTCAGGAATTTAAGACCAGCCTGGCCAACACGGTGAAACCCCATCTCTACTAAAAATACAAAAATTAGCCAGGTGTGGTGGTGTGCACCTGTAGTCCCAGCTACTCAGGAGGCTGAAGTGGGAGAATTCCTTGAACTCAGGAGGCAGAGGTTGCAGTGAGCCGAGATCATGCCACTTCACTCCAGCCTGGGCGACAGAGCAAGATTCTGTCTCAAGAAAAAAAATATATATATATATATGCTTAAGATGGTAAATTTTATGTTACTTCTATTTTTAAAATGATTTAAAAAAAAAAAAAAAAAAGAAGAAGGCAGCAGCCAAACAAGACACATTTGAGGGCAAGATCTGGTTTTCCAGCCTGTGGTCTCTGAAGACAAATTTTTTTTTTTTTTTTTTTTTTTGAGATGGAGTCTTGCTCTGTCACCCAGGCTGGAGTACAGTGGCGCAATCTTGGCTCACTGCAACCTCCACCTCCCGGGTTCAAGCAATTCTCCTGCCTCAGCCTCCCTAGTAGCTGGACTTACAGGTGTGCACCACCATGCCCGGCTAATTTTTGTATTTTTAGTAGAGACGGGGTTTCACCATGTTGGCCAGGCTGGTCTCGAACTCCTGACCTCAGAAGATCTGCCCACCTCGGCCTCCCAAAGTGCTGGGATTACAGGTGTGAGCCACCACACCTGGCCTGAAAACAGTTTTTTAAGGTTCACTCTTGAGGTGCAGGGGGCAGGTAGGGAGTGCCGTGAGTGCCGGTCACAGTGGCTCATGCCTGTAATCCCAGCACTTTGGGAGGCTGAGGCAGTCAGATCTCTTGAGCCCAGGAGTTTGAGACCTGCCTGGGCAATATAGCAAGACTCCGTCTGGACAGAAAATACAAAAGTGGGCCAGGTGTGGTGGACACCTGTGGTCCTAGTTATTCAGGAGGCTTAGGTGGGAGGATGGCTTGAGCCCGGGAGGCAGGGGCTACAGTGAGCTGTGATCACGCCCCTGCACTCCAGCCTGGGTGACAGAGTGAGACCCTGCCTCAAAATAAAAAAGGAGTGTAGTGAGGTCTGGGCAGCATGTCACGTTATTGGGAACTTCAGGAACCTTGAGGCCATGGCTCTAGGGACATCCACAAGAGGACAGGGGAACTCAAGGCCAGCAGGACATGGCCTGAGACTGTTGTTAACAACACTGGGGAGGGTCATCCCAACAGCCACAGCCTCCTGTGGTCACCAGACCAAGATGAGCAGCCTCTGTGGCCTGGGTCAGCTGGGTGCTCAAGGACTATGGGCCGTTGGCCCAATTGCTCTCAGTAAATACAAACACCTCCTCTACCTGGCACGGCAATGGGGAGGTCTGAGAAGACTCCTGAGCTCCCACAAGCCCAGGTCCCAACAGTGATAATGGAGCCCCGTTAACTGAGTTGGCTTTGCCAGTAGGGCAGGGGGATTTCATAAGACCATTTTTCATCCCCTATTCCCCTGAGGTAGGTACTATTATTATCCCCATTTTACAGGAAGAAAAACTGAGCTCCTAAGAGGTTAAGCCTTGGTTAGGCAACTTACTTGAGGTCACCTGACCAGTAAGTGGTGGACCTAGGACCGGAACTCGCATCTGGCTGACCCTTGCAGAACCCTCACCCTTAACCATGGGGCCACACAGCCTTGCAGGAACAGCAGTGTGAGAAAGCAGCCAATCAGAAGCCAGTGTGGACAGGGCTGGAAACACGGCACCATGGAAAACAAGGCAGAGTGTACCCCCTGGCGGGCTTTGCTTAGAGAGGCAAAGTTCAGAATTCCAGGAAAGTCCAAGTCTGAGTCAAACCACAGTGAGGCCAGCAGGAGACCAGGGCACACGGGAGTGACAGCTCACGATGCACCACACATTACAGTTGACCATCTTTTTTCTGTCCATTCTTACAACAGATCCACCCCCAAACTGCAATGCGACATTTGTGAGCCCCAGTTTAGAGACTGGGAAGTGAAGGCTCAGAGAGGAAGTGACTTCCTACAGCTGCCCAGCTGGCACATGGCACAGCCAGAATAGAATCCTGCTCACGGGATTCCAAATCCAAAACTCTCCCAGTAACAACAATGGTGGTGGCCACAGCAACACCAATGACTCACTAGGGATCATCTCATCACGCCCTATTATTACATCCATTTCACAGATGAGGAAACTGACCTGCAGAGTGGTAATTAACTGTCCCAAGGTCACACAGCTAATAAGTAGTGCCAAAGTCAGGGTTTGAACCCAGCTCCAGGCCCATGTGGTTGGCCACATCTCCACAAGGTCGGGCCCTCCAGAGTATCTCAGAGACCTGGAGCTTCAGATACATCCCCTGAGAAATTTCCAGAAAAGAGCTGCAGTCAGAAGGTTCAAGGACAGGCTGGGCGCAGTGGCTCACGCCTGTAATCCCAGCACCTTGGGAGGCTGAGGCGGGTGGATCACCTGAGGTCAGGAGGTCGAGACCAGCCTGAACAACATGGTGAAACCCCATCTCTACTAAAAAATACAAACAATTAGCCAGGCATGGTAGTGAATGCCTGTAATCCTAGTTCCTCAGGAGGCTGAAGCAGGAGAATCGATTGAACCTGGGAGGTGGAGATTGCAGTGAGCCGAGATCGCGCCATTGCATTCCAGCCTGGGCAACAAGAGCGAAACTCCATCTCAAAAAAGAAAAAGAAAAAGAAAAACAACACTCAAGGACAAAATGAGAACAAAGACCAGGAACCATTCTGAATTCCTAAGTCACTTGTGGGAGTGGGGTAGGCTCGGGGGTTCTCCTAAGAGAGGCTAGAGAGCTGGGGCTCAAATAACTAAAAAGGCTGGGATGTTTCCTCCTCACTTTCCCTTCTTAAAAAGTAAGTTGATTTTGTTAATTAAAGGAAAAAGTGTTTTCAAAAACCTCTTTAAAGTCACAAAAGGTTAGATACCACGATTTCACTTCTATGAAATGTTCAGAAAAGACAAATCCATAAAAACAGAAAGCAGATTAAAGGTTGCCAGGGGCTGTGGGGCAAGGAGCATGGGGAGTGACCATCAATAGGCCTGTTGGAGGGATGAAGATGTTTGGCAATGAGACAGTGGTGATGGGTGCATTGCCACCTTAATATACTTACCACCGACCACCGAATTGTACACCTTCAAGGGGAGAATTTTATGGCATGTGAATTATATCTCCACAAAGCCCATTTTCCCATTTTCTTTTCTTTTTTTTTTTTTTTTTTTTTTTGAGACAGAGTTTCGCTCTTGTTGCCCAGGCTGGAGTGCAGTGGCGTGATCTCAGCTCACTGCAACCTTTCCCTCCCGGGTTCAAGCAATTCTCCTGCCTCAGCCTCCCAAGTAGTTAGGATTACAGGTGCCCGCCACCACACCCAGCTAATTTTTGTATTTTTAGTAGAGACGGGGTTTCACCATGTTGGCCAGGCTGGTCTTGAACTCCTGACCTCAAGCGATCCACTCACCTCTGCTTCCCAAAATGCTGGGATTACAGGTGTGAGCTACCACGCCCAGCCCACAAAGCCCTGTAAAAAACACTTATTTGCAAAATGAAGTGTCTGAAAAGCCTAACTGGGGAAGGTCAGGGAAGGAAGAGGGGCTGCTCAGCCTTTGCCTGAGGCCAGACACGTGTCCTTCAGGGTGGGCCCTGGAACCCCTGCAACCCCCCAAGGCGCTTGAGCCACACCTTTCCTACCACAAGTCCCTTTGCACTGGCTAGGCCTCAGCTCAGAGTACACTTTCCTCTGCTCTGTCCCAGAGCTCAGCTCAAGACGCCCAGGGACAAGCCCTCGAGGCCATGTGTGTGCCCATCCCAGTGAGCCCTTCCCACTTTCTGTGGGTGTGTGAAGCAAATGTCCGTTTTCCCCCAGGCAGAGCCTCCACCAGGTGGGAGCCTGCTGTCCACTGGGGTATCCCCCGTGCCCAGCTCAGTGCCAGTACAAAAGGGGCGTGCACAAATACCCAAGGGAGCAGGCGGGCATGCAGCAGGCAAGAGGATACAGGGCTAGCCTAGAGGAGTCCCCAGTTAGTGGGGAAGGTAGGCCCAGATAGTCAAGCTGTGGGGTAAGTGTGTAAGAGGAAGACACAAAGCATGAGGGGTGCCCCAAGGAGGCCCACCCGACTCAGCAAGGGGCAGGTGGGCAGGCCAGGCCATTCTTGAGAAGAGGACACACCTGTAAGCTGGAAGAAATGCTGCATTTCAAAAACGCGTACAATATGCTGCCCCCAGAACTGAGAGAACAAATCACAGCACACATGATGCGCAATAGGCAGACGTCGGCATGTCCAGGCCATCTCTTTGCTGGCTCATGGGACACAGAAAGAACTTAGCTCTACCTGAAGGCCAGTCTGTCAACAGAGTGCTGGGCCCAGAGCTCAGAGGCCCAAGAGCCAGGCCAGGGCACTGGATCAGAAGTGGGGATGATGTGGCAGACAGGCTTGGAGACCTTGGGGAAGTGGGCGAGGCTCAGATACAGCCACAGAGACAGACACTGAGGATGAGAGTGGGGAAAGAGGCCTGGGAGCCCACATGGAGATGCAGAAGGAGAAGAAAGTGACGCAGTCACACACACAGAAGAGGGCCGGTGGTCAGCCCCACGGGACATGCAGCTCATGAGCCAATGGTACCCAAATGTCCTGCCCAGCCAATGAAGGAGACAACGCTGACCTGCATGAACCCTGGCTCTCCCTGGCTTCCAGAGGTTGAGAGATCCCTTCCCCAACATGCACTCAAACTAGCATCCACCTTTAACGAGAAATCAAAAGAACAAGAAACGTCATGCCAATCTCCTGTGGGGTGACCATCTGATGAGTTTTGTCCGCTCAGGCTGCCCAGTGCAGCGCACCGTCGAAGATGGGGTGGACTCAGGGTGGGAAGCACCCCGCACCTTCCTGCTCCACTCACATCTACGTCACCTCCTAGTGGGGAAGGTCCTGGCCCCTGGTAACCGCAAGGAGATGGGGCACAAGGAGGACCAGGATGGGAGGCCTCTGCAAGCTGAAAGAAATGCTGCATCTCAAAAGCGCATCCTCCAGGATGGGAGGCCTCTGACTCTCACCACCCTACCCTCCAGCGTATTCCAGGAAACGAGACCCCAGCTATCTCCTCTTACACCAGTAGCCTGGTGGGGTCAGGTGCCCAGGTGATGTCCTCTGACCTGCTCCATAGTGGGCAGTGGCCTCTGCCCATCCCAGCCTCCCCAGGTACCTGGTTCTGCAGCTGGGTGGACGTGGCCTGCTGGTCACTGTCGCGGAGGGCCAGCCTCTCCTGTAGGACCACCAGCTCCTCCTGTAGCTGGGTCTTCTCCTCCTGGAGCTGGGACATGGCCTCCACCATCCTAAGCACCATGGGGGCCGCACCTGGTGGCCCCGACAAGCTCGAGCACCTCCTGCTGCCAAAGAGACGCCCACCTACGAGCAAAGTAGTGGCTGATGAGAGGGCAGCAGAGGTCCCACGCTGGCAGAGGAGGGGGTCCATCACAGCAAGACAGACCACCAGGGATGATAGAGGTGCAAGCAGAGGGGTTGGGCAACCAGGTGAGGGCTGGGGCAGCAGCGGCATAGGTTAGCTGGGGCCTCCAGGGCCTGTCCCAGAAGAAGACACTTCCCCAGGCAGCATCTGGGGGATGAAATTACCTGGATCCGGACTTAAGAAAGCAGTTTTCACTGAATACGGCTCTCAAAGCACATGTTCTAGGTCTGATGGGCCAGCCTCTCTCCATGGCCAGGCTGCAAGGAATCGCAGCTGGGAAAGACAAGGGATTCTCACCCTAGAAAACTCTATTCTTGCAGGAACGTTATTTCTTTAAGTCTCAAACTCTCTCAAGAGTACAGAAGAGTGGGGCTCCCCAGCCTGCCCCTGTGGCAAGTGGTCAACTGTGCAGAAAGAGGGGAGCCAGGGGAGCCGTGTGTATGTGCGAGGGACAGACAGACCAGGACACAAAGCCAGCCCCACACATGGAGCAAGAACTCAGCCAGCCGGCACCTAGCAAGGATGAAGCGCAGGAACCTCCCAGGCAAGAGAGAGGGAAACACCCGGCTGGGCGGAAGCTCTGCCTGAGTCCTCCTCCTCCAAAGGCCTCCCACCGTCCTGTCACCAGGAACGAGAGAGATGGACAGATGGATGAAGGACAAGAACACAGAATCAGGGCCTGTGACCTGTGCACGGGGCCTGGGATGCTTGTTACAGCTTGCTTCCAGGGCGCCAAGAATGGCCATGGTCTTTGCAGGTAGGGAGCAAAGAGTTTGGGGGAGAGAAGAATGGGGGGCTAGGGAGGAGGGATGGGGGGTTTGCCTCCTCCCCTCAGGGAGCACCAAATGGGATGTGACAGAGTGTGGCAGAGTGAAGGGTGAAGAGGGCATCTGCTGGCCAGAGAGCGCTGCCCTCCACCTCGGAGCCTGGGGCTCTAGGTGTTCCCACATTAGTCCCCAGGAAACCCAGCCCTCGGCAGGCTGGGGTTGGGGGGATCTTAGACTCTGGGAAGGAAGCCACTTGCACCTGAAGTCACACACCCCTCTGACAGCCTGGCCTGAGGGAAGCCAAACGGACTCAGCTGGACAGGGAAGTGGGGAGGGTGCAGCTTGCAGCTGGGCGGGGACATCTCAGCACAGCCCCAGGAGGAGGGGCAGATAGCTACAGGCCCCCCCATCCCGCTCTAGGAGAGCAGGAGGGGCACGCACAGGTCGGCTCTTCCCTCCTCCACCCGAGCACTCCAGAGAGCTGGAGCTGGGCATCCCCGGTTGGGTGGTGACCCTGGCTGTGTGGCCTGCACGTGATGCAGCATGCATGTCACACAGAGCTGGCCAAGCTCCCGCGATCTGTTCTAGAGTGAGTGAGATCAGACGGATGCTTCCAGGCCTGCACACGGGGCAGCATGAGCAGCACGTGACCAGCGTGGCCCTCAGCCCTTTGCAGGCTGCTGCAGTGAGGCAGGGAACACACTGGACTCCTGGCCCAAGAGCTGGTTCTGCCACTCGAGAGACGTGTGGGAGGGGCCCAGCAGGAGCTTCCTAGGAGAAATGGGGACAAGGAGCCTTGCCCGAAAGGAGCCCAGCACCATGGACATGCACAGGCGTGGGTGGCTGTTACACAACAGGCCATGGGGCAGAAATGAGGCCTCGGAGAGCCCAGCTCATCCAGAACACTGCTCACGCCACGGGATGTCACCCCTGCAGGGGCTTGCCGGGTCTCAGCACCGTGGCAGGGCAGTGGGAAGGGGGCCAGGAGAGTGCTTGTGGAGAAAAGATCTCCAAGAAGCTCACGGAGGCCCCAGAAAGGGGAGGACGGGAGGACAAGGTGAGATCAAAGGGGCCCTTGTGCTGGGGAGGCTGCACTCAGGGCTCAAAGATGCGATGCAGGCGTGGCCTGGACCCACTGACCAGGTAACCCTTGCTGTTCCCTGGAATCGGCCTTCCTCTTCTCAGCGCACAATCAGCAAGATGATGTCCCCTGCCTGAGGCTGGCCTGCCCACACTCAGCCAGACCCCAACCCCTGCCACTTGCTGCAGAGGAGTGCCTGGGCCCAGACAGGCCAGAACCCCAGAACAGGGCTCTGGGACAGCCTCAGAGAAGGGAGTGGCTCCTTCCACCACATGGCAAGTTCAGATACACAAGTTAACCTTTTGGCAATGGAGGAGGAAGATGACAGAAAGGCCAGCTCCTTTTTCCGTCACACGCTCTCTTCCTTCCGGGCTCCTAGAGGATGCTGCTTCCCCATTATCACCAGGCTCTCGCTTACTGCGAGGGACCCCCGGCATGGACCCGTAAGACTACAAGGGGGGCCTGTAGAATCTTCCAGAACCAGCCAGCCCTGGGCACCATGGCAGGCCCTGCCAGGGAAGAGCTGAGCCACTGGCTCCTTTGTCTCAGCCTCTGGCCAGGAGAATCAAAGTCCTGTCCTAGGAGCCTCCAGACCCTGGGGGGCCACGGATAGGAGGGAGAAGGCCGAGTCTCTCTCTGCAGGTGGTGGCGTCTGTGAGGCTGCCACCCTCGCCCTGCTTTTGACAGGCACTGGGAAAAAACAAAAAGCAGGGAAATTCAACCCCAGCCCACGCTGGCCAAGGACTCTTATCACTGGGTGGGGCCTGGATGCTGTGGGAGGCATGGGTGAGATGAAGGTTCTATACACACCACTGTCCCTGAATCCGGGAGAGGCAGGCTGGGGGATTGCAGCTGCGGATCAGGCAGCTGGAGTCTGTCTAGGCCACCTCCAGCCGGGGAGGACAGGGCATGGGGATAGCACCAACTGCACAAGAGCCTCCCTCCTGCGCTGGCTTCACTGGGGAGTGCCGGTTTGGCGGGCAGGCCTGCTTTACCTGTATTCTCTACATTCATGGTGCCACCAGCTTCCCGGGCCTCCTGGGCCCGCCTGGGGGCCGGCGCCTGTCTCTTCCAAAGCTTCTCTTCTTTCGTCCCCTGACTCTGGCTCTTGCACCCCTTGTCCTGCAGGGCCTGCTGCCAAGACACAACCAGAATCCTCACATGAAGGAGACTGCGCCAGGGAAGGACCCTCGAGCCAGAGGATGGTGCACTCCCGGAGCTGGCAAGGATCCCAGGGCCCAGCGGGTCCAGTCCCTCCCTTTGTGGGTGGGTGGGTACGTTGAGGTCCAGGATCTGGAAGAGGATGTGCCAGGTCCCACAGCAAGACAGTGGCAGTGCCTTCTCCTGGCCTCCCTCAGCAGCTGGTCTTCTGCACCAGCAAAGAAGGTTCTTAGGTACTTCAAGTCCTCAGGTGAAGCTCATGCCATCCCTGCAGGGTCTGAGAGTCACCAGCACAGAGGCTGGCTTGCTTCCGGTGCACACACCCCACAGGCAACCATCCAGCCCCACCACACACGTATCAACCTCAGGGCAACTGCTCCCATGCCAGCTGCTGCCACCCCAGGCACACAGCCCCGCATCTCCAGATGGGACCCCCAGGACTGCCAAGGAGGCTGCGCAGGAGTCCGTCCGAGCAGGGGAAGGGCCACAGCCCTGCCTCCTTCACTCTCTCCGCCCCACAGGGCTATCGAGAGGCCATGGGAAGCCGTTTCCTCTTCCAGGGGGAACACAGGCAGAGGACTCGAGACAAAGAGAGCCAGTGCACAGGCACAGGGAGAGAGAGGGGAGGCACGAAGAGGTGTTTCATCCAGAGAACGTCACCTGCCACTCACACAGAAAGATGCCCAAGGCAGGTGGCAGGGCCACATGCAAAGAGTGATCCCATTTGAGGATCATGAAAATAAAACAGGCATAGAGACAAATCTAGAGAACTATATAGACAGCGATCCTCTCTGGAAGATTGTGGGGGGATGGTGTAGTGGCTGAGAGTAGAAAGAAGCATCATTTCAATTTTGGGGGAATAAAAAGAAAGTTCACAACAGAGAGAACGTGAGAAGAGGGGAAAGGAGGTGGCCTTACATTTCATGTTGAACCTCTTTGGCATTTGAATTGTTAACCTTATAAACACTGACTGTGTTTTTTTGTTTTGTTTTGTTTTCTTTTCTTTTTTTAAATAGAGTCTCACTCTGTCACTCAGGCTGGAGTGCAGTGGTGTGATCTCAGCTCACTGCAATCTCTGCCTCCCAGGTTCAAGCGATTCTCCTGCCTCAGCCTCCCAAGTAGCTGGGGTTACAGATGTGCGCCATCACACCTGGCTAATTTTTGTATTTTTAATAGAGACAGGGTTTCACCACGTTGGCCAGGCTGGTCTCGAACTCCTGACTTCAAGTGATCCACCTGCCTCGACCTCTCAAAGTGCTGGGATTACAGGCATGAGCCACTGCGCCTGGCCATTTTTTTTTTGCTTTCTTTTTCTTTCTTTCTTTCTTTCTTTTTTTTTTTTTTTAAAGACAGAGTTTCACTCTGTGGCCCAGGCTGGAGGGCAATAGCACAATCGCAGCTCACTGCAACCTTGACTTCCTGGGCTCAAGCAATCCCCCTGCCTCAGCCTCCCAAGTAGCAGAGACTACAGGTACACACCACCATGACTGGCTGATTTTTGTATTTTTTGTGTAGAGATGGGGTTTTGCCATGTTTCCCAGGCTGGTCTCAAACTCCTGGGCTCAAGCGATCCTCCTGCCTCAGCCTCCCAAAGTGTCAGGACTACAAGCATGAGCCACCATGCCCAGCTTTTTTTTTTTTTTTTCATATCAACAGAGGTTATCTTGGAAGAGAGATAGCAAACAATTTCTGTGTGTCTTTGTGACCTTTAAATTCAAAACAAAAAAAATAAGCCACTCTTTTAAAAGTGCTCAGTCTAAAAAATAAACACGTAGTCTAGAGGCGGCAAGGCCCATGTGTGAAGCCTGGCTCTTCCTCGGCTAAGCTGTGTGACGGTGGGCAAGTTGCTTACCTTCTTGAAGCTACATTCTCCTCATTCTTAAAATAAAAATGGTAATAACAGGACCGCCTCATTGAGCTTGTGTGAAGAGTAACAGACAACTGCAGCCAAGTCCCCAGAAGGTGCCTGGCACATAGTGAGGGCTTGATATGAGGTAGCTATTATCAGGACATGATTCCTGTAATCTTCACATTTTTTTACTTTGACAATCAAAAAGCCAATACAGATAATTGAAAAGACAAGAAAAGTGACATCAGCAGGCTCCTTAGCCCAAAATTCACCCCCTCCCTCTCTCGACCCAGAGCTCCACTTGAGAAGGGCGGGTGGCAGACACACCTCTTATATTTAGGAATATTCCTGCTGGGCGCAGTGGCTCACACCTGTAATCCCAGCACTTTGAGAGGCTGAGGCAGGTGGATCACCTGAGGTCAGGACTTCGAGACCAGCATGGCCAGCATGGTGAAACCCTGTCTCTACAAAAAATGGAAAAAAAATTAGCCGGGCGTGGTGCCTGTAATTGCAGATACTTGGGAAGCTGAGGCAGAAGAATCGCTTGAACCCAGGAGGTGGAGGTTGCAGTGCGCTGAGATTGCACCACTGTAATCCAGCCTGGGTGACAACTCAAGACTCTGTCTCAAAAAGAAAATAGAAAATTCCCTCCAACTTAATTTTGACCCCACCCTGTGACCAACTGCCACACCATCGCGAGCAGGCTTGTGAGCCATGGCGGCAAGGACAGCAGCTGGAAGTTTCCATTTGCCAGCCAGGGCAAAGGTTACACTATTTCTGGCCTGTTGGCCAAGCCACAGGAAGGACAGACGGGGCCCTGGGGGGTTGGGAATTTCTGCAGCGCCTCTGTGGGGTGCATCTCAGGTTTTAACTGCTGGACAGAGGCTAGGGAGGGGGTGTCACTAAGCCTACCAGGTTGCTACACTGTGCTTGGGACCCACTCTGGCCCCACATCTTCGACCCTGAAGCACCTACCGCGTAATGGAGCTTTGTGGGGGCCCGCCAGGATGTGAACGTGGAAGCTAGTTGCTGGTGCCAGCGTCCCAGAGATCTTCAGTAGATCTGCTGACCCCAGGACTCAGCTGTAACCACAACTCAGCACCCCATAATCAAAGCTCAAGAACAGAGCCACCACCCAACTCGAGGCTGTGGGTTTCTGACTGCTGCCTTCCAATTTAACTACAGATGGCTCAAGACAGAGTAAAGAGCGGGTCCTCAGGTTTCTTTAACTGTTCTCTCACCAGACCTGCTTTTCTAGCAGATTTGAACAGATAAAAGAAGAAACTTTTGGTTCAGTTTTCAGATGAATCACATAAGAAGGGACAAGAAACACCTCGAAACACAAGACTGTCCCTGAAGCAACATCAACCCCTGCACCCGTGTTCAGATCAGGGGCTGGGACAACAAGCTAACCGGGCCAGGACATCCATTTGTACCAGGAAGGACACGTCCCCTTGAAGGGTATGTGTTTCCCACACTCCATCCTGCCCACCATTTGTACACATTCCTTCAAGGCTCTGTGAAAATGTGGCTTCCAGAAAGGGCAGAATCAGTGTGTGTGGATGGTCAGGAGAACATGGGGGAGTGGTGGGCCCTCTCGTGCACTGGCTTTCTTGGGGGGTGGGCCTTGGCAGCATCCCCAGATAGCCCTGGTGTCAATCCTCTGCCACTGCCTTCTTGGCCCCTGCCTGGTTTGCCTTCATCCCTTCGTGATTATTTGGTCACTCTCTGGCGCCTCTGCTAGACTCTCTTGTCTCTTTCTGCACTGTACCTCTGACCCTAGCACAGACTGGCACATTCTAAATAATCTGTTGAACAAATGCATTAATTAAAAATGGGCAGAGCTTGTACTGCCCTGAAAATACTCAAAGCTATCACTGCATGAACACAGCACAGATATTTGTTTAAGGAGCTCACTGCAATCAGAAACAATACAGAGGATCTGTTATAAATAATTTATGGTAAGCCCTGAAGTAGACTATTACGCAGCCGTGTAAAAGAAAGAGGTAGGGCCGGGCGTAATGGCTCACATCTGTAATCCCAGCACTTTGGGAAGCCAAGGCAGAGCCCACAAGTTCGGGACCAGCCTGGGCAACATGATGAAACCTCCGTCTCTACAAAAATTACAAAAATTAGCCAGGTGTGGTGGCACATGCCTGTAGTCCCAGCTACTCAGGAGGCTGAGGTGAGATGACTTGGCTGGAGGTTGCAGTGAGATTCTACCACTGCATTCCAGCCTGGGCAACAGAGCCAGACCTTGCTCAAAAAAAAAAAAAAAAAAAAAAAAAAGGGTAGTTCTCTATGTGTTGATGAGCATGAAGAGATTACCAGGACTTACTTGAGGGAAAGAGCTAGTGACAGAATAACATGTAAAATAAATAATAAAAATCATATAAATATGCACTGGGAACTGTGGCTCATGCCTGTAATCCCAGCACTTTGGGAGGTTGAGGCGGGTAGATCACTTGAGGTAAGGAGTTCAAGACCAGCCTGGCCAACATGGTGAAACCCCATCTCTACTAAAAATACAAAAATTAGCCGGGTGTGGTGGCACATGCCTGTAGTCCCAGCTATTCGGGAGGCTGAGGCATGAGAATCGCTTGAACCTGGGAGGTGAAGGTTGCAGTGGGCTGCAATCATGCCACTGCACTCCAACCTGGGCAACAGAGTGAGACTCTGTCTCAAAAAAAAAAAAAAAAAAATCATATAAATATGGCTGGGTGCACTGGCTCACACCTGTAATCCCAGCACTTTGGGAGGCTGAGGCGGGCAGATCACTCGAGGTTAGGAGTTCAAGACCAGCCTGGCCAACATGATGAAACCCTGTCTCTACTAAAAATACAAACATTAGCTGGGCACGGTGACACACGCCTGTAATCTCAGCTACTTGGGAGGCTGAGACAGGAGAATCACTTGAATCCGGGAGACGGAGGTTGCAGTGAGCTGAGATCATGCCATTGCACTCCAGCCTGGGCGACAGAGCGAGACTCTGTCTCAAAAAAAAAAAAAAAAAAAAGAGTTCAAGACCAGCCTGGCCAACATGGTGAAATGGTGAAACCTTATCTCTACTAAAAATATAAAAATTAGCCAGGTGTGATGATGCACACCTGTAATCCCAGCTACTCAGGAGGCTGAGGTAGGAGAATCACTTGAACCCGGGAGGCGGATATTACAGCCAAGATCACGCCACTGCACTCCAGCCTGGGCAACAGAGTGAAAGAGACTCCATCTCAAAAATAAAAATCATATAAATTTAATTAAGTGGTTCTATATAGGAAAGATAAATAAATAAACACCAAATACTTAATAGTGGATTTCTCAAAGATAGAGGACTACGAGAGGCAGTTTCTGGATAACTGTATCTCTGCCCTGTTACAAGGCTAGTTGTGTTGAATGGTCGAATATGTGACCAGCAGCGAGTAACTTAACCTCTCTGAGCCTCCACATCCTCATCTATAAAGCTCAGATCAAATACTGTATCCTGAGATTGTTATGAGTATGATGAGGACTAACATGAGATCTTTTAATGCCTGGCACAGAGTCCATGTTTGATAAACAGTAGTTCTTATTACTATTATCGTTATGTATTATTTCTATAGCCAAATATACATACATATGTAAAGTTTATCTTTTTTCTTTTCTTTTTTTTTTTTTTGAGACAGGGTCTCACTCTGTCACACAGGCTGGAGTGCAGTGGTGCAATCACTGCAGCCTCAACCTCCTGGGCTCAAGCGATCCTCCCACCCCAGCCTCCTGAGTAGCTGGGACTATAGGAACCACCATGCCCAGCTAATTTTTTATTTTTCTTTTTGTAGAGATGGGGTCTCACTATATTGTCCAGGCTGGTCGTGAACTCCTGGGCTCAAGCGATCCTCCTATCTCAGCCTCCCAAAGTGGTGAGATTACAGGCCTGAGCCACCGCGCCTAGCCTTACTTTGTCATTTTAAAGTCACTTGGTGATAACTGCAAGGGAGAAGACCCCAAGTTTTAGTGAATCCTCCATCTAGCTTTGAATTCTCACTTCAAACAAGGAAATATTCCCAAGGAAATACAAGGAAATACTCACATAACCATGTTTCAGAATAATCAACTACCCCAAACCTGCCTGTTTTCCCAATACCTTCTCCAAGCTCTGCCCATCTCAGCCAAGGCCCCATGCTTCCCATTTTAACACCTCAGCCAGGGCATGGCTGAAAAGCTCCTGCCAGCTCCTATGAGATTTCCCGTCTGACTTAATAAAGCAGGCTCCCAGGCAGAGGGGTCGTGAGGGGCCCAACAGAGAGGTGCGAGGTGGGTCCCCGGCTCTCCCCAGGTGCTTCCTACCCCCAGAAGCCTGGCAGGAACCCAGCCACTGGAGCTCAGAGAGCCAAGGCACATGCAGCCTGGAAGGCCCCAGTGCTTACCTGCAGGGTCAGGTAGAGCCCGTGGGGGCTTCCGGGGCCAGCCCAGTCCACGCTAAGGGCTCGGCACTGAGCTAGGGCTGGGCGAGCTGCACTTCGGGCACTGGAGTCCTCGTCACCGCAGACTGGGGTATCTTTTCCACGCCCTGTCCCAGGACAGAGAGATAGGTGAGACACTCCTCCGACCACTGGCCGAAGACTGCTAGCCATGGACCACTGGCCAGAGCCGCAGCTGAGCTCAGCTTTCACACATCCCTGGCTGGTCCAGATGTGGCCAGGAGGGGCTCACACACCCTTACACGCCTGCCCTGCAGAGGGGAAGGCCTGGCTCGGGGCAGTGGCTACGCTCCTTCCTTACCAAAAGCCGCCCAAAGATTCTCTTCTGGAAGGGGCCCAATACCCCACCGGAGGCTCCCCTATCCCCACAGTGGCTTTTGGGGCAGGCATCTGCTCAGCAGGGCAGCGGAAGGAAGCCAATGCCAGCCAGCCTGCATGAAGCTTTGAGGACTTGCACAGGGGCTATGGCTTTATTACCCCGGCTGCCTCTAGGTGGCAATTTCTTCCCTGACTTCATTAAGACCAAATCCAAACCAGGTGGCCCAGCCTCCGTTGCCTCCCCAAGCGTATTCAGAACCAGCTAAGGTGCATCCCCTTGTGCCTCTGACACACCGCCTCCCTCACCCATGGGAGAGAGGGCGGGCTGTGGCAGCAATGCCCCAGCCACCCACCTCCACCTGCAGGGCTGAACAGGGTGGGATGGGGGCCAGCCTCACGAGTCATGAGGCACACTGCAGAGCCACTACCCTGGGGCGTAACAATATCCCGAGTGCCAGCCACTGGGCCAAGTGCTTTTCAGGCCTTACACACATTCTGTTTTTTTGGGTTTTTTTGGGTTTTTTTGTTTTTTTGTTTTTTTTGAGACAGGGCCTCTCTCTGTTGCCCAGGCTGGAGTGCAGTGGTGCGATCTTGGCTCACTGCAACCTCCACCTCCCGGGTTCAAGCAATTCTTATACCTCAGCCTCCCGAGTAGCTGGGATTACAGGTGCGCACCACCAGCCCAACTAATTTTTGTATTTTTAGCAGACACAGAGTTTCACCATGTTGGCCAGGCTGGTCTTGAACTCCTAACCTCAAGTGATCTGCCCGCCTTGGCCTCCCAAAGTGCTAGGATTACAGGCGTGAGCCACAGCACCCAGCCTTTACACACCTTCTTGATCCTCAGTTTGCTTGTCAATAAAATGGGGACAACTTCACAGCCCTGTGATAAGGATCAAATGGGATGAAATACACGTGGTGCCCATGTAGTGCCAGGCACACAGAAAGGGCCCACAGTACAGGCCAATAGGACTACAGCAGCCATCAGCTCCTCAAAACTCCCCAGGGAGGTGGGGGGCATTCTCCCCACCTGACAGGCAAAGAACCGGAAGCCCGGAAGGGTTAACAATGTGCCCAGGGTCACAGGGAGCCAGGATTCAAATCCCATGTGCTAATCAACCCTCTGCCAGCCAATTCTCAGGGTGGCAATATGGGGGTTGGTCGGGGGACTCAGAGGGGCCTGGGGCAGCTGAGCTGGCTGAGGCCCAGTGGCAGGCACGGCGCTTGCATTTCACACACAGGATTTCATCTGACCTTTGTCTTAAATTTTTTAAGTGGATAAAAGTCTGTATGGTCATATAATCTTCATAATACCCATTTTTTTCCTTCAGGTTAGAAAGCTGAGATAACACAATATTTCAAAGACCTATATGCATGCACACACACACACAGACACACACGACTAGAAGGCACTACATAAAATGTTCAGTGACTAGCTTGTGATTTTTATTTCCTTTTTGATATTTTTCTATGTGTTTTAAGTTTTCTAAGGGAAAATGTTTTTGTTTTACCGGAAAAGCAATACTCATTCATATTACATTTGTAATACTTAGGACAACCTTACGGGGTAGAGGCCATCCTCTGCCCCTTTCAGACAACTGGGCTACCTGGCCCAAAAGCCCAGGCTTTTCCCCAGGCCCCTGGGTCATCCCCAGCCTGGCTGTGCTGCTTGGGAGCAGCCAGCCCCAGACAACCATAGAAGCAGAGAGACCTCGGAAGGCATCAGTCCAGCTGCCACTGACAGCACAAATGTGGTGGGAGAGAGGGGTGAACAGGAGTTTGCTGTGTGCCCTCTCTGGGCCTCAGTTTCCCCTTCTGTGCACCAAGGGGCTTGGACCTGATGGCCCAGAGGGACTCTGCTAGCTCTCACAGGCTGGCAGTCTAGACCCTGTTCCTGTAGGTCACGAGGGACAGGGAGCAGACCCCTGAAGGCACCTTGCCTGGAGAGCCCTCTCTCCCCCACACTACCAGGGCGACCTGCCCACGCCTCGGGAGAGGGTCATGGACAGCTCCGCGGCCCCGCCAATCCAGTCCCGGCCCTGAATCAGAGAAGCCGCTCACTTCTTGACTTTCGCAGCACCGGGGGACATGACCCAGAAAGGCGAGCTGGCACTGACAGCTCCCCGGGGAGTACAGTGGGGGCCAAGACTCTGGGACCTCTGCCCACCTGCTGTCAGGGTCTCTACAGAAGCACCTGAAATGAGCACATGGCCCCCAAGCCCCGCCAGGCCACGTTCCCGAGCAGCCTCGGTCCACTCCCAACGCCGTCCAGGGGCCAGCCCAGGCAGGATCAAGTGTCAGCGGCGCTTGGTGCCCAGGCAGCCACTTCACCTACCTTGTTTACCAGCCTGGGCAGAGACCGGAGCTAGCCCACACGCTCTTGGCCAAGGACGGCAGCCCGCAGAGCTCTGACCAGCTTGGCCAGAGGGAATGCAGCTGATTCCCCCTGCTCTGTGCCCGACCCGTGTTAAAGTTTAACCCGGCTTCCAGGTCTCCTCTTTTCCAGACAGGGGCGCAGGGAAGGAGCGCCCGGCGAGACTGACGCTCCGGCTCCACGCCCGCCCGGCTCTGGGCTGTCGGTTACCCTGTAATTACCTGACAGCTCTGACTGGGCTTAGGAACCGGTGAGAAACCTCAGTCTCATCTCTGGTATCTGGAGGAAGGAAGGGAAATAAAGAGGCATTTTAAAAATGCGGACTCACCAGTTCTCAACCTCCCCGGGCCGGTGTGTGGGAAAGGGCGGGCGGCCGGGCTGGCTGGGGCTGGGGCGGGGCGAGCCATCCCCGGCTCGGGCTCCGGGGCCCGGCCCACTCTCCACAGGCCCCGCAGCGAGGGCGTGGCTCCCAGGTTCCACGTCCTGCGAGAGGGGACCATGGCCTGGGGCTCAGCAGCCTCCTCGGGGCACCAGGCAGCCTGCGGAGAGAACAAGGGGAGATAAGCTTGAAGACCGTGGACCAGCACAACTGCACCTCGGGCAGAGCCAGCCATCTGGAAAGGTCTACGCCCCACCGGTCGCTGGTTACCCAGCGCAGCAGCTCCAACTGCACTGTCCCCCAAAGACCCTAGGGCTCGCAGGATGAAATGGGGCCTGCTGCCTTTTGGGGGTATTTGTTTCCGAATACGGAGGCTCCGAAGTGCGAAAGGAGCATATCAGCTGTGCCTGAGACCCCACACCTGAGCCCTTCCCAGCTGAGCCTGGAGCCTGAGGACAAGCCAGGTCCTAGCCCCACACAGAGGAGGCACCGCGAGTCAGCAGCATCTCCGTAAGTCTAATCCTTTTCCTCCAAGGCATCTAATTTTCTAATTGCACTTAACCACATGCTTAACCCTTAGGCTTCAGGCTGCTCTGCCTAAGGCCTGTCAGCAGAGCAGTGAATGCTCTGAATATTAACATTTCACTGAGGAGGGACTCAAAAGGGCCCTGACTGTGGCCAATGACAAGTGAAGTCTATATACAGTTAAGTTCTCATTCATGTATTCGACTAGCCTGCGCTCTGTGCCTAGCATGTGGCAGGCACTGTATGGGTGTTGAGATACAAAGATTCATTCAGTCTTCATTTAATAATGCCTACTGGGTGCCAGGCATCTGCCAGGGGTCCTTTTGGATCAGAAGAGATGAGGCCTGAAAACTCCCAGTCAGAAGGGAGATAAACACTTCAAAAAAACCCTCACAGTCTGAGCAGGCTACTGGAGGCGGCAGGTGCGGGCCAGGCACCAGGTGGTGTGGGGAATGGAGGGGGGCAGACAGCATTGGTCAGGGATAGAAAGCTTCAGTCAGGGATAGGTCCCTCATGAACTGAACAAATGAACAGAGCTCAGGTATTCCCTGCAGAAGTCTTTATTGAGCACCTACTGTGTGCAAAGCAACCTTGAGGACATTTAAGGTGATCATGCTACAGTCCCAGACTCAGACAGTAATGTCATTTACAGAAGAAGCGAAGTCAGCTTGGAGAGGCAACATGGGGTTTTAAGATTGAGGTGGGGGTAACTGAAGGACTTCCTAGTGGAGCTTCCTGGGCTGTCGACTACTCTCCCCATCCGTCACTGCAGTGGCCACTTCCTGCCAGGAAGTGAAGATAGCTATTTGAAGGGTGTCCACCTCCCCTGACCCACTATGGGCCCACACACATTCATGTTTGCAGCCCCACTGCACCCAGTCTGCAGCTGCACCCACACTAAGCACTCTGGGATGGCTTGTGGGGTGAACGTTCTGAAATGAACACACACAAAAGCTTGAAATGAAGCCTGGAAGAGAGGTCAGGGCTGGACACAGACTCAGAGCTAAACAGGGCCACCAGTGCCACAGGTGAGGAGGCAATCATCAAAGCTTGAGCAAGAGGAGACAGCCATGTGATAACAGGGCTCACTGGGGGGTGGAAAGCTGCAGAAGGAAGGTGAGAGAGGGACAGGAGCTCCAGGCAAGTATAGAGTTTTCAGAAGTGACTGAAGTGTAAGTGGGAAGGAGAGGTTGGTCAGTGCCCAGTACATCATGCCAAAGAGACGTGGAGGACTGAAAGCCCAGACAGGCAGAAAGCCTGAGCCTGTGGAGGGAGAAGGGCAGATGGCAAACTTGGGAGGGCTCAAAGAGTGGGGCGGGAGCTGGGGGAGGAAGCAGCCACTTCCTTCTCCTTGGGGGTGTTTGGCTAGGATGGGAAGGAGAGGATGTGGTGTCTAGAAGAGGGGGAGAGTTGAGCATATTGGGGAGACAGAGAGACAGGAGTGACTAAAGCACTGAGAGGCAAAAATAAATAAATAAATAAATAATAAAGTAAAGGGTCCAGGGGTTAGGGGCCTGAAGATCTGGTGTCTGATGTTTGCAGAGCCCAACCCTGGAAGAATGCCAGGCACCTGGCGAGGAAGCCATGGTCTCTTCCTTCCTTGACTGAGAACAACTAGGAGGCTCCTAGGTTCAGTCTTACTGGGAAGAGGATGGGAATGTGGGCCAAAGGACAGGGCAGAGGCTGATCTAAATACGTGGGCCAGCTCCACTGAGGAAACTGAGATGGACCAGTGTGGCGTGGAAGAAACCAAGGGGAGCAGCCAAATGTCCTCTTCTCCAGGCTGCTTGGCACAGAGCTGGGCACACAACCAACCCTGCAGACCAGCTGTCCAATGGGCAAGGGAAGGAGCAAGGCAGGTCCATCTGCAGTCTCGGCTGCTGGGAAGGTGAGACAGTGCAGGGCATTGGAGGCTGACTCCACAGTGGACAGAGAAGACTTTCAGGGAGATCAGCTCAGCTCAGTCTGAGGGGCAGGGACAGGAGGAGATAGCGTTTCTGCGGTTATCAGGAAGGGAAGTGGAGGAGGCAGCCAGGAAGATATCGGGAAGAAAGAGGAAGGGCGTGTGCTAGATCCCGAAGAGGAAAAAGCAGCTGAATTTAGCAGCCTCAGGGGTGTGAAGGTCAAAAGTATCAAGGAATCTTAAGCTCAGGGTTCTGGGCCAAGAAAGCAGCACTCTCTCTCATTTACATGGGCATCTGAGATGAAACCTGGTGTCCGGGGACTTCTACCAACCTAGGATTCGTGGGGGAGGGCAGTGGGACTGGTTCAGAACCTGGCTCCCCTGTTTACTAGATGTCTGACCTTGGGAGAATTACTTTGCCTCTCCGTACTTCATTATCTCCATCTATAAAATGGGGAGAACACCACCTTATAGGGTTGCTCTAAAGATTAGACAAGGCCAAGTGTTCAGAACAATACTGGCATATACAAAGAGCTCCAAAATTTTATTTTTCAGTTACTTTGCTCCAGTGGTGGGTGAATGCAGAGGGCCTGGCTGGGGAAGAGGGTCTCTGCCTCTCTGGGTTTAGACCAGGACAGCAGAGCTGCAATACTCCCCCTGCCCTAGATCAGGGACATTGCAAAGACTGGGGGGACAGGCTGGACAGCTGCTCAGAGACTGCAGCGAGCAGGGCTTGGTCCCCCTGGGAGAGCAGGCAGAAGGTCAAGGAAGTTGTACAGGGAATGCCACCTCCCTGCACACCATCATCTATCCTGGGCTTTCCAGGGCAACCCAGATTTCAAACCCTCTGCTCCCTGGTGCCCCTATGAACAGCAGAACTCACCACCCTGTGCCCCTAAAGTCCACTCACTGCAAATGCAGGGCCCCATTCTGAGACTGCATTCCCAGCAAATGACTCTCCCTGGTCAAGGAGAGGGCTACTTTAACAAGGGCATGGGGAATACACGTCTGGGAAAGAATGGGTGCTCACCCTGTTCAGGCAGAGGAAAAGCCGGGGAAGGTGAAAGACCAGGGGTGGCCACAACCCGCAATCTTGAGACAGTGTTGGGGTATGGAGGTGGGGGCTGGGTGGCAGTAAATGGTACTCCAGAATTTAATTAAACACAGCTTCCTCTTTAATATCTCCCAGGACCAGGCCCTTCACTGCACCAGCCAGAGTTCTGCTCTAACTAGCAATGGTGGGCTTAAAGGGGTGGTCCTGGGATCGCCCTCCCTGCTGAGACCCTCACAACTGCTGCGGCTGTCAATGGCCCGATTCCTCACTGCCCGGAGGGCACCGGCCAAGGCCCTTCTTCCTAACCTCTGGGCGGGCGCACCCCGCCCCAGGCCCTGCCAGGGAAAAAGCGAACTCCCCAAGGGACGTGGTGGGAGGGACCCAAAGGCAGCCTTCCAGGGAGCCCTGGGGGTGGGGAAGACGCCAGGAAGGGGAGAGGGCGGCGCCGATTGACAAGCCCATCCCGGGTAGGGTCTGCGCTCTTCTCGTTCAATAAAATCCAAACGGGGTCCCGAGGCTGCTCGGATCCCGTGGGACACGCCGCCCCCGGGCCCAGCTCCCAGCAAGGTCCTCGACTCGGGCTGAACGGCGCTGGAGGGGACCTCGCAGGGCTGGGTCTCCCGGGCCTTTCCCTCCCCGCGCCCATAGCGGGTCCGGGCAGAGGGGTCCCGAGGGCAGGGCCGGCCCGGACGCGGCGCCCCAAACGGCGGGCCGGGCGGAGCCCAGCGCCCCGCTCGCACCCAGCCCGCCCGGGCCCCCCACTCACCGGCCTGGCGGAGGCAGGATCCAGGCGTCGCCGCAGCGCCCGGGGCTCGGCCCGGCCCGGCCCGCCGGCAGGAGGCAGCTCCACGCCGCCGCCTCCTCCTCGGCCAGCCCGCTCGCGCCCCTCCCGCACACTTTCCACAGGAAATGATTAACTCGGGCCGCGGCGCGTTCCCATGGCAACCGGCTCCGACCCCGGCGGGGGGCGGCGG
This sequence comes from Pan troglodytes, assembly GCF_028858775.2. Taxonomy (NCBI): domain Eukaryota; kingdom Metazoa; phylum Chordata; class Mammalia; order Primates; family Hominidae; genus Pan; species Pan troglodytes. Next base: position 55,804,514 of record NC_072416.2, read on the forward strand.
CGCGCGCCCGCACTCACGCGCACTGGCGCGCACGCGTCAGCCCGGGCGCGCCCCCGCAGGTCTCCCGCCGGCACTCCCACTCCCACTCCCACTCCTTCGCGGGGCCTCCCACTCGGGCTCTCCCGCCTCCCCGCGTCCCGCACTCGCACTGGCACACGTGCTCATGCGTTCCCTGAAGGCTCTCACAAAACATGCCTGCACACGGGCTGGCACACACGAGGCAGCCCACACAGCCCCACACCTGGTGAGCCATGCGTACTTTTGCACAGCCTCAAACCCGAGTGCAAAACTTCCACGCGAGTACTCACACATACACTTCTCACGCGGGCTCTCATACCAGTACGTGTCTTCCCATCCCAACACACGCACAAGCTCTTACGAGACAATACATGTACATCCCTTACCGTGTCCTTGCACGCGCTGGCGCACATGCACTCACACTGTTTACAGCGCACACGCTCTCACTCGCTCCACCACCTACTCGCTGGCCAGGCCGCCTTCTAGCCACAGCACTTCCTACCTCTGCACCCCCAGCCCCACCCCAGCAAATGAATATCTTCCCAGCAAGGAAGCTGCCTGGAGTCCCTTAAGGTAAAACACACCAATGGTGCAGCAGTTCCCGGCCTTGCTGCAGAAGGCCCTGCTACTGGGGCACCTAGAGCCTCAGAAGAGGCCTGGGGGAGGCCAGGGGCCTGCCAGCCGGGAGAGACAGCTGACCTGGAGGAGCCACTCTGTTCTTTGTCTCCCAAACAGAGGCAGCATTTTATTCCAGAGCCAGCAGCAATATTCTCCCTCACTCTCCACACCCCCGGGTGCGGAAGAGGAGAAAGCAAGTCACTCTGAAGCCAGCCCATGCAGGCTGACGGTTCTGCAGATAATCCCAGGAGGGCGGGTACTCTGCCCCTTCCTGCTTGTCAGGGGATGGCCCAAGAAGATCAAGGAGAGGACTGGAGGGGGTCGGGCAACTCCAGGTGGGTTCTATCTCCTGCTGCCGCCCAGGCGCTGGGCTGCCAGTCAAGAATCTCGACCAGCGACGGAGCCAAGGGCCTGGGCTTCAGATTGTTCTGGACGCCAGAGCAGGACAGTCACAGTCCCCCAGCTGGAAGCAGCCTAGTGCATGCTTTATTTGCCAACTGAGATTCCTCAGTGAAGGCCTGATAGAGGGTGAATGTAACGCTCCTGGAATCATTCCCTAGAGAGTTAGATTTCCAGCTGAACACCACACCGGAGAACCCTTCCAATGGGAGAGAAAGCCTTATTTGGGGAGTTATGATCTCTGAATTCCTCTGCCTGCCCTCCAAACAGCAGTGATCCAGGGGACCGCAAGGGTGGATGAAGGCAAAATGTCTCTAGAATTCTGATTTAGTTTCTATCTCCCTTGATTATAGTCCCTATGAGTTGATGGGGCGGGGGATGCGGAGGACAGAATGTCTTTAAAGTCCTGGTTCAAAACTGGAGACTTTTTCTTACTCAGGGATTGAGTACATTGACATTAACTGTAGGTCCTTCCCACCAAAGCCAAAGCCAGATTTTTAAATTAATAATAACATTTATTGTTCTTTTGCTTTGATTACAAAAGTAATAGATGTTCATTGTAACCATATCCCACACACTGGAGATAAATGCTGCCAACACTTTAGAAGTCTTTTTTTTTTCTGTGTACATAATAGATGCCATTATTGAAGCTAACACTGTGTCAGGCACAGCACTAAGCTCTTTATAAACAAAATCCCATTTAACCCTGAACACCCTATGAACACCAGTACTGTCATATTCCCGTGTTTCAGGAAAGGAAACTGAGCCTCAGAAAGTTTGTTCACAAATGCAGTGTGTGATAGAGCTATGACTCCAATAGGTACTCACACAGTACTATCAGATGCATATGGGTATAACAACTTATTAAGATCAAAGCACCAGTGAAGGAAAAAGAAAATTGAAGTGTAAGGAGGTTGTATTTTTGGAATTCTAGCAAAACTCTGATTTGAAATGTAAAAACTACTTGTTTCATGGTTGTTGCATTTTTGAGACAAGATCTTGATCTGTTGCTCAGGCTGGAGTGCAGTGATGCAATCATAGCTCACTATAGCCCCGAACTCCTGGGATCAAGTGATCCTCCCACCTGAGCCTCCTGAGTAGCTGGGACTACAGGCACACACCAGTGTGCCTAGCTAATTTTTTTTTTTTTTTTTAAGTAGAGATGGGGATGTCTCACTATGTTGCCCAGGCTGGTCTCAAACTCCTGGGCTCAAGGGATCCTTCTACCTTGGCTTTCCAAAGTCCTGGGATTACAGATGTGAAGATGTGAATCACTGTGCCTGACTCAATTTTTTTTTTTTTTTTTTTTTGAGACGGGGGCTCGCTCTGTCACCCAAGCTGGAGTGCAGTGGGATTACAGGCGCACACCACCACACCCAGCTAATTTTTTATATTTTTGGTAAAGACAGGGTTTCACCATGTTGGACAGGCTGGTTTCGAACTCCTGACCTCAAGTGATCCCCCTGCCTCGGCCTCCCAAAATGTTGGGATTGCAGGCATGAGCCACCGTGCCCAGCATGACTCAGTTTTTTAAAAAGAATATTGTGTGGAGTTGGGGTCTAGCTCTGTCACCCTGGTTGGTCTCAGAATCTTAGCCTCAAGCGATCATCCTGCTTCAGCCTCCCAAAGTGCTGGGATTATTTGCATGAGCCACCATACCATGCCCATCCCAGTTGTTGGAATTTAAGAATGTACAATGTCATCAGGAACTACATACCAACTCCAAGGTCATTTCTAACCCAGAAACTTCGCTGATGATTTGCATAGGAGGCTGCCAACTCTCCTGGCCCCAGGAAAGGTGCAAGTTTTGCTGAAACCTGGCCATTCCAACACTGAAGTCCTAAACCCTTGAGGGAGGACTCTTGGGTTCAGCCTCAGCCTTGACCCTTCCTGCCGAACTCTGGCAGAGACACAGCTGTCTCAGGGAGGGCCAGACAGAAGACAGTGTCCAGAACACTGCAATTCCACGCCCACATCCACCCCATCCCCAGGCAGGGACTAGCAGCGCCATCTTTGTGTTCAGACAAGATCAGGTGTGTTCACGGTGGTATGCCCATAGACTTTTTTTTTTTTTTTGAGACAGAGTCTCACTCTGTTGCCCAGGCTGGAGTGCAGTGGCGCAATCTCGGCTCACTGAAATCTCTGCCTCCTGGGTTCAAGCGATTCTCCTGCCTCAGCCTCCCAAGTGGCTGGAATTACAGGCATGCGCCACCACGCCCAGCTAATTTTTGTATTTTTAGTAGAGACGGGGTTTTGCCATGTTGGCCAGGCTGCTTTCAAACTCCTAATTTTTGTATTTTTAGTAGAGACGGGGTTTTGCCATGTTGGCCAGGCTGCTTGCGAACTCCTGACCTGAGGTGATCTGCCCGCCTCAACCTCCCAAAGTGCTGGGATTACAAGCATGAGCCACCACGCCTGGCCCATCTTTGTGTTCAGAGGGCCTGAAACCCCTTACTGCTCAGGCATTCGTCAGAGAAGTGGCCAAGAGCCTGAGAGTTCTGCTCCCCAAAGGGAAGGAAAGAAGGGGAATGAAAAGTCAGATTGTGTTTAATCTGATTCTCATAGCAACCCAGAGTAAAGCACAGATAAGATTTACATGATTTTCCCATTTTAAATGATTTAACCTCAGATCAAGTCTTCTCCGAGCCTTTGCAAATGTTGTCCTCCCTGCCTGGAAAGCCCCTCTCCTTCACCCCATTCTCATCTGCCTCCACTAACCCTTACCTGGCCAATTCCATACCTGCTTGTCCCTCCTTCAAGTTTAGAGGTCACCTTCTTTGACCCTCCCAGGCACCAGCAGGCGGGCTCAACTCACCCCCTGCAGCATCCCCGACCCTGGATCATGATGGCGTTCCTGTGTATACCATCTGCTCCTTCAGGACAGGACCCTTTCGTTACTTGATCACAGGGAAATCCTCAGCTGACCCCAGCTCAGGGCCTGGTATCACAGACATGTTCATTGAATAAATCCATAGATCCCATAGAAGTCAGAAGGGAAGAACAGGTGCGTGAAATGTACCCAAACAGACTTTCTTCCCATGTAAAGTAATGATAATTTCTACCAAAAGGAAGTAAGAGAAGGCTTCTTAGCAATTATTTCCATGTGGTCAGGAAGGAGTGCCCTGCAGCTGTGAAAAGTGTGTCCTCTCATGCTTCTGGGTAACAGAACATTTATTGAAGTTGGAGAAACTCATTCTGGAGTGAGCCGCATATTAAGTAATCCTGACCCAATTAGCTGCTTTTTTGAATCCACATCTTCCAATCTTCCAATCCCTCTGAAATCATTCATCATGAGCACCGCAGAAAGAACTACGGAGGAGGCTGGACGCAGTGGCTCACGCCTGTAATCCCAGCACTTTAGGAGGCTGAGGCGGGCAATCACCTGAGGTCAGCAGTTCGAGACCAGCCTGGCCAACATGGCTAAACCCCATCTCTATTAAAAATACAAAAATTACCCTATGTGCTGGTGGGCGCCTGTAATCCCAGCTACTTAGGAGGCTGAGGCAGGAGAATTGCTTGAACCCAGGAGGTGGAGGTTGCAGTGAGCAAAGATCATGCCACTGCACTCCAGCCTGGGCAACAGAGCAAGACTTTGTCTAAAAAAAAAAAAAAAAAAAAAAAAACCCTGTGGAAGAGCTCTTGGAGGCGAAGAGCCTGGCACTGCACCCAGCCCCATAAGCATGAATTTGGTTTCCAGCTTTGCATGTCACCAACTGCAGGTCTTGGGCACATGACTCAACCTGAGCACCTCAGGGGGTCTGGCACAAGGCTCACAGCTGCAAGCTCTCAGGAAGCCAGGCTCCTCGTGGGCATGGAGAGGTGGTGGTCTTGGATGTCCCTTGACGGGACTGTAAATTCCTCTCATCCTTGTCTGCTCTAGACCCAGCTCAGCAGGCATTAGGTGTTCAAGTGATATTTAAACTAATGGTACTTTTCTCACTCTTTTCTCTCCCTCTCACCTTCCTGCTCCCTGTGTCCCTTCCTTTCTAGAAGCTGTATTAACAGGGGAAAACAGTTCTCCCATTTTCAGAGAACCAAGGCAATCTTTCCCCCAAGAAAATCACCTTGCCGGCCAGGCACAGTGGCTCATGAGACAGGAGGATCGCTTGAGGCCAGGAGTTCTAGACCAGCCTGAACAACATATTGAGACCCTGTCTCTACAAAACAACAAGCCGGGCGCGGTGGCACAGGCCTGTGGTCCCAGCTACTCAGGAGGCTGAGGCGGGAGGATGGCGTGGGCCCAGGAGTTTGAGGCTGCAGTAAGCTATGATCATGTCACTGTACTCCAGCCTGGGCAACAGAGCAAGATCCTGTCTTTATAAAAAAAAAAAAAAAACCTTCTAAGAGGACTGGAAAATAAAACGGAAAGCACCTTGCTTTAAAATCCAAATGGTGGCTGCCTTTCTGCATTGGCCAAAAAGACTGAACTCGACAGTTCTCCCCTAACTCTCAGTTTACGGGAACCTAAAGCCTCTTTATGACTCAAGGAGGAATTTGGCGGAGATTCCCTCCCTCCTAGCACTCCAAGGCTAAAAGCAAACCGAGGCTTTGTGAGGTTTTTTTCCCCTTTTATCATTTCCTGTAGTCTTAAAAAAATGAGAGGAATGCAAACATTGAGGAGATAATGGACGTAAGCACCAGGTAATAAAAAGATTTAGCAATAACCGCCCTGAGAGTAGCACGGGCCAAATAAGCCCCGCCCCCGGCCCGCCTCTCAGCCCGAGGATCCTCCCACCATCCTCCAGAAGCCGCCGGGCTCCTCCTTGCTAAATGGTCTGCCGCTTCTCTCCTTGCTCCTAAATTGTTCTAGCTCCGGGTTCTAAACCAGCACATGCGTTATTAACATCCTTCGCATTTTTCCCCACTTCCTCATTCACTTCTCCCCACCTGCTGCAAATTCTAGGTGGCAGTTTTTGTTTTTGAACTTAAAACTTTTTTTTTTCTGCACAAATCTAATAGAAATCAAGAGAGAGAGGAAAAACACAAAAACTAAAACACCAGATCCCACCACCCTTCACTTATTGTCATTGGCCCAGATTTTTCTTTCCAGTATCTGACCTTGAGCTGATGTCATTTCTGTGTTAAGGAGAGACAGTATAGAGAGATGGCTAAAGGTGGTTCTGAGGCCAGGCAGACCTGGGTTTGAGCTCATTCACTGGCTCAGTCACTTCCGCTGTGCCTCAGTTTCCTCCTGTGAAAATGAGAGTAGGGCTAGTGTCTAACCCATTGAGTTATGGTGAGATGTAAATTGGAGCAAGCACATAGCACCCTCAGCCCAGCATCTGGCACACAATTGGCGTTTCTGCAAACACAAGCTGCAGTTATAGTGGGAGGCAAAGACTGGATAGAATTTTTTACTCTGCCTTTTCTTACTTTGAATCATGTAAGTGCTGGGTGCAGTGGCTCATGCCTGTAGTCCCAGCTTCTTGGAAGGCAGAGGTGGGAGGATCGCTTAAGCCCAGGAGTTGGTCAGCCTGGCCAACATAGCAAGACTCCCATCTCTAAATTTTTTTAAATTATTATAATAAGCATTTTCCATGTCACTTTTCCTAATGCCTACATTTTTCTGAAGTGCAGACATCATAGGATAAAGCCAAGGTCACATTCAGAATGGAGGTTCCAGTGTCTGGGGCGCACCTAGCACTCAATAAAAATGGCTGAAAAGTAATTCATTTATTCACTTATTTAGAGTTGGGGTCTCGCTCTCTCACCCAGGCTGGAGTGAGGTGACATGATCAGAGCTCACTGCAGCCTTAAACTCCTGAGTTGAAGCAGTCTTCCCACCTCAGCCTCCCGTGTACTGGAACTACAGCTGTGAGCCACTGCACCCAGCAAAAAACTATTTTAAATGGCTGCATAATATTCCACTGAGAGCCTGTGCCCTGACTGAGCTGGCCATTCCATAGGGTCTGATATTTGAGTAGCTCCCATTTTTGTCACTTTTATAAACAGCATTGCTGTCACCATTGCCACCCACACAGCCCGTTCATTCCCTGGTGTGGGGAGGGAAGGGAGAAGAGAGGTTGTCAATTTCATAAAAAATCTTTCTGAATAAAGAGTCTGAGCATTTTTTTTCACTTTCTAAACATGTTCCCAGATTGCCCCTCAGAAGGCCTGTACCAAATTTACACTGTCGTTGGCAGCATTTTTTGACGAGAACTACTTTTCACGCTAATTTACAGTTTTTCTCTTGGATCTGGAATTCTCGCCCTGGCTGGTTCTCCTGGGAGGCATGAGGCATATATAAAGATATCTGAGCGATGGCTGTCACCAGAGGGGCGTATCTGGTTCTTCTGCCAGGTGCTCAGGCCGGGAGTGTTTCTGTCTGCTGGGCCAGGCCAGGTGGGGCTGAGAGCACTGACTCAGTGCTCCCAATCCCTGCCTGCTGTTAAGCCCTCAGAGATCTTCTGAGGTCAGTCCTGAAACGCCTCAGTACCCCGCGGTCCAACACTCTGGCCCATCCTAGACGGATGAGTCTCATCTGGTGCCACCACCATGATTCCTGCTCTCACACCCTGGCACTTCACTGGGGCTCCTTGCAATAAGTCAATCAGCTACTACTGGGGGGAAAAAAAATTCCTCCTGGGTAGGGAGATGGGGACAGGGGCCGTAAGGGAAGCCACGTGCTCCTGGAAAGCCATAGCCACAGCCCCTGACCACCTGCTGAACTCTTAGCACCACTGCTGCTGCTGCCTTTAAACTGTAGCTTCGCTTTGCTGAGGTTCTGTGGTGCGCAGCCTCTCCCCTAGCTCTGGTCCTCCTCCTCTGGGGGTGGCCCTTGTTTGCAAACAGCAACAGGAAGTTTTGACGCTGCTGATTAACTAGACTCCCACAGCTCTCAGTGCTGAGTCATCGCCACCAGTGTCAACCTCCCGCCCGCCCCGCTGACACCACCAGCTTCCAGGTGACCGAGAGGAAGCAGCAAGGATCCTGCGGTTCCAGTGGCTTCCATCTGCCACCTTCCAAGGGAGGGGAGGGACAAACTTCCATCCACCCCAGACAACCAGAATGTGCAGGGCCCTGAATGCCAGGACGGGAATTTAATCTAATTCAACTTCAGCAATGGGCTGAGGGACAGCTTCATGCCAGGCAAAGGGAAAAACTCTTTACACACAGGATTGCCTTTGCTTTCATTCAATCCCCGCAACAACATGTGTGGTAGGTGTTATTATTCCCATTGTACAGATGGAGAGACTGAGGCCAGTGGAAGGCCTATGGATGTGTAGGGGCTGCTGTGGGAAGGTAGCTTGGAGTGCCAGAGATGGTGGGTACCGCCAGCAGGAGCTGTGTCCCCAACCCACGATGTGACCTTGGTCAGACTTCCTCCCTGTTCTGGGTCTCATGCCCCTCCCTGGGTAAAGGAGGAGGGTGGACTGGTGACCTTCTCAGGGCTACAGCCACAAGGAAGTGAGTGGGCCAGCTGGAAGGGATGGTCCTCATTCTGGGATTCTGCTTGCTGAAAGCCTGATCCAAGGGCAGGAGCATCCCACCTCAGTACCTGGGGTTGGCTTCACTGTTCACAGTTGCTTCTCCAAGGAACTCCACTGAAAGAAAGTAGTTGAGTGGTTGCCAGGGCCTGGGAGGGAGAATGAGGAGTGACTATGAATGGGGCTTCTTTGGGGCGTGATAAAATGTCCTAAAGTTAGTTTATGGTGACAGTGTACAACTCTGTAAATATACTAAAAACTATTGGATTGTACACTTTAAACAGGGAATGTTATGGTATGATAATTATATCTCAATAAAGCCGTTTAAGAGAGAAAGGAGGAAGGAAGGAGGGAGGACAGGAGAGAGAGAGACCTACACAGAGGTCAGGCCAAGCGCGATGGCTCACGCCTATAATCTCAGCAGTTTGGGAGGCAGAGCAGGGAGGATCACTTGAGGCCAGGAGTTTGAGACCAGCCTGGGCAACATGGCAAGACCCCATTTCTACAAAAACATTTAAAAATTAGCTGGGTATGGAGTGCATACCTATGGTCCCAGCTACTTAGAAGGCCTGAGGCGTGGGGCCAAGCGGAGTGGCTCACACCTGTAATCCTAGCACTTTGGGAGGCTGAGGCAGGTGGATCATTTGAGGTCAGGAGTTCGAGACCAGCCTGGCCCACATGGTGAAACCCTGTCTCTACTAAAAATACAAAAATTAGCCGGGCATGGTGGCATAAGCTTGTAAACCCAGCTACTTGGGAGGCTGAGGCGGAGAATCACTTGAACCTGGGAGGCAGAGTTTGCAGTGAGCCGAGATTGTGATTGTGCCACTGCACTCTAGCCTAGGTGACAGCAAGACTCCGTCTCAAAAAAAAAAAAAAAAAAGAAGATTGAGGCCAGAGAATCACTTGAGCCCAGGAGTTCAAGGCTGCAGTGAGCTATGATCAGACCACTGCACTACAGCCTAGGTGACAGAGCGAGACCCCATCTCTCTCTTTTTTTTTTTTTTTTGAGACGGAGTCTCGCTGTCACCCAGGCTGGAGTGCAGTGGCGCGATCTCGGCTCACTGGAGGCTCCATCCCCCAGGGTTCACGCCATTCTCCTGCCTCAGCCTACCGAGTAGCTGGGACTACAGGCGCCCACCACCTCGCCCGGCTAATTTTTTGTATTTTTAGTAGAGATGGGGTTTCACCGTGTTAGCCAGGATGGTCTCGATCTCCTGACCTCGTGATCTGCCCGCCTCGGCCTCCCAAAGTGCTGGGATTACAGGCATGAGCCACTGCGCCCAGCCCCCCATCTCTTAAAAAAAAAAAAAAGAGGTCAGGCCAGAGCTGCCTTTGGGATTTGCCTTCTGGGAATAGGGCCCTCAGCACCCAGCCCCTCTGCAATCATCCCCCTCTAAGCAGCCTCACTCCAGAGTCCAGGAAAGGTGTGTGTGAAGACACCCAGTGGCAGGCGGTGGCCCCAGCTGCTGACCGAGTGTGATGGGGCCCTGGCCTTTGGTGCTTGCCCTCCTCAGAGCGGAAAGAGCCATGAATCAAAGGGCAGGTGTGTGTGGACCTGAAGGAATGTGGGGAGGGTGGCAAGAAAACGGCTGGAGGTGGAGCAGGAGAGACCCCATGAGTCAGGGTGAGATGAGGTGTTGCTCAGACAGGGAGGGCCTGGAAACAAAGCCTGGACTGGAAACACCGAAACACCGGGCTGGCCAGGGCGCTCTCAGTTGCCTGGAAACATCTTAACACTCCAGAAAGTGTGAGTAAGGAATACCTGCTGCCCCTGAGGGGCTCCCCCGAACTGGTCCAGCCATGTCTGCTTGGCAGTCGTGGGGCACAGGCAGTTGCAGCTGCCCAAGAGGCAACCCCAGACTAGACCTAACGCTGAGCCAGGGGCACAGGTGCAAGGGATCCATCACAAGGGCTAAACTGGCCAATAAGAGGCAGGAGCTCGTTCCACTTGTACGGTTTGGGCAACTTGCTGTTGAAAAAGGAGAACCTGGCTGGGCACAGTGGCTCACACCTTTAATCCCAACACTTTGGGAGACTGAAGCTAGTGGATCACCTGAGGTCAAAAGTTCGAGACCAGCCTGCTCAACATGGCGAAACTCCATCTCTACTGAAAATACAAAAATTAGTCGGGCGTAGTGGTGCACGCCTGTGATCCCAGCTACTTGGGAGGCTGAGGCAGGCGAATCGCTTGAACTCGGGACACGGAGGTTGCAGTGAGCCGAGATTGCGCCACTGCACTCCAGCCTGGGCAACAAAGCAAGGCCTTGTCTCAAAATAAAATAAATAAATAAATAAAAGGAAAAGGAGAACCCAGAGGATCTTGGAGGCACAGTGTCCCTGTCTAAATCTCCAGATAACCCAGAAAGCACACACTGCCCCCACGCCACTCCACCCCCTCCACGCCTCCCTGTCCTATGCTCTTCATGCCCATCTCCTGGGGCAAATGGCACCGGATGCCCCTGTCTTAAGTGAACAAATGGAGACTCTAACCACCTTCTGAGAATCCCAGCCCTGGGGTCAAACCTGCATGCCTGCCGAGTGCCTGCATGACAATAATTAGGATTTCCTATGCTCTGAAGCAAACCTCCCACCTGGCATCCTGCGTGTGTCCAGCAACTCCCTGCATCCGGGCACCACTCACGCAGGTGGGCTTGGCATCCTCACAGCCTCTGCAGCATGTGCCTTCAGAGGGAAGAGACCCGGGGACTCGGGAGATTCAAGGCATCTCCAGAGTCACAGCCTGAAGACAGAACCCCATGCTCTCCTGGACATAAAAGCCATGCGGTCCCTGGTAGACAGGTAGGCAGAGGTGAAGGGATCTACCCTGGCACTGGGTAGGGGCTGTGCAGTCACTCCTGCTTATTCTTCCTGTACATCCTGCTACTGTCCCCATGCTATAGATTTGACTGGGGCAGGCTGGCTGCAGAGTCCAAGTCTTGAACCACTGCACCACACTGCCTCTCAAGGGCACAGTCAATGGGGTCCTTGTCATTGTGGGTCATTCCTCAGCATGCATTCAGGGCTCTTCACCATCTGCCTGCAGCCGCCCTGCCCAGCCTTCTCTCCCACTGACCCCGCAAGGCACCCTCTTTCTGGTCTGAGTTTTTCATATGCTCCGCCCACACCCCCATATCCCCACCTGCAGCCGTTTACCTGTGAGGCCCAATGGAAGCATCACCTCCTCCATGGGGACTCCTGATACCACCTAGTCAGAAGTTCCCCAGGACGACCTCCCCTTCCCTTAGCTCACCTAGCACTGGATTCACAACTGTGGGGGACTGTCAGTCTCCTACATTAGATTGGAGGTCCCTGATTCAGGCTCCCATGCTGTGTGACTTAGGGTAAGTCTCTGAGCCTCAGTTTCCTCATTAACAGGTAATATTTATTGAGCACGTACTATGTGCCAGGTACTATGTGCTAAGTACTCTACATGCACTATCCCATTTAATCCTTACAGCACCTATGAGGCAGGCACTATAATTATCCCATGTTACAGATGAAGAAACTGTCACTGTCATTAGGACTACCATCATTATCATTACTATCATTCTTTTTTTTTTTTTTTTTTTTGGAGACAAATGCTCTGTCACCCAGGCTGGAGTGCAGTGGTGCGATCTCAGCTCACTGCAACCTCTGCCTCCCAGGTTCAAGCAATTCTCGTGTCTCAGCGTCCCAAGTAGCTGCAACTACAGGCATGCACCAACACACCCAGTTGTTTGTATTTTAGTAGAGATGGGGTTTCACCATGTTGCCCAGGCTGATCTTGAACTCCTGAGCTCAAGCAATCCACGAACCTCGGCCTCCCAAAGTGCTAGGATTACAGGTGTGAGCCACCGTTTCTGGCCTATTATTGCCATTCTTTTGTCTGCTATAAAACCTAGTGCACAGCAGACACTCAAACTCAGCAAAATTCAAATATGGCTGGAACTGGAACCAGCCTTAGGTAGGAAGGAATTTCAGAAGCAGAGTTCTGCACATGCTCTAGGACACGCAGGCCTGGCCCTGTCCAGGCTGGGGTGATACCATCTTTGGAGGCTGATGCTGGCAGTCTGTTGTGGCTGGGGACTTGGGGTGACCTCCTTTTGCTTCTCACATCAGCCCTGTCTCTACCCACAGAAACAGACTCTGCCCAAACAAGTCCTGCAATGCACAGAGCCCGGTGGCAAACAAGCCACCTGGATAAATGGTGCCCAAGGCTGTGGGGGTCCTGGGAGGCTGACTGGAGGCAGAATTGTGCTCATTTGTAACCAGAGTAGCTCCGGGTTGCTTCTGTTAGCTCAAGGCCACAGGTACATCTCTGTGCTTAGAGATCCACACCGCACCCCACCACCGCCACGTGTTTTCTAGGATCCCCTCCAAGCATTTTCCAAAGCCCGAGGGGCTGCTTACAAGACTCTGCCCATCACCCCCAACCTGGCTGATCTGGGACCACATCAGCACCTGGCCTGACTCTTCTACCAGGATGCCCTCCAAGACCAACACTGATGCCTTAGTCAACCTCACCAGGGAGGCTGGGGGTGCCCCCACATGGCTGCTGCACCTGATGTTGGAAACGGAGGCTCCAAAAACGTAAGTGAAGTGGGTATTCCTGCTAAACACTCCACTCGGGGCCTGGGAGAAGGGGAGCAAATATCTGTCTACCCCCTCAACTCCACCCAGCCATGGCTTGTCCCACGGCCAAGTTGCCTCGGTCCTTGGGATCACCAACTTCTTCTGACTCTCTACACACACACCCCCAAACACCCCCAGACTCCTTTCCTGCCACTCCCCCACCTCAGGCACACATGCAGTGCTTGGTGCCTGGGTTAAGTCTGTGCCCTGTGGCGAGCGCTGCCCGGATACCCCGGGGTCCATTCGAGGATGAACTCAGCTGGGTCACCCCTGCTACAAACAGGCTTTTACATTCTTGAACTTCACCTGGGGTGAGGGTCTTCAGGAGTCCTGTCCCTTTTCCCCCTGAGGCCTCCTTGGTCCTGATGTTAGTGAGTGGCCATCCACGTACCCACAGGAAGGATGTGGTCAAATCCTCTTACCAGTGGCTCTGAACCATTTGACCTGCTACCTGAGCTGCTGGGGAGAGGAAAGGGGAGGGTGCTCCCACTTCTAATAGTTCATCAAGTTCTCACAACATCCCCATTCACAGGTGAGAAAACTGAGGCCCGGAAAGTGTCAACCCAAATCACGACACTCCTTGCCCCAAACCCAGAAGCCTGAGGAAGTAAGGAAGTGCGGTGGGATCTGTCTTCCCGTGTGTCTTCAGGATCCTGGGGCCTGCCCCTCCTGGCTTCCTCTTGAGGAAGGCCTCAGAAGACCCGCCTTTGGTCGCAGGACAGAAGCTGGGCCAAGAGGCAAAGGTTTTGGCCGCCACAGGGGAAACTCTGGGCTCAGAGCTGCCGAAGTGACTCATGGGCCCTGCTGGGAAGCAGCTGACGTTCCTTGTCTGCACCTTACAAAACCACACGGGCTGCGAGTGACAGCTGGCTGCTCTGAGTGGCGGAGGAATGTTGTTGCCAGACAGGTTCCTGAGGCATCTGCTGAGCTGTGCTCCAGAAACCAGCCCTGGGCAGCTGCCACACCAGACAGCCTCCACCCCTCCCCACAACCAGGAGTCTTGGAGGGCACCCCCACCAACCTCAACAGAACTCTCCCCTCAGGGATCCGTGGAAGTCAGCCACTGCCACAGGGACAGCCACCCCTTCCAGGCAGGAGCTCATGGGAAACCAAGACCAGGGAACCCATCCCACCCCCAGTAAGACTTGAGGCCAGGGAGGTTGGAGGGGTCTCCCTGTGACCAAATCTGTGGCCATCACAACCGACCTTGAACCATAATACTAAGAATGATAACAATAATAATCACAGCTAACCCTTCACACTCACTACATGCCGGGCACCATGGCATGGAGCACTTTTTCTGAATTATCACATGCATTCATTTCCTGGGGCTGCCGTAGCAAACTGCCACAAACTGCATGGCTTAAAACAACAAAAACATATTCTCTCGGCCAGGCGTGGTGGCTCACGCCTGTAATCCCAGCACTTTGGGAGGCTGAGGCGGGCAGATAACCTGAGGTCAGGAGTTTGAGAGCAGCCTGGCCAACATGGCGAAACCCTGTCTCTACTAAAAATACAGAAATTAGCCGGGCATGGTGGTAGGAGCCTGTAGTCCCAGCTACTCAGGAGGCTGAGGCAGGAGAATCGTTTGAACCCAGGAGGTAGAGGTTGCAATAAGCTGAGATCGCACCATTGCACTCCAGCCTGGGTGACAGAGAGAGACTCTGTCTCAACAGAAAAAAAAAAAAAAAAAAAAAAACGGGAAGAAAGAAAAGAAAAAGAAAAAGGACTGTATTCTCTTACAGCTCTAGAGGCCAGAAATCCAAACCCATGGTGTCAGTGGGGCCACACTCCTCCTGAAGGCCTAGGAGAGAATCCTTCTTTTCCTCTTCCAGCTTCTGCTGGAGGCGGGCGATCTTCAGTGCGCCTTGGCTTATGGGCATGTCACACCAGTCTCTTTCCACCTGGACATGGTGTTCTCTCTGTTTATCTGTCTCTGTGTCCAAATCTCCCTCTTCTTAGGAGGACACCAGTCATATTGGACTTAAGGCCTACGCTAATCCAGTATGACCTCTGCATACCTCTGCAAAGGCCCAAAAAGGTTCCAAATAAGGTCATATTCCCAGGGTTGCAGGTGGATATAAATTTGGGGGAACATTATTCAACTCAATATACCATGTGTAATCTTCTTAATAAGACTGATATTGCTTTTATCCTTATCTTACAGATAAGAGGCTCAGAGAGGTTAAGCAACTTGCCAGAAATCACCCAGCCTCTGATTCTACAATCCACACTACATTGTCTCACCCATCACCATCATCATCATCACCATCTCCTCACAGAAGCTTAGCATTTCATCACTTACAAAGCTTCTCCTGGCCATTGTCACATTTTCTTTCCTTCTTTTTTTTTTTTTTTTTGTTCTTTTTTATATTTTGAGACGGAGTCTCGCTTTTTTGCCCAGGCTGGAGTGCAGTGGCGTGATCTCTGCTCACTGCACCCTCCACCTCTATCTTTAGTAGAGATGGAATTTCACCATGTTGGCCAGGCTGGTCTCGAACTCCTGACCCCAAGTGGTCTGCCTGCCTCAGCTTCCCAAAGTGCTGGGATTACAGGCATGAGCCACCATGCCTGGTCTATTGTTACATTTTCTTCTTGCCAACACAACCTTGAGGGGCTTGGGAAACAGTTGGTAAGGAAACAGTGGGCTCCGTTAATTAACGTATCCATGGTCATATAGCTAACAAGAGGAAGGTCTTTTTGGTTTTCTTTTGAGAAAGGATATCCCTCTGTCACCCAGGCTGGAGTACAGTGGCACAATCACAGCTCACTGCAGTGTTGACCTCCCAGGCTCAAGTGATCCTCCCACCTCAGCCTCTCCAATAGCGGGGATTATAGGCGTGTGCTACCAAGCCCAGCTAATTTACTTTTTTGTAGAGACTGGATCTCACTATGTTGCCCAGTCTGGTCTCAAACTCCTGGGCTCAAGGGATCCTCCTGTCTCGGCCTCCCAAAGTGCTGGGATTATAGGTGTGAACCACCAGCCTGGCTGAGTGGCAGGTCTTTTGACCCCAGATCCAGTATACTGCACTATGTAGGCTCCAAATGGAGACCTCGTGGGAACGTTCCAAGGCTTTGTAAGCCCCTCGAGGCTATTTGCCCAGCGTGGTCAATGCCATTGCTGTGTTTACTGATAACACCCACTTCAGCTACACCTGCCAAGCTCATAAAACATATTGTAAGCCTGCTGCTTAAATTTACCTCCTCAAATATCAGCTCCTCATCCCCTGTCTGTTCTCTGCCAGCAGCAAGGCCAGCTATTTGAGCAGTGACAATGTGGAGAAAATCCAAGAATCCAGGGGGCCCTCACAGCTCACAGCTGAGCCACGGAGTCTGGGGAGACAGTAGCAGGCGTGGCAGGTGCTGTTCCTCCAGTTGCTCCCAGCCAAGAAGGGACGAGATACAGGCACAGCCCCACTGTCAGCCCCACCCCAGACGTAGCTCCAGAATGGTCCAGTGTCTTCATATTGAATGCTCACAAGGGTCCCACGAAATCCGTACTATTGGCTGGGCATGGTGGCTCACGCATGTACTCCCAGTACTTTGGGAGGCCGAGACAGGAGGATCACTTGAGCCTAGGAGCTCAAGACCAGCCTGGGCAACACAGGGAGACCCTGTCTCTACAAAAAATTAAAATATTGGCCAGGCACAGTATCATGTGCCTGTAGTGCTAGCTACCTGGGAGGCTGAGGAGAGAGGACGGCTTGAGCCTAAGAGTGGGGTACATGACTTGGCGCAAGCAGGAGGATTGGACTCCAAGATATCTCCTGTTTGGACACCAGCACACAGCAGCCAGAGAAGTCTTAACATATAAAGGAGAGATTGTCACCTTCAAACTTTATTTTATTTGTATTTATTTTTTATTTTTTTAAATTTTATTTATTTATTTATTTTTTGAGATGGAGTCTCGCTCTGTCACCCAGGCTGGAGTGCAATGGTGTGATCTCCGCTCACTGCAGCCTCCGCCTCCCAGGTTCAAGCAATTCTCCTGCCTCAGCCTCCTGAGTAGCTGGGATTGCAGGCACCTGCCACTGCACCCGGCAAATTTTTGTATTTTTAGTAGAGACAGGGTTTCAACATGTTGGTCAGGCTGGTCTCGAACTCCTGACCTCGTGATCCGCCTGCCTCAGCCTCCCAAAGTGCTGGGATTACAGGTGTGAGCCACCGCGCCCGGCCCTTTTATTTTTATTTTATTTATTTATTGAGATGGAGTTTCATTCTTGTTGCCCAGGCTAGAGTGCAATGGCACGATCTCGGCTCACTCCAACCTCCACCTCCTGGGTTCAAACGATATTCCTGCCTCAGTCTCCTGAGTAGCTGGGATTACAGGCGCCAGCACCATGCCCGGCTAATTTTTTGTATTTTTAGTAGAGATGGGGTTTCACTATGTTGGCCAGGCTGGTCTCGAACTCCTGACCTCAAGTGATTTGCCTGCCAAAGTGCTGGAATTACAGGCATGAGCCATTGCACCCGGCTACCTTCTGACTTTAAAATGTGGCACCAGGCCTTTGCATTCGCTATTTCCTCTGCCTGGGATGCCATTCCTTGAACTCCATGCAGCTCAGCTGTCCACTTTTCAAAGTGACTTTATTTTTTATTTTTTGAGAGACAAGATCTCACTTTGTCACCCAGGCTGGAGTGCAGTGCAGTGGTGTGATCATAGCTCACTGCAGCCTCGAATCCCTGGGCTCAAGCAATTCCCCCACCTCAGCCTTCTGAGTAGCTGGGGCTATAGGTGCACGCCATAACACTCAGCTAATTTTTTTATTCTTCGTAGAGATGAGGCCTCACTGTGTTTTGTTGCCCAGGCTTGTCTTGAACTCCTGAACTCAAGTGATCCTCCCACCTCAGCCTCCCAAGTGCTGGCATTATGGGTGTGAACCGCTGTGCCCAGCCCAGAGTGATCTTAGAGTTGATGGCTCTCAGTTATTCTCTACCTTAACCTCCTGGTTTATTTCCTTCATTGCACTTAGCAAAACCTATGATTACCCTGTTTATTTATCATTTGCTTCTTAATCGTCTTTCTCTCATGAAGACAAGAGGCAAGGACTTTGTCTTGTTCCCTGCTGACTCCAGCGCTTAGCACAGTGCTTCCACATAGGTCTTCAGTGGATATTTGTTGAATGAATAAATGAATGAATTCAATAGAGAATACAGGTAAGGTGCAGTGGCTCATGCCTATTATCCCAGCACTATGGGAGGCTGAGGCAGCAGTATCACTTGAGCCCAGAAGTTTGAGACCAGCCTGGACAACACAGCAAGACTCTGCATCTACAAAAAAAAATGTTTATTTAAAAAATTAGCCAGGTGAGGTAGCACACACCTATAGTCCCAGCTACTCAGGAGACTGAGGCAGGAGGATCCCTTGAAGCAGAAGTTCGAGGCTGCAGTGAGCGAAGATTACACCATTGCACTCCAGCCTGAGTGACACAGCAAGCCTCTGTATTTAAAAAAAAAAAAAAAAAAAAGGGAGGACCACAGAGTCACAGATAAATAACCCAAAGCCTGGCAAAAGACTGGGCTGACCATTGGGTATGACAAGAAGAGTGGCCTGGGAGATGCAGACCCAGGTAGAAGCTGGGGAAATATTGGGAGAGCAAAGAGGGGTGGCTGGGCATCAAGCCAAGAGGACTTCCTGGAGGAGAATGACCAGACCTTGCAAAAGGATGTTCTGTCTCTGGCTGTAGCTTTGCGCAGGGACAGGAAGCAAGAAGGAAAACCAGGTAACTCTCTGCTGCTTTAGCTACAGCTACCACCACAGAGACCAGAACAGGGAAGAGTTTATTAGTCCATCTTCTGCCCCAACCTATAACGAGGACTTGAATTAGGAGGCAGTGATTTCTAGACTCAAAGGTGAACTTTCATCCTACAATCCTCTGTGCCCATTTGCTGGCAATCTTTCCTAAGTGCTGAAGACTAATTGCCCCCCGCTGTTTCTTGTAGGCCTGGGGAAAGTATAAAGGTCAACCTTCTTATCTCTACTGGTACATAGTCGGGGAGGGGTGCTATTATAGGTAGGAGATAGCTGAGCACCATGACAACACTTCGCTGACCTCAGAATTCCAGAAGTTAAAAAAAGAAAAAAAATCTGTGTGGGCATGGTGGCTCATGCCTATAGTCCCAGCACTTTGGGAGGCTGAGGTGGGAGGATGACTTGAGCCCAGGAGTACGAGGTGGCAGTGAGTCTTGTTCCCACCACTGCACTCCAGTCTACATGACAGAGTGAGACCCGTCTCTACCAAAAATAAAGATTAGCCTGGCATGGTGGTGTATGCCTGTGGTCCCAACCATTCAGGAGGCTGAGGTGAAAGGATCACTTGAGCCTGGGAGATCAAGGCTGCAGTGAGCTGTGATGAAGCCACTGCACTCAGCCTGGGTGACAGAGTGAGACCCTGTCTCAAAAACAAAAACAAAAACAAAAAACTGCAAGTAAAACAAGAAAATTCCCCAAGATACAATGGCCATGTGGTTAAGAAAATGGGATCTGGAGTTAAGCTTGGAGCACCTCTCGGGGCTGAGCACCCTCAGGCAAGCCTCTTAACCTCTCTGAGCCTGTTTCCTTCTGTGCAAAAGTAATCACTTGTCCCCCAAAGGGTTGTTGAAGAGATGAATGAGATCATGTACAGGAAGATCCTGGAACACAGTAGCTGCTCAATACATGGGAGCACTCCCTGCTGGAGGGCCTTTCATTCTACAAAATAACTGGCCTGTCCTCTTTTAAAATGCCAATGTGGCTGGACGCGGTGGCTCACACCTGTAATCCTAACACTTTGGGAGGCTGAGGCGGGCGGATCACCTGAGGAGTTCGAGACCAGCCTGCCCAACATGGTGAAACCCTGTCCCTGCTAAAAATACAAAAAGTAGCCGGGTGTGGCAGCGGGCACCTGTAATCCCAGCTACTCAGGAGGCTGAGGCAGGAGAATGGCTTGAACCCAGGAGGTGGAGGTTGCAGTGAGCCGAGATCACACCATTGCACTCCAGCCTGGGCGACAGAGCAAGACTCCATCTCAAAAAAATAAATAAAATAAAATAAAATAATAAAATAAATAAAATGCCAGTGTCATGAAATACAAAGAAAAACTCAGAGACCGTTCCAGATTGAAGGCAACACAGAGCTTGGATTTCCTTTTGCCATGAAAGACATTCTTGGAGCAATCGACAAAATCCCAATACAGTCTGTAGATTATTAGGTAGCAGTGTTGTTTCAATGTTAATTTCCTGACTGTGATCATTGTATATTGGTTATGTAAACCAAAAATTAAATTCTAAGGTCCCCCCAACCATCTGAATAAACCCCTCCTCTCGGCCAAGGGCATTCTAACGTTAACTTGAAAAACTGGTTTAGACTATGATGGACGAGGGTTTGGACAAGCCTCATTATACCTTCCTCCCTTTTGGAATTCAAAAGTCGACCAGCATTAACATCAACACAGACCTTAAGTCTGATAAGAAATATTTACAATCTATTCTTCATCTGCATGATAAAACCATGGTCTCTACAACCCCTTATCATAACCCAGACATTTCTTCCTATTGATAATAACTCTTTCAACCAATTACCAAGCAGAAAAATTTTAAATCAACCTATGACCTGGAAGCCCCTGCTTTGAGTGGCACCACTCTTCCAGATGGAACCAACGTAAATCTTATATGTATGGATTGATATATTATGTCTCCCTAAAATGTATACGAGCAAGCTGTGCCCTGACTACCTTGGGCACTTCTCCTCAGGACCTCCTGAGGCTGTGTCATGGGCATGTCCTTAACCTTGGCAAAATAAACTTTCTAAATCGATTGAGACCTGTCTCAGATACTTTGGGTTCACAGTTATAAAAGAGAATTTCTTGTTTTTAGGAAACATACAGTGAAGTATTCACAGGTTAAGAGGCATTATGTATGTACTGTACTCTTAAACAATTTCAGAGGCAAGAGTCTCGCTCTGTTGCCCAGGCTGGAGTGCAGTGGTGTGGTCTTGGCTCACTGCAACCTCCACCCCCTAGGTTCCAGCAATCCTCCTGTCTCAGCCTCCTGAGTAGCTGGGGTTACAGGTGTGCACCACCACACCCGGCTACTTTGTGTGTGTGTGTGTGTGTGTTTTTAGTAGAGACGGTGTTTCACCACGTTGGCCAGGCTGGCCTCAAACTCCTGACCTCAAATGATCTGCCCGCCTGGGCCTTGCAAAGTGCTGGGATTACAGGTGTGAGCCACCACGCCCAGCCTAAACTACTAATACTTGAGGAATCTATAGAAAAATTGCGAGAATAAAGTCTGCAATTATGAAAGAAAAAAGAAAGAAAGAAATGCATGGTTCCTGCCCTTGTAGAGTCCTGTCAGGGAGAGCACGTCTTGCTGGTGGCAGGCTTCCAGGGAGGGTGATCAACTGTCCAGGTTTGCCTGAGGTTGTCCTGGTTTTGGCACTGAAAGTCCTGCATGCTGGAAAACTCCCAGGATGGTCGGTCAGCCTAATTGCAGGCAAGCTTTGTAGGTGGAGATCTGGGTGCATAAGAACCTCTGTTGGTCCAGCGAGGCTCCCTGCCTTGGGGGAGCCACTGAGTCTGCACCACCAGCCAGAGGCAGGCTTGTAGTGGGTAGGCTGAGGGCAGACTGGACATCTCAGCCCACCCAGCAAGAGCTGGGCCAGTGGCTTTCTGGCAAAATGAGATGTTCACTGCAGAGAACAAGATTCCAAGTAGGGCTGGGTGCAGTGGCTCACACCTGTAATCCCAGCACTTTGGGAGGCCAAGGCAGGTGGATCACTTCAGGTCAGGAGTCCATAACCAGCCTGTCCCTACATAATGAAACCCTGTCCCTACAAAAAATACAAAAATTAGCCAGGCGTGGTGGTGCATGCCTGTAGTTCAAGCTACTTGGGAGACTGAGATGGGAAGATTGCCTGAGCACAGGAGGCGGAGGTTGCAATGAACCAAGATGGTGCCCCTGCACTCTACCCTGGATGACAGAGCAAGACCCTGTCTCAAAGAAAAACAAAAACAAAAACAGAAAAACAAAAGATTCCATGTAGCCCTTTGCCTGAATCACTACTGAGGCCCTGTAGGTGCAATGAACAAGGTGGGGAGGCCAGCCCTGCACCCCCGGTACCTTTTTCTAAGCATTTTTTGTAGAGATGGGGTCTCGCTCTATTCCCAGGTTGGTCTCGATCTCCTGGCCTCAAGCGATCCTCCCATCTTGGCCTCTCTAAGTGCTGGGATGACCAATGTGAGCCAGCACCATTGGCACCACTCGACCAGGCCCTCTCTCATCAAATAGTTAACCTGCCTCCCAAGCCTACTCAGATATCACTGCGGCCAGAACCAATGAGATGGATGGATGGATGTCAACAGGGCACTTCACAACCAAGGAATGTGGCCTACAGCACAACTCACCCCAGCCCAGCCCTCCTAGCAGGTAGATTGCCCAGCCCTTGGGCAATCCCAGGCTGCTCTGCAACACAGATGACCTCTTGAGGGACTTGCCTCCTGTTACCTGCTGAGCAGCGAGTCCCACACCTAAGTGAGGTGGAGGAGACGCACCACCATCAGTCCTCATGAGTCACTGGCCAGGCTCCTTCTCTTTGTCCCTCCCCAACAAATGCCAAGCATCTGCGCTAAAGCAAGACTCTGGCTTGACCCCAGCCTCGAAGGGAAAATGGGGTTTGCACATGGACTTTCGGCTCCATTCATGAAAGCATAGATACGTGTGATTATAACAAGGATATAAGCTTGGATGCAGCAGGCTGTTAAACACCATGCCAGGAGGACGCCACTCCATTTAACCCCTGAAGCCACTGTGGGGCCAGCTGTGAGTCAGGCTTTGACCTTGGCCGCCTTCCTAATTTAGAGTGGCAGCTGCCCACCCAAATTAGCTGCCCCACGTTCAGCCTCAGCTCTGCTGTTCAAATGCCTCTATCTACTTAGGTTCTTTGGAAAACAATTCTGAGGTTGTTTTCTTTTCTTTTTTGTTTTTTGTTTGTTTGTTTGTTTTTGTTTTGTTTTGAGACAAGGTCTCACTCTGTCGCCCAGGCTGGAGTGCAGTGACATGATCTCAGCTCACTGCAGCCTTGACCTCCCAGTCTCAAACAATCCTTCCACCTCTCAGCCTCCTGAGTAGCTGGGGGAGTACAGGTGTGCACCACCATGACTGGCTAATTTTTTCCATTTTTGTAGAGAAAAGTTTTGCCATGTTGCTCAGGCTGGTCTCGAACTCCTGGACTCAAGCTATCAATCCACCCACCTTGGTCTCCCAAAGTGCTGGGATTACAGGCATGAGCCATTGCACCTGGCTTGTTTTCTTGTTTAACTGTTTTTAAGCCATATATGTTCAAACAGTGCAAACTATGGTGAAAAGTAAGTCTCCCTCTCACCCTTAACCTCCGTCCTCTGCCTCCCTCCTCTGAGGGAATCATTGCCACCAGTGGCTGGAGGGTCCTTCCCCAGAATAGTCCCCACATACAAGCCCACACCCCAAAATGCCCGCTTCCCCCACCATGGGAGTCCAGAGCACAGTTCACATGCCATCCTGTGCTTTGCTTTTCACACTTCACCCTGTTGGAAAGCTCTCCACATCATGCATACACACTTGTCCGTCTTTGGTTGTACTTTTTTCAAAGAGTGGACCCAACTGATTGAACCAGTTCCCTATTAACAGGTAATCGAGTTATTTCTAGTCTTTTGTGACCACCATACTTCCAAGAATGTCCTTGTACCTAGATCTTTTATCTCATTAAAGGTGGTAGTGACTATTCCTAAAAGTGGAACTGCTAGTGTTTTTAAATGTTTAAATTTAAATTTAAACATTAAAAAATATTGGGTTAGGAACCACCACTCTTTTGAAAATTTCATGTAAAATACCAGTTCTTTCTCGAGAAACAAACAAAACAAAACAAAATAAACTATGTGATGATTTTGCATTCAGTTACTAGAGGGAGGCTCATAGATGGCACATTAAGAAGTCTTGGTAGAGAGGAAGAGAACAGGTGCAGGAAAATTGTATCCGACCATCACTTCCCTGTGTGCGTAAGTGTTTTGATTCGGTCATCACAGAGGAAGCTGCCAGTTTGTTCTGCTGAGACACACAGTGGAGTTCAGTTCTGATTCCAAAAGTCAGATTCCTGATCATATTCTGCCACTAGAGTACATACCTCTCACCGTGGTCATACTCTGGACCTCGGACTCCCAGAATGTGGCTGCTGAGCAGAAGTGCGTCTGGGGCTGCTCCACATGGTGCTGCGCTGGGACACTGGGGCCTGCTGCAGACCCTCCCTGCAGCTGCTGCCTTGGGACTGTGAAACCAGAGCCTGCTAGGAAGGCTCTGCAGCTCACACGCTCAGTTAGGCTTTAATATTTTATGCCAGCTGCCAATAAGGACTCAGGTGACAAGAGTCACTTCAGGAAAGGAGCGTGCAGAAAGCATGGACCCCGTCATCTCTCATTCAGGGTCCGCATCAGACTAAAGCGATCCCACAAGAGAAAAGCTAAAAGGAAGCAGAGCCGTGAACAGCCTGTGGCTGGTGGGAGCCTGGCGTCAGCGAGCTCAGGGTCTCACTTCAGTGACTTGGCAGCCAGTAGCTTCCCTTGGGCCATGGCCACAGGCCACATCTCAGTGTCTGGTTGGCTCTACGTCCAAGGCCACTGCCGGCTGTGGAGACGTGGTGAGAGCTGAGGCCAGACAGCTGAGGGCCCTGGCTGACCCGCTGGCCCATTCACCTGAACAAGGTTCACCCAGGGCAGTTTCCACAAATCCGGAGCAGAACCAGAGAGCCGGCCCGTGCCTGGCACAGAGGAGACGCTCAACACCTGTCATCCCTTCCCTTCTCCTCCCTGTCCCTCAGAGTTCCTGGAGCTTCCGTTCTGCTGGGACTCATGCTGCCCATGCGACACATCACGACCATTTTCAGGACCACAACCTCCCTGTCCCATGGCCGTTTTCTGAGGTCTAGAAGTCACCCCCCTTGGGTTTAAGCAACCACGAGGCCATGGATGGTCAGAAATTTCCCTGGGCTGCACTCCACAAACCCTCCAGTGGGCACAGAACGTGTCTCTCACACTTTGGAGAGAAAGGAACTGAGAACTCCCATTTCTGGAACCCCATGCCAGTTCTAGAAGGCATGGGGTCTTCATCCTGAAGACGAAAGCTGATTTGTCATCTGTGGTGTGTCCCAAGAAGAGAAAAATACCTCACTTTGTACTGAGCACTAACTACACACCAGGTGCCTATTGAAGCCTCTGAGGTATGTTCACTTACTTATTTCTCCCAACAACCCCTTGAGGGAAGTTCTATTGTTGTACCCTCTTTTCAGGTGAAGAAACTGAGGCACAGAAAGGTGAAGTGCTTCCACAAAGTCACGCCACCAGTAAGGAGCAGGCTGGGATTTGTAACCCAGGCAGCCTGCCACGTGGCCCCTGGCCCTCTTGGAGGCTCTTCCCTGAGCAGTCTCCAGAGGAGAGAATGGAAGAAGCCACTCTGCGCTCCTCCTCCTCCTCTCCTTCCTCCTCATGAGGGAGCCCCTGCCTGTGCAAGTGCTTTACCTGCATCATCTAATGTCACCTTTGCAAATGCCCTGTGAGGTAGGAAGCGTGCTTAGGTCCCTTTCTCAGGTGAGGATGCCAACGTGAGGCCACCTGCCCGGTAAGGCAATGGTAGACCGGGACTCAGCCCAAGGCTGTGCCGCCATTGAAACCCAGGCCCTCTCTGGGTGCTGCACATGGAGGCCCGTGTGCAGATGTGGCCATGAGGAAATGGTGTGAGTGGCAAAAAGGCCAAGAAGCCAATGTGGGTGGCGGGAGGGAGAGCTTGCCAAGGAGAGCTGCTTGTCATCATCTACCTGAGGGTGGCACCTCAGAAGACAGCCTGGGTGGGGCCCCACGGCATTGGACCAGGGTCCCAGCCTGGGTTCTTGTC
This sequence comes from Pan troglodytes, assembly GCF_028858775.2. Taxonomy (NCBI): domain Eukaryota; kingdom Metazoa; phylum Chordata; class Mammalia; order Primates; family Hominidae; genus Pan; species Pan troglodytes. The sequence goes on from NC_072416.2 coordinate 55,830,487, forward strand.
CCAGCTCTACCCTGATGGATCCCGTCTCTGGCAGACCTGGGCAGAGGACAGGCCCTGAGGACCCTTCAGGCCCTAATGCTTTATGATGCTGGAGCAGGAAGCAGGGCTGACAGCAGAAACCTTGGCCCCTAGTGGCCTTTTAGTTAAGTGCCTGAGTAACAGCCCACTCCCTACAGGAGGCACTCAGCCCCTCTCCACTACAAGCCCAGCCCCCTCCACGCACAAGCCCCTCACCCCCTAGCAGAGGGTAGTGTAGATAGCTTTACTGATTGAGCCCTAACTAGATACTAACAGCCACAAAGCTGCCTCTCTGCTAGTCACTTGCTACGGATTAAAACAGATGCTGTTGCTATACCCATTTTACAGATGAGAAAACTGAGGCCCAAAAAGTCAGTCAGCTCACTCAAGGTCACCACAGACCCAAACACTAGGCCAACTTCCCCAGTAGGTACAATAGGCACAGTGATTACAGACCATAATACTTTTAAGGACCCATAAAAACGTTTTAATTTCACTTAAAATCAGAAGGGGAAAAAATGAACTTTTAGGGTAAAGAGAATGATTTCATATATAAAATTAACATATTCACCTTTATACCAATATAGCAGGAAAATCTATTTTTATTTTTTATTTTATTTTTTAAAATTAAGAATAACCTCTGTTTGTTTGTTTGTTTGTTTTTTGGAGACAGGGTCTCACTCTGTTGCCCAGGCTGGAGTGCAGTGGCACAATCAGAGCTCACTGCAGCCTCGACCTCCTGGGCTCAAGCAATCCTCCCACCTCAGTCCCCTGAGTAGCTGAAACCACAGGCATGTGCCACCATATCTAGCTAATTTTTAAAAGATGTAGTAGAGATGAGGTCTTGCTATGTTGCCCAGGCTGGTCTTGAACTCCTGGGCTCCAGTGATCCTTCTGCCTCAGCCTCCCAAAGTGCTGGGATTACAGGCGTGAGCCACCATGCCTGGCCAAAAATCTATTTTTTAAATGTTCTTTTTAGCGGCAAAACGAACTCACCAAGGCAAAAGTACCTAGGGCTCAGGAAAGTCACCATGCAGCCCTGAATAGGTAGACCTTGAACTCAGATCTGTTTCCCTCCCAGGGTCATGTCCATCAAAGAATCCTTCAGCCTCTTCCCCAGTATCAAAGCAACCACTCAGGGTAATCTCACGGAGCTGCAGAGTTGACGCCTGTCCTTGGAAGGGTCATGGCCAGACGGCCACTCAGCCACAGGCATTTGCCCAGCTGGCCACAATCCCTGTGGGCAAGTGTCCCAGGCTCAATTTTTGGCCTTCCAAGAAGCCATTGGAGCAGAGGAGCTACATTTCTGGGGCCAAGTCATTCATAAGAGAAGAGGAACAAGGCAAGCCGGGAAACATGCTTGCCCCTCAACTGGGAGAGGCAAGAGAAGATGACCAAGATCATCCAAAAGAACATTCCAGCTTTTCTTCTTTGCCTGAAAGAAAACAATTGACAGCCTCTACCAGGGAATTCTGTCCTCGAAAGGCCAGGTATAGCCCAGGAGGACAGAGAGCACTGGCTTTGGTGACAGGCAGATCTGGGTTTGGGTCCCCACTCAGCCATTTAATTTGCTATGTGACCTTGAAAAAGTGACCTTACCTCTCTGTTTTCCTTTCTTTTTTCTTTCTTTCTTTTTTTTTTTTTTGAGATGGAGTCTTACACTGTTGCCCAAGCTGGAGTGCAATGGTGTAATCTCGGCTCTCTGCAGCCTCCCCCTCCCGGGTTCCAGCAATTCTCCTGCCTCAGCCTCTAGAGTAGCTGAGATTACAGGCACCCGCCACCACGCCCGGCTAATTTTTTGTATTTTTAGTAGATACAGGGTTTCACTATGTTGGCCAGGCTGGTCTCGAACTCCGGACCTCATGATCCACCCACCTCAGCCTCCCAAAGTGCTGAGATTACAGGCATGAGCCACCGCACCCGGCAAAAATATGGAACGCTTCACGAATTTGCGTGTCATCCTTGTGCAGGGGCCATGCTAATCTTCTCTGTATCGTTCCAATTTTAGTATATGTACTGCCAAAGCGAGCACTGTTTTCCTTTCTGTAAACTGGGAATAATAGCAATGCCCTTCCCCCAAAGGATGGTAGTGAGAATTGGCTGAAATAAAATGCTTTCTTCTATAGTAAAGCAGTTGCAAGGAGTAAAAGCCAGAAGAATATTTATTCATCGGTTTGAGAAACAAAATCATTGATGCCAACATTCCCGGGGCCTTGAGTAATTATGCCATGGGCTTGCCTGAAACACTGATAAATTTAGAGAAGCCACCAAAGCCACAGTAACTGAGGCCACACTATGAGGTCAGCCTCTTTTCCCCCCCAGGTCTTTGAGGTGACAGTTTAGACAGGAGGTAGGAATCTTGCTAATGAAAGGAGAGCCTCACCTTCAATTAAGGCGTCACCAGAGTGGGAAATTCATCAGCCCTGGTGATGGTGACTTACGCCACACTTGAGCCTTGCAAGTCCAGGATGACACAACCCAAGGCAGAAACCATGAAATTAGAACAAAGGTCTAAGTAATAAGCAGACCTGGGAGTTCCATTCAGGTGAGCAGGGCTGTTGCTCAGCAGGTGAGCCTGCCCCGCCATGGAGACTCAGCGCTAGAGTGAGAACCACATCTGCTCACACCAGGGGCCTGAACCCTGCTAACCCCACGGGGGGTTCTCACAGCCAAAAGCTCTTGTGACTCTTCCAATAATAGCAACTCCCACCCAGCGCCTTCTCTCCAAGAGCAGTGCTTCTCAAACCGCACTGTGCACATGAATCAGCTGGGATGTTAGAACGCATCTTAAGGCAGCGGCTCATGCCTGTAATACCAACATTTTAGGAGGCCAAGGAGGGAGGATCACTTGAGGCTAGGAGTTTGAGACCAACCTGGGTGATGTGGGCACAAGACCCCGGTCTCTATACAAAAATACTGTTTTTTAATTAGCCAGGCATGGTGGTGTGTGCCTGTAGTCCCAGCTACTCAGGAGCCTGAAGCAGGAGGATCGCTTGAACCCAGGAGGTCCAGGCTACTGTGAGCTATGATCATACCACTGCACTCCAACCTCGGCAACAGGAAAAAAAGAAAAGAAAAGAAAGAAATACAGCTTAAGCTTTAGTGGGTCTTGAGATTCCACATGTCTGACAAGCTCTCCATGGATACAGCTGGTGAACAATGAGGGCCTAGACTTTCCTTGGGCCCCACAGACACCTTGGGTTGCCCTTCACCAGGTAGACCTGGGAACCCTGATCAGTTTGTACTCCAAGATTTAGGATTCAAGCAACTAACAGCACAACTATAAACTGGATCCCTCATGATTTCTTTGGGGGTTGAGGGGAAAGGGATAGGATACAAAATGAATTAAACATAAACATTTGTGGCAGGATAATTTATTGCAAGGTGAATTTTTTGTTTTGTTTTGTTTTTGTTTTTTTTAAGACAGAGTCTCGTTCTGTCACCCAGGCTGGAGTACAGTGGCGCAATCTTGGCTCACTGCAACATCCACCTCCTGGGTTCAAGCCATTCTCTTGCCTCAGCCTCCCAAGTAGCTGGGACTACAGGAATGCACCACCATGCCCGTCTAATTTTTGTATTTTTGGTAGAGACGGGGTTTCACCGTGTTGTCCAGGCTGGACTCGAACTCCTGAACTCAGGTGATCCTCCTGCCTTGGCCTCCCAGAGTGCTGGGATTACAGCCATGAGCCACGGCGCCAGGCCCTTTTTTTTTTTTTTTTTTTTTTAGACAAAGTCTCGCCCAAGCTAGAACGCATTAGCGCAATCTTGGCTCACTGCAATCTCTACCTCCCAGGTTCAAGTGATTCTCCTGCCTGAGCCTCCCAAGTAGCTGGGATGTGCCATCATACCCGGCTAATTTTTGTATTTTTAGTAAGGACAAGGTTTCACAATGTTGGCTAGGCTGGTCTAGAACTCCTAACCTCAGGTGATCCGCCCACCTTGGCTTCCCAAAGTGCTAGGATTATAGGCGTGAGCCACCGCGCCTGGCCGCAAGGTGAATTTTTTTTCTCCCAGCATACTGCCCTTTCCCCAACACACACACACCCTTTTCAGGTAGCAAGACCCTTTGATGCCTTCTTGCCACAGAGATTTTTAAATTTCAACTAATTTCAGAAGTCAGGCACTTTCCTTTAAAAACGGAGGGCTCCGGGTAAAGTCCATCCTCTCCCATCACCCCTACTCCTCACTCACAGCTTCAGACATCCCTACGGATATTTAGGCAAAGGTATTTTAAAAGAGAGATGTTTGCAGGATCGTGTTGGACTGGCTCTTCCTTTCTTTTATTAAAAATATATAAGCCGGCCCGGCTCGGTGGCTCATGCCTGTAATCCCAGCACTTTGGGAGGCTGAAGCAGGTGGATCACCTGAGGTCAGGAGTTCAAGACCATCCTGGCCAACATGGAAACCCCATCTCTACTAAAAATACACAAATTAGCCAGGTGTGGTGGCAGGTGCCTGTAATCCCAGCTACTCCGGAGTCTAAGGCAGAAGAATCGCTTGAACCTGGGAGGTAGAGGTTGCAGTGAGCCGAGATCACACCACTGCATTGCAGCCTGGGTGGCAAAGCAAGACTCTGTCTCAAATTTTATATATATATATATATATACATATATATATATGCCCAGGATGCCAGGAGGGCAGAGGGGACAGTGGCTACCGCTTCCTATCTTGTGTAAGATGTAGTTGCAGGGTGGAGGTAAATAGTGATGGCACCAAAGGGAAGCTTGGGGGCCTTCAGTCTCCCCATTAACTTCACCAGGATCCCTTCCCCTAATTCCTGAGCACAGCTAACCACAACACTCTGGAGATGTGGATCTCAGCGCCCGAGGGGAGATTCCCTCCCACAGGAATGAGCCCTGCACTGGGGAGCAGAGGTGTGCTCTCCATTGAGGCATCTGGGCAGGGCTGAGCTCAGAAGGTCTTCCGGCTGCACCCAGGCTCCTGTCCCAAGCACACTCTTCCTGGAAGCAGCCCCCACAGATTCCCAGGACCCAGAGATTGGGACTCCCATGGTGTCAGTATCAGAGACTATGGCATGGAAATGCAGGGCCCCTACCCCTGACTTTGGGTGAGTTTCCCATCGTGGTGACATGACACCTGGGAGGGGGAGGGACCCTAAAATTACTGAAGAGGAATTTATGGCCACCTGTCTCTAAGGGAGCTTGGGGTCAGACCTAGGGAGTTATCAGTAGCATTTTTAAAAGTGGTATCATACCTCCTGCATACACTTAATGATATTCAATATTTAGGAATGCAGTTGCTTTTTTTTTTTTTTTGAGTCTGAGTCTTGCTCTGTCACCAGGCTGGGGTGCAATGGCATGATCTAGGCTCAAGTTCCACCTCCCGGGTTCAAGCAATTCTCCTGCCTCAGCCTCCTGAGTAGCTGGGATTACAGGTGCGTGCCACCACGCCCGGCTAATTTTTTGTATTTTTAGTAGAGACAGGGTTTCACCGTGTTAGCCAGGATGGTCTCCACCTCCTGACCTCATGATCTGCCCGCTCGACCTCCCAAAGTGCTGGGATTACAGGCGTGAGCCACCGCGCCCCAGGAATGCATTTACTTTTAAAGTAATATACATACTATAGCTTAGCAACACATTATCAAATAAATTATTTGATGAAAAATTGCAAAAGTTACCATCTGTGAAAATAATCTCCCAGTATTGTTTCTTAGTGGACCTCTCCTGGTCTTAACTATTCTAGGCTGGGAAACATTGGTTTGTCCCTGAGCAAACTGCACTCCCTGACATTTTTTGAACATTAAAAAAATTATCACAAAAGTTTTACACATTATACAATTCATTCATTATTCAGTAAACTCTTCACCTTGATCCTTTTTTCAAAGTGTTAAAATTCTGAAGTCTCTGTAAAATAAAAATACCTTTAAATTTTTATTTATTTATTATTTTATTATTTTTAGAGACAGGTTCTCGCTCTGTTGCCCGGGCTGCAGTGCAGTGGTACCATTATGGCTCACTGTAGCCTCAACCCCTGGACTCAAGCAATCCTCCCACCTCAGCCTCCTGAGTAGCTGGGATTATAGGCACTTGTCGCAAGTCCAGCTAATTTTTTTATTTTTTATTTTTATAGAGACCGGGTCTCACTATATTGCCCAGGTTGGTCTTAAACTCCTGACCTCAAGCAATCCCCTTGCCTCAGCCTCCCAAAGTGTTGGGATTACAGGCATGAGCCACTGTGCCCTGCAAAAATACCTTTAGGTGCCATCTAGATTGAGTGTTACCTATTGGTGTCTCTACTACATGCAACTCTGCAGAGGAAGCAATTCATGAGCTATGCTCAAACCTTTGTCATCACTGCTGCCAATAGCCTTTCCCAAGGAGGTAGATCTGAGAAACAGAGGGAGATCCTTGGACATGGTGGTAAAACTCAGGAGGAAAAAAAAATGCAACAGAAAAGCTGCTTTCTTGTGCTTTCCTCTTTGCTAAGACTGGCTCCCTGCAGGCCCCTCCTTCCGTGAGTAAGAACGGAGGCGGGTTCTCTCTTTTGTTGTAGGTACAGTCATGGGAGAGATGCTGCCTCTTCCCCGAAGGCACAATAGCACCGATATTTGAAGAGTCAGTGATAGACGATTTCATCAGAAGGTTCTGGCAACAGAAACTAGCAAACGACTTATTTTAAAAACAAAACAAAATGGAAAATATTAAAATCCAATCAGCTCATTGATCACCAGGGAGAAAAAAAATGAACATGTGTCTCTTGTACTCAGCCTGCTCTAAAATATGAAACTGGAATGTGTTTCAGAAAGCAACAAGATGTGAGTATGGAATATTAAAGCACTATGATAATTTGATAGTACAATTTTCCTTTGTGGATTTCCTGTAGTGACCAATATTAATATAATAGAAGTGAACATCTACTGGGTACTTATTACATATTAGCATTTTCTATGGTATTTTATTAGGTTACAGAACAACCCAATGACAAGAGTAGTAACTCTTGTCAGCCCTGTTTCATAGACTAGGAACAGAGGAACCGTGATTCACCCAAAGTTTTGAGTGATTCACCCAAAGTTTTGTGGCTAATAAAACTCCATTCCAACCCAGGCACAGTGGCTCATGCCTGTAATCCCAACACTTTGGGAGGCCAAGGCAGGCAGATCACTTGAGGTCAGGAGTTCAAGACCAGCCTGGCCAACAATGGAGAAACCCTGTCTCTACTAAAAACATAAAAATTAGCCAGATATGGTGGCTTGTGCCTGTAACCCTAGCTACTCAGGAGGCTAAGGCGTGAAAATGGCTTGAACCCAGGAGGCAGAGGTTGCAGTAAGCTGACATTGCGCCACTGCACTCTAGCCTAGATGACAGAGTGAGACTACATCTCAGAAACAAAAAACAAACAAAAACTCCATTCCAGCCTGGGCGCCTCTCTCCAGGCCCTCACTTCCAACCCAGAACACACTAGATTCCAGAGGGAAACCCAGTCGCCAGCCTGAAGCTGGCATTCAGGTTGCCCTTCTCAGGGAACTCAAAGGTTGACGCAGGAATTTTCTCTGTTTTGCTTGTTTTGGGTCAGGGCCTCTGTCGCCCAGGCCAGAATGCAGTAGCAAGATCATGGGCTCACTGCAGCCTTGACCTTCCTGGGGTCTAGCGATCCTTCCACCTCAGGCTCCCAAGTAGGTGGGACTACAGGCATTCCACTACACCTGGCTAATTTTTGTATTTTTGGTAGAAACAGGATTTCACCATGTTGCCCAGTCTGGTCTTGAACTCCTGGGCTCAAAAGATCCTCCCACCTCAGCCTCCCACAGTGCTGGCATTACAGGTTTGAGCCACTGTGCCTGGCCAGTGCAGGCATTTTCTCCTTGGCCCTTATCAGCTTGGTGGAGCTAAGAGCATTATTTTCTCCTGATGAAGAGCTAAGCCTCTGGGCAGAAGTTGAGCAGCCCAGGCAAGGTCAAGAAGGGAATGAATGGTAGATTTTCTGGTCTCAGGCTGCAAATTCCTTCTGTCTAATCGAACTACCCCAAAAGGCACAAAAAGAAAACAAAAATGTACCCTCTTGCTCCAAAACCATTCTCCTGGCTTTCTCAGCCCTTTATGGGACATCTCAGCCCTTTATGTATTTTTGTTCTTATTTTTTTGAGACAGGGTCTTGCTCTGTTGCGCAGGCTGGTGTATAGTGGTGCCATCATAGCTCACTGCAGCCTCGAAGTCCTGGGCTCATACAATCCTCCCACCTCAGCCTCCTGAGTAGCTGAGACTACAGGCACACACCATCATAACCTGCTAAGTTTTAAAATTTTGTTGTAGAGATAGGGTCTTGTGGTATAGCCCAGGCTGGTCTCAAACTCCTGATATAAAGTGATACTTCTGCTTTGGTCTCCCAAAGTGTTGAGATTACAGGTGTAAGCCACTGTACCCTGCCTCATCTCAGTCCTTTAAAGATGCACCGGAGGCTCTGCTAGTCATTAGAAACCAGTGTATATAGTGTGTGTGTGTTTGTTTATGTGTGTGTATGTGTTTTGTAAGGGTGACAGAGTTGGCGAGTGAGGGCAACAACCAAGGAATTCAATCAACTCAATAGAGAAAAACATTACATCACTGGCAATGTAGCAGCAGGGCCAGGTGGTGGCTCTTGCCTATAATCCCAGCACATTGGGAGGCCGAGACGGGTGGATTGCTTGAGCCTAGGAGTTTGAGACCAGTCTGGGCAACATGGCGAAACCCCGTCTCTACTAAAAACACAGAAATTAGCCAGGCATGGTGGTGCAAGCCTATAATCCCAGCTATTCAGGAGGCTAAGGCAGGAGAATTGCTTGAACCTGGAAGGCAGAGGTTGCAGTGAGCCAAGATCATGCCACTACACTCCAACATAGGTGACAGAGTGAGACTCAGTCAAAAAAGAAAGAAAGAAAGAGAGAGAGAGAGAGAAAGAAGGAAGGAAGGAGAAAGAAAGAAAGAAAGAGAAAGAAAGAAAGAAAGAGAAAGAAAGAAAAAGAAAAAGAAAGAAAGAGTAGCAGTAAACATGAGACTAGGTTGCCATAGCAACCATTTAATTGACATTTTCATTTTCCCCGCATTTGTTCTGGGCAGGTGTGGGCAGACATGTGTCCTCAGGGATGTGCAAGGATGAGGGTGTGTCTGTTTCCCCCATTAGTCTTCATAATTGAAGGGGTTGGTACTGCTCCTAGACAAGGCCTTGGGAATCGGGACTTTAACAGTGCACAGAAAACCCCCTGTCTCAGAACATCCACAGCAGGCAGAGCCAGCCTCACCGTGTAAAGGCAGTGGAGGTGATGGTGAACTTGCTTGCTGCGTGGATGGGATGCTGAGGCTCAAGTGGAGGGCCATACAGAGTGGCCTTGGCAGAGCGCAGCCCAGACCCAGGTCTGCTAACTCCTGGTGGGCCACACTGGCTTGAAGCCACACTGGCTTGCTGAACCAGGGTCAAGTAGCCGGGGTTAGGGGAAAAAATATAAGACGAGGAAGAAGCATAGCACAGCTTAAATCCATCGAGAGTGCAGAATCACCTTTCATCTTCTGAAGGAGCAATTGTTTTCTGTACCAAACCACACAATGCAAGCAAATCTGCTGCCAAAGAACAAAGAGAAAAATGCAGGGAACAAGCAGCATCCCAAGCCTCGCAGCCAGGGATAGAATTAAATTCAAATTCACCTGCAAGAGCAGCTGATGGTTCAGCTACAAACCGCCTCCAAGCAGCCTCTGAGATTCAGAATTCATGCGCCCTGCGAACTACACAGCATATACTAGTGGCAGCCCTGGCTGGGTCCTCGCAGCCACGCAATTTTTGAGGATGACACACATGGAATACTAAACACATCCCGGGAGTTCCAGACACAGCCACCTAGTTACAGCCCAGCCTGCTCTTGTCTGCAGCAATTTTTCTCAAAGGTGCGGCTTCATGCATATCTATCACCAAGCACACGTAGACAAGACGGTGTTCGGAAAGCACAGCCCCGAGTGGGAAACAGGAGCTGTCAGCAAATCATTTTCACAGGAACAGGAAAATCTTTACGTGGAAAATATTGCTTTGGGACTTCCCCGGGAGGAAAGAACGAGCTGAAATTGATGGTGTTGCAGCTTCCATTTTCCAAAAAGCAAAATGCTTTTAAGACTATCAGGGTTATGCTTGATCATAGCTTTGCTTAATCCATTTCTTCACGGGTTTTGCCCTTGTCATCTTTGCTTCCTGAACCACTCCTGCACCTTACAGTCACCGCAAATCCCATCCCATAAAAATCTGTGGCGTCTCTGTGTGTGGAAATCAAACAACAAAAAGGCACCGCCATGTGTAGCTGCGTTACGCTTTTGGTGGAAAGATGACATGGATGAAATGGCCCCTGGGAAACGCTGGGGAGGCCTGACTAGCAAGGTGCAGAGTGGGGGATTAGTGGGGAGATACACAGGGCCTCTTACTAAAACTGAGAATAGCATTCTGTTGAAGAACCCTTATTTTGAGGCTGGGCACAGTGGCTCACGCCTGTAACATCAGCACTTGGGGAGGCCGAAGTGGGAGGATTACTTGAGGCCAGGAGGTCAAGGCTGCAGTGAGTTATGATCAATCCACTGCACTTCAGCCTGAGTGACAGAGGGAGACCCTGTCTCTAAAAAAATTAAAAAGAAACCATATTTGGGGTGATGATATCAGTCCCTTAAAATAATAAAGATTAGCTGGGCACAGTGACTCAAGCTTGTAATCCCAGCACTTCGGGGAGGCCAAGGCAGGAGGATCCCTTGAGCTCAGGAGTTCAAGACTAGCCTGGGCAACATGGGGAGACCCCGTCTCTACAAAAAGGAAAAAAAAAATTTCAGGCATGGTGGTGCACACCTGTAGTCCCAGCTACTTGGGAGGCTAAAGTGGGAGGATCACTTGGGATTGGGAGGTGGAGGCTATGGTGAGCCATGATCATGCCACTGCACTCCAGCCTGGGTGACAGAGCAAGACCATGTCTCAATAATAATAATAATAAAAAGATTATTTATAAATGTCTCTGTAACTGAAACACCCCCTCAAAAAAATCCTATAAATTGGAGACCTCACCCATCATCGTTCCCTTCATTTTATTTTAAATTTCATTGAAATTTACCCTAAGGCACTTCCTGTGACTTGAAAATGCAGGCATTTTGGCTAACATTATTATTCATTTCTTTACATTTGAATGTAATAAACGTGTCAGGTTTATTTATCTGAACTTAAATCTAAGTTTTAGTGATTTTTTTCCCCCCTGGATCTAAAATTCCATCATTCTTGAGCAACTCATATATTTGTCAATTTGACAGCTTCTCCACTATTTTAAGCATTTTCCTTTTCATCACCATCCATTTCCATTAACAACTCCACTCTCCACTGCCTAACAGACTCCTGGAACTGACGCCTCAAATTGGATTGTCCCCTTGCTGGCCCATTCCTCCCCAGCCTTCCCAGTCTCAGTAAATGGCCACAGTTGCTCTAGTCAAAAAACCTAGCTTAGCCAGCCAAGGTGGCTCACACCTATAATCCCAGCACTTTGAGAGGCCAAGGTAGGCGGATCACCTGAGGTCAGCAGTTCAAGACCAGCCTGGCCAACATAGCAAAACCTCGTCTCTACTAACAATACAAAAATTAACCAGGTGTGGTGGTACACACCTGTAATTCCAGCTACTCAGGAGGCTGAGGTGGAAATATTGCTTGAACCCGGGAGGTGGAGGTTGCAGGGAGCTGCGATCGAGCCACTGCACTCCAGCCTGAGTGACAGAGCGAGACTCTGTCTCGAAAACAAACAAAAACCTAGCTTGCCAGACACAGTGGCTCATCCTATAATTCCAGCTACTAGGAAGGATCCTTGAGCCCAGGAGTCAAGACTAGCCAGGGCAACATAGCAAGACCCTGTCTCTAAAAAAATAAAAGTTAAAGGCTGAGCACGGTGGCTCATGCCTGTAATCCCAGCACTTTGGGAGGCCAAGGTGGGCAGATCACCTGAGGTCGGGAGTTCGAGACCAGCCTGGCCAACATGGGGAAACCCCATCTCTACTAAAAATACAAAATTAGCCGGGCATGGTGGCGCATGGCTGTAATCCAGCTACTCGGGAGGCTGAGGCAGGAGAATCGCTTGAACCCGGGAGGCAGAGGTTGTAGCTAGCCGAGATCTCGCCACTGCACTCCAGCCTGGGCAACAAGAGCGAAACTCTGTCTCAAAAAAAAAAAAAAAAAAAGTTAAAATAAACCTAGCACAGGTTCTCTCCCTCCTCACCCCAGCTGTCACCAAGTCAAATGGGTTCTACATGCAAGACAATGTCAAACCTGGCCACCTCCCACCTTTGTCCCAGATGTCTTTGGAAGCCTCACCAGCAGATACTAGGCTTCCTGTGTCCACACTCCGGCTTTCTGGCGATCCTCCTCCACCAGGCAGCCAGAGGGACCTTGTGAAGGCACAGCTTCAACCCTGTCACGTTCTGCAGTCTCTCCTTCAGCAAATATTTGCACACCTACTCTGGGCAGTGCTGTTCTAGCCCTTGCTGGACCTTGCATTATCAGCAGAGAGAGAACAATAGACAAAAATCAAAGAGTGAAATTTAGAGTGTGATAGAGGACCATAAGAGTGGTGGAGAGAAATAATTCAAAGGAGGACATGGAGGGATGGGTGGCTAAATTTTTTCCAGCTCTTTAAGTAGGGAGTTGTAATTTCTAGTCGGGTGGTCAAGGAAGGCCCCACTGAAAGGGGCATCTGAGACCTGAAGGAGGTTGGGAAGTGATCCACAAAACACCCAGAAGAGCTGCCACCCTCCTAAAGTTCCCTATTACATTAAAATGAAACCCAGGCCAGGCGCAGTGGCTCACGCCTGTAATCCCAGCACTTTGGGAGGTTGAGGTGGGTAGATCACTTGAGGCCAGGAGTTTGAGACCAGCCTGGGCAACATGGTGAAACCCCATCTCCATTAAAAATACAAAAAATTAGCCAGGACTGGTGGCATGTGCCTGTAAACCCAGCTGCTTGGGAGGCCGAGGCAGGAGAATTGTTTGAAGCCGGGAGGTGGAGGTTGCAGTGATCTGAGATCGTGCCACTGCACTCCAGCCTGGGGGACAGAGCGAGACTGTCTCAAAAACGAAAACAATAACAACAAAACCCAGAATGAAACCCAAACTCTTTCCCATCGCCCATGAGACCTTATAGCATTTGCCAAGGGCCTCTCAAATGCGCGTTGCCCTCAGTTCCAGCTCTCCAGCTGCATGAGTCTCTTGTGTCTGTCACCATGCCAGGCTCTCCCCATTTCAAGGTCTTGGCTCTGGCTGTCCCCCTGTCTGGGACACCCCATCCACCCCCCACACACCCCATCCCCACCTCCTCCCCTCTTCTCAAGGGTGGCTCCTCCTGTCTTTCTACTCTTAGGCCTTAAAAATGTCACTTCCTTGGAGAGGCCTTCCCTGACCATCCCCACCGGCCATCTCCTGCCTTCTCCCTGCGTTTGAATCTCCTCATGCTTCCTTAGCCAGGCATGGTGACGCGCACCTGTAATAGGTCCCAGCTACTCGAGAGGCTGAGGCAGGAGAATTGCTTGAACCTGGGAGGTGGAGGTTGCCGTGAGCTGAGATCGTGCCACTGCACTCCAGCCTGGGCAACAGAGCAAGACTCCGTCTCAAAAAAAAAAAAAAAAAAAATCTCCTCATGCTTCTTAGCGCTGTCTGAAATGATCTTGTTCACTAACTGCCTCCCCCACCTGGAATGCAAGCTCCAGGGGGTCAGAAATGTGCTTGCTGGGCCAGGGTCAGAGCCCCCTGTGTCTGGAACGGTATGGAGTGGACATTCACTGCATATTTATGGAGTGAAGAAAACAATCCATCAAGTAGAACTGGATAACAAACTTGTAAATAATTCATGCAGTCCAGTGCAGCAGAGCGGGAATCACTCAAAAACTCACATCCAATGCCAGCCTCGGGATCCACCATTTTATCAACAATGAGAACAACAACAGCAGCAAAAATAATTCAATAATAATTCAATAATTCAATTTCGTAATTCAGTAACACTGTTCAGTCAGACTAACAACTTGGGCATTGACTCGAAGCATCTGTCGTTTGCTTTCTCTTTTCATCCCATAACAACCCATTATTATATTATCTTATTATAACATCCTAATAATAGCCCATTATTCTCATTTTAACAGGTCCAAAAACTGAGGTTTAGGAGATGTTTTGTGGCTGAGATCACACAGCCAGTACAGAGAGAGTTCAGGTCCCAACACTAGGCCACACAATTATGTTCAAATTCCTCTAAATAAATATCACAGAGCAGCCGGGCACAGTGGCTCATGCCTGCAATCCCAGCACTTTGGGAGGCCGGGGCAGGAAGATCGCCTGAGGGACAGGAGTTTGAGACCAGCTTGGCCAACAAGGTGAAACCCCGTCTCTACTAAAAATATAAAAATTAGCCAGGCATGGTGGTGCAAGCCTGTAATCCCAGCTACTCGGGAGGCTGAGGCATGAGAATTGTTTGAACCCAGGAGGCAGAGGTTACAGTGAGCCGAGATCACACCATTGCACTCTAGCCTGGGCAATAAGAGTGAAATTCTGTCTCAAAAAAAAATATATATAAATATAAATGTAAATAAATAAATATCATACAGCACCTACTCTGTGCCAGGAACTGTGTATAAAAGAATCTCACACGCAAATCAGGGCAAAATATTTCAGATAAAAGGATTTTCAATTAATTCTGAACCACTTGACAGAGATTCAACCATGAGACAGTGAGAATGTGAACACTGACCGCCTTTATTGGGTACTTCCTGCCAACAAGGCCTTGGGCCGCACACTTCACCTGCTTTGCCTCATCACTACTTACTGTTGGCCCATTTCACAAAGGAGGAAACTGAGATACAGGCTGGTCCAGTGACTTGCTCAAGGCCCTTGCCAGGAACTGATGGTGCTGGGTGGGTTCTGATGCCCTGGTGCCCTGGCTGCATAGACACTCATCATTAGAAAAATGGGGTGCTCAGCCTATAATCCCAGAACCTTAGGAGGCTGAGACAGGAGGATCACTTGAGCCCAGGAGTTCAAGACTAGCCTGGGCAACACAGCAAGATCCCATCTCTACCAAAATAAGACACAAACAAAATCCCTGGCGCTCAGTGAGTCAGATCTGGGCAGTTGGTAGGAGCTTCTGAGGGTATAGAAAATACTGGAAACACCTAAATTGAATACCTTCAGACATGTTTGCAAGGCCTAAAGAAAAACATCTATACTCCACCCTGGAGATGTTTCTTTCCTTGGCCGGGCATGGTGGCTCACGCTCATAATCCCAGCACTTTGGGAGGCCAAGGTGGGCAGATCACTTGAGGTCAGGAGTTCCAGACCAGCCTGGCCAACATGGTAAAACCCTGTCTCTACTAAAAATACAATAATTAGTTGGGCATGGTGGTGCACGCCTGTAATCCCAGCTACTTGGGAGGCTGAGGCAGGAGAATTGCTTGAACTTGAGAGATGAAGGTTGCTGTGAGCAAAGATTGCACCACTGCACTCCAGCCTGGGCGACAGAGTGAGAATCCATCTCAAAAAAAAAAGAAGTTTCTTTCCTTGATCTAAAGGCAGCGTAGGCTGGACGCGGTGGCTCATGCCTGTAATCCCAGCACTTTGGGAGGCTGAGACAGGAGGATCATGAGGTCAGGAGTTCAAGACCAGCCTGGCCAACATGGGGAAGCCCCATCTCTACTAAAAATACAAAAATTAGCTGGGCATGGTGGCAGGCACCTGTAATCCCAGCTACTTGGGAGGCTGAGGCAGGAAAATTGCTTGAACCCGGGAGGCGGAGGTTGCAGTGAGCCGAGATCTTGCCATTGCACTCCAGCTTTGGGCGACAGAGCAAGACTCAGTCTCAGGGGGAAAAAAAAAAAGGCAGCGTAAACCTATTGGCAAGGTCTGGTGAAGGACCCTTACCTGAAAGCCATGGCCTCGTGTCTCTGAGATCAGGATGCTCCCTGGGGAGGGGGATTGGAGTTCAGCAAGAATATCTTTGTTGGAGGTGCTGGAGCTGCGCCAGTGCCAGCCGGGGGCCTCCTCCTGGCCTGTGCTGGGGTCTCTGTCCCACTCTCCCCGCCGCCCCCTCCGCAGGCCCCAGGTGTTTGAACAGAGCCATACCAGGGCTGGAACTACAAACATGGCAGTCTGCAGCCCGTCTCACTCTGACAGTCTATGGGAGCACAGTCTTCTACGCTGGAGCCCACAGCAGCCTGTGCCCTGGAATTTTCTGCTTGGTTCACCAATTCCTAGCCAGACCCTGCAGCGGCTGTGGTGTTGAACAAGGCAGGCATTCAGTCATTAGTTCAGCAATTAAAAGGCTTAGAGGACAGGATCTTCAGCTTCCAGGAACTGACCCAGGTCACCAGCAAGGTTCTTGAAATGTTACCCTTTGGGTTCTTTAGCCAGTGCATCTCCTCTGCAGCCCATACGGTCTTGAGAAGAATTAGAATTTTTATAGCAGGGAGACAAAAATTAAGTGACCTAGGCTCCTGATATCCAAGTGGGCATTCAAGATGTCCACGCTGGAACTTTGATTTTCATTCCCCACAAATCTGGTTTCTCCTTCAGCCTTCTCATCCCAGCTAATAGCAACTGCATCCTTTCAGTGACTCCGCGCAAACTCTGCAGGTGCAGCCTTCATGTTACAACTCCTGCTGGCTCTACCTTCAAATATTATCCAGAATCTGCCCACTTCTCACCACCGCCAGTGCCCCCACCATCCCTCCCTGGACTCTTGCGATAGTCCTTGACCAGCTGCAATCACCTCTCAACTCAGCGGCCTGACTGATCTTGTTAAAACCGAAGCCAATCACGTCACTCATCTGCTCAAAGCCGTCTGTGGCCCCCATATCGCTTCAAGTAAAAACCAAGGTTCTGCAGTGGCCCTCAAGCCCTCTCTGCTCCAAACCTCCTATCCTTCCCGACACCTTTGCTCTGCTCCTAAAATCTGCCAGACAGCCTCAGGGCCTTTGCATGGGTTCTTCCACCTTGGACACTCTTTCCCCAAATATCCACAGGGCTCTCTCCCTCCCTCCACACCTGCTCAGGCAGGTGTTCCTCAAGGAGACTCTCCCTGATCTCCTTAGTTAAAATCACAACTCACTCCTCATCTTCCACCTCTGCCCCAAGCCCTTTGCACCCCTTACTCTGCTGTTGGATTGGTTGATTGGTTTTTGTTTTTTAGTCTTCGCACTTAACACCTTCCAACAGACAAAATGTTGATGTATTTTTGTGCCTATTATTTATTCCCTGTTTTCCTCTGTGAGGGAGAGTCACCTCTGAGAGGTGGAGATCTTTTTCTACATTGTTTGCCAGTGTCTCCTGGGCACTGGTAGAGTTTAAACTTACAGGGGGTTCTTTAAGATTTGTGAAAGGAAGGGGCTGCCCCAGAGCTGTGGGGTTTTTGTCAAAACAAAGCTGAGAAAGAGAACAGAGGAAATGCATTTGACTTCCCTGCCCCTCAGGAGATGAGATGAGGGAAGAGTAGACAAGGTGAGGGGCCTGGAGACTTAACCCTTTCATGCCAAGACACTTATAAGCCTGTGCCCACTCCCTCCCCACCAGAGCAGGAAAAGGCTGGACCTCCAGGGGCCGGTGATGGCCTGGTGGAGGGAGAACTCCACCCCTCTCCCTGGGTGGGGCTGGGCAGTAGAGGACCACACCCTGGGTCCTTTGCTGCCCAGAGAGCACTATGGGGCTCCTGGTTCCAGACCTAAAGCCAGGCCGGGAGAAGCAGACAAAGCCATGAGATACACATCCTTTCCCTACCTGTGGCCTCCCGGCTGCCTCCAACCTGGACACAGGGCTTTGCAGTCTTTCTAAATGAGAATCCTGATGGCTGAAGAAGGCGGATGGTGGAGGGTGACCTAACAGAAGAGGGCTTGCGGCAGACACTGGAATGCGATGTTCTGCTGGGAAACCCAGCCACCTGGGCAGAGATGCCTGGAAGGCGCTGTTCAGCCCAGCAGGTGCAAATACTCATGTCAAACCCTTTAAGGAAGCTGCTCGCAGACAGCCCATCCTCCCTCCTTTCTCCCCCACTCCATCTGGTTGTTAACGAGAATGAGAAAAGCAGATTAGAAGTGTCACCCCTGCAGCTGGTTCAAGGCTGTACAACCAATCCACTTTCGTTTCATTCTGATAGGTACAATTTCTTTCCCAAACAAACACTCACGTATTGGGTTTTGAGAAACCTTCTACTTATATGAATTTCATGAGCTTGACTGTGACCTGGGATAAGTCTTTTATGAGCAAAACAAAGAAATGACCTATAAAGAGAAGTTTGTTTTCCTTTGTGATTCTGTGGCATAAGAAATATATTTAGGCCTGGTGCAGTGGCCCACGCCTGTAATCCCAACACTTCAGGAGGCCAAGGTGGGCAGACCACTTGAGGCCAGGATTTCAAGACCAGCCTAGCCAACAAGGTGAAACCCCATCTCTACTAAAAATGCAAAAATTAGCCAGGTGTGCTGGCGAACACCGGTAATCTCAGCTACTCCGGGGGCTGAGGCATGAGAATCTCTTGAACACGAGAGGCGGAGGTTACAGTGAACCAGATGGCACCACTGCATTCCAGCCTGAGGTGACAGAGCAATGAATCTGTGAAGGAGGGAGGGAGGGAGGGAGGGAGGGAGGGAGGGAGGGAAGGAAGGAAGGAAGGAAGGAAGGAAGGAAGGAAGGAAGGAAGGAAGGAAGGAAGGAAGGAAGGAAGGAAGGAAGGGAGGGAGGGAGGGAGGGAGGGAGGGAGGGGTGGCTCACACCTGTAATCCCAGCACTTTGGGAGGCTGAGGTGGAAGGCTTGCTTGAGCCCAGGAGTTCGAGACCAGCCTGGGCAACACAGTAAAAATCCTGTGTCTATAAAAAATAAAAAGTAATTTTGAAAAAATTGTAGGACATGCAGCTGGTGTCACAGAGAATTTATTGGTGTGGGGAAAAAACAACACACATTTGGTGTTAGGAGTGTTCCATGGATAGAAAAAGATTAGAGATTCCACAAATTGATTCTGTCAATTTGTGGAATTGACACAAACACACAGGGCTGCCCAATTTTCTGTTATAAGCAGGGGAGGGGAGTCCTGAAAGAGATTTGCAGATGATATAAATGCGTAAGAGAACATTGAGACTTTTCTTTCCCTTTGGCCTTATTGTTCAAGAATATATTTTTAGATTAAGTCCAGATGCCAGATGAATTTGTGTGTGTGTGTGTGTGTGAGACCGAGTCACTCTATTGCCCAGGCTGGAATGCAGTGGCACAATCTCAGCTCGCTGCAACCTCTGCCTCCGAGATTCAAGCAATTCTTGTGCCTCAGCCTCCCAAGTAGCTGGGGACACAGGCGCACCCCACCACATCTGGCTAATTTTTGTAATTTTGGTAGAGATGGGGTTTCACCATGTTGGCCAGGTGTGTCTTGAAATCCTGACCTCAAGTGATCCACCTGCCGCAGCCTTCTAAAGTACTGGCATTACAGGTGTGGGCCACCATGCTTGGCCTGGATGCCAGAAGAGTTATTTGCAAAACAATTTTTAAATACTTTTAAATACTTTGTAAAGAAGCCAAAGTTTTATTATTGTTATTTTCTGTCTAATGCCTTGAAGTTGCCATACATTTTGGAGATTCTATTAAAGCTATAAGCTCATTTTGTTCAGATGAACATTCATTTGTTTTTATGATCAAGCAAACAGAGAGTGGTTTAACTGGCTTAAGAAGGACCATACAGAAAGCCGAAATTCAGGACCAGCATTGAGATGCCAGCATGGAGGCCCCATGTGGTGGCTCATCCCAGAACTTTGGGAGGCCGAGGCAGGAGGATTGCTTGAGGTCAGGAGTTCCAGACCAGCCTGCACAGCATAGCGAGATCCCATCTCTACAAAAAATTCTAAAAATTAGCTGGGCCTTGTGGTGCATGCCTGTAGTCCTAGCTATTGGGAAGGCTGAATCCAGAGGATCCCTTGAGCCCATGAGTTTGAGGCTGCAGTGAGTTGTGACTGAGCCACTGCCACTCCAGCCTGATAGACAGAATAAGACCTGTCTGAAAAAATTAAAATTAAAAGACGCCCATAGGAAGCTAATCTCCAATTCTGTGTGCAGACTACTAAAATGTCTCTCTTGCTAAAAGGAAGCCCTAAGAATGGCTACACAGGGTTTTTAACAAAAAGATTTAGCATGTCTTAGGACTTAATGCATGTGCCACCTTCAGGCAGCCATAACAAAAAACTAGAGGTTTTCTCTAAATAAATACATAAAAATAAGGAATTTAGATTCTCTGGCAACTGTGACCTTAAACTTTATTTTCAAGGTGAAAAATATTCACATAAAATTAAGCTTTATGAGAACATTTCTATGATGATTTAATTTCTTCTCTCTTCCCCGGTTCCACTTAAACACTAATCCTAGAATCCTAAAACTGTTCTTCCTGTAGATGTCATGGTAAGTACCACACTTTTTCTGTGCTTTTCCATAAGCAGAGAACAATAGTAGCTGAGTGATCAGACAGTACAGAGATTAGCAGAGGAGTTAGTAATAAGCTTTAGAGGTTTGTATCTGTGGCTCTTCTCATCTAAATTTAAGCCTTTTTGGGGACAGAAACCCAGTTAACCAATTTAAGGCAACTACCATCACAGTTTCTTGATAATTGGTGATCTCAGTAGAAAGGGTACGTTGTAAATAAACAAAGCAATGAAACCCAGATTTCATTCATCAATGTATCCCCTACAGACCAGTTTAATGGAGATAAATTACCTTGTAGATAATGACAATGCAAACTTAACACACATCAGATCGATTGAGACAAACTGCTGTGTGTGTGTATCTGTGACGGCCTTTACTTTGTTATTACTGATTTAATTATTTTAAAACCCTTATTAAGTGCTCTGTGGGTTCATAGTGGCACTTTTCTAAAAATCTGAAAGTCAATATAGTCTTTTAAACTACAGAGTTGGTGCCCTTTGTCTTATGAAGGGAAGGAGAACGTAAACTCACTGCCTCTAGAAGATAGGGGTAGAGGTGTTTAGAAAATAGTTAATGGGGCCAGGTGTGGTGGCTGATGCCTGTAATTCCAGCACTTTGGGAGGCTGAGGCAGGCAGATCATCTGAGGTCAGGAGTTCAAGACCAGCCTGGCCAGCATGATAAAACCCCATCTCTACTAAAAATACAAAAATTAGCCGGGTGTGGTGGTGTGTGCCTGTAATCCCAGCTACTTGGGAGGCTGAGGCAGGAGAATCACTTGCACCTGGAATGTGGAGGTTGCAGTAAGCCAAGATCATGCCACTGCACTCCAGCCTGGGCAACAGGAGCAAAACTCCATCTCAACAACAACAAAAAATAGTTAATGGGCCGGGTGCAGAGGCTTCCACCTGTAATCCTAGTAATTTGGGAAGCTTGAGGGGAATCAGCCTCGAAAAGTAGGGGAATCACTTGAGGCCAGGAGTTTGAGGCTGCAGTGAGCTATAATCGTGCCATTACACTTCAGCCTGGGTGACAGAGCAAGACCCTTTCTCTAAAAAATAAATAGTAATAATAAAAGCCAGGTGTGGTGGCTCATGCCTATAATCTTAACACCTTGAGAGGCTGAGGCGGGAGAATTGCTTGAGCCCAGGAGTTCCAGACCACCAGCCTGGGCAACATAGCGAGACCCTGTCTCTACAAAAAATTGAAAAATTAGCCGGGCATGGTGGCATGCACCTGTAGTCCCAGCTATTCAGGAGGCTGAGACAGGAGGATTGCTTGAGCCCAGGAATTTGAGGCTGCAGTGAGCCATGATTGAGCCACTGGACTCCAGCCTGGGGGAGAGAGTGAGACCCTGTCACACACAAACAAAATAATATAATACAATAATAATAATAAATAAAAATAAATTTTAAAAAGGGTCTTTTTTTTTTTTTTTTTTTTTTTTTTTGAGATGGAGTCTCACTCACTCTTTTGCCCAGGCTGGAATGAAGTGGCCCTATCTCGGCTCACTAAAACCTCCATCCACCAGGTTCAAGCGATTCTCCTGCCTCAGCCTCCCAAATAGCTGGTATTACAGGCGCCTGCCACCATGCCCGGCTAATTTTTGTATTTTTAGTAGAGATGGGGTCTTGCCATGTTGGCCAGGCTGGTCTCGAACTCCTGACCTCAGGTGACCCACCTGCCTTGGCCTCCCAAAGTGCTAGTATTACAGGAGTGAGCCGCTGTGCCCAGCCACAAAAATGGGTCTTTTTCATACATTGTACGGAGTTCTCCGCAGGCCCTTCCAGTGCTTCAGCTGTGGGAAGTTTTCCTGTGTTATTTCATTGATATTCTCTGCCCTTTCTTTGTTCTCTCTGGAATTCTTTGAAATTGCTGATTTGATTTCAACTTCTTTCCTTCCTTCCTTCCTTCCTTCCTTCCTTCCTTCCTTCCTTCCTTCCTTCCTTTCCTTCCTTTCCTTCCCTCCCTCCCTCCTTTCCTTCCTTCCTTTTCTTGACACGATCTTGCTTTGTTGCCCAGACTGGAGTGTAGTTGTGTTATCACAGCTCACTGCAGCCTCAAGCTCCTGGGCTCAAGGCATCCTCCCACCTCAGCCTCCTGAGTAGCCAGGATTACAGGAGTGTGTCACCACACCTGGCTAATGTTTTTTTAATGTTTTGTAGAGACGGGGGTCTCATTATGTTGCCCAGGCTGGTCTCGAACTCCTGGTCTCAAGTGATCCTCCTGCCTTGGCCTTCCAAAGTGTTAGGATGACCAGTGTGAGCCACCATGCATGGCCTATTATTTTTCATCTCTCTCCATTTGTTCTAGTTCCTGGAAAATTTCCTCAGCTTCATCTTCCAATCCACTTACTGATTTTTCCCCTCATATTAAAAACACATAGATTTTTCTTGTGTTTATTTTATTTTTCCTTATCCCTGGTAATATCTGGAGATTGTCTTGGTTTTGAATATTCATTTATTCAATAGCATTTCTTTTTTTTTTTTTTTTTTTTTTTTTTTTTTTTTTTTTCTTTTTTATTGATCATTCTTGGGTGTTTCTCGCAGAGGGGGATTTGGCAGGGTCACAGGACAATAGTGGAGGGAAGGTCAGCAGATAAACAAGTGAACAAAGTTCTCTGGTTTTCCTAGGCAGAGGACCCTGCGGCCTTCCGCAGTGTTTGTGTCCCTGGGTACTTGAGATTAAGGAGTGGTGATGACTCTTAACGAACATGCTGCCTTCAAGCATCTGTTTAACAAAGCACATCTTGCACCGCCCTTAATCCATTCAACCCTGAGTGGATACAGCACATGTTTCAGAGAGCACAGGGTTGGGGGTAAGGTCACAGATCAACAGGATCCCAAGGCAGAAGAATTTTTCTTAGTACAGAACAAAATGAAAAGTCTCCCATGTCTACCTCTTTCTACACAGACACAGCAACCATCCGATTTCTCAATCTTTTCCCCACCTTTCCCCCCTTTCTATTCCACAAAACTGCCATTGTCTTCATGGCCCGTTCTCAATGAGCTGTTGAGTACACCTCCCAGATGGGGTGGTGGCCGGGCAGAGGAGCTCCTCACTTCCCAGTAGGGGCGGCCGGGCAGAAGCGCCCCTCACCTCCTGGACGGGGCGGCTGGCCGGGCGGGGGGCTGACCCCCCACCTCCCTCCCGGACAGGGCGGCTGGCCGGGCAGAGGGGCTCCTCACTTCCCGGTAGGGGCGGCCGGGCAGAGGTGCCCCTCACTTCCCCGACGGGGCGGCTGGCCCGGCGGGGGGCTGACCCCCCCACCTCCCTCCCGGAGGGGGCGGCTGGCCGGGCAGAGGGGCTCCTCACTTCCCGGTAGGGGCGGCCGGGCAGAGGCGCCCCTCACCTCCTGGACAGGGCGGCTGGCCGGGCGGGGGGCTGACCCCCCACCTCCCTCCCGGACGGGGCGGCTGGCCGGGCGGGGGGCTGACCCCCCCACCTCCCTCCCGGACGGGGCGGCTGGCCGGGCGGGGGGCTGACCCCCCCACCTCCCTCCCGGACGGGGCGGCTGGCCGGGCGGGGGGCTGACCCCCCCACCTCCCTCCCGGACGGGGCGGCTGGCCGGGCGGGGGGCTGACCCCCCCACCTCCCTCCCGGACGGGGCGGCTGGCCGGGCGGGGGGCTGACCCCCCCACCTCCCTCCCGGACGGGGCGGCTGGCCGGGCGGGGGGCTGACCCCCCCACCTCCCTCCCGGACGGGGCGGCTGGCCGGGCGGGGGGCTGACCCCCCCACCTCCCTCCCGGACGGGGCGGCTGGCCGGGCGGGGGGCTGACCCCCCCACCTCCCTCCCGGACGGGGCGGCAGGCCGGGCGGGGGGCTGACCCCCCCACCTCCCTCCTGGACGGGGCGGCTGGCCGGGCAGAGGGGCTCCTCACTTCCCAGAAGGGGTGGCCGGGCAGAGGCGCCCCTCACCTCCCAGATGGGGCGGCTGGCCAGGCGGGGGGCTAACCCCCCCACCTCCCTCCCGGACGGGGCGGCTGGCCGGGCCGGGGGCTGACCCCCCCACCTCCCTCCCAGACAGAGCGGCTGGCCGGGCAGAGGGGCTCCTCACTTCCCAGTAGGGGCGGCCGGGCAGAGGCGCCCCCCCCACCTCCTGGACAGGGCGGCTGGCCGGGCAGGGGGCTGATCCCCCCACCTCCCTCCCGGACGGGGCGGCTGGCCAGGCGGGGGGCTGATCCCCCCACCTCCCTCCCGGATGGGGCGGCTGGCCGGGCGGGGGGCTGACCCCCCCACCTCCCTCCCGGACGGGGCGGCTGGCCGGGCAGAGGGGCTCCTCACTTCCCAGTAGGGGCGGCCAGGCAGAGGCACCCCTCGCCTCCCAGACGGGGCGGCTGGCCAGGCGGGGGGCTGACCCCCCCACCTCCCTCCCGGACGAGGCGGCTGGCCGGGCAGAGGGGCTCCTCACTTCCCGGTAGGGGCGGCCGGGCAGAGGTGCCCCTCACCTCCCAGACGGGGCGGCTGGCCGGGCGGGGGGCTGACCTCCCCACCTCCCTCCCAGACGAGGAGGGAGGACGCTCCTCACTTCTCAGATGGGGTGGCTGCCGGGCGGAGGGGCTCCTCACTTCTCAGACGGGGCGGTTGCCGGGCAGAGGGTCTCCTCACTTCTCAGACAGGGCGGCTGGGCAGAGACACTCCTCACATCCCGGACGGGGCGGCAGGGCAGAGGTGCTCCCCACATCTCAGACGATGGGCGGCCGGGCAGAGACGCTCCTCACTTCCCAGATGTGATGGCGGCCGGGAAGAGGCGCTCCTCACTTCCTAGATGGGATGGCAGCCGGGCAGAGACGCTCCTCATTTTCCAGACTGGGCAGCCAGGCAGAGGGGCTCCTCACATCCCAGACGATGGGCAGTCAGGCGGAGACGCTCCTCACTTCCCAGACGGGGTGGCTGCCAGGCAGAGGCTGCAATCTCGGCACTTAGGGAGGCCAAGGCAGGCGGCTGGGAGGTGGTTGTAGCGAGCCGAGATCACGCCACTGCACTCCAGCCTGGGCGCCATTGAGCACTGAGTTAACGAGACTCCGTCTGCAATCCCGGCACCTCGGGAGGCCGAGGCTGGCGGATCACTCGCGGTTAGGAGCTGGAGACCAGCCCAGCCGACACATCGAAACCCCGTCTCCACCAAAAAAATACGAAAACCAGTCAGGCGTGGCGGCGCACGCCTGCAATCGCAGGCACTCGGCAGGCTGAGGCAGGAGAATCGGGCAGGGAGGTTGCAGTGAGCTGAGATGGCAGCAGTACCGTCCAGCTTCGGCTCGGCATCAGAGGGAGACCGTGGAAAGAGGGGAGAGGGGAGAGGGGGGAGGGGGGAGGGGGGAGGGGGGGGGGGAGGGGGAGGGGGAGGGGGAGGGGAGAGGGGGGAGGGGGAGGGGAGAGGGGGGAGGGGGAGGGGAGAGGGGGGAGGGGGGAGGGGAGAGGGGAGAGGGGAGAGGGGAGAGGGGAGAGGGGAGAGGGAGCTCTATCTACCACACAGTCCTCCTCTCAAGGGCTGCTTTTAATGTTGTAATTTTCCTGCTTTAGGGTCATAATAGATCTCTAGTAAATATTCAATAGCATTTCAAGAGTGTAATTGCCTCTTGTCTCTGGAACTATTATAATATTCGTTCTTTCTTTTTTTTTTTTTTGAGACAGAGTCTCGCTCTGTTGCCAAGGCTGGAGTGCAGTGTCACAATCCCGACTCACTGCAACCTCTGCCTTCCAGGTTCAAGTGATTCTCCTGCCTCAGCCTCCTGAGTATCTGGGATTACAGGCATGCCCCACCACACTGGCTAATTTTTGTTGTTGTTGTTGTTTTCGAGATGGTAGTCTCGCACTGTCGCCTGGACTGGAGTGCAATGGTGCAATCTTGGCTCACTGCAACCTCTACCTCCCAGGTTCACGCGATTCTCCTGCCTCAGCCTCCTGAGTAGCTGGGATTACAGGCACACACCACCACACTGGCTAATTTTTTTGTATTTTTAGTAGAGACGGGGTTTCTCCATGTTGGCCAGGCTGGTCTCAAACCCCTGACCACAAGTGATCCTCTCGCCTCGGCCTCCCAAAATTCTGGGATTACAAGTGTAAGCCACCACACCCAGCTCATTCTTTCTTTTTTTTATTTCTTCCTTTCTTTCTTTCCCTAGATTGTCTATTTTCTTTGTCTCTTTTTTCCTGCTTATTTTATTTTGGTCTCACTTTTATGTTAGAGACAAACTGTGAGATTATCCTTGGCTTTCTGTTCATATTTAAGACGAGACACTAACAGTCAGTCGGACCTGTATGTGGGGGTGGAGCTTGTGACTGGAGGACTTTGCTGCAGGGTGATGGACCGGGGCCTTGGAGCACTCATTGGAGGGTCCTCATTGTCAGTTTTATTAGTTCCTTTCTCCAGAGCTGATTTGTTTCCCCAGAAGTGAATCACCCCACCTCCTGCCTCATCATCAGCTGTAACCCTGGCTGCCAATATTCTGAGGCCTAAGAGAAGGCAGGAGGCCAGAGGTCTCAGTGTTCTGAGTGAGTTTCACATCATCCCTGGGTTTCGGGTGTGGCGCTTCCTCAGCTCTCACCTCTGGGCCAGGTGTTCCAAAATCCAGATTCCTTAACACCTTTCGTCTACTGTTTTTTTCCTCTTCTATTATCTTTATCCTTATGGATTTTTACTTTTTAAATCCTTTACAATCATTTCATTTGGGTTCAGGAAGGGATGGAAATGAATGCAAATATTCCGTCTTCAACTAGAAGTCCTATACATTAATATTTGACTTCAAGAGGTTTAGTTCAAAGCACATTTAGATTAGGAGTAAAAATTGTTCTGGAAGCTCCAGTGAGCCAAACTAGGGGAGACTAAAGGAACCTATCTAGCGAAAAGATTCTATATTCCACTTAAAGGGATCGAATAGCAATTCTAAGTAGACTGTCAAAAGCTAAATATGTATATTGTAATTCCTAGAGCAATTTTAAAACTTTCTTTGTAGAATTTCTTTTTTGTATAGAAGAGATAGAAATTTTTTTGTACAGAACTAAAATTAGTATGCTATAGTATATTTCTTTGTACAGAAGCACTATATAAAGAAATATATACCTAGAAAATCCTGAAGACAAGGAAAAAATGTTAAAACAATTTTAAAATAAGAAATATCATCAAAACCCAATAGATAAATTAAAATGGTATACTAAAAGTATTCAAATAATCTGCCCAGGCACGGTGGCTCACTCCTGTAATCCCAGCACTTTGGGAAGATGAGGTGGGCGGATCACCTGAGGTCAGGATTTTGAGACCAGCCTGGCCAACATGGTGAAACCCTGTCACTACTAAAAATACAAATATTAGCTGGGCATGGTGGTACATGCCTGTAGTCCCAGCTACCTGGAAGGCTGGGGCAGGAGAATCACTTGAACCCAAGAGGCAGAGGTTGCAGTGAGCTGAGACTGTGCCACTGCACTCCAGCCTGGGTGACAGAACAAGACTCCATCTCAAAATAAAATAAAATAAAATAAAATAAAATAAAATAAAATAGTATTCAAATTATCTAAGAGAGGATAAGAAAGGGCAAACAGAAACAAAAAATAGAGGGAACAAACAGAAAACAATTCATTGGTGAACCTAAATTCTAGCATATTAATAATCACATTAAGTGTAAATAGTCTAAATACACCAATTAAAAGACAGAATTTTTTAATTTTAATTTTAGTTTTTAATTTTGCTTATTTATTTATTTTTGAGACAAAGTCTCACTCTGTCACCCTGGTTGGAGTGCAATGGCACAATCTCGGCTCACTGCAACCTCCACCTCCCAGATTCAAGCGATTCTCCTGTCTCAGCCTCCTGAGTAGCTGGGATTACAGGCGTGTGCCACCATACCCGGATAATTTTTTGTATTTTTAGTAGAGATGGGGTTTCACCCTGTTGTCCAGGCTGGTCTCGAACTCCTGACCTGAAGTGATCCGCCCACCTCGGCCTCCCAAAGTGTTGGGATTATAGATGTGAGCCACTGCACCTGGCCTTAATTTTTATTTGATTATTATTTGTTGAGACTGGGTCTCGTTCTGTCACCCAGGCTGGAGTGCAGTGGTGTGATCATGGTTCAATGTAGCCTCGACTTCCCAGGCTCCAGCAATTCTGCCACCTCAGCCTCCTGAGGAGCTGAGACCACAGGTGCACACCATCACACCCAGCTAATTTTTGTATTTTTGCTAGAAATGGGGTTTCACCATGTTGCTCAGGCTGGTCTCAAACTCTTGAGTTCAAGCGATTCACCTGCCTCACCCTCCCAAAGTGCTGGGATTACAGGTGTGAGCCACCATGCCCAGCTGGAAATTGTTAAATTGAATTTTTGAAAAAACTCAACTACGTGATGTCTAAAAGAAAACCCACTTTATATATAATGATATAGGTATGTTAAAAGTATAAAGATGGGGCCAGGTGCGGTGGCTTATGCCTATAATCCCAGCACTTTGGGAGGCCAAGGCGGGCAAATCACTTCAGGTCAGGAGTTCGAGACCAGCCTGCTCAACATGGTAAAACCGTGTCTCTACTAAAAATACAAAAATTAGCCAGCCATGGTGGCATGCACCTGTAGTCCCAGCTACTTGGGAGGCCGAGGCAGGAGAATTGCTTGAACCTGGGAGGTGGAGGTTGCAGTGAGTTGAGATCGCGCCACTCCACTACAGCCTGGGTGACAGAGCAAGACTCCGTCTCAGAAAAAAAAACAGAAAAAAAAAGAAAATTACCACAGATAGAAACGTGAGCAACACCATCAACCAACTAGATCTAATTGACATTCCTGGAATACTCTACCCAAGAACAACAGAATATATTCTTTTCAAGTGCCCTGGGTCATAAACCAAATCTCAACAAATTTAAAAGAAATTAAATCACATAAAGTTATTCCCTGACCACAAAGGAATTAAACTAGAAATCAATAGAAAAATATCTGGAAAGTCTCCAAGTGCTTGAAAGTTACACAACACACTTCTAAATAATCCATGAATCAAAGTGGAAGTTTTGGCTGGGCACAGTGGCTGACACCTGTAATCCCAGCACTTTGGGAGGTCAAGGCGGGAGAATCATTTGAGGCTTGGAGTTTGAGATGAGCCTGGGCAACATAGCAAGATGCCATCTCTACAAAGAATAAAAATTAAAAACAAAATAAAAAAGGTGAAAGGGATTCCTCCTCCCCCTTTCTTTTTTTTTTTTTTTTTTTTTGTTTAGACATGGTCTTGCTCTGTTGCCCAGGCTGGAGTGCAATGGTGTGATCTTGGCTCACTGAAACCTCCGCCTCCCAGGTTCAAGTGACTCTCATGCCTCAGCCTCCCAAGTAGCTGGGATTACAGGCATGCCCCACCACACCCAGCTAATTTTTGTATTTTTAATAGAAATGGGATTTCACCATATTGGCCAGGCTGGTCTCAAACTCTGGGCCTCATGTGATCTACCCGCCTTGGCCTCTCAAAGTGTTGGAATTACAGGCATGAGCCACCGCACCCAGCCAAAAAGGTGAAAGTTTGGATAGAAATTGGGAAATATTTAAACTGAATGAAAGCAAAAGTACAACATATAAAAATTTGTGAGATGCAGGTAAAAAGTACTTAGTGGAAAATTTATAACATCAAATTCTTATCTTAGCAGAGAAAAAAAAGCTAAGCTTCCAACCTAAGAAACTACCGTAAGAACAAAATAAATTCAAAGCAAGCAGAAGCAAAGAAATAACAACATTAAGAGCAGAATTTGGCCAGGTGTGGTGGCTCAGGCCCGTAATCTCAGCACTGTGGGAGACCAAGGCAGGTGGATCACTTGAGGTCAGGAGTTCGAGACCAGCCTGGCCAACATGGCAAAACCACGTCTCTACTAAAAATACGAAAATTAGCTCAGCGTGGTGGCACACACCTATAGTCCCAGCTACTAGGGAGGCTGAGGCAGAAGAATCACTTGAACCCGGGAGGCAGAGGTTGCAGTGAGCCAAGATCATGCCACTGTACTCCAGCCTGGGTGACAGAGTGAGACTACATCTCAAAAAAAAAAAAAAAAACCAAAACCAAAAACAAACAATAACAACAAAAAACAAAAACATTAAGAGCAGAAATTAATAAATGGAAATGGAAATAAGGCTGGACGCAGGGGGCTCACACCAGTAATCCCAGCACTTTGGGAAGTGGAGGTGGGAGGATCACTTGAGCCCAGGCATTTGAGACCAGCCTGGGCAACATAGCAAGACCCTGTCTGTATATAATTAAAATTTAAATTTAAAAAAAAAGAAAAAAAAAGGCTGGGCACAGTGGCTCATGCCTGTAATCCCAGCACTTTGGGAAGCCAGAATGGATGAATTGCTTGAGCTCAGGAGTTTGAGACCACCCTAGGCAATATGGTGAAACCCTGGCTCTACCAAAAAATACAAAAATTAGCTGGCATGGCAGCACACCCCTGAGGTCCCAGCTATTCAGGAGGGTGAGGTGTGATGATCGCTTGAGCTGGGAGGTGGAAGTTGCAGTGCATTTCAGCCTGGGTGACAGAGACTGTGTTTAAAAAAAGGAAGGAAGGGAGGGAGGGAGGGAGGGAGGGAGAGAGGAAGGAAGGAAGGGAGGGAAAAAAGAAAGAAAGAAAGAAAGAAAGAAAGAAAGAAAGAAAGAAAGAAAAGAAAAGTGTAAAAAGAATAGAGAAAAACCAATAAACCCAAAAGCTGGTTCTTTGAAACAATCAATTAAAACTGCTAGCTAGACTGACAAAGAAAAAGAGGGAAGACAGAAATTACCAATATCAGAAGGAAAGCATGTATATAATAAAGACCTCACAGATGTTAAAAGGATAATAAGGAAATATTACAAACAACTCTGTGCACATAAGTTTGACAATTTAGATGAAATGGACCAATTCCTTAAAGCCACAAACTACCAAACCCACCCAAGAAGAAATAGACAGACTAAATAGTCCTATATCTGTTAGAAGAAATTGACTTCATAGCTAAAATCCTTCCAGAAAAGAAAACTTAGGTCCAGATGGTTTTACTGGTGAATTCTACCAAACATTTCAAGAAGATATAACACCAGTAGAACACTTCCTAACTAACTTTGTGAGCCCAGCATTACCCCGATACCAATGAATCTGATGGATTGCTATTTATTAGTAATGCCTACAACTGACTACATACCACAAAATCCACCTGCAAAAGATACAGCAGTGCTTTAATTCCTAGGCAGAGCAGCACAGGCCCACTCTCCCTGTGTGCTGCGTGTCTTCCAAGGATCTTCAGAGAAGGATATATTCTTCTGGTTTCTGCCAACATTCTCAGGAAAGAGTAAACGTGAAGGTCAGGAATCGCCATACCTAAGATACTGGCTTCTTCTTCCTTAGCACAGACTATTTCCAAATCTTGTTCCACGTCCCCTGACTTCAGCTTGGCCTTCTGAGACTCTTAGCCCATTTCTGACTTTCGTAAGTCTCCCAGAACCCCCTAAAACCTTTCTTTTTTTTTTTTTTTATTATACTTTAAGTTCTGGGATACATGTGCAGAACATGCAGGTTTGTTACATAGGTATACACATGTCATGGTGGTTTGCTGTACCCGTCAACCCATCATCTCCATTAGGTATTTCTCCTAATGCTATCCCTCTTCTAGCCTCCCACCCCCTAACATGCCCCAGTGTGTGACGTTCCCCTCCCTGTGTCTATGTGTTCTCATTGTTCAACTCCCACTTATGAGTGAGTATGTTCAGTGTTTGGTTTTCTGTTCCTGTGTTAGTTTGCTGAGAATGATGGTTTCCAGCTTCATCCATGTCCCTGCAAAGGACATGAATTCATCCTTTTTTATGGCTACATAGTATTCCATGGTGTATATGTGCCATATTTTCTTTTCTTTTTTTTTTCTTTCTTTTCTTTCTTTTCTTTTTTTTTTTTTTTTTTTTGAGACAGAGTCTCTCTCTGTCACCCAGGCTGGAGTGCAGTGGCACGATCTCGGCTCACTGCAACTTCCGCCTCCTGGGTTCAAGTGATTCTCCTGCCTCAGCCTCCCGAGTAGCTGGCACATGCCACCCCGCCCAACTAATTTTTGTATTTTTTAGTAGAGATGGAGTTTCACCATGTTGGCCAGGCTGGTCTCGATCTCCTGACCTTGTGATCCACCTGCCTTGGCCTCCAAAAGTGCTGGGATTACAGGCGTGAGCCACCGTGCCTGGCCCCACATTTTCTTTATCCAGTCTATCATTGATGGGCATTTGGGTTGTTTCCAAGTCTTTGCTACTATGAATAGTGCTGCAATAGCTTTCTTTTTTTAGCTTTCCTGATACTGAATGAGCAAAGAAATTTAGCTTCTTTTAGTCTCAGAGCCTCATTGCAACCCAAATGTCCATTATATGTCTTCCCAGGCACAGAGCACTTCGCCCCTAGGAGAAGAAGCCTTCCCTTCCCCGGAACACAGAAATAGCTGAAGCCAATTTTAGTTTTTTGTTTTATTTTTGCTTTTTGTTTTGTTTTGATTTTTCCTTCCTGTCTCATTTCAGTAATAGCAGAAAGATATCCAATATAAGGTCCGTGAACCATTTATAGAAAATTAAAGTGCACCTCATGACAGTCAGTGCACATCATGACAGCCAGCATTGTCTTTCTCTGGAGTTCTGCTCCAGGTGTATAATTGCATGTCATTAACTTTCTATAGCTCACCAATTCACAAACATAGCTTTTTTTTTTAACCATCCCCTCCCTTAACAAATTTAAATTTACATAATTGAGGCCGGGTGCAGTGGCTCACACCTGTCATCCCAGCACTTTGGGAGGCTGAGGTGGACGGATCACTTGAGGTCAGGAGGTCAAGACCAGCCTGGCCAACACGGTAAAACACTGTTTCTACTAAAAGTACAAAAAAGATTAGCTGAGCGTGGTGGCACATGCCTGTAATCTCAGCTACTCAGGAGGCTGAGGCACGAGAATAGCTTGAACCGGGGAAATCAATGCTGCAGTGAGCTGAGATCACACCACTGCTTTCCAACCTGGGCAACAGAGCAAGACTGTCTCAAAAAATAAAAAAAAGAAAAGAAAATACATAATTGAATTCACAAAACAAATTTAATTGCTATGTATAAGAAGACAGACAAATGCATGGAAAAATATTCTGTGACGTATTCTTTGGTTTTATAACAAAAAAGGCAAACAGACAGTTTTACTTTACCTTGTTCTTATCTTAATATAATACATAGGACCATATCCACCTCTTTATTTCAGAAAGTATTTGAACGGTTTCTATTCTGGAGGATTAGAGATTTCCTTGAAGCCATGACTACTCTACAACTTTATACTGTGATGGGCAGCAAAGATAATATTGTGCCTGATCACAAAGAGGAGACACAAGCCTTTCCAGAAATGTCTACGCTAAAGACACACACCAAAAATAAGGAGTTTACTAATCTATATTCTCAGCTTGAGTATTTTGTCTGCTTCCACTTCTAGACTTAAGATAAGGCTACGTTCCTCACCCTCCTTCCTCCAGCACTTGCTTCATGCAGTTAAAATGGAATGAATGACTTTAGTTAAAGCGTCAAGAGTCTCACTAAGGAGATACTAATTATAGCTGTTTTCACGAAGCTCTCAGAAACTCCAGCAGGGGGCTCATTCATTCCTGCTGAGCTGCTACAGACCCTAAGATTATGTTGTCTACATCAGCCTTAGAAATTTCCCACAAGCAACACTCCTCCCACACCCGCCGAAGTCATACACCAGTTACAGTGGGAGGGCAACTGTGTAGGTCACTACAAAGGGAACTGTTAGTTTCATCTCCACATTCCCCACAAACATTTAAAATAAAATCAAGGCCGGGTGCAGTGACTCACTTGTAATCCCAGCACTTTGGGAGGCTGAGGCGGGCAGACCACTTGAGGTCAGGAGTTTGAGACCAGCCTGGCCAACATGGTGAAACCTTGTCTCTACTAAAAATACAAAAATTAGCCAGGTGTGGTGGCGCATGCCTGTAGTCCCAGCTATTCAGGAGGCTGAGGAGGAAGGATGGCTTGAACCCAGGAGGCAGAGGTTACAGAGAGTTGAGATCATGCCACTGCACTCCAGCCTGGGCAACAGAGTGAGACTCTGTCTCAAAAATAAAATAAAATAAAATAAAATAAAATAAAATAAAATAAAAACAAGTGGGGCAGGTGAAGCTCCCTTAATTCCTCCCTAGGAAATTCTATAAAGGCAGAGTACAATTTAGAAAATCAAACTGGGGCTCTGGCTCACGCCTGTAATCCCAGCACTTCGGGAGGCCGAAGCAGGTGGATAACCTGAAGTCAGGAGTTCAAGACCAGCCTGACCAACATGGTGAAACCCCGTCTCTACTAAAAATACAAAATTAGCTGGGCATGGTGGCACATGCCTGTAATCCCAGCTACTCAGGAGGCTAAGGCAGGAGAATCGCTTGAACTTGGGAAGAGGAGGTTGCAGTGAGCCAAAGATCATGCATTGCACTCCAGCCTGGGCAACAAGAGTGAAACTCTGTCTCAAAAAAATTTAAAAGAAGAAAATCAAACTGGACATCCAAATGATAATTAACTTACATATGTTCATTCATTACCATTGCTGTTACCAGAAAATGGGTCTTGTCCCAGACCCCAAGAGTGGGCTCTTAGATCTCACTTTCTTGGGAAAGAATTCAGGGCAAGTTGCAGAGTATAGCGAAGTTAAGATAGTTTGTTAGAGACTATTACGGAGTAGGGCTTCCTCAGAAAGCAAGAGGAGGAATGCCCCTACTTTAAACTTTTTATTTATTTATTTATTTAGATACAATATCTCCCTCTGTCACCCAGGCTGGAGTACAGTGGCACTATCATGGCTTACTATAGTCTCAACCTCCCAGGCTCCATTGATCCTTCCACTTTAGCCTCCCAAGCAGCTGAGCTAGAGGTACATACCACCAAGCCTGGCTAATTTTTATATCTTTTGTAAAGACAGGGTTTTTTCATGTTGGCCAGGCTGGTCTTCAACTCCTGAGCTGAAGAGATCCATCCATCTCAGCCTCCCAAAGTGCTGGGATTACAGGCATGAGCCACCATGCCTGGCCAAGAATGCCTCACCTTAAACATAGTGCTTGCTTATATAGGTTGTTAAGAATAGCGTACTTCATTACAAAGACTTTTGATCAGCTTGTGACGGGCTATTAGTATTGTTATTTTCCTATGCTACTACTGATTTCCACAAGAATTTATACGTGTACTATTATCTTTAAAGCAAAACCTATTCTTAAACTAAGAATGCATTTTGTTCTTGAAATATTGGGACGTTTCCATAAGTTCTGGGTCTTTATTTGGTAAGTTAGCATCATTAACTCATCCCCTCAGCCATAAATATCTTGTGACCAACAGTACCAACCCCCTGGGAATGGGGAATGCTACCCAGCAGGACTGGCTTTACCCAGCCTTTATTCAAGATGGAGTCACTCTGGTTAGGACATCTCTGACACTATTAACTTTCTATCTCAATGTCTTTCCTTCTCTCACTGCACAACCTTAGATAATTAATTTGTTAATTATCAATCTCATAAATGAAACAAAGCTGATCAGGGCAAATGGCTGGTCTGGATGTTCCCAAGGTGGCAGGAAGGACCGTGGACCCAGCGTCCACTTTCCCAGGGGTCGATCGTAAAACAATTTGCACCATGGTACTGGGTGCCAGAAGGCCAGAAGGGCAAAAGGGAGCCATGTGATCAAAATAATCTTTCCTAGGCCAGGCGCGGTAGTTCACACCTGTAATCCCAGCATTTTGGGAGGCCAAGGCTGGTGGATCACTTGAGGCCAGGAGTTCAAGACCAGCCTAACAAAACCCTGTCTCTACTAAAAATACAAAAATTAGCCGGGCGTGATGGTGTGCACCTGTAATCCCAGCTACTTGGGAGGCTGTGGCACGAGAATCACTTGAACCTGGGAGGCGGAGTTTGCAGTGAGCCAAGATTGTGCCACTGCACTCCAGCCTGGGCAACAAAGTGAAACTCTGCCTCAAAATAATAATAGTAATAATAATAATCTTTCCGACAGGTAAAATATTTTCAAGCTGAAGGAGTGGAAGTACTGGCTAGTCATATGTATAGATCATCAAAGAACAAGGATGAGCTTCTGGAAGCGAATTCTGGCAGCTGGGCTTATCTGCTACTCCCTGGGAGCTTTTTGACGTCCTTATTATTATTATTATTTAATTTTCTGTCCTGAGTAGCTGGGGCTACAGGTGCTTACCACTACATCTGGCTTTTTTTGTTGTTGTTGTTGTTGTTGTTTTTTTAGTACAGACAGGGTCTTTCCCAGGCTGGTCTCAAACTCTTGAGCTCAAGTGATCCTCCCGCCTCAGCCTCTCAAAGTGCTGGGATTATAGGTGTGAGCCACCTTGCCTGGCTGAGATTTCATCAAGCTACTTAGAACATCGTGCAACTTAGAATTCATGAATTGTTTATTTCTGGAATTTTCCATTTAATATTTTTGGACCTTGGTTGACCGAGGGTTACTGAAACCTCAGGAAGCAAAACTGTGGATAAGGGAGGATTACTATATTGCCATTAAGTTGTATTTTAAAAATAATTTCAAAAATTGTATTCAAGTAATATGTGTATTCAATTAAAATTTCATCCCTTCAATGTTTTATAAGTAATTCAAATACCAGAGTGGTAACCATCTTCTAAGAATATTAGCTACAATCCCAATCACTGTTTTTCAAAAAGATGTTGTCAGTCCTGCTTCTGAAATTTCTCTCCAACAGGCCTCCTCCTCCCATTCCCACTGCCCCAACCCAGCCAGGCCCTTACCTTGCACTGCTCCGGGACACCAACCTCCAATCTGAGGGTTTCCTGGTGTCTGGGCTTCCATGCAGCTGTCAGAGTGTTCTTCCTGAAAAGAAACTCCATCTGTGCCATTTTCCGAGCAATACGCTTTACTGGGTTGTTCTGTTCAGGATAAAGTACAAATTCCTGAGCATGACACCTCGGATGAAGTCCGTCCCCTCCTTCCCAGATTACCACCTGCCCCTTTGACCCTGCCCTTTGGTCATCAGCCACAATCAGCTGCTGTCTCCACCAAGCCTCACCAGCTCTCCAAGCCTTCACCCATGATGCTGTCTGCCTGGACTGCCCTCCCTCCCATTCCTCTGCCTACAAGATCCGATATGTGCTTCAGCCTCCAATGTTAGCTCACCAAAATCTTCCCTTTGAATTATGAATGCAGGTGGCTGCAAACTCCTCCAAGTGACCAGAGTGTCCTATAATCACGTCTATTATAGCATCTTTGATTTAGGGGGTGATTTTTGGTTTTTTTGTTTGTTTTTCTTTTTCTTTTTTTTTTTTTTTTTTTGCGTTTCTGTATTTCCTAAGAGAATATGAATTCCTAGGATTCTAGGAATTTTTATTCCCAACGTCTAGCACTATGCAAAGCAAAAAGTAGGTACCCAATAACTGCTTTTGGAATGAATAAATGAATCAATGAATGGTACCATGCAAGCTGCCAAAGTGCTTTCTGCAAAGCAACTCTGACCTTGTTGCTCTCTGAGCTGTGCTCCTTCCTGGGTGATGAGGTAACACTGGAAGCTATTAACAGATAAGAAAGAGAGAAAAAAAAAAAAAAAGGAGGGGAGAGATCTCTGGGTCTCTGACAAATTACTTATTTTCACTGAGTTTCTGTTTCCTCATTTGTAAAACAAAAGTGCTGTCCGGATGAGCTCTGAAGGCATCTTCCAGTTCTCAAATTCCAGCCTGCTTGGCTCCTGAACAACTTTCCTAGAGTCTCTGGCAGCTATAACCCAAGTCTTAGCACCATCTAGTGATAAACAGGCACACAGCGGGGAGGGAAAGCCGGGGAGTGGGGAGGGCGGATAAGAGAAGGAAATGCCAACTTTAATTATATTATGAGCCGGCAAGGAATTAGGTCAAACCTGCAAATACAAAGTTAAACCAAGAGACCTAACTTTATCCTGGGGATGGAATAACTAATTAGCTTCAGAACATGGATGAAGTAGACAATTATAGAATGCCTGAGACATGGAAAAGGCAATAAAACAATTCCTGTGTACCCTGGCCCTCTTGTTCTGTTATCAATTTACTGCTTGTTACTGTAATTAAATATTTTTATTGGGAGGACATGTACTTTTGAAGGGCCTATGGCATGGGACTCCAATAACTCAATAAAACCACAAATTAAGTATTTATTAAGAATATATATGTATTTTCAAGTTTCTTCCTTACTATTTATTTATTTATTTATTTATTTATTTATTTATTTATTTATCTGAGACAGGGTCTTGCTCTGTGGCCCAGGCTGGAGTGCAGTGGCATGATCACAGCTCATCGCAATCTCGAATCCCTGGGCTCAGGTGATTCTCCCATCTCAGCCTCCTGAGTAGCAAGGACTACGGGGATGTACCACCATGCCCAGCTAATTTTAAATTTTTCAGCTAGGCACAGTGGCTCACGCCTGTAAATCTCAGCACTTTGGGAGGCCAAGGTGGGTGGATCACAAGGTCAGGAGTTTGAGACCAGCCTGGCCAGCATGGTGAAACCCCGTCTCTACTAAAAATACAAAAATTAGCTAGGCATGGTGGTGCGTGCCTGTAATCCCACCTACTCAGGAGGCTGAGGTAGGAGAATCTTACCCCGGGAAATGGAGGTTGCAGTGAGCCGAGATCGCACCACTGTACTCCAGCCTGGGTGACAGAGCGAGACTCTGTCTCAAAAAAAAAAAATTCCAGTAGAGATTGGGGCCGGGGAGGTCTCACTGTGTTTTGCCCAGGCTTGTCTTGAACTCCTGGGCTCAAGTGATTCTCCCACCTTGGCCTCCCAAAGTACTGGGATTACAGGTGTGAGCCCCAAGCCCAACCTCTTTACCTTTATTGGAGTGTGATAAGACCAAAATATGACTAATTAACACTATAGGAAATAAGGATAATTCTGAGAGAAGCAGCGAAACAATAACAAAATACTAGTGTCTACATTCTTTTCTTTAAAACCTACTGACCTACACATTTTTATTAACCTAGTATTTGTTTGCTAAATGACTTTCTAGTTGCCAAAAAACAAGAATAAACAAATCAACTGAACAAATGACAAAATATAAAGAAACAATTGAGCATTGAGTAACAGAAAACTATGTTGAGATTTTGCTATAATCTGTCCCCAGGGCTGTCCTGAGACCATCTTCTGGACAAAGCACACATGTAAAGGGGTAGGTACTTTATAGATACTTTGAGCAATAAGGGCCTTTAGGCCAGGTATGGTGGCTCACGCCTGTAATCCCAGAACTTTGAGAGGCTCAGGCGGGAGGATCGCTTGAAGCCAGGAGTTTGAGACCAGCCTGGACAACAAAGCAAGACCACATTTCTATAATATTTTTTTTTTAATTAGCCAGGCATGGTGGTGTGCACCTGTAGTTCCAGCTACTCAGAAGGCTAAGGTGGGAAGATCGCTTCAGTGCAGGAGGGTGAGGCTGCAGTGAGCTATGATTGCACCATTGCACTCCAGCCTGGGTGACAGAATAAGATACTATCTCAAAATAATAATAATAAAATAGGCTGGGTGCGGTGGCTCACGCCTGTAATCCCAGCACTTTGGGAGGCTGAGGTGGGTGTGTCACCTGAGGTCAGGAGTTCGAGACCAGCCTGACCAATATGATGAAACCCCATCTCTACTAAAAATACAAAAATTAGCTGGGCATGGGTGGCACGTGCCTGTTGTCCCAGCTACTAAGGAGGCTGAGACAGGAGAATTGCTTGAACCCGGGAGGCAGAGGTTGCAGCGAGCCAATATCATGCCATCGCACTCCAGCCTGAGCGACAGAGCAAGACTCCATCTCAAATAATCATAATAATAAAATAAGGGCCTGTGAGTGGGGAGCAAGTGAAATCAGTCCTACATTTAGGCCATTTCTAAAGTGAGATTCCATTGTAATGCATAATTACATTTGCAAGTCGTAATAACCTATGTCTGCATGTACATTACCTTATAAACCTGTTCTTACTCATCCATTTGGAGTCTAATGGAACCTGCGTAACCATTTATTGACTGATACATTATATACGCAGTAATGATTATTGCATAACCCCAAGAACACAGAGAGTACAAATCTGAAACTGGACCATTTCACTGCAGTGCCATATTTTCCAAACCCAAAATAAGGCCACTTGTACTGACAAGAATGTGCACATGACAAAAGGAAAACGAGGTCTGATAACACACAGCACCTCCAGGTGACTTCCCTCTTGGCACATTTATAACCTAGAAGTGTTTGAAAAAGGAAGAAACTGCAGAGGGAAAAAGCAAGTCAGCGTTTTTTTTGCCTGGAGTTGGAATCCAATGGTTGGGTTTTGGAGACTGCTTTGAAGGAAAACGATGACTCGCTGGGCAGGTGCGTTTCAGACACTAACAAACATAAAAGAATGTAGGGAGTTATGGGTGATGGACTCATGAGACAGGTCTGTGCCTGATTTTTCTATTTTGCCTGCTATTAACTATATGCCTCAACCTGTAAGCTTACAGACGTATTTCTTTTATGGCTGATACAGTTACATAAAGGATGATACGTTTCATTTGGATAAACTCAATTTTATCTGAAAAATCCAAAAGCATTTCAAACATACAGAGTTGAAAGACAAACTTTTTTTTTTTTTTTTTTTTTTTGAGACAGGGATTTACTCTGTTATGCAGGCTGGAGAGTAGTCTCATGATCGCAGCTCACTACAGCCTTCACCTCCCAGGCTCAAGGGCTCAAGATATCCTCCTAGCTCAGCCTCCTGAGTAGCTGGGACTACAGGCGTGTGTCAACAAGCCTGGCTAATTTTTGTATGTTTTGTAGAGATGGAGTCCTAGTATGTGTTGCCCAGGCTGGTCTCAAACTTGTGGGCTCGAGCAATCTGCCCGCCTTAGCTTCCCAAAGTGTTGGGATTACAGGCATGAGCCACCGCACTTGACCAAAAAACAAACTTTAAACAAATAATAATTTTTAATTATAATAATGCTTAAATAGGTAACCAAAGTACTTCAGGAGATGATCCATTAGCCCAGCGCAAAGCCATCAGCTTCATAATAAAACCTTGGCAAATTTAAAACACCTGCAATTCATTTCATGCCTCGTGATTTAAAGTATATTACATTAATGTGAAAAATTACCTTCTGAACTCGCACTCATTGAAGTGTAAATGTGCTCTCCTTCCCCCCCGGCCCCCGCCACTTCCCCATTTCATCCTGAAATTCCATTTGTAAATTCTGTACATCCACAGATGCCATAGTCATTACCTCGTTTTTTGTTGATAAGTCTTCTCTGCCTAGAGGTTTTTATAAGAGTTATTTTTCCTGTAATGAATACTCAGCAATTCAGGCCCATCTTTTCAGCTGGCTGGATGCTAGTGTCCCTTGATTAATGGACCTGCCAACTCGATGAGGTGATACCACACCAACAAAGGCTCAGCCTAGAAAATGTCACCTCTTATCCTGGTTGCCCAAGCACTTCTGTTTTATGAGCTTTGTGTGCCTCCCAGATGTGCCTAGTATTTCATTTTGGGTTTTGTTAATAAGAAGGCAAGTAACATGAAAGCAGGTAATTGGATTATTTAATGCAGTAGAAATAATTTCTTTTGTTCAAATAATGTGCTTCAT
This sequence comes from Pan troglodytes, assembly GCF_028858775.2. NCBI lineage: Eukaryota > Metazoa > Chordata > Mammalia > Primates > Hominidae > Pan > Pan troglodytes. Next base: position 55,872,501 of record NC_072416.2, read on the forward strand.
ATGATAGACCTTTTTTTTTTTTCTATTTTTCATTCCTGTCAGCTAAACTGCTACTTAACCATTTAAGTCAATGTATAGGTCAATACAAACAACATTATTTTTTCTGCCTGGAGAGAAAGGCTTACAATAAGAATTGTTTGAGAAGGAAAAAAAAAAGTCCTCAAATAAAAACATTTTGCTTTTTTTAAAATGTGCTTTAATAAGACAAAGACATGGAAACCCTAGTTAAAAGTTAAAGTTGTGAACTTTGGTAGCAAATTTTGCTTGTACTTTTTTTTATAGAGACAGGGTCTTACTATGTTGCCCAGGCTGGAGTGCAGTGGCGTGATCTCGGCTCACTGCAACCTCCACCTCCCGGGTTCAATCGATTCTCCTGCCTCAGCTTCCCAAGTAGCTGGGATTACAGGTGCCTGCCACCATGCCTGGCTCAAATTTTTGTATTTTTAGTAGAGATGGGGGTCTCAGTATGTTGCCCAGGCTGGTCTCAAACTTGTGGGCTCAAGCAATTCACCCATCTTGGCCTGGCAAAGTGCTGGGATTGCAGGCATGAGCCACTACACCCGGCCTAAAAAATATATATTTTGCTTTAATAAGACAAAGACATGGAATCCCTAGTTAAAAGTTAAAGTTATGGCTGGGCACGGTGGCTCACGCCTGTAATCCCAGAACTTTGGGAGGCCAAGGCAGGCAGATCACCTGAGGTTGGGAGTTCGAGACCAGCCTGACCAACATGGGGAAACCCCGTCTCTACTAAAAATACAAAATTAGCCAGGCATGGTGGCACACGCCTCTAATCCCAGCTACTCGGGAGGCTGAGGCAGGAGAATTGCTTGAACCTGGGAGATAGAGGTTGCGGTGAGCTGAGATTGTGCCATTGCACTCCAGCCTGGGCAACAAGAGTGAAACTCTGTCTCGAAAAAAAAGTTGTGTACTTCGGTTTTTTGTTTGTTTTCTCGTTTGTTTGTTTTTTGGAGACAGGCCTTCACTATGTTGCCCAGGCTGGAGTGCAGTGGCTATTCATGGGCATGCTCATGACACACTGTACCCTTGAACTCCTGGGCTCAAGTGATCCTCCCACCTCAGCCTCCCAAGTAGCTGGGACTACAAGTACAGGCTCCAGCTCCAGGTGCATGCACTTTTTATTTATCATTATTATGGCCTAAGATGGCTGCTGAATGTACTTTTTATGTTGTTGATAAGATTCCATTTCTTTTTTTTTTTTCTTTTGAGACGGAGTTTCACTCTGTTGCCCAGGCTGGAGTGCAATGGCACGATCTCGGCTCACTGTAACCTCCGCCTCCCAGGTCCAAGCGATTCTCCTGCCTCAGCCTCCAGAGTAGCTGGGATTATGGGCACCCGCCACCATGCCTAACCAATTTTTGTATTTTTAGTAGAGACGGGGTTTCCCCATGTTGGTCAGGCTGGTCTCAAACTCCTGATCTCAGGTAATCCACCCGCCTCGGCCTCCTAAATTGCTGGTATTACAGGCATGAGCCACCGTGCCCGGACAGATTCTTTTTCAGTAGAAGAACCCTAACTCTCAGACTGTAAATAGGCAAAATTACGTGCTACTCCAAGCTTCTGAATAAAACATTCTTAAGAAATTATGCAGGGCCAGGCGCAGCGGTTCACACCTGCAATCCCAGCACCTTGGGAGGCTGAGGCCGGAGGATTGCTTGAGCCCAGAAGTTCAAGCCCGGCCTGGGCCACATAAGGAAACCCCTGTCTCTACCAAAATTTTCAATATTAGCCAGGCATTGTGAAATGCGTGTCTATGGTCCCAGCCAATTGGAAGACTGAAGTGATCGTTTGAGCCCAGGAGGTCAAGGTTGCAGTGAGCCATGATCGTGCCACTGAGCTCCAGTCTGGGCAACAGAGTGAGACCCTGTCTCTAAAATAAATAAATACATAAATAAAGTAACCATGGAGCAGAATAAATTTCAAGGGGATTATGAAGACTAATGATCCCAAAGTTATAAAACAATGGGACTGCCCCCAAAAATGTATTCCACAATTTGAATAAAGGAAAGTACTTATGTAAGCACAAAATACCACGCTGGGGCCCAAATAAAAGAAGTTAAAAAAAAAAACAAAAAAACCCACTTCTTTCAATGCCTGGGGGGATATGCAAAATATAGGCCTCAAAAGAAACAAAGAGTAGAGCATGAGTACATGAGTACATAATTTCCATAACCACACAAATCTAAAATGTAATAAAATTATAAGAAAGGGTGGGCCAGGCGAGGTGGCTCACACCTGTAATCCCAGCACTTTGGGAGGCAGAGACAGACAGATCACTTGAGGACAGGAGTTCGAGACCAGCCTGGTCACCATGGTGGAACCCCATCTCTACTAAAAATGTAAGAATTAGCCGGGCATGGTAGCCCACACTTGTAATGCCAGCTATTCGGGAGGCTGAGACAGGAGAATTGCTTGAACCTGGAAGGCGGAGGTTGCAGTGAGCTGAGATTGTGCCATTGCACTCCAGCCTGGGCAACTGAGTGAGATCTTGTCTCAAAAAAAAAAAAGAAAAAGAAAAAGAAATAAAAGAAAGGGAACATAAGCCCAGAGCCAAGATAGCTAGACACAGCATCCAATGGAGAGGAGGCTCTGAGCTCTTCCAGGGCTGGCAGAGGTACATCAGCGCGGCCAAACACAAGGACCAGAAGGCTAAGAGAGAAGTGAGGACATCCAGGTCCCATACATACCAAACTTGACCAACGTCAAGACTAAATGGCCGAAATCCAATTTAAAAAAGCAGTCGGCCGGGTGTGGTGGCTCACGCCTGTCATCCCAGCACTCAGCACTTTGGGAGGCCAAGGTAGGTGGATCACCCGAGGTCAGGAGTTTGAAACCAGCCTGGCCAACATGGTGAAACCCCATCTCTACTAAAAATACAAAAAATTAGCTAGCTGAGTGTGGTGGCAGGCGCCTGTAATCCCATCTACTCAGGAGGCTGAAGTAGGAGAATCACTTGAATCCGGGAGGCAGAGATTGCAGTGAGCCGAGATCATGCTACTGCACTCCAGCCTGGGCAACGAGAGCGAAACTCCACCTCAAAACAAAACAAAACAATGACTAAGATAAATTATTAGAGGGAGTTAAAAAAAAAACATATAAGATGCTGACGATATCATTCACAAACATTCCAATGGCAATGAGAACAACAGCATGCAGTAAGCATAAGTAATAAGACACTCAATTGAATGTAGTATGAGAAAGCCGGTTGAAGACACCACAGACATGCAGCTTCCTAATGCATGGAATATAGGATTTAAGCCAGCCAGCCTTGTTGGCTCATGCCTGTAGTCCCAGCACTTTAGGAGGCAGACACAGGCAGATCACTTGAGCCTAGGAGTTTGAGACCAGCCTGGGCAACATAGTGAGACCCCATCACTACAAAAAAATACAAAAATTAGCCAGGCATTAATTAGCTGGGCATGGCGGCACATGCTTATAGTTCCAGCTATTTGGGAAGTGGGTGGTGGAAGGATCACTTGAGCCCGGGAGTCAGAGGTTGTAGTGAGCTGAGATCACCCCACTGCACTCTAGCTTGGACAACAGAGTGAGACCCTGTTCCAAAAAAAGAAAAAAAGAAAAAAAGATTTAGGCAAGCTTTCAGAAGAAACCAAAGTTTATAATACAACAAAACATTAAAGAAATGCAGTCTCTATAGCTGACCACTTCCTCGTTTTGTTATATTGTCCTAAAAGAGTAATTGTCTCTAATCATTCTACAGTGAATCTTCTGCTAGGTATTAAACAAACATTATAAAGAAATTACTAATGAAATCTGTTGATAGAATTAAGAAAAAAAAAGAAAGACATTGTTAAGTAGAACAATTCTAAATCCTCAAGCATGCATAACTGAGCGCTGTTAGTTGTCTCATTCAATGTCATATCAATTTGCTGAGAAATTAATAAGATAGCCCCATTTTTTCATATTAACAATCTCATGCAGATATTTTTAGGGTCCTGCTCATTAGAACTGGGTAGATGCCCTTTGACTTCCCTTTAAGCAAATCTGAGAAATTCTATGATTCAACAAGCATTTTTCTTTGTTTCTGTGTTTACAGGCATTACTCATATCTGGAAGAATCATCCCAGACTGCAATGAATAATTCAAATCTGAATCATACCAAGGTTCTAATCCCCTTTTCTCATCTTCAAATAGTGCTTTTCTTTTTTCTTAATCTTCTTCTTCTTTTTTTTTTTTTTTTTTTTTTTTGAGACAGAGTCTTACTCTGTCTCTTAGGCTGGAGTGCAGTGGCGTGATCTTGGCTCACTACAATCTCCACCTCCTGGGTTCAAGTGATTCTGCTGCCTTAGCTTCCAAAGTAGCTGGGACTACAGGCGCATGCCACCATTCCCGGCTAAGTTTCGTATTTTTAGTAGAGATGGGGTTTCACCATGTTGGCCAGGCTGGTCTCGAGCTCCTGACCTCATGTGATCCACCCGCCTCAGCCTCCCAAAGTGCTGGGATTACAGGTGTGAGCCACCGAGCCTGGCCCAAAAAGTGATTTTCCATGGTCATTGTGCAATGCTCTTGCGGAGTAATTAGAAATAAAAGACCTACAAACACTCTCAGTTCTATCCTTTCAAGTAAATTTAGATTCAGGTGGAATGCAAAGTATTATCTCTGGTGCGAATTTTGTGGCTCATACTTCCTCCTGGCAGCTTGTTTTTTGTTGTTGTTGTTGTTTGTTTGTTTTGTTTTGTGGGTGCTGTTCATGACTAATTTGCCAAAAGTCTTCCAATATATTATCATATTATCCTTCATTGAATTGAGGCCAATCTAATTTTTTTTTTTTTTTTTTTTTTGAGATAGGGTCTCTCTCTGTCCCCCAAACTGGAATGCAGTGGTACCATCACAGTTCACTGCAGCCTCGACTTCCTGGGCTCAAGCAATCCTCACACCTCAGCCTTCTGACTAGCTGGGACTATAGGCATGTGCCACCACCCCTGGCTAATTTTTATTATATATATATATTTGGTGGAGTCGGGTTTTCGCCATGTTACCTAGACTGGTATTGAACTCCTGGGCTCAAGTGATCCTGCTGCCTCGGCCTCTCAAACTGCTGTGGTTACAGGCGTGAGCCAGCGCACCTGGCCCTGATTTTAAAACTTATTACTTATATTTGACTTATATGTGGAAGTTTTCCATGGTATCTGAATTATTCTTTTGAACCTGCCTGGAAACACTTCACGTGACCCTCTCCTCTACCCACTTTTCATTAAGGAACAAAACACTTGATTTCAGAAATTTGGAAATGTGGCTGGGTGCGGTGAATCATTTGAGGTCAGGAGTTCAAGACCAGCCTAGCCAGCATGGTGAAACACTGTCTCCACTAAAAATACAAAGATTAGCCGGGCGGTAGTGGCGCGCACCTGTATTCCTAGACACTCTGGAGGCTGAGGCAGGAGAATTGCTTTAGTCTGGGAGGCGGAGGTTGCGGTGAGCCAAGATTGCACCACTGCACTCAAGCCTGGGCGACAGAGCGAGACTCTGCCAAAAAAAAAAGAAAAAAAGAAAGGAAGGAAGGAAGGAAAGAAAAGGAAGAAATTTGGAAATGTGAAAGGTGGGGACCCAGTCTCCCCAGATTCTTGATAATGCGCTCTGGAGCCATTTGTCTAGTTAACTGCCTTCATCAGAAAGGATCCTAAAGCTTCTCTCACCTCCCTCCGGGAGACGGCCAAATGGCCACAGCCGGTCCTAGGTCTCTTGGCTAGCTCCAAAATGCCGGGAAGACTCCGGCGCTCTCTCACTAGGTATTTATATGTCAAAGGGAGAAAGTCCCAGAACTTGAAGACCCCGCTAGGTGGTTAAAGCTGAGACACCTGGGGCTATCTCGTTCCGGGTGAGGCTTTATTTACATATCAAAGGGCTGGGGTTAGGTTTCGGGCCCATTAAGTTTCCAAGGAGACCCTTTCAAAAAGGGAGGGGAATAGCTACCTCCTTCGCCTTTATAAGCAGAGAAAACTTGTCCTTCATCTATGGAGTGTCGGGCTACTTGCACGGGACATTTCCTGGCCAGGAGTAAGGCTTAAGGGGAGGCTGGGAGCGGAGGCTATGTACTTATTATTTGCTAAAAGGTAATTAATATAAAAATCTGTCTCTGATCCCAAACACCTGTGTGTGTGCATTCAGGATAAAATTAATAAAGATAAATATTAAAAAACCACTGGCAGGCCAGACGTGGTGGCTCACATCTGTAATCTCAACACTTTGGGAGGCCAAGATGAAAGGATTGTTTGAGTTAGGGAGTTCGAGACCAGCCTGGGCAACATAGGGAGACCCCCGACTTGTCCCCACCACCCCCTATCCCCTGTCTCTACAAATAATTAAAAAAAAAAATAGCCAGGTGTGGAGGTGCATGTCTATGACAGGAGGATCACCTGAGTCCTGGAGGTCAAGGCTGCAGTGAGCTGTGATTGAACCACTGTACTCCAGTGTGGGTGACAGAGCAAGACTCTGTCTCAAAAACAAGAACAATGAAACACTGACAGGACAGGCTGGACATGGTCGTACATGCCTGTAATCCCAGCAAGGAGGCAGAAGGATTGCTTGAGGCATGGAGTTCTAGACCAGTCTGGGCAACATAATGATACCCCATCTCTATAAAAAACAAAAACCACTAACAGCAGCCTGGGGTGGGTGCTTTACCTCTTCCTCCACCAATCATGATTGGCTCTGGAGAAGGAGGGTGCCAGGATGGCTCTGGCCCAAGGTTGGCCCTAGAGGCTGCAGCCCTAATTGCTCTGGGCAGGAGAGACACTCATCCTCACCTTGCAGAATTGCCAGATAAAATACAGGGCACCAAGTTGAATTTGAATTTTGGATAAATAACAATTTTTTTTAGCATAAGTATATCCCACGTATTGCATGAGATATACTTAAGCTTAAAAAAAAAACCTTCATTGTTTATCTGAAATTCAAATTTACCTGGGCTTTCTGTATTTTTACTTGCTAAATCTGGAACTCAATCATGGTGACCAGGGAAGAGGACCCCCTGGAGATGCCAACACCTTATGCCCATTGAAAGAATAATACAAGGGCTAGGAGCAATGGCTCACACCTGTAATCCCAGTACTTTGGGAGCCCAAGGTGGCAGGATCACTTGAGGTCAGGAGTTCGAAACCAGCCTGGCCATCATGGTGCAACCACATCTCTACCAAAAATACAAAACTTAGCCGGAAATCACTTGAACTCGGGAGGCAGAGGTTGTAGTAAGCTGAGATCACGCCATTGCACTCCAGCCTGGGCAACAGAACAATACTCCGTCTCAAAAAATAAATAAATTAAATAAGGGCACTCAGGCCATCTTTCTTTTCATTTCAGAAGAGATATCGAAGGAGATAGTGCTCAGGAAATTGAATCTAGGAAATGTTACTCTACAATTTTTTGGTTACAATGAGTTTATCAAACATCCTTTGAATCTTCTTCCTTTTTTTTTTTTTTTTTTTTACAGAGTCTTGCTCTGTCACCCAGGCTGGAGTAGTGCAGTGGTGTGATCTCGGCTCACCACAACCTCCACCTCTCGGGTTCAAGCAATTCTCCTGCCTCAGCCTCCCGAGCATCTGGGACCACACACGCGTGCCACCACGCCCGGCTACTTTTTGTATTTTTAGTAGAGTAGGGGTGTCAGCATCTTGGCCAGGCTGGTCTTGAACTCCTGACCTTGTGATCCACCCGTCTCAGCCTCCCAAAGTGCTGGGATTACTGTGCCTGGCCCTGAATCTTCTCATAACAACCTGGAAGTATTATTTTCTTCCTCCCACCTTAGGGATGAAACACCTGAGGCCAGAAAGCAACTAGAACAGTGGCACAAAGAAAGAATTTTTAAAAATATTTATTGAATGAATGAAAGTTACCCAGGTGTGATTTCACTGCAGGTTGGTGGCAGCAGAACAGTGGCCTTTGGGTTCTTTTCTCATGGCTGTTTCTGTCTCTAGCCAAGTGCTGATTCCCTGAGAATAAATCCCTTTGCTGTCTTAAGTTTGAATTTCCTCATCTATTATTTGGGTCTGCTCATTTGCTTCTTGATCACGCAGCAGCGTGGACAAGACTATCTGAATGGGGAAAAAGTTTCCAAAGCCCTAAAGCACCGTCACCTTTGTTCTCGGTCCAGTAGTAAAAGGCAGCAATGAGGCAGGGCGTCTAAAGGGTTATTGATGAGGAGGTTTCTGTCCCAGGGGCCTTTGCTGTGGTGTCAGGACAGTGAGGGAGCTGGGAAGTACCTAGGGGGCATGAGGCTTGATGCTCCAGTTCTCCTTGCTGGTGAATCACTCTCTCGCATTGGGCTGGCCATCCACAGACAGGTGTTTGAATTTCATCTTGGTCAAAACAGCCCCCTCAGCCAGGCATGGTGGCACATGCCTGTGATCCCAGCACTTTGGGAGGCCACAGTGGGCACATCACCTGAGGTCAGGAGTTTGAGACCAGCCTGGCCAATGTGGTGAAACCCTGTCTCTACTAAAAATACAAAAATTAGCTGGGCATGGTGGTGGACGCCTGTAATCCCAGCTATTCAGGAGACTGAGGCAGAAGAATCACTTCAACCTGGGAGGCAGAGGTTTCAGTGAGCTGAGATTGCGCCACTGCACTCCAGCCTGGGCAAAAGAGCAAGACTCTGTCTCAAAAAACAAACAAACAAACAAAAAACAGCCCCCTCTCTCCTCTAATCTCTTTTCTGAGGGGATCTTCCTGAGGTCTGGATTTAGAAACCACAAGTGCCTATGCTAGAGCAAAAGTCACACCCAGAATGTGTGGCCTAGATCTTGAGTTTTAAATAATCAAGAAACTCCCAGAAGTACTTTTGTCTGCATCGGCTAGGCTTCTTTCATTGTGAACAACAGAAACCATCTCCGACCAACTTAAGCAGAAGGAAGATACACAAGATAGCTTGTGTCATTGAAGGAAAGTCGACTAGCCCAGGAAGGGCAAGAACACAGGTAGTAACAAGAACCTGAGCAGCAGGAACTCATGTCCAGTGTGATGAGGGGGTTGAAGTTGTGATGCGTCTGCTCCCATTTTTTCTCTTTTTTTTTTTTTTTTTTTTTTTTGAGACAGGGTCTCATTCTGTTACCTAGGCTAGAGTGCAGTGGCACAATCTTAGCTCCCTGCAACCTCTATCTCCTGGGTTCAAGCAATTCTCATGCCTCAGCCTCCAGAGCAGATGGAATTACAAGTGTGAGATACGACATCCGGCTAATTTTTGTATTTTAAGTAGAGACGAGCAGGGCATGGTAGCTCATGCCTGTAATCCCAGCACTTTGGGAGGCCGAGGCGGGCGGATCACCTGAGGTCGAGAGTTCAAGACCAGCCTGACCAACATGGAGAAAACCCATCTCTACTAAAAATACAAAATATTAGCCAGGCGTGGTGGTGCATGCCTGTAATCCCAGCTACTCAGGAGGCTGAGGCAGGAGAATCGCTTGAACCCAGGAAGTGGAGGTTGTGGTGAGCCAAGATCATGCCATTGCACTCCAGCCTGGAAAACAGGAATGAAACTCCATAAAAAAAAAAAAAAAAAAAAAAAAACTAAAAACAAAGTAGAGATGAGGTTTCACCATGTTAGCCAGGCTGATCTCAAATTCCTGACCTCAAGTGATTAGGAGTTCAAGATCAGCCTCAGCCTCCCAAAGTGCTAGAATTACAGGCATGAGCCACTGCACCCAGCCTCATTTTCTTCCTTTCCTTCTCCAATTCATTGCTCCTTTTAAATTTTTAAAAATACTTTTTTTAAAAAATTGTTTTTAATGTATTTATGTTTGAGACGGGGTATCACTCTGTCACCCAAGCTGGAGTGCAGTGACACACTCACGGCTCATGGCTCACTGCAGCCTCTATCTCTTCGGGTCAAGCAGTCCTCTCACCTCAGCCTCCCTAGTAGCTGGGAGCACCACAAAGCCTGGCTAATTTTTGTATTTTTTGTAGAGACAGGGTTTCGCCTTGTTGCCTAGGCTGGTGTTGAACTGCTGGGCTCAAGCAATCTGCCCACCTTGGCCTCCCAAAGTGTTGGAATTACAGGTGTGAGCCACCACACCTGGACTTTTTGTTTTGTTTTATTTTTGTTTTTGTTTCGACAGAGTCTTGCTCTGTCACCAGGCTGGAGTGCAGTGGTGCCATCTCTGCTCACTGCAACCTCTGCCTCCCAGGTTCAAGTGACTCCCCTGCCTCAGCCTCTCAAGTAGCTGGGACTATAGGCATGCACCACCACACCCGGGTAATTTTTTTGTATTTTAGTGGAGATGGGGTTTCACCATGTTGGTCAGGATGGTCTCGATCTCCTGACCTTGTGATCCACCTGTCTCAGCCTCCCAAAGTGCTGGGATTACAGGCATGAGCTACCATGCCCAGCCGCACCTGGCCTTTTTTTAGAGACAGGGTCTGACTCTGTCACCTAGGCTGGAGTGCAGTGGTACAATCATAGTTCACTACAGCCTCAAACTTCTGAGCTGAAGCGATTCTCCTGCCTCAGCCTCCCAAGTAACTGGGACTAGAAGAGTGCACCACCATGCCCAGCTATTTTTTTTAATCTTTTTTTTGTAGAGACGGGGTCTTGCTATGTTACCCAGGCTGGCCTCAAACTGCTGGGCTCAAGTGATCCTTCTGCCTCACCCTCCCAAAGTGCTGAAATTATAGGCATGAGCCACCATGCCTAGCCCATTTCACTGCTCCTACATCAGGATGTTTTCAGCTGCAGGTAACAGAGACCCTATGAATGGCTTTAAATAATAAAGATATTTCATTATCTCATAAAATGAGTAGTCTGAACACGCATGGTTTCAGGGTTGATTTGGCAGCTCAAACATGTCACAGGCTGCATCTCTCCAATTTTTGGCTCTTCAGTCATGAGATGGCTGCTGCAGCTCCAAATACATTCTCACTTCAGTATCCCAGGCAGGAGAAGAGAAGGACAACAGCAACAGAGCGCTTTCCATACCTGATTAATTCGTTGGTTGGAACTGGGTCACACCTAGCTACAAAAAAGGCTGGAAAGGCAAGAATTCAGCAAAAAAGAACAGAGAGCAGTGATTGGCTTATACCAGGGGCTTCATCTCCTGGGGATGGGCATGCTGCTGCCCAAAGCTAAATCAGGGCTTTGTTAGCAAGGAAGAAGTGGGCCATCTTCTTAAGATTCACCTTCCCAGCAAAGAGAGTCAATGGGCCTGGCGTAGGTCACCGTGTTGGAGTCACCATGCATGACTGAAAGGTAATGTTGCAAAAGGGGAAGCAGAATTCTGGGGCTAGAAGAAGAAGAGAGACAGAAGCTGAGTGCAGAAAAGACATCTTTTCCTCCTTCAACCACTGGTCATTTCAGATATTGGGGAGTATCGCAACCTAGCCAGGACAGGTTATATCATTTGTGGGAACCAGTGCAAATAAAATGCAGGACCCATGGTTCAAAAGTTAAGAATTTCAAGCACAGAGCCCTTCTGGACACAGAGTCCTGTGTGACTGCACAGGTCACAAGCCCATGAAGCCAGCCCTGGGCCTAGACCAGAACTGGAGTGATTGCCCCAAGGAGAGTAAGTCTTGCTAGGGTGTTTCAGGGTCTGTTTTGTTATAAAATTGGGTTAAATCATTAATTGATGGTAAGAAAGCTGAGATTTATATTGTTATAATTAACATGTGTCCAGCCCTTTGTACAAACACTGTTAAAGGGTCGAGAAAAGAGTGGGTCAAAGCCCTCTGTGTGTATAACCCTAGGCAGAGGCAGGGTTCCGAGAAGACAGAGCTATCCAGAGGCTTCCAGTCTACTCCAGCTATCAGAGTAAGGGGGATGGTGAGTTGGTTTTCTTCCTCATGCCCATTCAAACTTGGCAATTTCAGTCTATTACTTAATCATCACAGTGGCCCTGTGTGGCTCAAAGTATTATATCCATATTATAGATGAGGTCACTGGCGCTCAGAGAGGTCCGTGATCATCCATGGTATATGATCAAACTGGGACTGGAAGCCAGGCAGTCTGAATCCTCGCGTCCATGTTTATCAGCACTGTGTGTCATTGAACAAATCTAACAGGGCTGGGGAAATTGTAAGAAGTTGTCTTATAATAGATGAGATGACACAGACATAAAAGGGGTTTTAACTTGAAGGGCTTAGAGTCCTAGAGCCCATGGGAAGTTTTTTGTTTTTTTTTGTTGTTGTTGTTGTTGTTGTTCTCTTTCTTTCTTTCTGTTTTTTTTTTTTTTTTTTTTTGAGATTGAGTCTCACTCTGTTGCCCAGGCTGGAGTGCAGTGGCATGATCTCAGCTCACTACAACCTCTGCCTCCTGGGTTCAAGCAATTCTCATGCCTCAGTCTCCAGAGCAGCTGGGACTACAGGCGTGAGCCACCACACCTGGCTAATTTTTGTATTTTTAGTAATGATGGGGTTTCATCATGTTGACCAGGCTGGTCTCAAACTCCTGACCTCAGGTGATCCACCCATCTCGGCTTCCCAAAGTGCTGGGATTACAGGTATGAGCCACCACACGTGGTCCTATGTTTTTTGGTTTTTTTTTTTTTTTTTGAGACAGAGTCTCACTCTGTTGCCCAGGCTAGAGTGCAGTGGCGTGATCTTGGCTCGCTGCAACCTCCGCCTTCTGGGTTCAAGCAATTCTCCTGCCTCAGCCTCCTGAGTAGGTGGGATTACAGGCATGTGCCAACACGCCTGGCTAATTTTTTTGTATTTTTAGTAGAGACAGGGGTTTCACCATGTTGGCCAGGATGGTCTTGAACTCCTGACCTCAGGTGATCCACTCATCTTGGCTTCCCAAAGTGCTGGGATTACAGGCGTGAGCCACCACACCTGACCCTATTTTTTCTTTTCTTTTTCTTTTTTCTTTTTTTTTGAGACGGAGTCTTGCTCTGTCGCCCAGGCTGGAGTGCAGTGGCATGATCTCAGCTCACTGCAGCCTCTGCCTCCTGGGTTTCAGTGATTCTCCTGCCTCAGCCTCCCAAGTAGCTGGGATTACAGACACCCACCACCACACCTGGCTAATTTTTTTGTATTTTTAGTAGAGACGGGGTTTTACCATGTTGGCCAGTCTGGTCTCGAACTGCTGACCTCAGGTGATCTGCCTGCCTCAGCTTCCCAAAGTGCTGGGATTTCAGGCGTGAGCCACTGCACCCAGACTATTTTTTCTTTTAATAGAGATGGAGTCTTACTATGTTTCCCAGGCTGGTCTTGAACTCCTGGGCTCAAGCAATCCTCCCACCTCAGCTTCCCAAAGTGGCCATAGAGGTTTGATAAGAATATCATTCCAGCAATAGGAATACAGGGTGGATTAGAGCCACAAGGATGTCCGTAGGACATTTGCTAGAGTGCCTGGGCCAGGACATTTACTTAGTTTTTCTCACAAAGTTGTCTGTCACCCATGGCTGATTTCTGAAATGAATCCACAAGCCAGGAACATTTGTCTAAATACTTTAATTAAATGCATTGTAATATGAAAGGCAGAGTGTAAATAAAGTGTTCATGTTTACTAAGAAAACAGACTAAGATATTCCAGGTAGCTGAACACACTTTGATAATAAAATTTGAAACAGCTTCTTGGTTTTCATTCTATTTAAAATATTTATGTAGTTAAAAAAAATAATTGACTATTTATTTTCTATCTAAATGCAGGAAATGCTGAGACATTTTAAATGAGCAGAGATTGAACATACATAAATAAGCATCCTGTTTCAGCTACGGAATTATAATACTTCTGTGCTGTTCCATTCATACCTCAGCAAACAACCAGTCCAATTCAATTTAGAGAAGAATGCCAGCCTCAAATTCAATTTATTTAATATTTAAGTTTTGTGAAAGTGCTGAGTTAAAGGAGTTATCTCAGCGAAATTAAAACACTGCTAATCTCATTTCAAAATCAATTTTCTTTCCAGGACAATTCTTGGGAACCTCAAGAATCTCTTGCTTTATATCATAAGGAGTATACATTCAAGAACTGATATCTAAAAGAATAAGTACATTCGTATAAAAAAGATTCCTTATAAAATAGGATCTCACAGATAAGGTGCTGTTGAAGCATTTTGCCATTTACTGAAAAGCAATGTGTTTATTAGCATATCTGAAATACTTGCTAATGGTGGAAGCATTCTCTATGCTTTGATCTTAGACTATGTGGTACAAATATACAAACAGTAAATGGAGACGAAGGAAAAATAACTGCCTAAACTCGCAGAGTTCCCCCATTTAAAAAATGTTTACCAGTGAAATGATGTCTGCACAAGATTGTTTTATTGCAGCATTATTTTTAACAGCGTAAGATTGGAAACAACGCAAATGCCCATCAATGGGAGAGTCGTTTAAATGTTATCATACATCCATACAACAAACTAGATTGCCGTCATGAAAAAATAAGCATGCTCTTTAAGGATAGGGAACAATCTCCAAAGTAAACTAAGTGAAAAATAACAGTGGCTCTAATATGTGTTACCACTTCTGTTAAAATTTAAAAGGAAGGGAAGAAGCAGTTACATATTTCCTTGTATAAGCATAAAATAACTCTGAAATGATACAGGAGAAACTGTTAATAGTGGTTGCTTCCAGAGAGGGAACCAAGGAAGCTGGGTACTGGGGTAGGATGAAGAATTTTTATTGGATATCCTTTTGTACCCATGTAAATATGTTATTGCCTATTAAAATACATTTTAAAAGCTTTTTTTTTAAAAAAAAAAAAGGGTAAAATAATAAGGTCAATCATCACTATATTCAATGTGATGATTACCCGGATCACATGACAAGCCATCAACTAGACAAATCTGTTTCTGACTCTGGGGTTTGGAAATGCTTAGACCAGCCTGGGGACTCCCACATTCTTTCATTTTTCCACAGTGGAAATGAATGTTGTTTTTAGTGGATGGACAAATACATACAGACATTTGCAAACCTTCAAAGGCCTCTGAGCAGCTCACATTTTCCTATAATTTTATATAAAATGGGCAGGACCTATTGGAATTCCAGGTCCTTTATGTTCACTGTTGCAGGTGGAAACAAATAGCCTAATACTAGAATACTAGATTTTGTTTTTAATCACTCACTCCCCCAAGAGCCATTCGGTATGCAAATAAAATCCTCTTGATAAATATTCATTCCCTGAATGACCCTTTTTTCTTTTCTTTTCTTTTCTTTTTTTTTTGTCTGAATCATAAAAGCAACATGACACGATCTGGAAAGCTTTAGGGAATGTAAGTGCTGTCATCAGCTGGGAGATTTCATTTTCTAGGATTAATTGAAGTTGCTGCCACCATCTCTACAGCGAGAGTGTCAAAAGTGAGTAACGGACTGATCCCTGCTGGCGAATGGGGTTTCTCTGGATGACAGGCAGAGGATGCTCCTACCGGGCTGTCCCTCCTGGCAGAGGCAGAAACGCTAGCAGCCCCTGGCCAGTAAGTCCATTTCCCTTCTATCTGTTCTGAGATAATGGCCTTGCACTGGAATTGAATAGAGTCTGGGGAAGATAAGCACTAACTACCTTAATGGGCATCTAGCCCCCTACTGTGATTGCCCGCAAAGGAAAACAGCATCCCAAGCTCAGCTCAGAACCGTGGCAATTCTCAGTTGAACAGCTCGGCTGCCCTCCTTTCTTCGTTTTTTTGTTTGTGTACGTTGTTGTTGTTGTTTGCTTTTGTTTCTGCTGCTGTTTTGTAGAGATGGGGTCTCAACATGTTGCCCAGGCTGATCTTGAACTCCTGGTCTCAAACAATCCTCCCATCTCAGCTTCCCAAACTGCTGGGATTGCAGATGTGAACCACTGTGCAGGGCTATCTTTTAGTTTTTTTTGAGACAGGGTCTCACTGTCCAGCTCACTGCAGCCAGAAACTCCTGGGCTCAAGCCATCCTCCTGCCTCAACCTCTCCAGTAGCTGAGACTACAGGTGCACACCATCACGCCTGGCTATTGTTTTTTTGTTTGTTTTTGTTTTTGTTTGAGATGGGGTCTCGCTATGTTGCCCAGTCTGCTCTCCAACTCTTGGCCTCCAGTGATCCTCCTGCTTCGGCTTCCCAAAGCACTGGGATTATAGGCATGAGCCACCATGCCCGGCAGTGAAGTATTTTCTATCCTTGAAATGTGTTAGACAAATTCCTGAGGGGAAACCCCACACATTCAATAACACTTTACTTTTTCAACAAAGCTTCCCATGTATTGGAGCCTCATTTTATCCCTCACCCATGAACTTTAAAAGTGGAAAATCATTTTGTTCTTAAAAAGAGGAACAGTCAGGAAAAGGTAGGGCTCTCAAATGATAGTGAGAGCTCAGGGACTCGAACACTTGATGCAACTTGTCGAGCTCAGGCCCAGCCCCACGAGGAGCTGAGTCGGGGCTGGCGTGCTGGCGGGGCGGTCAGAGCTGCAGCCACTGAGGTCACGACTACGGAAAAGCATCTCCTCTTGAGCCGTGGGGGAAGATGGGGCGCTGGGGCGCAGGGGCGCAGCGGGCGCTGGGGACACACCTGCTGGAACTGCGCGCGGGATCCGCCTCACCCCACCTTACTCCGCCTTCTCCTCCCTTTCCTCCGGCATCTCCACCGACAGGATCTGCTCTCCCGGCTCCGGGCCCGGGCTCATGCAGATCCTCACCGAGTGCTCTTCGGGCTCGGCCGGCCCCACCTCCTCTCCCTCCGGCCTCCCAAGGGAGGCAGGCGGTGGAGAGCTCGGTGGAGACCCCGGGGGCTCGGGGGGCGTCCGGGGCGCGGGTGGGTCGGTGGCGGCCTCCTTTGGGGGCGTGTGCTGGTCTGGGGCGGCGGAGCCTTCCTCTCCCTTGACGTCTTGCGAGCTCTTGGCCTGGAATCCAGAAAGGGTGACTCGTGAGGCACAGACTCTGGGAGGGGTCTTGGAAGGGTCTTGGACACCTCCCTGTTCCAGCCTTTTTGGACCCCCAAAGAGGACAGCGGAATACACAGCGGGTGAAATCTAGTGGGTGGGGTGGAGCCGCATTGGGGTTATTTAGGAGAAACAAAATACATTATGGGGAAGTGTACAGATTAAAAGTCCCGGTTGGATTTCGTGGAAAGTCTTGGGATGTCTTAGATCTAGGCTGTGGGGCTGGAAGCTGGGATGAGGCTGTTGTTTCAAGTTCAGGGCCCCTCCCCCGAGCTATTGAAGCAAGCCAGGCAGTGACTCTGAGGGAGTACCAGCAAGGCCTCTGCAAAGGCTGAACCAACCATCTGTTACCAGGGGTGGGCACTCCTGGAGTGGATGAGAAAAACTCCAAGCAAACAGGGTAAAAAGTGATGAAGGGAGAGGCTGCTGGGGCTGGGCCCCCTTTCTGGGAAGTCTCAAAGGTTGAGATCCTCAGGGATACCCTGGGGCTGGGTACCCCTGCTATTGGGCTGCGCTGACCCCATGTGTGGGGACCTGATGGATACCTCCAGCCTCCAGCCTGTGCTGCCTCCCACAAACGATGGCCATGGTCTTCACATCAGTAGGGGACTGGGTAATTAAATCAAGCCTTTGTGGATACCTGTGGCCCCTCCCACTCTGCCTGACCCCATCTCTGCACGGAAGGAAACTGGAGAGGGAGTAGCCCCCAGAGGAGGCCAGGATGGTCCTCAGCTGCCCAAGACCCGTGTGAAGTGGTGTTTGTGAGTTTCAAGTGAGAGCAGTCAATGTGCTTGTGCAGAGAGACCTGCGCCATTTGCTCAAGTCATAGGATATTGAAGGAAAGGAGGAATGGAGAGGGGGCAGCCAAAATGCTCCAAGAACCCAAGGCCTCTCTTGGGACATGCTTCTCCCTCTGTCTCAGTGTTTCCCTATGTTTTGGTGCCCCTGTCCCACCCTCCCCTGTCCACCCTACACTCTATTTTTTTGTCTTCTTTCTTTCTTTCCTTCTTTCCTTCCTTCCTTCCTTCTTTCCTTCCTTCCTCTCTCTCTCTCTCTCTTTCTTTCTTTCTTAGACGGAGTCTTGCTCTGCTACCCGGGATGGAGTGCAGTGGTGTGATCTCAGCTCACTGCAACCTCTGCCTCCCAGGTTCAAGCGATTCTTCTGCCTCAGCCTCCCGAGTAGCTGGGATTACAGGTGTGTGCCACCATGCCTGGCTAAGGTTTTGTATCTTTAGTAGAGATGGGGTTTTACATGTTGGTTAGGCTGGTCTTGAACTCCTGACCTCAAGTGATCTGCCCACCTTGGCCTCCCAAAGTGCTGGGATGACAGGGGTGAGCCACCTGTGCCCAGCCCACCCTAAACTCTTGACAACACATTTCCAGGGCAGGATGCTTAGATGGTGAGCATCGTGGAACTTCCTGAAGCATGGTGCTATGGCTGGAATCAGCAGCTCATGGGAAGTTAGAAAAGTGCTTTGCTGTGTTCAACATGCTTTTCTAAAAGGCCTCCAAGGTAATCCTGCCTGATCTTTATGACCTCATGAGGCAACCCTCAGTAATCCAAGTCTCGGAAAGCTTGAGGGGCTTCCTGGGTCATGGAGCTAGTGGGTGACAGAGCTGGGATTTGGATTTGTGTCTCTGAATGTCTAGTTAAGAGCTCCCTGTACTCTGCCATTCTGCCCTGGTTGTTCTGATTTGGAAGGGAAGTGCCTTTTAATGGAACACTCATGCAAATTTAATTCCCATCTTAAAGCCCCCTTGCTGAAGAGCTACCACTTAGGAGCCACAAGCCCACCCCAGCTGAAGCTCTTGGTGTACTGGGAGCACCCTTGGAGTTCCTGTCTAGTCAGCCCTCACAGCAGCCAGCACTGAAGACCCCCACTTGCCAGCTCCACCTTGACCTTGACAGTTTGTGAGCCAGGCAATCACATCTTTCCTCAGTCTGGGGCCATTGGTGGCTGTATCTGGAGAATGTCTTGGTACCCCAAATGGCTTTGATGTCACTCACCAGACTTCTACTGTCAAACAACATCTGGATGGGTCTCCTGGACTCTGACACCAGGCTGGATTGAGACTGAGTTCACTGGGCTCCTTTGAACTCTGCTGTGTAGACTGTTAAGCCCAGTCTGCCTAACCCCAGTCCCTCTCCAGATCCCCAGCAGACTTGCTAAAGGACAGCCGTGAACAGACATAATTAATGTAATCATTCCACTTGGTATTCTTGGCTTTGGTCACAGAAAAAAGTCCCAGAACTTATTTTAATGTCCCCCATAGATTTATGGGGGTGGGGACATTTGGCATTTTGCCTGTGTGAGAGGTTTTTACTTTCAAATTTTTATTTTTCATTTTTTGAGACAGGGTCTCACTCTGTCACCCAGGCTGGAGTGCAATGGTGCAATCATAGCTCACTGCAGTCTCGACTTCCTGGGCTCAAGTGATGCTCCCAACTCAGCCTCCCAAGTAGCTAGGACCACAGGCATGTGCCACTAAGCCTGGCTAATTAAAAATAAAAAAAGAAAAAATTTGTAGAGACAAGTTCTCGCTATGTTGCCCAGGCTGGTCTTGAAATCCTGGCCTGAAGAGATCCTCCTGCCTTGGCCTTTCAAAGTGCTGGGATTACAAGTGTGAGCTACCATGCCTGACCCAAATATCTTAAATTGTCACAGACACGGTGTTAAATATGAGGACACACTGTCTTCTGGGGCCGGACATTTGCTTCTCATACCCTCTCCTCTAACCTCTGCAACAGTATCAAGACTGCCTTTTAGAGATCCTGCTCCCAGCCTACTCTCAGTCCAGGGGCGGGTATGTGACCCAGGCCTCTTTAGAGTACCATAGTGCCCTGGCCACACCGAATGGCTCAAGAATTGGCATGTGACCCAATTCTGTCCAATGACAGTGAGTCCTGGGACTTTTGCTAGAATCCCTGGGAAAGAGGTGCTTTCTTTCTGTTGGAGTTGCTATGCCAGGGGGATGTCATCCTAGATAGAACTCTTGAGAACCTGTCTGGAGATAAAACCATCACTGAATAAAGCAGAGATGACACAATGGGAAAACTCGTCCTGTTGGCATCTTTCGGGCTTTTGGATCCAGGCTTGCCTGAACTTTTCAATTACGTGACCCCTAATTCCCGTTTTTCTCAAGCTAATTTGAGCTTGCACTCTGTCACTGGTAACCAAATGAGCCCTGACTGATAGAAAAAGGAGGGGGAAGACCCTAAAACTAAATGTGTGGCCCACTCTTGGAGACCCCTTGGCCTTCTCCCTGACACATATTGAAATGGACGAGGTGGCTGGGTTCCCAACCACATTACCTGTTCCACCAACTCTTGCTGCTTTGCAGCCGCCTCCAGCACAGCCAGTTCTTTGAGCCGGGCCCGGAGGTGAGCAAGTCTGCCGCCTTTTGCCCCCTTGCCACCCATCTTTCCTGTCATAGCGAGGGCAGCGTTGAAGAGCTTTGGGGTGCCCGCCCGGGGTGGAAGGATCAGCACGCTCTTCTCCTCCTTGGGCTTATTGTTGTTTCTCAGCATGCGCCTGGAAGAAAGCAGCATCCATTTACATCACAGACGCACTCTGGGGGAAAAGAAAGACTCGCTTGTGCAGCCTCCTTTAAGCTGGAGCTGTGTAGTGGTGGTGATTTTGGCTGGTGATTGTAGAGACTTTTTTCTGGGCCAAGCGTCGTGTTAAGTACTTTATGCATTGCATCTCACCGAAGGATCAGAGCAACTGTAATGAGGTGGGTCTTACTATCTGTTGTACCTTAGAGATGAGGAAAATGACGCTCAGAGAGGTTGAATAACTTGTCTGAGGTCACACAGCTACGAAATTCTTCTCTTTCCTTCCTTTCTGTCTCTCTCTCTCTCCTCTCTCTTCCGTCTTCTCTCCTCTCTCCTTTCCTCTTCTCTTCCTCTCTCCTTTCCTCTTCTCTTCCTCTCTCCTTTCCTCTTCTCTTCCTCTCTCTCTCTCTCTCTCTCTCTGTCTCTGTCTCTCTCTCTCTCACAGGGTCTGGCTCTGTCGCCCAGGCAGGAGTGTAGTGGCGTGATCATGGCTTACTGCAGCCTTGACCTCCATGGCTCAAGCAATCCTCCCACCTGAGTAGCTGGAACTACAGGTATGCACCACCACAATTTTCTATCTTTTTGTAGAGACAGGGTTTTGCCATGTTGCCCAGGCTGGTCTCAAACTCCTGGGCTCAAGCGATCTACCCGCCTTGGCCTCCCAAAGTGTTGAAATTACAGGTGTGAGGCACCGCACCTGGCCTCTTTCTTTTTTTTTAACCAGCAGAAGAGTTAGGAAATCCTGAAGGACACTTTCACATAGGGAATTGGGAATATGATGCCCAGGTGGAAAAGGAACCAAAGCTCTTTCCTTCTCCTTCTGCTTCACTGTCACCTCCCCCTCGTCACCATCACAATTATCAGCATTTATTGAGTGTCTATATATGCCAGGCCCTCTGCTCCATCCTTTGCAGGCACCCTTCAGTGGCCCCTATTACCCCCTTCCTGGTGTTCACGCCTCTGTGTGGTCCCCTTCCCTTGAGGATGGGTGGGGTATGTGTCTTGCTTTTAAACAATCGAATACAAAAAGGGCTATCACTGGTAGAATATGTCACACAGGATTGTGATCTCTGTCTTGCAAGGGGACTCTCCCTTGCTGACTTTATTTATTTTTTATTTGATTTTTATTTTAAGTAATAGAGACGGGGTCTCCCTATGTTGCTCAGGCTGGTCTTGAACTCCTGGGCTCAAGCAATCCTCCTGCCATGGCCTTGCAAAGTGCTGGGATTACAGGCACGAGCCACAGTGCCTGGCCTCCCTTGATGACTTTGATGTAGGGAGCAGCCAGCTGTGTTGGAGAAGGCCCACATGGCAAGGACCTGAGGCCAGCCACTGGTCAATTGCTAGTGGGAGCTGGGGCCCCAGTCCTACAACCCCAAGGAACTGAATTACACCAACAACCATGTGATCCTGGAAGTGGGTCCTTCCCCCATCCAGACTTGAGATGAGAGCCTGCTCTGGAAGACATCTTGATGACAATCTTGCAGAGGACCTAGCTAAGCCATGTCCGGACTTCTAACCCACAGAAACTGAGATCGCAAATGTGTGATTTTAAACAGCTAAATTTGTGGTAATACTGTTATGCTAATACATACTCTCATTTAAGTCTCACAACAATCCCCATAAGTAGGTCTTATTATTCATCCTCATTTCCAAATGAGGGTATAGAAGTTCAGAGGGGGTGAGTAACTTTCCCAAGGCCACACAGCTAAGAAGCGGCAAAGCTAGAATTCAAACCCACACTTCTGACCCCAGTGCCCCAGATAGTAATGATTACAAAACGACATTACATCATTATCTTCCTGGGCACTGACAAATACCCCTGTGACATGGAAAGGGCTGAGATTATTGTGCCTCTGACAGTTGGGGAAATTGAGGCTCAGAGCAGGGGGAGTGACGTGCCCAAGGTTACCAGGAAGTGGCAGAAGCAGAATTGCCACCCACATCTAATGGCATGTACCACCCTGTTTCTCTAGATAAGGGTAGATTTTTCCATCAAAGAGAGCCCTAGCTTTTTATCGGCAATTTTTCACACTACAAACATGCGGTGAGCAGTTTGTCTCAAGAACAAATGAATTCTGCCTGCAACCAGCGGGCCTAGACAATGAATTGGCAAATTCATTCATCGAGGCTCCAGCAAAACTTGTTTGTTTAAAAATGAGGCCATTACTGGCTGCTTATCTAATCAGAGGCAATGGGTTTAAATTGTGCATGTTGATATTAATTGCCCAAGATTTGCATTTCTAGCTGGAGATCCCCCAGGAGAACACAAACATGATAATTCACCAGACGCCTCTGATATGCGCCAGCTCGGCACTGTCCCCCATGTTATTTGAGTCCATAATTCATGATGTGACAGCCCACAGGAAGGCTGAGGGTGCTGTGAAAATGAACTATCTTTTTCTTTCTAACAAAATAACTATTTATAGGACCTTTGCTGATTGCTAATAGCTGTCTCTGTTTGGAAACATTGAGCTGGCTTCTGGGGCATTTCCAGATTAGGGAAATTTGTCCTCATTTTCTGATGATGTATGCTTCCCTGTAACTGAGATTGAGCAATCAGCCTGGAGCAAGTGACCCACATAACACCTCTTCATCCTCTTTCTTGGAGTGGTCAAGCCGGAGATCTCAGCACTTCACTTCTTTGGGGACCCAGGTCCCCCATCTGCAAAGCAGGGAGCTTGGACAGAATCCCACACGTGGCCCTCACCAACTCAGATGTCCCCGGGACTATGGTTCTCAGACAGTGTATCTCCCCTGATGAGCAGAGCTCATACACAATCCCCTGCCTCTCTGGTCAAGCTGGCCTGGCCAGCAAACAACCACTCTGATGACTCATGGCTGAGACCCCCATTCCCACGCCCCGCCATGTTGCTGTGAGGCCTGTTAGCCCCATTCCTTCGCCTGGCTGCCTCCCACCCACACCTCAGGCTTCTCAGTGTGGACACAGGTGCATAGGCACTGTCAGGAATGGGGGCCTCTGCACGGCTCTTGGGAGGTGCCTTTGGGGTCCCATCTGATTTGCCAAACTCTTGCCTAACCCACCCAGCGGGATGGGTAACAGCTAAAAGCATGGCTTTCCTGAGCTTTGCTCCTCCTGGTGGGGGTGGGGGCAAGAAGAGAGGGTGGGGAGACCTGGTACCAGTTTTCAGTCATAAGCAGTTGAATCAAATGATTTGTAGTAATTATGTCCTATAAGATCTCTGCGAACACTGAATTAGCAAAAACGGAAACATTGTTCCTAGGGGAAATACAAGGCTAGATTCCTACAAATCTCCCATCACAACATTCATCAACCATAATACATAAACTTGGCCAGGCGTGGTGGCTCACACACAGTCCCAGAACACTGGGAGGCCAAGGCGGGAGATTTCTTGAGCCCAGGAGTTCGAGGCTGCAGTGAGCTATGATCGTGTCACTGCACTCCAGCCTGGGTGAAAGAGCACGACCCTGTCTCTAAAATTAATAATAATAAACTTGTCTTATGTGTGTTTCTTTTTAAAGACATTATTATTATTATTATTTTGAGACAGAGTCTCACTTTGTTGCCCAGGCTGCATTACAGTGGTGTGATCTTGGCTCACTGCAACCTCTGCCTCCCAGGGTCAAGCCATTCTCCTGCCTCAGCCTCCCGGGTAGCTGGGATGATAGGTGCCCACGACCACGCCTGGCTAATTTTTGTATTTTTAGTAGAGATGGGGTTTCACCATGTTGGCCAGGCTGATCTTGAACTCCTGACCTCAGGTGATCCGCCCGCCTCAGCCTCCCAAAGTGCTGGGATTACAGGCATGAGCCACTGTGCCGGCTAAAGACATCTTATTAAATATAGATTATTGTTTTATTAACATTGAACGCACAGCCAACAGCACTGTAATTCATGCCTGAATGAAGCTTATCTAACACATATTTTCTGTGTAAGGCACATTGCAGACTTCTTGTGCTTAGGAACATGAGACGGCACTTCAGCGCTATGCTGGGGGGCCATTTTAAACAGTGCAATCGCCAACAAAAAGCACAAAAATGCAAAAAAGAAAAAAAAAGAGTAGCATTAAATGGACCATAAAAAGACACCTCTTCGCAGTACAAGAGCTAAAACCACAAGACAGAACTGGGACTTCGGCGGGGAGCGTGCGCTTGGGGTGACTCATGTATTTTGCTGCTCTGGGCATGTCCTTGAATGACCACAAAAGCCTATTAGTATTGATCTTGGCGTTACGAGTCCATTTCAGTGAGGAGGCGAATTTGCAAATATGGAGTCCATGAATCACAAGGGTCCACTCTACCTCCCTGTCCCTGGGGAGAGGAGGCACTGGCACGCACCACTGATGTGGTGGGGAACGTGGGGAGATTTTCTGGGAGAAATTCAGATAGACTGGGTTTTGGAAGGGCCCAGTGGGTCCCTTGAGAGCAACCAGGTAAGGTGAGTTTGGGGGCAGCTTCCTTCCCCAGGGGACCTCAGTGTCTTGTGTGCATGATGCTTGGACATCAACACTACATCCTTTTACCTCGAAGCTGCCAAAGGGCTCCTGTGAAAACCTAAGGCACTTCAAGTCACTCCTCTGTGTAAAACTCTCCATGGCTCCCATCTTCCTCTGAGGTCCGACCCAATCTCTTCCCCTAGACTCCTCTGATCCCATACCAAGCTATGCTAATTTTCTTGCTGTTGTGCCACCCACACACTAAGCCTGCTCCTCCCCAGGGCCTCTGCACATGCTGTTCCCTCTTCCCAGAATGCTGTACCCAGCCATCAGTCCCCCAGCTCACTCCTTTGCTTTGTGCAGGTCTCGTTGAAATGCCACCTGCTCAGAGCAGCTTCCCCAACCAGCTTATCTCAGGCAGCTCTCCGTCACTTCCCACTCCTCCCGTGGCTTTGTGTTTCCTCATAGCCAGACACATCACATCATCACTCATCTTTCCATTGCCGGTTCCCTGACTAGAATGTGAGTTTTGTTTGGTCCCTCCTGTGTCCCCAGAACTCAGCACTGTGTACTTGATACATCACTGTGCTGTAGGAATGGATGCTGGTGAGTTTCTTCCCTCTATTATGACAGCTCTCTGTGCAGTTTATTTATGGTGTCATTGTATAGAATGAAGGGGAAAATAAGAATGTGTGATACAAGACAAGGAGGAAAACCCAGATATGTGGATTAAAAAGGTTTTACCCAATTGAAAAATTATAGGGTGAATTTGATGGCTACAGAGGACCAATTGCTTATTTATCTGAGAGACAGGGTCTTGCTCTGTCACCCAGGCTGGAGTGCAGTGGCACGATCATAACTCACTGTAACCTTAAATATTTGGGCTGAAATGATCCTCCCGCCTCAGCCTCCTAAAGTGCTGGGATTACAATCATGCACCATTGCGCCCGGCCTGAAGTGATCATTATTAACATGCACTGAGCTCTCTTGTATGACAGGCACCCCACCGGAGACATTCCTGCACACTATTTAATTTTCACAGCAGCAGGCCAGGCACAGTGGCTCACACCTGTAATCCCAGCACTTTGGGAGGCCAAGGCGGGCAGATCGCCTGAGGTCAGGAGTCCCAGACCAGCCTGGTCAACATGGTGAAACCCCGTCTCTACTTAAAATACAAAAATTAGCCGGGTATGGTGGCATGTGCCTGCAGTCCCAGCTATTGGGGTGGCTGAGGCAGGAGAATCGAATTGTTTGAACCCAGGAGGCAGAGGTTACAGTGAGCCAGGATTGCGCCACTGCACTCCAGCCTTGGCGACAAAGCAAGACTCCATCTCAAAAAAACAAAAAAAATTTACAGCAGCAAAGTAGGGGTTATGACCTTTATTTTACATAGGAGACAACTGAGACCAGAAAAGTTAAACAACTTCCTCAAAGTCACACAGCCAGCACCTCACATGGAAGGGATCTGAGCCCCGCCAGCCTCCCAGACCTATTGTGGGGTTCCTGACACACTACGTTGCCTGTCGCTCAATTTGAAACCTGATCTTAAGGGTTTGAAAACAAAAACCGGCTTTTCTAAAAAGAATGACCTGTTCCCCAACAATGCAAAATACAGATGCACAAGGTTATTCGTCGCACCACTGTTTGTAATTGCAAAATTGTGGAAATACCCTAAATGTCCATTTACAGGAATGTTCTGCCACTGTGGAAAGGAATGAGGAAGCTGACTCTGCACTGATAGACAATGATTTCCGGGTTTTGTCGTCGTGTGGAAACAAAGCAAAGTACAAGAATCTACAGCATGCCATATTTTGTGTAAGAAAGAAGAAGAAATAAGAAAATGTTTGGGCTGGGTGTAATCCAGCCCAAATTCTGTAATCCCAGAATTTTGGGAGGCAGAAGTGGGCAGATCACTTGAGGTGAGAAGTTCAAAACAAGCCTGGCCAACACGGCAAAGCCCCATCTCTACTAAAAATACAAAAATTAGCTGGGAATGGTGGCAGATGCCTGTAATCCCAGCTACTCAGGAGGCTGAGGCAGGAGAATCGCCTGAACCCGGAAGGTGGAGGTTGCAGTGAGCCAAGACCTAACCACTGCACTCCAGCCCAGGCTACAGAAAGAGACTTCATCTCAAAAAAAGAAAAAAAGAAAATGTCTGTGGACTTGTCCATTTTCGCAAAAGTAAGCAGAGGAAAGAAAAGGCAGAAATTGATGCGACGAGCCACGTAATAATGGGAGTTGCAGTCAGGGGGCAATGGGGACAGGGAGAGTTGGGACGCTTTTCTGAGTGCCCCATTTTGCAGAGTGTTGACCTTCAGGAACATGTTAATGTTCTACATACTTAAAACAAGAAAAAGTCAACAAAGATCAGGGTGGCAGGAGCCCTAAATGGAATGTAAACTGAAACAAGTGAACCTACCTGTATTTCAAATGAATAAAGTAACCACAGTAAAGGGTAGGGGAGGAAGGGAACGACTCCAGATAACTTTGAACATAACACTTCCATCATATATACTCGGGCTAAACACAAAAGAACTGCATCCAGTACTGAACTCTACCTAGAAGGCTTACTTTTTGTTTTTACAGTGACATGGGCTGGAAATTCTGAAATGAACTTCCCTGTATTGCTCAGTGTTGGAGAAGAGATTTACAAGTATGAAAAGGGAGAATATTAGAATGAATTCTAATATGTGGTGGCAGGGCACGGTGGCTCACACCTGTAATCCCAGCAACTCTGGGAAGCCAAGGCAGGCAGATCACCTGAGGTCAGGAGTTTGAGACCAGTCTAGCCAACATGGTGAAACCCCATCTCTGCTGAAAATACAAAAATTAGCCAGGTGTGGTGGCACACGCCTGTAATTCCAGCAGAGGTTGCAGTGAGCTGAGATGGCGCCACTGCACTCCAGCCTGGGTGACAAGAGTGAAACTCCGTCTCAAAAAAAAAAAACAATGAATTCTGTGGTGCTGGATTGAAATTGTTTTATAGATAATCAGTAGAATAGACAGAAAAATTTAAGTTGGCATATACATGTATATGTGTGTGTATGTATTTTATATATACATAATATATTATATATGTATTTTATATATATATATTTGTACTTATACATCTTGGTGTGTATGTGGGTGTGTTTCTTGGTTCTGTCTGCTGCAGAGGCCTAGTAGCACTCCAGTAGCAATGACTGCTCCTAGGACTCAGATCGTGGTTTCTAAAAACCATCCCCCAGTAAAAGGAATCAAGGCTCCTTGGAGAAATGGCCATTTCCAGGATACTGCAAGGGAAGTACAAGATGAACCAGGGCATCTGGTTGTGGCTTACTGCTCCTTGAGTAAGCAAGGAAGTGCTAAAATATGACAGGGATATCACGAAGGTCACAAATGAGCCACCTTGAAAAAGTGCCCACTGGCCAAACTGGACCAATTTGAGCATCAAAATAATGATTGTTAACAGAGTATTCATGGAATCAAGTAAATCTATGCCTATATACATTGAGAAATGAATAAACAAATGGGAGAGAAGAGAAAGCTCTTCCACACAGCTGACTGCCAGCTAATAATCAAGGAGGGAGTGGAGTTACAAAATTTCCATTTTACAACTATCATAGCAATCTCTTTGTAACTATCAGAGGGAAGAACCATCAAAGGATGCTAAAAGCAGTGGGTAAAAGTTTGACAGGGAACAGGATATCCTCATAGTCTGAAGGTGACTACCCACTAATTACTTAGGAATTAGGTTTAAGGGAAAATAGGTTTACAATACAGAAACCTTAACCAAGTAATCAAAGTAAAAATCATCGATATTGGGAGTAAATGGCATCGTGCGCCTCTCGATACATTTGCTGCAGAAGCGACTCACTTCTGAGTTCTTCCTGCCAAAAATGCACACTCTAATGGTAATCACGAGAAAACATCAGACAAACCCCAACTGAGGGGCATTCTATAAAATAACTGGCCTGTATAGGCTGGGTGCAATGGCTCACGCCTGTAATCCCAGCACTTTGGGAGGCCGAGGGGGGTGGATCACGATGTCAGGAGTTTGAGACCAGCCTGACCAACATGGTGAAACCTCGTCTCTACTAAAAATACAAAAATTAGCCGGGCGTGGTGGTGTGCACCTGTAATCCCAGCTACTCAGGAGGCTGAGGCAGGAGAATTGCTTGAATCCAGGAGGCAGAGGTTGCAGAGAGCCGAGATTGTGCCACAGCACTCCAGCCTGGGTGACAGAGCAAGACTCAGTCTCAAAATAAATAAATAAATAAATAAATAAAATAACTGGCCTATATGCTTAAAAGAAGTCCAAGTCACTAAAGGCTGGAAAAGCCTGAGGAACTATCCCAGATCAAGGAAGACTAAGAATACTCTGCACCTTAATTACAATATGTGATCCTAGACCTGATTCAGGAATGGAAAAGAAGAAAAGGTACAAAGGATACTCTTAAAGAATTAGCAAAATCTGAAGATGGATTGTGAATGAGATAATAGTGTTGTTTCAATACGAAATTTCCTTATTTTAATGAAGGTACTAGGCCAGGCGCAGTGGCTCACACCTGTAATCCCAGCACTTTGGGAGGTCAGAGCAGATCATGTGAGCCCAGGAGTTTGATACCAGCCTAGGCAACATAGTGAGACCCCAGCTCTAGAAAAAAATTTTAAAAATTAGCTGGGAATGGTGGTACGTGCCTATAGTCCCAGCTACATGGGAGGCTGAGGCAGGAGGATCACTTGAACCTAGGAGGTTGAGACTGTAGTGAGTCATGATCACTCCACTGCACTCCAGACTGGGTGACAGAGCAAGATGTCATCTCAAAAAAAAAAAAAAAAAAAAAAAAGATAAAGGTACTGTGGTTATGTAAGAGAAATTCATTGTCCTTAGCAATTTTTTATTAAATGAAAGAAAAGTTACATACCTGGCTTTCTTCCGGAGTAACTTCTGAGATTCAGGATAATGCACCAAAATCTCATTCAGGTCCTTCTTATCCAGGATGAAGAGGTTGGTAAACCCGTGGGCCACCACGTTGGCCGTGCGCCGGTTCCCGCCCCCAACAGCCAGCAAGCTGGGGCAGAGAAGGGAGGAAGGAGACCCTTCAGAGACTGCGGTTTTGGTCACATTCAGATCTTCATTTCCCATGTGTGGAGGACAGTGGTGGCCCCACACAGATGAGAACCTTCCCCCGCCCCCATCCCCGTATACATCAGCAGGTGCCAGTGCTGCATCTACCAAGCCGTAGACACTCGCACTGCCCGCTGGCCGCCTTCTTTCCCAGCCCTTGCCCCAGGCCCCTCACTTTACCCCAGCTGCCTCTGACCTTATTTCTCCAAACACAGATCCAGCTTTCAGTGTCACCAGCACAGATTTCCCATCAGGGCCGCCCAAGACCTGCACTTGCCCTGCCTGGATGATGTACATCTCACGGCCGATCTCCCCCTGAAACAGAGAAGTGACAAGTCCCTCTGTCCATCCCCCAAAGTCACCAGAGAAGCAGCCAGGGCTGGATCCAGAGGCTGGAGGTCCGGCAAGGAGGAACCTAGGCACTGTGGTCCAGCCCTGCCACCACAACTTGGGGTGTTGTGTGGGGGCAGTCACTTCCCTCTCAGGCCTCAGTCTCCCCATCTGTAGACTTGGAGGAGTGACTACCCCATGCCCTCCGTAACTGACAGGGTTGCGGTGGGGGAGTTAGTGATGTCATGGAATGGGAAGTGCCAGCTAACCTGGGAGGTGCAGGTATAATGGAATTCTGCAAATTTCCAGTTAGACTCACTGATGGAGGCAGGGCAAATCAGATAGCAGCTCCCACCATCAAATGATGTCTACACCTGGCACATCTCAGGGGCTCGGGAAGAATTTGCTAACTGCAACAGGAATGGGAACAACAATAACAATAATATGCAACAGGAATGGGAACAACAATAACGATAATATTCAAATTGCCTTTTTTTTTTTTGAGATGGAGTCTCGCTTTGTCGCCCAGGCTGGAGTGCAGTGGCATGATCTCAGCTCACTGCAACCTCTGCCTCCTGGGTTCAAGCAATTCTTGTGCTTCAGCCTCCCAAACAGCTGCGATTACAGGCATCATGCTTCAGCCTCCCGAGTAGCTGGGATTACAAGCATGTGCCACCACGCCCGGCTAAGTTTTGTATTTTTAGAAGAGACAGGGTTTTGCCACGTTGGCCAGGCTGGTCTCGAACTCCTGGCCTCAAGTGATCTGCCTGCCTTAGCCTCCCAAAGTGCTGGGATTACAGGCATGAGCCACTGTGCCCAGCCCCAAATTGCTTTATGCAGTGTACTACTTATCCTCAACAACCCTCGGAGTCGAGATCACTCTTTGCCCAAGAGCTGGGATCTGAACCCAGACAGTCTGGTTCCAGAGTTCATGGTTGTTATGGGTTGAATTATGTACTCCCTCCCAAATTCATATATTGAAATCCTCATCCCCAGCATCTCAGAATGTGACCTTATTTGGGAATAGGGTCATTGCAGATGTAATTCCTAAAGATGAGGTCCTTCTAGACCTAATCCAATATGACTGGTGTCCTAAAAAAAGGGAAATGTGGACACAAAGACAGGCATAGAGACCAGAGGATGTGAGGAGACACAAAAAAAAACTAGATGACCACCTACAAGCTGAGGAGAGAGGCCACCCAGCTTGTGGTGGAGTTGCACAGTGTCCCGCGGCAGCCTGGAAAATGAATACAATGGCCTTAATCCCAAGTTAAACCGAATGCATGCATGAATGAATAGCTTGCTTTGGACTGCAATTAGAAACACCTAGTCTGCCACGCGCCTTCCAATCCTCATGCCTTCACCGGCCCTTGTCCTGGCCAGCTACCTGTGAGTCACATGTGTTTAAAAGGGGAAGAGGAGGTCTACAGAAAATAATAATAATAATAATAATTAAAAAGGGGGCCGGTGCAGTGGCTCATGCCTGTAATCCCAGTACTTTGGGAGGCCGAGGCGGGCACATCACCTGAGGTCAGGAGTTCGAGACCAGCCTAGCCAACATGGCAAAACCCTGTCTTGACTAAAAATAAAAAAATGAGCCAGGCATGGTGGCATATGCCTGTAATCCCAGCTACTTGGGAGGCTGAGGTAGGTGAAATGCTTGAACCCAAGAGGCGGAGGTTGCAGTGAGCCGAGATAGTGCCACTGCACTCCACCCTGGGAGAGAGAGTGGGACTTGGTCTCAAATAAACAAACAAACAAACAAATAAATAAATAAGGGGTGGGGGGAGTGACCAAGGACAGTAACTGTCACACTTTTGACTTATTTGACAAAATTTTCCTGTGCATTTCACACATGCATGACCCCCTTAACAAAAAGGAAGAGAGGTTTGCCTCCATGTTTCTGTTTAGTTTGACAAGAGTGAAAGGGTGAAGGGACCCTCACCTCAGTAACCAGTCCCCGGGGTGTCTCAGACAGATCGCTGCCGAGCAAAACCAGACAGCAGAGGGCGCCCTTCACACGTGCTCACCAAGTGCTCAATTTAATTTGCAATCAGACTCTAGATTCACTTTTTCTCATTTAAAGCAAACTCTGCATCACCCACGAAGACAACAGCAACAGTACTGGCAGCTGCTGTGTGCCAGGAACAATGTTAAGCTCTGTATGCACATCTTATTCAGCCCTCACAACCACCCCATGAGGGAGGTACTATCAACATCCCCCACTTTATCCATAAGATGAGCAGGACTCAGAGAGGGCA
The DNA here is from genome assembly GCF_028858775.2 of Pan troglodytes. NCBI lineage: Eukaryota > Metazoa > Chordata > Mammalia > Primates > Hominidae > Pan > Pan troglodytes. Next base: position 55,904,991 of record NC_072416.2, read on the forward strand.
AGCCACTTGCCCAAGGCTGCACAGCCAGGAAGTGGCTCCAATGTCAGGCAGGCCACTCTATTGCTCCCAAACCCCTCTTTGCCCCTAAGGTTGCAGCTTTAAATTCTCAGGTCTCTGAAGCATACTTCTCCCCTCTTCACCCCGGCTCTCTGCTTCCAGAAATTTCACTGCTGCACAGCATATAACCTGGAGACAGGGACTTTCTTGGGGATGGGGGTTCCCAAGTCTTGCAGAGCCTGCTTGGGTAATGTTTCCCCCCGTATGCTTATTAATGGCTTATTATTAACTTATTAACGGCTCTGTGCAAGAGGACTGAAACCTGGGTTCCTGACCCTTCCCGTCACTCACCAAGTGACCTTGGTCTCACCTTGAACCCCAAGGACAGGGAGCAGAAAGGGCTCTAGACATTGTCAGGCCCCAGGATTCAACTCCAGATGTTTTCTGGGATCAGAGGGTGAAGCTGAGCAGGGAGGGGGTTCTAGGGTGGGGCAGTGGGGAGTGGTGGGGGCTGTGGCATCAGGAAGGGACACGATGTCCCCCTTTGGGGCAACCTTTCCCCCACCCCAGCTGCCTCTTGCCATTTGGGAAAGTGGACCCAGCGCTGGCAGATTTTCTGTTTTCAACCAGAAATCTGAATTTTTATACAAAATCTCCAAATTTTTAAAGGTTGGGGACCAATTCAACATTTTTTAAAAATTAGAAAAAAAAAAACCCACAGAATACCTGTGTGCTGGATCTTATCCAAAGGCCACCAGTTTGCAACCTCTGACCTAAGCCCATCCCTTCTCCTGCCCCATTTTCCTGATGGGAAGATGGAGACCCCAGAAGCAGTTCCAGCTACACAGTCAAGGCCCTGCCTCTCTTCAGGCTCCACAGTTTCCCTTTCTGTAAGGTAGAGTGGGGGGGGGTCTTTGTCCTGGCCCCCATGGTCCTGTGTCAATGGAGCTGAGAAAATGCTTTGCAAAGCCCGAGGCACATGTGTGTTGACTGCATAGAGTCGGCAAAGCCTCCTAATCCGCTCCTGCTCTTGGGTCTGGTCAGGTCACTGCAGCATGAAGCCACAGACGCTCTTCTCCCTCCCCAACAATCTCGCTCTGCCCTGGGCTGGCAGGCACCCCTCCAGCTCAGTTCCTTGAAAGCCAGGGGGATGGTGAACCCCAGATCCCGTGGTGGCTGCCGGGCCAGCTCACCTTCTTGCACACATAGTCGTTGGGCAGGTAGACAACAGAGCGAAGCCTCTTCAGCATGTCAAAGATCATCTGCCGGTCACAGCCCTGTCCCGGTGAGGAAGGGAAAGGAACTTTTTAGAGAAGACTGGGCTTGGAGCCTCCCACAGCCCTGAGCGTGAGGGCACCAAAAGGTGTACCTGAAAGAGTGCAACTTTGCTAACGATGTTGTAGTTCACGTCGATGGCGAGGTCCAGCCGCATCTTGTCTGGAAGCTGCACCATCAGCTCTGACTCATCTGTGAACAAGGCCTGGCAAGGGTCAGAGGCAAGGCCGGGCCCCACCCCAGACATACATATGGGCCAAGTGCCCACCTACCGGCTCACCAGGGCACACCATTGCCCTGCTGCATGGAACCACTCTGGATTTGTAGTGCACCCTCTCTCACCTCCAGGCGTTTGCCAATACCGTTTCCTCTGCCAGGAGCACCCCTGTGCATTTCCCAAACTCCTACTCATTCTTCAGAACCCAGCACTAATATCACCTCCTCCAGGAAGCCTTCCCTGCCTTCCCTTGACATCCTCCACTCAGCTACTATGTTAGTAGCCCCTGCGCTGTTGCAATTATTGGTCACCTGTGTTCCCACTTCCCTGGAAGGACAACATCAGCAAGAACTAAAGTCTCTGGAGCACTTCTATGAGCCAGGCACCTGTTTTTTTTGTTGTTGTTGTTTATGTTTTTGTTGTTGTTGTTGTTTTAGACAGTCTCGCTCTGTCACCCAGGCTGGAGTGCAGTGGCATGATTTTGGTTCACTGCAACCTCCACCTCCCTAGTACAAGTGACCCTCCTGCCTCAGCTTCCCGAGTTGCTGGGACTACAGGTGCCCACCACCACGCTGGCTAATTTTTTGTATTTTTAGTAGAAACGGGGTTTCACCATGTTGGCCAGGCTGGTCTCAAACTCCTGACCTCATTTGATCCACCCACGTGAGCCTCCCAAAGTGCTGGGATTACAGGAGTGAGCCACCGCACCCAGCCAAGCCAGGCACTTTTTAATAGAATGTTTTATAAAGATTATCTTAGTTTTAGTTTTTATTAAAATAAAATTTTTAAAGTACTTTGAACCCTGAAAAGCTAAAAAAAAATTTTTTCTTTTAGAGACAAGGTCTCACTATGTTGCCCAAGTTGGTCTGAAAACTCCTGGGCTCAAGCAATCCACCTGCCTCAGCCTCCCAAAGTGCTGGGATTACAGGCATGAGCCACCGCACGGGTACTTATTTTTACTTTTCTGAGACAGGGTCTTGTTCTGTCACTCAGGCTAGAGTGCAGTGCAGTGGCACAATCACAACTCACTGCAGCCTCAACTTCCTCAGGCTCAAGCGATCCTCCAGCCTCAGCCTCCTGAGTAGCTGGGACTCACAGGGACACACCAACATGCCCAGCTAAATTTTTTGACTTTTTGTAGAGACGGGGTTTTGCCATGTAGCCCAGGCTGGTCTTGAACTCCTGGGCTCAAGTGATCCTCCTGCCTCAGCCTCCCAAAGTGCTGGGATTAACGGCAAAACTATTTTACTAAATCCCCTAAGCAACCCAAGAGGTGCCCTACTATAATATCGACTTTATAGATGAGCAAATGGCAGTGACATGCCCGTAGTCTTGTAGCTCGGGGGATAAACTCAGGACCCCAACCTGGCTGTGGAGCTCTAGAGCTGCCCCAGGAGATCCAGGGCTAAGCCTGCTGCACCCATCATGGGGTGTGCAATGCCCTGAGAGAAAGCGAGGAGAGAGGAGAGAGAGAGGGAAGGAGGGAGAGAGAGGAAGGGAGGGAGGAAGGGACAGAAAGTCCTTCTTCCTTTTTTTTTTTTTCTTTTTTTTCAATTTAAACTGCACTTCGGCCTCACACCTGTAATCCCAGCACTTTGGGAGCCCGAGGCTGGCTAATCACCTGAGGTCAGGAGTCCGAGACCAGCCTGGCCAACATGGTGAAACCTCGTCTCTACTAATAATATAAAAATGAGCCAGGCATGGTGGCACATGCCTGTAATCCCAGCTATTTGGGAGGCTGAGGTAGGAGAATCGCTTGAACCCGGGAGATGGAGGTTGCAGTGAGCCAAGATTGCTCCACTGCACTCCAGCCTGGGTGACAGAACGAGACTCCATGTCAAATAAATAAATAAATAAACAAACACACAAACAAACTACACTTCGCTCTTGGATGGGGATGCATTTCAAGGTAGGTAAAGTGAGGGGGGCAGGCACACAGAAGACAAGCCCCCCGTCTCCAGGGATCTCATGACAGCCCTGCTAGAGGCACTTCAGGGGCCCCACTGGGCACCTCTCACACCAATGTTGGGGACACAGCCAAGACAGGCCCCAGTACTTGGGACCTCAGAGACACAGAGGACGAGGGAGGCGCCCCGAAGGCAGGGCACCGGGCACCAGGCGACAGGAGTTGACTGGGAGCTGGTGGCTGCCAGGGCGTGACCATCTTACCCAGCATGCCTTGCGAGTGCCAGGTGTACTCGTACCAGGTCTTGACGCGGTTCTGCACGGACTTGGGGATCTTGTAGAAGTTCATGTACTTCACCGTGCTGTCCATGCAGCTGCGGTAGTAGGTCTGTCCCGCGGTGGCGGCCCCTACCACATCTCTCATCTGGGGGAAAGGTTATGGGAGGTCAAGGAAGCCACTGGGTCATTGGGGGTGGGCGCTATTCCATGGATTTGGGATGTGTCACTTCACACAGACCACGGGCATGTGCTCCTGGCAGGGCGTTGGGAGGGGGGTAGGCAGATGTCCTCACACAGAGAAAGTTTTACTGACGGGAAGTTCTGCCTCCAGCATGGATGTGGGGAAGAGGAAGGGAGGGAGACTGCCAGCCCCTTGGTGGCCTCAGGTCCCTGGGACCACACCATGGGGGAAAGCTCCTTGGGCTGGGCTGATTCTGGTACAATACAGTTCCTCGGTGACGGCGGCCACGTTGTCTGACTCCATGCTGGAGGAAATAGGAAGCCAGTGTGCTGTTCCTCGGGGCGGGGCCCTTCAAATATAAATTTGAGAACCTCTGACTGTCACCTCATGTCTCGACCAGAATGTAAGATGCTGCCCTGGCACACCAGAAACACCAGGGGTTTCTCCCTCGGTCTCTGCAGAAAACCATTCAGCCCAGTGCACCCAGAGGAACTGACATTTCAAATGATAATGACCTCAGAGAGGGAATAGGGCCGAGTTCACCACCACCCCCTTCACCGCGCAGGGACCAGTGCTCCAGGCTCCTGACTCTCAGTCTAGTGCTCTTTCCCAGGCTTAATCCAAAAGCAACGGGCACAGAGGGTGACATTTCTGGCAACAGTGGGAGGGGGCTCTGCAGTCAGGTGGGGTGGGAAGCTGGGCTGGTGCCCCAATACCTGTCCGATCATCACAGAGAAAGCAAAGACGCCCGTGAAATAATTCAGCAGCTGGAAGACAATTTCAAAGAGTGTCTTGGGGTCAGGCAGCCCCCCGATGGTGATGAGGGTCTTCACAGCAAAGTAGTAACAGCGAATATAACTGGAGAGAGAGGAGAAAGGGAACATGGGTCATCACAGGCCCCACTCTGCCGCCCCTGAGCAGTCTGGCTCAGACGCCTCTGATAGATGCATGTTGTGCAAAAGACAGAAACCCTTTACAGCTCATCTATGCAAGGAAAACCACCTCCTGCACGTGTAGAGCACGTTGCCGTTTGCAGAGCAGGTTCACAAATGCTATCGGGTATGGTTGTGTCTCTAGAGACATGTTGCCATCCCCATTTACAGATGTGGAAACTGAGGCTCCAGGGGATTTCCAGGAAGAGTTGGCAGGAGGCCAGACCAGGGTCTTCCAACTCCTAATGACCGCGCTCCCTCAATTTCCTTCAGTGTTCCTTCAATTTTCAGTCTTTTCATTTGCCATCTGCAGCCATATTGGCTTATGAAAAGCAAAAGCAACATCAAGTTTGGACGGTATCTTGAGGATGACTTTTTCTGACCCACCCCTCCCCGGCCCATCCATTTTCCAGATAGTGAAACTGAGGCCCCCAAAGGGAAAGGGCACACCCATGGTCACTAGTTGGTAAGTACAAGAGCTGGGCGCTGTCTGCTTCTCTGAGATGTCATCCACCAGCAGTAACCCTCTGACGTCGGCTTGTGAACCTTCTGGAAGGGAGGTATGGGGGAGGGTGTCCTACTGTGTGGTAAAAGGCATAGGAAATGCCCCAAGTGCTCTAGTCTGAATGTGTCCCCCGAAATTCAGGCGTTGGAAACTTAATTCCCAATGCAGTGGTGTCAGGAGGTAGGGCCTTCAGGCGCCGTTTAGGCTGCGAGGGCTTTGCCCTCATGAATAGATTAAAGCTGTTACAAAAGGTTCTGGTGGAGGGTTTCCACTTCCTTTGGCCCTTCTGCCTTCTTCCATACGAGGACAGCATTCCTCTCCTCTAGTGGACACTGTGGCCTTCAAGACACTGTCTTGGAAGCAGAGAGCAGCCCTCACCAGATGCCAGCACCTTGATCTTGGACTTCCCAGCTTCCAGCACAGTGAAAAATAAGTTTCTGTTCTTTATAAGTTACCCAGTCTCATGTATTTTACTACAGCAGCTCAAAAGGCATGAAGACACCAAGTTTGTGTGTGATTATCACAGAGCAGCAAGGGTCCCTCTGACACCTGTCCACACCTCAGGCTGAGCCCTCCCCTGGGTCAGCAAAGGTGAGGTCAGAAGGGCCTAGAGACTGGGCAGTCCCTGCCGGCTTTCCTGCAGCAGCTATTTATGCAGTGTCCTAGATAGAACATGGGCTCTGGACCAGGCTGGCTGGGCTCAGCCATTCGGCTCAGCCACCTTCTGGCTGCATAACTTGGACAAATTTCTCTCTCTCTCTCCAAGCCTCAGTTTCCTTCTCCATAAGATGGGGATGGCAATAGAATGTCCCTTACAGAAGACCATGAAGACAAAATGAGGTGCTAGAAGAAGCCTGGCATGTGGTGGACTCTCAGCAAGGGAGCTGTCAAAGCCTTCACAACCACTGTTGCCTGCCCTGGGGAACTGAACAGATTCGCCCATATCCTCAAGAAGCTCGTGGTCCAGTGAGGGGACAGGCAGGTAACGTGCAATGCGTGCAGGAAGGAGGAAGCAGAGGTTGCTGGGGAGTGTGGTAGGGGCTCTGCCTCTGATAGCTGCGGGGCCTTGGGCAGGGCTGCGGGCCGCCCTGCACCTCCACATCACCTGTTGCCTGCAAGTTTCAGAACCCAAAACGGGCCTGTCAAGCCCCCGTCATACTGGTTCTGGCCATCAGAGGGCGCGCGAAGCAGCGTTTAGCGGGACGGAGCAGCACCCCCAACTCTGCAGACCCCTTGGCTGTCTGGGAGCTGGGTGCTTATGCCGCTGGGCCACCAACAGAGAGAGGACATAGGCACAATGTCCACAAAGCTCTGGCTTTACCCCAAACCCTTCCTAGCTGGAGGAATCTTCCAATGACATGCCACATCTTAGGGGCCTCCCTGAAGTCTCCTTGTCCTCCACGCTATTGGGTCTGTGGGGACCCTCTGTGCTTCAGGATGGGCAGAACCGGGGCAGGAGAGCACTGGGGCGGGATGCAGGGCCTAGCATTTGTAGGAGCTCGGGACCCTGAGCCCCTGGCACACAGCAAGCACTCCACAAATGTTCACTTTGTAAAAGTTGTTATTCTTCATGCTATTGGAATTTCTTAAGAATCCTCCTTCATTACTCGTACTCGGTTCACATGTTGGGGTTCCCTGCAGGACGACATTTGGGAAGGAGTATTGCTGCCAAGGAAGCGTGCCCTTCCCACTGCTGGGCAGCTCGAGCTCCTCCCGCAGAGGGCCCTGCAGAAGGAGGTCCCAGACAGCTGTCCCCCTGCCCCACCCCCGCACTGCTCTGCTTACTCTCCCTTCCCTGAGCTGCCCAGTGACGGATGTGCCAGGCTTAGCCCCAGGGAGGAGAGTTCTTAGTTTACTGGGGCACAAGCCCCTTTGAGAATCTAGAGAAAGCCAGCTCTCTTTCCCTAGAAAAGCCAACATATGCTCAAATTTTAGCTCCAATGTCTGGGGGGTTTGTGACCCCCTAAAATCTCTATACCCCAGGTTATTAACTCCTTTCCTGCCATGCTGGCTTCCCCCTAACAATAGCCATAGCTAGGCACAGGGGCCACTGACTCCTGTTCAGGCCCAGGCTAGACATGCTACACATAATTTATTATTTCTCATAAGAAATCTGGATGTAAGTTACCCACATTGTGCTGTGGGAACACTGGGTCTCAGAAAGGGTAAGCTCACAGAGTTCAATTCCATGCAGAAATTGCATTCTCCCCTTTGCATAGAAAGGGGCTTCAAGTCCCCCTCTGCCTCCTTGTGATGGGTTAAATGAATAAGGAAGTGAATGAATGCATGGTTTAGCCAGGGCTCAGGAGCAGGGCTGTGAATGGGAATGGGTAACAGGGCCACTGGTGACGTGGGGAAGCATTAGATCTTGACCCCATCCCTGATATTCTCCACCCCACAGTGGCTCTCAGGGACTCCTCTCCTGCTTGCCTGGGCTGCCCTGGCCTCTGGCACATCTCTTTCGAGACAAGGTCTCACTCTGTCACCCAGGCTGGAGTGCAGCGATCTGGGCTCACTGCAACCTCCACCTCCCAGGTTCCAGAGATCTTCCCATCTCAGCCTCTTGAGTAGCTGGAATTACGAGCTTGCACCACCATGCCCAACTAAGTTTTGTATTTTTTTTGTAGAGGGGGTTTCGCCATATTACCTAGGCTGGTCTCAAACTTGTGAGCTCAAGCAGTCTGCCTGCCTCAGCCTCCAAAAGTGCCGGGATTACAGACATGAGCCACCAAAACCAGCCTGGGACATCTCTGTAAAGGTAAGGTGTGGCTCCCCCTCGGTGCAGAGCTCATGGCAGAAGGCGACGGCCATAGCCATGATGGCTAAGGTTGGGGCATCTATACTGTGAGGGGACGTTCTGAACAATTAACCACTCTACAAAGCCGCCACCCTGGACGCAAGCATCCCACCTGTTCCCACTGGGAGCAAGGGCCTGGGGGTAGACAGCTGGACCACGGGCATTTTGTGTCACTAGTGGGCACAGCCCAGGGTGAGGCGGGCACCCTTCGGTGAGTAACTCCCCGCTGGACCTTTCCTTCTTCCACCTTCTCATCCTCACTATGGCTGACTGAGCGCCCACTGTGCCCAGGCACTGAGGCAGGGGCTCAGAGGCATCTATTCCTCAGTCACCTCTTTAGGGTGGGAGTCCCATTTGCAGCCCCATTTTGCAGGTGAGGGAACTGAGGCCCAGAAAAGAGAAGTGACCTGTCTCCGCTGCCAGGGGGCAGCTCTAGGAGTCACACTTGGGACTACTCATCCCTTGTCCCTCAAGCCTCCGCTCTGACTCTGCAGGCCCAGCCCCAATCCTGTGCGCGTCCCTCCTGCCCACACTGCCCTCCCTCCCCTAGCTCAAGCCACCCGTTGGCCTGGAGGGTTTGCTGCTCTCTCTGACACAGCAGGGCCCCTTGCTGGCTGTCTGCTGCCTGCCCTCACTCCCAGTGCACTCTTCCATCAGCACAAGGGCTGAGCCCTCCCTCTGCTCACTCTCCTGCTTAAGGCTTTTGACAGGGCAGGGGAGAGAGTGTCGCCTTCAACACCATCCAGCCTTAAAATGAGGCGCACACCTGTAACTCTAGCACTTTGGGAGGCCAATCACAGGCAGATAGCTTGAGCTCAGGAAGCCGAGACCAGCCTGGGCCACACGGCAAAACTCCATATATCCAAAAAGTACAAAATTAGCTAGGTGCAGTGGTGTGTGCCTGTGGTCCCAGCTACTCGGGAGACTGAGGTGGGGGGATCACTTGAGCCCATGAGGTGTGGGTTGCAATGAGCCGAGATCATGCTGCTGTACTCCAGTCTGGGCAACAGAGAGCAAGTCCCTGTCTCAAAAAATAGTAACAATAATAATAATAATGGAGGTGGCATATATATGGGAACTCTCTCTACTTTCCAATGGACCTCTCTATAAACTTCAAACCACTTTTAAATAAATTAAGTCTGTTCATTAAAATAATTTTCTAAACTTTTTTTTCTTGCTCTCTGTTGCCCAGGCTGGAGTACAGTGGCGCAATTTTGGCTCACTGCAACCTCCCCCTTCCGGGTTGCAGCGATACTTCTCCTGCTTCAGCCTCCCAAGTAGCTGGGATTATAGGCGTGCATCACCACGCCTGGCTAATTTTTGTATTTTTAGTAGAGATGTGGTTTCGCCATGTCGACTAGGCTGGTCTCAAACTCTTGGCCTCAAGTGATCTGCCCACCTTGGCCTCCCAAAGTGCTGAGATTACAGGCATGAGTCACTGTATCTGGCTAAAAAAATTTTTTTAAATGTTAGTAACTTTTGGTGACTTTTGGTGGAATCAACAGTGCTCATGCCCACCTCCCCCACTCCCTCTGGCCACCAGGTTGGCACTTTTCCTTTTCATCGAGGCAGTTAGGACTCTGTGGCCACGACACCTGGGTTCAAATCCCAGCTCTGTAACTCATGAACCGTGTAACCTTGGGAACTCCCATCTGCTACCTCAGCTGTAAAATGGGGATGGGGCAGTACTATCTGATGTGATGGTTGTGAATTACTGTGTTCAGTGCCTTAAGCAGAGCTGGCACAAAATAGGTATCCTACAAGCATTGCTGCTATTATCATCATCATTGTCACCATCATCACCATTGTAAACCAAAAATAAATTATAAGGTCCCCAACCATCGGAACGGACCCCTCCTCTTGGCCAAGGGCTTTCCCGAGTTACCTGAAAATCTAATTCAGGCCATGAAGGAAGAGGGGGTCGGACACGCCTCATTGTACCCCTCCAGCGTTAACATCAACACAGACCTTAAGTCTGGTAAGAAACATCACAGTCTCTTTTCTCTAAAGCCCGCTATTTAGAGGCTTCATCTGCATGAAAATACCCAGGTCACCACAACCCCTTATCATAACCCAGACATTTCTTTCTACTGATAACTCTTTCAACCAATTGCCAAGCAGGGAATTTTTATTTATTATTGTTATTTTTATTTTGAGACAGAGTCTTGCTCTGTCACCCAGGCTGGAGTGTAATGGTGCAATTTCATCTCACCACAACCTCCACCTCCCGGGTTCAAGTGATTCTTGTGCCTCAGCCTCCCGAGTAACTGAGACTACAGGCGCTGCCACCCTGCCTGGCTAATTTTTGTATTTTTAGTACAGATGGGATTTCGCTGTGTTGGCCAGGCTGGTCTCGAACTCCTGACCTCAAGTGATCTGCCCGCCTCAGCCTCCCAAAGTGTTGGGATTACAGGCGTGAGCCACCAAGCCCGGCCTTTTTTTTTTTTTTTTTTTCCCCAAGCAGAGACTTTTTAAATCTACCTATGACCTGGAAGCCACTCCTCCCTTTGAGTTGTCCCACCCTTCCAGATCTAACCAATATAAACCTTACATGTATTGACTGATGTATCCTCTCCCCCTAAAATGTATAAAAGCAAGCTGCACCCCAACCACCTTGGGCACATGTCATCAGGAACCCCTGAGGCTGTACCACGGGCGTGTCCTTAACTTTGGCAAAATAAACTTTCTAAATTGATTAAAACTTGTGCCAGATACTTTTTGGTTCACATGTCATCATCATCCCTTTGGCAAGTCTCATAATGGATGGTGGCTCTCTGATTGGCAAGTGGGTCTCATCTCATTTGCCAGCACCTCCATGGTAGCAGTGCCTGGGGAGCTGTGCTGGGGAGTATTCTCTGGCCTCATTCCCTCTTGGCCGTGCCCGGGGAAGCAGGAGTAGATGCACAAATACAGCGTATTTGCACACCCTAATAGACTTTGGATGCAGAAAGGATCCAAGCAAGTCTTGTTAACACCAGTAGCTCCGGCCTGACACATGCAGGTGCTCAGGAAACCTTAGCTTGGGGAAGACGTGGTGACCTGGCTCTTTTTCTATTTTTATTTTTTGAGATGGAGTTTTGCTCTTGTTGTCCAGGCTGGAATGCAATGGCACGATCTCAGCTCATTGCAACCTCCGCCTCCTGGGTTCAAGAGATTCTCCTGCCTCAGCCTTCCCAGTAGCTGGGATTACAGGTGTGCATCACCACACCTAGCTAATTTTTATATTTTTAGTAGAGATGGGGTTTTACCATGTTGGCCAGGCTGGTCTCTAACTCCTGATATCAGGTGATCCGCCTGCCTCGGCCTCCCAAAGTGCTGGGGTTAAAGCTGTGAGCCACCACACCCGGCCCAAGATGTGGCTCTTGAGCCTTGTCATGCCAGTGATTGCTTAGGAGCAAAGTGGCCTTGGCAATACAGCAGCAATAAGACTCCTTCCTGGAGTCTCTGTGCTGCGAATTATAAAGAACAGGAAGGTCACCCAGGCATGGCCCCAGGGGGAGGACTGTGGCTCACCTGTTTCCCACGCCATCGTAAACCCAGTGAGTGGAGCCGAGGCCCTGATAGGCCGATGCCCAGTAATAAAGACAGGAATTCAAATGCAGGCTGTAGAGAAGGTAGGCTGTGGTCCTGATGACCCTGCAGAAGGAACGCAGCGCATGAACACAGCGGCGGAAGGGGGAGGTGAGGGATAGACACCTGGACAGTGAGAGCCAACCCATGGCTGGGCTAGCCCGACTGGATGCTTTGTTGAGATTGCACCAGTTAGGAAGGGTGGTGCTTGAATGGGGCGTTGTCACGACCTGGGGCTAGGATTGGCACAGAGGTAGCAGAGCTGACTGTGCACTGGGGGATGGAGGGGCCAGAGGGGAAATGTGTGTGTGTGGAGGAGCAGGGAGGGACTGATGTGTGCAGAAGAGTTGAGTTGAAGATGGGGCCATGTCGCCCCAGGAGAGATGTGGACAGGAGCCTTGCTCCGTAGCACGGCCTGGCTGGTCTTGCACCTCATGCTCAGACATCTGTGAAACAGCCACCGCCACCTTACACCTGCTCCCATTCTGTTAGAGCTGGCTGGGGGCTCCAGTTCCCTGAGCTGAGGCCAAAATGAGGCCCGGTTCGCTGCAATGCTGGTAAGCCCCTCGTGCCAGCTGATGTGCATCCTCATCACGGTGAGGGGCATCGGATACTCCTGGTTCTCTAAATAACAAACATTTCTCTGGGAAAGAGGAGGCGGGACCAGGAAGATGCCTGGCTTCCAGTGGAGACGGGGCCTGGAGGTCAGTGGGGGTAGACAATGTCTTGCTGTCTGTTCTAGGTGCAAAATTCCTGTGTTGTGTGTGGGTGTGTGCATTGTGTGTGTCATTTGTGTCGTGTGTGCATTGTGTGTTGTGTGTGCACTGCATGTGTTGTGTGTTGTGTGTGTTTGTGTGTGTTTTGTGTTATCTCTGTTGTGTGTGTGTTGTGCACATATGTATGTGTTGTGTGTTGTGTGTGTGCATTGCGTGTTGGGTGTATGTTGAATGTTGTGTGTGCATGTATGTGTGTGTGTTGTGTGTTGTGTGTGTCATGTGTGTTGTGTGTGTCATCTGTGTTGTGTGTGTATTGCGTGTGTTGTGTGTTTGTGAGTGTCATGTGTGTGTGCATGCATGCACATGCAGGGGGAGTCTCACCTGTACACGTAGGCTTTGCTGAGGATGGATTCCAGGCGGCTGTTAAACTCGAAGAAGGCCATGTACTGGAGGGAGAGGAGGGCGTGAGAGCAGCCCACCGGCCATAGGTAGCATGCTGCTCCCACGCCCACGGGCGCCGGGACTCAGGGCTCTTCCTGCAGCCCCCAGGAGGGAACAGGACGGTGAGCATTCAATATCAGAAGTCCTCAGCCCCTTGACGGGTAGGGGCCAGAAACTCCATTTAGGAATCTGAAGAAAGTCATAGCCCATCTTCCCTTGGAAATGACATGTAATCTTGTTCTCACAATTTGCATATAATTTCAGGGGACTCCTGGACCCTCTGAACCCTATCATGAGACTTTTAGGGGTACATGCATCCAGGTTAAAGCTGCTGTTTTTAATGTTTCTTATAAAGAAAACAATTTAATAAAGAGACAGCATCCCTAACACCCCACTCTTATATCCTTCAAAGGTTTATTTATAAGAATAAAAGTATATTAATAACTACTTTTCTTTATTGAGCACCTATTATATGACTGGCATATGCCTTTTTGTTTTGTTTTGTTTTTTCAGAGACAGAGTCTCACTCTGTCACTCAGGCTGGAGTGCAGTGGTGCAATCATAGATAACTGCAGCCTCGAACTTCTGGGCTCAAGCGATTTTTCAGCCTCAGCCTCCTAAGTAGCTGGGACTACAGGCACACATCAACACTCTTGGGTAATTTTTAAATTTTTTGTAGAGACAGGGTCTCACTGTGTTACCCAGGTTGGTCTCACATTTCTAGGCTCAAGTGATCCTCCTGCCTCAGCCTCTTAAAGTGCTGGTATTACAAGCATGAGCCGCCACACCCAGCCAGCACATACATTTATATACATTACCTTATTCCTTATTTACATATGAAGTATGTATTATCATTCTCCTTTGACAGAAATTGGTGCTCAGGGAAGTCCAGTAACTTGTCCAAAGCACACAGCTGGTATGTGAGAGAGTTAGCATTCCAACCCAGGCCAGACTCAGAGCTGCAAGCTCTCTCCTTATGCTATACCACCTCTAGATCTTTGGATTTATTTTTTGATATTTGAAAACAGTATTTATGGAGATTCTCTAAGGGATATTCCAGTTATCATCCATGTGTTCATTCTAATTCCAGCCACAGTTTAAACTGGAGGCAGAAAGAACAGGGGCTTGGATGGCTCACTCAAAGAGTTTTGTCCACTGAACGGTGTTCAATGTTAGGCCTGTGAGTTTTGCCCCCTCACTGGGGCTACCATGTGAACCAAGGTATGGATCTCACCTCTGCGTCTGGGGTGAAACTTGGCCTGTGGACCCAACCTTCCTCACTCTGATGTTTGGCTCTAAAGCAACCTCTGCAGCCCCTGGGAGGCTGGTATGTGTCAAATAAGAATGGTGCCAATTCCACTTTCCCCCTTCCTCTTGGCAGCCAGGAAGCTCAGAGGCAGCTTCCATGCTCGATTCCACATAGGTGTGCTTTCTTCTCATCAGGGCACTTGCACGCCCCCTAGTTTTCTCTGCCCTGTTTCTCTGGGTTGTTCATGTTATTGCATTTGCATTTTTTGTAAATTCCCTCAGTACTGTTTTCAGAAAAAGGCACCAGTCTTCATTTCAGGAGAGAGATGAATGTGATTGGTTGGCCATCAAAATCCATTTGGGGGATCCTGAATGCTCTGAGCGGCTATCCACCCTGATCACGTGACAGGACCATGGCCAGCTGTGGCAGCCAGACCATCCTGGAGACTTTCGCTCTGCCCAGTGAGTGCCAGAAGGAATGGCTGGAATGACACTGAGGCCTGGCCAGTGATGAAACGGGTGTCTGGCTGTGCATTCAAATCCATCCCTGGCACTTCCTTGCTCCTGCGACCTAGGGCAAGTCCCCCAGTCTCTCCAAGCACCAATGTCCCCATCTTTTAGACAGAGACCATCATAAAGCAGAAGATCCCCTCTTGAGAGTCTCTATAATCACTGAGAGCATAAACAGTGGAGACGGATGACCTGCATTCATATCTGGGCTCCACTGCCTCCTGGCTGTGTGACTTTGGGCAAATTAATTAACCTCTCTGTGCCCCAGTCCTTCATTTGTAAAATGCTGGCAATAATACTACCTAACATGCAGCACCACAGAAGCACTAGCAAATTGTAATGAACTTTCCACTAAGACACACGTGGAATAAATGCATCTCCCCTCGGGCCATCCCTTGAGGAACTCCCCTCCCCAGTGCTGCTGGGGGCAGACACGAAGATGCCAGTGTCGGTGCAGAGCAGGGATGAGCTGAAGGCCTGGGGTGGTGGGCCCAGCAGTCCTACCTTTAAACAGCGGGGCAGGCGGAGGAGGGGGTTCACACCGACTTTCAAATAGAGAAAATCCAAGGGCAGGAGGCTGAGCAGGTCCATCTGAAATCCCAATGGGACACCATGGGGGTAAAACGGATGACTCCAGGGTGGAAGGTGAGGGGAGTGAGAGGCGGAGTCTCTCCCTTCCATGGAAAGATGAGGTCAGAATGCCCCAGTAGAGCTTAAAACTAGAGGGCAGAAGGTGTCCCACCAACAAGCCCTTGTTTGGCTTCAAAGCCCGTGTTGCCAGCCCCAAGGGCAGCTTCATTATCCCCGATAGTGGCTGCTGTGCCATACAGTAAGGGGCGGGAGTGGTACAGACACAATGAAAGGTGCCTTCTGGCCAGGCACGGTGGCTTATGCCTGTAATCCCAGCAGTTTGGGAGGCCAAGGCAGGCAGATCACTTGATGTCAGGAGTTCGAGACCAGACTGCCCAACATGGTGAAACCCTCTCTTCTAAAAATACAAAAATTAGCTGGGTGTGGTGACGCACACTTGTAATCCCAGCTACTAGGGAGGCTGAGGCAGGAGGAGTGCTTGAACGAGGAGGCAGAGGTTGCAGTGAGCCAATATCACACCACTGAACTCCAGCCTGGGAGACAGAGTTAGACCCTGTCTCAAAAAAAAAAAAAAAAAAAAAAGAAAAGAAAAGAAAAGAAAAAGAAGAAAGATAACTTCTGGGGGCTACCCAGCCTGTGCTGGTCTCCTGGGGCTTGTGGTTTGGAGGACACTCCCACAGGGACCAGCATCCCTCCGTGTGGCAGAAACCACATCTCATGAACCCCCCAGGCACCAAGGGCCCTCTGAGGCACCCCCTTCTGAAACCCCGCAGATGCTAAAACTTGCATGCCCGGCACACACCTTGAAGCGGCGAGACTTCAGGTAGTTATTTCGCATGTCCTTTTTGTCCGTCTGAAAGAAAGGGAATAATGATGGTGAAATGACCTTACAGCTTAATCTCTGACCCTGTGGAGCAATTGTGAAACTTCCCCAAGAACCCCACCCTCAAACAAGCATAACAGCCCAAGGACCATCTGAGCCTTGGTGAAAGCCTTGAGTTTTATGGGTGGAGAGGCCCGGCCCCCAGGGAGGAGGGATTTGTTCTGGTCACCCAGCTAGATCCTGATTTCTTGGGTGGAAAGCAAGGACATTAAGCTTATCCTTTCTGCCCATTGGTCTTACCTGGACCATTTGCACATCTGTTTACTAAGGAATTGGTAACCACTCTGATCAGGCCAGAAAAGAGGTTCTCCAAGGAAATCTCTTTACTTTTTACTTTACTGTCTTTAAATCTCTCCAAGGAAAATTGTATAGAGGCAAAACCTGAGCTCGTCTGCACACAGCAAAACAGGCACTGCCGGGGTGGAATTTTGGAAAGTGACCCACACTGGGAGACAGGGACTGTGTCTCCTGTTCCTGAGAAGTCACAGTCAGGGCCTCAGTTTCCTCCCTGGTAAGGCAGGGGTGGTGCACGGGGCTGGACCAGAGGCCAGGGTCTCAAATTGGCCCAAGTAGGAGAGCATCAGTGTGTTTTTGCAGGACCCCTGGGAGAAGTCAATTGCCAGTGGATACCTGTGCTGAGCGCCCTGCATGCATCGTTTCAACCAATCCTCATGGCAACACTGCGAGGTGGAAGCTATTACTAGCCCCATTCTACAGATGAGGAAACAGAGGCGATTCAGCTAGTTGTGGTGGAAGTGGGATTCAAACCAGGTACATCCTCACTAAAGACCATTCCCTGGACCACTTCTCTATCTTTGATTCCGTCAAGTGGTCCAGGAACTATTTCACCTGTGAGCAATATCTGATGTGCGTAATTTGAACGTATCAAAGGCATGCAAAATAAACAACCATGCTATTGAACAAGCACAGCAGCCGTTCTTGAGATTTCCTTATTCACTTATTTTGTCATCTATGACAGCATCAGGGGTCAGTGCCCTGAAGGCTCTGGCTGAGCGGTCTGCCCCCGGTCACCCCAACACCACCTGCCTGTGACTCACAATGATGTCCCCGCCTCTGACAAACTGCAGGCGTGTCTGGAACACGGTGATGTCCAGGAAGTAGATGAGGTCGCATAGGTAATCCATCAGCAGCCAGAGGTGGATGTTGTCCGGGGTCTGGTAGGGGAAGGCCCAGCGCACAGGAATCAGCCAACAGTTCCAATTCCAGGCCATCACCACGAAGAACAGCCATAGGACATACATCAGGTCTGTGGGGAAGATGGACGGGGACGCTAGAGCATCAGCCAGGCAAGGCTCTTCACCAGTTGGATCAGGTGGGGTTTTGTTCTTTCTACTCCTTCAACTACTACATGTGGCACTTTTGTAAGAGTGTGTGTGTATGTGTGTGTGTATATATATATACACACACACATACACACACACTCTTACAAAAGTGTGTGTGTGTGTGTATATATATGTATATATATATACACACACACACACACATAAACACACACTCTTACAAAAGTGTGTGTGTGTGTGTATATATATATGTGTATATATATATATATACACACACACACACACACATACACACACACACAACTCTCTGCTTTAGGAGCCAGGCACAGTGGCTCATGTCTGTAATCCCAGCACTTTGGGAGGCCTAGGTGGGAGGATTGCTTGAGCCCAGGAGTTTAAGACCAGCCTGGACAACATAGCAAGACCCCCATCTCTACTTTAAAAAAAAAACAACTATCTGTTTTAAAAATAAATTACTGCTAATCCCTAATAAATCAGAGTACTCTCAGGAGGGACTATGCTGGTATTATAAGATAATAGGCAGCCAACTGGAAAACCCATTTGCTTTTATTCTTCTTTAATTTTTTCCCAAAATGTATTTTCTTCCTCAGTAAATACAGAATAGTAAATAATGCATGAAGGATGGACAGATAAATGGACAGACAGGTGAATGCATGGATGGATGGATGGATGGATGGATGGATGGATGGATGGATGGATGGATGGATAGATGGGTATTCCAGATCATCTGGTTATTTATTTATTTATTTATTTATTTATTTATTTACTTACTATTTTTGTAGAGATGAGGACTCACTATGTTGCCCAGGCTGATCTTGAACTCCTGGGCTCAAGCAATTCTTTCACTACAGCCTCTCACAGTGCTGGGATTACAGGTGTGAGCCAATGTACCCAGCCCACCAGGTTATTTAAAGAATCCAGTGGACACCAGGGTTGAAGTCCTGCCCCCCAAATGTGTGACCTTGAGAAAGTCCCTCTCTGGCACCTGCCCTCTTCTGAGAAATCACAGGAAAAGGTCAGATAAGAAAGGCAGGGAGCCCTCTGTAAACTCTAAAGTGCTATGCACATATGAAGTGGGTTATTTCTGAGGAATATGAAGTGGGCTTAAAGGGAAGCAAGAGGAATTCACATTCCTGCTCTTTTTCTGTTCAGAGCAGGAGCTCTAGGAAAAGGCCAGCACGACCAGAGTGAAAAAGGACTTGGCCAAGAGTCAGGAGTCCTGGGTCCGCACTAACTAGTTGCATCTTTACCCTGGCTGACTTATCTGTGCCTTAGTTTCCTCATCTGTAAGATGGGTGTGATCTTATGTTCCTATTCCGGGGACTTTTGTTGTTGTTTTTAAGACAGAGTCTCACTCTGTCACCTAGGTTGGAATGCAATGGTGTGATCTTGACTCAGTGCAATCTCCACCTCCTGGATTCAAATGATTCTCCTGCTTCAGCCTCTCGAGTAGCTGGGATTACAGGTGTGCAACACCACACCCAGCTAATTTTTGTATCTTTAATAGAGGCAGGGTTTCGTCATGTTAGCCTGGCTGGGTTTGTTTTGAGAATCAGGTAAGAAACTGTGGAATACTTTTGAAAAGTATAAAAGATCATGAACCCAGGTTGTCTGTGGCCTCCCATCCCACCTCTTGAATCCCCGACCCTCTCCCCATCCCGCTCCAACTCTCCTGCTCTCTCATCTTACACAGTGGGAACACCCATTCCCCAGGACTCACTGGTCAGCGGGTCAATGCTCTGGGGAAACTGGTACTTCTTCCAGGGGCGGCGTTTGAGCTTGCAGCAGAGCATGTCGCAATAGTGCTCCTCTTCCACTGGCTTGGCTTCAGCGGGCTTTGTGTCTGGAGCTGGCTCTGGGGCTTTCTTGGCTGGGGCTGTGGGATGACATTGGTGACCATCTGAACCAGCCCTGAGGCCCAGGTAGAGGATGCAGAGAGAAGGGTCCCAACTGCAGACCTTGGATCCAGATCTGAGAGGACCCTGGCACCATTATACAAGCTACTGCAAGCTCTGTGTGCAGAACCCAAGGCACTCTTCTGGAGTGAACTCCACAACCCTCCTCAACAGCAACAGCAACCTGGGTGCCCACCCAGAAATTCTTACCAATTACAGTCTGGAACTGCTTCTCAGAAGCTGCCCCAAATGAGTTGTTTCTGGGCCAGTTGGATGTTTCAGTGTCTGCTTGTGTGTTGTGCTTAGACCCCCTTTGTTCCCTCTGATGGGATGGGGGCATTTTGTACCCAGTGTTCCCAGTACCCATGGCTGGAATGCTGAAGGGCCTAACAAAATCAAGGAAGTATTGCTCCGGGTTTCTGAGAGGGAATCTCAACTCTTTCATCTCTAAAAACAGAGACCAGATGGGATCACAGCCTCCCTGTGCATCTATGATGATACTTTTGGTCTAGGGATTGGCTCTTATAGGTTCAATATGGCTATGTTTTCCAGCTTCAAGACTGGGACATCAGGCTCTGCATGGCCTGTTGTGGGCACCATGATTTCCAAGATACGGCCTTCCTCTGGAAAGATCTAAAAAATCTCCCTGACAAGAGATCATGTGTCTTATTTCCTCCTGATACCTTGAAAGAAAAGAAAAATTCGGAGAGCCTCAATAAGAACTTTCAAGGCACTGACATCTCTGAAAAATAGGACTGCCTAGTTCCAGAGCAGGCTGTGCACACAATCTGAGTGTAAGACCATAAGATACATTTTGGGGTGGCACCACTCACCTACCAGTAGGAAAGGGACAGAAGGGTCAAGGAAGGCACTTGCCCCATGGGAGAGAGGGCCGAGTGCAAGTGGATTGTTGGTCAGAACTTTGATCTTCCCACCCTTGGGTACATATCTCAACCTGTACATATG
Source organism: Pan troglodytes (assembly GCF_028858775.2). Lineage (NCBI taxonomy): Eukaryota > Metazoa > Chordata > Mammalia > Primates > Hominidae > Pan > Pan troglodytes. The sequence goes on from NC_072416.2 coordinate 55,925,221, forward strand.
GATCCCAAATCCAGAGAGTGGGGATCTGGGCTTCTCTCATGGACCTCAACCGTTTCCTGGGGGCACCCTTGCCATGAGTTGACAGGGAACTTTGGAGGCCCCACCCCATCCCCGTCCAGGTAGGCCCCCTCCAGCTCCAGACTCACAGGGCTTGGGGCTCTCCTCATCAGAGGTGACGTCAGGGTCAATGAGTTTCTCCTTCACTTTCTCTGTCCGCTCCTTGAAGAGCTTCACCAGCTCCTGGAGCCGGTCGTTGATGATGGCGCTATTTGTGCTGGCCGTGGAGGCCGCACGGTCCTGGCCGCTGTGGGAACATCACCCAAAGCTGAGCAGGCTGAGCCGGGAGGGACCCGTGCGCCCCCAGGCCAGAGCTGTGCAGCGTCTGTGTCCCACCTTCTGACAGAGCCTGAAGGAGGTAAGTCCTGCCCCCATCTCCTTCTGACATCAGAAACCACAGACCTACTGTAATCGCCTAGAAGGAAATTCAGTCCGGGAATAATGCCCAGGTGTTCTGGCCCAGCTTTTGGAAAATGTACCACGTAGGCTCTGATTCAGATGGGCAGTTCTGGAAAAAGCGTGACTCCACTTGTAATTTAGGAGGAAACTCTTGGAACTCAGTTTAGAGTTCAGCAAAATTGGGCTGTTCATCCCAGTGCAGGGTTCACATGAGATATGTGTCCAGGGGCAGAACAGAGAGGGAGCAGGCCTACTTTTTTAGGCTTAGGATATAACTGGTGGAAAAAGCAGTGCAGATACATTCTATATCCCTTTAACTTACAGGAATTAAAGTTTCTGCACTGTCAGCAAGAGAGAGAGAGAAACAGAGAGAGACAGAGAATGAATGAGTCTGCCTAGCATTCAACTTAGCGTGGCGCGTGTGCCCTGGGTGCGTTGAAGCAGGCCTGTGAATGTGCTTTCTTTCCTCTGAGTGGCCTCACTGAGATCATCTTGCTGAGCTGAATATCTTTTTTATCTTTTTTTTTCATACATTAGGACACAGAAACTGCAGTCGACTTCTCTTTTTGAGCTCAACTGAGGAAGCCGGGCTGGAGAAAACAAGTGTGAGGCTTTTTTTTTTTTTTTTAGATGAAGTTTCACTCTTGTCGCCCAGCTGGAGTGGCAGTGGTATGACCTCGGCTCAGTCAACATTCACCTCCTGGGTTCAAGCAATTCTCCTGCCTCAACCTCCCGAGTAGCTGGGATTACAGGTGCACGCCACCACGCCTGGCTAATTTTTGTAGTTTTAGTAGAGAGGCGGTTTCACCAAGTTGGCCAGGCTGGTCTCAAACTCCCGACCTCAGGTGATCCACCTGCTTCGGCCTCTGAAAGTGCTGGGATTACAGGCGTGAGCCACCGTGCCCGGCCAAGTGTGGGGCTCCTAATGAGAGCTGGCATACCGGTGTGGCGGGGACATGAGCTGCTCCCCTACACTCATTCTCTCCTGTGGTGCACACTCACTGGGATATAGCCACCCAGCCAGGGACCACGTGCCAGGCTCTCACTATTGGAATGTGAGCTCTCAGACACAATACATGCAACTAGGGGCCTCCTTGCTGAAGACAGGCCTGGAGTTCTCCCTTTCTAGTGGTGACCAGTGGGACATGGGAAGGCACATGGATAAAGGGGCAGAGCACTGTCATCTGGGTCCCTAAATGATTGCATGGAGCAGAACCTTCTGCTGACCTGATGCATGCAACTATTGAGATGATGATGGTATATGATACAGTTCCTTAAGCCACTCAGCTTTTGAGGTCCATTTGAGGTCCAGCAGCCTAGCCTGCCTAGCTAATACATGGGTCTCCAAGTTGACCTCCTTAAGAGTTTTCAAGAACAGGTTTTCTCATTATACCTCATTTCTGCCTTTGTTTCTGATATTAAACCCTACCCCTACCCTATCTCATAAAATGTGAGTCCACTGCATGCTGCAGTGGGCAACTGGACTGAGGGTGGGGTTGGGGCTTCTTCTTGCTTATCTTTTCTAACTTTCCACAGCTCTGTTACACATAAACTGCATAAAATTGTGAATAGAAAAAAAGACTGGAAGGAAGAAGGAAAGCCTACTGTCTCCTGTGGCTCATCCAGGAGTCATGACTCCTACAGCCAAGGACTGTAATTGGAGATTCCAGGCAGAGCCCAGGGCCGGGGTATTCGCCATCCACCAGAGCTTCTCAGATCGTTCGGGAAGAAACCTCCCACTGGCCCAGCCCTGGGGACAGTTCGATCTCAGAGACCCAGGTCCCAATGCCATCACAGTGGTTTCTTTCTCTCTTTTTCTTTTTTTTTTTTTTTTGAGATGAGGTATTGCTCTTGTCACCCAGGCTGGAGTGCAGAGGTGTGATCTCAGCTCACTGCAACCTCTACCTCCCAGGTTCAAGTGATTCTCCTGTCTCAGCCTCCCAGGTAGCTGGGATTACAGGCACGTGCCACCACGCCCGGCTAATTTTTGTATTTTTATTAGAGACAGGGTTTCACCATATTGGTCAGGCTAGTCTCGAACTCCTGACATCAGGTGATCTGCCCACCCCAGCCTTCCAAAGTGCTGGGATTACAGGCGTGAGCCACCACGCCTGGCCGTCATCATAGTGGTTTCTAAACATTGTTCTGCAGGCCAGCTGCACCACATCCCCTGGGGAGTTTGGAAAATGTGAACTCCCCAGGCCTACTGTCTGCAGCTCTGATCCAGTGCAGCCAGGTAGGGCCAGAGAATCTTTTTTTTTTCTTTTTTCACAAACTCCCCAGGGCAGAACCCACTGGAGATCTTGGTGGTCCTCCCTGTCCCCACTGACCTTTCAGAAGTTCAGCGGCAGGAGCCCTGCAGGCAGCTCCCCTCAGCCTCTCCTTCACAAGGGGACCTCTGCCTAGAGATCCCTCCCTCTCTGAGCACTGCTGGCCGTGGACACAGCTGGGCCCAGAGGTTGAGCCCACTGGATTTTACAGGACTCCTGGGCCAGCCAGAAGCAGCCTGGGCAGGAGACCGATCCTGACTTACTGCTCGGAAGCCACTGGCAAAGTCTGCCTTGCGGTAGAAGGTTCTAAAAGCATCCACACTAGCCCCCCCACATCCCCCACCCTCCCCCTAGTCTTTCAACTTTCTGAGACCCCAGAGGGGTCTCACTCAGTGTCCTTCGGGGTGGTGGGGTCAGACCAGGCAACCACTGGGGACTCTGCTGGTGACAACGCCTTGAGCTCTTCAGCCTCATCATCCTCAGAGGGCAGCTTCTTCCTGCAAAGACACAGATGTGGAAGGGGCCTTCAGCAAAGGCAGAGGCCCCAGGGAGAAGTGTCATGACTTTGATCCCTAAAGATCATCTAGAGCCAATTCCTAGATAGAGGATGGGGGGCGGAGCATGAACTTCTGAGTCCTCATTTGCCTGGAGGGAGGGAAAACGGCAGAAGAGAGGGGCATAGCCACTCTCTAGACCTCAGTCTTCCCATCTGTTAAATGGCTTGGCCTAAAGGTAACAGCATTGGTATTGCACCCCAGTCCTGCCTCTTACCTGTGTGTGGCCTCAGCAAATTACCAAAACATGCTGAGTTACCTCAGTTTCCCCCTCTGTAAAATGGGATTAAATCTACCCAAGTAAATGAGATACTTATCACTTAGTTCTCAGTTTCAACTTCCTTCCCCTCTCCTGCTCCCTGTCTAAAGTCACCCACCTCAATCCCCTCTACTCTCTATCACACCACCTTTTCAGCTATCAGAGAAGCCATGGAATCCAGTCTCCACCTTACCGTGTGACCTTAGGTAAGTCCCATCCCCTCCTGAGCCCCAGGCTCCCTATCTGAAGAATGAGGACTAAATGATCCTGGGGTCCTCCATCAGTCAGGAAGTCCAAGTCTGCCATGGAGTACCTCATTCTTGAGCCATTAGTGTCTTGGCTTATGGTGTCTAGATCTGAAATCCACCTGAATTTCAGAGACAAGAAGGTTCTTGCCCAACCTGCCTCTGGCCTGACATCAGCAGGTTGGAGCCTGGGTGTCTGACTTGGTGGAAGAGGTGATTTTGACACTATTTTATGTTGGTATCTTAGGGGCTAACTCTCTGGATTTTCCCACCCTCTGTCCCAGCAGTGAGAATGAATTGGTTTACTGAGAAACGCAAAAGCCTGGGAAAGAGGAAAAAAGATCAAGAGAGAGAAATTCCTTAATACCACCAAGAAACCAAGCTCCAGTGTTAGAGAAAGAATCCTCTTTAAGATAGAGTAGAACTAACTGATGTAGAAACACAAAGATTGTGTCTGGAGGACTCCGCCCAGGCCAATATCTACCAATAGGAAGAGCATTTCATATGTCCATGAATGAAGTCCTGGTGGAGAAGAATGGTCATTATTAATGATTTCCATTAGCATTTAAAACACAGAAGGCTGAGTGTTAGCACATGAAACCAAGAGTCTGGGGACATGGGTATGCATGTCACACATGAAAGCACATCAGGATGAGCATCAGATCAGTCAGTAGCATGAAGATGAGAGTTTAGGACTTGACGTGGTTTTGGCTCTGTGACCGCACCAAATCTCTTGTTGAATTGTAATCCCCAGTGTTGGCGGTGGGGCTTGGTGGAGGTGATTAGATCATGGGGGCAGAGTTCTCATAATGGTTTAGCATCATCCCCCCTTGGTACTGTATAGTGAGTGAATTCTCATGAAATCTGATTGTTTAAAAGTGTGTAGCACCTCCCCACTCTCTCTCAGTCCTGCTCCTGCCATGTGAGAGCCTGTTTCTTTTGCCTTCCACCATGAGTACAAGCTCCCTGAGGCCTCCCCAGAAGTAGATACTGCCATGCTGCCTGTACAGTCTGTGGAACAATGACCCAATTAAATCTCTTTTCTTTATTTTTTAGTATTTTATTTATTTATTCATTTGAGATGGAGTCTTGCTCTGTCACCCAGGCTGGAGTGCAGTGGCACGATCTCGGCTCACTGCAACCTCTGTCTCCCAGGTTCAAGCAATTCTCATGCCTCAGCCTCCCAAGTAGCTGGGATTACAGGTGTGCACCACCACACCAGCTAATTTTTTTTCTTTTTTTCGTATTTTTAGTAGAAACAGGGTTTCACCATGTTGGCCAGGCTAGTCTCGATCTCCCAACCTCAGGTGATCCACCTGCCTCAGCCTTCCAAAGTGCTGGGATAACAGACATGAGCCACCGCACCCGGCCTCTCTCTTTTCTTTATAAATTACCCAGTCTCAGGTATTTCTTTACAACAATGCAAGAATAGACTAATAGAGGAATTGAAACTGAGTGTACCAAAAATGGGCATAACATGGTAATACACACAGCTGAATCAGCAAGAGAAGCTTGGCTGTGGGGACATGAAAATAAAATGCAAGTTGGGAGTGGTAGGACTAGAAAATGGTTAGAGGCTGGGCCCCTGCTGTGAAGGCCAGGCTGCAATTGTTACACTCAACAGGGCTCTCCTCAGCCTTGGTGAACACAGGGCAGCCTTGCTTCGGTCTTTAGCTGTGACTCTGTGAAAGTAAAATGGTGGAGCTGACTTCCAGAAAATAGGTCCTGGGACCTTGGTTTCCCAAGGGAAGTTCATGATTACCTTTTTTTTTTTTTTGAGATGGAGTCTTACTCTGTCGCCCTGGCTGGAATGCAGTGGCGCAAGCTCGGCTCACTGCAACCTCCGCCTCCCGGGTTCAAGCAATTCTCCTGCCTCAGCCTCTTGAGTAGCTGAGATTACAGGCAGGTGCCACCATGCCCAACTAATTTCTGTATTTTTAGTAGAGACAGGGTTTCACCATATTGGCCAGGCTGGTCTCGAACTCCTGACCTCAGGTGATCTGCCTACCTCAGCCTCCCAAAGTGCTGGGATTACAGGCATGAGCCACCGCCCCCGGCCATGATTACTTTTTACCAGGGCCTTCATTTCCGTGAGGTTTGATCAGAAATGGAATCCACAGGCAGGGAGCTTCACCTTGGGACCAAGCCTGACAAGGATCTTTAGTGATTAATCTGCAATTCCCAGCAGAAGCTGAAAACTCCAGCCAGTCCCCAAATTCCACCCTTTCCCCAGCTGGAGTGTCAGAGGAGGAGCCTCTGAGAACACACCCTGGGGCCAAGCCCTAAGCTGCCCAAACCTGCTGACATCTGCACATCTTCCCAAGAAGCTCACCTCAGCAGAGGTTCCTACTCCAGCCCCTGAGGGCCAATCAGAGAGCTGGGCAGGAGGACACTGGGGCAGGGGTCACTGAGGCCATCACAGTGCAGACGCAACACTCCACTGGGACCCAAACCTGAGTCTGCCAGGGTTCTAGGCCAGCGCTCTTCCCCAGCCTCATCATCTTGACTCAGGATTGTACCACTAGGATTTCTAGGGGGATCCAGAGGGAGGGATGTGTGACATCCACCTTGATTCCAGAAGGCTCTGAAGTGATCCTGTTGCCTTCTGCCAACTCGCCGAGGATGGCAAAATTCATGGATTCACTTTTTTCACACTGTAATTAACAAGAACAGCCCCACACAAGAAGATTGGGGCCAAAAACCCCATTGCTGGGACCCAAAGTCCGTCCCCCTGTGCCCAGCACAGGGCACTCTCCTGAGCCTAGAAAGTGCACACTGCCGCTGGATGCTGTGGCTCACACCTGTAATCCCAACACTTTGGGAGGCTGAGGCGGGCAGATCACTTGAGGTCAGGAGTTCAAGACCAGCCTGCCCAACATGGTGAAACTTCGTCTCTACTAAAAATACAAAAATTAGCTGGGTGTGGTGGCAGGCACCTATAATCCCAGCTACTTGGGAGGCTGAGGTAGGAGAATGGCTTAAATCAGGGAGGCAGAGGTTGCAGTGAGCTGAGACCATTGCATTCCTGCCTGGGCAACAGGCAACAAGAGCACAATTCCATCTCAAAACAAAACAAAACAAAACAAAATAAAACAAAACAAAACCCACGAAAGTCAAGCTGCCCCAGAGAAGCCAGAATGAGGACCTAAGCTGGCAGCTTCTGGTCCCCCAGCACTGCCTGTGTCTGGCCCTGTGCTCAGTACCTTAGGGTGCAGTAGCTCGTTAAATTCTCACAATTCTAGTAACCAGGTGGTGTTTCTTTCCTCGTCTTACACGGGGAAAATGGAGGCCTAGGGAGGTTAAATGACCTGCCTTAAGACCCACGTCTTACAAGTGGTGCTCTGGGATTCACTCCAAGCCATGGCCTTAAGCTGGAAAGAGGGCCTTGCTCAAGCTCCTCTGTGGCTTTTTGGCTCCCAATGTTCATTCTGTCCCTGCTCACAGTCAGCCCTACCGCCCTCGGCCTCTACAGAGAGGCAGGCCTCAGAACTCTCCCCTCTCAGGGCTGGGCTCAGGCAGAGGTTTCCCACCCTGTTTCTCATAGTCACAGTCAACCTGGCACTTGCTTGTTTATTTGGTTACTTGTTCATTGTCTATCTTGGCCCCTCTAGAATGTCAGCCCCATGAGGGCAAGCCCCTGCCAGGCTTCTTCCTCATGTATCCCCAGCACCCAGGGCAGAGCCCAGCACATACAGATGTTCAGTACATGCTTGCGAATGCATGAATGACAGGGACAAGAGGAGCCTCACAGGCCCAGCTCACAAGCAGAAAGCCAGAGGCTTAAATTCCAGCCACACATGATCTTGGTCCCCTCCCTCCCCTAAATATGCCACCCCCTACCCAGCCCAGCCTGCATTGTTTCCCTGCCCATATAAAGGGAACAGGGGTAAATGGAGAGATGTCTACAAGTGGAGCCATTTCTGGATCCCCTAATGGGCTTTGTACATACTTCAGTGAACTAAACATAAGAACTGATGAAGCTGTGAGCTGTACCCCAAGGCTCAGTGAAACTGTGTCTCTGTTCTCTGTGTTAAGACCTCACAGCCCTCAGTTTGCTACACCTAGCCATCTCCACTCTGAGCCTTCTGACCTCAGCTGAGCAATTACTCAGGAGCTCATGGATGAGAGCAAAAATTAACTAAGAAGAAAGAACCATCTCTACATCCAGCCAGTGCAGAAGAGGCATAGACAGCCTCCTTTAGCTTATAAAGCAGTGTCCTGCCCTTGGCAGTTTGCCTCCAGCTGTACACACAGCCTTCTCCCAGGCACCTGGCTTGAGTTGTCCAAAAGCAGCTCTAACCACTCAGCAACAAATTTATCTGAAGAGATGTAAAAATGTGCACCACCTTGACTAGGAGTGTCACTCTTGAGAAAGGAGCCTAAGGGCAGAGAGCAGAAGACCAAACACGTGATCATGGTGCCATTATGGATAGGGCCCAACAAGAGGGGATTTGTTAAGTTCATTCCGGCACATGGAGCTGGAGGAATACCCAACAGCCATCATAAGTGAGCATTAAGGAGACAGCCCAGCAATATGGAAAAGGGTTCATGGAATGAGACAGCACCGTAAACTGGATCCCTCCTCCAATTAAAACCATTCAAGACCATGGGCCTAACCAAGGCATAGACGAGAATGCAGAGCAGTAAAAACACCATCTTGGGTGGTGGGATTGTAGATGATTATTTTTCTAGTGTTCTGTGGTGTTTCCATTATATTATCTATTATCTTTTTTTTTCTTCAGACAGAGTCTCACTCTGTCACCCAGGCTGGAGTGCAATGGCATGATCTTGACTCACTGCAACCGCTGCCTCCCAGGTTCAAACGATTCTCCTGCCTCAGCCTCCTTAGTAGCTGGGACTATAGGCATGTGCCACCATGCCCAGCTAATTTTTGTATTTTTTAGTAGAGACAGGGTTTTTCCATGTTGGCCAGGCTTGTCTCAAACCCCTGACCTCAGGTGATCCATCTGCCTCTGCCTCCCAAAGTGCTGGGATTACAGGCATGAGCCACTATGCCCAGCCCACATTATATTGTCTAATAATACAATGGGTAGATGACACTGAAAGCACAGGTAACAAAAGCAAAACATAGACAAGTGGGATTATCTCCATCTAAAAAGCTTCTGCATAGAAGGAAACAACAGTGAAAAGAAAGCCTGCAGAATGGGAGAAAATCTTTGAAAATTATATATTTGATAAATAAAAGAAACTCCTACACCTCAATATGAAAACAAACAAACACATTACCTAACTAAAAAATAGGCAAAGAACTCGAATAGACATTTCTCCAAAGAAGACATACAAATGGCTGGCAGGAATATGAAAAGCTACTCAACATCACTAATCGTTGGGTGTATTAGTCCATTTTCACACTGCTATAAAGGACTACCTGAGACTGGATAATTTACAAAGGAAAGAGGTTTAAGTGACTCACAGTTCCGCGTGGCTGGGGAAGCCTCAGGAAACTTACAATCATGGAGGAAGGCAAAGGGGAAGCAAGGCACATCTTACACAGCAGTGAGAGAGAGAGAGAGAGGGAGAGAGGGAAAGAGAGAGAGGGAGAGAGAGAGAGAGAGACTTTTTCTTTTTAATTTATAAGGAAAAGAGGTTTAATTGACTCACAGTACCACAGGCTTAACAGGAAATATAACCGGGAGGCCTCAGGAAACAAACAATCATGGCAGAAGGCAGCTGGAAACAGGTACATCTTCCCATGACAGAGCAGGAGAGAAAGAAAGAGCAAATGCGGAGGGGCCACACAGTTTTAAATGCCAGAAGTGCCACAGTTTTAAACCATTGGATCTCGTGAGAACTCACTGTCATGAGAACAGCATGGGGAAAACCAGCCCCATGATCCATTCACCTCCCACCAGGTCCGTCCCTTGACACATGGGGATTAAAATTCGAGAGGAGATTTGGGTGGGGACACAGAGCCAAACCATATAATCAGAGAAATGCAAATCAAAACCACAATGAGATACCATCTCACACCTGTTAAGATATCCATGATCCAAAAAAAAAAAAAAAAAAAAAAAAAAAAAAAAAAAAAAGAAAATAACAAGCATTGACAAGTATGTAGAGAAATAGGAAAAATGGTATAGTCACTGTGGAAAACAGAATGGTGGTTCCTCAAAATATTATAAATAGGACTGCCATATGATCCAGCAGTCCCTCTTCTGGTTGTTTATCCAAAATAATCAAAATCAGGATCTCGAAGAGATATTTGCACTCCCATGTTCATTGTAACACTATTCACAATGGCCAAGAGATGGAAACATATAAATGTCCATCAACAGATAAATAAAGAAAATGTGGGCTGGGTTGGCAGCTCACACCTGTAATTCCGGCACTTTGGGAGGCTAAGGCAGGTGGATTGCTCGAGCTCAGGAGTTTGAGACCAGCCTTTGGCAACAAACTAAGACCCCATCTCTACAAAAAATAAAAAATTAGCTGGGTGGTGGCACGTGCCTGTAGTCCCAGCTACTCGAGAAGCTGAGAAGGGGAAATGCTTGAGCCCAGGAGGTTGAGGCTGCAGTGGACCAATATCACACCACTGCACTCCAACCTGGGTGACAGAGAGAGATCTTGTCTGAAAGGAAGAAAGCAGGAGAGGGGAGGGAAGGGGAGGGGAAGAGAGGGGAGGGGAGAGAGAGGGGAAGGAGGAGGGGAAGGGGGAGGGGGAAGGAAGGAAGGAAAAAAGAAAAGAAAATAAAAGAAGAAAGAAAAGAAAATGTGGCCTATCCATACAATGGGACATTACTCAGCCTTAAAAAAGGAAGAAAATCCTGTCACATGCTACAGTGTGGATGAATCTTAAGGACATTGTGCCAAGAGAAATAAGCTAGTCCCAAAAAGATAAATACTGCATGATTCCACATATATGAGATATCTAAAGTAGTCAAGCTCATAGAAACAGAAAGTAGAATGAAAAAGTAGAATGGTAGCTGTCAGGGGCTGGGGTGGGGGTGAAGGGAAGAATGGGGAGTTGCTGTTCAATGAATATAGAGCTTCAGTCATGCAAGACGAAAAATTCTAGAGATGTGCTGTAAATAATGTGCATATAGGTAACAATACTGTACTGTACACTTAAAATTTAAGAGTTTTTTTAAAAAAGACTTGGTAAGTTATAATCATATGCAAGTTTTAATAAATAGCATCCTATCAAAAATGAAATAAAATAAAATGTGGAGGTAGAAATTAATTCTGTAACATTTATTATGTATTACTATATTATTTATTTATTTTAAATTTAAAAAGTTTTTTTTTTATTTTTTGAGACAGAGTCTTGCTCTGTTGCCCAGGCTGCAGTGCAATGGCACAATCTCAGTTCACTGCCACATCCCAGGCTCAAGCAATTGTCATGCCTCAGCCTCCCGAGTAGCTGGGATTACAGGAGTGCGCCACTATGCCTAGCTAATGTTTTTGTATTTTTAGGAAAGACGGGGTTTCGCTATGTTGGCCAGGCTGGTCTTAAACTCCTGGCCTCAAACGATCCACCCACCTCAGCCTCGCAAAGTGCTGGCATTACAGGCAGTAGCCACCGTGCCTCGCTATTACTATATTATTTATTATATTACTCCTTCTAACTTATAGCTGAGGGCATTTGGGACAGGGCCTCCCATGAGAGCTTTTATAAGAGACCTAATTCAGGAGTTAGGAAAACGAGGAAGGGGCATCATAGTCCCACTTCTGACACCAACTCGCTGTGTGATTTTAGTCCAGCTGCTTCTCCCTCTGGCCTCAGTCTCTTCATCTGCCAAATAAACAGGTGGCACAGTGCTGAGAAAAGCCCAAGAGAAGCATAAAAGGTAACCTGTGTGTCCCCGAGGCTGAGCTTGGGACTATGAGGGTGTCTGATTTGGCAGGAGACGGTGGCGGCAACACGGTTGAGGGTGGATTCTCTTCTGCCATGAGGGGGCAGCTATCAGCATCGGTATCTTCCACCTGCACTTCTGGGTGCTGTTTCGTGGCAGGCACTGGGGGAGAGGAAGGAGAGGAGAAAGTCAGAGAGAGACAAAAGCCGGGTCCCAGGAGTCCGGCTGTGTTCTTGAAGAAAACCAGAGAAAGCATGTTTGGAGGGGACTCTGATAGCTTCACTTCCCAATGGGGCACACAGAAAAGCTCCATGCAGGGGGTGCAGGAACGTGGTGCCTGGGGTCCTCTGAGGGTCACAGCCACCAGCCCAGGAGCCACGAAAGAAGCCACAAAGCCACAGAAACCACGGGAGCTCCCCTACACAGCCTGGAGCCCAGCTCTCCTAGCTCTCAAAGCCCAGTTTGGTTTCCCTGCACTTGAGCAAGCTCCAAGAGCTGAGGCAGTGGCAGCCCCCAGAGAGGACACAGGGGAGCCAGAGTCCTGGCGCCTGGCCTAGCACAGCCTGAGTCAGCTGCTTCCCCTCTCTGAGCTTCAGTTTCCCCACCCCAAGTTAGGGTGACCATGCCTTCCCAGGCCTGTGGGGAGGAGCCAGAAGGCACAAGTACTCACATTCTTAAAGATTCTTTTTTTGTTGTTTTTTGAGTCAGAGTCTCGCTCTGTCTCCCAGGCTGGAGTGCAGTGGTGCAATCTCAGTTCACCCCAAGCTCCTTCTCCTGGGTTCATGCCATTCTCCTGCCTCAGCCTCCCGAGTAGCTGGGACTACAGGCTCCCGCCACCACGCCCGGCTAGTTTTTGTTTTGTTTTGTTTTGTTTTTTTGAGACAGAGTCTTGCTCTGTCACCCAGGTTGGAGTGCAGTGGCACAGTCTCGGCTCATTGCAAGCTCCGCCTCCCAGGGTTCATGCCATTCTCCTGCTTCAGCCTCCCAATTAGCTGCGAATACAGGCACCTGCCACCACGCCTGGCTAATTTTTTGTATTTTTAGTAGAGACCGGGTTTCACCGTGTTAGCCAGGATGGTCTCGATCTCCTGACCTTGTGATCCACCTGCCTCGGCCTCCCAAAGTTGCTGGGATTACAGGTGTGAGCCACTGCACCCAGCCAAGTCCTCACATTCTTTTTAAAAATTATTTTGTTTGCTTTTGAGAAGGGGGGGGCGGGTCTCACTCTGTCGCCCAGGCTGGAGTGCAGTGGCACGATTGCAGCTCACTGCAACCTCTGCCTCCTGCAACCTCTGCCTCCCAGGCTCAAGTGATCTTCCCGGCAGCCTCCCAAGTAGCTGGGACCACAGACGCACACCACCATGCTCGGCTAATTTTTGTGTTTGTGTAGAGATGAGGTCTCACCATGTTGCCCAGGCTGGTCTCGAACTCCTGAGCTCAGGTGATCCACCTACCTTGGCCTCCCAAAGTGCTGGGATTACAGGCATGAGCCACTGGGCCCGGCTGGCCTCACATTCTTGAAGAGCATCAAATGGAGACATTTGCAGGGTCCCTCCAATCAAGGGTAACAGACTGTGTAGTGTGTGCTACTCCCTATTTGGATAACTGCTTGGTTATGTCCTTGTTCTTGTACATGCCAGGGGCCCCCAAATTCATCAGCTAGCCTGACTCTGGACCTCTGACAGGCCCTGTACTGTGTCCCACATTCTGAGAATCAGGTCCTCTCCAGGGAGCCTGGACGTGGCCCTACCTTGGGCTCCATCACCCACCTCAGGGACTGCAGGGACAGGTCTGCCCCAAGTCCAAGCTCAGAGGATACTGAGAGGCTGGGATAGTATTCCTCCTTCTCCCCTACACCTAGGGGGGTCTACCCAATAGCAGCTGGGCACAGGTGTGGGCACCAGCAAGGCAGGCAGGGATACACCCCCCAAAAGCGGGAAGCAGGGAGATTTTGAAATAATTATATATGTGCTTTTTGTTTCTTTTTCTTTCTTTTCTTTTCTTTTCTTTTTTTTTTTTTTTTTTTTTTGAGATGGAGTCTCGCTCTGTCGCCTAGGCTGGAGTATAGTGGTGTGATCTCGGCTCACTGCAACCTCTGCCTCCCAGGTTCAAGCCATTCTCCTGCCTCAGACTCCTGAGTAGCTGGGATTACAGGCCCCTGACACCACGCCTGGCTAATTTTTGTATTTTTAGTGGAGACGGGGTTTCACCATGTTGTCCAGGCTGGTCTTGAACTCCTGATCTCAGGTGATCTGCCGGCCTCGGCCTCCCAAAGTGCTGGGATTACAGGCATGAGCCACCGCACCCAGCCGATATGGGCTTTTTTTCAAATGGCCTTTATAAGAAAAGCCGGCACTCTGTTAAATTGCTTACACTTACTCTATAGTTTAATGGAGTGAACCCTAAATCCTCTGGAGAAGAGGATGAGCAGGAATGGAGAAGTTGTTAAAAATGTAAAGGGGGCCAGGCACAGTTGCTCATGCCTGTAATCCCAGCACTTTGGAAGGCTGAGGTGGAAGGATCCCCTAAGTTCAAGAGCAGCCTGAGCAACATAGCAAAACCCCACCTCTACAAAAAAATTCAAAAATCGGCTGGTCACAGTGTTCCAGCTACTTGGGAGGCTGAGGTTGGAGGATAGGTTGAACCTGGGAGGTAGAACCTGCAATGAGTCAAGATCACGCCTACTATACTCCAGCCTCGGCGAAAGAGCGAGACCCTGTCTCACAAAATAATAAAAAATAAAATAAAATGGAAGTAATGTTCTTACTACAGCTTCTCATTACCTTGTCTGTAGCATCTAGAATCATCATGTACTCTAGCACAGCTAGATCAGCCCCCTGTGTCAATGTGTCCCCGGGAACATTTTCCCAAGTGTGGGGCTCCCAGAGACTGGGGAGGACACGAGATGATCTCAGATGGTACAGACAAGGCAAAGGATAACCTAGAATAAGAATGTTACTCCTGGTCGGGCGCAGCAGCTCACGCCTGTAATTCCAGCACTTTGGGAGGCTGAGGCAGGAGGATGACCTGAAGTCAGGAGTTTGAGGCCAGCCTGGCCAACATGGAGAAACTCCATCTCTACTAAAAATACAAAAATTCCCCAGGCCTGGTGGCATGTGCCTATAATCCCAGCTGCTCAGGAGGCTGAGACAGGAGAATGGCGTGAACCCGGGAGGCGGAGCTTGCAGTGAGCTGAGGTCGCGCCACTGCACTTCAGCCTGGGTGGCAAAGCTAGATTCCGTCTCAAAAAAAAAAAAAAAAAAAAAAAAAGCAGCAGTGGTTGCAGTGAGCCAAGATCGCGCCACTGCACTCCAGCCTGGGCAACAGAGCAAGACTCCATCTCAAAAAAAAAAAAAAAAAGTTACACCCTCTTTTAGTGAATACCCAGAGAGGAAGTCTCGGGTCGGTGCTACTGTGGCCTTAGAGCCTCTCTCACACAGCCTAATCCCACTTGTGGCTAACAGAGCAGGCCCAGCTTCGAGCCTGCAGCAGGCCCATCCGTCTCATTAGAAAACAGCAACACCATTGTGTTTTCAGTGTATTTGAGGTTATTTTTATTTATGCCTCTGTTTATGGCAAGCAATGCTGGTTTTCCATTTGAATAGTAATAAAGTTTTCCTATTTAAATATACTTAATTAAATAAAAAAGAGAATCCACTGAAAGAAAAATAGTAAGCAAATAAAATTAGAGTTGAGGCCGGGCACAGTGGCTCATGCCTGTAATCCCAGCACTTTGGGAGGCTGAGGTGGGCAAATCACCTGAGGTCAGGAGTTCAAGACCAGCCTGACCAACATGGCAAAACCCTGTCTCTACTAAAAATACAAAAATTAGCCCGGAAAGGTGGCACACACCTGTGGTCCCAGCTACTCGGGAGGCGGATGTTGCAGTGAGCCGAGATGGTGCCACCGCACTCCAGCCCGAGCAACAGAGCAAGACTCCATTCCCCCCCACCCCAAAAAAAATAGAATTGGTACAGATTTAGCAGTTATCAGGGAGTGGCCTGTGGCGGTGGGAGCTGGGGGATGCTTTGGGGTCTTTTTGTTTTGTTTCCTTTTTCTTTTTTTTTTTAAGCAATTCAGCATCCTCAATGATAGGGGTGGGCTGCTTTGGAGTAGTAGATTCAAGGCTTGCCTACCACAAGATGGAGGCCGGGGTGGCACCCCTTACTGTTGGATGACCTCCATGCCACCTCATCTCCTCTCTGTGCCCACCTCAAGCCAGGGAGAGGAGAGAAGGACAACAGTGGACGTCTTCCCGTGAAATGTTCTGTCCTGCCTGGCTGGACTGATCTCAGAGGCAGCTCTGCACCGTGTCAACCACAAATAAACAAACAAGCCAATCAAAAGGGCAAGCAGGCATGTCTGGCTTGGGTTAAGTCAGAAAGTGACAGGGGTTAGTCCAGGGTGCCAGTATGTTCCTGAACTCTTTGTCATCAGGCAGTGAGCAGTAGCAGCCCAAAGGCCACTACGGGGACCTTGTCACAATCAATGGATCCAGACAGCCCTCCCTCCACCCTAGCCTCTGAGGATGACTATCTGCACCTGGAGCTTCTTTCCTGAAATGGAATTTGCTGAGCAGCAAACTGTCAAGGTCAGTGGGTTCTGTCTGCAATCAGCACCCACATTACTCTTCTATTCCATTTCCCTCCTTTCACTCCCCTCCACTCCGATCCCAGACTCCCTGTCCAAGCCTCTTGGCCTAGAGATCTGAGCAAGTGACTTGTTTAAACTAAGGTGTGAATGATTACCTGTATAAAAACAATGTGCCTAAAGAAAGGAATATATGTTTAACCCAAAGAAATGAATTGCTGGCCAGGCACAGTGGCTTATGCCTGTAATCCCAGCACTTTGGGAGGCCGAGGTGGGCAGATCATTTGATATCAGGAGTTTGAGACCAGCCTGGCCAACATAGCAAAACCCCGTCTCTACTAAAATACAAAAAGTAGTCAGGCGTGATGGCATATGCCTGTAATCCCAGCTACTCGGGAGGCTGAGGCACAAGAATTGCTGGGAGGCAGAGGTTGCAGTGAACTGAGATCATGTCACTGCATTCCAGCCTGGGTGACAGAGAGAGACTCTGTCTCAAAAAACAAAAAAAAGAAAAGAAAGAAAGAGGAAGAGAAAGAGAGAGACAAAAATAAATGAATTGCTAATTGTGGTGGAATTTTAGGCATAAAGAGAAGGGGGCTAAAACCCCTCAAGTCACTACCACAAAGCAGGATGAAGGTGTTGATTGGCAGAGGAAGAGGAGATGGTTTTCCATAAGCAACTAGTGGTCCACACTATGACCACAGCACCCAGGCAGGAAGACAGCCCCAGCCATGCAGAAGCACACGCCACAGATATGAGAATGCTGGGTGGGCAAGATCGGGCTACCTAGTTGGCGGATGGAGCTCCTGGTCTCCTTGGCGAAGCTGGAGTTGGACAAGGTGGTTCTCCGGGAGGTGAGGACAGGGATGCGGGTGATTGGGACGCGGTAGCTGGGCACATTAGGGAGATGCTCTACCAGGTTTTGGAGGGCAGAGGCAGAGGCCACCTGGCCAGGTAGCTGGTCCTGGACTAGGCGATTCAGCTCCATGTTCTGACATGGTGTAGCCATGGTGCTGGGGCCAGAGAGTCTCAGGCAGAGGCGTGACCCTGGGGACTGCAATTAGGAGCACAGAGTTGGGGGAGACAATAGGTGGGGGTCCTCCCACCAGCCTAACACAACCAGCCTGGTGCCTACCTGCATTTTCAGCGGTGCTACCCAAAGCCAGAAGCATCACTCTTGTCCCTGGAGTTCAACGTCTAATGTGTCATCAGGTCATGTGGCTGGCCCACCCAGGAGCACCGAGAGACAGCCCAGGAGGCCCCCAACTTCTCATGCTCCCTCTGCTTACCAACCACCGGCAGCATTTCCCAAAAATATTAGAATCCAATAACCCAGAACTCACAGAATCTCAGATTCTTAAACCCAAGAAACCCAGGACTCGAACATTCTTAGCCTGGTAGAATTTTCCAGTCCAAAGCAGCCCTGGAGGTCAACTAATTTCACTTCCAACCAGAAGCAGTAACTCTTCCTACGGCCCTGGTTCCCCAACTGGGCTGTGCATTGGAATCACCTGGGAAGGTTTGACAATTTCTGTTACCCAGGCCCATTCCCAGAGATTCTGACTTAATGGCTGGGATGAGGCCTGGCAGCAGGAATTTTTAAATCTCCCCAGGTGATTCCAATGGGCTGTCAGGTTTGAGAACCAGGGCTCAAGGCGATTGCCCCTCAAACACAAATGTGCAGACAAATCACCAGGAGATCTTGTTACCATGAGGAGTCTGATTTAGCAGGTCTGGATCGTGGCCCAAGTTACTCATTTCTAACCAGCTCCTGGGTTACGCCAAAGCTGCTGGGTCTAGGTCCATACTTTTGAGTGCAAATGGCTATGCCTCAGCATTTCTCAGAGTGTGGGTCCCAGACCACCTGCTTCCAAATCACCTGGGAAGGGGCAGAACCCACCCCACTGAACCAAGCCTGCACCTGTTTGCTCCTGGTCTTTTTCATCCATGTGGGGACCCAGCCCCAGGCCTGGACTTAGTAGGAATTCCTATAAATATGTGTTGAAGTTAACAGAGAACACTTTTCAAAGACCAAGTAGGGAGCAAGCTCAGGACACCCAGGGTTAGGACACCTGGGTCCAGTCCCATTTCAACCATTCGCTGGCTGGGACACATCCTCGTCCCAATATTGACTCCTCCCTCAGTGCCAGCCACAGTTTGGGGTGCCTTGGACACATTGTCTCCCCTACTCTGCCCAGCAACCTGTGAGCTAGGTACTATTATTGCCCCTTTTTTCTTGATTTGGAAGTCATGGTTCAGAGAGGTCACAGAACTGGCTCTGGGTCACACAGCAAGGAAGAGAGAAAGGAGCCAGGAGTGAAATGCAGGTCTGTGCCTTGACCTCTTGGCCAAATCCGCACACACAGAGCCTCAGTTTTCTCATCTGTAAAATGGCCTGTCTGCCTCACAGAGCGGCTGAAGACCCATTGCGTGGGGAATGTGGAGTGTAAGGCACGTAACACCTGCCGGCCAGGGGTTGGGGCCCGCCTGTCCCGGCTCCAGGGTCCAGCTGTTGCTGGACTCCTTGGGACTCTTTCTCCGCCATTGCTTGAGTTCTCAGGATTGAGGGCAGGGTGGTAAATCACAGCAAAATGTATGTGCTGGGTACAGCTGGAGATCAGGAAAAGCTCATAAAGAGACATGGAGTCCAGGACACTCTGTTAGGAAGTTCTGGTTCCAGTTTTCACTCAGCTATGTGATGTCTGAGCCAAACCCTCACTGGGCGGTAGCCCAAGAGCTGCATCCTCATTGAGCAGAAGTGGCAGGAGAGGCTGGCAGGAGGGACTGGCTGGGAGGGGCTGGTTAGGAGGCGCTGGCAGGGAGAGGCTGGAAGGAAGGAGTTGGCTGGGATCGGGATTTCCCCGGCCCCACTGGGAGTCCTGGGCCTCAGTGAAATTCCTTAGAGCCTTCGAGATGTTATCAGTAGGCTCTGATAATGTGGCCCCAAGACACCAAGGATGGGATTTTCCTGAAGACAGGGTGGCTGAGGGGGCAATGGGGGGAAGGAGATGGAGGGAGAGGAGGAGGGGTTGCCCCTGCACGAAGGCTGCCTCCAGCCTAAAAGGACCTCAGACATTCTTGCGCAACCCATCACCACCACCACCACACCTACCTCCTGAACTGGCAGCCTCGGCCTCAGCCTCAGGCTCCTCCTTGGTCTCCGCCCAGTCCTGGGGCTCCTTTTCAGCCTCCTCTTCAGCCGCCTCCTCGGCCTCCTCCTTGGCCTTCTCTTCAGCCTCCTCTTTGGCCTCCTCCCCAACTTCCTCCCACAGCTTCTGCAGAGAATAAAGTGGAAACGGAAACTGTGACCATCAGCCCCCAGCCCTAGTCTCAGCAGCTCCTGTTAGATCTGCCTTCAGAAGTCCACATGGGCCCAGTTCTGCTTCTTGCCCTGCCCAGCCAGTCAGGTCCTACCAGCCCACCTTCTGGGCATCCCGGGAGTAGCCTACAACCTGTAGAGGGCAGTGCACCCAGGACCTACGGGTCCTAACAGCTGGACGTGTCACCTGTGATGAGGGACACTCTCCTTGCAGCCTGGCACATGGGGGAACAAAGCATCGACAGCACCACTCTTCACAGTGTGCAAGCCCTTTTGGGTCCTCCTACAGGCCCAAGGGAGGCGTCTGTAGCCCCCTCGTACACAGGTGGCCACTGGGACCCAGAGTGGGGAGGCGACTTGCCCCAAGCCAGGCACCCACAGGAGGACTCGAGCCGGGTCCACCCGACTCCCCACCCATGGCCTAGGCCACTATCTGACCCCTGCCAAGAGGGGGCCTCGCAGGACCCGCCACCCTGCTCCCTCTGTCCTGCGGGCATCTTACCAGCCAAAACCCCAACATAAGCAAAGTGGACAAGGTCCCCATCCTTCCACCAATGCCAAGCCAGGCCTCAGAGGTGCCAGTGCCTGGTGCTTCTCATACCTGATCTGAAGCGCTCTGGGGCCGGGTCCCGTCTTCTTCACTCTGGCCCACGCCCACCTGCGACACCGCACAGCTCTCCAGCAGCACCCTGTGACCCAGGGCGGGGTGGGGAGGCAGGATAAAAGGACTGGGTTAGGGGTGTTAAAGGTTTCCCCAGCCCTGCTGAGGGCCACACTCTGTGCCAGGAGCGGAGGGTACAGAGATGCCCAAGAACCAGTCTCAACCTCAGGAGCCTCCAGGGCAGTGTCCTGCTAACAATCGCCCCATCTGAGACATGCACTCAGCAAGGCACTGTGAAGGACATGCCACAACTCTGCTAGGAAGGAGGGCTTCCTAGAGGAGGTGGCCTGTAAGCTGAGCCTCCAGGATGATGATTTTACCACAAAGAATGGCGGGGAGGAAAAGGTTGCCCAGGAAATGGGAACAGCATGTGTGAGAAATGCATGGAGGATGGTTGGAGGAGCTGTCATCTGGGGTCTCCCAGTCTCCAGGCAATCTTGGTGATGGGTAGAGCATGACAAAAGTGAGGCCCAGAGAGGTGAAGTGACCTGGCGAAATCACACAGCAAATTGTCCCAAACCACACAAACCTCAAACCCAGGCCCTGGTTCTTCCCATGCCATGAGATCAGAGCCACTGCAACTGCTGAAGTTTTCATGGGTGCCGGGCCCAGGCAGCAGGCATACATAAGTGATAGGGCCAGGGGTGAGGGTGCAGTGGGCAGGGAGGGCTGTGGCAAATTAGTGAACCCACGTCCATTTGAAGGCAGCAACCCCACTCCGCTGGAAAAGGGGGCCCAGGTGGCCAGATCATTCCATTTTCAAACAGAGCCTGAAATATATCTTTCTAAGGTAAAGTTGTCTGATATTTAGATGCTGATAATTCAAATTAATATATCTTTATTAATATGTAGTAGCCAAAAGAACCCGTCTCCAGGCTAAATTAGATGTCCGTGTGCGACCTCTGGGTTAAAATGATGACTCAGGACCAGGGACTAATGTGATTTTTGTAGTTAGGATTAGTTCCTGCTTCCTAACACCCCCTCCCCACCCCTCAGACTCCTGTCATCCAGGGGCTCACAGAGGATGCTCTGGGGTGTCTGCCACCCAGGAAACTTGAATGCATCATTCTCTACCCAGAGGGCCAAGTCTCAGCCCTCCTGAGCAAGGACGGTGGGGCAGGAAGGTGGAGACGGGATTGTTGCCTAGTCGGTCTGGAGCCAGCCACTTGGCAGCAGAAATCAGTCGGTAATCACATTGCCACAGTGGCTCCTGGGCTGCGTGCCAGGCAGTCTGCATGAAAAGTCTCCCCAGATCCTCCTCCAAATTACCCTGAGAAATCTATAAATGCGGTACACCACAGCAACAAAATCATATGATCATCTCAATAGATGCAGAAAAAGTAATTGACAACATTCAACATCATTCCATGATCAAATCTTTCAACAAATTACATATAGAAGAAATGGACCGCAATACAATAAAGGTCATATATGACAAGCCCGCAGCTGACATCATACCTAATGGTGAAAAGCTGAAAGCTTTTCCTTTAAGATCAAGAACAAGACAAGCATGCCCACCCTCACTAGTTCTTTATTTTTCTTTTTCTTTTTATTTATTTATTTATTTATTTATTTATTTTGAGACAGGGTCTTACTCTGTCACCAAGGCTGGAGTGCAATGGCATGATCATGGCTCACTACAGCCTCAACCTCCCAGGCTCAAGCCATCCTCCTGCTTCAGCCTCCCGAGTAGCTGGGACTACAGGCATGCTCCACCACTCCTGGCTATTTTTGTTTTTGTTTTGTTTGGTTTGGTTTGGTTTGGTATTTTTAGTAGAGACAGGCTCTTGCTACATTGCCCAGGCTGGTCTCAAACTCCTGGGCTCAAGTGATCCTCCCACCTTGGTCTCCCAAAGTGCTAGGATTATAGGTGTGACCCACCACGCCTGGCCCACTCTCACCACTTCTATTCAATGTACTATAAGAGGTCCTGGCTAGAGCAATTAGGCAAGAGGAAGAAATGAAAGGCATCCAAATTGGAAGGGAAGAAATTAAATTGTTCCTCTTTGCAGATAATTTGATCTTATATATAAAAAAAACCCTAAAGATTCCACCAAAAAACTGTTAGAACTGATAAGCCAATTCAGTAAAGTTGCAGGATATAAAATCAACATAGAAAATTCAGTAGCATTTCAATATATTAACAATGAACTATCTGAAAAAGAAATGAAACAACCCAATTTACAATAGCTATAAAATAAAATAAAATGCTTAGGAATAAATTTAATCAAGAAGGTGACAGAACCATATGCTGAAAACTATAAAACATCGATGAAAGAAACTCAAGAAGATGGCTGGATGTGGTGGCTCATGCCTGTAATCTCGGCATTTTGAGAGGCTGAGACGGGAGGATTGCTTGAGTGCAGGAGTTCGAGACCAGCCTGAACAACACGGCAAAATCCCATCTCTATAAGATACAAAAACTAGCTGGGTGTGGTGGTATGTGCCTGTGGTCCAAGCTACTTGGAAGGCTGAGGTGGGAGGATTGCTTGAGCCTGGGAGGTGGAGGCTGCAGTGAGCCATGATTGCACCACTGTACTCCAGCCTGGGCAACAGAGCAAGACCCTGTCTCAAAAAAAAAAAAACCCTACCCACATTGATTGAACACTACTTAAATGTAAAATCTGAAACTATAAAACCAATATATAAAATATAGGGGAAAAACCCTATGATATTGGCCTAAGCAATGATTTTTAAAAATATGAACCCAAGAGCACAGGCAATGAAAGCAAAAATATACAAAATGGGATTACATCAAACTAAAAAACTTCTGCACAGCCAAGGAAACAATCAACGTAGTGAAGAAACACCCTACAGAACGGGAGAAAATACTTGCAAACCGTAAGTCAAATAAGGGGTTAATATCCAAAATATATAAGAAACTCAACTCAATTGTAAGGAAAAAAACTGATTTAAAAAAATGGGCGAAGAATCTGAATACACATTCCTCGATGTCTCAAAAGATGACATACAAATGGCCAACAGGTATATGAAAAGATGCTTAACATCACTAATCATCAGAGAAATGCAAATCAAAACCGCAATGAAATATTAACTTCTCACCTGTTAGAATGGCAATTATCAAAAAAACAAGATAGGCCGGGTGCAGTGGCTCACACCTGTAATCCAAGCACTTTGGGAGGCCGAGGTGGGTGGATCATGAGGTCAGGAGTTCGAGACCAGCCTGGCCAACATTGTGAAACCCTGTCTCTACTAAAAATACAAAAATTAGGCGGGCATGGCAGCACACTTCTGTAATCCCAGCTACTTGGCAGGCTGAGGCAGGAGAATTGCTTGAACCCAGAAGGCGGAGGTTGCAGTGAACTGAGATTGCACCATTGCACTCCAGCTGGGGCGACATAGTGAGACTCTGTCCCCCGCCCCCACCCAAAAAAAGACAAGATAGCAAGTGTTGGTGAGGATGCAGTGGAAAGGGAACACTTACACACTGTTGGTGGGATTGTAAATTAACACAGCCATTATGGAAAAGAATACGGAAGTTCCACCAAAAGTTAAAAATGGAACTACCATATGATTCAGCTGTTGGGTACAGATCCAAGGGAAACGAAAACAGTATGTTGAAGAGGTGTCTGCACTCCCATCATTGCAGCATTAATTTTTTTTTTTCAAGACAGAGTCTCGCTGTGTTGCCCAGGCTGGAGTGCAATGATGCGATCTCAGCTCACTGCAACCTCAGCCTCCCGGGTTCAAGTGAGTCTCCTGCCTCAGCCTCCCGAGTAGCTGGGAGTACAGGCCCATGTTACCACACCCGGCTAATTTTTGTATTTTTAGTACAGGCAGGGTTTCACCATGTTGGCCAGGCTGGTCTTGAACTCCTGACCTCAGGTGATCCACCTGCCTCAGCCTCCCAAGTGTCTATCAACAGATGAGTGGATCAAGGAAATGTCCTATATATACACAATAGAATTCAGCCTTTAAGATGAAGGAAATTTGGTCATTTGTGAACCTTGAGGACATTATGTTAAGTGAAATAAGCTAAACACAGAAAGACACATACCATATGATCTCACTTATATGTGGAGTGTAAAAAAGTTGAACTCACAGAAGGAGAGAATAGAATGGTAGTTACCAGGGGCTGGGGAGGGGTGAGAGGTGGGGAGATAGATGTTGGTTAAAGGGTACAAAGATTCAGCTAGATAGGAAGCATAAATGTGAGAGATCTATTATACAGCCTGTGACTCTAGTTAATAGCAATGTATTTGTAAAAATTGTTAAGAGTAGATCTAAACTGTTCTCACCACAAAAAATGATGAACATATGAGGAAATGTGTATGTTAATTAGCTCAATTTAGCCATTCCACAATGTATACATAATTCAAAACAACAATTATATACAAAAATATATACAATTTATGTCAATTGAAAAAATAATTAGGCTGGGCACGGTGGCTCATGCCTGTAATCCCAGCACTTCGGGAGGCCGAGGCGGGCGGATCACTTGAGGTCAGAAGTTTGAGACCAGCCTGGCCAATTTGGCAAAACCCGCCTCTACTAAAAATACAAAAATTAGCCAGGCACAGTGGTACATGCCTGTAATCCCAGCTACTCGGGAGGCTGAGGCAGGAGAATCGCTTGAACCCAGGAGGCAGAGATTGCAGTGAGCCAGGATCATGCCACTCCACTCCCTGGGCAACAGAGCGAGACTGTCTTTAAAAAAAAAAAAAAAAAAACAAGAAAAGAAAAAATAATTAACTTTTTAAAAGAGCCTAGGAAAAAAAAAACTCAAATCTCACATAACCCTGACAGATCGTAACTGTTACTGCTCACATGCAAGCTGAGAAAACAGAGGCTCAGAGAGTTTCGATGGCCAATCCACGGTCATACCGCCTGTGCAAGGTGGGCCTGGATAAGATACTGCATCACTGACCCCAAGGCCACGTGCTTAATGCTCTATTTCACTGCCCGCCTCTGAGTATTTTGGAGACTGTGCCTTCTACACTAAGGAGAAGTCAGCCTTGCACAAATGGGTTAAAGACAGGTCTCCGGCTGCAAGGGGGATGACTGGATGACTTTCCTGAAATAGATACAGGGTCTGTCTCGGCTCTCTGCCTACAGCACAAGGCTCAGAAAATGAACTGCCCACAGGCCCAGCCAGAGGCTTCCTGGGGTCCTGCTTATTCCAGTATCAGACCAGAAGCCCCTGTATGGCCTTGGGCAAGTCACCTCGAAGCCCTTGGGCTGCCTCTGTCTGCTCATCTGTCAAATGGGCAGGATTTGCCTGGCCTGTGCTGCCTGTCCTATTTGAGTAAGATCAGAAGGGCCAGTGAGAATCTCACAGAAAAGTCAAAAAAAGACTGCCAGATGTTCTGGTGATTCTTCTGGATTCTTCATCACTAAACATTGGGAGCAGCTTTCCTTGTCTGTAATGCCAAGAATCCCAGCTCTACGCTTACTGGCAGGGCCCTGTCTCTGAACCTCAGTTCTCTCATCTGTGAAATGGGATGAGAGAATAATAGAATCTGCCATTCAGGCTGCCTTAGCCGTGAGTGGCATGGAAAAAAATCGTAAGTCAAATGGAGGCCATTATTATTGTTCTTGTCAGTATTATTATTAATCCCAGAGGAGGTGGTGATCTGCAGGGTTATGAAATCACCCACATGGATTGAGAAACCTTTTGCACAAAAATCCCCAGCTATCAAAACACCTAAACAGCCCAGTGGTGGCGCTGTCAGCATCACCAGGGGCTGTCTAGGGGCCATGTTACCAAAGCCGTATGGCCCCTGCTTGACAGGGTGCCCAGTGCCTGCCAAGGCCCCCTCTTGTGCAGCCCAGAAGCAGCAAGCCATCAACTTCCAGAAAGTTCCCAAGTCCCAGGGATTTCCAAGCAAAGGAACAGACAGATTGGCTGAGGTTGGCTTCCTGGAGACACCCTCCGGCTTTCCAAGTTTAAGATCCAGGGAGCAGCAGTGGCAGCCAGCTCTCAAAAGCTTACCCGTCCACTCCTCCTGCCTTGTGCCATCCCGCAGGCCGTGCCCCAACATTAAGGTCCTCACTGTCACCTTCAGCAGACTGTCCACCTGAAATCCCAGCCCCAAAAGCAGGAAGGAGGGGAGCCTCAGGGAGAGGCAGCCACCTACTTGGATCTCTCGGTCGGGACCAGTCAGGATGCCCATGGTGCAGGGGTTCAGCTGGGGGCTGTGGCGTTCATCCCAAGCCTGGGTCGGTGCATGCAAGTGGGAGCCCAGCTCCCGAGCCAGGGTGGCTCCAGTGGCAGAGGAGCCAGCAATCCTTCCTGCTTCTAATCAGATTGAGGAGATGTGCAGGGAACGGCAGAAGCATCCCCAGGGAGGCCAGGTGGAACCAAAAGGCCTCGGTTGCTAGGGAAAGCTGAGCTGTTGCCTGTAGAGACCGGGTCTCTAGGCGACCATCTGCCCGTTACCAGGCCCTAACATCATCTGTAACCTGTGTCTCTGCAAAGCTGGCCAAGAGCATCCTTCCCCAGCCATTGACAGCCCAGTTTTTCTTGCCCTGGGCCTCACACCCTCTGGCCCTGGCCCTGTGATCACCCACTCTGTCACTCCCTTGTCCCTCCCTGGGCCTGGAGCCCAAAAGTTCCCCGAGTTCAAAACTCTGGGTAAACATTTGTATGAAGATGTTCACGCCTGCAGCATCTGCCGGTAACTCTGGATGCATGTGCATTTGTGCAAGGCTGTCATGTGGATGTGTGCAAGTATGTACATGTGTGCCTGTGTGCACACACATGTATGAATATGTATGAATGTGCTGCCTGTGCTTGTGCATATATGAAGCATGTGTGTGGGTATACGTGTGTGCATGCCTGTACATGTAAGTGTGTGCATAACCCACCATGTATGTCTGTGTTGGTGTGCTGGTGCATATGGGTATAGTGCAGATATGTGTGTGTGTGCCCATGTGTACTGCATTCTGAGAACATGTGTATAGATAGTACACATCTGCACATGCATGTATGTGAGCATAGTTGATCACCGGCCTTCAAAGGGTGTCTCAGATCCAGAGCAGTGGCAGATACAGGGGTTTTCCAGCCTGGGTGTTAGGTGTACAAGTTCAGCAAGGCAGCCACTTGTAGCTATACACCCCACACAGAAGCACAGCTCCATAGAAAGCAGAGGGCAAACAAGCTGCTCTAATGAAACCAGGCAGCAGCTAAGTTCCTCATCTTGCTGGGACTGCAGGGTGGCTCAGAAGGCAGAATTAGGACAAGTCAGGAAGGGACAGAAGCCATAGGGAAGCAGGCTTAGTTTTGGTCTAAGAAATAATTTCACAAGTCAGCGGGGCATATGGATGACATGGACAGCCTTTGAGAGGTTGTGAGCTCCCCGTCATTGGAGGTAAGCAAGTAGAGGCTGTGTGGCCTCCTGTCAAGGATGGAAAGAGTCTATGTGAACTGAGTAAGGATGGACTAAAAGCAGCTGACACTGAACAGGCTTCCAGCTCTGAAATCCTGTTTAACTATTTCTGGAACGAAAAGAGGCCACTGGGGGACGAGAACATCAGTGGCCATCGATGGGGCACTTACTCCCCTACAACTTCCATCATCACCGCTGGCCCTGATGACCCCTCTGCAGGAGCCTTTTATTATCCCCCATTTTACAGATGTGGAGGCAGAAGCTCTGAGCGGGTACACCACTTGCCCCGGTCATTTCACTAACAGAAGCAAAGTGGAGTTGGCATTTCTGATGCCAAAGCCTGTGCTCCTAACACTCACAGTGCTATCCTGTCTCAGGCCATGGCCAGAGGGACAGGTCAGGGAGAAAGGACGTGGGTCATGAGGTACCATGGTGGTCAGAGACACAGGGACATAATGCCAGGGGACTGGAGCAAGGAGAGAGTAACTTACTGTCACCTGGCCCACCATAACAGTCTCCTCACTGTTCTCCCTGACTCAATCTTTCTCCAACACAGCTGCCAGATCATGCCACTCTCCTGCTCATGAACCTTCAATGGCTCCCCATTGCCTTTGGGAAAACAAGTTCAAGGCTTTACAACCTGCTTTTGAGGCAGTCCTTCTTTCTTCTTCTTCTTCTTCTTTTTTTTTTTTTAAGTAGAGATGGGGTTTTGCTATGTTGGCTAGGCTGGTCTCGAACTCCTGGGTTCAAGTGATCCACCCGCCTCGGCCTCCCAGAGTGCTGGGATTACAGGCATGAGCCACCACGCCTGGTCGACCTTCCTGAAACACTAACTTGGCTTCTGGGCCCCACACTCTTCTTGTCTCTGCCCTGCTCACTGGTGCCTCCTCCTCAGTCCTTTTTGGTTCCTCATCTCCCCAACCTCTGGTCTTGTCCATGAGCCTCTCCTCTATCCACACTCGCTCCCTGGGCATCTCCTTGAGCCCCACAGCTTTCAATGCCACCTACATGCCCAGAATCCCGATGTCACATCTCCAGCCCCACCTCTCCTGCTCCTAACTCCAGGCACAGGTGTCCAACTGCCTGCTCTTCCCCATGCATATCCCCCTGTCCAGTCATCCTTCCACTCACCCTCCATAGTGTTTCCTGATCTCCAGTGTTTAATTTTTATTTTAACTGAACTCTTCTGTGTGTTTAACGTTGAAATATATGGATGTGGGTGGACGATCGACCATTACTGGGCAGTAGAGCAGAACCCAGGACAGCCCTAGAAGGCATCAAAGGCAACCAAGGTGGGTGGATATGGAGGGGAGGCAGCCTTGACTTTGTGAATAATGGGAGAACTGGGAGCCCACTGCATATGTCCCTGCAGACAACTAACATTTATTTGGTGCCCACTGTGTACCAGGCACTGTTCTAGGCTCTAGGGACATGGCAGTGAAAGCAACAGATAAAAGCCCCAGCCCTCTTGGAGGCTGCATTCTAGTGTGTGGGGAGGGGGGATGTGGAGTGGTGGGTAATATGATTCCCAGGTCATGATGAGCACAGCAGGGGAACCCCAGCTTCTCACAGCCTCTTTGGTCAAAGCCCAGCCTTACACAGCACAGAACAACAGAAAGGAGCTCCCATGACCAGCAGAGTGCCCAGACCCCAGGAGCTCAGCCAACCCCAGCCCCAGGGCCGTTCCCAGACGGGTAAGCAAATGACTTACTCAGTCACCTCCTCCTCTTCCTCCTCCTCCTCCTCTTCCTCTTCCTCCTCCTCATCTTCTTTCTCCTCTTCAATCCGGGACAGCTCTCTGAGTTGGGGTTAGAGGCAGGAGGTAAGCCCACCCGAAGCTGCCCCGCTGAGTCTACCTCCTGCCTCTATTTTCTGTAGGATGTCCCATGACACCTGAGCCCAGACCTGGACTTTCCAACCAAGGCTCAACCTGGGGAGCCCCACCCGAGCAACCCTGAACTCTCTCTGGCAACAAACCCTCTCCTCTGCATGAGGGGACTGTCCCAGCCACTGTGCTGGTGGTGACCCTAGATCAGCCTCTGATCCTCTCTGGGCCTCAGTTTCCCCATCTTAGCTATGTAAGTTATGGGCTTCAGAACCCGAGACCTCCCACTGTCACCAAGCATCTCTAGTAGGAACAAAGATTGCGACATCCCTGTGGAAGGCGACTTGGCAATCATGACCACAATTCCACATTCCCATGACCAATGACCCAGCAATTCCCCTCTAGAAATCTCCTGCAGACGTATTCACACATGTGCAAAGACATGCATACAAGAGTGCCTGATGCAGAATTGTTCATAATAACAAAATTTTGGAACCAACCTAAATGTCCATCAATAGTGAAGAGGTTTAATAAATTATGGTACAGCCATATGATGGAATACTATGCAGCAGTGAAAAATGAAGATGCCCTCTATATCCTGAATGTGGAAAGACCTCAAGGTATATTGTTGAATAAATATAGGAAGGTGCAGATAGGTACATGTGCTATGCCATCTTCTGTACAAAAAGAAAAAAGGAGGGAGATGCGAGCTTGCATGTACCCAGACTGTCTCTGGAGTGGCACATAAGAACCTGGTAGCCGTTCTACCCATGGGAGAAGGATGGCTATATGAAGGCAGGGGGAAGCAGGCTTGGTTCCTGCTCTGTGCCTTTTCATACCTTTGAGATAAGGTACTGCATGCTTGGCACTTTCTCAAACAATAACTAATCTTTTAGGGTCTTCTCAGACTCCCCACCTGGGCATCTTCTCCACAGCTTTGTTCTCTTCTTCATAAGCTGGAACCACCTCTGTACCCTGTGGGCTGGTACTGATATCCTGGTGGGCATCCTCCCAGGGCGGTTCAACCTCCTCTAGGACAAGGTCAGGCTCCACTTGCCCTCCAGGAAGGATGCTGACTGCAGGGAACACAGGAAGAGCCATTTATGGGATGTGCAGGAGAGTGGGCTTGGGCCTCTGAGTCCCAGGGAGCCTGCAGGGAGCCCTGGCTGTCGCCAGCAGTGCCTCAGTGCTTAGTCATGCAGTGGGGAAATGGCACTTTCCATTTTCAGCGGGACCAGATCGGTGTTCCGGTGATAGGTTGAAGCCTGTGCTCATTCACTCTGTCTCCATTATTTTCCCCCCTTCTCCTCTTGAGACAGAGCTTTGATTATGGTTGATCCTGTTTGTTTCTCACGGGGGATTCCTTCTTAAAGGTTTGTGCAGAGGCAGAAACAATGCTTCCAATCACAGCATCACAGGGATGCCAAAAGGCCCAGGTTCAGGGTCCACCTGGCCACATCCAGGTGCAGGTGGACTGGATTGTCCTGGGGGATGCAGAGAGAGCTTGCCTGCTTCCTGCTCTGTAGATGCCACCCCCGGGTGACAGCACGCCCATACATTCGGCATTTGCTTCTGAGAGTCCTTCCCTCCCTCCTGGGCCTAGAGGCTCCGCCTTCCAGGGAAACTCAACTTTCTCATGGAGGTGGTCCCAATTTCAGATGGGAGTCTAATTTTCAACACTTCTTCAAGTATCCTGGTCCTTGACAACGAAAACACCCTGGGCCTGTGAGCTTGGCAGATGCTCAAAGGGAGTGCAGAGCAGTCTCATCAGGAACCTAAGCCTACCCCCAGGCAGGTGTCAGGGACAAAGGACAATGCCTGAATACTAGGTGTCCCCCAAAAGCTCCAGGGATCTTGGTGGCCCTCAGCCAAACATGAATTAGTAATAGTGACTTTTTTGTTGTTGAGACAGAGTCTTGCTCTGTCGCTCAGGCTGGAGCGCATTAGTGCAATTATGGCTCACCGCAGCCTCGACCTCCTGGGCTTAAGCAATCCTCCCACCTCACTCAGCCTTCTGAGTAACTGGGACTACAGGCATGCACCACCATACCTGGGTAGTAGTAACAATGACTTTAAATGGAAGCCGGCCTCAAGTCTTATCCTGAGACTTTGGCTGTTATTGTTCATGATGTTGCATAACAACAATAATAGTAACAGCAGCTGCATTTTTGAGCACTTACTATGTTCCAGACCCTGTGCTGAGTGGCTTACGTGGAATAACTCAATTAGTCCTCACATCAACATTTTGGGGTTATAATTTGCATCCCCATTTTATTTTCCCTCTTTTATATTTTTCTCCCCATTTTACAGATGAGCAAACTGAGACACACATAAATACCTTCTTTTATGGGGTGCTTCCATTGCCAGGCACAGAGCTCCCCACTTCTAGGTACAGATATTATCCCTGTTTCACAGATGAGGTGCTGCCTGCCCTCTAGGGAAGCCCCAACCGCATCCTGAACTAGCTGTTTCCATGGTTGCTCCCGGCTCCTCTGGCCCTGCAAACGCCCCTGGGGTTTGGCCAGGGAGGCTCCTCCAAGTGTGACCCTGAATCCGGTGGTGGGACGCTTTGTCTGTGTCAGTCTATGCTGCTGTCCAGCAATAGTGCAGTGTCTCCACTCTAAGCAGCCCCTTGGGATGCCAGTTCCTGCCTGGGCATAGCAGGGGACATCCAGGGAACAGAACATCTTGCCTGACAGCACGTGAGCTTTCACAGCAGCCCCAAAGGGCAGGAACAGTACTTTCCCCCTTTTAAAGGGAGCCAGCTCAGAGAGGCTGAGTGTCTTGTCCCAGGCCACACAGGAAGGTGGAGGCAGAGCCAGGTCCCCTGACTCCCGTTTTCCCAGTGCACTATCCCAGGTGATAAATGTGCCCCACGAGCGCCTCACTGGCATCAGCGGCCACTCCTTATGGGGTGCTGTCCTTAAGAATTGATGCTGTCCTTGCTTCCACACTTCCTTTCCTTTCCTTTCCATTAACATTTTCTTTTTAGGTCCTATTTAGTGCGTGGGTGTTTTACAAGCATTTCCTTTTTTTTTTTTTTTTTTTTTTGAGACAGAGTCTCACTGTGACACCCAGGCTCGAGTGCAATGGTATGATCTCGGCTCACTGCAACCTCCGCCTCCCATTCAAGCAATTCTCGTGCCTCAGCTTCCCGAGTAGCTGGGATTACAGGCATGCACCACTACACCCGGTTAATGTTTGTATTTTTAGTAGGGATGGGGTTTCACCGCATTGGCCAGGCTGGTCTCAAACTCCTGACCTCAGGCAATCCACCCACCTTGGCCTCCCAAAGTGCTGGGATGACAGGCATGAGCCACCATGCCCGGCCTCATTTCCTCTTTCCATCTCCACAGCAGGCCTGCAAGATGTGTCCTATACTGTTTCCATTTTACAGCTAAAGATTCTGCAGCACTGAGAGGAGGACGGTGCCCAAGATCACCAACCTGGAAGGGGGGGATTGGGTATGCTGCCACACAGCCCCCAGGGCAGGCCCCCAGGAGGCGTGGTGCAGGAGCCCCTGGCCCACCCCTGGAGCTCCGACTGCCCCTCTCTACAGGCGTCTGATTCATAGCTCGCCCAGCTTCTTTGTGGCCCTACCCAGGTGCTCAGGAGCTATGAGTGCCCCAGTTCCCATAGAAACTGCCACTCCACCCTGGCACACCACCTGCTGGTCAGTGGCCTCTCTGCCCTCAGGGCCATCAAATGAGGTTCTGACCCTGGCCAGTGAAAGTCAACAGCCTCGGTCGGACGCAGTGGCTCACACCTGTAATCCCAGCACTTTGGGAGGCCGAGGTGGGCAGATCATGAGGTCAAGAGATCGAGACCATCCTGGCCAACATGGTGAAAACCCTTCTCTACTAAAAATACAAAAATTAGCTGGGCATGGTGGTGCACACTTGCAGTCCTAGCTACTAGGGAGGCTGAGGCAGGAGAATTGCTTGAACCCGGGAAGTAGAGGTTGCAGTGAGCCGAGATCACACCACTGCACTCCAGCCTGGTGATAGAGCAAGGCTCAATCTTAAAAAAAAAAAAAAAAAAAAAGAAAGTCAACAGCCTCATGTAGGAAGGAGCTCCTGCTTCCAGGATCAGCAGGCAGGAGCCAGGGCACATGAATTCTAGGCTAAGGTCCCCACCTGGACCCCTGGGTCTCTGTCAAAGCCTGAGCCCTAACTCTAAACCTCCATCCTTTCTGGCAGGCCTGGGTCATGATACCTCCTTCCTCTGCCTCTCCCTGGCTCAGGCTCACATCTCCTCCTACCTGGCCGCGAAGCACTAACCTCTCACTGGATGTTTCTCAAAGTATGGTCCCAGCCTCTACCCCGTCATCAGAATCATCTGAGAAAGCAGGTGCTTCTCAAAAAAGCAGATTCTTCCATAACCATTGCTTGGTCATCAAAGAAAAAAGAAAGAAAGAAAAAAAAAAACAACACAGAACCAAATTCCCAGCTCCCGGTACTCTTGAATCAGAAAGTCTGGGGTAGGACATTTTTCATAGTTGGCCCCAGGTGCTTTGGAAGTGTCCCTGCTTTGATTGCTTTCCCTGTCTCCAAAGCTTGCTCAGCCTCAGAGTAATCTTTCTGAAGTCACTCCCCTGCTCAATCACCTTCAATGGCTCCCCATTGCCTACAGCTTAGTTTCCTAAAGTCAGGCCCCAACTTCTCTAGTTTTATCTTCTGCATTAAGGATGCTGGGCTCCAGATTAGCTGAAGTCCCACCACTCTCCTGTATGCCACACTTTATTCCCTCTACTGGGATTGCCCCACCTCATCACCAGTTTGAGACCTCAGGGATCTCAAATCCAAAGGCCTGCCCAGCCAGGGTGATGATGTAAACAAATGAAGGGGCAGGTGCCACCTGCCTTCAGGTGCCAGCAGCTGCCCAGACTGTCCTCACAAGCACAGTGTGGGCCCATGACAGCCAAGTCCACCCAGTTTTCAAGAGAAGCCAGATTTTTTCATGTAAAGCTACCTGATATTTAAATGTTGGCAATCAATTCTAATTTTTAAAATCACTCCATGGCCCAAACAAAGACACGTGTGGGCCAGCTGGGAGCCAGGACCCCCAGCTCAGGACCCCTGGCTAATTCCTCTCCTCCTGCAACCCAACACCCCAAGCCCAGGGCTATTCAGTCCACCCACTTTTAAAACCTAAACCCTTCTTTTAGCTTTATCCTAAGCAATAATATCAATGCAATCACAGGTTTGATGTGCTCATTTACACTCTTTTAATGTTAATGAAAACATTTGTTGCTTCTCATTGGTGTCCCCAAGCCTTGGAAGGAGAGAGTGTGGCCAGGCCTAGGGAGACCCTCTTCTGGGAAAAACTGTATCCTGTCGAGGTGCTGACGGTGCCAGGTACCACACTGGGGGCTGTGCACGCATCCTCTCAAAGAGATGCTCAATACTGAGTCCTCCATCCATGGGGCTTTTTAATTTATTAATTTAAAAAAGGTTTTTTAGAGACAGGGTCTCACTGTGTTGCCCACGGTGGTCTCGAACTTCGGGGCTCAAGCAATCCTCCTGCCTCAGCCTCCCAAAGTGCTGGGATTACAGGCGTGAGCCACCACGCCCGGCTATGGGCCTTTTCCACAGCCCTCTGGGGGTAAGTCCTGCTGTCTAGCCTAAATCTTGCAGGCTGCCCATGGCTGGCCTTCCCCTTGTTCTGGTCTGGGAGGCTCTGGGGCTGGTGCAGGTGACTCTGGCTCCCCTTGTCCTGCCTGGGAGTGTGTGGAGAGGGAGGGGTTCGCTGTTCAAATAGGGTGGGGTGTCAGTGGCCACCTCCCCCGGGAAGGTCTTCTCTTCAGGGCATCCTTCTTTCCTTCCATCCATGTGTCCATCTGAGCTCTCCCAGATTCCCTTCTCCCTTATTTCAGAGACCTCCAGCTCCCATCACCCCTGAAACAAAGGAGAAGACAGGGTGGGTGGCTGGGTGGACAGGCAGAGGGAATGAGTGAGTGAGTGAGTGAGCGGATGAGTGAATGAATGGGGAAGGTAAGGGACACATATCCCCCAGCCTCTCAGAGTCTCCCCATGACATGGGACGTGAGTGGAATGGTGTCTCCCAAAAAGATAATTGCAAGTCCTAACCCCATTACTTGTGAATGTGACCTTATTTGGAAATAGCTTCTTTGCAGGTGTGATTAAGTTAAGGATCTCAAAGTGAGATCATCCCGGATTTAGGGTGGGCCCTAAATCCAGTGACGGATGTCCTTTTTAAAGAACGGAGAGGGAGGCTTGACACACACAGACACAGAGGTAAAGGCCGTGTAGAGACGGAGGCGGGCACTGGAGGACAGCCAGAAGCCAAGGTTTGCCAAGGACCGCAAGTGGCCACCAGGAGCAAGGAGAGCAGCATGGGCATGTCTCGCTCAGAGCCCCAGGAGGAGC
Organism: Pan troglodytes; assembly: GCF_028858775.2. Taxonomy (NCBI): domain Eukaryota; kingdom Metazoa; phylum Chordata; class Mammalia; order Primates; family Hominidae; genus Pan; species Pan troglodytes. The sequence goes on from NC_072416.2 coordinate 55,960,952, forward strand.
CGACCCTGCCAAAGCCTTGACCCTGGACTTCTGGCTCCTGAACTGTGGGAGAATCAGTGTCTGTTGTTCTAAGCTGCCCAGTGTGCGCACATCTGTTACGGCAGCCCTAGAAAATGAAACCAGGCCAGCTCCTCTCCCTGTCCCCTTGAGCCTGCCCCCATGGCCACCCAGCGTCCACCCATAACCCATATGCTCCAGGCATTGCAGGGAGGCCCTGGCCACAGCTGGCGGGGAATCCTGCCTCCTTCCAGAGGGTTCTGATGCTCCATCCTCAGATGCAGACCCTCTGAAGGCTCTCTGCCCCAAGGAAACATTTTTAGTTCCTTTAAGCGGCGGCTGCCAGGCCAGGTGGACTCGATTTGCTCTGTGACCCTGGGCAGGTGCTTTTGGTTCTCTGAGCTCTGCCCACTGCCTGCCCCAACAGCCATGAGGGTCTCTGCTCTGCTGCCCCAGGTTGGCCACGAGCTTCCATGAGAGACTGCTTATGCCCTGCTCTGAGACAGGCCAGCTCTCCTCCTCCTCATGTCATCGCCATGATTACCATCAACCCTAACGCCCCCCACGCCTCTCCATCAGACCTGAGCTCCACAGTCCGCTGGGCTGTGTGTGCTCCAGGCCACGGCGGCCACCCCCGGCTTCAGGGCACTCATGGAGACCACCATCAGACTAGCGGGGCTGGGGCTGGACACAGCCTTGCAGACACAGGGCAGAGCTCAGAGCCCTGGGACAGCCTGAGGCCTGTGGTTGGAGGGCTTGTGTTCAGGATGGAACAGGGGACGCCACCACCCACAGACCCTGAACTCTGCTCACAACTAGAACCCATCACAGGCCTGGCACATAGTAGGCTGTCCTTAACTATGTATTGAATGAATGAATGAATGAATGAATGAATGAATGCCTGTCCACCGCATGCCTCTCTAGAGGCCATGAAGTGAAGAAAGAACAGATCCTGCCTCCAGCCCCTTCCTGGTCTCAGTCCTCTGTCCCCGATTCCTGGCTTAGGGCTGGGATAAAGGGCATCATATGCCTCCCCAACCCAGCTGCAGGTGACAGGGACCCCCTCCAGCTCAAGGGAGCTGGAGGCTGTGGAGCCTGGTTCTCCCAGTGAGACCCCACCCCTCTCCCTTCAGCTTGGCCAAACCCATTTGCCAGGGGATGGGGGAAGCTCTCTGGGCATTACCAGCAGGAAGGAGAGCTCATCTGACTTAGCCCTGGGACTGTTTTCCCTGGATAGAATCTGGACACCAGGCTCCGGGGGCCTCCAGCCACCATCTGGCTCTGGGCCAGGCTCTGGCTACCTGGCTACCTGGCTACCTGGCTGAACAGAGGTAGGGCCTGCAGAGCATGGGGCTCTCTCAGCTCCAGCCCAGGAGACCCTAACTGCCCCCTGTGTGAGTCCAGGTCTGGCCAGGGACAGCCCCCCTGCCCACATACAGTCAGACCCAAGGACACCAAGCAACCCTTCCTAATATGTACATGGGGACCCAGTAATGTGTCACTTACTGGTCTGCACATCACATATCCCAGGGGAGTCAGGCTCCTGCATGGAGAGAGAAAAAAGGGAAAATCCTGCCATGGCCTCTTCACCAGCCTCCCCATTTCAGCCACACCTTCTAGAACGTGACCTTGACCCACCTCTCCGGGCCTTAGTTGTCCCATGGGATGGAGAAGAGAGTCCCTGCTGTGCCCAGGGCCAATGAAGGATTTGAGGTGGGGGGAGGGGGCTTTGAGAGCTCGAGCCTTGGCTCAAGTGAAGCAAGGTGGGGGTGACCCCAGACAGCCACAGCAGCAGCACCTGCTCAGAGGAGCCAGGCCGAGCTCTTGAGTGACACAAAGGCCCAGGACCTGGCCAGGCCTTCCTCTCTCTGGGGCCTAGACAGCTTTGTTTACAGAACTCTTTACCTCCATTCTCACAGCCCTGGGTATGAGAATGCAGGTAAAGAGTTCTGTAAACAACTGACCATTGGTGAGCTGGGACAACTGCGGTTCTGAGAGGGTCAGAGCTGAGGCCACACAGCCAGGAGGGAGATTAGGCCTCCCACCTCCCAGTTCCAGGTGCTTCTATAAAGACGTCCAATTGCACCCAAGAAAAAAGGGCCAGGTTCCTGATTCTTGAGGAAGGAAAAGAAGGGGTGACAGAGCTCATGAGTGCTCCCCCTGGGCACTCATGTTGGAGCCCTAGGCTATCAGGAATGCACATAGGGCTGCCGGCTCCTGTGAGCCTTACTTCTTCCCAGAATCTAGGTATCTCTCATTTCTGGACCTTTGCACATGCTTGGAGGCCACCTCCACTGGGAAGCCCTTCTTGATGCTCCCAGGAGGCTCCACTTCTGTGCCCCATATCCTCTCTGCTCCCCCATGGAAGCACCTCCCCCGCTGACTGTGAACTCCTGGCAGGCGGGGCTGGGCCAGCATGTCTCAGCCCTGTGGCCACCATGCCTCAGAGAGTGGGTGGAATGAACGTGGGCCATGCAGACAGGAAGGCTGGGGGAGCTGGGCTTCTGCCACAGGGTCCCTTCTTCCTACTGTGCCTTCACACCCCAGGGACACAGGCCAACCATCCTCCTCCTTACCCAAGTTCCCAAGACCCCTCCCACCACCACCAGGGCCACCACTCCATGCGCCCAGCACTGACCTGTTCCCCTATTTTCCCATGTAGCACTGGCTGCGGCAAGGCCATCTCCAGCCTGTGCAGGACCCACGCCACCAGCCTGCAGGTGGGAGAGAGTGTGAGGTGTCCAGGTGGGAAGGGTCATGGGTAAACTGAGGCTGGAGTCAGCTCATTCCCAAGGCAGAAAACAAGCCTGCCAAAAGGCAGAGCCTGCCAGGAGCCAGAGCCCAGGTCTCCAGCCCTGAACCATTCTCCCCCTTCTCCACCCTCCCTCGGTGCTCTGGCTATTGTTCAGGCTCCCCCCACCCTCCCACCCGTCCTCGGAAGGGAGTGCACTTTGGGCATCTCACACATGGAATGTGGCAATACCTGTCCCGATTTCCTTCCCTCCTTCCCTTCTTTTTTCTCCCATCTTTCTTTCTTGACTTGGTGGCCCAGGCTGGTGTGATCATATCTCACTCCTGTCTCAGCCTCCTGAGTAGCTGGGACTACAGGCACATGCCATCATGCCCAGCTTTTTTTTTTTTTTTTTTTTTTTTTGTAGAGATGGAGTCTTTCTATATTGCCCAGGCTGGTCTCAAACTCCTGTTGCCATGGCTTCCCAAAGTGCCGGGATTACAAGCATGAGCCACTGCACCCAGCCTGTATCCCATTTTAAATATATGTATCCTTTGGCCCAGGAACTCCATTTCCACTTATTTATCCTCCAGATTTACTTGTGCGTGAACCCAATGATGCATGCACAGGTTATTGACTGTGGCAAAAGAGTGAAAACAAATGTAAATGTCCACTGAGTGGTTAAATAAAAACTGGTGCATCCATTTAATGCAGCTGTTCACGAAAGAATGCAGTAAGACCTGTGTGAATAAAAGCACTTCTAAGACACATTTTTCAGGTTAAGAAAAAAAAAGAAGAAGCAGCAGGCCGGACCGGGTGGCTCATGCCTATAATCCTGGCACTTTGAGAGGCCAAGGCTCTCTTGATTGCTTGAGGTCAGGAGTTTGAGACTAGCATGGCCAACATGGCAAAACCCCGTCTCTACTAAAAATACAAAAGTTAGCCGGGCACCTGTAATCCCAGCTACTCAGGAGGCTGAGGCAGGAGAATCGCTTGAACCCGGGAGGCAGAGGTTGCAGTGAGCAGAGATTGCACCACTGCATTCCAGCCTAGGAGACAGAGCGAGACTCGGTCTCAAAAAAACAAACAAACAAAAAAGCAAAGTGCAGACGAGTATGTATAGTTTGCTCCTGTCAGGTGTGTGTTGAAGAAAAGAAAAGTACCCAAAGCTTGAAAGCTTGGACGTGCATAGAAAATGCGGGAAAGGGCACGAAGCTGATGTGGCTGCCTTGGGAAGGAGCCTGCACACATCCAGTTGAATTTTCTTCCAGGTTTCCAGGAGGTTGGGTGTTAGGCGGGGACAAGGTGCTCATCCTGCTCCCTGGTGGGAGGCGCTGCATTGAGGGTGGCTCACCTGGCAGGGTCCCTGGGTGGTGGCAGGGAGGAGGTCTGGACCTGGGAGCCGGGCTGGGGCTCTGGAGCTGGTGCCTCCTTGGGTTCCTCCTTGGGCTGCAGGGGGATGGGTGTGGGCAGGGAGGGGGTCTCCCGGGCCTGCAGCTTGGGCCCCATTTCCTGGGGGCGTCCTGGAGGCGCTAAGCAGCGGGGAAAGCAGGAGCTAGAGACGCCATCCCTTGAGGGCTTCCTCCAACCCCTCAAGGGCACAGGGCCAGATTCGAGTCGCTAACAGGACTGAATGGGGAGCCCTTTGGGACCACCTCGCCCATCCCTATCCTCAAACAGACCAGACAGACAAGGGAACTGAGACCCAGGGAGGGGAAGAGACTTACCCAACACCCACAAGTCTGTTCCAGGACACTGGCTTCCCAGCCTGGACTGGGGAGGGGATTCTGGTGTCCCCCCCAACAGCCTGCTCCTGGCAAGCCCTGAACCCCGTCCTAGTCTGGGTGGGGGCTAAGGGCCTCTGGGGGATCCTCCAGGGCCCAGTTGATCCCTGAGCCCAGCCCGTGACCATCCCAGGCAGCCCCCTCCCGAGCTCCCCTCCCTGTACCTGGGTCTGAGGCAGCACCTGTAGCAACTGCAGGCTCATCTCTCCAGACCTGGGTAACAAACAGGGCGCAAGGTCATGGGCCATAGCAAGCTCTGTGCGCTTCCCCAACCGCCACTACCAGCTGTGTCCTGGCCTAAGGCGGGTGAGCCGGGGATGGGGGTGGGGGGTGTCTCTCCTTCTGAATCCCGGCCCCCTCTCACAGTCACTCCTCCCCATAGAGGACTCTCCAAAGTGGGGCATCGCCCCCTCATGAGTTCCGGGGTGGGTGGGGACAGCCTGCTGGAGGAGGCAGTCCCTCCTGGGGCCCCAGAAGCCCCCCCATTTACTCAACTCCCTGCCTCTCCCTTCCTTGGCTCACCTCAGAGGATTTGGGGGGCTGAGGAAGCACTCTGTCCAGATTCTGCTCCAGCCACAGAAGCAGCCGCAACCCAGGCCTGCAGAGGGGCCAGTGATCAGCAGAGCGCCCTGAGGGAACCGGCCAGTGCACTAACAGCCCACCTCGGGGCCAGGCCTCAACCAGCCATTCCGTGCCCTCCAATCCTGTTCTGCACAGTGGGGGCCTTGTCCTGGAAACTCTCAAAGGGCCCCAAGCGGGTGGGGAAATCCTGTCAGCCTCCATTTCTGAGCCAGGGCTGGACCAGGCTCTGGAACCACAGCCATGGCCTCCTGGGGCAGCAGGGGAGAGGCAAGAGCCGCTTGAGGACCTGAATGCAGCCCTGGGGGCTCCTTGTACTGGAACAGACGGGGCTGGCTGGCTGTACAGGAGTGTGACCTGTGCCATCACACAAAGCCTTAGACTTAGAAGGACCTGGTTTTGGTTTCATACTCTGCTGTCACAGTCTGAAAACATTTTTAAAAAATTTTTAAGGGGCCTGCATTTGCATTTTGCCCTGGGCCCCATAAATTATGTGGCTGGTCCTAAGATCAAGCATTGGATCCCAAATCCATCTGGCCTCTGGGAAGCCCCACTCTCTTCAGAGAAGCACCATGTTCCCAGGACAACCGGTTCCCCCAAGTATGGCCCAAAAGAAGGCTGGTGAGTCCTCTAGGCGCCCTTATCCTAAATTGCTTTAGTGGTCCCAGGAATCAGCTGCATATGTCTCAGAAGGAAGTAGAGGACCAAAAGGCACAGAGAGAGAGCTGAAGGAATGAATGAATGAATGAATGAATGAGTGAATGAAGTGTGTGATTATATATACGTGTGTTCATTCATGCATTCATTTGTCCCATGTGTGCTGAGTCCTCACTCTGTGGCAGGTGCTGTGCTGGGCACCAAGGGTTCAGTAGCGACCAGGACAAAAGCCCCTGCCCTCAAGGAGCCAGCAGTCTAATGAATGAATGAGTGAAGGAACGAATGAATGGGGTGAATGGAAATGAATTCATGTCTCTGGATTTCCAGCAGAAACTACAAACTGGGAGCTTCAAGCTTACTTTGGAAGTCTACAGTGTCCTGAAAACTTCTTGACTAAAAATTGAGGGTTTTACATAAAAAGCTAGATTTCTAGCTTCTCTTGAAAACCTGGAGGATCTGGCCACACAGGGCCTAAACGCCAGCAAGGAAGAGGCAGTTGAAACCGAGCAGGGCCCCTTCTCGGAGCTCCCTGGCTCCCCTCTTCGCCACAGTCCCCCTGCCAGTCTGCCACCCTTACTGATGGGGCAGCCACCCCTCCCTGAGTCAGCTCTGAGAAGTCAGACACTGAGGCCAGCCCAGGCACCCTGATGTCCCCCACAGTGATCCAAGCCCTACTTCCAGGCTCCACACGGAGCCTACCTACATGAAGCCCACCTGTGAGGAGCTCATCCCTGCCCCTCCCTATTCTCAGAGGGTGGCCCCACCCAGGGACCTCTCAGTCATCCCTGGGAACACCCAGGGACATCCCACCACAAACCATGAGCAGCACACGGTCCACTGTCCCCATTCTATGGCTGGAAACAGGCCCAGAAGAGACGGGAGGCATGTCCAAGGTCACACCCTGAGGTGGTAACAGACCCTGCTCCTGAAACCAAGGACCTGTTCCTCCCACCCACACATACAGACAACAGTGACACTCAGGGATAGGGACTCACCTAGTGTCTTGGGCCTCAAGGGCCTCATTGGGTTCATCTGTGCACCCTGCAGGGTCAGAAAATACAGAAAGGCAGTCAGCAGCGGGAGACCTGCCCCAGCCCCCTGGGCAGCCTGGAGTGGGCACCGAGAGCTCAGCTCAACCCCAGGTTCAAAGCAGGGTCAGTCAGGTGAGAAGATCCAGCCTGGGCAGAGGCTCCCAAGGGGCAGGGCCCATCCCAGCAGCCCCTCAGCCCCTCAGCCCTGCTGCTGAAAAGCCATCCTGCCCCTTGTTCTTACCTGTGTCCCCAGTGCTGCCATGCCCCAGGATCTGCCAGGGACAGATAGACAGACATGGGCAGGGAGCCCAAGGGCAGCCTCCCCACAGCCCCTCTCCAACCTGGCCCCTTCAGCCTCCAGCCCCAGCAGTACCTGAGCCGGGTCCTCCGTGATGCTGTGAACAGGCTGCGGGATCACCTTCTCCACGCCCTTCATGAGCCAGGTCAGTACCCTGCGGCTGGGACTGCGATGGACAGAGACACCAGCCCGGCCTCAACTTCCCCTAGCTCAATGAGGCCCTCGAGGCCCAAGACACTAGGTGAGTCTCTGTCCCTGAGTGTCACTGTCATCTGTATGTGTGTGGTGTGGTTATTGGAAAGTACCTACATGTACCACTGGCCCAAGGCCAGTCCAGTGTCCAAAAGAACTTGGCTTGAATCCTAAACCACTGTCTCCCCACTGTGAGACTTCAGACCCATCACCTCCCCAAAAAGCTCCACGTCCTTCTCTGAAAAATAGGGGATACTGATGCTTCATGAGGCCAGGCAGACCGGGTGCCATTCAGAGCCCACCCCCCATGGGATGCTTAGGACAGAGCAGCTGACTTCCCTCTCCTCCTGCCTCCTGCTGTCCTGCTCTGAGCACACATTGTGCTCCCAAAGGGCCAAGGTTTGCTGCAGGTGTAATGCTGTGGCACAGGCTGAGCAGCCTAAATGTGAAGGTCACAGCCTCCCTGCCTGAGGCCAGCCCAGCCCCAGCCCTGCTCAGGCCCCAAGCACCATGGTCTGAAATATCTGAGCCAACTGGGAGATTCCATGCAAAAGCCTGGATTTCTGGCTTTTCTGAGAAAAGCAGAAGCTCTGACCCCATTGGGCCTGCATCTCACCCGAGCACTGAGTAAGGTCCGGCCCCCTGTACAGGGGCGCTCACTATGCAGCTCTGACCCACTGTTTCTTTTGGTCACATTGCCCTGCCCTCAAGGGGCTAACAGTCTAATGAATGAATGAGTGAATTAACAGTCTAATGAATGAATGAGTGAAGGAATGAATGAATAGGGTGAATGGAGATGAATGCATGACTGGATTTCCAGCAGAAATTACAAACTGGGAGCTTCAGGCTTACTTAGGGAGAGCCCGCCCTCCACCTGAAGCTCACTTCAGCCAATTCCCAGGATGTCCCAGGGCTTTCCCCAGAATGACAGCAGAGCTAAGGGCAGTGCCCATCCCCACCCCCATCCCCAGGGCTCCCTAGCTGGGAGGGGAGTTGGGAGGCGGGCTGGCCCTGAAGAGAGGGGAGGGTGGTGCAGTACCTGTTCATTTCAGAAATCTCAGCGCCCTGGGCCCGGAGGGATATGGTGGAAGTAAGGGCAGCCTCCTTGGTCTCTGGAAAAGAATCGCTCATCCTTCAGATCTAGGGCCTCAGACAGGCCCATTTCTACCCTGCTTGGGGAGATCAAGTCAGGGGAGAGGAGAGAGACTCCCAGGGGTCAGAAAGCCAGGCTCCAGCTCAGCTCAACTGAAGTCTCTGGGAGCCCACCCTTAGCTTCTCTGAGTCTCAGTTTCCTCATCTGTGAAATGGGTCCGCCAGCCTCGTGGGCTCTGCGGCTCCGAGGGGAGAATGCGGGCCCCCCTGCCATGCCAGCCTGGGCTTCAGCACTCGCACTCACCCTGAGGGCTTGGGTCTGCCACAGCCACTTCCTCCTCCTTGAATGACTCTTCGGGGGGCTAGAGGGTTCGAACAGGATCATGTAAGTCCTAGGTGAGACCAGCCTGGTTTGTACAGGGGCAGCCTGATTCTCCCTCAAGGGATCCCTGCCCCACAAAAGACCTGAACGACTCTTTCCTCAGGATCGTCTCTGTAAATCCTGGTGGCCTTACCTTCCACCTGGGATACTCCCTTCCTCCTAGCCCCAGGAACCCCTCATCTGGGGCTGGGGGCCCTCACAGCCCCCAAGGTCCAAGGTGGCCTCCAAGCCTCCCAGGCCTACAACATCCCCAGGAGGCTGCCCCACTTCAGTGGCCTGAGAGGAGAAAGGACCATTTAGAGATAGTTATGAAGCCTTGGGGCTGGCTGAGGGGAAGAGGGAGGTGAGAGGAGCCCATGCCCCTCATCCTCCGCCAGTGCTCTCCCTCTCCTTCTGGCCCAAACTTTCCATTCCTCCCTAGTAGCTAGGTGGAGTTTGGCCTCTGCCATCTGCCTTTCACCTGCCTCTGCAGCCACACCTCCTGCTACTACGTGCACTTATGTGTATGTACAAACAAATATACATGCACATACATACACAGACACATAAATGTGTGCATACTCACTCTCATGCACATACATACATGAACAGACATACAATGTGAGCATATATACACATACATATGCATGTATACAATGACACACAAATACCAACATGCATATATACACACATGCACAGACACAAAAATAAGTGCATGTGCACACACGTACAGGCAAAAACATATGTACATATACACGTGTATGTACATATGCATGCATGCCCCAACACACATATATGTGCATACAGTCATACGCAAACGTGCATATACACGCATGCATTCATACAGATACATACATGCGTATAACTGCCGGTGTACAGACACACAACATGCACATATGCATAGGTACATTGCAGATGTATACAGGTGCAGAAATATGAGTATACACACATATGCTCAGTCACACACATGTGCATGTTTGCACATACACAGAAGCATGTCCATATGGACATGCATATACACACAGGTTTCTGCACCTAAATATACATGAACATCCATGCACAGACACAAAATGTGTATATATACACATGTGGAGACAGGCAAATATGTGTATATACACATACACATGACACATTCACAGATGCACAAACATGCAGATACATAGAAATACATGAGTACACTCACATACTCAGAAATATGTAGACACATACATACACATACACACTAGCATGTCACACAAGCACATGGAACCACAGACATACTAATACATGTGCACATAAACATATGTGCAAACACATATACATGCATTCATGTACATATACATGTTCACATACATTGTCATGCATACCCATTGTGCAAATACATGTGTGCACACACAGACATATCAAGGGCACACTACACACATATATGTACATATATGTGTATATACATGCAACATATACACATGCATACGCACACCCTATACCTGGTTCCTAAACACACCCTGCTCTTCTCTAGTAACAGCCTTTCCTCTGCCAGGAATGCCCAGCCTCTCCATCTCCCTCAGTTAAAATTCTGCTCCACCCTCTGCGTCTAAGAAGCTCTCCCCCATCAGCCTCCAATCTCCAAAGTTAAGATGACTCTCCCTCTTCTGAGCTCCCATAGTTTGGTCTGACACACTTATTTGGCTCCCCAAGAAGGGGAGAGTTGAGGCCAATGTTGAGACTCACCACGTTCCCTCCTCTCCACCTGTGTCTCTTGGCAGAATGAACTGGCTGGGCTCTTGTCTGCTGAGTCCCTGGGGCAATGCCTATTCATCTTTATGCTTTCAGCACTGACCACAGGGCCTGGCATCAATTAGAAGCTAAATCAAATGTGTCGAATTGAGCTGCTGAATTAGTTGTCATCCAGCTCCTGAATGGATGGGTTGCAGAGGAAAAGTTCTGGAGAAATACTCCACAGTGTGGTCCATGGATCTGTGCCAGTCTGCAAACTGTTACTGGTCCATGATGATTAAGCAGTTTGCACCAGAATGTTTATCAATGCACTGCTTCCTTCATTGAGAAAGTCTTGGTACAAAATAAATAGCAACTAAACTAATCAGTGTACTTAGCTACAGAGTAGATTTACATTCTGGTACAAACTGTTTAATCATCATGGACTAGTAATAAACAGTTCATGGACTGGCTCCTGTGAGTAGCTCTGTTCTGAACTCTAGAGGTTGGCAAAATACGACCTGTGGGCCAAATCTAGGCTATTGCTTGTTTTTATAAATAAAATTTTATTGGAACCCAGCTATGCTCATTCATTCATGCATTACCTATAACTGTTTTCACACTATAATGGCAGAGTTGAGTAATTAACAGAGATAGCATCACTCACAAAGCCTAAAATATTTACTATCTATCCTTTTACAGAAAATGTTAGCCTTGGGCAAGCCCTACCCACTGTCTGAACCTGAGTTTTCTCACTCGAACAAGTGTGGGACCCTGTGACCCCCACTTTTCCTTCTGATGCCAACCTTTTCTGCTGTAGAAAGTCCCTGGAGAGCAGATGGCCCAAACTGGGAAGACCCTGAGCAGCGAGGCCGGCCTGCCCCTCCTCCCGCTCTACCTCTCACCATGGACTCGGACTCTGTCTCGGCCTCCTCAGGATTCGGTTCTGATTCCACCTCCGCCTCCGTCTCTGGCTCTGGTTCCACTTTCTCTTCCTCCTGCATCTTGGTCTTCCGAGGGGTCCCTGGGGGCTGAGGCAGCACCCTCTGGACCCAGCCCAACATCCTGATGCCTGCAGGAGACAGAGTCCTTAGCCCTCCCTGGAGCACTCACAGTAGCTCCCGCCAGTTATGGGCCACTCTTATGAGTTGTACATTTCCTTTTCCTTCATCAACTTTAAAAACATTTTGACTGGGTGCGGTGGCTCACACCTGTAATCCCAGCAATTTGGGAGGCTGAGATGGGCCGATTGCTTGAATCCAGGAGTTTGAGATTAGCCTGGGCAAGACAGCAAGACCCTCGTCTCTACAAAATATTTTTTAAATTAGCCAGGTGTAGTGGCTCACTCCTGTAGTCCCAGCTACTCAGGAGGCTGAGGTGGGACGATCGTTTGAGCCTAGGAGGTCGAGGCAGCAGTGGGTCATAATGCACCACTGTACTCCAGCCTGCACAACAGAGTGAGACCCTGTCTCAAAAAATATATAATATATATACACATACATATATATATTTGATATACATATACACATACATATTACATATATACACACAGATATGTGTGTGTGTATATATTTCTGCAATTATATCTCTAGGTATTTACCTTATAGAATTACTCAAGGCCATAAATATATGTGTACAAAGAAGCTGGTTGCAACAATGTTATAGCAAAAGATGAAAAACACCCAAATATTCATCAAGAGGAGACTGGTTATTGGAAAGTACCTACATGTAACTAAATGTTCATCTCTAAGAGGGGCATGTATTAAATAAGTTACACTATACCCAATAATAGAATATTATGGAGGCATTAAAAAGAAAGAAGCAGTCTAATTGAGCTAGCAAGAAGATGTGCCTGCTCTGAAGTCAAGTCATGAGCAGATCAGTTAATGTCTCTGTGCCTCAGTTTGCTTGTCTGTAAAATGGGGATATTAATAGTACCTACCTCATGGGCTAATTGTGAGGATAAAATGAATTGATAAGTGTAACATACTCAGGCCAAGGGCAGTGGCTCACACCTATAATCCCAGCACTTTGGGAGGCTGAGGTGGGTGGATCACTTGTGGTCAGGAGATCCAGACCAGCCTGGCAACATGGGGAAGCCCCTTGTCTACTAAAAATACAAAAATTAGCTGGGCATGGTTGCAGGCACCTGTAATCCCAGCTACTCAGGAGGCTGAGGCATGAGAATCTCTTGAACCCAGGAGGTAGAGGTTGCAGTGAACCAAGATCGTGCCACTGCACTCCAGCCTGGGTGACAGAGTGAGATCCTGTCTCAAAAAAAAAATAATAATAATAAATGTAACATACTCAGAACAGTGACTGGCACATGCCGAGGGCTTAATAAATGTTGACTATGACTATTACATGGTATCAAATGAAAACACTAATTGTGTAATATGCATGTACTACATAATCTCATTATAAGTAAAAATATTCATTATGAGTAATTACATGAGTGGAAAATCTGTCTTAAGATAAACTTAACCTATGTTCATCATTTTTTAATTTTTAAGATAAAATGGGCTGGGTGCAGAGGCTCATGCCTGTGATCCCAGCACTTTGGGAGGCCAAGATGGGAGGATCACTTGAGCTCAGGAGTTCGAGACCACTGTGGGCAACATATCAAGACCCTGTCTCTATTTAAAAAAAAAAAAAAAGCCTGTTATGGTGGTGTGCGCCTGTAGTCCCAGCTACTCAGGAGGCTGAGGCAAGGGGTCGAGGCTTCAGTGATCACGCCACTGCACTTCTGCCTGGGTAACAAAGCAAGATCCTGTCTCAAAAAAAGAAAAAAAAATGGGCCTGTTGTGGTAGCTCACGCCTGTAATCCCAGCACTTTGGGAAGTGAAGGCAGGCAGATCACCAGAGGTCAGGAGTTCGAGATCAGCCTAGCCAACATGGTGAAACCCCATCTCCACTAAAAATACAAAAATTAGCTGGGTGTGGTGGTGTGCACTTGTAATCCCAGCTACTCCGGAGGCTGAGGTGGGAGAATCACTTGAACCCGGGAGGCAGAGGTTGCAGTGAGCCGAGATCGTGCCACTGCACTCCAGCCTGCCTGGGCGACAGAGCAAGACTCCTTCTCAAAAACAAACAGACAAACAAAAAGGCTGGGCATGGTGTGGCTCACACCTGCAATGCCAGCACTTCAGGAGGCTGAGGCAGGCAGATCGCTTGAGCTCAGGAGTTCGAGACCAGCCTGGGCAACATGATGAAACCCTGTCTCTACCAAAAATACAAAAAATTAGCCCAGCGTGGTGGCACGTGCCTGTAGTACCAGTTACTCGGGAGGCTGAGGCACGAGAATCACCGGAGCCCAAAAGGTGGAGATTGCACTCAACCATTGCACTCCAGCCTGGTCGACAGAGTGAGACCCTGTCTCAAAACTAAAATAAAATGCTTATAGTGCTATATTTTAAAAAAAGAAAGAAAGAAAAAGATAAAATGCCAGGTAAGCCTTTTTTCATGATATACTGTGTTATTTCAGTCCTACCTTAAGTACAGGTTGTTTCTGGTTGATTTCTCCTTGGGGAATGGGGAGCCCCAGCCCTTATGACTGAACCCCTGCAGGATGGCCTGGCCAGTGCGCAGCGTGCAGGTCAGTGTGTGCTAACTCCTAGCCCTAGATGTGTTCTTGCCCCACATGAGTGTGCCCCACCCCTCTCCCAGCCATGGGCAACCCGGGCTTTGGCAGAGGGTCTGTATGCCCCTTTCTGCCAGGGACCCTGGCCCCAGCTGAAGAGAGCAGCCCAGGCCCAGGATCCTTGCCCCCAAGCCCAGCTCCCCAGAGCCGGCGGCTGTGCTGCCTGTCCTCTTACTTACAGCCCTGACCTCTGTTCCCACTCTGGCATCAGCAGCCCAGCCTCTCCCACGAGAGGCTGTGGTGGGAACACATCTCTAAGTGTCAGATCCCTGGCTCAGCCTCCCAAAAAATGAACTTGGGCCAGACATGACCCCTCTGGTCTTCCATTTCCCTGAAGGTGGGGGCACAGACACAATGTTTTCCCAGGTCGGGACTGCCAGAGCTCATATGTTGGGATAGCAGATTTCACTGACCCCAGCCAGCCCCAGGCAGCCCCAAGAGCCAGAGCTGAGCTAAGTGCATTCTACCCGTGATCATACTCATCCTCGCTCTCACCACCACGCCCCGCCCCGCCCCTGCACTCAGTAAAATAAGAATTTTCATTATGTAGCACAGAAAGGTCAACAGAATCGCCTGAAGCAGCACAGCCAGCAGTGGCCAACTTGAGTTTACACTCAGGTCTGCCCGATTCCAGCTGCCCCACATGTATTCCCAGGTAGTCGTGGCATTTGCCGAGTGTTGGCCTCTTCCGCGGGCCAGGCCTGTAGACCCTTCCCAGCAGGCAGCAATTCTCGCTTGCATTTCTAAACCTTCTGGAAATGACTAAGGAAGCCTCCCCGATCCCCCATTTTTCTTTTTCCTCCTAAATGAGAATTTTTGCAGGTCCCTCCCATCTTTCACCCGTGTCCCTGCTGACTGCACTTTGATGAGGGAGGCTCAGGTGGGAAGGGGGACCCACGAGTGGCAGCTCGGCGAGCCATGGTGTTGCACCACCAGCATTTCCAGAGTCTTCTGGAGAGCTAGTGAAAATATAGATTCCTAGGTCCCCCAAGTCCTCCTGGGGGACCTAGGAATTTGCATTGTACAAGCTGTCCTGAAAATTCTGATGCCCGCTGAAGTCCGAGCTCCACCAGACAGAGGGAAGCCACAGGTTTCCCACCGTGCCAGTTTGGTCCTACCTAAATGCCTTTCTAGAGGGAGAACATGGGGATCCCCTCGGGGTCCCACCGAGCCTCCACCTCACCCTGAGTTACCTGCTTAGATGCCAACCGCCAGCCAGGAATTGCCTTCTTGCTGCCACTCGTAGCTGGCCCCTCAGACACAAGGAAGATTAATTGGCAGTAGCTGGGCCGTGTGCAAAGGATTAGCAGGTGCTGAATGGGGGCGGGGGAGAAAAGAGGCTGTTGATGCCCAGGAAATCAGCAGCACCCCCCAACTCCCAGGGTCCAGCAAGGATGTGGGCCCCAGGGAAGGGCTCCTGCATGGCCCAGGTTTGGAGCACCATGGGTTGCCAGGGGACCTGCCTGGCTTACCAGGGGCCTGGCTTCCCAAACACCTTGGCCAAGACACGGAGTGGCTGATGGGAGAATAACAGCTTGGAGTTCCCATGTGATGCCTGGAGACTCCTCATGGTAGCAGGGGCTTGTCAGCTCCCACTCAGCAGTGGCAAGAGGTGTACCCCAACTCTCCAGACCCCAGGCCAGGACGCAGGCAGGTTCTTTCCGGCTTAGAGTCTTCTCTGGGCAGGGTCTCAGCAGCCCTGCCTTGGGCTCTGCCAGAAAGGCTGTGTCCCAGGCCTGGGCCTTGAGGATGGATCCAAGACCCGGCAGATGACTGAGGCATCTGACCTGCCCTGTGAACTGAGGCTGGACACTTGAAGGGATACAGAGATCTAGGAGGAGAGGGTGCAAGGGACAGGGCCCAAGGAAGAGGGGCTCAGTGTGGTGGCCCTGAGAGATATTTGGCAAAGGGCAGGACTTGACTTAATTATCCACACCATTTCTAGAGTTCTTCCTTTCCTTTCCTTTTTTTTTTTTTTTTTTTTTTTTAAGCCACAGTCTCTCTCTGTCACTCAGGCTAAGTGAAGTGGTGCAATCACAGCTCATTGCAGCCTCAACCTCTCAAACTCCTGGATACAAGCAATCCTCCTGCCTCAGCCTCTCATAGTATTGGGATTACAGATGTAAGCCCCTGCACCTGGCCTAGAGCTCTTCCTTTGTGCCTGGCAGTGTGCCAGCCTTGGCACACTGAGCAAGACAGACATAGGCCCTGTCCTCATGGAGCTTACATTCCAATGGAGGAGATTACTGACAAATAAAGAATATTGCAAATTATGCTAAGTGCCATAAAAGAAACAAACAGGGCAGAAGCATGTTGTGGAGGGCAGTGGGGGCAGGTAGGCAGGCCCCTATGGCGAGGTGGATGTATATTTGAACTGAGACATGAAAAGTAAGAAAGACTCAGCTGTGAAAAAAGCTGGGTGAGTGATGCTCCAGGCCAAGGACACTGCAACGAGAAAGGTTCTGAGGCTGGAATGAGCCTTGAGGAGCAGAATGGGACCCGGGGAGCCTGGAGCTTAGCGGGTGCAGGGGAGAGTGGTGGGAGATGAGGTTGACAGAGGGCAGGGGCAGATGTTGTGAGACTGTAGGCCACAGGAAGGAGTGTAGTTTTAGATGATGGTTTTGAACAGGGGCTGGGCATGATCTGTGTGGCTCTGTGTAGCAGGCAAGCATGGAAACAGGAAACTGGTCAGGAGGCTGCGGAGGGACAAGCTGATTGGTGACTGGATGACCCCTGGCTTCCCCTCCAGTGTTGGGCTTCAAGACCTCTGATAATGCAACCTCTACATGGCAAGTGATTCACAAGAAAGTTCTTTCTGCCAGCAAGGCCAGACCCCAACGGTAAAGCTCAATGTACTCCCTGACCCTTCCCTACAAATATGCCAGGCTGCAGGGGTCAGAGCTCCTCCCCAAGGAACAGCAGCAAGCCCTTCTGCTCTGCTTGGGCCTGAGAGTAACACAGGTGACATTCGCCCTTGCCTGCAGCCTGACGGGAGGGATGATGGGGCTTGGACTATGCTGGTAGGAGTACAGATAGAAGGGAAAGGGGAGGAAAAAGGGGGGCATTGAGGGGCTCACCCTGGGAAACTGGGTAGCTGGTTTAGTGGGTGAACCAGTAAACCACCCCAGGCTGGTTTACACATGTACTGAAAAGAAGAAGCCTGGGGCTGGAAGTTTGGAGGAAGAATTTTGGAGGGAAAATCATGAGCACTACTTTGTTAAGATGTCTGAGAGAGGCTGGGTGCAGTGGCTCACGCCTGTAATCCTAGCACTTTGGGAGGCCAAAGCAGGTGGATCACCTGAGGTCAGGAGTTCAAGACCAGCCTGGCCAACATGGCAAAACTCCATCTCTACTAAAAATACAAAAATCAGTCGGGTGTGGTGGCAGGTGCCTATAATCCCAGCTGCTCTGGAGGCTGAGGCAGGAGAATTGCCTGAACCCGGCAGGTGGATGTTGCAGTGAGCCAAGATCACACCACTGCACTCCAGCCTAAGCAAAAAAAAAAAAAAAAAAAAAAAAGTCTGAGAGACATCCAGGTTGAAATGTGTGTGTGTGTGTGTGTGTGTGTGTGTGTGTGTGTGTGTGTGTGTGTGTGACTTAGGGAGAGGTCTACAGGACATAGAAATTTTGGAGGCCTCAGCTTGCAGATGATGCTTAAAGCCACAGGACTGACTGATATCACCTCGGAAACCCAAGGAAACAAAGACGACCAGAGGTGGCACCTGGAACACTTGGGCTCACTCAGAGGATGCAAAAAGAGCAGGAGCTGGTAAAGGAGGCTGAAGGAGCTGCCAGGGATGGGGATGGAGAAGCAGAAGCATGGGGTGAGGTGAAAGCCAAGAGTAGTGGCTGTGTTGGGGTGAGGGAATGATCCAAGGGGCCACTGTCTGAGCTGAGACTTGAAATGCGTCCTGAGATTGGGCAACTTAGAGGCAGTTGGAGCCCCTGCAGAGTGGGAAGGAGGGAAAATTAGATGAGCCTGAGGGAACAGTAGTGGGCTCTAGGGTGGGGAAAATGAGCAAAACACAGCCACACACAGTGGCTAAAGTTTGGATGAATCTCATGTGCATATATATGGAGAGAAAGAAGCCAGATTCAAAAGAAGACCCCAGTGATCCATGCATACAAAATTTCCAAAAGGCAAAATTAGTCTGTCCTGTCTATGGCTACACACACAAGTACATTTGCCACCTCTAGTTTTCTATAAAGCCTAGAGTTGTTAAATAAAGTTTTCCATAGTTGCCCATAAATAAAAGCACAGGTTGTACTACAAGATGGGAGAGTGGTTCCTTCTTGCTGGGTTGGGGGTTGTAATTGGGAAGGCATATGTGGAAGCTTCTAGGGACTGGCAGGGCCAATGTCTTGCTTTCTTTTACTAACTTGGCTGGCATCTATTTTTCAAAACAAGCTTATGGGAATATATATGCCATAAAATTCACCCATGGTAAGTATACAACTCAATGACTTTTATATTACTTATTATTTATTTATTTATTTAAGACAGGGTGTCACTCTATCACCCAGGCTGGAGTGCAGTGGCGTGATCATAGCTCACCGCAGCCTCGACCTTCTGAGCTGAAGTGATTATCCCACCTCAGCCTCCCAAGTAGCTGTGACCACAGGCACATGCCACCATGCCCATTTAATTTTCATATTTTTTGTAGAGACAGGGTTTCGCCATGTTTCCCAGGCCGGTCTCGAACTCCCGGGTTCAAGCAATCCACCCACTCGGGGTTCCCAAAGGGCTGGAATTACAGGCGTGAGCCACCGCCCCGGCCTAACTCATGATTTTTAACACATTGACTGAACTGTGCAACTCTTACCACATCTGGTTTTAGAACATTCCCATTGCCCCAGTAAGACCCCTCACGCCAGATGATAACCACTCTTCATTCGTACACCCCAGTCCCAGGCAACCACACATCTGCTTTCTGTGTCTATAGATTTGTCTTTCCTGGACATTTTATATAAATGGGTCATACAATATGTGAGTTTTCACATCTGGCTTCTTTGATGTAGCGTAATGTTTTATGAGGTTCATCCACCTCATAGCTTGTATCAGAACTTCATTTCTTTTCATTGCCCAAGAGTATTGCATGGTATAGACGCACCACAGTTTATCCACTCATCAGTGGACACAGGTTGTTTCCACTTTTTGGCGATACATCATGTTGCTATGAACATTTGTGTGCAAGTCTTTGTGAAGATATATACCTTTTTTTTTTGAGACGGAGTCTTGCTCTTGCCGCCCAGACTGGAGTGCGATGCTGCGATCTCGGCTCACTGCAACCTCCGCCTCCCAGGTTCAAGCGATTCTCCTGCCTCAATGTCCTGAGTAGCTGGGATTACAGGCTTGCACCACCACGCACAGCTAATTTTTGTATTTTCAGTAGAGACAGGTTTTCACCATGTTGGCCAGGCTGGTCTCAAACTCCCAACCTCAAGTGATCTGCTCACCTCAGCCTCCCAAAGTGCTGGGATTACAGGTGTGAGCCATCGTGCCTCACAATATACTTTCATTTCTCTTGGGAAGCCTCCTGGGGTAGAATCTTCCAGATGACCCAATCATATGGTACATTTCTGTTTCATTTTTTAAGAAACTGCTAAACTGTTTTAAAAGTAGTACTCCATGTCTTAACCAGGGTGGGTGGTAGTTATACGGGGTCTCATTTTGTAAATTATTAGTTACATTAGATATTTATTCACTTTCTGTATTTCTTCTGTTTTATAACTTTAAAAGAGTCAAGAAATAAATTGGGGGTGGGGTGGTGAGTGGAGTCAACTCTGGGAAGGTTTTTTGTAAGGGGTAGCAGTTAGGAATGCTGTTCTGGAAGCTGTATGGAGCACTGGAGGAGGAGCAACTGGGGAAACAAATCCTACAAGAATTTCACAGGAGGGGCTCCAAGACCCATCAGGTTCAGCCCCTGGGCAGGTATATGCAAAGCACATGCCAATATATGCAAATAAGTTAGGATCTCCTGGGGTTTCCTCACCTTGGGGGTCTGTCTCTAATGGTTGTGACCAGGATGGTGGGCAGGCCCCAGGGCTTTGGGGTGCTGGCCTTGGGCACTCACAGCCTGGCTTTTCTGGGAGCCTGCCGTCCTGCAGGGGCTGAGGGTGGAGTATCATCTGCTAATCCCTGGCCTGCTGAGGCCACCACTCTCCCTGATCCCCTCACGCTTACCCTGGATACTGGCCACAGCTAATCTCCACTCCTGGAGACTCAAGGGCTGGCAGACAGTGCAGTGCCCTCTTCCCTGAGGGTTCCAGGGAGGGGAGATACCTCTCAGCATCCAGATCCTCCTAACGGCAGATCCTAGAGTCCTTGCCTAACACAGAGGAGAGCCTTGAGTCCCAGAGAGAGGCGGTAATTAGCCCAGGATTACACAGCCTGCAGTGGGCTCAGTAGCCATTTCTGGCCTGCCTTGGCCTGACTACCTCCAGGGAACCCCAGCTCCCCATCTGACATTTCCCAAGATGCCTGGCCTGTGCTGAGGCCTGGGAGACCACAGCCTTCAGGAAGGCTGGAAGGGAGTGGCCAGAGCATAGGAATTCTGGCACAGGCTCTTGTTAGAGCCTGTAGTTGCCAGGGTTGCTAAGGAGTGGGTGCCTCAGAATCAGGCTGCAATGGGCATTGTCTGTGCACAATGTTCCTTTATTCTGCTGCTGTCCATAATAAGGGCTCGTCCACCTCCCTTCCTCTTCTGCCCATTGAGCAGTCAAAGAACTGAAAGTCCTTATAAGCCTGTGCACCTGGGCCTGGGCCCTACAGATAAGGTAGCTGCTATTGGTGAGTCAGAAGCAGGGAGCCCTTGCTCTCTTCCCCATATCCGTGATCCCCCTCCCTGTCCCTCCCCAGGCAGTCACATCCCCTAAGGCAGCTTCCCCATGCCTTGTCACCATGCCCCCTCCCTGCTCCTCCATGATCTAAGGTCCTCTCTCCTCCTGCCACCCTAGCTCCCACCTCCACCTCTCACCTCTAACTCAGGGTCAGGAAGAAAGCAAGCTGTCTCAACAAATTCTCACTAAAGTGTAAATGACTGAAAGGCTCCTGGGACTATCTGCTTTTTAAAGGGAGGCACTGGATATCCAGTAATGCTTTTCTAGTTTAAATATATCATGTTGCTCCCCTTCCTGAAAATCTTTCTGAGTCAATCTGTAGAATTTTGGGTAAATATCTTAGCTAGGGCAAGTCCATAATTATTCACCCAGAGGTATACGGCATACTAAGCTACATTCTGAACCCACTTGCTGCTGCACTTTCCTGCTTATTATTTAAGAATAGACTCGCCAGGCAAGGTGGCTCACACCTGTAATCCCAGCACTTTGAGAGGCTGAGGCGGGTGGATCACTTGAGGTCAGGAGTTCGAGACCAGCCTGGCCAACACGATGAAACCCCGTCTCTACTAAAAATACAAAAACTAGTCACATGTGGTGGTGGATGCCTATAATCCCAGTTCCTCAGGAGGCTGAGGCAGGAGAATCACTTGAACCCAGGAGACAGAGGTTGCATTGAGCCAAGATGGTGCCACTGTACTTCAGTCTGAGCAGGAGAGTGAGACTGTCTCAAAAAAAAAAAAGAAAAGAAAGAAAGAAAAAAAAACGAATAGACTCAAATACCACCTCTTTTAGACCATTCCTTGAATGTCCCAACCCCAGCCTCCCCAGAAACACACACTCTGTACTGACCTCCCTCACAGCCATGGCACAATGTGAGTGTGAGTGTGTGTGTGTGTGTGTGTGTGTGTGTTGGAAGGGGAGTGGGAGGGTTGTCTCTGTTATCTTCTGTTATCTGAATGTTCCTGCCACCTCATGCTGAGCTCCAGAAAAATGGCCTGGCACACAGTAGGTGCTAAATAAATGTTTGGCAAGTAGACATCGGCACTGGCCAAGGTTGTTTTCATGCAGAGAAGGGTGTCTGGCCGGCATGAGCCCAGGGTGAGCCCCTTAGAACCCTCTGCCCCCCAGCTATGGCCCGCATCATCGACCTGATGCCCTGGGACGATGGCTCCACACATGTGTATGCCTCCCCGGCCATCCTGCTTCCCATGGAGCGGCAGCGCAACCAGCTGGCGGGCGTGAAGCAGCAGCTCTACCACCCAGCCCTGCCCACCCTGCGCCACATGGACAGGGACACCGTCAAGGCCTGCCTTCCTGATGAGCACTGCCAGTCCACCACCTACTGCCGCAAAGGTTAGGCCACCAGTGTAGGATCCCCTTTGGGGAAGGGGCAGATGGTTTCAGGAAAGAGGGAGACAGGTGCAAGGATGAAAGAGGCCAGTCCCAGCTCTGCTGCTCCCTGCCCAGGACACTTTGGCCAGGTCTGAGCCTCTGTTTACTGCTCAGTACAATGAGGATAATTGACAAGGCCTGCCTCAAAGTGTTGTTGTGGGGTTAGAAGGAGATAAGGCACAAAAAACACTTAGAGGCTGGGCGCAGTCCCAGCACTTTGGGAGGCCAAGGCAGGCTGATAACCTGAGGTCAGGAGTTTGAGACCAGCCTGGTCAACATGGTGAAACCCCATCTCTACTAAAAATACAAAACTTAACCAGGCGTGGTGGCAGGCACCTGTAATCCCAGCTACTTGGGAGGCTGAGGCATGAGAATTGCTTAAACCTGGGAGGTGGAGGTTGCAGTGAGCCGAGATCGCGCCACTGCACTCCAGCCTGGGCAACAAGAGTGAGTCTCTGTCTCAAAAAAAAAAAGCACTTAGAGTAGTGCCTGGCACATAATAGGTGTTCAAAAAGTATTGCTGATGCCATTGTTGTTATTGTTGTTTTGTTTTTTGAAGACAGTGTCTTACTCTGTCGCCCAGGCTGGAGTGCAGTAGCATGATCACAGCTCACTGCAACCTCGACCTCCCAGGCTCAAATGATCCTCCCATCTCAGCCTCCCGAATAGCTGGGACCACAGACACGTGCCATCCTGCCCTGCTAATTTTAAAAAATTGTTTGTAGAGACAGGGTCTCCCTATGTTGCCTAGCCTGGTCTCAACTCCTGGTTCAAACGATCCTCCTGCCTTGGCCTCCCAAAGTGCTGAGATTACAGGCATGAGCCACTGTGCCTAGCCTGTTGTAATCAATGGAGAGAGAACTGGACAGAGGTTGACAGGTGCAGTGGTAGGAGTCATAACAGTAACAACTTCTGCCCAAGCATCTCTGTATGTGGAAAAGAGAGAGAAAGACCTCTCCTCACAGCCCCCATGCAGGAGAGGAGGACGTGTGGGCCTTCAGGGCAAAAGAGCCCCACGGGCCTAGTGAATAACCCCGCATGGACTGAGGAGCTTGCGTGTGGAGGGATTTAGAAGGTATTTAGCAGATAAAGTCAACAGGAGTAGGTGCAGGCGGGGCAGGGTAGGAGGCCGAACAGGGGGAGTGCAGGCCCATACCTAGGCTCCAGCTTGGGTGACAGGTGGGCTGAGGGTGTCAGAGACCGCACGGAGATTCCCAGAGTTGCCACACGGGCCCTGATGGGAAACACAAGTGAGGGAAGTGGGTGAGGAGGCTGTCGGGAAGGAAAACTCCACAGGGAAAAGGGGCACCCACACCTGCCCTATTTAAATGGCAGCCACGGGGTTCCCCGCAGACTCTGCTATGTTGGAGGGGCCAGCCAGGTCACCAGTTCTTCCAATTTCCCGCTTCCGAGAGAAGCCAGGAATCTAGATTTTTAAGGAAAGCTCTGATGTAGATATGTATTTTATTGTAAGCATATGCTTTAAGTAAAAGTAATAGTCAGAACTTCAAAGCTCAAAATGCTATAACAATATGCACAGCAACAAGGCTCACTCCCACTGCCCCCGCATACAGGTAACCACCCCCTGCCAACATTCTTAGTTTCTGATGTCTCTCCCTGGTTTACTAATGGGAATATAAACACATGTTATTTTGCTCCCCAACTTTTTATTACTGTTAACTGAAAACTCAGAAATTTGTAAATTTAGGCAGGGTACGGTGGCTCACGCCCACAATCTCAGCACTTTGGGAGGCCAAGGCAGGCAGATCACGTGAGGTCAGAAGTTCGAGACCAGCCTGGCCAACATGGTAAAACCCCGTCTTCACTAAAAATACAAAAATTAGCCTGGCGGGGTGGCGGGTGCCTGTAATCCCAGCTCCCAGGCTGAGGCAGGAGAATCACCTGAACCCGGGAGGTGGAGGTTGCGATGAGCCGAGATGGAGCCACTGCACTCCAGCCTGGGTGACAGAGCGAGACTCCATCTTCAAAAAATAAAAATAAATGTATAAGTTTAGAAAAGGAGACTTTATTTCTTACAAGGGGTTATAGCTGCCAGGTGGCCATCCTACAGGCTGGAAAGTGTGCGTCCAGCTTAAGCCCAAAGATAGGCATGTCAAAGGAGGAGGGGTTGGGTAAGAGCTTTGTGTTCAAAGGGTTGGCTAAACATACATATTCAATAGTTTATAGGAGGAGCTATGAATATTCATGAAGATAGTACTGACATGGGCATATTGAACAAACATGCATGTAACATACAACCCATGTTCGCTTTGAGGTGGAGACTTAACCTTTAAATGTATTACAATTAGTCCCTATACGTCAAAAGTTCTTTTCAGGACGCGAAGCCCAGCAAGTGAGCAGCCTCTGTATGCTGGGCAGGACCAGTCCATGGTTGGTGGTCTTCTTACCTGGAGAAAGTTACTGAAATCAGCCTCTTATGCAATCAAAGGCATAGCTGTGGCTGGTGGATCAGGGGGTCAGTTCATCAGCATCTGTGAGCTGTATGAGATGTAATTGTTTTAATATTGCTTATCTCAAGTCCAGGGCTAGAGAAAAAGAAAAACCTCATGGCAATTAAAACATAGCTTATTTATTTTTGTGTTTTGCTTTTCATTTTGTTTTGTTTTGTTTTTTTAGACAGAGTTTCTCTCCATCACCCAGGCTAGCGTGCAATGTCAAAAACATGGCTCATTACAGCCTCGACCTCCCAGGTTCAGGTGATCCTGCCACTTCAGCCTCCTGAGTAGCTGGGACTACAGGCACACACCACTATGCCAGGCTATTTTTGTTGCTGTTGTTGTTGTTTGTTCGTTTTGTGTGGAGACAGGGTTACACTATGTTGCCAGGGCTGGTCTCCAACTTCTGGGCTCAAGTGATCCTCCAGCTTCAGCCTCCCGAAGTGTTGGAATTACAGGCGTGAGCTACCACGACCAGCCTGTAGTTTATTCTTTAAGTGTAGGGGTGCGTGACTTAACCCTTGCCTGGCATGGCCTTAGGTCCTGTTAATAATCTGGTATCTTGGCCGGGCGCGGCGGCTCACGCCTGTAATTCCAGCACTTTGGGGGGCCAAGGCAAGTGGATCGCCTGAGGTCAGGAGTTCAAAACCAGCCTGACCAATATGGTAAAACCCTGTCTCTACTAAAAATACAAAAATTAGCCGGGTGTGGTAGTGTGTGCTTGTAATCCCAGCTACTGGGAGACTGAGACAGGAGAATTGCTTGAACCCAGGAGGCGGAGGTTGCAGTGAGCCGAGATCGCGCCATTGCACTCCAGCCTGGGCAACAGAGTGACACTCCGTCTCAATAATAATAATAATAATAATAATAATAATAATAATAATTTGGTATCTTATTGCCACAAAGAGTCTGTTCTCTTAGTCTTGTAATCTCTCTCTCTCTCTTTCTCTTTTTTTTTTTTTTTTTTTTTTTTTTTGAGACAGAGTCTCACTCTGTCACCCAGGCTGGAGTGCAGTGGCGCGATCTCGGCTCACTGCAACTTCCGCCTCCCCGGTTCAAGTGATTCTCCTGCCTCAGCCTCCTGAGTAGCTAGCTGGGACTACAGGCGTGTGCCACTACGCCCAGCTGATTTTTGTATTTTTAGTAGACATGGGGTTTCACCATGTTGGCCAGGCTGGTCTCAAAATCCTGACCTCAAGTGATTGGCCTCCAAAACCACTGGGATTACAGGCGTAGCCACCGCACCTGGCCTTGTGATTGCTAGTTTAACATTAATGCTGGTCATTTATTGTGTCTAAACCGCAAAAAGGCAGGGGTGGAATGAAGCATGTCTGACCTCCTGTCCCATTATGGCTGGGAACTCAGTTTTTCAAGGTTTTGGGGGATCCCCTTAGCCAAGAGGGGGGTCCGCTCAGTCAATACATTGCGGAGACCTCAGGATTTTATTTTTAGTTTACATGATAAACATTTTCAAATGGAGAAAAGTTGAAAGAATACTACTATGAGTACCCACCACCTTCCTCCTGCTTCAGTTGATTTTTGCCATATTTTTGCTTCTCTCGCCCTCTCTCTTACATTCTTGGACACCCTTTAGCAAGCAGCTCCCAATGACAAAAACATCCTTCTACATGACACAATACCATTATCACACCTAGGAAAGCTAACAATACTTCTACAACATCTAATATCCAGACCATATTAAAATCTCCCCAATTGCCCTCAAAGATGTCTTTTCTGGCTTTAAAATGATTTTTTGGAACAAGAATTCAATCTAGGATTACGTATTTCAGTTACTTGTTATGTCTTTCGTCTTAGTCTAAAACAGTCCACCCAGTTTCCATTGCCCACCATCATACTGACTTCTTAAAGTCTCCAACAGTTGTGTTGTAGACAGTCCCATATGGTGAATTTGAGCCACTGTTTCTTCATGGTGTTTCTTATCTTGTTAATCTATTTTCTGTAAACCAGCAGCTAGGTGTAGAGACCTGAATCACCAGGTTAAACACTGCTGGCCAGAATCTTTCACAGGCGACAGATGCCGTGTTTGCCATAATGCTGCAGCAGGAGGCACAGAATTTCATTTTCACATTATTTGTGATGCTAAGTTTGATTATTTGGTTAAGGTGATGACCTGAATATATATTCTCTGTTTCCAACAGTCTATGTTTAGTCTACCATTTTAAAGCAAACAGTAGGCCGGGCGCAGTGGCTCACGCCTGTAATCCCAGCACTTTGGGAGGCTGAGGTGGACAGATCACTTGAGGTCAGGAGTTCGAGACCAGCCTGGCCAACATGGTGAAACCCCATCTCTACTAAAAATACAAAAATTAGCCAGGCATGGTAGCACGCACCTGTAATCCCAGCTACTCGGGAGGCTGAGGCGTGAGAATCGCTTGAACCTGGGTGGCGGAGGTTGCAGTGAGCCAAGACCGCGCCACTGTACTCCAGCCTGGGCGACAGAGCGAGACTCTGTCTCAAAAAAAAATTTTTTTTAAAGCAAATGGTAGCATATTGTATATACCCGTCTGCACCTTGGAGTTCTTGTATAGAGAAATTCCTCAACTTGTTAATTTATTTATTAAAAACAAGGTCTCGCTATGCCACCCAGGCTGGAGGGCAGTGGCATGATCACAGCTCACTTGCAGCCTTAAACTCCTGGGCTCAAGCAATCCTCCTGCCTCAGCTTCCTGAGTAGCTGAGACTACAGGCTCGAGCCACCATACGTGACATTTTTTGTTTTGCTTGATTTCTAGGCACTCTTTCAATATTAAGGAATATTAATTAATATTAATATTAATATCTGTAAAATAAGTGGAAATATTTTTTCCATTTGTTTTTTGACATTTGTTTTTGCCATGTAGAAGTTTATTTTTATGTATTTAACTTATCAATCTTTTCTTTAAAGCTTCTGGATTTTTAATTAAAATTATTAAGGCCTTTCCCATCCCAAGATTATAAAAGAATTTGCCCATGTTCACTTTTTACATTGGAATCTTTGGAGTTTTATTCTGTTGCAAAGGGTAAGATGTGAATACTATTTTATCTTAGATTTTTTTAAGTTGTCAAATTAAAAAAATTTTTTTTAAGAGAGTCTCGCTCTGTTGCCCATGCTGGAGTGCAGTGGCGCAATCTCAGCTCACTGCAACCTCCACCTCCCGGATTCCGTGATCCTCGTGCCTTAGCCTCCCTAGTAGCTGGGACTACAGTCGCGTGCCACCACGCTCAACTAATTTTTCGTATTTTTGGTAGAGATAGGGTTTCACCTTGTTGCCCAGGCTGGTCTCGAACTCCTGAGCTCAAGTGATCCACCCGCTTTGGCCTCCCAAAGTGCTGGGATTACAAGTGTGAGCTACCGTGCCCAGCCTTTTTTTTCTTTTTTTGAGACAGGATCTTGCTCTGTCACCCAGGTGGAAGTGCAGTGGCATGACCACTGAAGCTTCGACCTCCTGGACTCAAGTGATCCTTCTGCCTTAGCCTCCCGAGTACCCGGGATTACAGGTGCTCGCCACCATGCCTGGCTAATTTTTGCATTTTTAGTAGAGATGGGTTTTCACCATGTTGGCCAGTCTGGTCTGGAACTCCTGACCTTAAGTGATCCACCCGCCTCGGCCTCCTGAAGTGCTGGGATTACAGGTGTGAGCCATCGTGCCCGGCCTCAAAAAATTTTTAAAGTACAGTGTGGGCCAAAGTTCTCCTATGACCTCTGACCACTGGTGAAGGAGACACCTCTTCTCCCTTTCTCTTGTTTCAACAGATGAATTTGACAACGCCCATTTTACACTCCTTGGGGTCCCCAACAAACCCCTGCAGTGTTTGGTGAGTGTCCTTTGCCCTGCCCTTGGGTTTGCTAAGGGGCACCAGCCCCAAGCACCTCTGGTCCTGGGATCTACACCCCGCGCACCTTCTCAGGTGCCTGCTTGGGACTCCCGCTCCCCACATCACCCCATCCGGGTTCACGACTTCGGGCGCCCCCTCGGTCCAATGCACCGGGCCACTTGTCAACTGAGGCCTTTGGGATGGACTGGGATGGCTTCCCTAGGCTCCTGCGGCTACGGCCGCGCGGGCCTGACCCCCGTGGCCCTGTCAGGACATCACCGCGACAGGCCAGAAGCTTCGCAACAGGTACCACGAGGGAAAGCTGGCGCCCATCGCGCCAGGCATCAACCGAGTGGACTGGCCCTGCTTCACGCGCGCCATCGAGGACTGGTCCCACTTCGTGTCCTCGGCCGGGGAGTTCAAGCTGCCTTGCCTGAGGAAGCGAGGTCAGTCTACGGGCCGCTGAAGGAACTACCGGGCAGGTGGGCCGCGGGGCTGGAGCAGGGAACGTGGACTGCGGACGGGAACGCAGGCGGCGGGCCAGGCAGAAACAGGGCGGGGCCGCTGAGATGAAGCTGTGGCACTTGCGGTGGGTGGAGCCGAGACTTGCGCGCGGATCTGGAGGCAGGACTGCCCTTGGGGAGGGGGCGGAGCCAGGCGGAGCCTTCGGGGCGGGGGCTTTGCCCTGGTGGGGCAGCGGAGGCGGGACCTGTTCTCCGAACACTTGTGGGTGGGGCTGGATTGTGGGCGGGGCTTAGATGAGGAGGCGGGGCTTGTCCTGGGGGGCGGATGAGCGCTCGAGAGGGGCTTTCTGTTCGCAGCGGAGGGTCTCAGCGGCTACGCGGTGCGGTACTTGAAGCCCGACGTGACCCAGACCTGGCGGGTAGGGAGCGCTGCGCGCAGACCCGTCCCTGAGCGGGGAGAGGGGGGTCCTGGTGGGGAGCGGCTTAAGCCGGGGGTTGAAGGGGGAGGAGACCCAGAGCAGGGCCTCCCAGTCTTCAGGACCACGGTCTCTAGCAGGAAGCCCTGTGTGGGGCGTGGGCAGGGCGTCCGTGCTCCCCCGACTCACTGCGCCCCTATCCCTGCTGCCCGTCTCAGTACTGCCTCAACCAGAACCCCAGCCTGGACCGCTACGGACAGAAGCCCCTGCCTTTCGACTCCCTGTAAGTGACGCCACGCGCCCGGGGACCCCATATCTGGGGGAGGGAGGATGAGGTCTGGGCCGCTTTCCTAGCGCACAGGCAATGCCCCTTGAAAACGTGAGAACTGGGAAAAATTGGCTCCAATACACCAGAAACAAATTGCAATTTCAAATGAATACATGTGTAATTCCTACTAAACGGAGCACCTTGCCCTCCCTGACAACTCCACCCTTGCGGAGTGGAGGCGTTCGCATTGGGTGAAGGCGCCATGGAACCCTTCAGGAGGGATGGCGGGGAGAGGGGGTGGCTCCCGAGGTCGAGTGAGGCGCCCAGAGAGGGTCGCCCCTTCCCATCTCGTGCTCACCCGCCCCGTTCTTTCCCAGGAACACTTTCCGAAGCTTCGGCTCCAGCTACAGGTAGGGGAACGGTCCTGTCCCGCCCCACAGCCAACCACGTTCCCATCCGACTGCTGGGGACAGCCTCGGGGCTCCCTGACTCTGAAACCCCCCTGCCCCAGCGAGGCCTGGCGAGGAGGAGGGGCCCTCCTGGGAGGGCGCGAGCTGCTTCGCTCTGGAGAGATCCGCCCCTGGCAAATGTGCAGCCCACTGGGGTGGGGGTGGACGCGGGAGGGGGTCCACATCCCACCAGGTTTGACTGGAGGAGGCCAAAAGGATAGGGCGAGGATGTTACCTAGAAGGAGAGAAAACAGACAAATAAGAAACACAAGGGAGAGAGCCAAGAATCTGCCTTTTAGGGTGCGGAGAGGCCCTAAGGGAGGGGGCTAAGTGGTCTTCCCGGCAGGGTCGCCCCACAAGTAAAGAGATAAGATAAGAACAAGAGTTCTTATCTCCAAGATAAGCACCTCTTGCAAGAGGTTGCAGGATACTCAAACATTTTCATAACTAAGCCATCTCTCACCCTCCCGGCCCCACTTTGTACACTCCAGCAAGACTAGACTCCCCCGAAACCCAGCAGACCAAGCACTCTTCACACCTTTGCCTGTGCTGTTTCAGCGCCTAGATGTCCCTTCCTCCTCTGCCTGGAAAACTCCTTCGTGCCATTATTATTATTATTATTATTATTATTATTATTGAGACGGAGTCTCACTCTGTCGCCCAGGCTAGAGTGCAATGGCCTGATCTCAGTTCACTGCAACCTCCGCCTCCCGGGTTCAAGCAATTCTCCTGCCTCAGCTTTCTGAGTAGCTGGGATTACAGGTGCGCGCGACCAAGCTCGGCTAATTTTTGTATTTTTAGTAGAGATGGGGTTTCACCATGTTGGTCAGGCTGGTCTCGAACTCCTGACCTCATGATCCACCCACCTCAGCCTCCCAAAGTATTGGGATTACAGGCGTGAGCTATGGTGCCCGGCCTCCTTCATGCTCTTCAAAGCCCGGCCCAGATGTGCCATCCTCCTTGAAGTCTTCCCCCACCCTCTGCCTCTCCCCACCGGCTCACACTCCCTCCCATTGGTCACTACCTTTGTGTCCCTGAGTATTGAGTGCAATACTCAGACTATTGCACTGTCATTATTGACAGAAACTAGCCTTCCCGTCTCCCACACGGGGAAACGTTTCTGGGTTTTGCTACCATATGATGCCTAACAGAGTAGGTTCACTAAATGATTGAAAAATGGGTGAAGCTGTTCATAGTTAGGTATCAATGGGAGAGAAGGATGAGGCACAGTCAAAGGAGGGAGGTTAGCTTGAAAGCTAAGGAGGACAGCTGAAAATACAGAAAACAGGGAGCCACTGAAGTCTCCTGAGCCACATAGAGGCTGGCTGGAAGCTGTGTTTTCAGATCCTAGAGGGGAAAAGCCTGATTTTTCCCCTAGGACACCCTGGAAACCCCCACCTCACCCCTACTTCTCTCCACAGTCGTGTCAACTACCTGACCCCCTGGCATTAATCTTTGGAAAGGAGGCTGACTCCCAGGCTGCCGGACAGTGCCACCTCAGGTCCCCTGGCCAGACCGAGGACTTATGGTGGCACCAGCCATCTCCCCAGGAGTTCAGCCTAACTAGAAATAAACCTAATGTTCCCTTAGAGACACACGCAATTGTCTCTGTCTGTGTGTGTTGCACAGCCTGGGAGAAGGTCAGGGCCACAGGATGACAGTATCTTACCCTTGCCCATCCCCGGCCAACTCCTGGAGGACTAGTGGGGGGTTGGAGAAAAATGTTTGGTGACCTGGTTTGAGAGTCAGGGTGTAAGCCGCAAGGTCCAGCCAGAATTGAGGTCCAAGAGCAAGAGGTGTGCTCCGGCCCCTTGCCTGCAGCCCCACACCCAAGCCCCCTCCATTTCAGATCGTGAATTTGAGCCCTAAGAAGAAAGGGAGGGGCTAGAAAGCTATTTTTAGGTGCCTTTTTGAAGCTCTTGTCATACTGGTGTGCTCTGGGGGGCTTCCCTGTGCCTGGGGTCCCCCTGAAGGTGTGGGAGCAGGCTGGGGCAAGGGGAGCTGGCCAGGCCTATGGCCTTGATTACTGTGACGCAACAGAATGTAGAGTCTAAACTTGCATGAGATGCATGAAGCCACTCAGAGAAGAAAGTTCCCCGCTCTCCAAAGCACCACCAATAAACATGTCATTTAAGCAAAAAGTCCTCTGCTCTATCCATGAAGCTTCAGGACTAGCCCTTGTCTACCCACCAACCATCCATTCCAAGCCACTCCTGTGAAAGGAAGGTATGATGTCCCGGGGACAGTGTGGGGACTCCTGGCCCAGGTCTGGAATAACGCCATCCAGGGGGCTAGGGAAGAGCATCTCCAGCATGGTAAGGGGGTGTATTAGTCTGTTTTCATGCTGCTGATAAAGACATACCCAAGACTGGGAAGAGAAAGAGGTTTAATGGACTCACAGTTCCACATTGCTGGGGAGGCCTCATAATCATGGTGGAAGGCGAAAGGCACTTCTTACATGGTGGCAGCAAGAGAGAATGAGTGCCAAGCGAAAGCGTTTCCCTTATAAGACCATCAGATCTCGTGAGACTTATTCACTACCACGAGAACAGTATGGGGGAAACCGCCCCCGTGATGCAATTATCTCCCACTGGCCCCCTCCCACAACATGAAGGAATTATGAGAGCTACAGTTCAAGATGAGATTTGGGTGGGGACACAGCCAAACCATATCAGGGAGTTAGGGCTGCTAGCATCTGTGCTTAGCTCCAGGACCTTTCAGATACCCTACTCCCATCCCACCTGTGGGCAGCTGGCAAGCATGGACCCAGATCAGGATAAATAGCTACCAAGCTAGAAATCTACCTGCATAGGACTTCTCGTCCTGAAACCTGGGGCTTCAGGGACCCACAGACCTCCTGAAATCATGTACAGAATCATGTGTCCACTTTGGGACTGCACTTGGGAAGCCACTGGCAGAGCCGCCTGGAGTGTCAGAGCCACATTCTGTGCCACCCAGTGTCCCCTCCAAATGACAACTCAGAGAAGAGCTGGACTTGCCCAGGGCTCACAGCAGGGATGCTAGAATCCTGGCCTGGGAGAGGTGGGCCAGCCAGAGAACCCCAGCAGACATGCTGAAGCCTGCCAGATGGCATCAAGTGACTGGGGTGTTTTTCCTGGCCCTGCTTCCTTGTATGACTGGGCAAGTCCCTGCCAGAATACAGCCCAGTGAACACTAAAGAGCTTTGCCTGGGCCAGGCCCTTTGCTGGTGCTGGGAGGACACAGACAAGATGCCCTCCCTGCCTTTGAAGTGCTTCCAGCCCAGCAGGCCCAGCCAATCAGAACCTGAAAGTAGAGGTGATCACATGAGTACACACATAGACCATGTTCTCCCAGCCCAAACCCCATGAATGGCAACCCACACCAGCAATTTAATTAAAGCTTCTTGCCCACTGATTGTAAATTTAATCCTGATTTCAATAATATAAATATATTATAAAATATATAAATATAAATATGTATATGTATATATGTAATAATATATATTTATATAAAATATAAATATAAAAAATGTGTGCCTAAGAATAAAGGAAATGCAGAGTAGATAAGCATAAATGAGTCTGCTTTCACGTACAATTTCTATTTTTAAGTGGAAGGCAATGCATTAACCAGCTTGCAGGCCCCATGAGATGGGTAATTTTACACCCATTTTACAGGTGATGAAATGGACTCAGGAAGGTTAAGTGGCTGGCCCAAGATCTGGTGATTGGCAGAGCTAAGAATTGAAGCTGGCCTGCCTAAGCCCCCCATCCCCATCCCCCGCCTGTGGCCACCAGGCTCTACTGCCTGCCTGCTACCGGACAGATCCAAACCAAGAATGGGGAAGAAACCAAAGGGGGCTTCCTGGGGGTGGGGGCATCTGACCAGGGCTTAGAGGGAGGATAGGACGTCCCATCAGAAAGCTCTCTTGGGGCCGGGCAGGCTGGCTCACACCTGTAATCCCAGCACTTTGGGAGGCCAAGCGGGCGGACCACCTGAGACCAGGAGTTCGAGGCCAGCCTGGCCAACATGGCAAAACCCCATCTCTACTAAAAATACAAAAATTAGCTGGATGTGGTGGTGCACACCTGTAATCCCAGCTACTCTAGAGGCTGAGGCAGGAGAATCACTTGAACCCAGGAGCCAGAGGTTACAGTGAGCCGAGATCGAGCCACTGCACTCCAGCCTGGGCAACAGAGCAAGACTCCATCTAAAAACAAACAAACAAACAAACAAAAACAAGAAAGCTCTCTTGGAGTTGCTGGCAGTGGCAGAATCTGCAGGTTGAGAATCCCACCCGGAGGCCAAAGGCCAGAGGCTGAGAGATGGAAAGCAGCCCATCCCCTCCCAGATGGGGCCATTGTGTCCCAACATGTTGACACCCCCTCTCAGTCTCCAGGGACTCTTGGCTCATCAGAGTATCAGAGCCACATTCTGTGCCACCCAGTGTCCCCTCCAAATGACAACTCAGAGAAGAGCTGGACTTGCCCAGGGCTCACAGCAGGGATGCTAGAGTCCTAGATCACATCAGAAATCTTCCCAGCAGCCATGGCCTTGGGGACAGTCCAGCCTCCATGGCCTCACCTCTAGGCCTTCCGGGGCCTGACCCCAATCCACTACGGTGGCCCTTTATCCCAACATGAAGCCCCCTACAGCCTCCTTGCAGTTCCAGAGGCTCTGGGCTTCTGTCTGCCTCCAACCTTTGTTCAGAGCCTTCCTCTCACCAGAAATACTTTCCCCCACCTCTTCCTACCCAAATCCCACCCTGCGTTCCAGGCAGGCTACTCTCAAGTCCTCCCTTCTCCCCCCAACTCTTCTCTCAAATCACAAAAACAAGGACCATAGCTGTTCTCACGGGCTAACTCATGCCCTCTGGCCCACCCTGGGCTCATTCACTGGCTCTTTTTATTCTAACTGGACCTGGGGCTCAGGAATGGGGCCTGTGGTCTCTTCCAGAACCAACACACCAATCAGGACTAAATTATTAACTACTACAGAGTTATAGCAGTGTCGATTACAAAGTCACCTGCAAAATGATGTCCTAACCCAGGGCCTGGGGCTGGCAATGGGGAGGTTCAGGGATAGGGTGAGGGTCCAAGCTGCGGGCAGGGGTGGGGTAGGGGTCAGGGAGAACTCGTGAACATCATATTTTGTACTAGATATCAGCAGTTTTGACATTTTTTGACTGTACCTTTTGATTCACAAAAACCTCAAAACCGTCTCACCTGAAGTTCGTGCCTTGTGCC
The DNA here is from genome assembly GCF_028858775.2 of Pan troglodytes. NCBI lineage: Eukaryota > Metazoa > Chordata > Mammalia > Primates > Hominidae > Pan > Pan troglodytes. Next base: position 55,996,332 of record NC_072416.2, read on the forward strand.
CTGTAGCACCTGCTCAGTGCCTGGCAAACAGTAGGTGCTCAGTAATGCTTGTGGATGAACAAAGGCAGGAAGGCAGACCCAGGGTGGGGATGGAGAGACACACAATAAAGAAGGAGCCCTCCCCTTGGCTCCATTTCATGGCCCTGAGGAAGACTGTGTATTCTGGCTGGAATCTTTGTAGATGAGAAAATCAGTAGTGGCCAAGGCTTTTCTAGGAAGCACCACCTTCAAGGAACCAAGAAGCCACCTGCTTGAGGATCGGATGTGGAGCTCATGGGAGAGTCTGGCCCTCCTTAGGCTGGGGGGCCTAGGGCCTTTGTGGCGCTGCTTCTGTCCATCTGGGAAGATGGAGCACAGTGGGCTTTAATTCTTCAAGGAGTTGAGAGGGGGCCAGAGGGGTTGGCCACGCCATCTGCCTGCTGCTGAAGAGCTTTCCTACTGCCCTGCCCAGCCCTGGACTGGTCCAGGCCATTGTTCCCGGCTTTCTGGCCAGTAAAGAGTGAGCAGGAGCTCTGCATGGCTCAGACCCCACTGCCTCTCCTTCACCCGTGTGCAGGTACCAGGCTCACCTGGCTAACCCCCACAATTCCAGGCCGCTTTCGTCACTGGGTGGCTGTGAACAAACCCTGGACCTCTTAAGCATCTGCCTCGCCCCCTTATAAGTATGGAGTGAGGCTCAGACCTGCTGGCGGATGGGAAAAGGCTTCTGAACAGTGCATGGCAGGCAGGTGGGAGGGCTGACTCTCAGATGGGAGGGGTGGGCTGGCTTGCTCTTGCCTCTGACCTCCCAGCGCTACAGTCCTTCTGGGTGGTTACTATATGCCAAACATGTCACACAGATCATTCCACTGTGCCCTTACCCTAAACCTCAGAAGAGAGCACTATTGACTCCATTCCACCGATGAGGACATTGAGGTTCAGAGAGCTCCAATGGAACCAGTGAGTGGAGACGCGGGACTCTAGCCAGGGCTGCCTGTGGTGCTCTGAACCAGGACACCGCACTCAGTCTACTATGGTTCACGAGTACAGGTTCCACCCCCAGAAAGCGGCATCCTCTCCCCCGTCCCCTGCAGGGCCAAGCATAGAGCAGAAACAGTGCATGGTGGGAGTTTGGAAAAGCTGTCAGGATGATGGGCTTCCTAGGAACATCCCCTTTGGGGGGCCCAGCCTGCCCTGGCACCAGCTTCTAGGACCCAGGAGAATGGCCCCCTCCCCTTCCCACCCCTGGTGTCTCTTTCACTAGCCAGGGGGAATGACTACCTCCCAAAGACGAGGCTGTGTCAGTCTCTCCCTCCTCCTTCCTTCTTCTTCCCAGCCCTAGCCCTCATCCAGATGTCACCCTCATCCTAAAGCACCACACTTCCCATCCTCCCAGTGGTTGAGCCAAAAGGAATGATTAGCCAGAGGCTAAAGATATAACACTAGTTTATACTCCTAGTCACGACATCTGAAGCTCCCCTTTAAGATGCTATGCTTGGCTGGGTGCAGTGGCCTGTAATCCCAGCACTTTGGGAGGCTGAGGCGGGTGGATCACTTGAGGTCAGGAGTTCAAGACCAGCCCAGCCAACATGGTGAAAACCTGTCTCTACTAAAAATACAAAAATCAGCCAGGCATGGTGGCATGTGCCTGTAGTTCCAGCTACTCAGGAGGCTGAGACAGGAGAATCACTTGACCCTGGGAGGCGGAGGTTGAAGTGAGCTGAGATTGCGCCACTGCACTCCAGCCTGGGTGACAGAGTGAGACACGGTCTCAAACAAGCAAACAAAAAAATGCTATGCTGTAAGTGAAGGAGACACTCATCAGGTTTGGGACACAGGAAATTGGCCATCCTGTAGGTCAGCATTCCTGGGCCGGTTGGTGGGAGAAGTACCTGTATGACCAGGTGCAGTGAGCAGCTGCTTAAGCCGGTTTGTGCTGTTTCTGCCACTTACAACCAAGAGAGGCTAGTCGGAGATACCAGAGGGGAGCAGGCTGGAGGCCAGGAGGGGCAGGGAAGGGAAAATGGGCCATGGGTTGATCCTGGCGCCTTCCCAGAATCAGAGCACCAGGCCTGCTTCAGATGGGGAAATGAGGCCTGAGAGGGGCAGACAGAGGCCTTAGGCCATGTGTTACCAAAGGGCCCGGCCCTGAACCCGAACATCTGGGCTCCCAGACCAGGGACCCATTGGCTGCCCTGGTTTAGGCCCAGGCTGGAGCCTAGAGGCTGAGGACCTGGTGGGAGGTGTAGGAACCCCACTGCTTTGTGAGGTGGGTAGGGGTGGGGACAAAGGAAGAAGCCACTGCAGGCTCCATGTGAGCTCAGCCATGTCCAGCCAGGGCCCCTCCTGCCCTGGCCCATGCATGCTGTCACTCACTCACAAGGGACAACCTGCGGCAGTAATTATAAAGCCCCACACACACGCTAGCACTTTCCAGGGGCCTCTCAGGATGGGTGGGTTTTGCCTAGGTCACATGGCGAGAAAGCAAGCTGGGACTTGAGCCTGGCACGGAACCAAGGCCCCGGGCATCCTCTTCCTGGGAGGTAGAAGCCTGTGGGAAGGAACCACATGGTTTCTCAAGGGCAGGTTCCTCCCGTGACCACCCAGAGGGAAGAAGAGGAGCATGGGGACTGGGTCACATCTCGGTCCCCTGGCCTTTCGCACCTTCTGTACCCAGCTTTCGGGCCACCTGCAGTGTGGGCAGCTCCTTGTCCTTTTAACTCAGGGCAAGGGGCCCCTGCTGACCACTTTCACTGGCTCTCAGGTGCCCGGGCCTGGGAGGCTGTTTTTCCCTCTCTCTCCCCTACCCCTATCCCCACCTTTGAGCAACAGACAGAGCCTGAGTTGCAGCTGGGCCACGGGGGCAGAGACGGGGTGCAGGAGGAAAGGTGTGCTGGAGGGGCTCAGGTGGGAGGCAGCTGGGCTGACCATGCAGAAGGGTCACTGTGTGACAGGGTGGGTGGTCGTGGGGTGACAGCAAGTCCTCCCCCTCCTCTGGGGCAGGGCCGGGCTGGCTGCATCTGCTGCTGCTACAGGCAGGCCCTTGGTTTTCCATCGGGGCTGAGCAAGCTCTCATGCTCACCAGGCCCAGTGCCTGGCTTCCAGGCTTCCATGAGCTGCTGCTCTCTCACAGGTCAGCTCCCACTTCGGGGGCTGTGGTTAAAGCCAATGGAAGTGAGGAGGCCTCAGGCTCATTCCTGAAAGTCCCAGGTGTCCTGGAGTTGGCACTGTCAGCATCTTCAAGCATCCCCACCAGGGACTCTCTATAGGGCTCTATTTAATTCTCACAACAACCAAGCAAGGCAAGGTGAACCTCCCCATTTTACAGATGAGGCAACTGAGTCCCAAAGAGGTTCCCAAGGCCACACAGCCAGAACGTTCAAAGCTCAGGATTCAAACCCAGCCCTATGCCCCAGTCTCCAAGCCGCCACTCGGGCCTGTGCCCCTCTCTGCCTCTCCATGTCCATCGTTCCCCTGTGGAAGAAGGAGCAGAACAAGCAGTGCAGTGGTCTGTGACGGTCAATGTCTTTACTTCTAAAGCATACATTGGACTCACTATATATTAACATCAAAAGTGGCTACCTAAAATGGAGTCATTCTTTTTAAAAATCCAAATCCTCACATTTTTATATAAGATCCAAAATGACATGAAATTAAACTCTACAATGTTATGAATAGTATAACAAACTGCTTTCAGAAAGCAAAATGAAAGGAAAAGAATTAGCAGTTGGGACGGTTGTAGGCCTGGGTTCCATGTCTTTTGAGGCATTGTGACAGAGAGCCAGCACCGAGGGGAAGGACCAGCCCCTCCCTGTGGCCACAGGAAGGAACTCAGTCAGACAGAGGAGGTGGGCGTGGCTGGTCAGCCTTCTTACGGTGACAGAGAAGCATGGTGGCATCTCCCTGCCCCTCGGGGCCCTTGGTGTGCCCACTGATTAGTCTTCTTTCAAGACCAGGGAGGGGTGGGGCTGGAAGAGGGCAGGGGATAGAGCAGGGTTCAAAATGATTATTTTAATAATAAAGGTCCTTCTGGGCTTCCTAAGGAGGGCTGTAGCCACCCAGCGATGTTGGTCAACTCCATCCGCCAGGTCCCCTGCAGGCTTCCTTAACCCACTTGCTCTTTCTGCTCCCTATGACTGGGATACCCTCTGCTTCATGAGCCTCATGGGCAGCCAGAGACCTAGGGGGACTCTAGGAGGACCCAAAGGACCCTCTAGCCTTTGAAGTAGCTGGATGTTGTCCAGAACATCTTGGCTGTACCAGACCCCTGGGGTCCAGGCCAGCAGCCACATTGATGTAGGGAGGGTACTGGGGGGGTCCCCACCCTGGCCTAGTCTTGGCTCTGCAGCAGGACTGGGGTGAGCTGACTGGGGCTGTGCCCCAAGCCCCTGACGCTTTGGTTCACACAATTCAGGGGAGGACACTTGTTTGCATCTGCTGGGGAGATCCTAGGCCTGGTCCTGCTTCCTCCCAGCCTCAGGTGGGCTAACGATCCCTGCCTTTCACACCAGCAGTTCTGTCTGCTGAGAGCACGGCACATTCCCCACCACACCTAGGAACCCCACTACAAAGGTGGGAGGGGCGCTTCCAAAACCAGAGGATTTGCCCTTAGCAGAGACAGGCTGCTTTTCCTCCTGTCCCCAAGGATGGCACTGTCCCTTGGCTGAGGGTGTCACACGAACTTCTCAGCTTCCCCCTTCCCCCTGGGCCCACTGGTCTCCAGGCAGACCCAGCCCCAAGACCCACCCTGCACATCTCCCCTGCCAGAAACCTGGGGACACGTCTCCCCTGGCTAGAGCAGACGGAGAGGGCTGTGACTCACCCTCTGCCCTCCCAGTCCCCAGGACTACGTCTTAAAGCTGGCCTTCTCCCCCACACGGCAATTGATGCCTTACACCTAGCCCACCTCTGGGGCCCCAGCCCCACCATGAGCCTCCGCTTTCCTAACCTATGTGGCTGCTAGCTTGAAAGATATGGGAAGGCTGGGCTGGCATCACACCCTCCTTAGGGCAGGGAGAAGCCACTTGACTTCCAGCCTGGCTCCAGTGCCCCGGAAATAAGGGGGGGGGCTGATGGCTCTCAAGAAAGCGAATCTTGTCATGGGAAAGAGGTTTGTGGAATCAGGATGGGCCACAGCAATCTGGCTGCCCGCACTGCCCGCTGGTGCCAGGAGTACGAGCAGCACACCCTCTCCCTGCCTCATACCCCTGCGTCCTCACTCCCGAGGTCTCAGAACACCGAGCTGGGTGGGGCCCTTGGTGCAAGGCAGCTGTGAGGAGCTAGGCTGCGCGAGGCCTGCTGGGCCCACGGCGCCGACTCAGGTCAGGCTGGTAGGGGCCACAGCCGCGGAGTCAGGGCAGGCAGGCGGCTACCTGGTAGGCGCCCTCCGCTGCCGCGGCGGCGGCACTGTGCTGCGCGCTGTGCTCCTGCAACAAGGCCACGTCTAGGAAGCGCTCCCCGCACCATACACACTTGAACTGCTGCTCGCGGGCGTGCACGCCCTGGTGCTTGTTGAGATGCTCCCGCTGCTTGAAGGCCTTGTCGCAGTTGGGGCACTTGTAGGGCTTCTCGCCTGTGTGTACCCGCCGGTGCCGCTGCAGGTCTGACGCGTACTTGAAGCGTTTCTCGCAGTCTGGGCACTTTAGTGGCTTCTCGCGGGCCGGATCGCAGCGGTGCTGCACGAACTCGGAAGAGGAGAAGAAGCGGCGTTCGCAAAGCGTGCAGCGCAGGGGCTTCTCTGCCGCCGCACAGTGGGCCAGCTGGTGCTTCTGCAGGGCCGACGCGCGCTTGTAGGCCTTGTTGCACACAGGGCACTTGAAGGGCCGCTCGGCCGCGCCGGGCAGGCACTTGTGCCGCAGCAGCTCGGCAGATTGGTCAAAGCCTTTCTGGCACACGGGGCACTTGAAGAGAGTCTCGAGGGTGTGCACGTGCTGGTGGTAGAGCAGGTGGCTGGGCTGCCCAAAGCCCTTCTCACATAGGCCGCATTTGAAGGGCTCCTCGGTCTTGTGAGTGCGCCGGTGGCGCATCAGTGCGTACTGCTGCTTGAAGCCCATGGGGCACAGGTCGCACTTGAAGGGCCGCTCGGCGCTGTGTGTGCGCTCATGCTGCCGCAGGTCCGAGGGCCGCTTGAAGGCCTTCTGGCACTCGCCGCAGCGGAAGGGCCGCTCCCCACTTGGCGTGCACGGGTGCTGCAGCAGCTCCGACGACTCCTTGAAATGCAACTCGCACACGTTGCAGCGGAACAGGTGGTGCTCGCCCGAGTGCGCGTACATGTGGCGCACCAGGTGAGAGCGGTGTTTGAAGGTCTTCTCGCAGACTGCGCACTTGTAGGGCCGCTCGGAGCTGTGCGTGCGCTTGTGGTGCACCAGGTGCGACGACTGGCTGAAGCTTTTGTCACACAGCGTGCACTTGTAGGGCTTCTCACCGGTGTGGATCCGCTCATGCCGAGAGAGCTCCGACAGGTGCTTGAAGGGCTTTTGGCAGATGGGGCAGCTGTAGGGCTTGTCGGCCTGTTCAGCAGGGGTGACAGTGGAAGGCGCGGGTGCTGCGGGAAGCGACGGGGCGGCTGTGGTGGCCGGCTCCGCTGCCTCAGCTGGCTTGTAGGTCTTTTCACAGATGGAACACTTCACCAGGCCACTGTGGGAGCTGTGGTGCTGTGCCAGTGAGGTGAGTAGTGAGAAGCCCATCTTGCAGACCCCACAGACGAAGGGCTTCTGCTCAGCCTGCACGCACTGGTGCTCCAGCAGGTCAGTGGCCTGGTGGAAGATCTTGAGACACTGTGTGCACTGGAATGAGCGGTCATGGCCCGCCAGACACTGGTGCTCATGCGGACTGGACAGGTGCGCCAGGTCGTGACCACACACGCCACATTTGGGGCCTGGCTCTCCTGCTGCCTGCAGGGGTGCGTGTTGTGGGGGCTGCAGGCCGGGGTCTGGCTGCAGGAGGATGCCATAGACGGCACAGCCCAGGGGGTTCTCCGCCGTGCCCGGAGGCAGCGTGTGCTCTGCCAGGGCTGGCGGTGGCTCTGCATGGTGCTGAGGCTGCGGTGGCTGTGGCTGCTGCGGCTGCGTCTGTGGCGGCTGTTGCCAGCTTTCCGACATGCTTGGGAAGATGAAACAGGGTTTGGAGAGTAATGGCTTCAGTTTCCCGCTTCACGTGACCCAATCCAGAGAGAGAAGCTGCCCGATCACAGAGATGGACAAGGACCTCAGACAAGGCACAGAAGAGGGGCTGGTCAGACAGCCCGAGTCAGTAACCAAGCGGACAGACTACAAGGCTCTGCCTACAGGACATGGGGGCTCTTCAAGGGAGGGTCCCAGCAGTGCCGGGGAGACTCTGCCTTCCCCAGTGATCCGTTCTGTAGAGAAGAGAGAAAGTATAAGCTCGAGGAAGGAACAAGCAGCAGTTTCCTGGGCCCTCTCCCTGTCCTGCCCGCACTCACCACACCATCACAAACCACACATCGGGGAAGGCAGAGGTGCTCAGGGCTGCAGGACTCCTCCCTTCTTAGGCAATCAGAGAGGTCTGCAGCCAGCTCAGCTCCTCCAGGCAGAGGAAATGGCAGCGGCCTCCACCCCCACCCACCTCAGTGCCCCGCCCCTGGGCCAGGACATCCCAGCCTCCACAAGTCCCCTCCAGCTTCCTGCCAACCCTTTAGCTGAGACTCACAGGTGAGAGTCCAGGGTTATCTGCCTACAATACAGAATCCTCCTTAAGGCCCACGGCTCCTCTCTTGTTGCTACCCTGAGTCTCAATACGGGCCACACCACTTAGAGCTAAGGAGGCCAGACCTCCCAGGTCTGAGAGCCCAGTGGCAAATGGCCTCTGACAGTCAATATTTAGGACAACTACGTGGAATCAAGGACCATTTCAAAAACTCTCACCTATGAGGGACTGACCACACCCCTTCAACTATCCCTGACCACAGGCCCATTCTCTCTCCGCGTGACAGGATGGGTGGCCCTACAGGAACCAGAGCCCATAGGTGATGGGGGCTAGATGAGAGGGCCACAGAACCACCCAGGCTTGATGTCCACACAGCAGAACTTCCTCACTCTGGTTCTCTCCCAGAACTCACACACACACACACACACAAAGTCCTAAATCCTCTGAATCTCATAGTGTCAAGGCCTGCAGGAAAATGTAAGAAACTGCCCTGGTCTGCCTTGGCAATGCAGGATGCAGCATGCTAACCATAGAGCATTTCTCATCACCTCTCTAGAGACAACTCCATTCCCTTACTCCAAGCGTATAAAGTTCTGGGTAATTGTTGGAAGGTAAAGCCCACCCAGCCCAGGCAAATCTCTAACTCACCACTTTGTGGCAGCATAAGGTAATGCCAGCGAGAGGGAGGAACTTTCAGAGTCAGATGCAACCCACTTCCAGGTTCCCAGCTCATCTGCCTCTTACATTTAAAAGTTTGTAAGTTTTCTCCTGAGCAGAGGAAGAAGGAAGGAGAAGCCTTCACAGGACAGTCTGGCCTCTAACTGCTCTGCCAAAGAAATGTAAGAGTCAGGCTAAAAGCTGTCATCCTCAGCATCTTCCGGAAGGGAGGGAGGAGAGGAGCGGCTGCTCTGGGTGGAGGCAGCAGGTTGCTTGAGCAAGCAGGTACCACTCTAAGCCTTCTCGGGACAGAGAGGGGGAAGGTGGGCTTCTCTGAGCGCCTGTCGGTCCGCTGTGCCAACCTACTGTTTTGTTTGCTTTTTCTGGCATGAATGGCTGTCAGACAGTGTCCCCTGGCTTGGTCTGCAGCACCCCCTGCCCACCCTGGCCCTCCTGCAGCAAGGTGCAGCCAGGAAGCCTCTGTGATCACTCCGCAAAGGGGAGAGAGGAGGCAAGGAGAGGCAGGGGAGGCCCCCCACCTGCGCCCCACCCCGTCTCTTCCTCCTCCCTGAGAAACCGAATGAAAGCCGATCACCTCCCGCCGGCCCTGCCTGCAGGCCCAGCTGGGCTGCGTCCTGTCAGCCCTCGTCCGGGATGGCCCGGCCGCTGCGACCCGAGGGCGAGCCCCGAGGGCGGCCGGGCTGGAGAAAGGCCCCAGGGCTACAGGCCGGGCCCAGGAAGCGGCTGCGCCTCGAGGCCCGGCCTGGGCCGCCCAGAAGCTCAAGAGGCCGCTAGGTCGCGGCGGAGGGGCGCGGGGGGGCGGCCGGGCCGGCAGAGGAAGGGGTGCGGCGGGCGCGGGGGTGGCCCCCAGATGCGGCCCCGGGCGCCCCGCCGCTCACCTGCTCCAGGCCGCCTGCAGGGCAGGCGCGGGGCGAGCGGCGACCAGCTGCTCTCTCGGCCGCCCCTTTATTCCGGCTCCATCCGCGGCGGCGCGGCCTACGCGCGCTGCCAATCCCCGGCCTCGCGTAGCGGCTGCGGCCGGACCGGGGGCGGGGGACGGGCTAGCGGCGGCCGGAACGGAGGAAGCGACGCGCGCTGCCGGAGTAGCGGGGCCGGGGCGAGGAGCGCCGGGAGGGCGGGCGGACGGACCGATGGCCTTGCGGAGACGGGCGGACGGGCGGGCGGCGCGGGGGCCAGGGAGGCGGGGCCGGGGGAGGAGCGGCATCCCGGGCGGCGGCGGCGAATGCGGGAGGAGCGGGCGGCGCGGAGCGAGGCCGCCCCCTGCCGGGGACCCCGTGGCCGGGCCAGGTCGGACAAGCCGGGTGCTCCGGGCGGTTTTCGAGTCGCCAGGCCTGGGCGCCTCGACTAACCGAGGAAGGGCGCTCTGCTTCCGGCCACCCCGCTCGGGCTTAGGGGAGGGGGCTCCGGGTGACCGCCCTCGGCCCGGCTCTGCGCAGGAGAGGAGGGGCCTCCTAGAGGCTCTGGTCTGCCACAGTTGATCCGCCCCTAACTGCTCAGCTTGGCTTTTAGGGGCTTGGACTTTGGGCTGGTTTGAGGAGGGGGCTCCAGGACCTCTGATCCTGGCCGGGCTCGGGGCAGGCAGGGGTCTCCGCTGGGTCTAGTGCGCTGACCCGGGACTGTCGTGTCTCGTATGTCTGGTCCCGGGTGGCTGCAGACAGAGCAGCGGGCAGAAAGGTGAGGGCCCTGAGCGATATGTGAAATGGGTACACGAAGGCTGGGGAGGTCCCAGCGGGGTGCCGGGAGGCTGCAGGTGACCAGATCCGCGTGTGCAGCCGGCAGGCAGCGTGGAGTCGGTGGGCTGAATCTTCACCACTGTCCTGCCGGGTTCCGCCCCTCCCGGCTCCGCCCGGAGGCGGTGCCAGCCCAGGCCCCGCCCCTGGGAGGGCGCTTCCGGCACAGCGGAACTCCGGGTGCCGGTTGAGGTTGCTGGTGGACCTGCTCTGGTGGTCTTGGATGAGGCCCCATGAGCGCGGCGCCCCTGGTGGGCTACAGCAGCAGCGGCTCCGAGGATGAGTCCGAGGACGGGATGCGGACCAGGCCGGGGGATGGGAGCCACCGTCGGTGAGGAGTGAGGAAGTCTCTCCGGAGGGCGCGCGCATTCACCCTAGAGCCAGACGGGACCCGAATGTCTGGGGGTGGAGTGGGGAGGGAGGATGCGGGGCGGCTCTGGGAAGGAAAAGGGGACGCAGGAAGAAAGGAGGATCCAGAAGATATACCCTCCCCCGACCCCAGACAAAGCTCCAGAGTGGCCCCACCTGGCTAGGGCCAAGTTGGGAGGCCAGACCTGGGTTCGGGTCCAGCCTCGCGCTGGCCCACTCTATCGCCTGGCACACATCCCTGTACCATCCTAGGTCCGTTTCCTGATTTGAATACAATTGCGATAGTAATACTTGCTAAAGCGCACTGAGCACCCACTCCCTGCCAGGCTGGGGTCTGGTAATTCAGTGGTGAACAAAACCGTCGGCCTTACTTCCTGGGGCTTAGATTCTTAAATGCTAGGCCTTATCTTTGCTGAGTGCTTTACAAGCAGTAGCTCAGTTGATCCCACAATTGCTCTATCAGGTAGACATATACTTTCGGATGAGGCATTTGAGGCCCAGAAAGGGGACATGACTTGCCCAAGGTCATAGAGCTAGAAAGTGCTACTCCAGCTGCAGCCTGTCCAGCTTGGAAATGTGACCCCTGAACCACATTGTTGCATGCCCTGTTGTTTCCCATGGGGACCTTGTGCCCCAGAGTTGGAGACCCCAATGAGACAATACTGGAGAAACAATTTTGCTATCTAGAAGCTGCTTCCAGCACCAGGCTGGAAACACACACTCAGAGCCACCATATATAAGGGGTTACAACTTTTGTGGTATACACAAAGGTAGAGAATGCTAACAGGATAAATGTACTCATTTTTCTTTTTTTCTTTTGCAGTGGCCACAGCCCCCTTCCCAGGCAGAGATTTCCAGTACCTGACAGTGTGCTGAACATGTTCCCGGGCACCGAGGAGGGGCCTGAAGATGACAGCACAAAACACGGGGGACGGGTGCGCACCTTCCCCCACGAGCGAGGCAACTGGGCCACCCACGTCTATGTACCATGTGAGTGATGTGTGAAAGGCAAGTTGCCAAGACCCACAGACCCGTAGGTGCCTCATGAAGGGCAGAATCTGGCCCCAACTAGAAGGAAGAAACCAGAAACCTCTAACACTGGTGGTGGGAAAGTCATTGACTTAGCAGAGAAAGAGCAGGTTTCAAGAACTGGGGATTTTTCTGTCATCTTGGTTTTGAATTCGTAGCCTAAAATATGTATTAACTCTGGGTATAATATTCTCCCTGTTCACGAGGAGGTGACTAAAGGAGAATCTGGAGCAGGGTGTCAAGGTCATGCCAGGCACTTTATTTCTGAGAGGGCCCTGGGTACGCTGGGTGTGCAAGGTTCAAATCCCACCCTAGCTCTGATCAGCAGGTGGCAGACAAAAAATGCCCAGGCTTCAGAGTCAGACCTCACTCTGCTGCCCACTACTCTGAGTGCCCTTTATAAGATACTAGACTTCTCAGAGCTTCAGTTTCTTCAAATCTAAAATGGGGGTAGCACTGGCTAGGCCAGGTGGCTCACACCTATAGTCCCAGCACTTTGGGAAGCGGAGGCAGGCAGATCACTTGAGCCCAGGCGTTTGAGACCAGCCTCGGCAACAGGTAGAAACCCTGTTTCTACCAAAAATACAAAAAAATTAGCCAGGTGTGGTGGCACACGCCTATGGTTCCCACTACTTGAGAGGCTGAGGTAGGTGGATTGACTGACCCTGGGAGGTAGAGACTGTGGTGTGCCAAGATCGCTCCACTGCACTCCAGCCTGGGTGACAGAGTGAGACTCCATCTCAAATAAAATAAAATAAAAATCAATAAATAGATAAAATGGGGAGAGTAGTAATACCAGTCTTCTAGGACTTTCATGAAGATTAAATCAGATAATCTATGTTAAGTTCTTAGCAAAGTACACAGAGTAAGTTTAGGTCTTGAAACCTCCATTTCCCCATCTGCACAAGGAGTATGAGATGATTCTCTCTGCTGCCTATCCACCAGGGGATTTGGGCAAATTGAATAGGATGCTGGGTGTGAGAAGACTCTGGTGTTTTTTTGTTTGTTTGTTTGTTTTTTGAGACGGAATTTCGCTCTTGTCGCCCAGCTGGAGTGTAATGGTGCGATCTCGGCTCACTGCAACCTGCACCTCCCGGGTTCAAGCGATTCTCCTGCCTCAACCTCCCAAATAGCTGGGATTACAGGTGCCCACCACCACGCCTGGCTTATTTTTGTATTTTTAGTAGAGACAGTGTTTAACCATGTTGGCCAGGCTGGTCTCGAACTGCTGACCTTAGGTGATCCACCCGCTTCGGCCTCCCAAAGTGTTGGGATTACAGGCGTGAGCCACCACGCCCGGCTGAGAAGACTCTGTTAATCATGCAGCTGCAGTCACATATTTGGTAAAAAAACAAATAATATGTGAACATACAAGGGTGGTCATTGTGGTGTTCTTTGTGAAAAATTGGAATCATGCTAAATGTCTATCAATAGTAGACTGATTAGAGAAATGCTAATCTATTCTGATTAATAGATTACTATGGAGCTATAATAATGAACTTGACTTCTCTATACTGAGGGGAAAGATGTCCAACATGTAATGTTATATGTAGAAACTAGCTCCAGAACTGTTTAAATGGTATACTCTCTCTTTTTTTTAAACAAATAAGATATATAAATTAGTATATGCATATGGAAATAGGCACCAAAGTTTAACAGTCTTTATCTCTAGAGGAGTTGGTGTTGAAAGTGGGTATATGCCCCTAGGGGAGAGGTCAAGATGATCCCATACTTTAGGATGTAGGAGAAAATTGTTAGAACTTTTAAATGTATTTCTTTTTATCTCATCTTTTTAGATTTCTGTTTTTGAGAGTGCACATTTTATAACAGTTTTACAGAGTAGCACACACTTGTAATTTATAAATATATTTTTATTAGCATATACGTACAAACTTGTTTTACTAATGGGCTGTGTGATCACAGTAGTTTAGAGACCATTGCTTTAGGTGACAGAATTTCAGGGGCTTCTGCTTTTTCCTTTGCATTTTTTAAAACATTTTTTTGTCTTAATAGACTTAATTTATTTGTTTGTTTGAGACAGAGTCTTGCTCTGTCGCCCAGGCTGGAGTGCAGTGGCACAATCTTGGCTAACTGCTATCTCTGCCTTCCAGGTTCAAGCGATTCTCCTGCCTCAGCCTCCTGAGTAGCTGGGACTACAGGCACGCACCACCATGCCCAGCTAATTTTTTGTATTTTAGTGGAGATGGGGTTTCACCATGTTGCCCAGGCTGGTCTCAAACTCCTGAGTTCAGCCAATCCACCCACCTCAGCCTCCCAAAGTGCTAGGATTACAGGCATCAGCCATCGTGCCCAGCCTCAACCTTATTCTTTAAAGTAGTTTTAGATTCACAGCAAAATTGAGCAGAAGGTACAGAGATTTCCTCTATACCCCGTGCCCCCACACAGGTGTAGTCTCTCTTTTTATCAATTACCCCCCACCAGATTGGTACATTTGTCACAATTGATGAACCTACATTGACACATCATAATCACCTAAAGTCCATAGTTTACATTAGGATTCACTCTTGGTGTTGTATATTCTGTGAGTTTGGGCAATACTATAAAGACATGCGTCCACCATTATAGGACCATGCAAAGTAGTTCCACTGCCCTAAGAATCCTCTGTGCCCTGCCTATTCATCCTTCCCTCCTTTTAACTCGTGGCAGCCACTGCTCTGTTTACCGTGGCGGCAGTTTTGCCTTTTCCAGAATGTCATATGTTTAGAAGCATACAGTATGTAGCATTTTCAGATTGGCTTCGTTCACTTAGTAAGATGCATTTAAGGTTCCTCCATGTCTCGTCATGGCTTGATAGCTCACTTGTTTTTATTGCTGAATAATATTCCATTGTCTGGAAGTACCACAGTTTATTCATTCACTTACTGAAGGACATTTTGATTGCTTCCAAATTTTGGAAATTATGAATAAAGCAATCAAAACAGTGTGGTATTGATGAACAAATAGATGAATGGAACAGAATTGAGAACCCAGAAATAGACCCACATCATAATACAGATATCCATGTGTGGGTTTTTGTATAGACATAAGTTTTTTTTGTTTTGTTACATCATAATACAGATATCCATGTGTGGGTTTTTGTATAGACATAAGTTTTTTTTGTTTTGTTTTGTTTTGTTTGAGACGGAGTCTCACTCTGTCGCCCAGGCTGGAGTGCAGTGGCACGATCTCAGCTCACCACAACCTCCGCCTCCCAGGTTCAAGCAACTCCTCTGCCTCAGCCTCCCAAGCAGCTGGGACCACAGGCGCGCACCACCACGCCTGGCTAATTTTTGTATTTTTAGTAGAGATGCTGTTTCACCATATTGGCCAGGCTGGTCTCGAACTCCTGACCTCGTGATCCACCCACCTTGGCCTCCCAAAGTGCTGAGAGTACAGGCGTGAGCCACCACACCTGGCCTGGACATTAACTCCTTTGGGCAAAAACCAAGGAATGTAATTGCTGGATTTTATGATAAGAGTATGTTTAGTTTTGTAAGAAGCCACCAAACTGTCTTCAACAGTGGTTGTACCATTTTGCTTCCCATCAGCAAAGAATAAGAGTACCTGTTGCTCCACATCCTCACCAGCATTTGGTATTGACAGTGTTCTGGAGTTTAGCCATTCTAATAGGTGTGTAGTAATATGTCACTGTTGTCTGTTAATTTGCATTTCCCTGATGACATATGATCCAGATCATCTTTTCAATGCTTTTTGCCATCTGTGTATCTTCCTCAGTGAGGTGTCTGTTAAGGTCTTTTGCCCACTTTTTAATCATTTTTGTTTATTAATATTAGTCATTTTTGTTTATTAATAAATTTTAATCATTTTTGTTTATTTAATATTATGATGTGGGTCTAATATTGGGTCTTAAAATATTGAGTTTTAAGAGTTCTTTATATTTGAAATAATAGTCCTTTATCAGATACGTCTTTTGCAAATACATTTTTTTCCCAGCCAGTCGCTTGTCTTTTCATTCTCTTGACGTTGTCCTTCACAGAGCAGAAGTTTTTAAGTTTAATGAAGTCCAGCTTATCAATTATTTCTTTCATGGATCTTGCCTTTGGTGTCATATCTAAAAAGTTGTCACCAAACCCAAGATCATCTACATTTTTCTCCTATGTTATCTTTCAGGAATCTTACAGTTTTGCATTTTACATTTAGTTCTGTGTCCATTTTGAGTTAATTTTTGTGAAAGGTGGAAGGTCTGTGTCTAGATTGCTTTTCTTATATATGGATATCCAGTTATTCCAGCACCATTGGTTGAAAAGACTCTCCTTTTCACATTGTATTGCTTTTGCTCCTTTGCCAAAGATCGGTTGACTGTATTGATGTGGGTCTATTTCTGGGTTCTCAATTCTGTTCCATTCATCTATTTGTTCACCAATACCATTGGTGAACTGTTTTGATTGCTGTAACTTTACATAGTTAAGTCTCAAAGTTGGGTAGTTTCAGTCCTCCAACTTTGTTCTTCTCCTTCAGTAGTGTGTTGACTATTCTGGGTTTTTTGGGGGGTTTTTTTTAGAGATAGGGTCTCACTATATTGCCCAAGCTGGTCTTGAATTCCTGGGCTCAAGCAATCCTCTGGCCTCAGCCTCCCAAAGTGCTTGGATTACAGGGATGAGCCACAGCACTTGGCCTGTTTTGGTTTTTTACCTCTCCATGTACACCTTAGAATCCGTTTGTCAGTATCACAAAATAACTTGCTGAGATTTTGACTGGGATTGTATTGAATCTGTAGATCAAATTGGGAGGAACTGACATCTTTACAATATTGAATCTTTCTGTCTATAAACATAGAATATCTTGTAGGGTCCAGCCCCACTGGGTCGGTGGGTTTTCTCCCCGTGTGCGGAGACGAGAGATTGTAGAAATAAAGACACAAGACAAAGAGATAAGAGAAAAGACAGCTGGGCCCGGGGGACCACTACCACCAAGACACAGAGACCGGTAGTGGCCTCGAATGCCAGGCTGCGCTGATATTTATTGGATACAAGACAAAGGGTCAGGGTAAGGAGTGTGAGCCATCTCCAATGATTGACAAGGTTACGTGAGTCACGCCACTTGGACGGGGGCCCTTGCCTGCCTGGCAGCTGAGGCAGAGAGAGAGAGGGAGAGAGAGAGGACAGCTTACGCCATTATTTCTGCATATCAGAGACTTTTAGTACTTTCACTAATTTTGCTACTGCTAGCTAAAAGGCAGAGCCAGGTGTACAGGTGTGAAGGCAGACTAGGAGCATGACCACTGAAGCACAGCATCACAGGGAGATGGTTAGGCCTCCGGATAACTGCGGGCGGGCCTAACTGATGTTAGGCCCTCCACAAGAGGTGGAGGAGCAGAGTCTTCTCTAAACTCCCCTGGGGAAAGGGAGACTCCCTTTCCCGGTCTGCTAAGTAGCGGGTGTTTTCCCTTGGCACTGACGCTACTGCTAGACCACGGTCCGCTTGGCAACGGGCATCTTCCCAGACGCTGGCATTACTGCTAGACCAAGGAGCCCTCTGGTGGCCCTGTCCGGGCATGACAGAGGGCTCGCACTCTTGTCTTCTGGTCACTTCTCACTGTGTCCCCTCAGCTCCTATCTCTGTATGGCCTGGTTTTTCCTAGGTTATGATTATAGAGCGAGGATTATTATAATATTGGAATAAAGAGTAATTGCTACAAACTAATGATTAATGATATTCATATATAATCATGTCTATGATCTAGATCTAGTATAACTCTTGTTGTTTTATATATTTTATTATACTGGAACAACTCGTGCCCTCGGTCTCTTGCCTCGGCACCTGGATGGCTTGCCACCCACAACATCTCTCCACTTACTTAGTTCTTCTTTGATTTCTTTCATCAGAGTTTTATAGTTTTCCTCATATAGATCTTATACTTATTTTGTTAGATTTATACTTAAGTATTTCATTTTGCTGGTGGTGCTAAGGTAAACCCTGTATCTTTAATTTCAAATCCTACTTGTTCGTTGCTGGTGTATAGGAAAGCAAATATACAGAAGTTGACTTTTGTATGTTAACTTTGTACACTGCAACCTTGCTATATCATTTATTACTTCCAGGAAATTTTTTTTGTTAGTTCTTTTGGATTTTCTCCGTAGACAATCATGTCATCTATGAAGAAAAACACGCTGGGTGTGGTGGCTCACACCTGTAATCCCAGCACTTTGGGAGGTCAAGGTGGACAGATTACCTGAGGTTGGGAGTTCAAGACCAGCCTGACCAACATGGAGAAACCCCATTTCTACTAAAAATACAAAATTAGCCAGCCGTGGTGGGACATGCCTGTAGTCCCAGCTACTTGGGAGGCTGAGGTAGGAGAATCACTTGAACCCAGGAGGCAATGGTTGCAGTGAGCCAAGATTGCACCATTGCACTCCGGCCTGGTCAACAAGAGCGAAACCTCGTTTCAAAAAAAAAAAAAAAAAAAAAAACGGACACAGTGGCTCACACCTGTAATCCCAGCACTTTGGGAGGCCAAGGCGGGCAGATCACAAGGTCAGGAGTTCAAGACCAGCCTGGCCAACATGGCGAAACCCCATCTCTACTAAAAATACAAAAATTAGCTGGGCATGGTGGCGCATGCCTGTAATCCCAGCTACTCAGAAGGCTGAGGCAGGAGAATTGCTTGAACCCAGGAGGTGGAGGTTGCAGTGAGCGGAGAGTGCACCACTGCACTCCAGCCTGGGCAACAGAGCAAGACTCTGTCTTGGGGAAAAAAAAAAGAAAAACAGGCTTATTTCTTCTTTGCCAATCTGTATACCTTTTATTTCCTTTTCTTGTCTTATTGCATTAGCTAGGACTTCCAGTATGAGTTGAAAAGCAATAGTGAGAGGAGGCATCATTACCTTGTTCCTGATCTTAATGGGAAAGCTTTGGAGTTTCCTATCAGTTAGCTATAGGTATTTTTAGACATTCTCTATCAAGTTAACAAAGTTCCCCTCTATTCCTAGTTTTCTGAGAGTTTTTATCTTGAACGGGCATTGGATTTTGTCAAATACTTTTTCTGTATTTATTGATAGGATCATTTGATTTTTCTCCTTTAGCCTATTGATTGGATGGATTACATTAATTGATTTTTGAATGTTGAGCCTGCTTTGAATACCTGGGATAAATCCCATTTAGTTGTGGAGCATTATTCTCTTTATATGTTGTTGTATTCAATTTGCTAATATTTTCTTGAAAATCTTGCATCTCTGTCCATGAGAGATATGGGTCTGTAGTTTTCTCGTAATGTCTTTTTCTGGTATTGGTATGAGGATAATGCTGGCCTCGTGGAATAAGTCAGGAAGTATTCTCTCTGCTTTTGTCTTCTGAAAGATTATAGATAATTGGTTTAATTTTTTCCTTAAATGTTTGGTGGGATTCTCTAGTGAACCGAACCCATCTGGGCCTGGTGCCTTCTGTTTTGGAAGGTAATTTTTGTTTGTTTGTTTGTTTTTCGGAGACAGAGTCTCACTCTGTTGCCCAGGATGGAGTGCACTGGCATGATCTCGGCTCACTGCAACCTCTGCCTCCCAGGTTCAAGCTATTCTCCTGCCTCAGCCTCATGAGTAGCTGGGATTACAGGCACCTACCACCACGCCTGGCTAATTTTTGTATTTTTAGTAAAGACACAGTTTCGCCATGTTGGCCAGGCTGTTCTCAAACTCCTGACCTCCGGTGAACCACCCGCCTTGGCCTCCCAAAGTGCTGGGATGACAGGTGTGAGCCACAGAGCCCAGCCGGAAGGTAATTATTTATTTATTCAGGCTGGGTGCAGTGGCTCACGCCTGTCATCCAGCACTTTGGGAGGCCAACACGGGCAGATTGCCTGAGTTTGAGACCAGCCTGGGCAACATGGTGAAACCCTGTCTTTACTAAAAAAATACAAAAAAATTAGCCATGCTTGGTGGCGGGTGCCTGTTAATCCCAGCTACTCGGGAGACTGAGGCAGGAGAATCGCTTGAACCTGGGAGGTGGAGGTTGCAGTGAACCGAGATTGCACCACCGTACTCCATCCTGGGCAAAAGAGTGAGACTCTGTCTCAAAAAAATAATAATAATAATTCAATTTGTTTAATAGATTTAGGCATATTTAGATTATTTCTTCTTTTGTGAGTTTTAGCAGATCGGGTCTTTCAAGGAATTGTTCCAGTTCATCTAGGTTATCAAATTTGTGGACATAAAGTTATTCATAGTATTCTTTGATTATCCTTTTATTATCCATGGGATCTGTAATGATGTCCCATCTTTCATTCCTGATTTTAGTAATTTGTGTGCCCTCTCTATTTTTCTTAGTTAGCCTGGCTAGAAACTTGTTGATTTACTGATCTTTTCAAACAACCAGCTTTTGGTTTTATTGATTTTCTTTATTGATTTCTTGTCTTCAATTTTATTGATTTCTGCTCTAATTTTAATTATTTCTTTACTTCTGCTTACTTTGGATTAAATTTGCTGTTGTTTTTCTACTTTCCTAAGATGAAACTCAGATGATTGACTTTAGATCTTTTTCTTTTTCTTTTTTTTTTTGTGAGGGAGCCTCGATCTGTCACCCAAGCTGGAGTACAGTGGCGCAATCTCAGCTCACTGCAACTTCCGCCTCCCAGGTTCAAGTGGTTCTCCTGTCTCAGCCTCCCAAGTAGCCAGGACTATAGGCACGCACCACCGTGCCCAGTTATTTTTGTATTTTTAGTAGAGACGGGGTGTCACCATATTGGTCAGGCTGGTCTCGAACTCCTGACCTCCAGTGATCCACCTGCCTCAGCCTCCCAAAGTGCTGGAATTACAGGCATGAGCCACCATACCCGGCCTAGATCTTCTTTTCTAATATATGCATTTGATGCTATAAATATTCTTCTAAGCACCTTTTGCTGCATTCCACAAGTTTTGATAAGTTATGTTTTCATTTTTATTTTGTTCAAAATATTTATAAAGTTTTCTGGAGATTTCTTCTTTGATCCGTGTGTTATTTAGAAGTGTGTTGTTTAATCTCCAAGTATTTTGGGGATTTCTGTTATAGACTTTTAGTCTAATTTCATTGTGGCCTGAGATCAGACATTGTATGGTTTCTAGTCTTTTATATTTAAGGGGTTCTGATGCTTACTATTTTTCTTCAGATTGTATTTTTGCCCTTTAGTATGTCTTGTAATTTTTCCTCGATAGCTGGACATGAAGTACTATGTAAAAGGAACTGTGGTAAACAGGCCTGTATGAATGTGGTGGTGAGGTGGTGGGGGACAAGAATCCTTCTGTAGTCCTATGATTGAGTGTCAATCTTTTGGTGAGCCGGTTCTTCTGGACTGGGAACTTCCCACACGCTTCTCAGAATTTTCCCCCTCCTAGGTGGGACAGGATGGCCAGAAGGTGCTGCAGTTTGGTATTTCACTTCCCCCAGGTCAGTTAAGAGTCTGATAAAACACTTTCAGGTTAGGCTGTAATTCAGTAAGTTTCTCCTGAGGGTAGACCTTGTTAAGAAAAACTGGAGGCTGGGCGCAGTGGCTCACGCCTGTAATCCCAGCACTTTGGGAGGCCGAGGCAGGCGGATCACGAGGTCAGGAGATCGAGACCATCCTGGCTAACACGGTGAAACCCCGTGTCTACTAAAAATACAAAAAAAAATATTATCCAGGCGTGATGGCGGGCGCCCGTAGTCCCAGCTACTCGGGAGGCTGAGGCAGGAGAATGGCGTGAACCCGGGAAACGGAGCTTGCAGTGAGCCGAGATTGCACCACTGCACTCCAGCCTGGGCGACAGAGCAAGACTCCTTCTCAAAAAAAAAAAAATAATAATAAATAAATAAATAAATAAATAAATGAAAATAAAATTATATTAGAAGACATAGACATAGGCTGCTGTCCAAGTAATTTTCTCCCCAAACCCAGAGTAATAAGGACCTCCCTCTGCCTTCTGGGCTTCTTCATTCAGCCATGGCACCTTGGCTGAGAGAACGGCCCGCCCTCTTTACTCCTCCCCTCCAGATGAAGCCAAGGAGGAGTTCCTGGATCTGCTTGATGTGTTGCTGCCCCATGCCCAGACATATGTCCCCCGGCTGGTAAGGATGGAGGCGTTCCACCTCAGCCTGTCCCAGAGTGTGGTTCTGCGCCACCACTGGATCCTCCCCTTCGTGCAGGCTCTGAAAGCCCGTATGACCTCCTTCCACAGGTGAGTGCTTCTTCCCTCTGCCTCTCCGCTCCCTCCCCTCCAAGGCTTCTCCTCCTCTCCTGAGCTACTGCGGGCATTACCCCAGCAGGCAGGCAGACCTAAAGATAGAACACGGCCCCTCTCCTGGGGCTGCCTGCTCTACTTCTCATCCTCCGTGACCTTGGGCATGCCGTGGAAGCTCTTGACACCCCTGATGCCGTATCTGCTCTGTAGGAAAAGCCAGCTGTTTTTCTGTAAGCTCTTGCTCAGTACTTCCAGCACTTCTGTGACCAGATGTGTCGAGTTTTTTTCCACACCAACAAATTATCCAACTCTCCAGACACCCACTGGGTGTCCTATAATCGAACTCAATTCTGACACTAATAACCCAGGGTTAGTGCAGACTTCATAGGTTAAGGACTCAGTCCCACAAGACTGTGCTCCATGTCAGACACCATCTGCAGTGTTGAGCTCTCAGGTTACCCACAACATCTGTCTGATTTCACTACAAATCAGAGGTTCTGTGGACCCTCTCCTCAGGTTTGATCATTTGCTAGAATGGCTCACAGAATTCAGGCAAACAGTCCACTTACTAGGTCGCCAGTTTATTACAAAGGATATGTTAAAGGATACACATGAACAGCCAGATGAAGAGATAGGTAGGGTGAGGTCTGGAAGGGTCCCGAGCATGGGAGCTTCTGACCCTGTGGAGTTGGGAGTGAGCCACCCTCCCAGCACATGGGTGCGTTCTTATTCACCAAGGGAAGCTCCTCAAACCCTGTAGTTCCAAATTTTTACGGAGGCTTCATCACATAGGCATGATGGATTATTAACTCAGTCTCTAGCTTCCCTCCCATACCAGGAGGGTAGGGGGTGGGGCTGAAAGTTCCCAGCTTCTAATCATGCCTTGCTCTTTCTGTGATCAGCCCCCATCCAGGACCTCATTGCCTCATTGGAACCAAAGATGCCCCTGTCACCCAGGAAATTCCAAAGGATTTAGGAGCTCTGTGTCAGGAGCCAGGATCACAGACCAGATAATAGAACAAAAGATGCTCCTAGCACCCCTGCTGCTTAGGAAATGACACAGGTTTTAGGATCTCTGTGTCAGGAACTGGAGGCTGAGACCAACACATATGTTATCATTTCACAGTGATAGGTCAAACAGGTCATGGTAATGGTGGGAGCTACCTCACTGGGGGCCTATGGGGGTGAAAGGAGATCATGGGTGCCCTCAGCACACCACTTGGGTGAAGGGTTAGTACCAGACCCCACTTCTGGTTTTAAGTCTGCCAGCCTGGGGCTTTTTTTTTCCCCTTACCTATTGGATTATTTCATAACTCTTTTCCTACCAGAAATGCATCTCCTGCTAGACTGGTCCAGATCAAAACCCTGCTCTTTCACTGAGGCTCTCCCGGTTGGCATATCCTGCAGAATCCCCCCGTCCAGAGATCAGTCAGTCCTGTGGTTGTTTCACAGGTGACCCCTCTGTCCAGAGATCAGTCGGTCCTGTGGTTGTTTCACAGGTGACCCCTCCGTCCAGAGATCAGTTGGTCCTGTGGTTCTTTACCCCTGGTGGTCATTTCACTCACCCTCATATGCAGTCATTCCTGTGTCCATCTTCCTTCCTGGAGCCCACGTTCCTCCAGGCCAGGACTGTGGCTTCTCTCTGAATTGCCCCACAGCTTTTTTCCAAGTGCTCTGCTCACAGTAGACATCAAATAGATGCTTGTTGAGTCATGGAGCGGGAATGAGGGAGCCCAGAGAATAGCTTTCTGGATCCTCTACTGTTGATACTAGAAGGAGCCTAAGAAGCCACCCAGCTGATGGTTTTCTGACCCTGCCTTTATTAGCAGAGCCTTTTTTCAAATGAGGTGTTGCACAAAAGCCTGATGTGTGGCTGTGTAACACAGAAATAAACAGTCTTCTAGCCAAAGCCCCGTTCCCACAGTTCAGGGGGCCATAGGCCCAGGAATTCCATAGGATGTCACTGCCCAACTAGGAAACTGCTCAGTTAGCTGAACCCCTTCTGAGGGCCAGAGGAGGACAGGATTTGTCCCAATCCAGACACTTGGCCAGGGAATAAGGGCTGAAACTCATCTCTCAACCTAGTCCAGCCCTCCCCCTCTTTGGATTGTCATTATCAAGTTGATTGATTGTATATTATCAGGACTCTCTTAACCACAGGTGCCAGAAGCCCAACCCAAAGTGGCTTAAACCAAAGAGAAATTTATAGGCTGGTATAACTAAAAGATTCAGAGGTAGCACTGGCTCATGCATGAGTGGACTGGGGTGACAAGATATCAGATGGCACCTGACTGTCACCACCACAGGCAGACTGTTCACCATCTCAGCTCTGTCCCCTTCCTTTGTCACAATGACGAAGCCACCGCATCTCCCGGCTAATGGTGTACCAGCCTGGAAAGACAGCCTCCCTCTCTGATTGGCTTCAGCACAAGTCACAGGAATGACTGCCTGGTCTGACCCGTCTCCTGTGTGCTTTCTTTGGGAGTAAACAGTTAACAGGCCCTTCCCCCTTTCACAGAGAGTGCTTCCCTTATCCTGCGGAAGCTCTGCCCCTGGATAAAGGAGGAGAGCGGCTATGTTAGTGCTGATGACTGGCACACTGCACTTGTGCTAGGAAGACAGCATGAACTGCACCCCTCCAGGGAAGTCACGGCCTGGGCTCCCCTGCGTACAGTGGTTCCTTAACTGGGCACGAGTCCCTTGCTGGGACTTAGGAAAACTCTGCCTAAAGTCCATTGCAAGAAATACTGATCCCTGTGGGATGTATATGTGGCTGGTTCCCTTGCTCACTGAGAGACTAGAAAACAGCACCTGGACCCCTGGGCTGGTTCCCTCTGAGGAAAGGATCTGTGTCATGAGTGAAGCCCGGGCAGGTGTGGTCTGTTCAACTTTGATCATCTGGTTGAGCCTAAGGTGACCAAGAGTGGGCGGTGCACCCCTGATTCTGTTGCTGTGACTGAGGAAATGCTAAGCTCTGTTTGGCCAGGCCTGGGCAGCCTGCCTCTGGAGTAGGGGTGGAGAGCCATCCTGCAACACGAGGTTACCAGGAGAAGGAGTTTTGGTTGGGCACAGACATCCAGTGTCCACTCCAGGATGTTTGGGAGACACCTTGAGAACTCTTCCTAAAAGCTGCACTTAACCAAGCTCCTGGTGGTTCTGTGATCCCTTACGTTTTCTCCAGAGGCAGAGAGTTGGCTGACTGACTTTTGCCCTTGGGCAGATTGTGAGGCTCTACCCAGCATGCTGGTATATTATGTTCCCTCAGATGGGGGTGAGACCCTTGGCCTGGGGCTGTAAAATGATCTGTTTCTGTGAGGAGACTTTCCATGGTGAGATTGCTAGTGTCTCAGAGAATAAAGGACAGAACCAGTCCAAGTCAAAGCACTTACCTAGCTGAGCCTGACTCTTCCCGTGTTATTGATCTGAGGGGTGGGTGGGTTGGGGCATCTGTCTCGACTTCACACCAACAGACCTATTCCCCTCACGAAAGCGTCATAGGTGACAACAAGGACTCTGGAAACAGGCAGACTGACTGTTCCAATCCTGGCTCACCAAATTCAGCTTCACCATGCCTCTGTTTCTTTGTCTGTAAAATGGGCATAATTGTAGGCCTGCTCACAGAGTTGTGTGAGGATTCGAGAAACAGAGTGTGCAAAGGCTTGAGCTCAGCCCTGACACACGAAGAAATGTTGTCGTGATTGCTTAGATGAAATCGGAGTCATCTATTTTAAAAACTGCAAGAAATGAATCAGCTGTTAAGTGGTCCATTATCACCTACTTGATCAATAAGGCTTCCTCAGTTCCCATCAGTGAAGTTGAGATAGTCTCAAATTGTTTATCGAAATGAACTGCTATTAACAAAGTAAAATTTTTACTAGCACCTGGATGATGTTGTGTGTTACTCGGGCTGGGTGATTTTAAGGTCTTGTCCAGCTCTAATGTTTAAGGTTCAGTATACCACCTGCATAATGGGGTGATAATATGAAGTGCAAAATGAGTTAACTATATTTTCAAAGTGCTGTTTTTTTTTAACATAAGCTATTTTTTCTGCTTTTTTCTTACGATTTTTCCTGAAATACGGTCTTCTAAATTTCAGATTCTTCTTTACTGCCAACCAGGTAAAGATTTACACCAATCAAGAGAAAACCAGGTGGGTCCTCCCAACCCCCAATCACCATCAGAGGAAGATTCTTTGGTGCAAAAATTGAGTGCTTTGTTTCTGGACTTGTTTGTGCCATTTTTTGTTTGCTTTTAACCAACTCTATGACTATAAAGGCAGCTATCCCCAAATCTGAACCTTTCTTTAAGAAAAATAACTGGGAGATCCCAGGCACAGTAGCACATGCCTGTAATTCCAGCACTTTGGGAGGCTGAAGCAGGTGGATAGCTTGAGCTCAGGAGTTCCAGACCAGCCTGGGCAACATGGCCAAACCCTGTCTCTATGAAAACTACAAAAATTAGCTGAGCATGGTAGTGTGTGCCTGTAGTTCCAGCTACTTGGGAGGCTGAGATGGGAGGATCGCTTGAGCCCTGGAGGTCGAGGCTGCAGTGAGCCAAGATTGCACCACTGCACTCCAGCCTGGGCAACAGAGTGAGACCCTGTCTCAAAAAAATAAAAGGCCAGGTGCAGTGGCTCACGCTTGTAATCCCAGCACTTTGAGAGGCCAAGGTGGGCAGATCACCTGAGGTCAGGAGTTCAAGACCAGCCTGCCTGACATGGCGAAACCCCGTCTCTACTAAAAATACAAAAAATTAGCTGGGTGTGGTGGCAGGCGCCTGTAATCCCAGCTACTCGAGAGGCTGAGGCAGGAGAATCGCTTGAACCCTAGAGGAGGAGGTTGCAGTGAGCCAAGATCACGCCACTGCACTCTATCCTGGGTGACAAGAGTGAAACTCTGTCTCAAAAATAAATAAATAAATAAATAAATAATGACTGGAGGAGCATGTAGGGGGGTGGTGCCCAGAGATTGAGAGAAGCATCTTGGTTTAGTGAAAACCTGTGAAAGTCAGAAAACCTGTTTCTGCCCAGCTCCATCCCAGTTGTGGTGTTTAGTCCGTGTCTTCATCTCTGTGACCTTTCATTTTCACACTGGCACACGCCTCCCAACATCCACTGTTGGGCAGTTGTAAGGCTCAAATGAGCCCCAAGGCCTTTGAAAAGTTAAAAGTATTAAAGTGTTAGATGAACATAAGAAGAAATGATTATCCTGCCTTCAAAGCGAGCCTCCCTGTCTGATGCACTCACTGGGCCACCTTCTCTGAGCACTTCTGAAAGGGGCCTCATTTATTCGTTCATTTATTCCATGCTGCACAAGTTTGTTAAGCACCCACTTGTGCCAGGCATTTGCTGTACACTAAGGATTCATCAGTGAAGAGGTAGACACAGCCCCTGCTCTTTTCAATCTCATATTCAGAGGGGAGACAGATAATAAACAAGTAATGAGAGTGTTTGTTAATAACTGTGGTGTGATATGATGGTCAGGAGTGGGTAGTCCAGGAGGGTACCAGGGAAGTGGCCAGGGAGATGGCATTTGATGGTGACCTGAGAATGAGAAGCCAGCCTTGGGAAGAGCTGTTGCAAGAGCTTCAAGCAGAGGACATAGCAAACTAAGTGACTCCGAGGCAGGGAAGATTTCAGCATGTTTGAGGAGGCCAGTGAGGCAGACCCCAGAAAGCACGAGGGAGAATGATAGGAGATGAGATGGGTAGGGTTAGCCCATCCAGGGGCTGCAAGCTCAAGTAAGGAGTTTGAATTTTCAGTATAATGGAAGCCATTGGAGGGATTTCAACAGAGGAGAGGCATGACCTGATCTATATCTGGGGATGTCAGTCTGGCTAGTGGTGTGTCTGTGGCCATGGAGTCTGGGGGCAAGATAGAAGGGAGCAAGAGTGGATGCAGGGAAACCAGAGAGGAGCCAGGTGTCATTGTCCAGGTGAGGGACCATTGGTGGCCTAGATTAGGGTGATGGCCATGGAAGACCAAGAGGTGGACGCATTGGAGATACACTAGAGGCAGAAGCAACCAAATTACCAATGGGTTGGATTTATGTGAAGCAAGGGGAAGACGAACATTGATTCCTGGGTTTGAGGCTAGAACAACTGGCCCCGTTTTCTGTGATAAGAGACACTGGTGGGATGAAAAGCAAAAGTTCTGCTTTGTACCTGTTTGTTTGTACCTGCTAGGTTTTGCTGTCTATTGGACCCCTAGGTGGAAATGTCACATATACAACTGGGTGTTCAGGAGAGGGACCAGCTGGAGATAGAAATGTGGGCAGTGTTGGCCTGTGTGGGAAGTGGGGCTGGGTGAGATCAGCCTCCTGGAGAGTGCAGATGGAGAAGATCCAGTGATCTTCACCACGGGGAGGCTGGAGAGGAGAGAGGGTGGCAGAGGACACTGAACCGGGAGACAGGAGGCAGGATTAAACCAGGACTGCGTGGCAGGTGATGTCTTGGGAGCCAAGAGAGAAAAGGGTTTCAAGGAGGGAAGAGTCCACTGTGTGAGATACTGCTGGGTGCGTACAAGGCGGACAGCGAAGTGTCCCTTGGATTTGGTAATGTGGAGGTTGTTGGCAACTTTGACAAGAGGACTCCCAGCAAAGTGGGTTGAAGATGGGAGGTGAGAAAGAAATAGTGATGGTGGACAAATCGTCTTTTTGAGAAGTTTCACTGAGAATGGGATGGGGACGTGCTGAAACCGTGGGTTCAGGGGAGAGTTTTTAAAGATGAGAGAGCATGCCTGAGTGCTTGTGGGAGGCGTGGCAGATGCCTGGGAGCAAAGTCCTCGAGAAGAGGCCTCCTTGAGGACAGGAGTCGTTTGCAATTGGAATGATGATGGAGAATGGGGGTGCAGAAGCTTCTGGGTTTGTGACTAGGCAGTGGTGGGTGAAGGCGTTCCTGGAAGGGTTATTAGATCCAGAGAAGGGAGGAGAGCTGTGTGGGTGAGAACTGGGAAAGGAAGATTTACAGACAGAGAATCTGAGGACTGAGAGAGTTGGCTCATGGAGCAGGAAAGCGAGTGTACCAGGGAGACGGTGAGACCCACGGCCCAGGCCTCTTGGCCTTCTGCCTGGCTCCTGCTCGGCTGCGCAGATGGCTGTGTTCTCAGAGGCTACATCTCATGCCTGCGTTGTCTTCCTCTCCCCAGGACCTTTATTGGGCTTGAGGTCACTTCAGGGCATGCCCAGTTCCTGGACCTGGTTTCAGAGGTGGACAGAGTCATGGAGGAATTCAACCTCACCACTTTCTACCAGGTAATGAATGGGGCTGCTGCTTCTCCATTGACCCATTTCTAACGAGAATAAAACTGTCTTTAAAGAAGCCCTCGTAAGAGGCAAACCGAAGACCCTTCAGAACCTCCCGTGTCAGTGCTCCGAATGCCAGCCTTCTGAGGATGCACACCTCGGGAGGTGAGGGCTTTGAGGTGTAGTCAGATGCAGCCCACCCAAAGTCCAACATTTCTTAGAAATCTTGCTTTATATCCTAAATACGCCCGAGATTTGTACCTTCTGCTCCATAATGTTCCCATGTTGTTTTCACATTTTTTAAGTAGATGTCCCTAATAATTTTTGGTCAGATTGACCCTCAGAGAAGAGTTGTAGCTTCACACACCTTCCTGCACCTTGCCCAGGCCCTCCAAGGGCACTTGGACTCTAAGTCGACTATCAGGGCTTTGAAGGGCCATTCATTTTATTTGATATATGTTTTTAAACCGTGCTGAGGGAGATAAGTATGAATTTGAATGGAGACAATTATTGTTGCTTCAAAACTTGAGACTTTGGGGATTTTGTTCATGTCATCTGAAAAGTATGGTGTATACTGGAATGTCCTAGATCAGAATAGAGGGTGGATTTTCTTTCACGTCACAGATGTAATGACCCTCTATGATACTTCAGGGAAAGCCTCTGTGAATACGACTGTCTTAGCTCAGGCTGTCATAACAAAATACCATAGACTGGGTGGCCTAAATAACAGAAATTTATTTTTGCACAGTTCTGGAGGCTAGAAGTCCAAGATCAAGGTGACAGCATGGTTGATGTCTTTTTTTTTTTTTTTTTTTTTTGGAGACAGAGTCTTACTCTGTCGCCCATGCTGGAGTGCAGTGGCGCAATCTCAGCTCCCTGCAACCTCCGCCTCCCAGGTTCAAGCAATGCTGCCTCAGTCTCCCAAGTGGCTGGGACCACATGTGTACAACACCACGCCCAGCTAATTTTTGTATTTTTAGTAGAGACGGGGTTTCACCATGTTGGCCAGGCTGGTCTCAAACTCCTGACCTCAGGTGATCTGCCTGCCTTGGCCTCTCAAAGTGCTAGGATTACAGGTGTGAGCCACTGCACCCGGCCAAGCGTGGTTGGTTTCTGGTGAGGGTTCTTCCTGGCTTATAGATGGCCACCTTCACATGGCGGGGCAGGGGTTGGGGGCTACAGAGAGAGAGAGCAGTGCCCAAGCTCTCTGTGATTAAAGGGCACTAATCATGAGGGTCCTGCCCTCGTGGCCTCATCTAACCCTAATTACCCCTCAAAGGCCCCATCTTTACATACTATCACATTGGGGGTTAGGGCTACATGAATTTGGGGGAGGTGACACGATTCAGTCCATAGCAAGGACCAGTCCTGTGCTGTTTTGTCTGTCTGTGGAGGGTGCTTGGGATCAACACTGAGTATCTTGTCTCCCACTGGGCAGGCCAGGGATCCAGCAGGGATGTCACGACAGCTCTGTCACAGACCTGCTGTGATGGCAGGGCCTGCCAAGGCGTCCGGGTGACTGCCTGCCTCTCGTTTCCCTCCCCAGGATCCTTCTTTCCACCTCAGCCTGGCCTGGTGTGTGGGTGATGCACGTCTCCAGCTGGAGGGGCAGTGCCTGCAGGAACTACAGGTGAATTTCCAGGGCGGGAGCACAGAGGGCGCTGAACTCCAGAAATGACAGGACAGATGCTGGAGAGGGGGAGGATGAGGCACCCAAACCTGAATCCCTGGGAAACAAATGACATGGCAGGAGACCCCAACCCCTTCCCTTGTGACTCAAGGTGTGGCCCCTGGACCAGCAGCTTCAGTGTCACCTGAAGCTTATTAACAATACAGATCTTTGCCCCCACCCCCACCAAGACCTAAGAAATCAGAATTACATTTTAACAAGATCTCTGGGGATTTGTGTGCACATTACAGTTCTAGGGAGCACTGCCCTAGAACACTGATCTGCGAGGAGGCTGCAGGCTTTCCCTGAAGTCCTAGCCACTTGCCCAGAGGTCAGAGGCTTGGGCCTGGCACTGAAAATGGGTGAAATGTACCAGGGGTAAGGAACATCCAGCCCCCAGAGTCTATCAAATTTTGATAAGTAGCTGAAAGATTCCACTTTCCCGTCTGCGCCCTTGGAGGAGAACCAGCAAGTTACATGAAGTGGTAAGCGGCGGCTGATACTCCAGCCCTGG
The DNA here is from genome assembly GCF_028858775.2 of Pan troglodytes. Lineage (NCBI taxonomy): Eukaryota > Metazoa > Chordata > Mammalia > Primates > Hominidae > Pan > Pan troglodytes. The sequence goes on from NC_072416.2 coordinate 56,027,351, forward strand.
ATGGGGAGACAGTAGGGAGCGTGGCCATGCGGGAAGATTGGCCTAGAGTTGCCAGCACTTCTGCTTCATAAGAGAAGCCAGAAACCTAGATTTTTACATGTAATCTGTCAGTTTTCAAATGTCAGCAACTAATTTGGATGTTTAAAAAACATTTTGCAAGCCAAACCAAACATGTGCAGGCTGGATGCAGCTGTGGTCCCTCGTTAAGGAGCCACCTTGCTCTTGGCCTGATGTTGCTGGCGGTGGCAAAGAGCTCTAGTTTGGGCTCCGGCAGACCTGGGTCCCAGGCCTGGTTTTATTGGTTTCTGTGATCCAGGGCTCTGAGCATCTGTGTCCTCTTCTGTAAAGTTGAGATGATAGGACCAACCTCAGAGATTACAGAAGTGATCAGACAAGATCACCAATGCAGAGCCTGGAGCCTGCAGCCTCAGCCTCGCCCAGCCTCTGAATTTGGGTGAGCTGGTTTTGTTTGCAGTGCCCTGTGGGTCCCAGATGCCCCTTAATGTGACTGTCCTCCCCTGGCTGCTGTTTTAAGGCAATCGTGGATGGGTTTGAAGATGCTGAGGTGCTGCTGCGCGTGCACACTGAGCAAGTCCGCTGCAAGTCTGGGAACAAGTTCTTCTCGATGCCTTTGAAGTGAGCACCAGAGGCCTTCCTCCTCCAGGGCCCTCTGCAAACCAGGCTGAGATGGAGGAACCTGCTAAAATCGATGGAGATGCTTCTAGCCTCCCAGTAGGAGGCCCCAGCCATGCCTTCAACCTGGCAGGAGGTGTAGCCACTCCTCATCCTCCCTGAGTGCTGATATTCTCTCTCTCTCTCTTTCTCTTCCTCTTCTTTCTCTCTCTTCTCCTCTCTTTCTCTCCTCTCTTCCTCTCCTCTCTCTTCCTCTCTTCTCTCTTCCTCTCCTCTCCTCTCTTCCCCTCCTGTCTCTCCTCCCCTCCTCTCTCTCTTCCTCTCCTCTCTCTTCCTCTCCTCTCTCTCTTCCTCTCCTCTCTCTACCCCTCCTGTCTCTCCTCCCCTCCTCTCTTCCTCTCCTCTCTCTCTTCCTCTCCTCTCTTCCCTTCCTGTCTCTCTTCCCCTCCTCTCTCTCTTCCTGTCCTCTATCTCTTCCCCTCCTCTATCTCTTCCTCTCCTCTCTCTCTTCCTCTCCTCTCTCTCTTCCTCTCCTCTCTCTCTTCCTCTCCTCTCTCTCTTCCTCTCCTCTCTCTCTCTCCCTTTCTTCTCTCTCTCCTGTCTCGGCTGTTGTGGGTTGCAGGTTGGGCGCTGCTGTTGTGGTCCTTCCCAGAAACTGCCAGTAGAGGGCAGCCTGGGCATCCTAATGCTTACTCTGGTTGTTACACAAAGAAAATATTGGGGTCACTGGCGAGCCCACCCACACTCACCAGAATCTCCACCGTAGTCCCCCTAACAAACAGCCCTTCACTTCCTCTCCCACTTCAGCAATTTGTATTTTGATGCCATTGGCCTCAGATCAGAGTGTTTTAAATCATCACGCCCTGGCTTATCCCTGGTCAAGCCAGGACACGGGGTGCTTCAGTGGGTCTGTCACCCTCTCTCCTTGAAGCATGTTGCTTTTATTTATTTACTTTTACTCTCACCCTGCTCCTGTACCAGCAGGGGCCACTTCAAAGCCAAGGTACAGGGTGATAACTTGTGGTCCAGCATCAGTTTTCTCCACTTCTTTCTCCCACTCACCCCCAGCAAGGTGCCTGGGGAGACTTGAGCAGATGTTTCATTTTGGCCTGGCCAGTGGCTGAAAGCCAGGCCTCCAATGCACTGTGACCTCTGGCTTCCCCAGCAGCTTTCCCAGAGAGGCAGAGGGGCCTTCCACAGCCCGGGTTCTCCTGCTGCCTCCTGCCTGCTGCAGCTGCAGGCATTCTGAGGGGCAACGTGGAGGAAGGGCCAGGGATGCATGGGATTTTAATTTTTTCATCACACCTTCCCCGTGGCAAAGAAACAGTCAGTCCTCTTCAGGTGTCTTCTGGATTTCTGGTGATGGACAGAGAAATCTTTTTACAGTTTTAAATTATGTTCAACAAATAAAAATTGCATTTTTTATTTTGGATCTTTTTTGGACTACTTGTATTTAACCCAGTGAAAAGATGACTGTCACCTTCCCCTACCCTGTCCAGCTGTGTCTCACAGTTTGGGAGGATTCTTGGAAGTCTCTGCTGTGACTTCCAAGATGGCCTTGAGAGGCATTAATGATGCTTCAGTAAAATAAGGGTAGAGAGGGGTCACCCAGCCTGCCAGGTGTACACACAGAGTTCTCACATAGCACATCTAGCCTGGAGCTAGGTGGCAGGGGTCACCACCCTCATCCCTCACCCACATAGGCAGACATTGAAGCCTTATACTGCTGTGACACTGAGCACTTCCCAGAACCTTCTCGTGTCTTCCTCCCAGTATCCCCTGAAAGGTAAACAGGGTGGGAATGTCTAGTCCTCTGTTACAAGAACAGGTTAAGTGACTTGCTTGCATGAGAAATAGGGCCGTACTCAGCCCTAACCTCAGGTCCTGTGCTGGGGTGGCCCTGATCCAGCCCTGCACACCACCTCGTGGTCAGGCCTGGCATCTGGGTGGGGACATAGGGCTTCAGGGAAAGGTGTGGGGAGAGGGGCCTGTTGCCCAGTCTCCCATGGTGGCCCCTGCAACCCCACCTTTCCTGAAAGGGGCAGCCTCCCAGCCACTGCACTGAAAGACACAGGCACATTCTGTGCCTTGTTCCTGCTCCCCACTGCATTGATCTGCTGACTCCGACTCATCATTAGTCTGGTTCTTCTGGAGAGGAGGAGGATGCCGGGCATACTTTCTGGCTTGCAAGCAACATGGCAACTCTGGCTGTGCAGCCTGCACTTAACTGACACCTGCCCTGTGCCAGGCCCTGAACTGGGCACTTGGTGAACCAGACTAGGTCTACCCTCTGGGTGCTCACAGCAGGGCTGAGCAGGCAGGGAGCACAGAGAAGAATCCCCATCCTCAACATGGTACTTCCCCAGACTTGGGTACTGGCTCCTATTGGGAGGGGGGCAGGTGTGAGGTAGGGCCTCCATCAACAAGCCCAGGAAGAGGGACTGGGCCATTCCCCTGGGGGAGGATGTGGCTGGGGAGTCTGTCTGTGCTGAGGATGGAATTTGAGTGCAGCAACTTTGAGAAATGGGCCAAGATCAATAACTGGCTCCTCAATGGAGAATGGAAGGTGGCAATGGAGGAAGGAAGCAGGAGTCTCGCTGAGGGGGAGGGGTGGGCAGGCTGGGCCTGAGGAGGAGGCTGGCGGCAGGAGCTTGGCGGGCACCCAGACACTGAGTGTGCCTCTGGAGCAGAGTAAGCCCGTTGAGCGAGCGCTCCCGCTGACAGTGCAGAAGCAGCCGGGGCTCTTCCATAACAGGAGATTCTCCATAAGAGGAGAAACATGGGAGACAACTCTGGAGACAGAGGGAAGACCAGAGAAGGCTGCGGTCCCCCCCAGGCAGGCTGGCCCAAAGAAATGCTCTTGATGAGGATTTTATCACACCAGGGAGAGTACAAAATCAACACATCTGGCCTCGGTGTCCTCAGATGTTCCCCGCAGGGCAGGGAAATCATCTCACGCCTGTTTGGCTGATTTCCACCTGGCACTCTCCAGCGCCTCTCCAGACCACCCCAGCTTTGTTTCCAAGGGAGAGGGAAATTACCTTGGCTTGTTTGTTTATTCCTTGTCTTGGCACCAAGAGTCCCAAGGCCTGCTTCACCTTTGATGGTGGGTCGGGTGGGTGCATCGCCCGAGGGGCCCCTGGAGGGGAGAGCTGGGGGAGGGGGTGTCCTGGGCCTAGTTCCATCCCACAGCTACTTTCCTTCACTGAACAGGAGACCTCCCCTACGACCTCAGAACTCTCCTTTTGCAAATGAGGAAACAAACCCAAAGAGGGGAATAACTTGCTCGGATTGCCCAGTAAATTACAGCTGAGGCAAAAAACCCAGGGACCTGGCTTCTGATCCAGAGCTTTTTACAATCCCTCACACCACATCGGGACCTCTAAATGAAACTGCTCTGAAACACCATGTCTGGGCTTTCATTCAAAAGACCAAGAAAAAAAGGTGTGTGGTGGTGGGCGGGGGTGTCAGGGCATAGATGAAACGGTATTGGCAAAATATGGATAAGGTTTAAAGCTACTTGATGGCAGGGCTGCAGTTCACACATCTCAGTCCCACTGACTAGTCCTTTCGGGCTTTGGGTGCTGTCCAGACCCAGTAGAAACCCAGCTATCTTGGGTTGGATGTAGATGCAAATCCACCTTGGACTCCCAAAGTACCTATAGGAGCCAGAACCAATAATTGGGAGCTTCAAGATCTGGTCACAGGGGATGTCATTTCCTTAAGGCATTATTGGATCCCAAGAGAGGAACCTCCAACAGAGAGAAAATCACCAGACTTGACCGACCCAGGCCTCAAAGAACGTTGCTCCACTCATTCCTGGGCTCCTCTCACTAACAGCTAGCCCCTTAAACCCCAACTTTTTTTTTCTTTTTTTCTTTTTTTCTTTTTTTCTGAGACAGTGTCTCGCTCTGACAGCCGGGTTGAAGGGCAGCGGCATGATCATAGCTCACTGCATCCTCAACCTCCTGGGTTCAAGTGATCCTCCCACCTCAGCCTCCCAAGTAGCTGGGCTTACAGACGTACACCACCACACCTGGCTAATTTTTGTATTCTTTGTACAGATGGGGTCTTGTCATGTTGCCCAGGCTGGTCTTGAACTCCTGGGCTAAAGCAATCCTCCCACTTCGGTCTCCCAAAGTGCTGGGATTACAGGCTTGAGCCACTTTACCTAGCCCCAAACTTTTTAAAATTGGCTAATCGGGACTAAATATCATGAAAGAGTGCAACGTGGTCGGTTAAACAAGGACAACCCCGTTGTCCGTGTCTGAAGACCACTGCACATTTCCCAAAAGCAAATTTCGAAGTGGAGAATTTAGAAACCCACTTCCCAGATGAAGGATCCCACAGAGAAGTGAGTCCGTGGAAATGATAAAATTGCCCGGTTCCTTTCTCTAAACTCCGACTTCCTTTCCCCAAGGACATCCCAGGAGGGTTCAAACGCGCCCTCTCTAAGGCACTCTGCCAGGTCTCCTGATTTCCAGTTTCCGGGAGGTGAGGCCGGCTAGGGTGCCCCGAGGGCCTGCTCTAGAGAAAACCGCCCTCAGGTGAGGACGGCTTCCATTTCCGGGTCTGAAGATAAGGAATAGCTTATCTTCGGTCTCCGCCCTCCTGCCTGCAACCCTCACCCACTGACCACGCCGGCCAGTCCGCCGCGCCAGGGCTGCCCTTGGCCTGGTCCCCGGGTCTCGGTGGACCTTCGACCCGGGCCTCCCAGCTCTGGCCTCCTGCATCCACCCCGCCCCGACCTCAAGCTGCTTCCGGAATAGAATGAAATCCAGCTCGTTAAGCTTCGCGGGGAGGTGTGTCCACCCGCCCCGCGCCGACTCCGGCCGCACTGTCGCACTTCACTCGCACCAGCCAGTGGCCAAAGTGCTTGGGCACCTATTGCGCCAGGCCAGGAACCGGAAGCCTTACCTCGCCCTCACCCCAACTCTTTGCCCCACGTTCCCGATAAGAACATGGAGGCTCGGAGAGATTAATTTGCCCACGTGCAAGCGGCAGCTAAGGGGCGGACGCGGAACTTGAACCGTGTCCCTCCTAAACCTGCCCCTTGTCCGCCGCAACGCGCCCTCGACGCGCACAAAACCCTCACTTTGCTACTGAGGAAAGTTATTCAATGGCCAGAGACACCCTGCGGCTTTTGAAAAGAGGTTTCAGGCTGACAAATATCCATATATATATACATATATATATATATACACACACACACACACACATATATATATATCTATATATAAGCCTAAAACGACTCTTTGATCCCTCCCCTAAGACCTCCTTCCCGTCCGCCTAGGCCTCGGTATCCCCCACCAGGTATGAGAAGGAGGAGTCTTCATTCTTCCCAGGCGGGGAGACCACGCCTTCCCTGCCTCCTCCCTCCGCGGGGGGTCGCGTTGGAGGTCACCCCCGCCCCCTAGGCGCTGGGTTGGGAGTGACGCGGGGTGGGCTGGAGAGGTTTCCTGCCGTCTGGGAAGCGTAAACGGACCGCCCACCTGTCGGGCCTCGGCCGCCCGCACCTGCTTGTGAGAAGCCTGCGGCTGGGGCACCGCCCCCGGTCCCCGCCCGGGTCCGCGCACTGGGAGCACACTGGCCCTTTAAGAGCGCGGCGGCCGCGGCGCGCGGGGAGGAGGGCTGGGAGCGCCCGGAGCCGCGCTGAACTCGCCGGGGACGTCGGGCGCCCGCTCCTTGGCTGGCTGGCTCGCTCGCTCTCTCGCTCGCTCTCTCGGGTCGGCTCCCTGCGCCTCCTCCCGGGACTGCTTGGGGACCCGGGCCCGGTCGGGCGCGGCGGCGAGCAGAATCCCCGTGCAGGAGGCGCGCGCTCCGGGCAGCGCCCGGCCCCGGGCATGGACAGAGGGAGCTGGGCGCGCAGGGGGCGCCGCGGGACCGGGCGGCCGGAGCGCTGAGCCAGACAAAGGCTCCGGAGTTGCGCTCGCTCTCGGGAGCCGGGCCCCAGGCGCTGGGCGCCGAGGCTGCGGAACCTCGCCGGGGGCAGCTCCGGCCGGCCCCCTTTCCCGCCGGCTGGTTCCGAGCTCCTGGACCTGCCCTGCCCGCTTCTCCTCGGGCTTGGGAATTTGCCGAGGCGACCTAGGCGGCTCCGGCGGGGACCGGGAGCCCGAGGTCCGCGGCGCGCCTGCCGGGCCAGGAGCCAGGGAGCGTCGCAAGTTTCCAAGGCGCGTGCGAGGATCCGGCGTGCAGTGTTCCGAGCTGGGCTGGGCGCCGAGAGCATGGGCAGCGACCGGAGCGCGCCCGGACGGCCGGGCTGGACGGGCAGCGTCCTCGGCGACCGGGAGGAGGCGGCGCGGCCGCGACTGCTGCCGCTGCTCCTGGTGCTTCTGGGCTGCCTGGGCCTTGGCGTAGCGGCCGAAGACGCGGAGGTCCATGCCGAGGTAAGACCCCCGCCCTGCCCTTTGGCTGCGGGCTGGGGGCTTGGAGGGAGAGGCGCCACGTCCGCAGGCTGGGACTTGGAGGTGGAGGGAGCGGAGACGCGCCCCCTGTTCTGGGCCGTGGCGGGGAAGAAAGCGGACTTGGCAGTCTGCCCCTCCCCAGCTCGCCCTCTGCAGCGCACCTCTTCCCAAACCCTGGAGGGCGCAGGGCCTCGCTCCTCCCCGCTACTCCTACAGCCCTGTTCTGGGCACTGAGCCCCCACCCCGACCCCCTTACATTCAGCCTGTGTCCCGGGAGCCGCTTCCGCCGCCCCCAGCCCTTGCCTCCCCTCCTTCCTTCCCTCCAGGGCAGCCGATTCCTCGAGAGCCCGGCTGGCGCGCAGTGGCGCTCTTTGCGAGTGGGGAGGGGGCTGCTCTCGGGGACAGCCACAGGCGGAGCAGGAGCTGGGCGGCTGGGCAACTGCGCTCCTGCCCAGGTGGCCTCCCGTCTGGGTGATACCGAGCCGCGCACGGCGGGCCGGGATGGAGGCGGGGGGATGGGTGCAAACAGCTGAGGCAGCGGACTCGGGTTGCGGGGGCGCTTTGGCGACTTTCTGCGCTCTTGCGAGGAAGCCTAGGCACGCCCGGGCGGGGTCCTAAGGACGGACCCTGCCTCCCACAGCGCTTCCTCCCAACAGCGCCCCTACGCCGAAGCCCTGGATTGGAGAGGGTGGACCCCGCGCCTCTCTTCGCTAGGAGCCCGCTTGGCGTCCCTCCTGGGGCCCCGCTCTGGATGGGTCCCGCGGGTGACCAGGCGCGACATCCCGGCTAGAGCCGAGTCCAGCCAGCGCCCCAGCTCCATGGTGTCTCCCGAGCGAGGACACCGAAGGCGCCAGCTTTCTTGCCCCAGAGCAAGAGCAGGGTCCACTCTTCCCCGACTTCTAAGACCTGCGCCCTGCCCCAGATAGGCGGGGAGAGGAATTGGGCGGGGAGTAGGGAGAAAGAACCACCCCGGAGCCGCTTCTGAACGGTGCTCAGGCCTTGGTGCCCTTGGGCTGCCCGGGCTGCGGGCCTGAGCGCCGTTTCTATTTGCAGCTGGGCTGGTGCTCCCTCCCTGGCCCACGGCGGCTTTCCCACCTCTCCGGGCTGCCTGGGAGATTTTTCCGATGGAAGCTTGCCCTTCCCCGCCCTACTTTAATAAAAGCATAGAGGAAGGGCAGGGAATTCCTCCTGGGCTCGAGTTACACCTCCCAGCCATTTCCCCACCTGCTCTGCCCTCCCTCCCTGGCCTGGCCAGGGAGAGCTGAAGGAGGAGCCAGGCCCTGGTGGGAGGCAGGATAGGAGCCCCGCCCCGACCCAGTCTGGCCACCCTCCCCCACCCCATTCACACAGGCAGGAGGAGCTTTAGGGGGCTCCTGTTGGTGAGGATTATCCCTCAGCCTGTGACCCAAGTACTGGGCGGAGAGTGCCATTTGGGCCCACCTGCCACTCTGGGCTGGAGTGCCAAAGAATTTCAAGTCACAGTCCCACCATTGAGTTTCTAATCTACTTAGGGATGGCGTCTATACATAGGAAGCAGTGATGGAATTCAATGGCCGTGCATTGCTAATGGCATCCTAGCTGGCCAGGAGCTCAGGGGTGCAGGGACCTGTAGTTGGAGGGGCTTCACTCTCTCTCTCTTCTGCTTTTCCAGTTCCATCTCACCCCTACCCCAACTCCCCAGCTCAGGGAGTGCCCACAGCTCGATGCCGCCAGGGAAGAAGCCATGGTTGCATTATCACAAACCGTGCTCCTGATCTGGAGGTTGTGACTGTCCTGGAGCCCTACTCCTGGGGAAACACTTGGGTTGGACCTGGGCAGTGACTGGAAGAGACCCCGGAAGGTTTAAGGAGCCTTGAATGTTGGCAGCCATGCAGATAGAGGGCTAGAGACAGGTGGAGTGTCCCAGCTCCTACAGTTGGCTTTGGGTACAGGCTGCTTCTAGGGTCCCATCAGGTCTGGCCACATGTGGGCCCAAAGAGTCAAATGGCCTCAGCAGCCAGCCCATCTGCCGGGGGCTGTGGCCTCAGACTCCTGGGCCTGGCCTACACCCTGTGTTGAGCCTCCCTTCCTTGGAGAAGGGCTGGCTCTCTCATCCTCACCCCAGCATCCACACAGCCTCAGGCCTCCAGTAGGGTCACGGCTGGGACCTTCTCAGAGCAGCTTGGCAGTTGAGCCAAGGCCAGGCTCTCTCCACTTCCTCTCTTCCCTCCCAGGGTGGAAGCCACAGGACTTTCACAAGGCTGAGACATCAAGGAGCCTGGCATGTGCTAGGAACTGACAAACACCTGCAACCTGCCAGGCCCTAGCCCACTACTGAGCTGCCATGTCCTATCCCACATTCTCCCTTGGATGTCCAATCCCAGTCTGTAGCCATTCCGGGCCAGATCCCCACCTGGCTGAGGTGCTCACTGTTGTTCCTGCCCTGCAGGGCTGAGAGTCTCCAGGTTCAGCAGGGGAGCTCTTACCTCACCTGCCTCCCCCTACCCCCTCCTCCCAGGCACAATTCAGGTCCTCAGCCTGCTCTGTGGAGGTGACTCAGGCTGCCAGAGTTCACAGGGGTGGTGCCACCACCACCAAAACAGATCCACCCGCCTTTCCTGAACAGGCCCACGAGTATCTTCCTAGCCCCTACCCAGCCACTGAGTAGATCAGGCAGCGGGGGTGGGGGCGTTGGGAGGGGGTCAGCGTGAATTACCATTTTGACCTTCAGGTGAGCCACAGTCTTGGGCTTCCTGCACTTCAGTCTCTACTAGCACTTCCATCCTGGCTCCGGGGGGGCCCCACTGGTCCCCTCTTTCTTTTAAACAGAGCAAAACTACAGATGCCATCTGTGCCCACCAGCTAAGAAAAGGGAGTTAATAGCGGGGCCTTGTCATTGGGAATCTGCAGAAGCTGAATCTTCTCCCCCTCCCCTCTTGTCTCTGCTTTTTACTCTGTTTTCTTGCTAGTAGTAAATCACTCCTCTCCATGCTCTGTCAAGACCCAGAGAGAACTGGTCTGATTGGCACAGCCAGGGACCTAGATCTCATTGGGCCATGCCCTTCACACCCAGCCCTTGCCATGTTTCCGAGTTGGGGCTGCCCTTGGGTCCAGCCAGTCATCTGTCTCCTTGCAGAGAACAGCCCAGTGTAAGCTCCTTGTCTGAGCAGTGTATTGGCCTGACCTTCCCATTGTGACCTCTGAACATAAATACCTCCTTTGCCCCACCCCAAGGGATGTTGATACTTAAAAGATATCCATGAATGTGGAGAGGAGCAACATGGAAATACACGCTATCCCCACCCCCAAAAGAAGACTTTCCCCAAAAGCCCAGTGCCCACTGCTATCTCTTATGCCCATTCAGGATGGCTACACTGCAGGCGTGGAAAAGCCCCTCCCTGCCGAGCGGTTTGTTCTGCTGTCCCTCTGTGGCCCTTTTGTTGTTTGGTCCAGATGTTCCCTTCCATCATCACCTCTGCCCTGCTGGGAGTTTGACCTCTGCCTCAGGCTAGCTGTGGTGGTCACTATGAGAACCACTACTTTCCAGATCAAATCAGAATGGGTATCCTCCATATCATCCCAAGGCTTAGGTGGCTCCCTGTCTTGGACACTCCAGCAGGAGCAATGCTTTGGTCCTGGAGATGTGTTTTCTGAGTCAGCAAAGACAGAGAGGGGTTGTGGACTCTGCTGCTATCTTTCTCCTTTACAAAGAGGGTCCTGGGAGAAGCCCACCATTGAGTGTGAGGACCGGGACCCTGAAGGTGGCTGAATGCTCCAGACCTGAGACACAGTAGGCACCATCTGGCTGGACAGCCCTGAGTGACGGCTCAGATAGGGCTGCTCCACAGTCAGACACAGGTTCCAGGGATTCCTGAGACCAGAGGCCATGGAGCTGGGCCTGGATCCCAGAGGCAAAGAGGGATGCCTCTTCCCTAATCCCATGGCCCTCGTGGGAATGGAAGAAAAAGTGGGAAGAGACCCAACTCAGCCTCCAGTGTCAGGACAGGTGGATAAGCCCCTGGTACCAGCCATTAGCCAGCCCCTGGAGATGCCCCCCATCCTGCTGCCATCGGCCGATGGTGATGCAGGCCAAGGTCTAGATCACCTCTCCAGGGCACTGGCACTGCCTTGTCCTTCCCCTAGGAGTGACTGTCACCCTGTAGGGGTGAGAGTCCAGCTCCACGTTCAGTGTTTCTGAGCATGGCACTTGATACATAGTGCACAACACGGTGGCCTACACCCTGTGTCCAGAGCCTCCCTGGCAAAATAGTGCAAAACAGTGACAGAAGCGAATGGCATTTACTGTTGGGCAAGTCGCTGAATCTGTATGAACTTCAGGATCTCTATAAAAAGGGAATAGCAATGGTCTATCTGCTTGATGGAGTTACGGGGAGATTCATTGCATTTATGTGCAAAACACTAAACGCTATGCACAATGCCTGGCACAGGGGGCCTAAGGAGGCGCAGGTGTTATTTTTGAGCACCTTCAACATACTTGTGTCTGTTGTGGACACAGACTAGGGATGTTTTGTAAGCGTTTTCACATTTAATCCTTGTATTAACTCTTCAAGTGTAGATGCTGTCATTACTCAATCTACAAAAGAGGAAACTAATACTGTGAGTTGAGAGAAATGACCCCCGCATTCCATAGCCAGGGAGTGGCAGAGCTTGGATTTGAACCCAGCTCAGTCTGGCCTGGAGCCCAAGTTCCCAACCCCCATGCGGGGTTGAAGGCTATAGGTCAGAGCCTAGGGTGCCATCCTGTGGAAATTCCACCAGGCAGAATTCTGCTGGGCCCGATCCAGGTGGGAAAGAGGTTTCTGAGGTGGAGCCAGGGCTGCCTGAGCTGTGTGAGCCAAAAGCCCTCCCCCGGCCCACCCAGCCTTGCCCCCATCTGTCCAGCCACCCAAGCTCTGCCCTGTGGACAGCCCCGTCTAGGAGGCAGCACCTGCAGGGAGGTTTCCAGGTGAGGACCCAAGGCCGGGCCCCCAGCCAGGCCCGAAACTCCTGGCTAACAGAGGCCTCTTCACCCCGCCCACTGGCCAGGGAACCCGGTTGTTTTTTCCTCCAAGTTAAGGAGTGTGGGGCAGGCTGGAAGGCTGCTGGGTAAAGAAGTGGTCAGACCTCAAGACGTCTTCCTCCTTCCTGCTTCTCCTGCTGGACTTCCCCACCACCCAGAGTCCCAGCCCCCACCTGCAACTCGCTTTAAGACCCATGGGAGGGAGCAGATTTAATCCCAAACTAAGCATGTGTGTCCTAGAACTGCTGAAATGTGGACCATGCTGCCTCTAAAGGTAGTGAGCAATCCACCAAGGATGACCTGGCTCGATGCCGCCTTTTTTTTTTTTTTTTTTTTTTTTGAGACAGAGTCTCGCTCTTGTGGCCCAGGCTGGAGTGCAGTGGCGTGATCTCGGCTCACTGCAACCTCCGCCTCCCGGGTTCAGGCGATTCTCCTGCTTCAGCCTCCCGAGTAGCTGGGACTACAGGCGCCGCCACCACACCTGGCTAATTTTTTGTATTTTTAGTAGAGACAGGGTTTCACTGTGTTAGCCAGATTGTCTCAGTCTCCTGACCTCGTGATCTGCCCGCCTCGGCCTCCCAAAGTGCTGGAATTATAGGCGTGAGCTGCCATGCCCTGCCCATGCCACCTTTCTTTACTGGCCTTGGGGGTAGTTGCGCCATCAGCGCTCTCAACGCTGCTTGGTGGGTTGGAGTGATGATCTTGGCCCTATTTTGCAGAGGAGGGAACTAAGGCTCAGAAAAGTTATCCTAGCCGTCTTCCGTTGCTGGGAGGCCTGTTGTGTGGACTAGCAGTCAGGACCAAGGGGCAGCCTTCGGGGGCTGACTTCCGCTCAGCCTGAGGAAGAGCTAACAGTCCTTGCTGTCCAGAGAGAGAATGGGGGGCCTTGAGTGGCAGTGAGCGCCCCCTGTCTGCAGGATACAGGCTGATGAGTTTTTGGCCAGCTGTAGTCCGTGGAGGCCTGGCGGGTGGCTGGGCTTGGTGGTATTGGGGCCACCCAGCTGGTGAATGGACTCTTGGCTCAGGTCCGCTGATCCAGGTGGGCCCTGTGGGCCTGGAGTGTGCACTCTGCCTTCTGCAAGCTCCCTGGCTCCTCCAGGACTCGTCCCATTCAGCACAGGCTCTGTGCCTAGTGGCTGGGAGTACAGAGCTTGGCACAGCCTTGGCCTGCTCCCTAGAGCCCTCCATACCAAGACTATAGGGTAGGGGAGATGGGCATGGTAAGGACCTCACAAGGCCACAAAAGGTCCGGGGGCCGGATCCATCGCTGGCAGCCTTGACAAGGCTTCTTTTGTGCCTGGCTGGGCAACTCTGCCTGGGTCTGCTCAGATTGCAGACAGAACCTGGGTGACAGAGACAAAGCAGAGCCCAGTAGAAAGTGTCCTTATCGCCTGGGGTCTGATAAGGGCCCCGGGGAGGGGGCTGCCAGCCAGCTCCACAGATCTGAGTGCTGGAGGAGCTGGAAGGGCCGGCTGGGGCGGCTGCAGCAGACGCTTGCCCCCTCCCCCACCCCACTCCCACTCCCCCACCGCGGCGGCTGCTCACTGCACAGTATTGATCTAGTGGCTTCTTACACCAACCCTCTCGGCAGCCAGTGGGGGAGGGTGGACTGAGATGGCCCAGCGCCCAGACCCGGCCAGAGATGTTGGGTGTGGGGAGGATTAGGCACCCTTCCCCGTGCTGTGCTGGGCACTGCTCCTGAGAAAGGTCCAGTGTCCCCAGCCTGAGGCTAAGAGGAGCTGGTGATACTTCAGAAGCAGCCTGGTCCGATAGCCCCAGCTCCAGCCCAGATCAGCTCTGGGACCCTGGGTGAGGCACTCACTATCTCTGAACCTTGCCGTCTGTATTATGGGAATGGTCACAAATCTACCCTTCAGGAGTGGCTGTGAGCATTCAGTGGGGGCTGGAATGGGTGGCTGGCCCATGCCAGACTCAGGTGCTGCGGTTATGACCTCTCCTGTGTGCCAGGGGCCAGGAACCCCCCTTCTGACTCCTGGTGGCCCATATCTCCTTGCCACTTACCTGAAGTGTCAATAAATACTAATGGGATGGGGTCTGGAAGTCAAGAAAGAAATCGGCCAGGCGTGGTGGCTCCGCCTGTAATCCCAGCAATTTGGGAGGCCAAGGCAGGCGGATCACCTGAGGTCAGGAGTTCGAGACCAGCCTGGCCACTATAGTGAAACTGTGTCTCTACCAAAAATAGAAAAATTAGCTGGGAATGGTGGCGCATGCCTGCAGTCCCAGCTACTCAGGAGGCTGAGGCAGAAGAATTGCTTGAACTCAGGAGGCAGAAGTTGCAGTGAACCAAGATCATGCCACTGCACTCCATCCTGGGTGACAGAGCGAGACTCCGTCTCAAAAAAAGAAAAGAAATGGCTGAGAGAACCACAGTGGCAGGTGCCCCCCACAGCAGCCCACACCTGAAGCTGCAGAAGGGAGGGGCCCTCATGGCCCCAGAGCCCTCCTTCCCTCCCATTGGACAGTGGCCTTGGTGGCAGAAGAAACCAAGTCCTGCTTCAAATTCTGCCCTACTCTGCCACTTACAAGACTTTCTGAGCCTCAGTTTCCTCACTTGAGAAGCAAAGCTTCACCCGCTTGGCTCACCCCACCTGTGACTCTAGGTGACAGGAAGAGATTCCTTGTATTAGGGACAGTTTTTACAGTCACCAGGAGGAGCAGCAAGGGCTTGAACACTGGGATTGCGAGTCATGACCTAGGGACTCATCTGCGCCTTTTGCCCAGTGGCAGCAGAGCAGTTCAGCAAGCTCCCCACGCTGCCCACCTGGAGGCAGCAGCACCTCTGGCCCACCCCCGCGTCCCCGCCCCCTGCTGTCTCTTCCCTCCTGTGTTCCCCTGAGCTTGTCCCACTTAGTGTGGCAGGAAGGTGCCAGGAAACTTCTTCCTGGACCCTGGGGAAAGGAGGAAGCTCACAGTCCTATGGGTGGTATTGCTGCCACCCGGGCAGATTTTTGGGCACTTGGCGTTCAGCCACCCTGAGCACACTTTCACCGGTCAGGCATGCTCTGTCAGCTTCGCCTTGTTATCCAGAGGTTTGGGTGGTCTGCGCCAAGGCCGTGTTTCTGCCTACCACCCCCCAGCTTCCCCAATCACTGCCCAAGGGGTGCCCCCATCCTCAGCCTCTGGCTCTTCACCCCAGGTGGCTGAGGGTTCAAGCTTGGCTGATAGCGAGATGGAAGCTCTTGACTTCCCTGGAACTCAATACTGTTTCTCTGTGTGGAGGGTCCATAGTGCCCTTGGGACCCTCCTGGCAGCCCCTGAGCTGGCCCCGGGGTTGAAGGGGCCCCTCTGCCAGTCTCTGGAGCTCTTCACTGCAGACAGGCCAGCTCCCTCGCTTTCCTCCCCAGGGCCCCAGCCTGATCCTCCCCCACCCTCCCCTCCTGTCGCTCCGCAGATACCGCTAATCAGCCCCTCCATGGCCCATGATTGCGCTCCCAGAGATATTTTTACCTTATGCAAATAGGTGATGTAGAGGTGCCCTCATCTGCCGGCAGCCAGTCCCCCGCCACTCCCCCGGCCTCCAGCTGCATTCCCTTTGCCGTTAGAGCTGGCTGAGCATCATGGCCTCGCCTTCTAGATCTCCCTAAGCACCTTCAGGGAAACTGTCCTTTAAGGATGGTGGATCTGCTGCTCCACACCTTCCAGCACAGGAGCCTTGGGAGAGGTTTCCCGTGCTTGGGAAGAACAGGGAGGGTACCCACGACATTGCCAGTATCTTATTGAGCTGTGGGAATGTGCCCTGGGCCAGAGGTGCGGAGTGCTAGTGGAGGGGCCCTAGGGGCCTCCTGCCTCCCTCCACTCTGGGGTCCTGGTGGAGCCTGGCCCATCACCAGTCTTGGGAAGTCCAGACCCATCAGCCCTCTTGGTCAATGATGGGTCAAGGAGGCCGAAGGCTGCCTGCCCCAGGGACAACCACACAGGCCTCTGGTCTCTGTCATTTGCACGTTTGTCGAGCACCATCTGCTGCCCAGGGTGGTGTCAGGCACTAGCGTGCACTTTACGATTCCTCCTCACAGGAACCCAGGAGATGAGGCAGGTCCTGGTGCAACCCCCCTTTTACTGATGACCGACTGAGAGATAAGGAGGTGGAGTGACACCTCGGAAATAGCCAAGCCAGGGTCTGCCTAGCTCCACCTGTCCCCAGAGCTGGTGGTGGTTTCTCAGCTCTGCATTTCCACCTCATTGCTCTGGGGCTGTTTCCCGGGTCCTGAGAGGCCTCAAAGCTGTGGCTGCGCATCCAGTCTGCGACCCTGGCAGCTTCTCCATGCTGCCTCTCCTTGGGTCAGCAGCTGCTCCGTCTATTGGCAGCCTGGGTACCACTGAGCTGGCCTGCCCAGCCACACCAGGGACCTGGCCGGGTGCCAGGGCTGGGCTGGTGGATGGTACCAGAAAGCAGGTGCCTGAGGTATTAGATGTAACACTGGTGGCAGGCAGATATGTGAGTGTGATCTGGCCAGCCAATATGGCTGTCAGCCTAAAGCAACCACCGTGTCCAGCTACTGCCCTGCTGCCTGGGCCCTCGGGGTGCAGCCCTCACCTCCCAGAGCACTCAGAGTGCCAGCCTTAAGGGCTTCTCACTCTGGAGACCCCCAGAGACCCAGACAAGTCAGACACAGACACTTGCAGTGTCCAAGGTCCAGGGCAGCCCCTGGCCTCTGCTCACTGCCTCCCATGGCGGTCACCGTGCTCTTGAGGGCTTGAGGACATGAAGCAGGCAGGGCAGAATCCCCTCTCTACCACAGCTCGGCCTGGCTCTGCCCTCTGGCTTGGCCGTGCAACCTGTGGGGTGTGGGTTCCTTGTTTTATAGGTGTGTTGGGTCTCCCAGGGAGACTGTAAGTTCCTGAAGGCCAGGATGCCTCAGCCTAGTCCTCCCATGGCCCCCAGCTGGCACAGAGGGTGTTCAGAAACATCTGGCAGGGTGGGTGGTGGATGGATGAGAAGACTTGCCAAGCAAGCCCTAGAAAGGGAAGGGCACACCCATTGTGTACCAGCTTTTTCCAAGGCTGTTTTCCTCAAACCTCACCCCTCAACAGCCCATGGTTCCCCATTCTATAGGTGAGGAAGCTGGGGCCCAGGGAGAATAAAGAGTTTGTAGCAGAGCAGGGACTGGGCTTCAGGCTTCTGTCCTGCCCTTGAGCCTGGATGGGTACCTGCATCTGTCCACTCCTTCCAGGAGATTTAAGGTCTTTGGGGAGCAGTGCCAAAGAGTGAGGCCTCAAGAGGTCCTGAATCCTTTTGGGTCCTTGGCCTGGTAGGGGCCCACCCCAGAGGGGCTAGTGCAGTTGTCAGCTACTGTGGACACAGCTTCTGTCCTAATGGGGGAAGACAAATAGCAAACACCTAATTGAAATATACAGTGCATCAGATGGGTGATAAGCATGGGAGGAAGGAGGGGGTGCAGGGTATAGCTGATGGGGCCTTTTTAACGTGTCAGAGAAGACCTCTTAGATAAGGTGGTATTGAAACAGCCACCTGAAGAAAATGAGGATGAAAGCCACACAGTTGTCTGGCGGGAGAGTGCATCAGGCAGCAGAGGCAGGAAGTGCAAAGGCCCTGCGGCAGGAGCATGCCCAGCTGGGGTGGATGGTGGTGAGGTCCAGCTAAGGTGGGGTGACAGTGAGGGCCTTGTGGCTCTTGTACAAATGGCTTTTCCTTTGCAATGGGAAATCTTCAGAGGGTTCTAAGCAGAGGATTGACCAGACCTGACCTGGCCTTTGTTCTGGCTCTTATGTGAGGAGGGTGCTGAGGCTCACACGGTCACCTGGGCAGGAGGTGATGACGGCTCAGATAGAGCAGCGGTGGTGGAGGTGGTGGGAAGTGGTTGGCACAGGCTGTGCATGTTTGGAGGTAGCAGTGCCAGGACCTACTGACAGAGTTGCGGCTTCTTTGCAGAACTGGCTGCGGCTTTATGGCTACCTGCCCCAGCCCAGCCGCCATATGTCCACCATGCGTTCCGCCCAGATCTTGGCCTCGGCCCTTGCAGAGATGCAGCGCTTCTACGGGATCCCAGTCACTGGTGTGCTCGACGAAGAGACCAAGGAGTGAGTTCCCCCCACCATCCAGACCCCACAGGCACCTGCCTTCCATCTGGCCTGCTCTCAAGAGGGCTCAGCATGTGGAGTTTCCAGAAAAGAGTGGCCTAGATAAGAGATGCCAAATGGTTTGGTCCTCCATGTCACTTCTGATTGGTTGGAGTGGCTGCCCAAAGCCTTGTATTGAGAAAGCTCCAGGGGCAGAATCCAGGTCTTAGCAGTAAGAAGCACAGTGATTGATTAGTGATGTCTGACATGGCCAGGGGAGTGTGGAGGTACAGTACAGGAGCTGTGGAAGGGAAATCGTAGCTAGGCATGGCTATGAATCTAACAAGTGACATGACCTAAAGCCATGTCCCTGAAAACAATGCACAGAGCATAACGTATCCAGGACAGAAGGCCTTGAGCGAACCCTCCATTACTGGGTGATAAGGAGAGAAGGGCTCACCTTGACTGAACCACTCCTGGGCACTCAGTCTTCCAATACAGGCATTTTGCCCATTTTACTGGAAGTTGAAGCTGAGAGTCCCCCATCCCCACTGTGTCATAGGAGGGGCGGCTGGGAAGCCCGGAAGTGGCGGAAGTGGCAGTGCCAGAACAGGCAGGTGTGTGGAGGGGAGGCTCCGTGCTCACCCCTCTGTGTCCATGTCCCAGGTGGATGAAGCGGCCCCGCTGTGGGGTGCCAGACCAGTTCGGGGTACGAGTGAAAGCCAACCTGCGGCGGCGGCGGAAGCGCTACGCCCTCACCGGGAGGAAGTGGAACAACCACCATCTGACCTTTAGGTAGGGGGCTCAGCTGCCCAGGGAAGCATCTGCCCTCGGCAGGCCGAGCCTCAGGCCTCCTTTCCCAGAGCCCACCTCGGCGCCCAGCCTTAACAGTCCAGCCCGCTTTCACGCTGATGAGACCAGCCACACACGCCAGGCAGTCTCCCTCGAGGGAAGGTCAGGACACTTCAAGCTACTTCCACCCTGTCCTCCCCCACCCCCCACCTCCCTGCAGGCAGGGGCTGGCCTCACTGGGCACAGCTGGGCTACTGCCCCAGCACAGACTGCGGCAAGGGATGGGGGATGGCTGGGGTGCAGGAATCCAGGTATCCATCAAGTGAACAGACAGCAAGTCACCTGCAGAATCCTTGGATCAGGGGCCCTCATCCTTTTTGCTGAGTTCTTGAGCAAGAAAACCCTCCAGCCAAGGGTGCCTTGAGCCATGTGGTTGTCCCCAAGGGCTCCCCTTCTTGTTCCAGTCTGGCTCTGTCCTGACTCCAAGCTCCATCTCCCAAGGAAGAGTGGTTCCCATGGTCACTTAGACCTCAAGCCCCCAGAGTGAATTCAAGGTCCAACCAGCTAAAATATTCCCTTCAGGTTTAATGTCTAGCACACAGAGCTGAATCTGATTTATATAGGTAAGAGCAGGCCTCATCATACGTCATCAAATGCAGTCTCTGGCTACAACTTACTTCCTCTAATCCTCACTGGAACCCTGTGAAGAAAGTACCACACACACACACACACACACACACTCTTTTCTAACTTAACAGATAAACTGGAAATCGGCCAGGCATAGTGGCTCACACCTGTAATCCCAGCACTTTGGGAGGCCAAAGCGGGTGGATCAGCTGAGGTCGAGAGTTCGAAACCAGCCTGACCAACATGGAAAAACCCCGTCTCTACTAAAAATACAAAATTAGCCAGGTGTGGTGGTGCATGCCTGTAATCCCAGCTACTTGGGAGGCCGAGGCAGGAGACTCACTTGAACCCGGGAGGTGGAGGTTGCAGTGAGCCGAGATTGCGCCACTGCACTCCAGCCCAGGTGACAGAGGAAGACTCCATCTCAAAAAGAAAGAAAGAAAGAAACTGGAAATCAGAGAGTCACTTACCCAAGGTCACACAGATACTGTTAGAGCCAGGCCTTGAACTCAGGTCTGCCTGACCCTGGAGCTCAACATTGAGAACTGCTCAGCCTGTTTCCCAAACCTCACTCATTTGCATCCCATTTTCTAGGTCTTTCCCCCAGCCACATAGCACCTGTATTTTAGTTTACTTAATGTCTCTCTTACTTAAAATCAGTTTATTTGCCACAATGCAATCTTAATTTAATGATATCTTCATGATCTCCTGGATTTGACAAATTCAAATTATGATTTACATCAAAGCAAACTGCCAATTGATAATGACGGGCTTGTTGGTGACCTTGCGTGCACTCTTGGGAACATGCCAGCAGAGGATAGTAGGCCCTTGGCCCTGCATCCGCTCACTCATCTCCCACCCACCCCCAGCATCCAGAACTACACGGAGAAGTTGGGCTGGTACCACTCGATGGAGGCGGTGCGCAGGGCCTTCCGCGTGTGGGAGCAGGCCACGCCCCTGGTCTTCCAGGAGGTGCCCTATGAGGACATCCGGCTGCGGCGACAGAAGGAGGCCGACATCATGGTACTCTTTGCCTCTGGCTTCCATGGTGACAGCTCGCCGTTTGATGGCACCGGTGGCTTTCTGGCCCACGCCTATTTCCCTGGCCCCGGCCTAGGCGGGGACACCCATTTTGACGCAGATGAGCCCTGGACCTTCTCCAGCACTGACCTGCATGGTGAGGACAGCTGGCCAGGGTGAGGGGCAGGGCAGGTGGCCCCGGAGCTGGGCAACAACACCCTGCTGAGTGGGTTCAGCAGCCGCGGGGCTGGGAGGAGAGAGTTCCCCTGTGTTTGTCTCCGGATCACTACACTCAATTTCAGTCTGTTGTCCCACCATCTCCAAGGGGAGGCGAGAAAGGATGATTGTACCCATTTCTCAGATGGGGTTGTTGTAGGCCGAAAGAGCTCAGCCTCTTCCAAGAGGGAAGCAAGGGCAGGCTCTCTGGCAGCCTCAGCCTGGAGGGTCCAGGGTGATTGGGTCCTGGGACTGGCCACAGCTGACTGTGCTGCCCTCCTTCTCTCCCCAAAAGGAAACAACCTCTTCCTGGTGGCAGTGCATGAGCTGGGCCACGCGCTGGGGCTGGAGCACTCCAGCAACCCCAATGCCATCATGGCGCCGTTCTACCAGTGGAAGGACATCGACAACTTCAAGCTGCCCGAGGACGATCTCCGTGGCATCCAGCAGCTCTACGGTGCGTGGGCTGTGACCAGCGGGCTCTGCATGCCGCTCTCAAGTCCCTGGCCAATGAGGAGTAGGCATTGCTGCCATCCCCATTTTGTAGATGAGGAACCCAAGGCTCAGTGAGGATTAGTGACTTGCCCACATCATTTGGGGAATAAATGGTGGTACTGGAAATGAAACCCAGGGCAGGCTGCCTCCAGGGCCTGGGCCTCACTCGAGGCTGTGGCTGCAGGCTAGAGGCCTTGAAGGGACACAGGTTCTTCATGACCCTCCTCTCCTCCTCACCCTTGGCAGTATTCTTACTAGACCACAAGTGCCTGGGGGATCCCAGGACCCGCCCCCTCCCACCGTCACTCCCAGCCTGAGCCTGTCACAGCTCTGTCCACAGTGCTGCTGGTTTGTCACTTCCCAGTGGCTTTGAGGAAGTGCCACCCCCCCACCCAGGGCCCACCCGAGAAAGTCTCCAGCAGTGAGGTCCCCTGGGCCAGTTCGGTGGGCCAAGGCCTGCACTCTGTGCCCACACCGAGCCCTCCTCGGGGCTGGCAGCTCCTGCCGTGCTGGGCACTTGACGGGCACCCCTTGCTGCATCCCCAGCAACTTGGAAATGCAGAGTCCAAAACGCCTGAAGCCAGGGCCTGGAGCCTCTGCTGGAGCAGGCTGGCATCCCAAGGGGAATGTCCCCAAGGGGACATGCAGGCAGACACCCTCAGGAGCACAGTGACCCAAGGTCAGTGTGGGGAGGTCGAGGAGGGGCTAGAAGGAGGAGGACCCAGGTCCCACCGAGGATGGAGGCAGGTGTTGGGGAGGGGTCTGCTGTAGATGGACAGGATTTTACTTTCCGCCTGGGTGGGCCTGTGCTGGGGGCCCCGGGGCCCAGGGTTCTAAGTAGGAACACAGACCTCACTTCTGAACCCCTGCCTCTCTGCAGGTACCCCAGACGGTCAGCCACAGCCTACCCAGCCTCTCCCCACTGTGACGCCACGGCGGCCAGGCCGGCCTGACCACCGGCCGCCCCGGCCTCCCCAGCCACCACCCCCAGGTGGGAAGCCAGAGCGGCCCCCAAAGCCGGGCCCCCCAGTCCAGCCCCGAGCCACAGAGCGGCCCGACCAGTATGGCCCCAACATCTGCGACGGGGACTTTGACACAGTGGCCATGCTTCGCGGGGAGATGTTCGTGTTCAAGGTCTGGCCCCGCCTCCCATGCCTGTCCCTGAGCCTTTTCCCTGGCTGCTCTGGGCCCCCTGTCCCACCCTCACTCAGCAGGCCCGGGGGAGCCATTAAGCCCTCAGCTCTAGATGGCGAGGAATCCAGCCCAAGAGGTTGAGGGACTTGCCCAGGGTCACACAGCAAGCCCTGGTGCCAGCTCCCCAGCTCAGGGCTCTGTTTCTGTGTAGCCCTGGCTTTCCAAGCCACTGCCTGCCTCAGTATCTCAGTGTCCTCCCCTTGGGCCCACCCTCACCTGGGAAGGGGTGGTTTGAGGATGGCACCTCTCCCAGCCAAGGCAGCTTGCCTGCGCTGCCCGCTCATACCATGCCCTCCCCAGGGCCGCTGGTTCTGGCGAGTCCGGCACAACCGCGTCCTGGACAACTATCCCATGCCCATCGGGCACTTCTGGCGTGGTCTGCCCGGTGACATCAGTGCTGCCTACGAGCGCCAAGACGGTCGTTTTGTCTTTTTCAAAGGTGAGCAGAGGTAGGGTTAGAGGGTTGGGCACGCCTCCTGCCATGACCTCTGACCCTGCTGGATCTGAGAGAAGAGGAGGTGAAGGGTTGCATTGCATGTCTGGTCCTGTGCCCCCACTGTGGGCTCACTCTGGGAGGATGAGGACACGGCAGCAAGGCAGGACGGGAGGAAGATAGAGGCTGGAGGCAGGGTTGGACCTGCAACCCGGAAGTGCCTGGCCACCTTGTGCAGCACAGGGCTCAGCCCTGCTTCCCTCTGTCCTTGCCTCTTTGCCTCCTGCAGCCCCATCCTCATAAGAACGGGTGCCCCCAGCCCACTCCGGGGCCAGATTTCTGTGGTCTGTCTGCAGAGACGAGGTCTTGCAGGGCAGCGCCCCGTGATGGATCCACCAGGGCTCTAACCCCACTGTCCTGAGCTTCAGTGAGGCAGGAGCTCCCTGAGGACAGGGCTGGCCCCAAACTAAAAGCAGGGAGCCCTGGGCCACACACTGTGAGGGCTGCAGGTGTGCTCCAGGGACACAGCCCCCAGACCCAGAGGCCAGGCAGCCCCCTCCCCATACAAGAACTATATGTGCGGGGGTGGATGTGCACATGGAAGCGAGGGCTGTGAGTGGCATGTGGCGTGTATGGGTGTGAGCGGGTGACTCTTGCTCACGGGAACAAGTGTGCCTCAGGTATCCATGAGTGCAGCGTGTGATGCGCGGGTGACCTCATTGTATGTTGTCTTGAATATGTAGAGGGGTGTGAGTGTGATTTTGTGGGCCCAGAAGAGCATTCTTTTCCCGCACACACCCCTCAGCCCCAGGCCTGACCTCACTGTGCCTGCCACCCCTCCTGTAGGTGACCGCTACTGGCTCTTTCGAGAAGCGAACCTGGAGCCCGGCTACCCACAACCGCTGACCAGCTATGGCCTGGGCATCCCCTATGACCGCATTGACACGGCCATCTGGTGGGAGCCCACAGGCCACACCTTCTTCTTCCAAGAGGACAGGTGAGCAGTGCATCCCTCCCCTAAGGGGAGAAGGCCCCAGCTAGGCCCCCCTCAACCTCAGGCCTACCCAGAAAGAATCCACTGCCTGTGGGGAATGGGTCCTGGCCCAAGCAGGATCTCTAGGTCCACAGCCTGGTGCTTTTGTTCACAGGTACTGGCGCTTCAACGAGGAGACACAACGTGGAGACCCTGGGTACCCCAAGCCCATCAGTGTCTGGCAGGGGATCCCTGCCTCCCCTAAAGGGGCCTTCCTGAGCAATGACGCAGGTACCTGGCCAGCCCCTCCCAGTTTGCCCAGCACCTAATATCCCCTGCTACACACACCACAGGGCAGGGCTTGCCCAAGGTCACCCGGCACTGTGATGGTGTGTATGGGTGACACGCTGTGTCACGCTCTGGGCTGGGAGCTTACCTAGCTTGACACCCTGGTCCTTCCTGCATAGTTAAAATTCCCTTTTTACAGACAGGCAAACTAATAAACCAGAGAGCTTGAGCAGAGTGCCCCAAATTCCACAGCCAGGAAGGTGCGGAGTCAGGATTCCAGGCCAGTCCTGCCTGCGTCCGGAGCTGGAGCTTGGAACTGCCCTGATGCCCACAGAGTCCAGCCACCCCCAGGCAATCCCAGGGGAGCCTTGAGCCTGAGTGGGGCAGGCTTGGCTCAGAGTGTTAGGGGTGAAAATCCTCCCAGGGCATCACTCATCTACCTACAAGGAAAGCCCTGTCTCTGTCATTATAACCAAGAGACAGGGAGCTGTGCCTCTTCTGTTTCTCTAGCAAGGTGTCTAGTGCATTTAAGAAAAACCAGCCAGGTGTAGTGGCTCACGCCTGTAATCCCAGCTCTTGGAGAGGCCGATGCGAGAGGATCGCTTGAGTCCAGGAGTTCGAGACCAGCCTGAATAACATAGTGAGACTCTATCTCTACAAAAACAATTTTAAATCAGCCAGGTGTGGTGACTTGCACCTATAGTCCCAGTTATTTAGGAGGCTGCGGTCGGAGGATTACTTGAGTCTGGGAGGTCAAGGCTGCAGTGAGCTGTGATCGCGCCACTATACTCCAGCCTGGGTGACTCAGGGAGGACCTTGCCTGCTTTGCCAGTGCTCAGGCCAGTTACACAGCTTCTGTATGTGAGCTTGGCACTCTGCAGCCGCTCTGATCTCTTGTGCTCACCCCTTGATTGAAACCTGGCCCTGCCTGGTATTGATGGGATGCTGGCAAGGTGCCCAAGGCCAGAGAGCCAGCCCAAGGCAGCACCAGGTTCCTTCCGCTCTAGAACAACTGCGGGGTGCTGTGTGGCCTTGAGCAAGACCCCGAACCTCTGTGGTGTGAGGTGAAGCCAGTTCTGGGAAGGGGCAGCAGGATCCCTGACTGCAGCCCCCAACCCAGCAGGCTATAGGACCCTTCCAGGCCCTGCCCCAGCTAATGTCAGTCTGGTCAGGAAGCCCAGGGTTCTAGTCGTACCCTTAGCCCAAAGCCCTCTGAGCCTCAGTCTGGCTCCTGCAAGTTGAGAAGGGGCAGATTTGAAAATACTCAGGGAAGCAAATGAGAAGAAGGGTGTTTTGAAGCCCTCAGCATGTCCTGGCCTTTGATGGTTCTCACTGGTGGTTCGGCTCAACCTGAAGCCACTCTGGCCTCCTTGCCCCTGCAGCCTACACCTACTTCTACAAGGGCACCAAATACTGGAAATTCGACAATGAGCGCCTGCGGATGGAGCCCGGCTACCCCAAGTCCATCCTGCGGGACTTCATGGGCTGCCAGGAGCACGTGGAGCCAGGCCCCCGATGGCCCGACGTGGCCCGGCCGCCCTTCAACCCCCACGGGGGTGCAGAGCCCGGGGCGGACAGCGCAGAGGGTGACGTGGGGGATGGGGATGGGGACTTTGGGGCCGGGGTCAACAAGGACGGGGGCAGCCGCGTGGTGGTGCAGATGGAGGAGGTGGCACGGACGGTGAACGTGGTGATGGTGCTGGTGCCACTGCTGCTGCTGCTCTGCGTCCTGGGCCTCACCTACGCGCTGGTGCAGATGCAGCGCAAGGGTGCGCCACGCGTCCTGCTCTACTGCAAGCGCTCGCTGCAGGAGTGGGTCTGACCACCCAGCGCTCCTGCTAACGGTGCTCAGGGGGCGCCTGTGGTTCTGAGATGGCTCCCAGGGGCTCCCTCCGCCCCCAGGTAGGGGCCCCTCTCAGCCCTCACACACCCTGTCTGCCCCGCCCTCATTATTTATGTCCAGGTGTTTGTTTTGTTTTGTTTTTGGCACCTTACTTGACCATTTGTTTCTGTTTCCCCGACTGGGGCAGGGTGTTTAGAATTTTCTAAATGTAGTTCTGCTCCAGACAGGGAATTAGGCCCCCATCGTCCTCTGGCTTGGCCACAGCCAGGGGAGCAGAGGGGCAGAGGCCCACATTGGAAGAGCAGCACCTCCTCAGCCTGAACCCCAGGGCTGTAACTGCCAGGCTCTCTTTGCCCAGTTGGAGACTGTCTGGCCCCCGGGTCCCCTCCTTCCCAAGTGAGTCTCTCTGGGCCTTAGGAAGAGCCTTCCACCCAGGGGCAGCCCCAGGCCAAAGGGGACCTTGGAAGGGAGGTGGGCCGTGGCCCTTGAGTCCCCGTTGAGGCTTGGTTCCTTCCCAATCCAGTGGACTTCCCAGTCCACTTCTGACAGCCTCAGTGACCCTGGCTCCTTGTGCCAGAGAACCCAGCCCACCCCCGGCAGCAGCTCCCAGCTCCCACCTCCCCTTGGGCCCACACCTCCTTCCCTCTCTGGAGAAAGGGCCCTGGGCCTGCCTCACCACGGACCAAAGGGAGTCTGCCAGGGCCCCTCTCCCCAGGGAAGCAGCAGCCTCGCCCCTGGCAGAGATGCCTCCCTGAGCTAGAACCCTCTGTTCCTTCCCTGTGCCTCCTCCCTCCCTCTCCGACTCACACCACTAGCCTCAGGGGTCTGAGCTCCAGCTCCTTTGGGCTTCAGCTGCCAGTGTCCTGAGCCCCAGGGAGAGGGGGCTGGTGGGTGCCTAGGCCTGGGCAGTGGATGGCCGTGAATGGGTGCCCACAATGTCCAGCACTGGGCATGAGGGGTTCCTCCCCTCCAGCTCCCTGTGCCCCCAGGGTCCTGGGAGGAGAGACACTGGTGGGGATAGGCCAGCCGCGCATCAGACTGTGAACCCCACGAAGGAGCCCTTTGTGGCCTAAGAGGCTGCCCTCCTGCGCTCAGCCCTGAGGACAGATGCCTCCTTCCTCTTTTCCTTCCCAAAGCAAGCAGGAGGCCGTGGCTGCTGTGGGAAATGGTACTGTACAGCTGGCTCTGCTTCCCCATGGCCCTGAGCGAGTGGAGTCTGCCACCCAGGATCCCCAAGGCACTTTGAGGGGGAAGGATTCTGCTGGCCTCTGCGAGTGGTTTCTTGTGCACTGGCACCAAGTGCGGGTCCGGCAGCTTCTGCCCCCTGCAGAACCGGAGAGCCAGCTAAGGGGTGGGGCTGCGGGGGTTCCGTGTCCACCCCCGTACATTTATTTCTGTAAATAATGTGCACTGAATAAATTGTACAGCCGGCAAATGTGTCCTTGTTTGTAAGGCCTTGGGCTGGAGCCTCCAGCTGGAAGGGCGTGCAGGTGGTGGGGGTCCAGCCCATGCTAGGGTTAGGGGGCTTGACCTCAATGCCAAGGAGACCTTGTTCCAATTCCATGGGGGCTCCTTCCCGATGGCTCTTGGAAACTATGCCCTGGGAGGGGCAGAGCTTAGGGCTGCCCTCAAGAGTCCAGAAGAGGGAGAGGCAGGGCACCTGGGGTCACCCTGCCGGGGTGGGGCAGGGAGGGAGCATGGAGTTAGTTTGGCGTTTGTTCCTGCTGAGAAAAGACAACTGAGTTTGCCACAAGCCCTCCCCGTCTAGGAGTGGAGGAAGAGCCAGGCCAGTCCTCCCAGGCTGGGTTCTGAGCACTGACGGGAGCCCAGAGCCAGGCACAGAGAGAGATGGGAAATGGTGGCACTTTGATTCCAAAGGTTCCCTTCCCCACACATGCTGCTCAGAGTGGCAGGCACCCAAGACCTGCCCTTTCATCTTTGAGAAGCAGAAAATCCCACCCAGGCCTGTGCAGGGTGCAAGTGATACCCCAGGAGGGCAGGAGACTGAGGTGTCACCGTCCCTTGAGTCTGAGCATGGCTGTGGACCCGGGAGGTCCTCCTTAGCCCCCACATCCATGCTCTTGGCCAAGCCTCTTAGGTACTAGCCTGAGCCCTCAGGAAAGTGATGATTTGCTGCAGTAGGGGTCGCACCCCCACCACGGAGCAGGCCAGGCCTCTGCAAGTCCTCAGGCAGGGTCGTTCCGCCTGTTCCAGGCCCAGCTCCCACTCCCACAGCCAGTCCCATCCCGTCCCGCCCCTTCCTCTCTTTGTGTTGAAACTGGCTGGGGAGAGTAGGAAGTGCTGGCCCTTGGAAACCTCGAAGGCCTCTCAGGCTCATCTAGGAAACAGCCGGTGAGCTCCCCCACCACAGGGGCCTTGGTGGCAGCAGGGGGGATTCCAAGCAGCCGCCATCTTGTCAGCTTTCCTGTGGCAGAAGCCACGGGGTCCCTCCCGGGTCTGCCTCCTACCTGAGTCCCTAGGGTCCCCCAAAAGCCCAGAGGTCGCCGGGCAGGTGGAGGGCAGTGTCGGGGCCCAGGGATGAGAGGAGAGTTTGAAAGGCCTTGAGTCAAGCCCTTCCTCAGAGCCAAGGCCAGGGGAGAGAGTTGGCAGAGGCCTCAGCTCCTCAGGAAACTGCCTAAAGAGGCTTCCTCCCCCAAGCTTGCTGCTAAAATCTCAGAGGCCCAGTGGCTGAAGGCACGGCCCATCCGAGAGCCCTATCTATCCTTGCGAGAGCCCTATCTATCCTTGCGGGGGGGCTTTGCATGAGGAAGGGTGGGCGGGGCAGCTAGGCCCTGACTCCCCCACGTCCAGAGAGCCCAGATCCCAGGCCTGCCTGAGGCCTAACCCCCGTCCCTTCTCCCCAGGATTAAACAGGAGCCTGCACCTTTAAATCGTTTTTTTGTTTGTTTGTTTTTTAATGTGACTGTAACCTAAACTCACCTTGGGCCCCTCACAGCCCCCATTCCCTCAGCACCCTTTTTTCCTTTACATTTTTACTAATTCCCAGCTGCAAAAACTAAGACATTAAAGATAAGCAAAAAGAAGAAAAGTCTCAGTTGCCATAATCTCTCAGCCTGTGTTGACAATTTGACATGTTTCCTTACAACTTTATTTTCCTGCATTTGCAAAGCTTGGAGTTTTAGAGTCTAAAACATCCAGTGCCTGAGCCCTGGTGCTGCAGCCTGTGGGAGGTGGACAGAGGTTGCTGGGTGGCTGCAAGGTGTTGGCAACCTTGCAGGCAAGGGCCTGGCACTGGGCACGTGCTAAATGTGTGATTGTGACCCCAAGGCTCACAAGCTCCCCATCTACATTTTACTCAGGAGAACAGAGGCTCAGGTGAAGTGACTTGGCCAAGGTCACACAGCTAGGAAATGGCCATGCCAGGATTAGGACCCAGCTGGACCAACTTGCACCACAGTCCAGCTCTACCCGACCCTGGTGCTGCCGGAGCATCGGGACAGGGGCAAGGTGGCCCCTGCCCATCAGCCTTCCTCCCCGCACATTCTATGCATCGAAGACCCCAGGGCCACCAACAGAGCCTTCTTTCAGGCCGGGGCAGGGGCTGAATTGGCTGCTTTCTCCCCCTTCAACTTGGCAGAAAAGCCTTTTTGTTGTGGCTCACACAGAGGCCATTCTCCTCCGGCTCACGGGAAGGAATGCCGGCTTCCTGCGCATCCACAGTGCCCAGGCCACAGTGGGGTCCTGCATGTAGGTCCCAGAGGAGCCCCTCCACACCCTCCAGCCCTGCCTCTGGGGACTTCAGCTCCCAGACTTTCTTCCTTACCCTTGACAATTTGAGGAACCACACAGGGAGGTAGGGGACAGCGCCCCTCGGCTACCTCGGTAAATGCCGGGGATTTTAAGCCTCACAGCACTTTCAAGACGCAGCAGTTCCACCCTCAGCTGACTTCTCAAGTGGCCTCATGACCCACAAAGTGCTGGCAGAGGCCCCTGCCAGGCTTCTCGCCTTGTCTCAAATGTGCCCTGCACTTGCCTGCCTCTATGCCTTTCCTTACACCGTTCCCTCCCCTGGAAAACTTTTCCCTGTACATCTCATCCTGTGCAAATGGCATAGACCCTTCAAGACCCAGTGTGTGGCTTCCGCCTCCCAGCTTCCTGCCTGCCTTCCTCAAGGTGGTTGTTTCCTTCTGCCTCTGGCTCCACAGCACATGGATCTCCTCAGCTCTAGCCCAGCCTGCCCCTTGTTCCAGGCACCCAGACACTGACCATGGCTCCATCACTCAGGGTGGGGGTGCGTCCTTGGGCAAGTACCTCCACCTCACTAAGCTGATTCCCCACCCGTACAATGGGCACGCAGGCATGCCTATTCCATCATGTGGCTTGGTGGAGCTGATGCTTAGGAACACGTACAACAGCTCCTGGCTTGTGAAAGGCTCTCGATGGTTCATTACCAATATCCTTACTCTAAGTGCAGGTACCTGGTAGGCACTGGGGTGGTGTCTGTTTCCTGCCTGTGGGATGGGGTCACAGGTCGGCCAGCCTGAGGACAGGTGCCTGGGAAGAGTGACATTCCTGTCCCACCCGCTTCCCTCCCAGCTGCCGAGGCCTCACCCCACTGGGCCCTGGGGACAGGGCTGCCCTGCCCCAGCTCCTCCCTCACCGAAGCACTTGCCCTTCTTCCCAGACTCTGGGCTCCAAGCCCCAAGCTCAGGTTTCCTCTCCAAGCACCTCTGACACCTCCCATCCCCACGTCTTTCACCCACTCCAGTCTTCGCCAGAAATAGCCTTGCAACTCCCCTCCACTGACAGTCAAGCTCAGAGGCCTCTCTTGGACAAATAATATTACTCCCCTCTCCACACGGGTCACAGCATGATTTCTTAATGGGATCAACTGGATTCCATTTAAAACTGTTCAGAAACAGGGCAAGGTGGTGCATGCCTGTAGTCCCAGCTACTCAGGAGGTTGAGGCAGGAATTCGAGGCTACAGTGAACTATGACCATGCCATTGCACTCCAGCTTGAGTGACAGAGCAAGACCTCGACTCTTAAAAAAAAAAAAAAAAAAAAAAGAGAGAGAGAGAAAGGCTGGGCATGGTGGCTCACGCCTGTAATCCCAGCACTTTGGGAGGCCGAGGCAGGTGGATCACCTGAGGTCAGGAGTTCAAGACCAGTCTGGCCAACGTGGTAAAACCCAGTCTCTACTAAAAATACAAAAATTAGCCGGGTGTGGTGGTAGGCGCCTGTAATCCCAGCTGCTCAGGAGGCTGAGGCAAGGAGAATTGCTTGAACCTAGGAGGCGGAGGTTGCAGCTAGCCCAGATCTCACCACTGCACTCCAGCCTACGCGACAGAGCAAGACTGTCTTAAAAAAAAAAAAAGTCAAACTAAAAATATTTGAAAGAGATTTATTCTGAGCCAAATATGAGTGACCAATGGCCTGTGACACAGCTCTCAGGAGACCCTGAGAACATGTGCCCAAAGTGGTCAGGGCACAGCTTAGTTGTATGCATTTTGGGGAGACATGAAACATCAATCAAATACAGTTAAGATAAACGTCAGTTTGGTCCAGAAAGGCAAGACAGCTCAAAGTGGGGGCTTCCAAGTTATACATAGATTTTAAATTTTACTGCTTGGCAATTTGTTGAAAGAGTTATTATCTATAGAAAGGAATGTCTGGGTTGCAATATATGGTTGTGGAAACCAAGGTTTCATCATGCAGATGAAGCCTCCAGGTAGCAGGCTTTCCGAGACAGTGGATTGTAAACTTTTTTTTTTTTAATCAGACTTGAGATCTGTGTTGATGCTAAATGCTGGTTGGCTTTTCCTGAATTCCAAAAGGGAAAAGGGTATAAGGAGGCATGTCCGACCCCCCCACCCTTTCCATCATGGCCTCTAGCAGTTTTTCAGGTTAACTTTGGAGTGCCTTTGGCCAAAAGGAGGGAGCCCATTCAGATGACTGGGGGGAGGGGGCTTAGAATTTCATTTTTGGTGGAAGAAAGGAAGGAGGAAGAAAGGAAGGGAGGGAGAGAGAGAGGAAAGGAAGGAGGAAGAAAGGAAGGGAGGGAGAGAGAGAGGGAAGGAAAGAAGGAAGAAGGGAAAGAAGGAGAAAGGGAGGGAGAGAGAGAGGGAAGGAAAGAAGGAAGAAGGGAAAGAAGGAGAAAGGGAGGGAGGAAGGAAAGAAGGAAGGGAGGAAGGGAAGGTGGGAGGGAGGGAGGGAATAAAGAAGGAAGGAAGGCCGGAGGGAGGGAAGGAAGAAGGAAGGAAGGAAGGAGGGAAGGAATTCCTCTGAGCCAGTGACGCAGCACTATCCTACAACCTGTAGACTCCAGCCTAATCAATGTCTCTTTACAAATGGGGATACTGAGGCCTGGAGAGGGGGTTGATGAGGCCATAGTCACCTACTGTTTGAACTGTGTCTTCTGATCCCCAGGCAGGACTCTCCTCCCACCCTCCCCTATCTTACCCCCCCACCCCCATGGAGGACCCCCCCTCATCTGTTCTTCTGCAGAACCAAGGGCAGTGGGTTGTGATTAATTCAGCTTTCCTGATAAAGGGCAGTCCTGTGCTTCCTGGAGCAGGAGTTTCCAGCGGCTAGTGAGGAGGAGCTCTGCTTGGCCTCCCCTCCCTCTGCCAGTGGCCCCTGCGTTGTCCTGTAAGAACAACCCCCCCCCCTCCCTCTCAGTGCATGGACTCTGGCAGAGCTGACTGCTCACCCAGTGGTGGCTGGATGGGCTTGTGCCCCAGGACCAGCCAGCAGCCCCCGAGTGCCTGGTGCAGGGGTAGGGAGGAAACCCAAGCCTAGCCCTTCAGGGCCTCCCTGGGACTTTTCCTGGAGCCCCTGGGAGAGAGAAACCTGTGTCCACTGGGATTGCTGAGCTCCTGGGATGTGAGCCTGGAGCCCTTGACAGGTCATCTTGCCCCCACAGGGAGAGAGCCTGCCCCGGAGCGAAGCCAGTACAGAAGAAAACTAAGCCTTGAAGTGGCACAGAGCTGTGGAAAGGGATCATCTGAGCACCTGGATCCAGCCGTGCCTAAAGGCTCGTGGCCCGACTTTGCAGTTTCATGTACTGATCAACTCACTTTCTGAAGCCAGTGTGAGCTGTCAGGTTCTGGTTTGGTTTAGTTTTTTTGTTAGTTTTTTTGTTTGTTTGTTTGTTTTTTGTTTGTTTGTTTGAGATGGAGTCTCACTCTATTGCCCAGGCTGGGGTGCAGTGGCACGATCTCGGCTCACTGCAGCCGCCACCTCCCAGGTTCGAGTGATTATCCTGCCTCAGCCTCCCGCGTAGCTGTGACTACAGTCACACGCCACCATGCCCACCCGGCTAATTTTCTTTGTTTCTTTTTTTTTTTTTTTTTTTGTATTTTTAGTACAGACAGGGGTTTACCATGTTGGCCAGACTGGTCTTGACCTCCTGACCTCAAGTTATCTGCCCGCCTCAGCCTCCCAAATTGCTGGGATTACAGGTGTGAGCCACCATGCCTGGCCCCAGTTTGGTTTGGTTTTTAAATTTTTGCCTTGACGATGTCCTAGGGTAGCTTGAGTTCCAAATTCATGCCTCCCTTCAGGCATTTTTATTGGCCACCTAAGACTCCTCAGGAGCTTGCCAAACTCCAGGACCACAAGGCGCCCATCTCTTCATCCGTCAAAAGTATACTGAGAACCAGGGTTCCCTCTGGGGTCTCTGGCACAACCCCACAGTTGCTCTTCGCAAGAGGCCCTGGGGATCAAGTAGACAAAGGGTGGAAGGTAGGGGGTGGGGCGAGGCAGGAGACATCAAGTTAACTGTTAACGTGGGCTTTTTTGTTTGTTTGTTTTGAGACGGAGTCTCGCTCTGTCTCGCAGGCTGGAGTGTGGTGGTGTGATCTCCGCTCACTGCAAGCTCCGCCTCCCGGGTTTACGCCATTCTCCTGCCTCAGCCTCCGGGTAGCTGGGACTACAGGCGCCTGCCGCCATCACGCCAGGCTCATTTTTTTGTATTTTCAGTAGAGACAGGGTTTCACCATGTTAGTCAGGGTGGTCTCGATCTCCTGACCTCGTGATCCGCCCGCCTCGGCCTCCCAAAGTGCCGGGATTACAGGCGTGAGCCACCGCGCCCGGCCACATGGGCTTTTTCAGATTACAT
This sequence comes from Pan troglodytes, assembly GCF_028858775.2. Lineage (NCBI taxonomy): Eukaryota > Metazoa > Chordata > Mammalia > Primates > Hominidae > Pan > Pan troglodytes. Next base: position 56,061,390 of record NC_072416.2, read on the forward strand.
AAAGAAATACGTGGTCAGCCACCACAGACAGTGAGGAAGCCACAAAAAAGCCAGAAATGGCCGGGCATGACTCATGCCTGTAATCCCAGCACTAAGGGAGGCTGAGGCGGGAGGAACCCTTGAGCCTAGGTGTTCGAGACCAGCCTGAGCAACATGGCAAAACGCCATCTCTACAAAAAAAAAAATATTTTAAATTAGCTGGGCATGATGGCATGTGTCTGTAGTCCCAGCTACTCAGGAGGCCACAGTGGGAGAATCACGTGAGTCCAGGAGTTTGAGTTTGTGGTGAGCTGTGATTGCGCCACTGCACTCCAGCCTGGGCAACACAGCAAGACCCCCCGTCTCAAAAAAGAAAAGGCAAAAAAGACCATGAAAAATGCGAGCAATCTCTACTCTCCCACCAAACATCCTTGAAACTTTAATGTAAATCCTCCAGGCTTTTCCTTATGAGGATATACTAATGTATATATATAGAGAGAGAGACAGAGAGAGAGAGTCTCGCTCTGTCACCCAGGCTGGCATGCAGTGGCACCATCTCGGCTCACTGCAACCTCCGCCTCCTGGGTTCAAGCGATTCTTCTGCCTCAGCCTCCTGAGTAGCTGGGACTACAGGTGCATGTCACCACACCCAGCTAATTTCTGTATTTTTAGTAGAGACAGGGTGTCACCATATTGGCCAGGCTGGTCTCAAACTCCTGACCTCGGCCTCCCAAAGTTCTGGGATTACAGACGTGAGCCACTGCGCCCAGCCATATTTTATTGTTTATGTCAGTTTGTACTGTGCATATTGGGGTTTTTTTAACCTGCCTTTTTCATTTAATATAGCATGAAATTTGGATGAGAAATTGTGGGATGTAGGAGACTCTCACTTTGTATTTGATTCATTGCTTGAATTTTTATGAGCATGCATCATATGCCCATGATGATAAAATACGCGAGTAAACAGTGTGGTGAGTCTTCACTTAACGTCGTTGATAGGTTCTTGGAAACTTCAACTGTTAAGCGGAAACAACAGAATGTATAACAAAACCAATTTTACCGTAGGTTAATTGGTATAAACAAGAGTTAAGTTCCTATAGCATGTAGTTCCTCCTTTCACTTAAAGTCTCAGTTTCCAGGAACCTATTGGCAACGTTAAGGACTCACTGTGTACTTTAACTCTGTCTCCCAGGCTGGAGTGCAGTTGTGCGATCTCGGCTGACTGCAACCTCCACCTCCTGGGCTCAAGCGATCCTCTCAGCTCAGCCTCCTGAGTAGCTGGGATTACAGATGCACGCCAACATGCCTGGCTAATTTTTGTAATTTTTTTAGAGACAGGGTTTCATCATGTTGGCCAGGCTGGTCTCAAACTCCTGGGCTCAAGGGATCCACCCACCTCGGCCTCCTACAGTGCTGAGCCACCGCGCCCGGCCCGTAGATCATTTCCTACTACATCCTTTTGGTGGATGCACTCTATGGATGCCTGGAGTTCCTCAATCCATGGCAGCACAATTACAGATAAAATTCAGAGAGGCCTGTAATTATCACAAATGATCCTCCAGGGTCACACTGTACCAGACTTGATATGCTTGCACATCCCCGTTGAGGGAGTTCTTCTGCTTGTACTTCACAGCAGAGGAGCCCAAGGCTCAGAGAGGTGAAGGAACTTACACAAGGCCACACAGCTAACCAGTGCTGGAACTGGGACTCAAGCCCACACCTGCTTCTGACCCCAAAGCTCATGCTCTTAACCTTTCATGTATTCAGTTAACATCTACTGATGTCGGGGGTCAGACCAGGGGTCTAGCAGTGAATAACATAGAGACCCTTGGCCAGGCGCAGTGGCTCACGCCTGTAATCTCAGCACTTTGGGAGGCTCAGATGGGTGGATAACCTGAGGTCAGGAGCTCGAGACCAGCCTGGCCAACATGGCGAAACCCCGTCTCTATTAAAAATACAGAAATTAGCTGGCCATGGTGGCACATGCCTATAATCCCAGCTACTTGGGAGGCTGAGGCAGGAGAATCCCTTGAACCCGGGAGGCGGAGGTTGCGGTGAGCCAAGATCGCGCCATTGCACTCCAGCCTGGGCAACAAGAGTGAAACTCCATCTCAGAAAAAAACAAAACAAAACAAAAAACATAGAGACCCTCCTTACTGAGGTCACATTCTAGGGAGGTGAGCATTCCAGGCAGAGGGAGGAGCAAGCACAAAGATCCTGAGGCTAGACCAGGCCTGGCCTTTCTGGTTTGAGGACCAGAAAGGAGACAGACAGTGGGTGAAGGGGGTGGAGGTGGGAGGAAGGGAGCAGGACCAGGCTATGTGGTAGAGTCGGAGTTGTTCTAAGCCTGATGAAGAGAAACCCTGGGAGTATTCTAAGGGGCAGGGGGAAGCTGACATGATTTGATTCATAATTTTTTTTTTTTTTGAGACGGAGTCTCGCTCTGTCGCGCAGGCTGGAGTGCAGTGGCATGATCGCGGCAGTGAGATCACTGCAAGCTCCGCCTCCTGGGTCCACGCCATTCTCCTCTCTCAGCCTCCGGATCAGCTGGGACTACAGGCGCCCGCCATCACGCCCGGCTAATTTTTTGCATTTTTAGTAGAGACGGGGTTTCACTGTCCTAGCCAGGATGGTCTCAATCTCCTGACCTCATGATCCGCCCACCTTGGCCTCCCAAAGTGCTGGGATTATAGGCGTGAGCCACCGCGCCCAGCCCTGATTCATAATTTTAATAACACATCCTGCACATCCTGGCCAGGTGTGGTGGCTCACGCCTGTAATCCCAACACTTTGGGAGGCCACGGCGGGCGGATCACTTGAGGTCAGGAGTTCGAGACCATCCTGGCCAACATGGTGAAACCCTGTCTCTATTAAAAATACAAAAATCAGCTGGGCTTGGGGGCACACACCTGTAATCCCAGCTACTCGGGAGGCTGAGGCACGAAAATCATTTGAACTCCAGAGGCAGAGGTTGCAGTGAGCCGAGATCACACCACTGCACTCCAGCCTGGGTGACAGAGCAAGAATTGGTCTCAAAAAAAAAAAAAAAAGGATACATTGTTTTTGTTTTGCTAAATGACTTTTGCAAACACCCACAATCCTTGCCTTCAGAGAGAGTCCGAGAAGCGGAATTGCCAGCCCACAGCGTCCCAAGGCTTAATACCAACAAATTACTCCCAGGAAGAAAATAGCACCTGTTTCTATTCCTCCCTGAAGTGGCTGAGTGCCTATCCTCTCCACTAGCTGTGAGATCACCTTTATCAACATAATTGGTGAGACTGCTAAAAATAATGCTTTGTTGGCTTTATTTGCAGTTCTTTGATTACCACTGAATCTGAACATTTTTGCCTATGTTCGTTGTTAACCCTTTTCGGTTTGAGGGTTTTGGGGGGTTTTTTGGTAGGGGGAGGGGATAATGGCCTACTCATCACCATTGCCCAATTGCCTTTTGGGATGTTTCTTCTTATTGATTTGTAAGCATTCTCTCTAGTGTGAAGAAATTGACCGTTTATTACTCAATGAATTTTAGGGCTAGAAAGTTCTTAGCCCAAGCTCCTGGGCTGCTTGTGCAACATGTACAGATAGGGAAACTGAGGCACAGACAAGAATGGGTATTGGCTCTGGTCAGTTCGGTCAGTTCTCTGGAACCATGCTGGCTCCAGTGAGAACTCTCTGTCAACTTCATTCATTACGTGAGAGAGCCTGTCCCTTCCTCTATGCCCTCCTGGTGTCTATAGGGCTCTTTCTCTGCCCCTACCCCCAATTTCCTATCACAGCCTCTTATTCAGTTTCTAGTGGAGGGGAAGGCATTCTGCAGACAACTGGCTCTGTGTGCAGATGCCTCCCGTGGAGGAATGGGCTCCTGAAAGCAGAGCTTTGTTTCCTGGGGTGGGGATGAGCTGTCCTCTCCTTGTCCCCAGATAACAGGAGGGGGGCACAGAATGTGATTAGGAGGCTTGCTGCATGCACGCATGCCTATGCCAGCAGTCAGTTCAAGGTGGTGCAGGGCTGCAGAAGCAGGCTTCAGACATTAAAGGAGCATCAGAGAAGAGGCAGTGGGTGAATGCGACTAAGTCCTGGATCAGGTCTCAGAAATCCTGGGTCAGAGTCCAGCTCTGTTTGTGCAACTTACTTGAGCTTTCAGCCTCTGCTTCCTGTGTTATAAGATGAGGATCCCAATGGTGCTAAGAATCAGTGAAAAGATGGGCTTAAGTATGTGCAGACATGAGGTTCCACTGGCTGCCCAGCACCCATCTTCCCATCTCTTGGCTACACACCTTGATTTTCCTCTTGGAGCTGCCACTCCTTCAACTCTGAGTTCATGAGTTGCAGAAAGGTTGCCTCTCTCCTCAGCCTCAGGGGCAGGTGGGGCCCAGGTGGAGTCAGTTCCCTATCCCCAAATCTATTCCTACCAGGGGTGGGCAGTGGTACAAGTCATCTCTGGCCTTTGTCTATCTTAAAATGAGCACCACACAAAAGAACAGAGGCACAAGACAGAAAGATGACATTGTCTCAGCCCCTGGATACAGCCAGACCTGAAGTCAACATCCCTTACACATTTGCAAGAGCCAATAAATACCATCTCTTTAGTCAATCCAAAGGGTTGAGTTGGAATTTCTGTAATTTGTAACTGAAAAAAATACAAAATGCAATCGTCACTTAATCAGATCCTTGCATTTCGTCACCCAAGTCTGAGGCTCAAGGAGGGCAACAGACCTGTCCCAGGTCACATAGCAAGTTAGCATCAGAGCTAGGGCTCTAGAAGTGCAGAAACTCCCATTCCAGCCACATTGCCTTGCCCACTGGGGTCTGCCGAGTTACACAACATGCAACTGCATCCACTCTCCCCAGCACCCATGTGAACTTGCAAGTTAACAAACAGCTTTGCAAACACGTCTTGTTCAGTTTCATAAGCCAATCCTGCAGAGTTTAGAAATCAATATTAAGAAAGCATATTTCCAAAACATGGGAAAAACTTTGTGTACCAAACTGTTCATTCAGCTTTATTTGCAACGGCAGTAACTGGAAGCCACCAGCCCAATAATGGGACACTGGCTAAACAAGTTGCAGCATATTCTTTGATGAAATATACCACAGGTCGGGTGCGGTGGCTTACCCCTGTAATCCCAGCACTTTGGGAGGCCGAGGCAGGTAGATCACTTGAGCCCAGGAGTTAGAGACCAGCTTCAGCAACATGGTGAAACCTCATCTCTACAAAAATTAGCTGGGCGTGGTGGCTCACGCCTGTAGTGCCAGCTACTCAGTAGGCTGAGGTGGGAGGATTACTTGAGCCTGGGAGGTTGAGGCTGCAGTGAGCCGTGACTGTGCCACCTGCACTCCAGCCTGGGCAACAGAGTGAGACCCTGTCTCAAAAAAAAAAGGGGGGGGGGGAAGAAATACCATACAATAATATTTATTTATTTATTTTTGAGATGGAGTCTCACTCTATCACCTAGGCTTGTGTGCAATGGCATGATCTTGGCTCACTGCAACCCCCACCTCTCAGGTTCAAGCAATTCTCCCGCCTCAGCCTCCCAAGTAGCTGGGATTATAGGCACCTGCCATCATGCCCGGCTAATTTTTGTATTAACAGGGTTTCACCATATTGGCCAGGCTGGTCTTGAACTCCTGATCTCAGGTGATCCACCAGCCTCAGCCTCCCAAAGTGCCGGGATTACAGGCATGAGCCACCTTGCCCGACCCCATACAACAATTTTTAGATGGTGATTCTGGAATTAGTTCATGCAACAACATGGAAATAAATTTGATACAACTTTAAGCGAAAAAAGCAGGCTAGAAATTGAACAATGGTGGTCTTTAAAGTGCAAATGAGCAGGATAAAGATTGGGAAGAAAAATTGCTGGCAGCGTTAGATTTTGTATTAGATGCGCTGGGATAATGGGCGGCTTTTCTTCTCTCTTTGATCTTTTCCAAACTATTAATAATGTGCTTTTGCTGCTTTTACTACGGAAAAAGTCCACTTGTTTCAATTTTTTAGTTATAATTAGGCCTTTCATACAGACATATCAGCAAAATGATGCTTCAATTCTTTCATGGAACGAGACAGCGTAAATACTTTGATATATATATATATCTAAATAAAACAAAAAGACTGATAAGTATAGATGTAACTGAATACCAAAGTTCTCAGGGCAGTCAATCTGTGCTTCAGGGCAGTCAATCTGTGCTTCAGGCTGTCAAGTTGGCCTGAGTCTTACAGGGTGGAAGGATCTGGAAGGTTAAGGAGAAAGGCAAGACGGGTAGAAGAATGGCGCACATCAGTGCGTGGCGGCAGGACTAAATGGGGAATCTGCAGCCTGGCTGCATGTGACCCAGTGCTCATGCTGTGGGTGTATCAGAGGCACTTTGGGACATGTAAAGTTAGGCCAGAGTACTCAGGGTCTTCAAGGCTGTGCCAGCCCCCAGCCACTCCCACCTGCATTTTCTTTTTTTTTTTTTTTTTGAGACGAAGTCTTGCTCTGTCGCCCAGGCTGGAGTGCAGTGGCGCGATCTCGGCTCACTGCAAACTCCGCCTCCCGGGTTCACGCCATTCTCCTGCCTCAGCCTCCCGAGTAGCTGGGACTACAGGTCCCACGCCTGGCTAATTTTTTTATTTTTTAGTAGACACAGGGTTTCACCGTGTTAGCCAGGATGGTCTCGATCTACTGACCTTGTGATCTGCTCGCCTCAGCCTCCCAAAGTGCTGGGATTACAGGCGTGAGCCACCGCGCCTGGCTCCACCTGCATTTTCAGAAGTGTGCAGCACAGCCCTGATTGGGGCTGACTCCCTGAACAGCCAAGGAGAGAGACTGGGAGGGAGGGAGACCCCAGGGCCCTGCAGGAGTGGGCCAGGTGAAGGCCCATCCCAGACAGTCTTACAGTGGTGCTTGGTGCTTGGGCTGTGTGTGATGCCAAGTGGCCACCAGGGCAGGAAGGCTCTGCTGGCGACTAACAGAGGACAGAGGGGAGAGGAGATGGGAAATGAGCACCATGGGGGCTCTAAGTGGAAAGGGGCCTTCAAGAGCACCTGGTCCACTTTCCTAATTGGGCAAACTGAGATCCAAAAGGGGCCCATGACTTTCCCAGGGTCACTCAGAAAGTGAGTGGCAGAGTTAGATTCAGACTTGGTCTCTGGCCCCGAGGAGGGTGCACCTGCCACTCTTCCTTACTCAAGTGCAGTATATGCATACATTCTGTGTGTCTAAAGTGAAGACATTACAGAGGCTGGATGCGGTGGCTCATGCCTGTAATCCCAGCACTGTGGGAGGCTGAGGCGGGTGGATCACTTGAGGTCAGGAGTTCGAGACCAGCCTGGCCAAGATGGCGAAACCCCGTCTCTAGTGAAAATACAAATATTAGCCAGGCCTGGTGGTGGGCGCCTGTAATCCCAGCTATGCAGGGGGATGATGCAGAAGAATCACTTGAACCCAGGAGACAGAGGTTGCAGTGAGCCAAAATTTTGCCACTGCACACCAGTCTGGGCAACACAGTGAGACTCCGTCTCAAAAAAATAAAAGTAAATAAAAATAAATAAAGTTAATACATTACAGAGAAGGCTGAAACCCAGATCCCCTTTCACTCACCAGAAGTAACCCGTTTTTCTGTTTGCAATACATCATTCCAGACCCTGTCTATTCACTAAATATTATGTATCTATATATTCATAACGTACATAGCATTTGTTTTGTGACTGAATTTTTTGCTTAACAGAAATGTTATCATCGTGTGCAGTGTTCTGCAACTTATCTTTTCACCCAATATTTTATTCTGGATATCTTTCTATGTCAGCACCTAAAGATCTACCTCATTGTATTTGTTGTTGTTTGTTTTGAGATAGAGTCTCACTCTCTCGCCAAGCTGGAGTGCAGTGGCATGATCTTGGCTTACTGCAACCTCCGCCTCCCGGGTTCAAGCAATTCTCCTGCCTCAGCCTCCTGAGTGGCTGGGATTACAGGTGTGCACCACCACACCCAGCTAATTTTTATACTTTTAGTAGAGACAGAGTTTCACCATCTTGGCCAGGCTGGTCTTGAACTCCTGACCTCAGGAGATCTACCTGCCTCGGCCTCCCAAAGTGTTGTGATTACAGGGTGAGCCACCATGTCCAGCCCCTACCTTATTGTTTTTAGCTGCTACCTGTTTTGTGCAATAGATTACCAGGGATAAAGGTAGCAAAGGGATAAAGGTACTCCCTGAGTACACAGGAAGGCATCCCACCTCCTTTGTAGGGGGCTAAATGACTACATCTGGCCAATGGGCTACTAGCAGAAGTGACAAGGGTCGCTTCTAGTGAAAGGCAGTTAAAAGAAAGGCAAATTTATGGCCAGGCACGGTGGCTCATGCCTGTAATCCCAGCACTTTGGGAGGCCAAGGCAGGTGGATCACGAGATCAGGAGATCGAGACCATCCTGGCTAACACACGGTGAAACCCCGTCTCTACTAAAAATACAAAAAAATTAGGCCGGGTGCGGTGGCTCACACCTGTAATCCCAGCACTTTGGGAGGCTGAGACGGGTGGATCATGAGGTCAGGAGATTGAGACCATCCTGGCTAACACGGTGAAACCCCGCCTCTAGTAAAAATACAAAAAACAAGCCAGGCGTGGTGGCGGGTGCCTGTAGTCCCAGCTACTCAGGAGGCTGAGGCAGGAGAATGGCCTGAGCCCGGGAGGCGGAGCTTGCAGTGAGCTGAGACTGCACCACTGCACTCCAGCCTGGGTGACACAGCGAGGCTCTGTCTCAAAAAAAAATAAAAATAAAAATAAATTAGCCGGGTGTGGTGGCGGGTGCCTGTAATCCCAGTTACTGGGAGGCTGAGGCAGGAGAATGGCGTGAACCCAGGAGGTGGAGCTTGTAGTGAGCCCAGATTGCACCACTGTACTCCATGCAGCCTGGGCGACACAGCGAGACTCCGTCACACACACACACACACACACACACACACACACACACACACACACAAAAGAAAGGCGAGTTTCAAGCCCCTCCTCTTCCCCTGAGGCTTTTTCCGTCTCCTTATCCCTAAAGCCTCTTGTTGAGATGGTGGGTCATTATGAGATAGAGAATGCCTCAGCCTGAGCTGGATACATAGCCTGAGCTAAATACAACTTTGTGTGTTACACCATGGAGATATCAGAGTTAAGTTGTTTCTGCAGTTTAACCTTGTCTATCCTGACTGACACAGTTTTGGGTGTAATCGTTTTTTCAAACAATTCCTTTCACTGATTGGTTGCTCCTGTTACCGTTACAGACAGTGGTACAAGTAATCTTCCTGTCTGCGCCTCCTCATGCATTCTTAAGCGCCTTTCTCTAGTTTTTTTTTCCATTTACATCCCTGCATGCATCTCCGCTCTGCTCCACCATCCTGGAGGCCTGGCCCCTGTAGGCTGCATTTTCCTGCCAGCTCCCTTGCCCTCTGGCTTCTGTTGGGTTCTACCAGTGGGAAGTGCCGGCAGGAGACTGGAAGGCTGGAGAGGGAGGTCATCACTGCTTCCCTGTGGAGTCTGGCAGTGGCTGTGCCTTCCATGAGTACAGCTCCAAGCAGGCAGACCCTAGCCCACAGCCAGCTGCAGCTCCCACTGGGGTCTCCCCTCCACTTGCCCTCTAAGCCTGGGGTGACAATGGCACCCCGTTGTGCTTATTGGGGGGGGGTACCTTGACAACCTTTGCAGGGTCTGGTGACGCTGTCTACACCACACAAGTCATGAAAACTCTACTGTTTATTTGGCCCACCTGGAGTGAATTGTGTACCTTGCCAGGAATCTAAGTAATACACCTGACATTGGTGTGTTGTCAGTTTCAATACATGCTTCCAGATTGCCCGTCCAGGTCACAATACAGCTTGCCTGACCAGGTCATCTGGTGGCCCTGTGGTGAGATGGGGACATGGGGCTTCCTCCATGGGGCTGGGACTCTGGCTGCTGAGAAGCAAACTCCAGCTTTAAGCGGGTGTCCAGGCCAATCAACAGTCCTCACACTGGGGCACCAGGCACCTTCCCCTGTCCTGCTCAGAGGCAGGATAGAAACCTGACAAGGGTGTTTTCACCAACCTGAGAGTTTCGGCCCCTCTCTGGGGACTGTTTGCGTTTCGGGTCACAGTGTTGGCTGCCCCCACCCCCTTCTTTCCTCTGCCAAATTGACATTCCCCAGGCTGTCAGGCCTCCAGGAAGCGGGCAGTTCCTGCCCTGTGCTGCCGACAGGGAATCTCCTCTTTCTATTCCAAGCCCTTCCACATCCTCATGACATTTCATCCCCTTCACACAGTCCAGCAAATGAGAGGTGCTGCCCTCATCCCACAGACAGAGGCTGAGGCCCACCAAGGGGCGACAGCTTGCCCAAGGTCACAGAGCAAATTAGGGGCTGAAGAAACACAAAGAAAACTGACCGCCAGCCCAGTAGCCACTCCCTGTTATTCTCCTCCCTCCCCTAACTCAGCCACCGGACAGGGATCAACCTCTCTCCAGTTCCTTCATGCATTCAGCAAATACTGTGTTGGCATTTACTGAGTACCAGCTGCAGAGGCTGCAAACTATGGCCCTCTGACCAAACTGGGCCCACTGTCTGCTTTTATTTTTTTATTTTTATTTTTAATTAATTTATTTTATCAATTTTTTTTTTTTTTGAGACGGAGTCTCACTCTGTCACCCAGGCTGGAGTGCAGTGGTGTGATCTCGGCTCACTGCAACCTCTGCCTCCCGGGTCAAGCGATTCTCCTGTCTCAGCCTCCCGAGTAGCTGGGAATACGGGCACGCGCCACCACGCCCAGCTAATTTTTGTATTTTTAGTAAAGACGGGGTTTCACCATGTTGGCCAGGCTGGTCTCGATCTCTTGACCTCATGATCCGCCCACCTCGGCCTCCCAAAGTGCTGGGATTACAGGCGTGAGTCACCACAACCGGTCGTCTGCTTTTATAAAGTTTTATTGAAGCACAATCACTCCCACCCATTTGTGTATTGTCTATAGCAGCTTTCTGCTACAAGGGCAGAGCTGAGTTGCAGCAGAGACCATCTGGCTCCCAAGTCTGAAAATTTATTATCTGTCTCTTTGCAGAAAAATTTGCCCATGAACCACATTATGATTTTCTAGGCCATTTTGTCTTCATGAGCCCTTTTTGTGAAAAAAAAATTACAAATATATGTAATATATGTTATATATATAATTGTATAATTTTTAAATTATAAATATCTACAGCCAGGCATGGTGGCTCACGCCTGTAATACCAGCACTTTGGGAGGCCGAGGCGGGCAGATTACGAGGTCAGGAGATCGAGACCATCCTGGCTAACATGGTGAAACCCCGTCTCTACTAAAAATACAAAAAAAAATTAGCCGGGTGTGGTGGTGGGCACCTTGTAGTCCCAGCTACCCGAAAGGCTGAGGCAGGAGAATCACTTGAACCTGGGAGGTGGAGGTTGCAGTGAGCCAAGATCATGCCACTGCACTCTAGCCTGGGTGACAGAGTGAGACTCTGTCTCAAATTAAAAAAAATATATATATATATATATATATATACATATTTACAATTTGTATAATTTTTGTATGCATGTACAAACAAAATTATATGTTATAACTGTGTTGATATCAAAACAAATACAACCCAGGCCAGGCACAGTGGCTCACATCTGTAATCCCAGCACTTTGGGAAGCCAAGGCAGGTGGATCATTTGAGGTCAGGAGTTCAAGACCAGCTTGGCCAACATGGTGAAACTTTGTCTCTACTAAAAATACAAAAATTCTCTGGACATGGTGGTGCGTTCCTGTAATCCCAGCTACCAGGGGGCTGAACCAGGATAATCGCTTGAAACTGGGAGGCGAAGGTTGTAGTGAGCCAAGATCGTGCCACTGCACTCCAGCCTGGGTGACAGAACAAGACATTCTGTCTCAAAAAAAAAAAAAAAAAATTACAGGCTGGATTGGATTCTTTCTTGTTTTGTTTTGTTTTGTTTTTGAGACAGAGTCTCATTCTATCACCAAGCTGGAGTGCAGTGGCGCGATCTTGGTTCACTCTCTGCAACCTCCGCCTTCTGGGTTCAAGCAATTCTCCTGCCTCAGCCTCCTGAGTAACTGGGACTACAGGCGTGCGCCACCATGCCCAGCTAATTTTTTTATTTTTAGTAGAGACGGGGTTTCACCATGTTGGCCAGGATGGTCTTGATTGCTTGACCTCGTAATCCGCCTGCCTCGGCCTCCCAAAGTGCTGGGATTACAGGCATGTGCCACTGTGCCCGGCTGGATTTTTTTTTAGCTGACTAGAAAAACTTACAGGCTGGGCACAGTGGTGGCTCATGCCTATAATCCCCGCACTTTGGGAGGCCGAGGTGGACAGATCACTTGGGGTCAGGGACTCGAGACCAGCTTGGCCAACATGGTGAAACCCTGTCTCTACTAAAAATACAAAAATTAGCCAGGCATGGTAATGTGTGCCTATAATTCCAGCTACTTGGCAGGAGAATCGCTTGAGCCAGGGAGGCAGAGTTTCCAGTGAACCGAGATCATACCATTGCACTCCAGCCTGGGTGATAAAGCGAGACTCAGTCTCCAAAAAAAAAAAAAAAATTACAACATGTTTGTGGGTTCCTAGAAATATTGTAGGCCCTAGGCACTGGGCCTGCTGGGCCTCATGGAGAAGTGAGCCCTGAGTTTGTCACACAGGGGTCCTCCCATTGCTGAGAATAGAGCCCCCAAAGGAGACACCCACTGTGGTTACCCCCTCTCCTTAGTCCTTATCCCAATAGTAGGGGGCAGGGGAAAATTTTGACAGCTTTGAGGGGAACCATTAAGGGCTTAGACAAAATGATTGCATACAATTCTTGGGATGAAAATTTTAATTCTTTTTCAAATGCCTACATTTCATAATTTAAAAAAAAAAAACTTTTGAGACAGGGTCTCCCTGTGTAACCCAGGCTAGGGTGCAGCAGCATGATCACAGCTCACTGTGGTCTTGAAGTCCTGGGCTCAGTCGATCCTCCCACCTCAGCCTCCCAGGAAGCTGGGACTACAGGCACATGCCACCATGCCTGGCTAATTTTTAAAAATTTTTTTGTAGAGATGAGGGCTCACTTTCTTGCCCAGGCTGGTCTCAAACTCCTGGGCTCAAGCGATCCTCCTGCCTTGACCTCCCAAAGTGCTGAGATTAAGGCATAAGCCACCATGTCCAGTCTTACATTTTAAATTAGTTTTTTTTTGGAATAAATAATAAATGTATGTGGGTAAAAACATGTTTTGAAAGCCCCAAATTATCTGCAAAGCTGGGTAACTCTCCCTCCCACCACAGCAACCCCTCCCCTTCCCATCACTGACTACAATTCCTTCCAAATAGATTGTGTATATACAAAAAGAGATGCATAGTTCTTAAGTCTATAGTCTTATGCAGAAATTCACCTTGATTTTGTTAAATTGCCCTTTAGTATTCCATTGAATCAAATAACTCAATTAGGATATTTGGGCATTTCCAATTGTTTTCTATTACAACAATGGAACAACAAATACTTCTGTACAGACCCGCTATTCCTGAATATTAGGCATGCTTTTTTTTCCGCTTCCAAAATAATTACTCAGAAAAGATAGAGTCCCTGTATGTACGAGTTCTCATAAAAGGTCTTGCATTACCTGATGTTTTCTGATCATTTTAAACAAGGAAGTACTATTTGGGGAAGACACAATAGCCTGAAATGACCTCAGAGAATTTTAATTTGGGATGTTTATGGCAGTCATCCAAAAGAATTAGTTGGGGTGAAAAAGAGGCAAATTTAATGCAGATTTAGTAATTTTTCCTGGGGATATGACTTCACAATTCCAAGTGTTAAGTAACACTGTAAACAAGTCCTTTCAAGATTACTTTGAAAGTGGTACTTTAGGCCAGGCATAGTGTCTCACGCCTGTCAATCCCAGCACTTTGGGAGGCCAAGCCGGGTGGATCACTTCAGGCCAGGAGTTCGAGACCAGCTTGACCAACATGATGAAACCCCATCTCTACTAAAAATACAAAAATTAGCCAGGCATGGTGGCAGGTTCCTGTAATCCCAGCTACTCAGGAGGCTGAGGCAGGAGAATCGCTTGAACCTGGGAGGCGGAGGTTGCAGTGAGCCAAGATCATGCAACTACACTCCAGCCTGGGTGACAGAGCAAACAAACAAACAAACTCAAAACAAACAAACAAAAAACAGACTAAATTAGGTAAAAGGTAAAAACAGTCCAAGTGTCCATGAACAGATGAACAGATAAAATGTGATCTAGCTATACAATGGAATATGATTCAGCCATAAAAGTGATGAAGTTCTGATACATGCTGCGACATGGATGAACCTTGAAAACATTATGCTGAGGGAGATACACCAGACACAAAAGAACAAATATTGTGAGAACTACCTAGAATAGGCGAATTCAGCCTGTGTGGTGGCTCATGCCTGTAATCTCAGCACTTTGGGAGGCCGAGGCAGGTGGATCAATTGAGTCCAGGAGTTCAAGACCAGCCTGGGCAACATGGTGAAACCATATCTCTACAAAAAAAAAAAAAAAAAATTAATTAGAATAGGAAAATTCATGGAGATAGAAAGGAGATTGGAAATTCCCAGGGGTTGGGATTATGGAAAAATAAGGAGTTATTGCTTTATGGTTAGAGTCTCTAGGGTGATTTAAAGCTTTGGAAATGGTGATGGTTGTATAACATTATGAACGAAATTAACACCACTAAATTCACTCTAAAAATGGATAAAATTGCAACTTTTAAAATATATAAAAACCACAATGTAAAACATCTTTTAAGAGAAACCTATGTAAAAACAAAAAATAAAGAAAAACAAGGACGGGCACGGTGGCCCACGCCTATAATCCCAGCACTTTGGGAGGCCAAGGCGGGCGGATCACGAGGTCAGGAGATCGAGACTAACCTGGCTAACATGGTGAAACCCCGTCTCTACTAAAAATACAAAAAATTAGCTGGGCGTGGTGGCGGCGCCTGTAGTCCCAGCTACTCGGGAGGCTAAGGCAGGAGAATGGCCTGAACCCAGGAGGCAGAGCTTGCAGTGAGCCGAGATCGCACCACTGCCCTCCAGCCTGGGCGACAGAGCAAGACTCTGTCTCAAAAAAAAAAAAAAAGAAAAGAAAAGAAACAAAACAAAACTTTATATCATAAAGAAAGAAATGAAGTCAAGGCCGGGCGTGGCTCACACCTATAATCCCAGCACTTTGTGGGACCCAGGTGGATGGATCACCTGAGATCAGGAGTTGGAGATGAGATCACGCGTTGGAGATGAGATCACGCCACTGCACTCCAGTCTGGGCAACAGAGTGAGGCCCTGTCTCAAAGAAAAAACAAAAAGAGAGAAAGAGAGAAAAATAGAAAGAGAGAAGGAAGGAAGGAAGGAAAGGGAGGGAGGTAGGGAGGGGAGGGAAGGAAGGAAGGAAAGGGAGGGAGGTAGGGAGGGGAGGGAAGGAAGGAAGGAAAGAAGGAAGGAAGGAAGGAAAGGGGAAGACAGAAAGGAGAATGAAAGAGAAAGAAATGAAGTCAAAACGGAAAAACAACAACAGGCCAAACCAACCAGCGATGTTGGAAGTAAAGACAGTGTTTCTCCTTGTGGTGGGGGATAGTGACCAGGAGGAGCATGAGGGGCATTCTGGTGAACTGGGCATGTTCTGTTTCTTTTTTTTTTTTTTTTTGAGGAGGAGTCTCACACTGTCCCCCAGGCTGGAGTGCAGTGGCGCAGTCTCAGCTCACTGCAAGCTCCGCCTCCCGGGTTCACGCCATTCTCCTGCCTCAGCCTCCCGAGTAGCTGGGACTACAGGCGCCGCCACCACGCCTGGCTAATTTTTTTGTATTTTTAGCAGAGACGGCGTTTCACTGTATTAGCCAGGATGGTCTCGATCTCCTGACCTCGTGATCCACCTGCCTTGGCCTCCCAAAGTGCTGGGATTACAGGCGTGAGCCACCGCACCTGGCCTCATGTTCTGTTTCTTGATCTGGGTGCTGGTCAAATGAATGGGTTCTCTTTTGTTGGTTGTTTGGTTGGTTGGTTGTTGTTGTTGTTTTTTTGTATGTTTTTTGAGACGGAGTTTTGCTCTTGTTATCCCGGCTGGAGTGAAGTGGGGTGATCTCGGCTCACTGCAATCTCCACCTCCTGGGTTCAAGTGATTCTCCTGCCTCAGCCTCCCAAGTAGCTGGGATTACAGGCGTGCACCACCACACCCAGCTAATTTTTGTATTTTTAATAGAGACGGGGTTTCATCATATTGGCCAGGCTGGTCCTGAACTTCTGACCTCAGGTGATCCACCCGTCTTGGCCTCCCAAAGTGCTGAGATTACAGGCGTGAGCCACCTCGCCCACAGAATGGGTTCTATTTGTGAAAATTCATCAAATGGTTTGTATATATGAAAAAAATGAAATATACCTGCAGGATGTAATATTTTGCAAGTAGATAATTGTGACTTGTGTTAAATTTCCAGGGACAGCATCTTAGGTGTTACAAACATTTAGATGGCAGTGACACTGGAAAGCTGAGAGACACTCAGACAGTGAGCACAGTGACAATGACGAAGAGAGGCAGATGCATGTGCAGAGAGTCATGTACAATGTAGACATACTCATTTAATGGAATATGACAGAGGGGACAAAGCTACATTTCTAAAGTTTTACCTAATATGTGATTTTAAAGTATATATGTGGCTGGGCGTGGTGGCTCATGCCGGTAATCCCAGCACTCTGAGAGTCTGAGGCAGGCAGATCACTTGAGGTCAGGAGTTCAAGGCCAGCCTGGCCAACACAGCAAACCTCCATCTCTACAAAAAATACAAAAATTAGCTGGCCTTGGTGTCACAGGACTGTAGTCCCAGCTACCCAGGAGGCTGAGGCAAGAGAATCACTTGAATCCGGGAGGTGGAGGTTGCAGTGAGCCGAGATCACGCCACTGCACTCCAGCCTGGGTGACAGAGTGAAACTCTGTCTCTAAATAAATAAATATAAATAAAAAGAAATGCAGGATCTGGCATTTGGGAGTTGGGCCAGCACACCTGGGCCAGTAAAGGCAGGGGCCTGACTGCATCTGCCACACCCTAAAATCATGTCTCCCCAGTGTGTCTTCTTGAGTGAATGAGAGAGCCAGCTGGTATAGGAAAGTGTGTTCCAGCAAATCATTTCACATTAGCCACAGGCCCAGTGACAAGAGCTGTTTCTGGCTCATGGCTTTCCAGAACCCATCCTGCCTTCTTCTCATACCAGTACCTGGATTTTCCTTGGAGGAATCAAAGCCATGCTCAGTTTTCAGTCCCCTTGGGTGGGGGAAGGGTTGGCTTGACCTCTCAGATGCAAGGCTGGTCACATGATCCAGGCCTGGCCAATCAGCAGATTCCACCCTGCTGGCTACAGTGATTGGTTCAGAGATGACCGCATGACCCAAGGTTGCTGTGCCCCATCAAAGCTAACTTTGCAATGGCGCAATCTTGGCTCACTGCAACCTCCACCTCCTGGGTTCAAGCGATTCTCCTGCCTCAGCCTCCTGAGTAGCTGGGATTACAGGTGCCCACCACCATGCCCAGCTAATATTTGTATTTTTAGTAGAGATGGGGTTTCACCATGTTGATCAGGCTGGTCTCGAACTCCTGACCTCAGATGATCCACCCGCCTAGGCCTCCCAAAGTGCTGGGATTACAGGCGTGAGCCACCGGGCCCAGCCAGAAAGGTGGTTTTCTGATGGGCTTGTGGATTCAGAGCTGCTGGATGCCATCCCACCTGGCTGAGCAGTGTGCATGTTGGAGATGTGGCCTGCCTGAGAGTTCCTGCAGGGGAAGTGAGATGGATTACTGGTGACACTGAAACCTGGATGCACTTAGGCCTAAAGTGAGATCTACCTCGCCACTGTTCAGATACCAGGACCAATAAGTGCCCTTTTAAACTTAAGTCAGTTTGAGTTGGGCTTCAGTTGCTTGCAACCAATAGAGGGCTGACCAGTGCACCAAGGCACCTTGACATATGTGGTCACTGAGAGTAATTGTGGGGCTTCCCTTTTTCAGATATTTTTGAGGAAGAATCACCAAACTCCATCTCCTACTGGGAGGTGCCCAGACTTGGATGTTCTCCCCCATCATGGAGGTTCACAGCAGCAAAGCCTGGGGAGACTGGCAGCCCATAGGCCAAAGAGGCCCCTACCTTACCTGCACCATTCCTTCCCTTTTCTCTCCTTTCTCTACAGGCCATTGGCCAGTGGCAGCAGCCTCCTCATCCTCTCCAGACACACTCTGGATCTTGGTTCTGCTCTTCTTGCCTCTGGAGAGCCCCAACACTCCCCATTCCCAGTTGACTCAGCTCAGATATGTCCTCTTTGTGATGCCTACCTAGACAAGACACCCAAACAGAACCAGAACCACTGATCCCTCCTTTGTGTTCCTACTGCATTGTTTGTATCCTTTTATTTAACGCAGAACTTGGCACTCACTATGATCAGTCATTTATTTCTTGCTTCTTTTTATTTACTGAATGTCTTCTGTGTTCCCAGGACTGTTTTGTGCATTGGGAATACAGCAAAGAACAACACAGAGAAAATCTATTTTCATGGAGTTTATATTCTAGTAGGGAAACAGACGTAAAAATCAATACATCAGTGAACTACACATGGTGTGCCTGAGAGTAAGTGTTACTGAGAAAAATCGAGCAAGGAGAGAGGACAGTGATATGGTTTGGCTGTGTCCCCACCCAAATCTCATCTTGAATTGTAGCTCTTATAATTCCCACCTGTTGTGGGAAGGATCCAGTGGGAGATAATCGAATCATGGGGGCGGTTTCCCCCATACTGTTCTCGTGGTAGTGAATAAGTCTCACAAAGTCTCATGGTTTTATAAGGGGAAACCCCTTTCACTTGCTTCTCATTCTTTTTGCCTGCCACCATGTAAGACGTGCCTTTATTCTTCCATCACCTTCCACCATGATTGTGAGGCCTCCCCAGCCATGTGGAACTGTGAGTCTATTAAACCTCTTTCCTTTATAAATTACCGAGCCTCAGGTATGTCTTTATTAGAAGCATGATAACAAACTAATATAGACAGGGAGGGCTGGAATGTGGAGGGAGGGTATGCTTTGAAATAATGTGGTTGGCCACACAGTGGCTCATGCCTGTAATCCCAGCACTTTGGAAGGCCGAGGTGGGCAGGTCACTTGAGCTCAGGATTTCAAGTAGCCTGGCCAACATGGTGAAACTCAATCTCTACTGAAAATAATCCCAACACTTTGGGAGGATTGCCTCAGGTGGATTGCCTCAGGTCAAGAGTTCCAGACCAGCCTGGCTAACATGGTGAAACCCCATCTCTACTAAAAATACAAAAATTAGCTGGGCATGGTGGTGCACACCTGTAGTCCCAGCTACTCGGAGGCCCAACACTTTGGGAGGCCAAGGTGGGTGGATTGCCTGAGGTCAGGAGTTCAAGCCAGCCTGGCTAACATGGTGAAACCCCATCTCTACTAAAAACACAAAAATTAGCTGGGCGTGGTGGCTGATGCCTGTAGTCCCAGCTACTCGAGAGGCTGAGGCAGGAGAATAGCATGAATCCAGGAGGTGGAGGTTGCCTCCGGGGTGCAGTGAGCTGAGATCGTGCCACTGTACTCCAGCCTGGGCAGCAGAGCAAGACTCCATCTCAAAAAAAGAAAAAAAAAATTAGCCAGTCATGATGGTGGGTGCCTGTAATCCCAGCTACTTGGGAGGCTGAGGCAGAATCATTTGAACCTGGGAGACAGAGGCCGCAGTGAGCCAAGATCGTGTCACTGTGCTCCAGCCTGGACAACAGACTGAGTGAGACTCCATCTCAAAATAAATAAATAAATAAATAGATAAATAAATAATGTGATCAGGGAAAGTCTTCCTTAGAAGGTCATCTTTGAGTAAAGGCCTGCAGGAGATTAGGAAGTGTAGTGGGTTGAACGGTGGCCCTGAAAAGATGCATCCACATCCTATTACCCAAAACCTATGAATGTAACCTTATTTAACAAAAGGTCTTTGAAGATGTCATTAAGGATCTCAAGATGAGATCATCCAGGATTATCCAAGTGGGCCCTAAGTCCAATGACAAGTATCTTACAAGAAAAAGACACAGAGGGGTGGGCATGGTGGCTCACGCCTGTAAGGAGGCCGAGGCAGGTGATCACTTGAGGTCAGGAGTTCGACACCAGCGTGGCCAACATGGTGAAACCCCGACTGTACTAAAAATACAAAAATTAGCCAGGCATGGTGGTGCACACCTGTAGTCCCAGCTACTCAGGAGGCTGAGGCATGAGAATCGCTTGAACCCAGGAGGCGGAGGTTGCAGTGAGCTGAGATCACAGCACTGCACTCCAGCCTGGGCGACAGAGCAAGACTGCGTCTTTAAAAACAAAAACAAAAACAAAACAAAAAACCACCACACACACGGAGATACACAGAAAGGCGAAGACCAGGTGAAGATGGAGGCAGAGATTGAAGTGATGCAGCCACAAGCCAAGGAACACTTGGAGCCACCTAAAGCTGGAAGGGACAAGGAATTATTCTCCCCTAGACTTCAGAGGAAGTGTGTCCTTTGATCTAGGAATTTGGGGCTCCAAAACTGAGAATAAATTTCTGTTCTTAAGTCACCAAGTTTGTGGTAGTTTGACATGGCAGCCTGTCTTAGTCCCTTTGTGTGGCCATAGGGGATTACCTGAGGCTGGGTAATTTATTGAGAAAAGAGTTTTATTAGGCTGACAGTTCTGCAGGCTGTACCAGAAGCATGGCGCCGGCCTCTGCTCAGCTTCTGGGGAGAGCTTTGTGCTGCTTCCACTTATGGCAGAAGGCTAAGGGGAGCCAGCATACAGCGATCACATGGTGAAAGTGAAATGGAGAAAAAGAGGAGGAGGTGCCCAGCTCTTCTCAACAACTGCTTCTCATGGGAACTGAGTGAGAACTCACCCACTTCCATGAGAATGGCACCAAGCCAGGCCGGGCGCAGTGGCTCACGCCTGTAATCCCAGCACTTTGGGAGGCCAAGACGAGAGGATCACGAGGTCAGGAGATCGAGACCATCCTGGTTAACACAGTGAAACCCCGTCTCTATTAAAAACACAAAAAAATTAGCCGGGCGTGGTGGCGGGCGCCTGTAGTCCCAGCTACTCAGGAGGCTGAGGTGGGAGAATGGCATGAACCCAGGAGGCGGAGTTTGCAGTGAGCCGAGATCGCGCTACTGCACTCCAGCCTGGGCAACAGAGCAAGACTCCGTCTCAAAAAAAAAAAAAAAAAAAAGAATGGCACCAAGCCATTTACGAGGGATCCACCCCTGTGATCCAAACACCTCCCACCAGACCCTACCTCCAGCATTAGGGATCAGATTTCAAGATGAGACTAGGCAGGGCCAAATAAACCATACCCAACCACAGCACAGTCCTGGAAACAAATATGGATTTCGGTACTAGGCGTGGGTTGCTGCTGTAACAAATACCTAAAATGAGGAAATAGCTTTGGAATTGGATAATGGGTAGAGGCTGGAAGAATTTGGAGGTACATAATAGAAAAAAGCCTACATTGCCTTGAGTAGACTGTTGGTAAAAAAAATATAGATAGATAGATAGATAGATAGATAGATAGATAGATAGATAGAGATATTAAAGATGCTGATGTTGGCTGGGTGCGGTGGCTCATGCCTATAATCTCAGCACTGTGGGAGCCTGAGGCAGGCGGATCACTTGAGGTCAGGAGTTTGAGACCAGCCTGGCCAACATGGTGAAACCCCATCTCTACTAAAAATACAAAAATTAGCCAGGCATGGTGGGGGCGCATGTAATCCCAGCTACTGGGGAGGCTGAGGCAGAGGCTGATATCGCGCCACTGCACTCCAGCCTGGGCGACAGAGTGAGACTTTGTCTCCAAAATAAAATAAAATAAAAATAAATAAATAAAGATGCTGGGTGGGCGCAGTGGCTCACACTTGTAATCCCAGCACTTTGGGAGGCCGAGGTGGGCAGACCACAAGGTCAGGAGTTCAAGACCAGCCTGACCAACACGGTGAAACCCCGTCTCTACTAAAAATACAAAAAATTAGCTGGGCATGGTGGTGGGTGCCTGTAATCCCAGCTACTCGGGAGGCTGAGGTAGGAGAATCACTTGAACCTGGGAGGTGAAGGTTGCAGTGAGCTGAGATGGAGCCACTACACTCCATCCTGGGTGCCAGAGCTAGACTCTATCTCAAAAAAAAAAAAAAAACAGATGCTGATGTTAAGGGCTCAGAAGGAAATTAGGAGCATGGAAGAGAAAACTTCCATAAACTTAAATAATATATAGTTATGAACAGAATGTTGGTAGAAATATGAACATTAAAGGCATTTCTGGTGAGAGTTCAGAAGGAAAAGAGGAACATGGTTTTGTTCTGTTTTGTTTTGTTTTATTTTTGAGACAGAGTCTTGCTCTGTTGCCCAGGCTGGAGTGCAGTGGTGTAATCGCAGCTCACTGCAGCCTCAACCTCCTCGGCTCAAGCAATCCTCCCACCTCGGCCTCCTGAGTAGCTGGGACTACAGGCACAAACCACCATGCCTGGCTAATTTTTTTTTTTTTTGTAGAGAGAGTCTCCCTATTTTGCCCAGGCTGGTCTTGAACTCCTGGCCTCAAGCAATCTTCCCACCTTGGCCTCCCTAAGTGCTGGGATTACAGGCAAGAGCCACTGTGCCCAGCTAAGAAATGAGGAACATGTTATTGAAAACTGGAGAAAAGGAGATCCTGGTTATATGGTGACAGAAAACTTGGCTGAAGTGTGTTTCACTGTTGTGTGGAAAGTAGAACTTGTTAAGCAATGAACTTAGATATTTAGTGAGGAGAATTCCAAGCAAAGTGTTAAAGGTATGGCCTGATTTCTCTTTGTGGCTTATAGTAAAATAAGAGATGAAGGAAATAAACTGAGGAAGGAACTGTTAAGCAAAAAGGAACCAGTGCTTGTGGATTTAAAGTTTTCTTGGCCTATCCAGATTGCAAAGGATGTTAAAATGAGGAAATTTACTGTTGGAAAAGCATGCTGTGGAGAGAGAAACAAAAATATATCTAGACAACTTTGTGCTGAAGAGATTAGGTGTGTGACTTATGCATGGATTTACTCAATCATTTTCACAGAAGCCAGGGATAAAATAGAGATGAACTCAACCAGGAAATATACGTGGAGGTGCCTCTTGTCTAATGGCATGAATCCCTGTTAAATACATGGGAGACCCACAAGGTTTTTGAAAGTATTATACCAGCAGAAACACTGCCAGCTTAGACCAAAAGGGATGGAGACAAGACAAAATGAAAGAAGGCTATCGGACCTGCAAAATTCTACAGACAACAACTGGGCTGGACAGGGCTGCTGAGAGTGGATCATTGAGCCAAAGAGAATCATCCTCAGGCCTTGGAACCTATCGGAATTGGACCTG
The DNA here is from genome assembly GCF_028858775.2 of Pan troglodytes. Classification (NCBI taxonomy): domain Eukaryota; kingdom Metazoa; phylum Chordata; class Mammalia; order Primates; family Hominidae; genus Pan; species Pan troglodytes. The sequence continues at coordinate 56,084,752 of NC_072416.2, forward strand.
ATGGATTTTGGACTTGCTTGGGACTCATAACCCATATAATCCCTCTGCTTTCTCCATTTTGGAATGGAAATATCTGTCCTATGCCTGTCCCCCATGATATTTTGGAAGCATGTAATTTTTTTCCTAGTTTCATACGTCCATAGGTGGAGAGGAATTTTGCCTTAGGATGGAACATATCCCAGTTCTCACCCATTCCTAATTTCCTAATGAGATATGGGACTTTTTTGAGATAATTATCTTTAGATGAAATTTTGGATTTTGAGTTAATACTGTAATGGGCCCGCATGTGGTGGCTCACGCCCGTAATCCCAGCAGTTTGGGAGGCCAAGGCTGGTGGATCACCTGAGGTCAGAAGTTTGAGACCAGCCTGGCCAACATGGTGAAACCCCGTCACTACTACGAATACAAAAATTAGCTGGGTATGGTGGCACGTGCCTGTAATCTCAGCTACTTAGGAGGCTGAGGCAGGAGAATCACTCGAACCTGGGAGGTGGAGTTTGTAGTGAGCTGAGATCATGCCACCACACTCCAGCCTGGGAAACAAGAGTGAAACTTCATCTGAAAACAACAACAACAACAACAAACTAATGGATGGAGACTTAGGGGATGTTGTGATGGGGTCAATGTATTTCACTCATGAATTTGGGGGCACTTGAGAATGGACTGTGGTGGGTTGGATGGTGGCCCCCAAAAAGATATGTCAGTGTCCTAGTCCCCAAAATCTGTGAATGTAACCTTCTTTGGGAAAAGAGTTCTTGCAGTTAAGGATCTCTAGATGGTAGATTATCCAGGTGGACCCGAATCCAACGACAAGTATCATTATAAGAAACACACAAAGGAAGACAGATGGAGAGGAGAGGGCCATGTGAAGACAGAGGCAGCCATAAGCCAAGGAACATGGAGCCACCAGAAGCTGGAAGATGCTGGAATTCTCCCTTGGAGCCTTTGGAAGGGGAGTGATTTTGGACCTCTGGCCTCCAGAACTGTACGAGAATGAAATTCTTTTGTTTGAGCCACCACGTTTGTGTCATTTGTTATGGCAGCCGTGGGAGACTAATACAGGAAGAAAATAATGTGGCTCTGTGGTGAGGAATGTTCCAGGAAGAGGGACTGGCACGGCCAGAGGCCCTGAGGCAGGGATTGTGCTTGGTGAGTTATGGAAAAGCAAGGAGCCACAGCAGCTGGAGCTGATTGAACGGGGACAGTGGTGGGAGTGAGGTCAGAGGGGCTGCCAGGGACCAGATGATGTGAGATCCTGTAGAACCTTGTTGGCTTTTACCTGGAGTGAGGTGCGGCAGATGAGTGACACAGTTGGACTTTCAGCTTAAATAAACAAAGGAATAAATGAGCACACAGCAGCCATCCCATCACATCCCAGTTACTTCCCCGTCTGTCTACCCTGCTAAACCATGGATGCTCCCGAGGGCAGGGGCTATGCCTTAAGATTTTTTCTTTTGCATCCTTACGGTCCAACACTAACAATCAAAGAGCTCCTACAAATCAATAAGAAAAAAAAATAGGTAAAAGAAAAAGAAAGTCAAGTGTCTAACAAACATGAAAAGAGGCTGGCTCGGCTGGGCGCGGTGGTTCATGCCTGTAATCCCAGCACTTTGGGAGGCTGAGGTGGGCAGATCACGAGGTCAGGAGATCGAGACCATCCTGGCTAACACGGTGAAACCCCGTCTCTATTAAAATACAAAAAAATTAGCCGGGCGTGGTGGCAGGTTCCTGTGGTCCCAGCTACTCAGGAGGCTGAGGCAGGAGAATGGCGTGAACCCGGGAGGCGGAGCTTGCAGTGAGCCGAGATCGCGCCACTGCACTCCAGCCTGGGCAACACAGTGAGACTCTGTCTCAAAAAAAAAAAAAAAGAAAAGAGGCTGGCTCAATTACATTCCTAGAGAAATTGCATTCCAAGAGATACAAAAACGTGCTCACAAAAAGACTTGTATATGAATGTGCTTATAGCAGCTTTATTAATAATAAGTAAAAATGTAAGCAGACTAGGTGTCCATCGACAAGAGAATGAATAAACAATGGTCTATCTATACAGTGAAACACTGTTTAACAATAGTAGTTAACTATTGCAATGACTATCACAAATGGGTAAACCTCACAGACATAATGTTGAATGAAAGAAGCCAGACACAAGCAGGCACAAGTGGCATGATTCCATTTATAGGAAGTTTCAGAATAGGCAAAACTAATCTATGATGAAAACGTAAGAGCAATCAGACATTCCTGCTTGCCTCAGGAGAGTGGAGGGTTAGATATTGACTAGGTAGCAGGTGATGGGGATGCAGTTTTCTGGGGGTCACGTTCTATATCATGATAGGGAACTGGGTTACACAGGTGTATGCATTTGTCATCACTAATCAAATAACACACTTAAGATTGTTACATTACCAGACGAGGTGTGGTGACTCATGCCTGTAATCCCAGCACTTTGGGAAGCCAAGGTGGGAGGATTGCTTGAGGCCAAGAGTTCGAGACCAACCTGGGCAACATAGTGAGAGCCCGTCTCAAAAAAAAAGAAAAAAGAAAAAAAATTGTTATATTATCATATGTAAATTTTACCTGGGGTGGGGGAAGAACTATGAACAAATATTCAATTCTAGTGAATAATACGCATGCCCAAGTGTTTAGGGATGAAGTGTCTGATGTCTGTAATTTACAGTGAAATATACATTTAAAAAGTAGTCATGGATGGATAGATAGATATGTGCTAAAGCAAGTCTAGTAAAATATTAATTGCAGAACCCATATGGTGGGTAGATGGGTGTTCACTGTACAATTTTTTTTTTTTTTTTTTTGAGACAGAGTCTCACTCCCATCGCCCAGGCTGGAGTGCAGTGGTGTGATCACAGCTCACTGCAGCCTCGACTCCCCAGGCTCAGATGATTCTCCTACCGCAGCCTCCCTAGTAGCTGGGACTACAGGCACACGCCACCACTCCTGGCTAATTTTTTGTGTTTTTAGTAGAGACAGGGCTTTGCCACATTGCCCATGCTGGTCTCGAACTTGTGGGCTCACATAATCCACCTGCCTCAGCCTCCCAAAGTGCTGAGATTACAGGTGTGACCCACTGCGCCTGGCCCATTGTACAATTCTTTCCACTTTTCTATATGCTGAAAATTTTCATAATGAAGCATTGAGAAGAAACACGAGGCTCAGTGATCAAGGACGTGCAAATTACAAGACACTATGTTCCATGCACTGGACTGCCAAAACTGTTAAAAACTAGTGGTATGCAGTGTATGCAAGGGTGTGGGCATTGTCCTATACTATAGATGACGGGGCCTGTGGCGATAGCCCCACTAAAGTCAGCAGCTCTAATCTTGTGCGCTTCCTTCCTGTCCCCTCCTGTCCTGAGCATCCCCTGCTTTACATACCATGTATACAATGTCGCATCCTGTTTTCCCCTCAGTGTTACAGTTTCTATCAGTATTTATTTCCCCGCTGCTTTAAAAATTCTTTGTAAACATGGTACTTAAAAGAAAACAGGTACTGTAGGATCTGGGTGTTGTTTTTTTTCTTTAAAAACTTAATTTTTTTTTTTTTTTTTTTTTTTACGAGACACTCTTGCTCTGTTGCTCAGGCTGGAATGCAGTAGCATGATCGTAGCTCACTGCAGCCTCTATCTCCTGGGCTCAAGTGATCCTCCTACCTCAGCCTCCCAAGTAGCCAGGACTACAGGCGCACCTCACCACACTCAGCCTTTTTTTTTTCCCCTTTTTTTAAATGATTACAAAGTTCACTGTAGAAAATTTAGGAAGTCCAGAAAAGCACAAAGAAGAAAATAAAAATCCCCACCACCTTGACATGTGAAGCTTCTCCTTCCTGCCTTTTCCATGCACATGCATGTGGACACACACGAACACAGATTGCTGTTTGTATTATTTTTTTCTTTTTTTGAGATGGAGTCTCACTCTGTCATCCAGGCTGGAATGCAGTGGCGTCATCTCGGCTCATTGCAACCTCTGCCTCCCAGATTCAAGCAATTCTTCTGCCTCAGCCTCCTGAATAGCTGGGATTACAGGCATTTGCCACCAAGCCCGGCTAATTTTTTTGGTATTTTTTAGTACAGTCAGGGTTTCACCATATTGGCCAGGCTGGTCTTGAACTCCTGACCTTGTGATCTGCCCACCTCGGCCTCCCAAAGTGCTGGGATTATAGGCGTGAGCCACCGCGCCCGGCCTGCTGTTTGCATTTTAACAGCATTGGGATCCTATAGGATTTTGTGTTTTATTACTTGCCTACTTAATAGAATTTTTCTAGAGCATAGTTTTACAGGCTACCTGGTTCTCTATAGAGGGACTACATTATGTCTCTGTTGTTGGGGTCCAGGGAGGGTCAGCTTGGGGCTTACTGTGCCCTTGGGGAGCCCTGGTTGGAGACAGGTCCACAGACACAGATATTAGAGGTGTGCAGGCCCCTGGGCTTGGAAGGCCTGGCAGAAGCACTCACTGACCCTGGAGGGGGTTCATCCATTCCCTGGCCCCCACCTGGCTACGGCGGCAGCCCCCACCAGCGCCTAGTGCCAGGGCTCAGCTGGGAGCCGGGCGGATAATCGCTGTCCCCTCAGTGGAACACTGCCTGTCCTGGCTCATCCTGAGCTGTCCTGAGCTGCCCTCGCTGGGCTGGGTGGGGTGAGGCTGGGCCTTGAGTCCCCCTGAGAGCCGCGGGAAGAGCCAGTGCCTGGGGCCAGCAAACAGGAGTCTTGCTTCAGCAAGGCTTTTGGCCCAAGAAGCATCCTCAGTCCGGCCCTCGGCCCGGAGGAAACCCCTGCGCAGCAGGGCTTATTGTGTTTCAGGATTTCCCGTTTCCTGACCGCCTAACCTATTTATGGGCCACAATGGTTGCTTCCCCAGGGAGACCCCTACTGTACTCAGGAGGCCTCAGGACTCAGCCCACATCTCACAGGTCCAGCCTGGGCTTGGCCCGGGGCAGGGATAGTCAATGGGTGTCACCTCATGTGGTAATTCCATCAGTAGATAGAACCTGCCAAGGTGAAACGTTGAGGATTCTGAGGCTCTGTCTGGGCTCTACAAGAAAGAGTGTGACGGTCCATCAGCCGTGACTGTCTGTGTGTGCAAGACAGAGGGGTGGTGGGTGGTGTGAACTCACAGCCCCTGGCTTACATGGTGACAGGCATTCTCTCTCTGTGCCGGCACTAAATTCCTTTCTTTCCTTATTTTTGAGACAGAGTCTCGCTCTGTCACCCAGGCTGGAGTGCAGTGGCATGATCTTGGCTCACTGCAACCTCCACCTCCCTGGTTCAAGCAATTCTCCTGCCTTAGCCTCCCAAGTAGCTAGGACTACAGGCTGACACACACCTGGCAGATTTTTGTATTTTTAGTAGAGATGGGGTTTCGCCATGTTGGCCAGGCTGGTCTCAAACTCCTGACCTCAAGTGATCCACCCACCTCAGCCTCCCAAAGTGCTGGGATTACAGGTGTGAGCCACCATGCCCGGTCTAATTTTTGTATTTTTTAGTAGAGACAGGGTTTCACTATGTTGACCAAGCTCATCTCAACTCTTGGCCTTAAGTGATCCACCCACCTAAGCCTCCCAAAGTGCTGGGATTACTGGCTTGAGCCACAGTGCCCAGCCTAAATTCCTTTCTAATCTCATCTCCTGCCTCCCTTCCATATCCCTGCCCTCCAGCCACAGGTCCAATCTCTTCCTGTCTGTGCCCTGCCTCTCCCTGCCTCAGGCCCTTTGCTCAGGCTGCCCCTTTTCCTAACCTTCCTTCCCCTCATCTTCAGCAATTACAGCAGGCAGCTTTATCTAATGCAGCAGGCAACTTTCAACTGAGCAATTCCTTTTTTTTTTTTTTTTTTTTTTTTTTTTTGAGCTGGAGTTTTGCTTTTGTTGCCCAGGCTGGAGTGCAATGGTGCGATCTCGGCTCACCGCAACCTCCGCCTTTGGGGTTCAAGTGATTCTCCTGCCTCAGCCTCCTGAGTAGCTGGGATTACAGGCATGAGCCACCAAGCCTAGCTAATTTTGTATTTTTAGTAGAGATGGGGTTTCTTCATGTTGGTCAGACTGGTCTTGAACTCCCAACCTCAGGTGATCCACCCGCCTCAGCCTCCCAAAGTGCTGGGATTACAGGCGTGAACCACCGCACCTGGCCCTTTTTTTTTTTTTTTTTTTTTTTAAGCTGGTCAGGTGAAGCAGTGAGAGTAGAGAAGGAAAAAGAAATCTGCTACTGGTTGTGATCGATTAGTTGTAAACACCACTGGACTTGGACCAGCCAACTGGGCAATTCTTACTGAACCTTCAAGACCCCAATTCAAATGTCACCTTTTCTGGGAGGCTTTCCTGTGCCCTCAAGATTGGGCCACACTCCCCCGCCCCCTCGCATCTCTTTTTTTTTGAGACCGAGTCTTGCTCAGTTACCCAGGCTGGAGTGTAATGGCGTGATTTTGGCTCACTGCAAGCTCCGCCTCCCGGGTTCACGCCATCCTGGTGCCTCAGCCTCCTGAGTAGCTGGGACTACAGACGCCCGCCACCATGCCCAGCTAATTTTTTTTGTATTTTTAGTAGAGACAGGGTTTCACCATGTTAGCCAGGATGGTCTCGATCTCCTGACCTCGTGATCCACCCGCCTTGGCCTCCCAAAGTGCTGGGATTACAGGCGTGAGCCACCGCGCCCGGCCACTCCCTCCCATCTCTGATGTACATTCAGTGGGAGAGATTGCCAAGTCTGTGGGCATCAAGCTCCCCAGAAGCAGAGCCAGAGATGGGAAATCTTGTGTAGGAGTTTTACTGAGATCTCAAGAAACCTGTGAGAGTGAGAAGCAGGGCAGGGCTGGGCCAAGATGTGATTTTGGGAGAAATCTTGCCCCAGCCTGATATGAAGGGGAGTTTCAGGGCACCAATGGCACCAAAGAGGCTGTGAAATCAAGAGGCAAGGGGACTGGGTTGCTCTACACCCCCACCCCGCACCCCCACCCAACCCACACTGCTGGCCTTCAACCATCGCTCATAACCTCCTGGGCAGGCCCAGTAGCATGGATCCCATCAGCCAAAGGCGTCCTCTGGAGAGCGTCTAGCTCCTGGCAGCTCACAGCTGCAGCGGCTAAGGGAAGTCGGCACCAACCCGGGGAGATGGGGGCAGTGTCCATGTCCCCACCGAGTGTCAACTCCCCAGGGCAGGTATGGTGTCCGCAGAGCTCAGACTGGGCACCAGAAAGCACAGAGTTTAGCGTCTGATAAGCTAAGCTGAGTCCAGGGAGGGCAACAGCTTCTGGGCTGCTATTGAAACTGCCTTTGCAAACTTATGACTGAGACAGTGAAACAGATCTAACTTAACTGACTCCATCTTGCTTCTAATCTCCAAGCTGTCCTTGTTCATTTCTGGGCATAGGCTGAACTAACTTTGGGAGAAAGTTAGTTCATAGTTTATAGGTTAAACAAAGACGGTAACAGCACTTTCCCAAAACAGACCTCCTTCTCGCCTGGGGACTAGATTGCCTTTGTAGGACTAACATTAGCCACAAGATTAGAAATTATGGTTTAGGAGTCACGCAGCTGGAGATTCTGACAAGATTCTGACCTTCCCTAATCTGCTCAGTGCTTGAGATATTTTGCAGACTCTGCACTTGATGGATCAATTGGCACCACCCAGATCAATAAACTGGCTCATCTGATCTGATTGCTGTGATTTCATCCCTGACCAATCAGCACTCCTGGCTCACTGGCTTCCCCCCACCCACCAAGTTATCCTTAAGAACTCTGCTTCCCTAATGCTCGGGGAGACTGATTTGAGTAATAATAAAACCCTGATCTCCCGCACAGCTGGCTCTGCGTGAATTACTCTTTCTCTATTGCAGTCAGCTCTGTCTAGGCAGCAGGCAAGGTGGACCCCTTGGGCAGTTACAGTATTGGCTGACTCTGTGGCTGGTGGAGGCCCCCTTCCACCCTAGTACCTTCCCAGCAAGCCTGGGGCCTCATCTTGTGGCTGCGTCCCATCCTCCCAGCCCTTGGTTGTGCTGGCCAGCCTGGCTGGGTGTCCAGCAGGCTCTGGGAAGGCGGTGGGCCTCTGGGCAGATGTTCTGGTTTGGGATCTTTCCCCCGCCCCAGCCACCTTCCACTCCCCTCCCTGCCTTAGGCATCATCCCTAAAAAAGTCACCTCTAGACTGGCACACAGCTCCCCAGAACCCCTCCTCCTGGAAGCCTCCCCAGACTGGCTCAGCCCTGGGACTGCTCAGCTCCGTTTCCCACCCCAGTGACAGCTTTAGGGTTTACACCATAGAAGACTATGTGGATGCAGAGCCTCAATATTAGAAGTTTCAAAATAGTTTAAAAGGCTTTTTTCTGGGTCACCCATTTTTACAACCATACACGGCAAAGGTAGATAGCCCTGCTGTGGCCACGTGAGGTGGTGAGGCCGGCCCACCTGGGGCGTGCTGGCCTGTGAGGCCGGTGTCGGACAGGGGCAGCAACCGCCCAGCATCCTCTGACACAATCTGTGTGGTGCTAGCCGGTTGTCATATGGGCTTGCACCGAGTCTCGCACTGTTGCCAGGCTGGAGTGCAATGGAGCAATCTCGGCTCACTGCAACCTCCACCTCCCAGGTTCAAGCGATTTTTCTGCCTCAGCCTCCTGAGTAGCTGGAATTACAGGCACCTGCCACCACGTCTGGCTGATTTTTTTTTTTTTTTTTTTGTATTTTTAGTAGAGATGGGTTTCGCTCTGTTGGCCAGGCTGGTCTCGAACTCCTGACCTCGTGATCCGCCCGCCTCAGCCTCCCAAAGTGCTGAGATTACAGGCGTTAGCCATCGCACCTGGCCCTTGGGCACCACTGTTCTTGCCACTTCCTGCTGGCCCAGCATCCCCCCGACCCCTAGTGGTGCTGGGTTGGCCTCCAGCCAGACCAACCAGGGGGCTGGTTTCAGGTACCTAGGTTTACACGATAGAAGACGGTGTATGCAGGAGCCTCAACATTAGAAGTTTCAAAATAGTCTAAAAGGAGTTTTTCTGGGTCACCCATTTTTACAACCATACACCATAAATGTAGGTGGACCTGCTGTGGCCGTGTGAGGCAGTGAGGCTGGCCCACCTGGGGCGTGCTGGCCCGTGAGGCCGGTGTCAGGCGCAGGCACTAATGTCCCGGTGGTCCTCTGACACCTTCCGTGTGGCGCTGGTTGGAAGTTATGGGCTTGCTGTTGAGAGGCTGCGTGCCCCTGGGCAAATATACATTATTAACCATGGTGTTTATACTGGGAGGAGCGGGCAGAGATGAGCACTGGGGAAGGCCTGAGTCCCTCTGAGCAGCCTGTGGGATCCATGAATCCGAACAGGGATCCATGCCCAGGGGCAGGGAGGGATGTCCGGAAACCTCAGCTTCTCCTTGCAGCTGAGCCCCTCATTTAAGGAGGGCAGGGAAATGGCGGTGGGGCTTGGGGACGGCGGAGGAGAGAGAGGAAGAGGGGTGTGTCTGTGCTGATAGCCCCTCCACGAGCCAATCTGCCTGGGAGAAGGAAGAGAGGAAAACAGCCCATTCCTGGACCACCAGGCAGGGGGCTGGAGCCCCAGCTCTGGCCGGATGTGCTTTGCAACCTTAAGCACTAGGCCTGGGGCCTCAGGCTCACCAAATGAATGACAAGGGGTTGGACCAGGTGACTTGATAGGATTCTTTGGCCTGGGACAACCTGCTGAACATCCCTGAGGCAAGGAAGGGCCTCAGGTCCTACAGGCAGAGGAGGAGCAGCTAGTTGCCCAGGGGACAGGAACTGAGTCCCAGAGCCTGGAGGGAGGATGAGGGGGCCAGGCCTCGGTGTGACGTGGGGCAACAGCACAGGGTTGGGGGAGATGCCCTGAAGTGAGGCAGACCTGGGTTCTGGTCTCAAGTCAGCTACTTGCCAGCTGCAAGCCACTTTACACCCCTGAGCCTCGGGCTCCCCACGTGGGATGCGGGGACAATAGCAGCACCTGCCTCGAAGGTTGCTATTAGCGCAATTGGTAGCTAAGAGAACCGAGACATGTTCCTGCCCCTTTCCACGTTGGCTTCTCTGTGACACATCAGCCGTAGGGAAGCAGGGCCAGTGCCACCCCACATGCAGGTGGCAAAACTGAGGCTCCAGGGGGTCGATTCAGGCCGGTTTCTTTCCCCGTTTATACACCCTGCTTCTCTCCAGCATCCACGACTACAGGTGATGGCCACGCTACTCCCATGTCCTCACATGCACCTGGGTTACGTCAGCGGCAGCCATGCGTGCACATGCACACTCACACACGCACACTCACACTCAAACACACATGCACACTCACAAACACACGTACACTCACACGCACACTCACAAACACATGTACACTCACACTCAAATAAATGCACTCACACTCGAACACACATTCACACACGCACACTCACACTCAAACACATGCACACTTACTCGAACACACATTCACACTCAAACACACTCACCCTTACACATGGATACTCACACTCGAACACACATTCACACTCAAACACCCACATGCACACTCACACTCGAACACAAACACTTGAACACACACGTACACAAACACATTCACTCAAATGCACAATCACACTTGAACACACACACGCACTCATACACACATGCACACTCAAACACATGCACTCACACCACGTGCACATGCATACTCTAACACACATTCACACTCAAACACGTACACATGCATACCCTAACACACATTCACACTCAAACACACACGTACCCTCGCATTTGAACACACACAGCTACACATACACACACACTAACATTCACACACGCATAATCACACTTGAACACACACGTGCACACTCGAACACACATGCACACTCAAACACACATGCACACTCACATGAACACGCACATACTCGGACACATGCACTTACACTCGAACACATATGCACCCTCACTCGAACACACGTACACACAAACATGTTCACACATGCACGCTCATACTGTCACACCCATGCACACACGCAACTGCACACACAAACTACACTGCACGTGCACACACAAACATGCTCACATATGCACACATTCTCACACACATCCACGCACACATGCACACACAATCATGCACACACACCACACACATTCACTCACATACACACACACATTCACTCACACACATTTACTCTCACGCATGCACACACTCATACACACACTCTCAAACACACATACTCACACATTCACACACACACACTCATACATTTGCACACATACACCCTCACGCACCCCCGCCCCGCCTGCAGGCACCTGGGGTTGGGCAGTGCTAAGGATGGGAGCTGGGAGCAGAGCATGGTTTTTCCAGCTGCTGGGCTCCTTCTGCCAGAAAGTGAGGGAAGAAGAAATGGAGGCGGCGGCGGGAGGGGGAAGGGTGGGAGTGGGGTGGAGTAGGGGAGGTGGCACTGGCTGGCTGTTCTGTGGAAGGATCACTTTTTCCCTGGAAACATTCCGCGGGCTCCAGCCCTCCACCCCTCTCCTCCAGCTGCCTTTTCCTGCCTTTCCTGGAACAAAGGCTGGGGGTGGGGAGGAGGAGGCCCCAGGGCCCACCTGGACATGGACACGCAGCGACATCGCCAGCCAGGCTTGGGCTACAGAGCCCCCACCCTGCCCTGTCATTGAACCCAGGCCACTAACCACAACTCTGCCTTATGGAGGGAAACTGAGGTGCAGAGCAGAAAACCCACCTTCCCCATGGGGTTCCATCAACCCCGAGAAACACCATGCAGCCTGTGCCCTTTGAGAGGCCATGGTGGCCAGTCCCTTCCCTCGGGTAAGGCCAGGGCTCCTAGGAGGAGGCCCCTTCCCTATGGGACTGTTCTGCTGCTTATTTTATTTTATTTTTGTAGAGACAGGATCTAATTATGTTGCCCAAGCTGGTCTTAAACTCATGGGCTCAAGCAATCCTCCTGCCTCAACCTCCCAAAGTGCTGGGATGAGTGTGAGTACAGGCGTGAGCCACGGCACCCAGCCCATGCTCTGCTGTTTAATCGAGAACTTCCTGCTGTGTCCAACCAGGTCTCCTGGCTGTAGCTCATCCCCACTTTTTTTTTTGAGACGGAGTCTCACCCTGTTGCCCAGACTGGAGTACATTGGCACGATCTTGGCTCACTGCAAGCTCCGCCTCCCGGGTTCATGCCATTCTCCTGCCTCAGCCTCCTGAGTAGCTGGGATTACAGGCGCCCACCACCACGCCCAGCTAATTTTTTGTATTTTTAGTAGAGACGAGGTTTCACCGTGTTACCCAGGATGGTCTCGATCTCCTGATTTCATGATCCAATCGCCTCAGCCTCCTAAAGTGCTGGGATTACAGGTGTGAGCCACCGTGCCAGCCATTAATATTTAATATACATGTACATCTTAAAACTTCACCCAGGCTACTCTGGGCACACTGTCCATGGGTTAACCCTGCTCTGCAAGCAGCAGTAAAAACCAAAACACTGGGCACAGTGCCTCATGCCTGTAATCCTAGCACTTTGGGAGACCGAGGCGGGTGGCTCACCTGAGGTCAGGAGTTCGAGACTAGCCCAGCCAACATGGCGAAACCCCGTGTCTACTAAAAATACAAAAATTAGCTGGGCGTGTGCATTGCCAAGACAATCCTAAGCCAAAAGACCAAAGCTGGAGGCATCACGCTACCTGACTTCAAACTATACTACAAGGCTACAGTAACCAAAACAGCATGGTACTGGTACCAAAACAGAGATACAGACCAATGGAACAGAACAGAGGACTCAGAAATAATACCACACATCTACAACCATCTGATCTTTGACAAACCTGACAAAAACAAGCAATGGGGAAAGGATTCCCTATTTAATAAATGGTGCTGGGAAAACTGGCAAGCCATAAGTAGAAAGCTGAAACTGGATCCTGTCCTTACACCTTACACAAAAATTAATTCAAGATGGATTAAAGACTTAAATGTTAGACCTAAAGCCATAAAAACCCTAGAAGAAAACCTAGGCAATACCATTCAGGCCATAGGCATGGGCAAGGACTTCATGACTAAAACACCAAAAGCAATGGCAACAAAAGCCAAAATTGACAGATGGGATCTAATGAAACTAAAGAGCTTCTGCACAGCAAAAGAAACTACCATCAGAGTGAACAGGCAACCTACAGAATGGGAGAAAATTTTTGCAATCTACCCATCTGACAAAGGGCAAATATCCAGAATCTACAAAGAACTTAAACAAATTTACAATAAAAAAGTCAAACAACCCCATCAAAAAGTGGGCAAAGTATATGAACAGACACTTCTCAAAAGAAGACATTTATGCAGCCAATAGACACATGAAAAAATGCTCATCATCACTGGCCATCAGAGAAATGCAAATCAAAACCACAATGAGATACCATCTCACACCAGTTAGAATGGTGATCATTAAAAACTCAGGAAACGACAACTGCTGGAGAGGATGTGGAGAAATAGGAACACTTTTACACTGTTGGTGGGACTGTAAACTAGTTCAACCATTGTGGAAGACAGTGTGGCGATTCCTCAAGGATCTAGAACCAAAAATACCATTTGACCCAGCCATCCCATTACTGGGTATATACCCAAAGGATTATAAATCATGCTGCTATAAAGACACATGCACATGTATGTTTAATGCAGCACTATTCACAATAGCAAAGACTTGGAACCAACCCAAATGTCCATCAATGGTAGACTGGATTAAGAAAATGTGGCACGTATACACCATGGAATACTATGCAACCATAAAAAAAGATGAGTTCATGTCCTTTGTAGGGACAGGGATGAACCTGGAAACCATCATTCTGAGCAAACTATCACAAGGACAGAAAACCAAACACCGCATGTTCTCACTCATAGGTGGGAATTGAACAATGAGAACACTTGGACACAAGATGGGGAACATCACACACCAGGGCCTGTTGTGGGGTTGGGTAGCGGGGAGGGATAGCATTAGGAGATATACCTAATGTAAATGACGAGTTAATGGGTGCAGCACACCAACATGGCACACGTATACATATGTAACAAATCTGCACGTTGTGCACATGTACCCTAGAACTTAAAGTATAATAATAAAAAAAATACAAAAAAAAAAAAGTAGCTGGGCGTGGTGACTCGTGCCTATAATCCCAGCTACTTGAGAGGCTGAGGCAGGAGAATCGCTTCAACCTGGAGGCAGAGGTTGCAGTGAGCCGAGATTTCACCACTGCACTCCAGCCTGGGCAACAGAGTGAGACTCCATCTAAACAAACAAACAAACAAACAAAACCTCAGACTTAGTGAAAACAAGGCATTCAATGATAAATCATCAGCAGAAACTGCTTATTACCTACTAATCATTTTATTTTTATTTTTTATTTTTTGGAGGGGGGACAGAGTCTCGCTCTGTCACCCAGTCTGAAGTGCAGTGGCGCGATCTCGGCTCGCTGCAAGCTCTGCCTCCTGGGTTCACACCATTCTCCTGCCTCAGCCTCTTGAGTAGCTGGGACTACAGGCACCCGCCACCACACCCACCACCGGGCCCGGCTAATTTTTTGTATTTTTAGTAGAGATGGGATTTCACCGTGTTAGCCAGGATGGTCTCGATCTCCTAACCTAGTGATCTGCCCGCCTCGGCCTCCCAAAGTGCTGGGATTACAGGCGTGATCCACCACGCCTGGCCCTAATCATTTTATAAAGTCATATCTATATAAAGACAAACACTAAAGAGAATAAATAGATCTAACTTAAGTGACAAGAATAATTATAAACAAATACCAGATTTTAAACAAGAATCTGTAAAAGTTTTACTACCTAAGGATTTTCACTCAAAGAAGAAAAAATATGGCCAGGCACGGTGGTTCACGCCTGTAATCCCAGCACTTTGGGAGGCTGAGGCAGGTGGGTCACCTGAGGTCAGGAGTTTGAGACCAGCCTGGCCAACATAGTGAAACCCCATCTCTATTAAAAATATAAAAAATTAGCCAGGCATGGTGGCAGACGCCTGTAATCCTAGCTACTCAGGAGACTGATGCAGGAGAATCGCTTGAACCAGGGAGGTGGCGGCTGCAGTGAGCAGAGATGGTACCATTTCACTCCAGCCTGGGTAACAAGAGGGAAACTCCATCTCAAAAAAACAAAAAAACAAACCCCCCCCCCAAAAACATAGTAACACCAAGCTTGCAGGATGGTGAGCTAACAGATACATCTTATCTTAATGGAAACTCATGTAGCATTCAGTAACATTTCTGGATGAAGCTTTAAGTTACTGTTGCACATTTGTGAAAGACTGATCCAGCAGTGTGTCCTCTAATTTTAATTCCTCTGCTTCATTTAAAGTATTAGCAGGAGCATCATTGCATGGATTGTCTAGCATGTTTTCCCTTAATCCAATTGATTCCTCCTTTTGATCCTCATCAGCATTAACCTCAACTGTCTATGCCCTGGGTGCATTCATTAAGGTATCATTTCCTAGGGACTATTACTTAGCAGCTTTGCCTGCCTTCTTTCTAAAGCCAGTTGTTTATTTCTCTCAATTTTTTGTTGTTGCTCTTCTGTTAGGCTTCTACTTGACTCAGAAGCAAATATCTCACTTTCAGATGAGTTTGTCAGAAAGGGATCTAATTCAGTAGCGGTTACATCATGTCCATTATTTTCCACAACTTCATCATTCTTGCTAATAAAATCTTCAGGTAAAATAGGGAGATCAAGTCGAATTTGTTTTAAACAAGCTTGAACTTCCTTTTCATTTCCCAGGTACTCAACTCTGTCAATAAAATCCTCAAACTGCAGTTTAGGGAAGAGCCTGTGTGCCCAGTGCTCCATGTGTCTGATTAGAGTCTTCAAATCTTCACTCTCATGACCTTTACCTTTGAATTTTGCGTTATCAAATACATGCCTTAAGGCTGGAAGTCCTCTTTCTGAAATTAATATCTGAGCATCCAGCTTGGGTATACTTCTTTTAACTGTTCTCTTTGGAGGTACGGGACTCTGCTTCCTGACTCTTCATCAGGTTCAGCCCCTTCAACATCTTGTCTCTCTGGAGAGATTGGAGGTGGGAATGGAGGAAAAGTTTCATCTTCTACATGCTCATAATCAGGTAGGTCAATCATGCCATTCTCCTGTGGTTCTAGCATCTTCTCCTCTCACGCAGAAAGCAGGGGCCACAGTGTAGAGCTCCAGGGTTCTCACTTTCACCACACTTTCCCCTTTGGTTTTGTTTGTTTGTTTGTTTGTTTGTTTGGAGACAGAGTCTTGCGTCTCGCTCTGTCACCCAGGCTGGAGTGCAATGGTGCAATCTTGGCTCACTGCAACCTCCGCCTTCCAGGTTCAAGCGATTTTCCTGCCTCAGCCTCCCAAGTAGCTGGAACTACAGACTGCCGCCGCCAAACCCAGCTTATTTTTGTATTTTTTAGTAGAGACAGGGTTTCACCACATCAGCCAAGCTGGTCTCAAACTCCTGACCTTGCAATCTGCCTGCCTTGGCCTCCCAAAGTGCTGGGATTACAGGCTTGAGCCACTACGCCTGGCCTCACTTTCCTTCACTTTCTCCATTGCTTCTTTTTTTTTTTTTTTTTTTTTGAGACAGAGTCTTGCTGCGTCTCCCAGGCTGGAGTGCAATGGCATAATCTCGGCTCACTGCAACCTCCGCCTCCCAGGTTCAGGCGATTCTCCTGCCTTAGCCTTCCAAGTAGCTGCGATTACAGGTGTGCGCCACCATGCCCGGCTAAGTTTTGTAGTTTTAGTAGAGACGAGGTTTCATTATGTTGGGCAGGCTGGTCTCAAACTCCTGACCTCGTGATCTGCCCACCTCAGCCTCCCAAAGTGCTGGGATTACAGACATGAGCCACTGCGCCCAACCTCTCCTTTTCTTTCTTGCTCTCTTCTCTCTCTCTCTCTCCTTTCCTCCAACTCCCCTTACTTTTCCTCCTCCTTTCCTCCCACCCTCATCCCATTCTCTCCCCAGGCTCTCCAGCACTCGTAGCCTTATACCCATCCTGCGGGCATCTCCCCAAGTTGTTCCACCAGCTCCTCAGACTACCCCCCACCCACCCTGCTCCTCCCCAATTGCTCCCAGCCCCATTGGTGTCTCCTCCAGCCCCCTCCATTGCTCAAGTCAGAACCCAGGGTTCATCCTGAGCTGGTCACTTGACTCAACCCTTGGACCCATTACTGGCCAGGCTCATCCACCTCCTCCTCTTCCCCAGGTCCCCGCTGGCTGCTTTCTTCCTGCCCCTGCTCCTGGCTCCCATCTTCCCCAAAAATCACCTCCTAAGGGCCGACATGGGACCTTGGGTGAGGGCTTGGTGCTTTCTGGATAAAGCCCCTGCTCTGGAGCAAGACCTGTTGGCCCCTCCCCACCCAGCCAAGCATCCTCATCACTCCCGCATGTCTGTGGTAGGGCCTGGCCTCCCCAGGGCCTCTGCACATGCTGCCTGCTCTGCCTGGGAAGCCCTGTCCCTCCTCTCGCCCCTGTCATAGGCACACACTCTGTCCCAGGCAACTCGGCGGACCATGAGCTTCCCCTCTCAATAGCCACTGGGTTGTCCCTCTGTGCTCCCCGTTTCCTGCCTGCTTCCCTCCAAGGGCAGGTCCCTGTCCAGCATAGAATGTCACACTGCAGTGTGAGGGACTTGGCCCAGGTTAGAAGTAAGAAATCCAAGTAAAGGCCAGGCTCTGTGACTCATGCCTGCAACCTCGGTGCTTTGGGAGGCTGAGGCAGGAAGATCACTTGAGGCCAGGAGTTCGGGTCCAGCCTGGGCAACATAGCAAGCCTCATCCCTACCAAAAAGAAAAAAGAAAAAAAAAATTAACTGTGTGCGCTGTTGCACACCTGTAGTCCCAGCTTCTCGGGAGGGTGAGGTAGAAGGATCGCTTGAGCCCGGGAGGTGGAGGTTGCAGTAAGCTATAATCATTGTACTCCAGCCTGGGCAACAGAGAGAGACCCTGTTTCTAAAAATAAATAAATAAATAATAATTTTAAAATCCAGGTAAAGACTGGCCAGGAGGAATCCCTAACAGAGCCAAGAAGAGGCCACCGATGTGGAACCCCAGAAGAGCACAGCTGGGGAGGTCTCTGACATTACAAGCCCAACCCCTTCACACCCCGGCTGGGGAGGCTTATCTCCTGTCCCAGGATCCTAGGCAGGCACCCCTAGACCCATGGGTGCTGGGCTGTTTGCTGTGGGGCACTCCCTGAGGCAGAAGCGCTGCTGCTGGTTGGGCCACCCCGCAGGCAGTCCAAGGCTGGTAGCCTGTAGTCTCCACCGTTGTCTGGACCATCTTGCCCATACACTGAAAGAGAAGGACGATAATCTCCCTGCACTCGGTTGCTTCCCCTGCCAGAAGGAGCCGGTGCTGCAGAAGAGAAAGGGGGTCTTTATGCCCACAGGCAGAAGGGCACCACTCCCCTCCTGGTCCCCCCAGGATGACCTCTGGTGAAAGGGCTCTTTGTAAGGCTCCCCGAGTCTGGCCAGGGCTGACACAGAGCCCTCCCCAAGTTGGGGGTGGTGGCAGACAGCTGGGGGGACTCTGTCCGGGTGAGGTCACAGGCCATGGCTGGGGAGGCCTCTGAGCCTTAAGACCTGAGGAAGAGGCCATCTGACAGCAGGAAATGAGAGAGGACATGCCCCCCGCAGCATGTAGTAGTGGAGTTAGACTTCCTGTGCCTGGGTCCAAACCGGCCCTGGTCTCTCAGCAGCTACTGCAGAGTGAGTTCCTTATAGAACTGGTCACACAGGAGGCGATGCCCACCCCACCTCCTTCTCACCTACGCTCCCCTCACCCACTATGTTTCGTTGTTTGTGTTTTTTTCTAAAGATGGTGTCTCACTATGTTGCCCAGGCTGGTCTTAAACTCCTGAGCTCAACCAATCCTCCCACCTCAGCCTCCCAAAGTGCTGGGATTACAGGCATGAGCCACCACGTTCATCCGTGCTGTTTGTTTTTGTTTTTGTTTTTAAGAGACAGAGTCTTACTGGAGTGCAGTGGCACAATCACAGCTCACTGCAGCCTCGAATTCCCGGGCTCAAGTGATCCTCCCACCTCAGCCTCCTGAGTAGCAGGGACTACAGGCATGTGCCACTGCAATGGACTTTTTCTCTGTTTCTTGAATCAGCTGGCACATGCCCACCCCCAGGGACTTTGCAAATGCTGTTTTTTCTACTTAGAATACTATTCTCTGAGATGTTGGAGTTGCTCATTACCTTCTCAAAGGGGCCTGCTCAGCCCACTCCCCAACATATGCTCCCTCCTGGCTCTTTCCATTGCCCTATCACCTTCCAGCCTACCATATCATAGATCGTGCCTAGCCGCTCATCCCCCATCTAGAAGTTCAATGAGGGAACCTCCATTCACTTATTTCATGTCCCAGGGCCTGACATCCAGTGGGTTCCCAGTGAACATTTGTCTGAATTAACAAATAGATCATGTTGTTTAATTAATCCTTTCTCCCACCCCGAGATGGAGGCACAGTGATTCATTTACAGACAAAGGCTCTGGGAACTGAAGGATGTTTCCCAAGTTACACAGTGAGGAAGAGCTAGAATTGGGATTCAGATATGGGGCTGTCTGCCCCCCCCACCCCACATGGCTTTCACCAATGTGCTTCCTACCTCCCTGGTGACAGCCACCCACACACACCACGCCCCCCTGCCTGGCTAGGCTCCAAAGATAGAAGGGCTTGTCCCTTAAGGAATGTTCCCAAGGATGCCTATCAGAGGCAGCTCTGAAGTTCAGGACCACCCAATCCCTCCCTTGCAGGGTGAAAGGATCCCAACCCCAGGTCCTCAGGCAGAGCCCAGCCTGCAACCTTCCCTTCCTAGGAGAACAGGAGAGCAGCCGCATCCCTCCCCAACCTCACCCCTGCAAGCCTGACACTACCAAGCTTCGTACCAGCAGGCCAGGCTTCGACTCTCTGCAACCTCAGCACCTCATCTGTCAAAAAGGACAGTACCACCTGCCCAGCAGGTGCATCTGTGAGGAACAGGTGAGAGTGTACAGGAAGGGGCTCCCAGGACCTGAGCTGCAAAGCTGCAGGCATAAATGTCACCCCTGCCCCGCTGCCAAGGCTGGAAGCAGGCAGGAAGTGAGGAATGGGAATGCCAGAAAAGAGCTCACCCCTGCCCCACTCCCCCAAAGCTGGAGGAAAAGGCTGAGCCAGGGGCCGCCAAGGCCATGAGTCAGCCTCCCCTGAAAAGCCAGGCAGGGGGCCCAGGTCCTCCTCCATGGGTGGGGAGGGTCTCCCTGGGGAAGAGCAAAGCCACCCAGGCCAGGAGCCATGTGGAATTCATCTCTCCCAAGCCTATGGAAGGGTCTAGAGTGATGCTGACAGCAGCCGACTGGACTGCACCGGCCCCTGGAAAAGGGGATTTCCTTACAAAGGCCAAGCTTGGTGCCCCCTTGGGGGCTACCTACCCCCTTCTCTCAGACTACTTGGCATGGCCCCCTCCATCCTGCCACCCCCATCCCCCGGCAGCCCCCACAGTGCCCAAAGGGCCCCTCTGAGCCAAGAACAGGGCTTCAGAGAACAGCAAGGCAGCCCCTTCCCGGTGCAGATGGGGAAATCGCCACAGGGGGCAGCACTGAGCGGCCAGGGGCTGCACGGCCAGCTAGTGGAAGGGCTGGAGATGGGGCCCAGCTGGGCCTGGCCCTTGGCTCTGCCCTGAAGACAACTCACTCAGGTGCATCCGCCCCTTGTGCTGTTGGGTTGGACCCTCTGGCACAGGCAGGCTCTGACCCCAGAGTGGGGACACCATTCATTGCCCCGTTTCACCCGATCTCTCACCAGCCCCCACCCACCCGTTGCTCCAGCCACAGGAACTTCTTGCAGTTCCCTCAAACTGGCCAGGCTGTCTCCAGCCTCTCCAGGTCCAGGCCTTTTCGTTTCTTTTTTCTTTCTTTTCTTTTCTTTTCTTTTCTTTTCTTTTTTTTTTTTTTTTTTTTTTTTGAGACAGGGTCTTGCTCTGTCACCAAGGCTGGAGTGCAGTGGCGTGATCACTGCTTATGCAGCCTTGACCTCCCAGGCTCAAGTGATCTTCCCGCCTCAGCCTCCCAAATAGCTGGGACTACAGGCGTGCCACCACATCCAGCTAATTATTTTATTTTTTGTAGAGATGGGGTTTCACCATGTTGCCCAGGCTGGTCTCGAACTCCTGAGCTAAAGTGATCCACCTGCCTTGGCCTCCCAAAGTGTTGGGATTAAAGGCACGAGCTACAGCACCCGGCCCCTCCAGGCCTTTGTCCATGGTGTTTCTTTTGCCTAGAAATGTGTTTCATCTCCTTTCCCTGGTCAGCTTGTACCCATCCCTCAGCTCTCAGTGCAGACAGTAGACATGGCTTCCTCCGAGAAGCGCTCCCTCTTTCCTCTCACCTGCCCCCATGAAGGTGGGGTTACAAGCCCCTCTCTGGACTCCCACTCAACAGGAAAGCTACTCTGCAGGGCCCATGGCTCAGCCCCAGATCCTAGCAGCACAGCCAGTACACAGCAGTGGCTCACTGTTTGCTCACTGAGGGGACCAGTGAACAACAAGGAATGGACACTCACGGTGGGGGGGCTCCAGGATGAGAGCAGGTGCAACTCCCTCCTCTCCCACTCCCTCCTCTGGCCACTCCAGGTGCTGGGGAGCTGGAAGGGAGACTGAGAGGGGCAGGAGCTGCCACTCTCGCCCTGTGTGTGGCCTCCCCTTGGACAGGCCTACTCCACCCTCTGCTCGTCAGACTCTTTCTCACTTCTGCTCCAGAGCCCCCGCGGCTCACCTCTTCTTCATCTCTATTTTCCTCTTCAAATTCCAGAGAGAGGAATCCAACAGCCATGGCCTGGCACTGGCCAGCCCAGGAGATCATCATGCAATCGTCTTCAGCCAGCAGCCCAGGGCAGGTCCACACCCCAGGGTGATTCACTCAGAAATCCACTCATTCTTTCATCCCTGTGCCAGGCACTGTCCTGGGGGCAGGGGATCCAGCAGGGAAGAAACAGATGCAGCCCTGCCCTCCCGGGGCAGACAGTCCAGGGAGACTCTTCTCTCCTCCCCATGTTTCTAGGAGCCTCAGTCTTCCCATCTGGTGAAGATTTCTTCATTTCTCCTCTCCTCGCCATAAAACCCTTCTATGCAGCTGAGACACAGTTGGGGGCCCAAGAAGGAGGCCAACCACAAGGACCACATGAGGACCCTAAGACAATGACAACTACAGTTACCATGACAACACTCACTGTGGACTGACTCCTGCCTCAAGCCTGTTCCATCTGCTATCAGTGAATCCCCGCCATGCCCTAGGAAGGTGCACGTGGCTGTTATTCCCATTTCTGTGAAACAGGAAAGCACAGTGAGGTTCATGTCACATCCTCAGGTCTCAGAGCTCAGGTTGGTAAGCACTGGAGCCAGGTTTATTCCAAGTCATCACGCCCTGAAAGGAAGGGCTGAGCCACTGAGCCACTTGGTTTTTCCCACTCAGAAGGGCACATCCATTGGTTCATTGCCCTGCAATGATCCTGCGCCATCAGAGGTGTAAGGCCTCCACTAAGCCTGCCTTCTGGACGGAAGAAGGTGTTGGGCAGGGCCTGCCTGGAAGAGGGGGACAATCACCACCCTTGCCTAGCCAGCCCCTTACGAGGAGAGACACTACCCTCCCCCAGCAGCCCAGCCTCAGTCTCAGGGACCTCTTTTCCTTCTCCACTGTTGCCAGTGGCACAGGGGCCAGTGAGGGGAGCTGTGCCCACTTTACCATCCCATGCTCAGGACACCAGATCTATTTCCGACATTTCACACCTCTGGCCTCTGGCCTCCCTGGCCCGTCTCTATCCTCTGCAGCCCCCATTGCAGCCAGGGTGGCCTCCTGCTCCCCAGCAACTCCTGTGGCCATGTGGGCTGCCCTCGTCAGGCTCACCCCACTGCTGGGCCCGACAAGGCCATCCATGTGTCCCAGTTGGAAGCTAGTGATCAACTCAAAATAACTACTCCCCTCCACTCTGACACAACTGTCTTCCCCAGAAGGACAACAGCTGCAAGGGATTAGAGCTGGGGATGGAAGGAGAGAACCCCCCACCCACAGCCCCAAGCCCACGGAGCTGGAGCAGGTGGCAGCGACGTGGGGTGAGGAGCCTGTGTCTAGGGCTGCCCTGTCTTCTGGAAAAAGTTCCTCTCCCCCTGGAGCTGGAGAAGGTGAAAGAGGGGATCTGGAGGGTGCAGCCTCCCCTACCCTAGCACCCCAGCCTGGCCCACGTGTGGCTGGAACCCGCCTACCTCCAAGCCTGGGGCTGCAGCCTGGAAATCGATGGGAGGGAACCACGTGCTCCTGCTTACCCAAAAGCTGGCTGTCCTGAGCCTGGGCCTCTTGATTCGCTCCACTTGGTTCTCCTTCCCCCCACAGCCTGGTGCCACACCTCCTAGTCCTTCCTCCACAAAGCCTTCCTCCACACCACCACCCCAAGTCCAGAATCACACAGTTCACCCACCCCCACACTCTCTCTAACTGTATTTCTAGAGGGGAACACTTCCCTGGGTGAGGATGACACCCCTGTCCCTTTCCTGGGAAAGCTTGATCACTTTCTCCCTCCGGGTCACAAGGGTTTTCAGGGCCACATTTTCAGGCCACCTCCCAAGCACATATGAAGAGAGGTGGCATCAAAGCAGACCTCCACCTGGCAGGTAGCCCTTGACCTTCCTGCCTTTACTGAGCCTTTTTCCTCCCCCTCATCCTTCTAGCTTTAAGAAAACATCGGCTGGGCGACGTGGCTCCTGCCTATAATCAAAGCCCTTTAGGAGGGTGAGGTGGGAGGGTTGCTTGAGGCCAGGAGTTCAAGACAAACCTGGTCAACAGAGCAAGACCTCATCTCTACAAAAAAAAATTAAAAAAACTTGGCCGAGTATGGTGGTGCATGCCTGTAGTCCCAGCTACTCAGGAAGTTGAGGTGGGAGGATCGCTTGAGCCTAGGAGGTTGAGGCTGCAGTGAGCTGTGATTGTGCCACTGCACTCTAGCCTGGGTGACAGAGCAAGACCCTGTCTCTAAAAAAGGAAAACTTCACATTATATGCACTTTTGGTAAACCTCATATCCTTTTAGGAACTGAGATGAGATACACATTAATAAATGAATAAATATTACCTGCTTTCTCCAGACTGTCCCTTAATGTATCTTTTCCTCTCCTTGCTCAAGGACACTTGGGGTCTGAGGAGAAGGGGCAGGTACTGAGACGAGGGGACTGGGTGCTCCTCTGGGACCTGAGCCACTCAGGTTTTTGTAATCAGCTGCTATCTGAGGAAGCACCTGAAACTTCATGGCTTGAAACCACCACCATCGTATTTGCTCCCAATTCTTCCCTTTTTTTTTGAAACAGAGTTTCACTCTTGTTGCCCAGGCTGGAGTGCAGTGGCACAATCTCGGCTCACTGCAATCTCCACCTCCGAGATTCAAGCGATTGTCCCATCTCAGCCTCCCAAGTAGCTGGGATTATAGGCGCATGCCACCATGCCCAGCTAATTTTTGTATTTTTAGTAGAGACAGGGTTTCACCATGTTGGCGCTGGTCTCAATATCCTGACCTCAGGTGATCTGCCCACCTCGGCCTCCCCAAAGTGCTGGGATTACAGGTGTGAGCCACCACACCTGGCCTTGTTTTGTTGTTGTTGTTGTTGTTGTTGTTGTTTTATTTTTTTTGAGACGGAGTCTCACTCTGTCACCCAGGCTGGAGTGCAGTGGTGCAATCTCGGCTCACTGTAAACCTCTGCCACCCAGGTTCAAGTGATTCTCCTGCCTCAGCCTCCTGAGTAGCTGGGATTACAGACGTGCACCACCACGCCCAGCTAATTTTTGTATATATATATTTATTAATAGTGATGAAGTTTTATCATGTTGGCCAGGCTGGTCTCAAACTCCTGATCTCAAGTGATCCACCCGCCTTGGCCTTCCAAAGTGCTGGGATTACAGTCGTGAGCCACCATGCCCAGTTCCCTTTTGGCTGAACTCTCTGGGCAGTCCTTCTGCTGGGCTGGCTGATGACCACCCGTGTACCTGTGTTCACAGATAGCTGAAGCCGGGCCTCCCTCTTCTTCTCCACATGCCTCTCCCTGTGGTCTCCTGACATGATCTCTAGGGTAAGTCTAAGGTAGCCAGACTTCTTTTTTTGTTTGTTTGTTGTTTGTTTTAGACACAGGGTCTTACTCTGTCGTTTAGACTGGGGTGCAGTGACACGATCACAGCTCTCTGCAGCTTCAATTTCCTAGGCTCAAGTGATCCTCCCACCTCAGCCTCCAAAGTAGTTGGGTCTACAGGTGCATGCCACCACACCTGGGTAACTTTTTTTTTTTTTTTTTGAGACAGAGTCTTGCTCTGTCACCCAGGCTGGAATGCAGTGGCACAATCTCAGCTCACTGCAAGCTCTGCCTCCCAGGTTCATGCCATTCTCCTGCCTCAGCCTCCCGAGTAGCTGGGGCTACAGGCGCCCGCCACCATGCCCAGCTGATTTTTTGTATTTTTAGTAAAGACGAGGTTTCACCATATTAGCCAGCATGGTCTCGATCTCCTGACCTCGTGATCAGCCCGCATCGGCTTCCCAAAGTGCTGGGATTACAGGTGTGAGCCACCGCGCCCGGCCGTTTTTTTTTTTTTTTTTGAGACAGAATCTCATTCTGTCACCCAGGCTGGAGTGCAGTGGAGCGATCTCAGCTCACTGCAACCTCTGCCTCCTGTGTTTAAGCGATTCTCATGCCTCAGCTTCCCGAGTAGCTGGGCTTACAGGAGTACACCACCACACCCGGCTAATTTTTGTAAAAAAAAATAATAATTTTAAAAATTATTTGTAGAGACAGGGGTCTCCCTATGTTGCCCAGTATGGTGTCAAACTCCTGGGCTCAAGTGATCCTCCGGCCTTGGCCTCCCACAGTGCTAGGATTACAGGTGTGAGCCACCATGCCCGGCCTATGCTAGCCAGACTTCTGATGTGGCTGCTCAGGGCTTCTGAGAACACAAAAGCAGGAGCTGCTAGGCCTCCTGATGGCTTAGGCTGGGACCTGGCACGGAATGTCACTTCTGCCACGTTCTGTAGTTAAGCATGTCATGGGGCCAGCCCAAGCTCAAGGGGAAATACATGAGGCGAGACATGAATACTAAGAGGCCGCATTCATTGGGGGGTCAACAAATTGACAGACTATAGTGACATACACAGAACTGAGCGGTGCATGAAAAATTCTAACAATGGTAATTTGGGGTCGTGGGAATGAGGGTACTTTGTGCTTTCCTATTTTTACATTTGAAAAAAGACAGGAAATAAAGGGGAGGCTGAAACAAGGCATCCAGCTCAGCGTCTGAGCAGAGCTGTCTCAGGCAGCTGTCACTGCAGGCCCCCTCGGTCCCCGGGGAGTTAGGGCCTCCTGAGGCCCCAACGTGGGAGAGGGCAGGGGAGCTGTCCCTGACTGTCAGGGCCTATCAGTGTGGCAAAAGGGCTCTTGTGCTGGGCCTGTCATTCACAACAGGCCTGATATGAGACATCGTGTCTGAGTGAGGTTACTCAGTGGCCAAGGCATCCTGTCAAAGCCAAAGAAGGTAATGTGCGTCACTCGTCACATAGGTCTCAACTCGGGCCCCATTCCTGAGGCTCAATGCCTATAATGCACCTTAAGTGTTATCTATTTATTTATTTATTTATTTTTGAGATAGAGTCTCACTCTGTCGCCCAGGCTGGAGTGCAGTGGCGCGATCTTGGCTCACTGCAACCTCCACCTCCCAGATTCAAGCGATTCTCCTGCCTCAGCCTTCCAAGTAGCTGGGATTGCAGGCATGCGCCACCACACCTGGCTAATTTTTATATTTTTAGTAGAGATGAGGTTTTGCCATGTTGGCCAGGCTGGTTTTGAACTCCTGACTTCAGGTGATCCACCTGCCTCAGCCTCCCAAAGTGCTGGGATAACAGGTGTGAGCTACCGCTCCTCGCCTGTTTTGATTTTTTTAGAGATGAGGTCTCACTCTATGACCCAGGCTAGAGTGCCGTGGCACAATCAGAGCTCACTGCAGCCTCAAACTCCTGGGCTCAAGTGATCCTCCCATCTCAGCCTCCTGAGTAGCTGGGACCACAGGCATGTGCCACCATGCCTGGCTCTCTTGTTTTTCAATGAATCTTCTAATCTCTTCCTTCTAAAGAGTGGTCCATGGACCAGCAGCGTGGGTATGACCCATGAGCTCATTAGAAATGCAGAATCTAGGGTCTCATCCCAGACCTGCTGAGTCAGAATTTGTATTTTAAGGCCAGGCGTGGTGGTGCACATCTGTAATCCCAACAATTTGGGAGGCCGAGGAGGGTGGATCGCTTGAGGCCAGTAGTTCGAGACCAGCCTGGGTAATATGGTGAAACCTGTCTCTATTAAAAATACAAAAAATTAGCCAGTCATGGTGGCAGGTGCCTGTAATCCTAGCTACTCAGGAGGCTGAGGCAGGAGAATTGCTTGAACCTGGGAGGCAGAGGTTGCAGTGAGCCAAGATCATGCCATTGCACTACAGCCTGGGCAACAGGGTGAGACTCCATCTCAAAAAAAAAATAAGAATTTGCATTTTAATAACATCCCTAGGTGATTCCTGTGCACATTAATGTTTGAGAAGCCTGCTCAAATCATCTTATTAAGGTCACCATTATACTACATTGCATTTTTTTTGGTGGTAGTGATAACATCTCATTTTATTCAACGCAAGCATTTAAAACAGCATTGTCCAGTAGAAATTGCCTTTACCTGCACTGCCCAATGTGGAGGTCGCCAGCCATGTGTAGCTACAGAACACTTGAAATGTGTCTAGTATGATAGAACTGAATCTTAAATTTTATTTAAAGTTAATTAATAAAATCTTAATTTAAGGCTGGGCGCAGTGGCTCACGCCTGTAATCCCAGCACTTTGAGAGGCCAAGGTGGGAGGATCACCTGAGGTCAGGAGTTCGAGACCAGCCTGGCCAACATCGTGAAACCACGTCTCCATTAAAAATACAAAAATTAGCTGGGTATGGTGGCGGGCGCCTGTAAACCCACTTACTCGGGAGGCTGAGGCAGGAGAATCACTTGAGCCCAGGAGGCAGAGGTTGCCATGAGCCGAGATCATGCCCCTGCACTCCAGCCTGGGTGACAGAGCAAGACTGCATCTCCAATAAATAAATAAATGAAAATAAATTTTAATTTAAGTAGCCACACAGCTAATGGCTACCATATTAGATGGCATGAATTAAAAATCTACTTTGTGTTTTGGCCGGGCGTGGTGGCTCATGCCTGTAATCCCAGCACTTTGGGAGGCCAAGGCAGGCAGATCACAAGGTCAAGAGATCAAGACCATCCTGGCCAACATGGTGAAACCCTGTCTCTACTAAAAATGCAAAAAATTACCTGGGCGTGGTGGCGAGTGCCTGTAGTCCCAGCTACTTGGGAGGCTGAGGCAGGAGAATCACTTGAACCCAGGAGGTGGAGGTTGCAGTGAGCCGAGATGGCACCACTGCACTCCAGCCTGGGTGACAAGAGCGAGATTCTGTCTCAAAAAAAAAAAAAATCTACTTTGTGTTTTAATGGCTCATAAACCGCTTGGGTGCGGTGGCTCATGCCTGTAACCCCAACATTTTGGGAGGCTGAGGCAGGCAGATCACGAGGTCAGGAGTTCGAGACCAGCCTTGCCAACATGGTGAAACCTCATTTCTACTAAAGATACAAAAAATTAGAGGCGTGGTGCGCGCCTCTAATCCCAGCTACTCAGGAGGCTGAGGCAGGAGAATCACTTGAACCCGGGAGGCGAAGGTTGCAGTGAGCTGAGATCACGCCATTGCACTGCAGCCTGGGCGACAGGGTGAGACTCTGTCTCAAAAAAAGAAAGAAAGAAAGAAAACAAAGAAAGAAAGGAGGAAAGGAAGAAAAGAAGAAAGGAAGAAAGGAAGAAAATTGCCAGCAGCCTGGCCCCTCCTCTGTCTGCAGGGGGATTTGCATGGCCCCTGTACTCCTTGTTACAGTTTTACAGACAAGGCAGGAAAGATTGTGTCACTGAATGCCATGAAGCTTCAGGAAGCTCCACCTCCTCCACATCCTTATTTGAGGTTGCTGGGATTTCCTGGGGTGGTGGTGGCCTTGGGATGGAGTTAGGAAAGGGGCTTTGGGTTCAGAGCATCTCCCTCCTGCCCCTCTGCCAGCACACTGACCAAAGTGATCACAGCCTTCTGGGAATGAACCTCTGCTCCCCTATCATTAGTACAGGGATCTCAGCAATACCTTTCCATTAGTGAAATGAGTCAAATTCAAAATAAATGACTGGCTAGAAATGTTATATAGGTACCTCTGTCGCCATTACAATGGGGCATAAGAATTGGGTGAGCCCAGGCTTGTAAAAGCTTTGGGACATCTTAGTGCAGAACTCCTGCAGGACTCACCCCCCACTCCCACCCACCCACACACTTAAGAAGGAATTCCTGCCTGGTACTGCTCTCTCATCCCATCCTGCTGTCCATGTGTATTAGTCTGTTTTCATGCTGCTAATAAAGACATACCGGAGACTGAGTAATTTATAAAGGAAAGAGGTTTAATTGATTCACAGTTCCACATGGCTGGGGAGGCCTCACAATCATGGCGGAAGGCAAAGGAGGAGCAAAGTCACATCTTGCATGGTGGCAAGCAAGAGAGAGCACGTGCAGGGGAACTCTTTTTTTTTTTTTTTTTTTTTTGATACAGAGTCTTGCTCTGTCACCCAGGCTGGAGTGCAATGCCACGATCTCAGCTCACTGCAACCTCTGCCTCCTGGGTTCAAGCGATTCTCCTGTCTCAGCCTCCTGAGTAGCTGGGACTATAGGCACCTGCCACCATGCCTGGCTAATTTTTGTATTTTTAGTAGAGTCGGGGTTTCACCATATTGGTCAGGCCGCTCTTGAACTCCTGACCTCAGGTGATCCACCTGCCTCGGCCTCCCAAAGTGCTGAGATTACAGGTGTGAGCCACTGCACCCGGCTGGAACTCTCCTTTCTAAAACCATCAGACCAGCAGGGCATGGTGGCTCATGCCTGTAATCCCAGCACTTTGGGAGGCCAAGTCTGGTGGATCACCTGATGTCAGAAGTTTTAGACCAGCCATGCCAAAATGGTGACGCCTCGTCTTTACTAAAACTACAAAAAAAGTTAGCCAGGCATGGTGGTGTGCACCTGTAATCCCAGCTACTCCAGAGGCTGAGGCAGGAGAATCACTCCTGGGAGGCGGAGGTTTCAGTGAGCTAAGATCATGCCACTGCACTCCTGCTTGGGTGACAGAGCAAGACTCTGTCTCAATAATAATAATAATAATAATAATAATAATAATAATTAAATAAAACCATCAGATCTCATGAGACTTATTCACTATCACAAGAACAGCATGGGAAAGACCCGCCACCAGGTCCCTCTCACAACACAGGGGAGTTATGGAAGCTACAATTTGAGACTTGGGTGGAGACACAGCCAAACCATATCATCATACATCCTAAAACATGCACTTCCACTGAGCTTTAGGTGTAGGTGGTATGAACCTATTTTGCATGCTCACTAATAATTTTTTTTCTCCTTCCTTAAGGGCTGAGATTTGCTTTCATTGTAGCACACTACCAGCCGTCAGGTGGAGGGAATGAGAACTACAGCTCTCCCTGCCTTTTACTGCTGGGGGCTTAGGTCAGTTTCTAATACCAAGAAAAGAGGTCTCAGGCTTGTAAAGAGGCTTTAGGTTCAAGTAAACATGAGGACGGTCTTGGAGGATGGGAAGGAGCTTTGGAGAGTGACTTGGAACCCAAAGGCTAGTGTATTTATGGCCCGATTTTACTGTATTTATTGATTTTACTGTATTCCCTCCAAAATACCAGGATTTACAATTTAAGACTTTATGGAAACAGGGGCTGGGGGATACCCAAGTGATGAGAGAACCCATGGAGGCTTATATTGATATTTATTGCTGTCATTCAATAGAAGAGTAGAGGAGCTTGGTGACCTTTTATACCCCTTTAACAAGGGGTTCTGTTCAATCCCTTTCCGTATCCACCCCTGGCACACTGTTTTGCTTTGCTTCGCTTCAGACACCATGGATACCAAGAGGCATGATTTTTCCAAGGCTCATGCTCTATCCAGATGTTCAACGTCTTGTGGATTTGCAATTTGGAGTGCCTCTATCACAGCCCAGAGGCACTCGTGGTTTGCATTACAGGACCTCACACTTTCAGGTTATGGAAAATGTATGGAGACGTCAATGACATATTAGAATTCTGTATAAAAGGAGGAACTTAAGGGTTCTTTTGTTTGTTTGTTTTTGGTAGGAGGAGGTTGCAATCTGCAGATGTGCCTGGGTGGCGGGTGGGGGCGGGGAGGGCGGTGTTTTACGTTTCTTTTCTCTCCCAGCAGTGTCTGACCTCTCTACGCTCAGATGTATCATATCCACCCGCTCACTCCAATGTGGAGCCACTCAGATGACAGAATCACCAAAAAACACCAGGAGAAGGTATTAAGATGCAGATTTCTGGGTTGGCTTTAGACAGAGAGAGAGAATAAAAATGTTATCTCTTGGGGTGGGGACAATTGTCATTTTAATAAGCTGGGTCCCAGAAATATGCATTTTAAATAGGCCAGGGCCAAGGACTCTGAATTTGCTGGATTTTTATTTATTTTTTTAGAGTGTTGCTCTGTTACCCAGGCTGGAGTGCAGTGGTGCAATCATAGCTCACTGCAGCCTCCACCTCCCCGACTCAAGTGATCCTCCCACCTCAGACTCCCCAGTAGCTGAGACTACAGATGCATGCTACCATGCCTGCCTAAGTTTTTTATTTTCTGTAGAGATGGGGTCTCGGTGTGTTGCCTGGGCTGGTCTTAAATTCCTGGCCCCAGGTGATCATCCCGCCTTGGCTTCCCAAAGTGCTGGGATTACAGGCATGAACCACTGTGCCTGGCCCAGCAACATAATTTAAGAATATGAATTAAAATTCAGTAGATTCATCTTCCTGTGGGAAAGGTACATTGTG
Source organism: Pan troglodytes (assembly GCF_028858775.2). Lineage (NCBI taxonomy): Eukaryota > Metazoa > Chordata > Mammalia > Primates > Hominidae > Pan > Pan troglodytes. The sequence continues at coordinate 56,116,668 of NC_072416.2, forward strand.
CACCCCCGCCCTCCAACCAATTAGGTCTATCCTTATTTATTTAGAGACAATCTTGCTCTGTTGCCCAGGCTGGAGTGCAGTGGCACAATCTTGGCTTACTGCAACCTATGCCTCCCGGGTTCAAGCGATTTTCCTGACTCAGCCTCCTGAGTAGCTGGGATTACAGGTGCCCACCATGCCCAGCTAATTTTTACGTTTTTAGTAGAGACAGGGTTTCACCATGTTGGCCAGGCTGGTTTCAAACTTCTGACTTCAGTTGATCTTTTTGCCTCGGCCTCCCAAAGTGCTGGGATTGCAGGCATGAGCCACTGTGCCCGGCCTATTCAAGTCTATTCTAGATGCCTTATGAGCAGACACTTGTGCTCAACATCAGGAGCCTGACCTTCTAGCAGGAAGCCCTAGGCTTTATTCCCAGCTCTGGCCCATGTGAGCCATGCAGCCCCTGTGAGCTATTTAACTTCTGTGCTTGTCCATAGATGGGGGCAGCGCCACATATAACCTTCCAGACAGGATCCCAAGGGCGCCACATGCAACGGCTATGAAAGCATGCTGCCTTCTGAAAAGCACTGCCATGTACTGCGTGGGTCTCCATTGTCCTTAGAAGTCATCTGCAGTGCCAGGCCTTCCCAGGCTCCTGAGAGAACACACATGACAGCGATCAGGAAACTGAAAAAGCTGTTCATGCTAGGCGGCTGGGTGCAGGAAGAAAGGGCAACTACATTCTGTTAATACATTCGGGTGCTGTCATTTCAGAAATGGGAAGTGGGACTTATATGTTACTTTATATTCTTTCTCTTTTTTTTGAGATGGAGTTTCACTCTTGTTGCCCAGGCTGGAGTACAGTGGTGCGATCTCAGCTCACTGCAACCTCCGCCTCCCAAGTTCCAGCGATTCTCCTGCCTCTGCCTTCTGAGTAGCTGGGATTAGCAGTGCACGCCACCAAGCCCGGCTAATTTTTTTGTATTTTAGTAGAGATGGGCTTTCATCTGTTGGCCAGGCTGGTCTCAAACTCCTGATCTCAAGTGATCCACCTGCCTCGAACTCCCAAAGTGCTGGGATTACAGGCGTGCCCAGCCCTTCATATTCTTTGAACCATGAGCTCATGAATGTACCATGAGCATGTATTACTTTTATGATTCCCTGGTTAAACACAAATGAGATTTTTACTGTCAGCCTCAGACCCTGGTGTTCAACTAATATGTGACCACATAGTGACTGGGCAGGCCAGCCCTCACTGCTGGGCAGAGGTGACTCCAGTGCTTGATGCAAGGGGATGCCAACACAAAAGAGGACAGGGATGGCATATGGGTCTCCTCAGGAGCATGGGGTCCTCGTTCCACCCCGTTGTTTCTAGAGGGGCTAGCCCATCCCTCTCTGGGCTTCAGTGTCCTGATCAGTAAAATGAGGGGATGGGGATGCAGACAAGAGCTGCAAGATCTTTTTCAGTGAATTTCCTGACACTTAGGGCTTCTGGCTGAAGCCGCTGAGGGGCTAGGGACATCGGTTTGGGGTTGTTCTCTGGGATTCTTGCAACCTTCAGAAATGCCCCAGGAGCTGACTGGTGTGGCGCCGGCCAGTCTTCCAGCCTGGCTATAGAGGAAGCAATCAACGGGCCAGGGGCAATTAAGGGCCAGAGTAAATCTACTCTCCCCCAGAATCAGCCCTGTTGGGAACGGCTGTGTGCTATTCCAAGTTCATGCCAATTAACTAACACTCTCTCATTTAGAGGGCAATTCCTTCTAAAACACACTGTGACTTCCAAGGAGCTGGATAATGCAATTCTGCCTGCTCCAATTACCGTGATCCGAGATCACCCAGGCCCAAACTCCATGAGGGCGCCTCAGCCCAGCAGCCTGTCATTCCTTCTTCCCTCAGCCTCACTGGAGGTTGTCGTCTTCCTGGGGAGCTGGAAAGCTGCAGGCAAGGGGCTGTGCAGTCATGACACCACTATTCACCCTGGCCTGGGGCCAGCTCAGATAATACCTCTCATCACCCCCGGGGCCCCTCGCTTCCTTCTTCCTCTGGGATGGGTATGTGAGGCATCTGGGAAGTCACCGCCTACCACCCCAAACAGGGTGGTGAGGTAATCCCCAGACACGGTCTGACAAGTGCCTGGGGTGAAAGAGGCTCTGTGTGGAGGAGAGTGCCTCCCTGTGTTGCTCTGAACCCCCAGGAGCACTTCACTGATATCCTGGCACCCAGAAGAGATGAGAAGTTAACGCAGTTTTCTTGTCACCACAAAAGCATCTTTCATGCCATAATCGAGTCTGGATTGGAGGGAAGATTTCACTAGACAGTGGCCAGAGGCTAGACACTCTGTTGGTTATTGCCCACCCCTCCACCCACTCAGCCATTTGAGGATTCCTATTGTAAGCAAGAAAGTGAAGGAGACAGGCACACTGCCTAACAGGGGGATGCTGACATGCTAAGCACAGGGAAGCAGGACGACGTTCAGTTTTGACCAGAGTTGGCCCTGCAAGAGCAGGCTCTGTCACCTGGGCTGAGGGGGTGTGTTCTGTGATGCTGATGACTAGGGACTCAAAGGAGAGGGGCAGCATCCTCCAGAAGGTGGCTCCAGGCTGGTCACTGGCAGAAGGAAAAAGGGGAAAGTTGTCTTAACTGCGCCCACCTGAGTTTCAGGCACTTGACAACTGTCTCATCAGGTAGCTGTGGAGCACCCTCCCCTCCACTTCTCCACCTCCTGTAGCCCCTGCCTCCTCAGAGACTTGGCCATGCTTCCCCACAGCATACTCTGGAGGATACGGATGTGGGGAAAGCGTGCTTCCTGCCATTTAACTTCTCAGAAGGCAGCAATGGTAATGACAAATCCCAGAACTTAATGTTTTTACCTCTAACCAAAGTCAAAATGGCAGGTGCCCACAATTCCAGTCTGTGCAATGACAGCAAACCCCGGGGAGTGACTGGGGAGGGCACAGAATCTGGAATAGCCTTTTGCTCTTGCATTAACTTTGAAATTTTTATTACAAAAATGTCTTTCAAAAAAAAATTTTTTTTTTGAGATAGAGTCTTGCTGTTACCCAGGCTGGAGTACAGTGGCACTATCTCAGCTCACTGCAACCTCTGCCTCCCAGGTTCAAGCAATTCTCCTGCCTCAGCCTCCCAAGCAGCTGGGATTACAGAAGCGCGCCACCACACCCAGCTAATTTTTTATATTTGGTAGAGATGGGGTTTCACCATGTTGGCCAGGCTGGTCTCAAACTCCTGACCTCAAGTGATCCGCCTGCCTTGGCCTCCCAAAGTGTTGGGATTACAGGCGTGAGCCACCACGCCTGGCCAAAAACATTGTTTTTTTTAATAGCAGAAGAAAGTAGGCAAGTGATTTAAAAAAACACAACAAAATCATTCTGCCCAGGTAATCACTGTATTAGTTGTGTGTCCTTCAAGATCATATAGGACACCACCTAATAGGGGGATGCTGATAAGTGCTTTTCTCTGCCCTCAAATTGCTTTCCCCTCAGAAATGTTGCATGTGGTAGAGTTGTATCATATCCAGTGCTTAACTTTTGCAAATTCATCTGTGCCTAACCAAAAAAAAAAGAAAAGAAAAAAAGAAAAAAGCATGCAATAGTGCCAGTGTCATTCCACTCAACAGGCATCTGCCCAGAATAAGCACAGTGGGAAAAGTGGTGTAAGGTTCCAGTTCCCTCATGCGATTCCAGCGTTTAAAGAAACATTTTTCTGGCCGGGCGCAGTGGCTCACACCTGTAATCCCAGCACTTTGGGAGGCCGAGGCGGGCGGATCATGAGGTCAGGAGATCAAGACCATCCTGGTTAACACCGTGAAACTCCGTCTCTACTAAAAATAGAAAAAAATTAGCCGGGCGTGGTGGCGGGCGCCTGTAATCCCAGCTACTCAGGAGGCTGAGGCAGGAGAATGGTGTGAACCCAGAAGGAGGAGCTTGCAGTGAGCTGCGATGTTGCCACTGCACTCCAGCCTGGGCGACAGAGTGAGACTCCGTTTCAAAAAAAGAAACATTTTTCTTTAAGTCCCTACATTCAAGGCCAGTAGTACTTCAGTGGGAACTCAAATAGAGAAATGGTGATCTGCTCCAATGCTTTAGGTGCAACTTAGACTATGTCATTCTGTCTTAAGCTCAACCTAGGACCCAACCCCTAGCAAGATGATTCCACTGGTCACATACTATTTTTTTTTTTTCCCATTTAGTCTTTAAAGTTGTTCTGAACCAGTTTATACAGTTGACCCTTGAACAACTCAGAGGTTAGAGGCACCGACCCCCTTATGCAAAAATCTATGTATAACTTTTGACTCTCCCAAAGCTTAACTACTACAGCCTTCTGTTGACTAGAACCCTTACTGATAATATAAACAGCCATTCAACACGTATTTTGTATGAATTACATACTGTATTTTGTATTCTCACAATAGGGTAGGCTACAGAAAACGTTATTAAGAAAATCATAAAGAAGAGAAAATATATTTACTATTCATTAAGTGGATCATCATAAAGGTCTTCATCATTGTTGTCTTCACATTGATGAGGAGGGGAAGAGGAGGAGGTGGAGGGAGAGGAGGAGGGACTGGTTTGTTGTCTCAGGGGTGGCAGAGGTGAAAGAAAATCCTCATATAAATGGACCCGCACAGTTCAAACCTGTGCTGTTCAAGGGTCAGCTGCATAATATGTCTTGTTCTTTAGATACTTAATACAAGGCATTTCACAGCATGAAACGTATAAGATGTTCAATGGAAATAGTTCTCTTTTCATATCACAAAGGAAACAGAAACATCACCATGAAAAAAGACAAACTAGGAACAAATTTACAAACCAGGAATATATCATTTTATTCATTTCCAGATTATGAGTATGACACAGCATATACATATATTTAGATAATATATAAAACATAGAATAAACCGCAGGAAGAAATATTGGTCTGGAATTCCTTATGGGCCATCTTTAATTCTGTAAGTTCATGGTAAAGGTATCTCCCCCCACACTGGGGCAGGCGGCGGAATAAGCTCCAGCGTTCATGCGCCACTCACAGGACTGCTTACCCCCACTGCACTTACAATGCAGTCACAGAGTTACGGCATGTTCACCGGTGTCCATGACAAGCAACACCAAGTATAAATAACAGAACTACAGCAGAGCAAACTAAGATAAATATGTTTTTGCATCGTCCTCCACATAGTTTCCTTTTAAAAAGAAGAGTCACATCCAGGGTCTATCCCTCGAGTCACAATTCCAGTTATTGCTGAAGGGAAAAAACAGAGAAGTGGCATCAGTTTAAGTTACTAGAAAATAGATGGTCAGTGTCACAGGCCCCCTGCCTCTGGTGACACTTGAGTGGACAGTGACTGTGGAGAATGGACACACATCTGCAGCACACAGGCAGGGAAGCACCCACCCTTGTGTTAGCAGGGACCTATCAGCTGATAATACTTTTGGGCTGATTAAGAGTTAAGATGGGGCTGGGCACGGTGGCTCACGCCTGTAATCCCAGCAGTTTGGGAGGCCGAGGCAGGCGGATCACTTGAGGTCAGGAGTTTGAGACCAGCCTGGCCAACATGGTGAAACCCCGTCTCTATAAAAATTAAAAATTAGTTGGGCATGGTGGCAGGCGCCTGTAATCCCAGCTACTCAGGAGCCTGAGGCACAAGAATCCCTTGAACCTGGAAGGCAGAGGTTGCAGTGAGCTGAGATCGTGCCACTGCACTCTAGCCTGGGCAACAGGGCAAGACTCCATCTCAAAAAAAAAAAAAAAAAAAAAAGTTAAGATATTTTCTGAAGTTCTGTGAGCCAGTAGTAGGAAGTGCCTCATCCCCTCTCACCGTGGAGAGGGGAAACAGCAGTAACAGAGTATTTCACAGGAGCATTCCTGATTCAGTGCTGGAAGGAGACCTAAGATCTTGCGATATAAAGGCACCCCAAAGTGTCAACACAGAGAGGCTCTGCAGCTGAATTCTTAGACCAGAGCACCTTCCAGGAACACAGCTCCCCCCACTCACTGGTGGGCCTTCCTCTGGGGAAGACTGGCTTACCTTTGCCTTGTTCTGAACTGGGAGATACAGTTTGAACTCTGCCGGCAGCTCATCTTCTGAGTAGAGTCTGTCTGAGAAGTAAACCCGTCGGATGCGACAATTTGCATGGATCTGTCAAGGCAATGCTTCTTTTGAGAGGCGAAATGTGACTGTTCTCCCCCTTTTCCTGAATCTTCTAGAGGCCCTCTTCCAGGACTGGAAACGCGTCATCTCCGGCATCTCCTTGGCTTGTCTTAGGGATGGATTCTGGCAAGAGGGAGGTCTTACTTGCTGCATTCACCTCTATACCTGACCCGACTTCTGAATATTTCCTGGACCTTTGTGAGGCCAAAGCTCCCTGGACAGTGTGGCAACTGAAGCCAGAAACCCACACTGTTCTGCTACGTGGGCCACAAGCCAATATTAGACGCAGTGTGCCCTATCCCCAACCCAGGGCTCTATCTGGGAAAGGAGCAGTACCTGCACTCTGAGGGTCTCGATGTAATTGGTGCCGTATGCTCGCCGTGTGAAGTCTAGCAAGTTGAACTGAATCTGGTTCCAGCCGTCATCCAGCCGCATGGGCATGGTGCAGATGAAGGGTTTGACCCGGGTGGTGCTCTGGTAGTTACTTGCCCGAAAGCGACGACGCACATTCTTGTCATCTAGTACCTGTGAAATACAGAGAAGAAGCATCACACTAGCTCTGTCTTGGAAGAAGCACACAACCTTGTCCAGCCAAGGACCTGAATTCCCACAGCTTGCTTTCCCAAGGCTGAGACTTAGAGGAAAATAAACAGACCAGACACAGGTCATACACTGCATGCAGATGGCCCGGAAGTAGCAAGTTTATCTTGTTTGTTGCCAAGACAACACCAGCTGCTTATGACATATAACACAGTCAGCAGGCTCTCAGACCATAGAGTATATAAATGTTCTTCCTTTTGAAAAATCAGAAATACTAAAACAGAACAGCCACCCACTATTAAATAATCACTCCCCAAATGGATACCACACTAACTCTGACACTTTGAAATTACTAGGTTTTCTAGGTGCTGTTTCTTTAAAAACCTGGCATTAAATTTTATTACTAATATCAAATTTACATAACAAGGACTGCACTGGGCTTATACTAGAAGCAGAAAAGAATACATGCAAAAGGATAAAGATACTTTGTAGGGCCACTTTTTCCCATCAGTTCAAAGGCTATCTCTTTGGTATAGCCAAGAGTGGACACATTCATGTACACATACTTACCTGCACTTCGAAGGTAAAATACTTCTTCAGGTTTTTGATAATCATGACAAGGAAAGGAAGTTTAATTCCCAGCGTCTTCTTGGGGTCTGCAGGGCATGTGATATATGTGGTGCTGTAGAGAGAGGAAATACTAATAAACACACTCCTGGACTCTCTTCCTTTGTGGTATGCACAACAATAACACACGGTCCAAGAGGATACACTGGAAAGCAGATCTAAAAGATTCAGACACGCCACCCAGTGAATCCCTCAGCCCTAAGTCAGCGGCTGCTTTAACAAACGCTGGACCCAGAAACAAAAGCTTAACACAGGACTAGACAGCAGCAATAAAATATCTGAAAAACAAAGCCAGACAGTGGATCTTAGAAGCTCCTCCAGTGAGAGAAGACCTCAATTCTGGTCCAGGGGAGCCATCGAATGACAGAAAACCAAAACTGAGACCTCTATGGCACTGAAAACCACACTGTCCACCCACTGGATGAGCTGTACAACACTGCCCACTCCCCACCCCAACACACACTTTGGTTAATAATATAGCTAATACTGACATCGTGCTTACTATGTGCTAAGCAAGGCTTTACGTGTTTTATATATATTCATTTATTTACTCCTCGCAATAACCCTATAAGGAAAATGTACTATTATTCTGCCCATTGTACAGATGAGTATGCTAAGGTCTGGGGGATTCAGTAACTTGCCCATGGTAAGCTCTAAGTGGCAGAGATGGACTCACATCCAGCACTCTGACTCCGCAGTCTGTGCTATTAACCTCTATGACGTACTGCCTCCCTAGTATATGATGTCTCTGGGAGAACAGAGGTGGCAACCTACCTTACATTTGTCCCTTCAATCTCCAGCACCAGGGACTGGATGTCATTATCAGTGATTCTTTTGATGTGGCCATTCCGTACCTACAAGAAAGAAAATTCGATTAGTACTGAAATATCTGACAAGGCTGAATAGGACTATTTAAAGAAAACCACGGTAGCCCAAGAGGCGTACAAAGAAATTTGTGACACAGCACACTGAAGCTTATATGTAAGTAAGCCAAGCTATTACCTCTAGACAGGGTCACACCAACCACCAAGGGAATCCCAGGTAACTTGGCAATCCCTAAATCTGGGGAAACTTCTCCCCAAATACATCAACTCAATTTAGATTCAGCTAATATCTACTGAATGCCTACTATGCACCAGGAATATCACACACATTCCCTTCTCACTTAAGCCTCACACAATAAAAACAACAAGGCAGGTGATACTGTTTGCATTTTACAAATGTGGACATTGGCACCCCGGAACTGCAAATGCCAAACCCTAAGTAGGAGACTAAGGATTCAGCAGCCTTTCCACTGCCTCATACTGCCTCGTAGATTTCTTTCTTTCTCTTTCTTTTCTCTTTTTTCTGAGACGGAGTCTCGCCCTGTCGCCCAGGCTGGAGTGCAATGGCGCGATCTTGGCTCACCGCAACCTCTGCCTTCCAGGTTCAAGCGATTCTCTTCCCTCAGCCTCCTGAGTAGCTGGGATTATAAGCGTGCAGCACCATGCCCAGCTGATTTTTTTTTTTGTATCTTTAGTAGAGACGGGGTTTCACCATGTTGGCCAGGCTGGTCTCGAACTCCTGACTTTGTGATCCACCTGCCTTGGCCTCCCAAAGTGCTGGAATTACAGGCATGGGCCACTGCGCCCGTCCTGCCTTGTATATTTCTTTGGCCAGAAAAGCCAAAGAAAAGCTGAGTGTTACTGAGGAGGGCAGCAACAAAAAGTGAAAGCATTCCTCCCCTGGAGTTATCCTGCTTCATGCTTCCCTATCTGCTTTTCCCTAATTTTCTATTTTTTAAAGCAGGAATTCAATTCCCATCTGTGCCACACACAGATGCCTTCTTTAGCATTTTCAGCCCACACTGACCTCTCTTTTCTCTGATTTGTTTTTCTGGCTCATGTTGTCTAGACGACATAATTTAGCACCTCATCCTACATTGTTTTGTATTGTTTGCTGCATATGTAGGAGGTAGATGATGGGGAGGAATCAATACTCAATACAGATTCCTCCTCTCAAAATATTTAGGAAAGAACGATTATCTTCAAGCATTAAACTTTTAAGCAACTAATATGGACAGAACAGAGATAATGCAAAGGCACTTTCAAAACAGGGCTGGGGCCAGGCACAGTGGCTCATGCCTGTAATCCCAGCACTTTGGGAGGCCGAGGCAGGAGGATAGCTTGAGCTCAGGAGTTCAAGACCAGTCTGGACAACATGATGAAACCCCATCTCTACAAAAAATTAGCCAGGTGTAGTGGCACGTGCCTATAGTCTCAGTTCCTCAGGAGGCTGAGGTGGGAGGATAACCTGAGCCTGGGAGGTCGAGGCTGCAGTGAGCCGTGATTGTGCCACTGTACTCAAGCCTGGGCGACAGAGTGAGATCCTGTCTCAAAAATGAACAAACAAACAAAAAAACAAGGCTGGACTATTAGGGCTGAATGGAATAACATATGAAAAAGATCAACTAGGTTTAGAACAGGAGACATCAGAAAGACAAACATACGGTCTTTCTTTGTGGAAAGGGCTGTGTTAGGCTGCCATAATCAATGACTCAATCACACTGACTAAAGCTCCTCTTGTTCACTCATCAGCCTGCTGATTACGATTTGGCTATTAGACTTGCATATGGGGATAAATCAGTGTTGGGTCTGGTAGTTTTATTTTTCAACATAAATTATTAATAATATGTTTCTGTTTTTAGACATTAGTCTCTGTGAGCTCTGTCACTGTGAGTCTGATCCACTCATGGTCTGCCTGGTGTTCTAAAGGTGACATCTGATGTCACTGCCCACCTTTTCCACAACTGCAACCAAGTCTTGTCTCCTTAAAAAAGAATAAGCTCAAGCAAGAGCCAAGACCAGTTATGAAGCATCATTTCTATCTTCGACAATGCTTAGCACAGTGCTAGCCATAAACTAAGCGTTCAAATATTTGCTGACTTCTGGAATCTGTCACCCTAAGAGCTGGCACATATGAATAGGTTCAAGGAGGGTTTTAAAAATTCCTGGATAACACATCCCCCGTGGACTATTATAGGAAGCCAGAGATGCTGGGGCATATCAAAAAGCCCACAGGGCCGCCAGCATGAAGAATGCTTCCACAAATGGGTGCCCATTGTCAGAGACAGAATACTGGGCTAGACGGGACCCCAATCGCTGCCAATGGAGCATTTCTTAGGCTCTCAAGACACAAAACGTCACATTGAAACGATTCTCAAACAAAGCTGGCAATGTTCAATGCCCTCCTGCTTTGAATTCTGGGCCCCTTTCCAAGGAGATTAAGAGCACAAAGGCTTGGGTCTGTGCAGAACACGCCACTACTGCCCACCTCATTCGCCATCTAATGTTCCCAACCTAAGTGGCAATATTCCTCCTATATTTTCTGTGGAAAACCAGGCAGATTCAGTGAAGAAGGAATTAATGAAGAAATCATTTCCAACTAATGCGAGCAGCCCTACTGATAAGAGCTGGCAGTATTCCAACAAGATGCAAACACTACTTTTATAACACACCACTAATTATTCTCAATAACATAACCATTCTTTAAAACGGGACAAACTGCAAAGATCAAATAGACAGTTAAATTGACAGGATTAAGAAGTAACTTGGGCCTGAAAACTGCTATTGCTAAAAAGCAACATGTTGCTATTGATCCACCCTTATTTAAAGCATGCCCTCAAATTTCACATCCCTCAAGCTCTCTCTGGCCAGAGTCAACAAGAGGCCTCCCTCAGTTCCAGAAAGACCAGCCAGATCTCACAGGGAGAAAATGTTAGGGAATCTGCCTTCTGCCCATCTCAAAGTTTACGACTTCCCTGGAACTCCAGCAGATATGACCTATTCAGGTCTTTACAGAAGAAAACAAAGCTGTACAATGCACACAGAAGCCAATGCAGGCTGGAAGCTGGACAGACTGTAGTATTCCTGCACTTCTGCCCAGAGGCAAGCAAGCTAACTTTTAGCTGGATTTTCAATAAATTACTAAAGAGATTTCTTTTTCTCCCAGTGTTACTAGATAACAAACACACTCACAAATTTAAGTTTTACAAAATGAATGAATGTATTCCACAAAACAAGGGAACTTGGAGGGGTCAAGGCAACTTTGTTGAAGGAATGCCCATCAGTCTCCCTAGATTTTGAACCTGGCTGGTGGTAAGACAAACTAAACAGAGCTTTTCCCCAAGAGACTGTTTAACCCCCGATGAAGAAAAACACAAGTATCCCCATGTGAAAAGTCTCCAGAGGTTTGAAATCAAATTAAGTGGATTTGTTAGTGAATTGTGATTTTTCTCCTTTATTAAGTTTAAAGGGCTGCAAATACAAACTCACTGGAAAAGAGTAGCGTGGAGGTGGTAAGGGCGATCAATCAGATATGTGCATTAGAGGGTAATTTCCCAAAGCCTCTTCTCTAGGCTCTAAAACTAGGATCAAAGGGTAGAGGCGACAGGCAATTTGGGGCAAAGGCTCCCCACCACCCTGGCCATGTGGCTGTCATTGCCTAATATTATAAAGGTCTTCCAGGAAAGCAACCGTCTCCTAAAACCAGCTTCTGACAACAGCATACAGGAAGATACATGTCTCAGAAAGTATCAACGTCCTTTCCTTAGCTCCTTCCAGTTCAGAGGTCACTGGGCAGGCGTGGCTTTGGGATGAAGATAAAATGAACTGCTCAGCATTTATTGCTCATGGCGGAAGCAGGTTTTAACATGTTCTGTCCCTCTCTAGATCACAAAGAGCCGACTGTTTTTGATTTGTTAATTCTTTTTCATTCATGACACATTCCCACTATCAAAGTGTGGCCTATGAGTGCTTTATTCCTCAAAATAAATAAATAAATAAATAAAAATCTAAAGCCAATATTGTTTTATTTCATTAATTTCCCCTCCCCTGCCCATGAGCTGGAGATACTCAAAGAGCTTCAGAATCCAGTTACTGGCAATTACAGATCATAATGGTTCTCTGCCTCTGCAGACAACAGAGGTGACCAAAGCTTCAGGCCAGTCTTACAATCACTCTCCCAGGCTTTCCATGGTTGCTAGGGCAACTAATAAAGAACACCGATTTCTCTCCCTCCCCGCAATGTAAGCCTCAGGGAGGTGGGTCAAGCTGAGGGAAAAAAAAAATACTACTACTGGGATAGGGAGGGAGCTGGTGGATGCTGTATTTCTATGACTGTTTTAAAAATAACATGAGTTGTAGCCATTCCCTCCCCCAACTTTCATTTTTCTGGCCCCACCCACTCAGCCTGGCAGGCAGCTGAACCCTCAGCCATCTGGCATCCTAGCTTTAATGACACATGCTCTAATTTACATTAAACCATTAGAGCTGTCCATTTCAGCAGGAAAGTTCCTGCACTGGGTTAAGGGCTGGGTTCCCACACAGAAATTAGGCAGAGGGAGACCCCTGTGGGGAGAACTGAGCATAGCTCCGACTCAGACTCCCAGGCTCCAAGGGTCAAAGGCTTCACTCCCTTCGCTGTACTTGACAGGGGCTATCCAGACAGCAGACAAGCAACTCTGGGCATACACCAACAACCCCTAAGTCAGCGTAAGGACAATTATGTGCACAGCTAAGAAAAGGCAAGTGTAATTAAAACCCATGTCTTCGGACGGGCGCGGTGGCTCACGCCTGTAATCCCAGCACTTTTGGAGGCTGAGGTGGGCGGATCACCTGAGATCAGGAGTTTGAGACCAGCCTGGGCAACATGTGAAACCCCATCTCTACTAAAAATACAAAAAAATTAGCTGGGCGTGGTAGCGCATGCCTGTAATCCCAGCTACTCAGGAGGCTGAGGCAGGAGAATTGGTTGAATCCAGAAAGAGGAGGTTGCAGTAAGCTGAGATTGTGCCATTGCACTCCAGCCTGGGTGACAGAGCGAGACTCTGTTTCAAAAAAAAAGAAAAACAAAACCAAAAAACCATGTCTTCGTTCAATTACAGTAAAACCTGACTCAGAATAATGAAGAACATTCTCCAAGTCAGAAAAAAAGTTTTACCACCTTTATGTCCAAATACACTCAATTCTACTACTGAAAACAGCACCAATTTAATTTTTATCAACAAGGCGTGCTAACTAAAAACTAGAATGTAGGAAATTTTTTCTGAAGAGAGACTTTATTTTTAAAATTAGAACAGGACATGGGAATCTAACACTATCCAGCAACAACAGCAGAAGACTCTGGTCTAATATTTAGTCTTGGAGTAGGGGAGAAACAGCAGCAGCTGAGAGAAAGACAGGGTGACAGGAAAGACAGACAAAGGCGTTTTCATGAATTAATGCAATCTCATCTCATGTACTTTTAGGATACTATCTTGTTTTTTTTTGAGACAAAGTTTTGCTTTTGTTGCCCAGGCTGGAGCGCAATGGCACCATCTCGGCTCACCGCAACCTCCACCTCCCGGGTTCAAGTGATTCTCCTGCCTCAGCCTCCCGAGTAGCTGGGATTACAGGCATGTGCCACCATGCCCGGCTAACTTTTGTATTTTTAGTAGAGACGGGATTTCTTCATGTTGGTCAGGCTGGTCTTGAACTCCTGACCTCAGCCCGCCTTGGCCTCCCAAAGTGCTGGGATTACAGGCGTGAGCCACTGCGCCCGGCCAGGATACTACCATTAAGACCGAAAATTGGCTGGGCGCAGTGGCTCACGCCTGTAATCCCAACACTTTGGGAGGCCAAGGCAGGCGGATCACGAGGTCAGGAGATTGAGACCATCCTGGCTAACACGGTGAAAACCTATCTTTACTAAAAATGCAAAAAATTAGCTGGGCGTGGTGGCGGGCGCCTGTAGTCCCAGCTACTCCGGAGGCTGAGGCAGGAGAATGGCGTGAACCCAGGAGGTGGAGCCTGCAGTGAGCCGAGATCGTGCCACTGCACTCCAGCCTGGGGGACAGAGCAAGACTCTGTCTAAAAAAAAAAAAAAAAAAAAAGACTGAAAATTATAGCATGTTTTACACAAGTATAAGTGGGAACAAAACCTCCTGGTATTTTCCTTACAACCAGAAGTAATGTTTACATTAAACGTAAGAGTCTTTTAATAAATATAAGATTTGCTGGTCCCAGATGTCAAGGTAACATTAAAGAAACCCCTAATTTCTTCTAAGCTGTTGGTTTAGAAACTTACAAAAACTTCTATCAGGAAACTGTATAGCCAGGAATACAGACCTTAAGAAGCTAATAATGTCAAGTGTGATAAGAAAGAAGTAAATTAACTTACCCTGAAGAGTCAAGGAAGGTCACTCTGAGAAAGGCCTTTGAACTGTGACTGGAGCCTAATGAAAAGATGGGAGTGAGGCTTGTGGGGTGGTGAGGGGCAGCACCCAGCAGAAGGACCAGGAAGTGCAAAAGCTTGAAGGTGAGAGAACAGGACTTCCTTCAATTCAGTAGGAGGCTACTACTAAGAGGGGGAACCGGGTGAAGTGAGTCCCGCCTGGAGAACAAGTGAAGCAGGTGCCAGAGCATGTGTTATGTGGCCTTAGAGCCACATTAAGGGCTTAGGGCTGGGCGAGCCACGGTGCAACAACTAAATTCTTCTCATTTCAGGAGTCTGGTTTTACAGTACTTCCTATTCCTAGAAATCTGGATGGTGGGCTAGGTTCAAACATCTTATTTTAGTTTTGAGCAAATTCCTCAGTCCCTGCCATATTTAATACTATATGTCATTACTTATAAAGTACTAACTACAGTCATGCATTGCTTAAGGATGGGATTACGTTCTGAGAAATGCCTCATTAGGCAGTTCCATGGCTGTGTGAATATCAGAGTGTACTTACACAAACTTAGACAGTACAACATCCTACACACCCGGGCCATATGGTATAGCTTATTGCCCCTAGGCTACAATCTGTACAGCATACTACTGTACTGAATACTGTAGGCAACTGTAACATAATGGTAAGTATTTGTGTGTCTAAACATAGAAAAGGTACAGTACTGTATAAACGATAAAAAGTGACACAACTGGATAGGGCACTGGCCATGAGTGGAGCATGCAGGACTGGAAGTTGCTCTGGGTTGAGTCAGTGAGTGAGTGGTGAGTGAATGTGAAGGCCTAGGACATTACTGAACACTTTGTAAACACAATACACTTATGCTACAATACATTTATTTTATTTAGTTATTTAGTTAGTGCTGGGATTACAGGCATGAGCCACTGTGCTTTAGTTATTTAGTTAGTGCTGGGATTACAGGCATGAGCCACTGTGCCTGGCCAGACTACACTAAATTTATTAAAAATATTTTTCTTTCATCAATAATAAATTAACCTTGGCTTACTGGAACTTTTTTACTTTATAAACTTTAAAAATTTTAAAAACTTTTAGACTATTTTGTAATAACACTTAGCTTAAAACACAATGTTCAACTGCACAAAAATATTTTCTTTCTATATATCTTTATTCCATAAGGTTTTTCCTATTTCTGTTTTTAACTTTTTAAACTTTTTTGTTAAAAACTAAGACACAAACACACACATGAGCCCAGGCCCACACACGGTCAGGATCATTAACATCAATCACAGTCTCCACCTCCACATGCTGTCCCACTGGAAGGTCTGCAGGAGCAATAATGCACATGGCGCTGTCATCTCCTATGACAACACTGCCTTCTTCTGAAATATCTCCTGAAGGACCTGCCTAAGGTTATTTTACAGTTAACTTTTTGTTCTTGTTGTTAAGTAGGAGTACATTCTAAAATTATAAGGCCAGCCACGGGAACTCATGCTTGTAATTCTAGCACTTTGGGAGGCTGAGGCAGGAGGACTGCTTGAGCATAGGAATTCAAGACCAGCCTGAGCAACATGGAGAAACCCCGTCTCTACAAAAATACAAAAATTAGTGAGGTGTGGTGGTGAGGGCCTGTAGTCCCAGCTACTTGGGAGGTTGAGGTGGGAAGATTGCTTGAGCCCAGGAGATGGAGACTGCAGTGAGCCCTGATTGCACTACTGCATTCCAGCCTGGGCAACAGCAAGACCTTGTCTCAGAAAGATAAAATACAATAAAATAATGATAAAGAGTATAGTAAATACATAAGCCAGTAACATAGTCATTTATCATCAAGTGTTAGGCACTGAACATCATTGTATACGCTATACTTTTACATGACTGGCAGTGCAGTAGGTTGGTTTACACCTACTCACAAACACGAGTAATGCATTTGACTTAACGAACAACTATTATGTTACTAAGCGACAGGAATTTTTCAGCTCCATGATAATCTTATGGCACCACTGTCATGTGTAAGGTCTGTCGTTGACTGAAACGCCATCATGTGGTGCATGACTGCATATACTGTAACTCTGTTGCTAAGGACTTTATATACAGCTTCATTGAATCTTCATAACCGTGAGAAATAGACGAGAAAACTGAATGGTTAAGGACATAGCTAAAATCACACAACTGGAACACAGCACAGCCAGGATGCAAATCCAAGGTGTCTGACCACGCCCTAGCATTGAGGTTTTTCGGTAAGGTACTGTTCTTCTGCTTAAGGAACCTGCAGTCCAGTGGACGATCTACAATAGAAAACTGCCAGCCACAGGCACACCCATGAGGCTTAACTCAAGTTCTCAATGAAAAGAATGTTTAAGTTGAGATTGGAAGGATGAGATGGAGGGGAGGGGCTGTGAGCTTCAGAGAGTCAAATAAATTGCCGGTGTGACAAACACTAATGAACAAGCCGTCTTCACAAAAGGGAAGCTTGCAAATTCACTGGTACTGTGAACACAGCGTTCACTTCTATGCAGACAGAGCCTAAACAAAAGTCAAACCAAATTTCTCAAGATTCTTCATAGAAACCGAACAGAAATTCTCTCTATATATACTCATGAAAGAAAACAATAAAGTTTTCTGAAATAAAAATAACTATAAATAGGTACCACAGTCAATATACACCTACTGGCAAAAGTCAAGGTCATTTAGTCTAGCTAAATGTAGACAGTCCTCACCTCCCCACAAACTCTGTCCCTATTACAACTTTGCCTTAGTCCCTGGCAGCAGGAAAAATATTTTCTCTATCTTCCCAAGTCTACACAAAGCCTGTCACTAAGCTGTCGCTCAATAAATCTTTGATAAGTACATCAATTCCCAGTGTTCCCCCTGCTGGATTGAATTTCCAGCACTTTATGCAGACATAGCTGAGAAAAAGCACACACGACAAAGCTGAGGGATACGGCCCCAAACTTTCCTTTTTCTTTTCTTTCCTTCCCTTGCCCCAAGAGGGGAAAAATCCTCAATTCTAAATATTTTTCAATTGAGTCTAAATAAGAAGAGTTAGAAACACAAAATTAGCTTTTACCGTTGTGAAGATTTTGCTTGAAATGAGTGTTCTAAAGGTTTTGCCAAAATGTCTGTTTAATTTACTCCAAGTAACCGTGCCAATCGATTTAACAATGTTTTCACACGTGTTTATGTCATTAGGGTACCATCCGACCTCTAGTGGCGTTGTTAAGGGACACGGTGCACCATGGTTACTATGCTTTTATATTCTTGGGTAAACATGTTGACTATTCAAAAAGCCGCATTTGAAAAATAAAACACAGCACACAAGATCAAGCCCAGAAGGGTTAAAATGGAAAACTGATACAAGTTTCGTAACAGAAATTCTGAGGCCTCCCTACTACTGGAATTCTTTCAGCTTTAGTAAGTTCTCTATCTGCTCTGAAAACCTCTCCTCCTAGGTCAAGTCCCATTCTCGATTTCAATTGCCTTATACTGACACTTTGTTACAATTCAGTTTCCAAATTCCACTGGCACAGAGGGCCCCCCTCTCTTCATGCCTTCTGACAGCCCATAACTGAGTCAAGTGACAGCTGGGAAGCCAACCTCCTTACAGAGTTCCCAGGCACCCTGGGCTCTCTTTGTACAGATGCAATTTACAGTTTACAATGCTTTGTTCCATTGTGAAAAAATACATGAAACTAAAAACCTCAGGAACGCAGCAACGTTAAGGAACTGCTTTCCTGTACTCTGGCACTAGCTCTAGCTTGTGGATAGAATCATCTGAAAGAGAAGAGATGGGCAGATTTTACATACACAAAGGCCCAACTTCATTATATTCAGATTTTTCAACTATCTTATGAAAGTAACACACCATCCTAAAAGCTGCCCTCAGAACGCAGAGTTCCCTAGTGGTGACAGGCAGAAAGCTGCTCATGTTCTCTCCCAACTTCATGTGGCCCTCATAAAGAGCTCTCATGTGTGGATAAGGGAATACAGAGACGTGTTCCAAGATAAAATTCAAAATTCTTGGCTTCATTACCAATAAATCCTACTGAGATTATTCCACATGCATCTCTCTAAAAAGCAGCATTCGGCATACCCACACTCGCCATTCTCCCAGAGAGCAGTACTAAGAATATGACTTAAATTTCACATTGGAGTGCCTCCCGTAACTTATATTCAAGAAATAGTACAGCTGATTGCCTGGGAATTTGCATGAAGAACGAAATACCAAAGTAATAAAATGCAGACCAATTCATAGACAGCTAGATCTTTCTTCACATCTGCAAAAAATAGATTCATCATCTCGTGGGGCCAAACACATATCATCTAGTGGATGCCTGAATAAAGATGAGGCCTGTACTTGGCTCTGAGTTTATTAATCCAAACAAGACTTTGACTGTCAGCATTCTGCAGTTTTCCTGATGGAGAAATCAGGCACCGAGGGCATAGTACAGGCAAGTCACAGTGAGTGTGGAGCAGGTGCCAAGGGCCACTGAATTCTGACTTATTTGGGATCAGTGGGAGGAAGGGAGCAAATGAATGCAATTTAAACATCACTGGCTTGGCCGGAGTCTTTCTGTCTGCTCCTCTGTAAGGGTGCCTGAACAAAGGCTCCGTGTCTAGTGCCCAGCACCGTGCCTGGCACAAAAACGGATATCAGTAAATATTTGGAATCCGTGAATAGCAGGTCCTTTCATCTTTACATCCCCAAAGCTCCTTCAAATAAGTTCGTGCATTTCATGCTACGAGATGGGCACCATCAACCCCATTATATTGGTGGGGAAACAGTGGCTCAAAAGAATGGACTGACCGACCAAGTCAAGACAGCAGCGAGGGTCGCGGTCCTAACCACACCACAGCTGCAGGACACTTAGATCTCAGCCACGCCCACCCACATGCACCGCCCCCCCCCCCCACCACCACCTCCGCTGCTTACACGACGCCCCCACCTCGCGCCCCAGTCCCGCCAGGCTGGGGACAAGGCACAGCAGCGTCCTCTCGGCCTCTCCCAGGCCCCAATTCGACACAACCATTCCCCGTCCCCAGCCCCCGGACGAGGAGGGGGTGCAGCCCCTCCACCCCGCCCCGTCGCCGCCCCTAGCCCGACCTTTTTGTCCCAGATTTGCAGAGGCTTGCTGCCGATGCTGTAGAGGATGGAGAGGAAGCCGCTCTGGAACGTGTTTTTGAACATCTCGCCGGCGGCCTTCTCCTAAGCCGCCCCCGGAGCCGACCTAGGCCCCGGAGTAGATACAGGCACCGAGCGTCGAAGGCACAGCAGCAGGCCGGCCCTGTTCCGAAGAAGGGTGGTTGAGCTCCTGACCTCCGGATCTGCAGCCACTGATGGCCGGACTCGGACGCGGGAACGCTAAGTCCGCGATCTTCAGCTCCTAAGCTGCGAGCTCAGAACGGAAACCACAGCAACTACCGCCCGCGCCGCGGTATTTCCCCGCCTTCAATGGAGGCGGAGGGCCGCCCGTTGCTTAAAATGAATCCCTCCGCCCATCTGAGCCCGCCCCCCGGGAGCGCGGGGCCCAATCCCGTTACCAGGACCACGGACTTCCGTTTCGTTCCGCCTGTAAGTCCCGCCTGGTCCCGCCTCCTCCTGAAAAGCGCTCAGTTGTCAAGGAACTATTTTTCTTGCCGTCGTCCCAGAGATGCCTTTGGAAAAGCGGAAGGGCACGGAGGGTTCTGGAGTTTGTTGCTGGCACCTGCGTGGTGTCATGAGAACGTGGCGGGGCGGTGAGTGACGTGAGGGGGCGAGACGGCCAGGCCGGGAGTAGTTGCCCGCGCGGGAGAACAGGGGCTGCGCAGGGAAAGCGGCTTTGAAAAAGAGCTTCTTGGCGTCGGGCGGACGCCCAACAAATGCTTGTCGGCCAAGTACAGGATAAGGTTAAAGGGAACTAACCAATATTCAGCACTAACTGTGATAAGCGCCTAATATACATCCCTGCCTGTCATTATTCACATTGTGGCATGCAGTCAAAGCGACACTCTGAGGAAAATGTATCGCCTTAAATACATTGATTAGAAAATAAGAAAGCCCGAACATGATTAGGCCGGGCGCGGTGGCTCACGGCCGAAATCCCAGCACCTTGGGAGGCCGAGGCAGGCGGATCGCTTGAGTCCAGGAGTTCAAGACCAGCCTGGGCAAAAAAGCGAGACCCTTCCTCTACAAAAAAATACAAAAATCAGCCGGGCGTGGTGGCGCGCGCCTGTAATCCCAGCTACTTGGGGGGCTGAGGTGGGATGATCCCTTGAGCCCGGGAGGAGGAGACTGCAGTGAGCTGAGACCACGCCACTGCACTCCAGCCTGGGCGACAGAGCGAAACCCGGTCTCAAATAAATAATCCTGAACATTAAGATAAGGCAGACATTCATAAACAAAATTAAGAAAGTTGAGTTGAACCAACAGCTGATTTTTATTTTATTATTTATTTGTTTATTTATTTTTGAGACAGGATCTCGCTCTGTCACCTAGGCTGGAGTGCAGTGGCGCGATCATGGCTCACTGCAGCCTCGACCTCCCTTGCTCAGCCTATCCTTCCACCCAGTCTCCAGAGTAGCTGACTACAAGCGTGGGCCACCATGCCTGCGTTAATTTTTTGTTTTTGTAGAGACAGGGTTGCACTATGTTGCTCAGGCTGGTCTCAAACTCAGGCTGGTCTACACTCCAGCCTGGGCAACACAGTCTCTGAAAAATAAAAATAAAAATTAATACGGCTGGGCGCGGTGGCTCACGCCTGCAATCCCAGCACTTTGGGAGGCTGAGGCAGGTGGATCACGAGGTCAAGAGATCGAGACCATTCTGGCTAACACGATGAAACCCCGTCTCTACTAAAAATACAAAAAATTAGCCGGGCGTGGTGGCGGGCGCCTGTAGTCCTAGCTACTCGGGAGGCTGAGACAGGAGAATGGCGTGAACCCATGAGGCAGAGCTGGCAGTGAGCTGAGATCACGCCACTGCACTCCAGCCTGGGTGACAGTGAGACTCCGTCTCAAAATAAATAAATTAATAAATTAATTAATACCTAGAATATTTTAGAAAACACATAAAGTAAGCTAAATTTTGAGTGTAAAGGGAAATCTCAAATGTTGACATAGTCACTGAGCATCTACCTAAATATTGTATTTTTTGCCTAGGCCTGTGCTGGGTGGTATGGCTGATAGAAAAGGAGTCTGTAGCTAATATCATCATTATTAGCAGTTTTTGTCCACTATAGCAGTAAGTTGAACATTTACTATGTGTCAGGCACTATATATTAACACCTTAGCATGTATTAACTCATTCAGTCCTCACATCAGCCCCCTAAATAATCCAGCCAGAATTTCTGGACATAGTGAGAAAATATATGAATCTTATTACTGTAGAAAGTCAAAAACTTTTTATATGAAACTGTCATTTTTGGATGATTTCTGGAGAGGCTATACCTTAGACTGATGAACA
This sequence comes from Pan troglodytes, assembly GCF_028858775.2. Classification (NCBI taxonomy): domain Eukaryota; kingdom Metazoa; phylum Chordata; class Mammalia; order Primates; family Hominidae; genus Pan; species Pan troglodytes. Next base: position 56,138,625 of record NC_072416.2, read on the forward strand.
ATGTATCCCTTGATTTTTATTAAATTGTTAAAAATATCTTAGGCAAAAATTCCAGTTAAGAAAAGCAGACATATTAAAGAAAGAATTGACTATAGAAGAGTTATTATGATGATTATTCAAATGCTACACACAACTTTACCCCCTTGAAAATCTGTATGAGATAAATTATTTTCTAGGAAAAAAGTGACCAATTTTGGGTCTAGAACTAGAAAACCAAATAAACAATAATCATAGAGGAAAATAAAGATTGTGATTGCTCCCCTTCAGAAAGGTTCTGAGTCTAATTATTTTATGTGAGTTTACTTTTTTTTCTTTTTCTTTTCTCTCTTTTTTTTTTTTTTTTTTTTTTTTGAGACAGAGTCTCATACTGTCACCCGGGCTGGAGTGCAATGGAGCGATCTTGGCTCACTGCAACCTCCGCTTCCTGGGTTCAAGCAATTCTCCTGCCTCTGCCTCCTGAGTAGCTGGGACTACAGGCGCCCACCACCATGCCCAGCTAATTTTTTGTATTTTTAGTAGAGACAGGGTTTCACTATGTTGGCCAGGCTGGTCTAGAACTCCTGACCTTGTGACCCTCCATCTCCCAAAGAGCTGGTATTACAGGCATGAGCCACCGCGGCCGGCCAAGTTTACTTTTTTCTGATTAATGTAATGTAATATTAAGTTCATTGAGGAAACTGTGCAAAATAACATTATGATCACTCATAATGCCATTATTCAGAAATAATTGTGTACTTTTGTGTATTGTCTGTTCATGTCTTCCTGTCTTGCCATCCTCACCTATCCATTTGACTTAATTCATTCCCCTTCCTCATCCAATTGTTAAAAAATACATACAGACATTCATGGAAGTTTTGTTTTAAGATAGACAGAGCCAGGCGCAGTGGCGGCACCTGTAAGTCTCAGCTAACCGGGAGGCTGAGGCAGGAGGATCGCCTGAGCCTGGGAGGTTGAGACCAGCCTGGGCAACATAGTGGGACTTGTCTCAAAAAAGTAAGATAAAATAAAAATAAGCAGCACACATTTTACAAAGAAAAAAAAAAACCGGCCGGGCACAGTGTCTCATGCCTGCAATCCCAGCACTTTGGGAGGCCGAGGTGGGTGGATCATTTGAGGTCAGGAGTTCGAGACCAGCCTGGTCAACATGGTGAAACCCCACCTCTACTAAAAATACAAAAATTAGCCAGGTGTGGTGGTGGGCACCTGTAGTCCCAGCTTCTAGGGAGACTGAGGCAGGACAATCACTTGAACCTGAGAAGTGGAGGTTGCAGTGAGCCGAGATCATGCCACTGCACTCCAGCCTGGGTGACAGAGCAAGACTCTGACTCAAAAAAAAAAAAAAAAAAAAGCCAGGCACAGGGCTCACTTGTAGTCCTAGCTACTGGGGAGGCTGAAGCAGGAGGATCCCATGAACCTAGGAGGTAGAGGCTGCAGTGCTGCTATAATGGAGATGGTGAATAGCTACTGCACTCTAGCCCATCTCTAATATTTACATATGTATAGATACAATAGACACATACTGAGCACATTCTTTAGCACTGTGGCTTTTAAGATCCATCCATTGTACCAGTGTGCATCTAGTCCATTGCTTGTAACTGCTGCTCTGTTTTCCAGGTGTGCCCCAACCACATTTTATTTGTCCATGCCTGCAGTAATGGACATCCTTACACCTGTCCTCTTAAGGACCTATATGAGAATTTTCTTTCTCTCTTTCTCTCTCTCTCCCTCTCTTTCTTTCGACAGAGTTTCACTCTTGTTGCCCAGGCTGGAGTGCAAGGTGCAGTGGCGCAATCTTGGCTCACTGCAACCTTCACCTCCTGGGTTCAAGCGATTATCCTGCTTCAGCCTCCAGAGTAGCTGGGATTACAGGCGTGTGCCACCGCGCCCAGCTAATTTTATATTTTTAGTAGAGACGGGGTTTCTCTATATTGATCAGACTCGAACTCCTGACCTCAGGTAATTCACCCATCTTGGCCTCCCAAAGCGCTGGGATTACAGGCGTGAGCCACCGCGCCTGGCCAAGAATTTCTTTTGCATACACATGCAGTAACAGAATTTCTAGGTATTCATCTATGCATATACAACGTGTAATGTGACTAAATGGCTCTCCAAAATAGTGTACCCATTTACACTCACATTAGCAATGCATGAGGATCTCTGCAGTCACATCCAACCACCAATAATGGATGTTATTTCACTTTCTGAACTTTGCCAGTCTGATAGGTATACAATGACAATTCATTTTATTTATCATTTGTCTGATTACTAACATGCTGGCTTATATCCTCATAGGCATTTAAGTTTCTTTCTTTTATTTTTATTTTATTTGGAGACAGAGTCTTGCTCTATCATCCAGGCTGGAGTGCAATGGTGCAATCTCAGCTCACTGCAACCTCCGCCTCCCAGGTTCAAATGATTCTCCTGCCTCAGCCTCCTGAGTAGCTAAGATTACAGGTGCCCACCACCATGCTTGGCTAATTTTTGTACTTTTTATTTTTTTTGAGACCGAGTTGTGCTCTTGTTGCCCAGACTGGAGTGCAGTGGCGTGATCTCGGCTTACCACAACTTCCAGCCTCCTGAGTTCAAGCGATTCTGCTGCCTCAGCCTCCCGAGTAGCTGGGATTACAGGCATGTGCCGCCAAGCCCGGCTAATTTTGTATTTTTAGTAGAGACGGGGTTTCTCCATGTTGGTCAGGCTGGTCTCAAACTCCCGACCTCAGGTGATCCACCCGCCTTGGCTTCCCAAAGTGCTGGGATTACAGGCATGAGCTACCGCGCCTGGCCAGTTTTTGTATTTTTTAGTAGAGATTGGGTTTCACCATATTGGCCAGACTGGTCTCGAACTCCTGACCTCAAGTGATCTGCCCGCCTCGGCCTCCCAAAGTGCTGGCATAACAGGCATTAGCCACAGTGCCCGCCCATTCTTTATTTTAAAATTGCCATTTGGTATCCTTTGCCCAAGTCTCTATTGAGGTACCTTTCTTTTCCTTACTGATTTGCAATAGTAAATAGTATGTCTAGGTATTAAGAATCCCTCGTTGGTTTTAGACACTGCAAACATCTTTTCCCAGTCTGTCAATTGTTAATTTCATTTATCAATGTCTTCATTGAACAGAAGTCTTAATTTTTATTTATTTCCTTTCTTTTTTGTGTTATGGTTTGTACTTAGAGGTTTAAAGAAGTTATTACCCACCCTTAGGTCACCTTTGCATATTAACTGCATAGATTTATATTACGCATTTATGTTTCAGTCCTTCCAAAGATAGTATTTGCATGTCGCATGTAGGAAATCAGTTTTATTTTTCTCCTTAGAGTAAGCCAGTTTCATTAATGTCATATGTAAACTATTTTTTCCTGAATGGTTTATGAAGCCACCTTTATTTTATATTAAGTTTCCATATATACAATGTATCTATTCCTGAACTCTCTTCTAGTCCACTGGTCTATTTAAAAGTTGTTACACCAATAAGACCCAGATTATTAGATTGTATTAGTATTGTTTTGTAGTGTCTTTTTTTTTTTTTTTTAAACAGAGTCTCACTCTGTCGCCCAGTCTGGAGTGCAGTGGTGCGCTCTTGGCTCACTGCAACCTCTGTCTACCCGTCCCAAGTGATCCTCCCACCTCAGAGTCCTGAGTAGCTGGGACTACAGGTGCAGCCCACCACGCCCAGTTAATTTTTGTGATTTTTGGTAGAGATGGGGTTTTGCCATGTTGCCCAGGCTGGTCTCAAACTCCTGACCTTGGGTGATCCATCCACCTCAGCCTCCCAAAGTGCTGGGATTACAGGCGTGAGCCACCACATCTGGCCTATAGCGTGTCTTAATATCTGACAGGCGAATCTCTCTCTTTTTTCTCAAGTCTAATTTGGCTAATTTTCACAGACCTGATTCTTCCATTTAGATTTTACAGTAAGTTTGCTGACTTTCTCAAAAATATTTAACTAGTTTTGATTGTGATTGCATTGTAATTATAAATTAGTTTAGGAAGAATTAACATCTTTATAATATTGTCATCCCTACGAAAAAAATATGTACTATCTCTCCATTTCTTTTTTTTTTTTTTTTTGAGACGGAGTCTCACTCTGTCACCCAGGCTGGAGTGCAGTGGTGCGATCTCAGCACACTGCAACCTCTGCCTCCCAGTTCAAGCGATTCTCCTGCCTCGGCCTCCTGAGTAGCTGGGATTACAGGCACGTGCCACCATGCCTGGCTAATTTTTATATTTTTAGTACAGACAGGGTTTCACCATGTTGGTCCGGCTGGACTTGAACTCCTGACCTCGTGATCTGCCCACCTCGGCCTCCCAAAGTTCTGGGATTACAGATGTGAGCCACTGTGTTCGGCCCTCTCTATTTCTTATTAAGGTCATCATCTGTCTTCATGCTTTAAAACTTACTCCATAGAGGTCTTATATTAAATTGTTTCTTAGATATTTTTATATCTACTTTTTATATCTTCTTATATCTATGTCTTCTTAAATAGATAGATAGATTTTTTTTTTTTTTTATCATTCTTGGGTGTTTCTCGCAGAGGGGTATTTGGCAGGGTCATAGGACAATAGTGGAGGGAAGGTCAGCAGATAAAAACAAAGGTCTCTGGTTTTCCTAGGCAGAGGACCCTGCGGCCTTCCGCAGTGTTTGTGTCCCTGGGTACTTGAGATTAGGGAGTGGTGATGACTCTTAACGAGCATGCTGCCTTCAAGCATCTGTTTAACAAAGCACATCTTGCACCGCCCTTAATCCATTTAACCCTGAGTGGACACAGCACATGTTTCAGAGGGCACAGGGTTGGGGGTAAGGTCACAGATCAACAGGATCACAAGGCAGAAGAATTTTTCTTAGTACAGAACAAAATGAAAAGTCTCCCATGTCTACCTCTTTCTACACAGACACGGCAACCATCCGATTTCTCAATCTTTTCCCCGCCTTTCCCCTCTTTCTATTCCACAAAACCGCCATTGTCATCATGGCCCGTTCTCAATGAGCTGTTGGGTACACCTCCCAGACGGGGTGGTGGCCGGGCAGAGGGGCTCCTCACTTCCCAGTAGGGGCGGCCGGGCAGAGGCGCCCCTCACCTCCCGGACGAGGCGGCTGGCCGGGCAGGGGGCTGACCCCCCCACCTCCCTCCCGGACGGGGTGGCTGCTGGGCGGAGACGCTCCTCACTTCCCAGACGGGGTGGCTGCCGGGCGGAGATGCTCCTCACTTCCCAGACGGGGTGGCTGCCGGGCGGAGAGGCTCCTCACTTCTCAGACGGGGTGGCTGCCAGGCGGAGGGGCTCCTCCCTTCTCAGACGGGGCGGCTGCCAGGCGGAGGGTCTCCTCGCTTCTCAGATGGGGCGGCCGGGCAGAGACGCTCCTCACCTCCCAGACGGGGTCGCGGCCGGGTAGAGGCGCTCCTCACATCCCAGACGGGGCGGCGGGGCAAAGGCGCTCCCCACATCTCAGACGATGGGCGGCCGGGCAGAGACGCTCCTCACTTCCTAGATGGGATGGCGGCCGGGAAGAGGCGCTCCTCACTTCCTAGATGGGATGGCGGCCGGGAAGAGGCGCTCCTCACTTCCTAGATGGGATGGCGGCGGGGCAGAGACGCTCCTCACTTTCCAGACTGGGCAGCCAGGCAGAGGGGCTCCTCACGTCCCAGATGATGGGCGGCCAGGCAGAGACGCTCCTCACTTCCCAGACGGGGTGGCGGCCGGGCAGAGGCTGCAATCTCGGCACTTTGGGAGGCCAAGGCAGGCGGGTGGGATGTGGAGGTTGTAGCCAGCCGAGATCACGCCACTGCGCTCCAGCCTGGGCAACATTGAGCACTGAGTGAACCAGACTCCATCTGCAATCCCGGCACCTCGGGAGGCCGAGGCTGGCGGATCACTTGCTGTTAGGAGCTGGAGACCAGCCCAGCCAACACAGCGAAACCCCGTCTCCACCAAAAAAATACGAAAACCAGTCAGGCGTGGCGGCGCGCGCCTGCAATCGCAGGCACTCGGCAGGCTGAGGCAGGAGAATCAGGCAGGGAGGTTGCAGTGAGCCGAGATGGCAGCAGTACCGTCCAGCTTCCGCTCGGCATCAGAGGGAGACCGTAGAAAGAGGGGAGAGGGGAGAGGGGAGAGCACTTCCCAACACTTCTAAGACTGAAAATAAAATTAAAGTAAAATTAATTCAAAATAAAATTTAAACGTAAAATAACAGCAATGTAATCTCTCACAGTGCAGAAAGCTAAGAAGTCCAAAATCAAGGTGTTGACTGAAGGCTCTGGGGCAGGGTCCTTCCTTGCTTCTTCCTGGCTTCTGGTGGCCCCCAGGCATTCCAATCTGGTTGGCTTGTGGCAGTGTCATTCCAATTTCTGCCTCCATCTCATGTGGCCACCTTTTCTCTGTGTCCTCTCCTCTCGTTATAAGGATACTCAGCATTGGATTAAGGGCACACCCGAAATCCAGCATGACATCATCTTGAGATCTTTGACTAATTACATCTGCAAAAACCTTCTTTCCAAATAAGGTCACATTCTGAGGTTCTGGGTGGACATGAATTTTGGGGGGATATTACTCAGCCCACAATACTGCTTTACCGGAGAGGATGTCTTTGACAACCCAGTCTCAAAAACAGCACCCCCTCCACACCCTACCGACACTTGTCTTCCCACTGCTCTGCCTGATTCTTTTTCATTGCACTCATTACCACTTGACAGTCTAAACAGTTATTTGCTTATTATCTGTCTTGCCCATCACTCAGTTCTGAGCTTCTGGGAGGAAGAATTTGGTCTGTCTGGCTTATAGATGTATTCCCAGTACTCAAGCCTAGTGCTTGCACTTTTAAGTGGGTATGCAGTATGTGTTGAATCAGTGAATCAGAATCACAGGCTTGGGGCTCCTGGCCACTGAAGGCACAGCACAGGCTCTGTGTCTCCTGGTCTCTGCAGCTCCAGACCCACCCAGTCCGTAGAGACCCTCCTCAGCTTGGAATCCAGGCTCACTGAGCCCATTTGCCTGCCCACAAAAACTCTGTGGTCTCTTACTACGTTGTGTTGTTCTTGTAACTTTCTCTCAGTAACTATGCATTTTCCCCAATTAAAATGAAAACACAGCTGGGCACAGTGGCTCACACCTGTAATCCCAGCACTTTGGGAAGCCAAAACGGGAGGATTGCTTGAGCCCAGGGGTTCGAGACCAGCCTAGTCAATATAATGAGACCTTGTATCTACAAAAAAATAAAAATTAGCCTGGCATGGTGATGCACGCCTCCTGTAGTCCCAGCTAGTCGAGAGACTAAGGTGGGAAGATCACCTGAGCCTGGGAGGCGGAGGCTGTAGTGAACTGAGACCTTGCCACTGCACTCCATCCTGGGTGACAAAGTGAGACTCTGTCTCAAAAAAGAAAAAAAGAGCCTGGGCGCAGTGGCTCATGCCTGCAATCCCAGCACTTTGGGAGGCCGAGGCAGGTGGATCACAAGGTCAGGAGTTCGAGACCAGCCTGGCCAAGATGGTGGAACTCTGCCTTTACTAAAAATACAAAAATCAGCTGGGCGCGGTGGCAGGCGCCTGTAGTCCCAGCTACTCAGGAGGCTGAGGGAGGAGAATTGCTTGAACCCAGGAGGCAGAGTTGCAGTGAGCCAAGATCGTGCTGCTGCACTCTAGCCTGGGCAACAGAGCAAGACTCCATCACAAAAAAAAAAAAAAAAAAAAAGAAAGAAAGAAACAAACGAACAAACAATAGCCAACAGCACAAACATCTCAATTGGTTCAGCTTACACAATTTTGAAAAATTAAGAAATTATGAAAAATAGTTAAGCAAACTTTCCATTTGATGGGTGCTAAAACTGCTTTGCCCAGATCAACTATAGAGAAGAACAGAACTTTCAATGGCAATTTTAAATAAGTGGGATCAAGAATCTGAAGCATTTCTTAAAAAAAAACTGTAACAGGAGATGACACATGGGTTCACCAGTACGATCCTGAAGACAAGCACAAAGCAGTGGCTACCGAGAGGCGGAAGTGGTCTGGCCAAAGCAAAAGTAGACCAGTCGAAGGTCATAGCAACAGTTTTTTGGGATGCTCAAAGCATTTTGCTGTCAACTTTCTGGAGGGCCAAAGAATGATAACATTTGCTTCCTATGAGAGTGTTTTCAGTAGGTTACCCAGAGCTTTAGGAGAAAAATGCCTGGGAAAGCTTCACCAGAGACTCCTTCTCCACCACAATGCTCCTGCTCACTCCTCATGAAAAACAAGGGCAATTTTGCAGAGTTTCAACAAGAAATCATTAGGCATCCATCTTACAGTCCTGACTTAGCTCCTTCTGACTTCTTTTTGTTTCCTAATCTGACAAATTCTTTAAAGGGCACCCATTTTTCTTCAGTTAATAATGAGGCTGGGCATGGTGGCTCATGCCTATAATCCCAGCATTTTGGGAGGCCAAGGTGGGTGGATCATCTAAGGTCAGGAGTTCAAGACCAGCCTGGCCAACATGGCGAAACCCTGTCTCTACTAAAAATACAAAAATTAGCCGGGCATGGTGGCACGCGTCTGTAATCCCAGCGCTTGGGAGGCTGAGGCAGGAGAATCGCTTGAACTCAGGTGGCAGAGGTTGCAGTGAGCCAAAATCATGCCAGTGCACTCCAGCCTGGGCAACAGAGGGAGACTCCGTCTCTAAATAAATAAATAAATAAATCAAGCAAGCAAGCAAGACTACGTTGGCATGGTTAAATTCTCAGGATCCTGAGTTTGTTTGTTTTTTGTTTTTTTTTTGAGACAGAGTCTCACTTTGTTGCCCAAGCTGGAGTGCAGTGGTGCAATCTCGGCTCACTGCAACCTCCGCCCCCCAGATTCAATACTGCAACCACCACCCACCCGGTTCAAGTGATTCTCCTGCCTCAGCCTCCTGAGTAGCTGGGATTGCAGGCACGTGCCACCACACCGACTAATTTTTTTGTATTTGTATAGAGGCGGGGTTTCACCATATTGGCCAGGCTGGTCTCGAACTCCTGACCTCAAGTAATCCACCCGCCTCAGCCTCCCAAAGTGCTGGGATTACAGGCATGAGCCACCGTGCCCAGCTTCCCTCAGTTCTTTAAGGAGGAACTAAATGCCTGATATCACTTACAAAATTGTCTTGAACTTGATGAAGATTCTGCTGAGAAATAAATTCATATTTTTAATTTTTATCTTTAAATTCAATTTTTCACAAACTTTTTGAAGTTCCTTTGTACAAGAAAAACCTTGCTAGTAAACTGCTGCTGTCAGGCCAGGCATGATGGCTTACGCTTATAATCCCAGCACTTTGGGAGGCCAAGGCAGGAGGATTGCTTGAAGCCAGGAATTCAAGACGAGCCTGGGCAACATGGTTTCTTAAAAATAAAAAAATACAGGGCCGGGCGTGGTGGCTCATGCCTGTAATCCCAACACTTTGGGAGACCAAGGCAGGTGGATCACCTGAGGTTGGGAGTTCAAGACCAGACTCATCAACATGGAGAAACCCCGTCTGTACTAAAAATACAAAATTAGTTAAACTGGGCATGGTGATGCATGCCTATAATCCCAGCTACTCGGGAGCCTGAGGCAGGAGAATGGCTTGAACCCGGGAGGCGAAGGTTGCAGTGAGCCGAGATCGCGCCACTGCACTCCAGCCTGGGCAACAAGAGCGAAACTCCATCTCAAAAAACAAAAAAGAAAAACCCAAAAAATTAGCTGGGCGTGGTGGCACACGCCTGTAGTCCCAGCTACCTGGGAGGCTGAGGTTGAAAATCATCTGAGCCTGGGAGGTCGAGGCTGCAGTGCACCATGATTGCACCACTGCACTCCAGCCTGGGTGACAGAGGCCCTGTCTCCAAAAATAAAAAATAAAAAAAAAAAATTGCTGCTGTCAATATTAGAATGGATTAGCCATCCAATTGAGTGACAAGAAAAAAAATTTACATGAAAATAATTTTTTTTTTTTTTTGAGACTGAGTCTTGTTCTGTCACCCAGGCTAGAGTGCAGTGGCACGATCTCAGCTCACTGTAAGCTCCGCCTCCCGGGTTCACGCCATTCTCCTGCCTCAGCCTCCCAAGTAGCTGGGATTACAGGTGCCCGCCACCACGCCCAGCTAATTTTTTGTATTTTTAGCAGAGGCGGGGTTTCACAGTGTTAGCCGGGATGGTCTCGATCTCTCGACCTCGTGATCCGCCCGCCTTGGCCTCCCAAAGTGCTGGGATTACAGGTGTGAGCCACTGTGCCTGGTCGAAAATAATTTTTAAAAGAATGGCATAGTCAGACAAAAATAATAATAAAAAGGGAGGAAAATCAAATGAGGCAGTAAAGCAAGAGCAACCTGGGCAGTGGGTGCAGAAGTTCAACTGATGCAAATCAGGCAGTTAAAACTTGTGCAAAAGGTAAAATAATGCACCAGAAGCAAGATACAAGTTGTCTTAAGAATCCCATTACTGCCCAGGCGCCGTGACTCACACCTGTAATCCCAGCACTTTGGGAGGCTGAGGCTGGTGGATCACATGAGGCCAGGTGTTCAAAACCAGCTTCGGCAACATGGGGAAACCCTGTCTCTACCAAAAATAGAAAAAATTAGCTGGGCGGGGTGGCACATGCCTGTGGCCTCAGCTACTCAGGAGGCTGAGGCAAGAGGATCACTTGAGCCTCGGAGCTGAACGCAGTAGTGAGCTGAGATTGCGCCACTGCATTCCAATCTGGGCGACAGAGTGGGACCCTGTCTCAAAAAAAAAAAAAAGAAAAGAAAAGAAAAAAGAAAAAAACCCATTACTCCAAGATGTTTAGCTTCCAGCTTGGGTAGAACCATTACAGAAGCAGTATCAAGTCCTGTGCCTGGCCCAGAATCTCTAACCATTAACATATTGCAGTCCTGAGCTGAGGCAGAGTATGTCACCTTGGTGGGGTGAGTGCTAAAACACACACAGATTGTGGTAAGTAAATCCAACCCATGATCTCAGTAATCTGGGTTATACTGAAGAATGTTTCCGATTATGGTGATACTGTTAAAATATTTGAAATATTTAAGAGGACCTAATGTCTTAGAGGATCAGACACTTGGAATTTAATTCAAAATGCTTAAAGGAATTTGAAATTAGATCTGTGGTTTTAATTTTAAAATGTCTAAGAAAATTTAACAAGTTGAGGCCGGGCTCGGTGGCTCATGCCTGTAATCCCAGCACTTTGAGAGGCCAAGATGGGCGGATCACAAGGTCAGGAGATTGAGACCATTCTGGCTAACACGGTGAAACCCCGTCTCTACTAAAAATACAAAAAAATTAGCTGGGCGTGGTGGTGGGCACCTGTAGTCCCAGCTACTCTGGAGGCTGAGGCAGGATGGCGTGAACCTGGGAGGTGGAGCTTGCAGTGAGCTGAGATCGCGCCACTGCGCTCCCGCCTGGGCAACAGAGCGAGACTACTCTCAAAAAAAAAAAAAAAAAGAAAATTTTAACAAGTTGATAAATAATGAATGTTTACAAGACCTTAACGTATTAAATTTATGAGTGTATATTTAGGTTAGTATTTCAATGCTCAGGAAGATTTCATCAGATTTTAGGTCTTTCATATTAGTTATTGGAAGTGTGTGCAAATCAAACAGTTTAAATGTGTAATTGAGTTTAAAATGGCCAACGAAACTAAATTAGGCGTGCAAGCAATTTTTTCATTTTAACTCATTAAGTTTCAAACTAATTGAACATTAAAGATTAAGCATTTCTATCTATATACAAAATCAACTTGTTTGTAGCTAGTTGTAGCTAGATTTATAAACTGATCTTAAAGACATGAGGCAAATTAAATGTACAGCTTTAATAACTATTTTTTATAACACTAGTAACTGTAAGCATCCCTTTCAGTGCACAAAAGCCCTAGTCAGATGCCAATACCCAGTGGACAGTGCCTCTTCGTGTTAGTCCAAGCCCAAAAATTCAGAACATCTGCCCTGGAGACACGAGGGGCTTGCCACACACTGGAAGGCAGAGTTGACTCCCTGCATCTCTTTTCTGGTGGGGATGGGGATGCGGAGGTATAGCAGTGAGGTGAGGAGCTGTATCCCTTAGCTGGGAGCAAAGATGGAAGGGTGCCCTGAATGACTGGAGTGTCTAGCTGGCAAAGGACAACTGTATCCCAGCCCCAGCAGTGATAGCCCTCGAGCCTATCAGGAAGAGTCACGGTGTGCAGATGACGTTCCTGCTCATTGGAGAGTGGAGTCTAAATGGGAGTCTGTGAGGCCCTGCATGTTATTATTTAAAAAATGAATTTTAGGCTGGGCCCAGTGACTCATACCTGTAATCCCAACATTTTGGGAGGGTGAGGCAGGAAGATCGCTTGAGCCCAGGAGTTTGAGACTAGACTGCGAAACACAGCAAGCCCTTGTCTCTATTAAAAACTTTAAAAAAATTAGCCAGGCATGGTTGTGTGTGCTTGTGGTCCCAGCTACTCAGGAGTCTGAGGTGGGAGGATCATTTAAGCCCAGGAGGTTGAACTGCAGTGAGCTATGATTACACCACTGCACTCCAGCCTGGGCAACAGAGCAAGACCCTGTCCCAAAATGAACTTTTAAGTGTACATACAATAAAATGTACTCTTTTTTAGGTGTAAAGTTTTGACAAGGGCACCAAGTCATATAACCACCACCACATTTAGGACACAGAACAATTCCATCATCCCCCAAAATTACCTCATACTCATGTTTTGTAGTCATCCCTAACCCTCGGTAACCACAGATCTGTTCTACATGGATCTGGCTTCTTTGCTTAGCACAATGCATTTAAGATGCACATTATTTTAACAGCCTGTAGAATAATATTCTGAAAAAGACTGTTCATCCATTCTAACACCTGGCCCCTTACAGCCAGAGCTATTTTAAAACATGCTGGTCCTCAGCATGCATTTTTTTTTTTTTTTAAAGCAGGGACTCACTCTGTCACCCAGGCTGGAGTGTGGTGGCGTGATCATAGCTCACTGCAACCTCAAACTCCTGGCCTTAAGCGATCCTCCCACCTCAGACTCCCAAAGTGCTGGGACTACAGGCATGAGCCACCGTGCCCTGCCGTTGTGCTTACTTATGAATTCTTTCCCATGGCATTTCAAATACATTAAAATGCAACCATTTTTCATGTTTATGTTTTTTTCTGTGATTTTTGAGAAGAATCCTTAGAATTTGCTTTTGAAATTATCTGACAATTCTGTGACTCACTAATTTAAGAGAAAGATATTTTTAAAAGCAATTATTGAATTTAATGAGTGACGTTCACAAGGTTGTACATTAAGATGTTTAATTCCACTTATTAATATTTACTTTCAACTTTCTTAGGTTAGAGCCAACACTTTTTCTTTATTCAGGTCTCAAACATTTCTGTAGTCCTCTAGAAAGCTGAGAGGCTGCAGATACCGTGCCTGTGCCCCACGTGCTTGATAGAGGCCTGCAAGAATCCCATGGCCAAAGTCATCACAGTTCCAGCCTGCACCAGTGAGGGAAGGGCTGGGAGGCTGCTTTCCAGAATCATAAGAATACCCTTTCCAAAAACATCATATAGCATAATTATTTTTAAAGATTTCATTCCACATACATATTGTCCAAAAATGTATGTGCAAATTTGTTTATTGCAGCAATACTGGTAATACTGAAAAATCAGGAACAATCCAAAGTCTATCAATAACAGATTGATTCAACTGTGGTGTATCACGCAATGGTAAACCATGCAGCCACAAAAAGGGGTGAGGTAGATTTATACACGCTAATGCAGTAAGATTTTCACAACTAAGTGGAAATACAAGTTGCAGAATAAGAATGCATAGTCTGATTACCATTTATGTAAAAATGAAAATTATAATTTTAAAATAGTAAGTGCATAGGAAAAAACCGGGAAGATATACACAAAATTTAATGGTGATTATCTCTAAGAGAGGAAGAAGCTTTCCTGTGAGCATGGGGGTGTGTGTGTGTGTGTGTGTGTGTGTGTGGCTGGGGGCCGGGGCTTTCGTTATTTACTTCTCTGTAAGCATTTGAATTTTTTTTTGTTTTTACGACAAACATATATTATTTTGGTAATCGGGAAAATGCAATCAATATTGTTTAGAACACAACCAGGACCACTGGGAGATGAGAGCTGATGTTCTGAATCTCCAAGCACACTGAGGAGGAGCTGAAGACAGTTTTTGTGGTAGCAGGTGTTAGGACATGTCCCCTGCTTTCAAAAGTCAAAACAACCTACTCAAAAATCACCTCCTTTCTCTTCTTTCTACAACCACACACTTTCTCAACCCAACCATAATCACCCACAAAACTGAAAATTATTTGTGAAACATGATTTCCACACGGAGCAGTTAAAGAGAGCCTTGGTTGAGGGGGGAAATTGGAGGAGGGAGTTATGGTTCCAAGTTCTACCTGACATCTAAAGATGCAAGCCAATCAAATGATTCTATTCGAATAAGACCCTCCATGTCCGGAGAAGACCTGAGATGGCAGTAAGTCACGCTAAGTAGCACAGATACGTGCTGTGGAGATAAACATGCACGCACGAAGCATGTTCCTAGGTACTACAAGGTACAACAAAATAACCAGGTATTTTGATGCAGTCCCAGAGATCTGGGAGACTCACAGAAATTTGCACAGCCTTGAGTCACAAAGAGCCCCAAGAGACAGCCAGCTTGAGAAAATTAGGCCAGTGATGGGGCTGGAAAGCACCAAGTCTATCTGCTCAGTGTCCCACAGGTGGTGGCCTATGGGTCCTCACCTGCTGGTGTCCAGGGGGGATGCCCAGTCTCAAGCTCCCACACCTGAGCAACAGCTTAGATGCCACAGAAGCTGGTCCAAAGGACACCACGATGCTGTGGTGGCCCTGAAAGGGGCCTCTTTGCTTTCCTCCATAGTCACTTCAAAAACTGTGAACATCCACACTTAGGTTCCCACCATGGGCCAGAACTAGCTGCAGAGGACAGAGAATGTTGTGTGGACCAAGTTGCTTTTGTGGAGACCTAGCTGGCGCGCCATCCAGTGGCTTGGGTGTCTAGATCTGCCCATAGCTCCTGCTGTCCTACAGGCAGTCGGAGGACACACACCAGCAGCCAGAACAAGGTCATGGCCATTGCTTTCACCTGCCCTGGCACCACTGTGCCAGGACAGCTGAGGACCATGGGAGCCAGCGAAGTCTCATTTGTAGCACTGGGTTTCTCCCATTTAACAAATACAACCAGTGCTTCTGTTCTAGCTCCCTGAGTGTCCGCTTTTCCTTCCAGTTCATGGGTGCTTCAGAATGTGTGGTCAAAAGCAGCCCTCAGATCAGAGACCTCGACCCCTCTCCTGCCTCAGGACAGCAAACTCAACCAGCCTCCAAGATGGGGCCTTTCTTCAGTAGCAGGTGCTGAGGGGACAGGATTGAGATGGGATGAAATGTGGAGATGGGAGCAAAGGGGCAACCAAGAAAGGGCCAAGGCATCTTCCTGCATTCACAGGAGGCGACTCTCATTTGAAGGAGAGGCCAGGGAGGATGCTGGCCAGTTGGAATGTGTTCAAGGCAAAGCCCCACTTTCCTGGCTGAGTCTACTTCAGCCATCCATATTGTCCCCATTCCTAGGACTGGTTCACTGTGTACCTCTTAACACCACTCAGCTCTGGAAGAGAGTCCTTACAAACGGGCCCTCCTTGGCTGAGTGTGGTGGCTCACACCTCTATGTAGACCCAGCACTTTAGGGGGACTAGGAGAGAGGATCACTTGAGTCAGGAGTTTGAGACCAGCCTGGGCCACGTGGCGAGACCATTTCTACAAAAAAAAACTTAAGAAAACTTGTCAGGTGTGGTGGCATGCACCTGTAATCCCAGCTACTCAGGAGGATCACTTGAGGCCAGGAGGCCGAGGCTGTAGTGAGCTATGGTTGCGCCACTGCACTCCAGCCTCCATGACAGAGCAAGACTGTTTAAAAACAAAAATGAAAACTGGCCCACCTTGCCCCAGGGACCTCCCCTGCTTCGTCTGGTTAGAACCTGGCACGAATGCGCTTTTGTCTCGTCCTGAGTCACAGGCCTCAGTTCACGGCCCTTTCCATACTGAAAACTCTCCATACGTTTCTTTTAAAACCTTTTATTCAATAATATATACTTTTAAAATAATAATATGTAACTGCCGCCATGCCACATACTGCGCCCGTCCCCCCACTGTGGAGTCTGTGGTCAGCTAGTTAGCGTGGTTTGCTGGAAAAACAGGCGGCCACGGGACGAGTTGAGGGGCTCGGGGAGCAACAGTAACCAACAACATTCTGCATACCCTTCACATTCCCCATGCTTTCTGGGTCGGGAAGAAGTCAACAGGAAGCCAAAGGCAAGTGAGCCTTTTACATTCGGAAGTGAGGTTTGATATACGGTGGTGGGCTGCCCTTCGCTTGGTCTAGTTCGTGCTCGCCAAACCTGCCACCGTTTTGTGTCTGCTCACGGAACGTGATCTCTCTATACGCGTTAAGACGTTTGATTTGGTTCTTGTTCTGCTTATGGAAAAGTGGGAGAACCGCAACAGACCTGGGGAAAGAGACGGGAGGAGGGAAAGATGTCATTAATCAACCTGAGCGGGCGAGGGGAGGCCTCCACGTGTAGGAGGGCCTGTGCTAGAATGCAAGCTCGGCCCTCCCATGCCACTTGGTGGAGAACCCTGTGAGAACTCGCTGAGTTCAGGTTTCCAACAGTACCCTCTGCCTTCCTCTTCTGATTATCATGACAGAGATGGTCTCTAGCACGGCCTTCTGTCACAGGACGGATGCTCTGGGCACCACGTGTGTTGTGACCAGGTCTTCCACTCTACCCCATCCCTCGGGTCCAGGGTGCTGATGGAGAAGCCTCAGAGCCTCTTGACCATTCTGTGCCAGTCAAGCTACAAATTCAGCAGTCAGCTCTAGGTCCCCCTCAGACCTGACCTGATTACCTGAGGTGTCTTAGGACTAAGACGGGGTCTGTATTTACTCAGAGAAAGGGCTGAGTCCACTAATAAACAAAGAGCAGTAAGTGAGCTCAAATATTTTTAACTCTCCCCTGGAAACAGCTAGCTGCCTGGCATGGCCTGAAAACCTCATTTCTCCTTCCAGGTCCAGCATAGCAAGTGGGTGGTGAGATGCCGGCAGTGGAATTCTAGAAGCAGTGCCTCCCAGAACAGCACTACAGTACTGAGGAAGGACTATGCACCTGGGAAGCTGTCACACACACAAAATCATTTCATGAAAACTTTCTCTGGGTAAAGGAAGGGTTCCACTGCATAGTATTTGATTTGAGAAGGGCTGCATGGTGCATGAGGTTAAGAAAGAAATGACTATATTTGCCTTTAAACACTTCAGCTGATTCCAAGCACCCAACTTCAGAGGCTCAGTGAGAAGAAAGCACACTAATTAAAGAAAGCACACTAATTAAAGATACCACCACCTGCCAAATAATAGCATGTGCTGCAAGGAATGGGGCTAGGGAGAGTGTTTCACAAATGCAGAGCACCAGGCCACAAGGTTAAAGTCATGCACTAAAACAGTCAATCCCAAGAGGCAGGTGTCTGAGTGGCACGACTCAGAAGCAAGTACATAAAAACGGAACACTCCCAACAGGACACCACTCTAGCCCCACTTCTGCCAAAGGAAAGTTTTCACATCAAGGTGTAACACACATCTTTGCAATTCAAGGTTTATCCCTCCCCTCTCCCCCAAAGAGACAGGAAATACAAGTTAAGGTCCTCATAGCAATGGTTTGTCTCCCACTTGGGAAGGCTGGTTATTGTCAACATTTTTATTTAAGAAAACAGGATTTAACATGGCATTTTTCTTCCCTCTAAGGGCAGCAGCACATAAATCATACATCAGTCATCCAGTGATACAAAGAGGTGGCCAATTGTGTCTGAAGTAGTCACTTGTAAAGGATCACAACCCAGGCAGTGTTGCTTTTCTGCAAACAGAAGGAAACAGAAGGCTCCATGGTCCTTGAAGATTATCCAAGTTTTCCACTAGTTGTCAAGATTTCTGTCCCAACCTCTTAGTCACCATTTACAGCAAGAAGAGCCAGCAAGTGAAAAACTGTTAATTTATTGATTCAAAGTTGTTTTTTTCTTTTTAAAAAACAATCCCCAATACATGCAGTTCAGGGTTAAGTATCACATTTGTAGCACATTGTTGAGTCTCAAAACAAAAATATGCATCACCTGTATAATCCCATCACATCTTTTTCCAGCCTCTACAATACCTAGTTGGGGGTGTTTTCATTTACACATCCACATAGCTCAGAAGCATGTTATTAACGGTTGATCTGGCCCGATGCTTCTCCGCCACCTCCCCTGCCCTGGTCTCCACCTCGGGGTTATTTTTTTCTAAAGGCAGGATGTTACTCAGTCTTAATTTATTAAGATCACTGACAAACTTTGGCTTCTTGTGTGCTCATGTGGTCCCTGCTTTTGCTTTCGGAAGGGTTTATATTGAAACGACTGTGACTCTGATCGGTTATTATCCCCTCATTTTTTGTAGGAAATAAGTTTGCTTGTTTCTGTGGGTGCTCACACAGTAACACAGGTTCCTAAAGTAACCATTTAATCTGAACTGGTATTAAAGGAAACTGTTAACCGGGCTCTCTTAGATCTATTTCAGTTCATATAAAAAAACTCTTCCAATTGTTGCTTGTGTCTCAAAGTAGTTCTGCTTCCATCCTTATCAACAGAGCACCTGGGAGAACCTAAGTCATTTCCCTGAGTAGGCACAGACCACGAGCCCCACGGCACCCAACTCTCTCTGGGACTCAGCGCCTGACTCGAGAGCACCACCTTTCAGTCCACTGGGACCAATCCAGTGGGCAGCGCCCTCCCCAGGGTACATTCCAGAACATAAACTTGGTACCCTCTAATTTATCCCCTCAAGAAGTTAATTTCCTCCTCAAGAGCTACCTTTAGATGGTTTTTCTTATTGGTCCCTTTTCTTTTAACAGCCCTTCCCCTAGCCACTCTCTTCAAGTCCCCAAGGATTACGAGTTTGTCTGTCTCCTCTAATCTGTCAGTCTGAGAGCACCTTCCTCTCTGCAAGGGAACACATTTGCTTTAAACCTTGTGAGTGCTGACATGTTACAGAATGTCTGGGAGGAGGCCTGGCTGAGTGACTGGTGTTTAAGTGCCTCAATGAACGACATCAGCGCTTCTCTAGTTGGTGAGAAGGCCCAGGAAAGCTTGGTCTGCGTCATACACTCAATAGCTTCTCCTACCCAGCCACCTACCCTGCCTACAGGGATAGGACGAAAGCAAGGCCAGCTGACAGCATCCAGGGGAGAGTGAACTGCCACCACACCAGAGGTGCAAATGTGACTCAGCACTTCATGAGTTCTACTCTCACCATGGGATTTCTCAGCAGAAGCAAACCTTGCAGTCAGGCTCACTTGTAGCCAACAAATGATATAGCCATCTGGATTTGGCATAGGAACCTTTTGTTCTCACCATACCAGGTCTATGTTCTTGAACATAGGCAGTACCTGAGATGATAGTGTAACACTACCCTGTTCCCCACATTTTTTGCTTTTCTTTAGGAAATAATTAAGTCCTTATCATAGGCACTTTTAACCTGTTTAAGATAATGAAGCAAACAAATGAAAAGTACTGAGATGAGTTTAAGAAAGAATATGCTAACTGAAAAGGATACTGGGTGCGTACATTTACCATGGTTTAGTCTAAATATTAGACACACAGACACACACACACCCCTTTTGGAACTCTCCAAGACCATCTCCGAATCTAGGTAAATAGTCTTAAAATTTCGGGGGAGCTAGGTTTGGAAACAAAAATGGTTTCTGGAGACAGGAAAAGAGATGGTCTGAAACTGGACTCACTTCAGTTTGGAAAAGAATGGCCTAGGTGCCAAGACCAGACCCAGGAAGGGGTGAGCATTTCAAGCCCAATTATGGTCTAAGTCTAAGGCATGAAGAGAGGTAAAAGTCTAGGTGCTGGAAAAGCAAGCTGTGTGCTTCAAAGGAAGAATGCCTGTGTCAAAGCTGCAGTTACAAAACCCCAGGACAAGGCAGGCAGGCGGTGTCTGCACCTACATCACCGTCAGAGGTCAATCACCTGACTATTCTCCTCCAGGTACTTTTATTACCTTTGGGGGACCCAAGGGAAAGGAATGGAGTTACCGCTTCACCAAGACCCTCCAGTAGGCTCTTCTTGCCTGGTCCAGACAGGCAACTTAAAAAAAAAAAGGGAGGGCTGAGGAGTGGGGTGATAAAGGAGATTGGAGGGGGAGCAGGAAAGACACGCAGTGGCACATCTCCCTGATGATAACCAATGCTTCAGGATTGCCTATAAGGGCATATTAGAAGGCTTTTGATAATCTCAAACACTGAGTTTTGCTGCCTGACATATCAATACAGGTTTAGCCAAAGAGCTCACATCTTGCTTTTGATTTTCAGGTAGAACAAATGTTTACATTAGTATACAGAATGTGCAATGCAAGCAGGCAGCATTGGTATGAGAACCTTAACTGAATGCATTCCTTGACTTTGGGATCTTATTTATTTTTTACTCTGTAAACTCAACTCTATAATAAGAGAAGAGTTTTATTTGTATTTTAAGTTCCCACAGACCAAATGACAAAAATACAATCTACATTTAGAGTAGGATCTGCTACCAATACCAATAAGATTTTATTGGAATATGGAATGTAAACAAATGTTTCAAACAAACATCTAACCTTATAAAAATGTATGGCATTATTAAATAGTTAATAAAGAAATCTTAAAGGGTGATGTGGTAGACACCTCTAGTTCTAGCCTAGGTGTGTGAAGTCCCCACAGCTGTGGCATGGCCCTGCAGCTGGGGTGAGGGGACTGCCTACAAACCATGTTGCTCTTGAGTCCCCAAAATGAAATCAGCCCTATTTTTGTTTAAACAAACTCTAGCTTTCTCTGCTAACATGAAGGTTTGCACAATGGATCCAACACTTGCTCCGGGAGCACCATTTTCTTCCCCAAGCCCCTTGTATATTCCTCTGAGTTGCTTGAGTTTCAGATGACCCTGCCCACACAACTCTAGTACCTGCATGCAAGACAGACTTATCTTTGCCATCACATAAATGTATCACATATCAGAACTTACAAATGCATATTACCCTGATTACAGTGGGAAACTGTGTCTCATGGGGATAAAAGGAGGTGGGAGAGAGAGATTTTTTTCGGTAAGTCTTTCCTGAAAAAATTCTAATGGGATGTTTTCCTCCTTTGCCTTGCCTGAAGACTGACTTTCCAGCTTTAGTTATGGTTGTGAACAAAAAGGTCTCTGTTTCAGAGAGGTGCATTAAAATAGGCGCACACATAGGGATGTGCTGGGAAATGGTGAAGTTCTCCTTACAAGGCTGCCAAAAAAAAAAAAAAGAAAGAAAAAGCAACAAAAAAATAGCAACAAGATTTTATGGTTAGGCAAATCAACAAAGGTTATAGTGAGCTCCAAGTTATGCACTTAGCATGGAACTTTTGATGATAACCATGGACCAGTTCATGGCATTGCAAGGTTTCGTGATCCCTCCTGACATCAAAGAGGACTCTTGTGAAAGTGACTGCAGTTTGCTCCCAAATGAATCCACTTGGAGGAAAACTGCGGGGATGAGGTACATTTCCTGGAGAGCTCATGTCATTAAAAAATACATAAAACATGGATTTGTAAAGAGCTTAAAAAAAAATACTGTCACTGTTTTAATATCTCCTTTTTGTAAATGAGGCTGGTGTGTCAGTATAGACTGCTGACATTTCGCTAAGACTTGAGCCTGAATTTCACCAAAGGAAACCCAGACCACAATGGAATAGATAGGAAGTCAGACATTCAGAGCTTGTTGACTGAATGGGTTAATTCAACAGTGGTGCCCTGTTAAACAAAGGTAAATGTACAACAACTCCGAGTCTCTATCTCCCATGCATTCCAAAGGCAGAGCTCCTTCAGATCCTGAACTAGGTGCATCCCCATGCTGCCACAGTGACAGCTCCCTGGAGACTAGCACTGGGGAGTTTCTTTCTTGCTTTTTGACAGACTTTTAGGTCTTTACTCTTCTTTGCATTTAGAAGGAATGATAAGAATTTCTTTTTATCACACTGTAGTTTTCCTTCAAGGTTTGTGTTTGGTTGGTTGGTTTTATTGGCAAGCATCAATGCCGCATTACCCGTCGCTTTCCAGTCTTCATCGTGCTGCCGTGAGACCACTGGAAAGCACAGCATTGTCTGCACAAGGCTGGGACTGCTCCTTCACCACAGGGTCTGCAAGAAAGCAGGAGGAAAGTCAGGCAATCAGGGTGGTGAGTGCTGAGAGAAGCCCATGGCAAACCCACCCTTTCAACTGAAAGAGAGACAGACTGATGGGCAAGCCAGGGTCAGGGGGGCAACAGGAGAGACGGAAATCACGGAATTCCAGCCATATAAAAACCAAACACTGAAAAATGATCAGGGAAATTGTTATTGCAGTCAACTCTTACACTTCCTCGGAGTACAGACTCAATGCTAAGAGGCATAGAAACCCTAATTTCCCACTGTTCAAATTTCTACATTTATTTTCTTTCAATATTAATATCATCTCTAACCCCTAATTTCTTCAAAGCATGTAGAATAACAAGCACTTCAAAGGAAAGGTGAGTAAAAAGAGCCATCAGAAGACCTATCCATTTTAAGCAACCGTAGTTTGAAATTTTTTAAATTGAAGTATGACATATATTCAGAAAAGCAGAAAGATCATTAATGACATGTCATAAACATCAGTATTCCTAATTTTATCTAACTTGGGTAAAAACAGCTTTCTGTGCCAGACACTGGGGTGGGGACATCTGAGTTTCCTGGGGCTGAGGTCTAGAAGGCTGAAGGCTTTTCCATTTGCGGTCTCCCTTATGCATACGGGCCACAGGCTCAAGACCACAGCGACACATTCTTCAGGCAAGAATTTAGTTCATCTCCAGAGGAAATCAAAGGAGAGGGAAAGACAGCATGTTTGTTAAGCCAGAGACAACGACTTTAAGGGTTGAACGTTTCCATCTTGATTCAGAAAGCGAACTGAGGTAAGTCTCTCAACCTCCCTGCTCCCCAGGAAGGAGACTGATAATAGCAGGAAGTTTATTTGAAACACACGTTATCAGTGGAAAGAACCATACACATGCAGAAGAATAAGCAAACACGCAAAGTGAATCCGCACACACTTCTAAGTGAGCAGTTCAGTCAAGATTTCAGTGAGGCCTCTCCACACCTACTTCCCTTTCCTCAAATTCCTTTCGTCCATCCATCTGTTCATCTCCTTCTTTCAAAACATATAATAGTTATCTTACTACTTTTAACTAATTACTAGTTTTCTGAGGGGAGAAATAATCTTCAGTTAGGTTTCCACACAAATATATGTATGTTTGAAAACAAATTTTAGAAACTTGTGATCTATTAACTCAGGGTAACAGGGAGTAGTCAAACAGCTTGAACTCCAGGGAGATACATTCAGTGAATAAGCAAACACCTGTGGTGATCAAGAAACGGATCTGCAAAGTTGTCTCAATCATCTACAATAAATGAGGCCAAATTCTAGGAATAATCCAATCCAAATACCCTAGAATTCTCCTGACTGGTCTCAAAGACAAAGAGTGGAAGATTTGTTCTCTTGAACGAATTACTCCCTGAACACAGTCCCTGGAGACTCACAGAAGTATGGGTGCTCCATGGCCTCTTTGGCAGTCAGTCTCTGTTGATGGTCGTATCGCAGAAGTTTGTCCAGAAGATCTAGGGCCTCAGGGCTGACAAGGTGTCTGTTCTCACTATGGATAAAGTTTTCCCAGCGTTTCCGTGAATGTCTGAGAAGAAAAATGAAGCATTAGTAACCAGAGACTAAATTCAACAAGAATCCTTATCTACTAGGGCTAAAGCCAACAAAATCTCAGAATAATGTACTGATTACAAGCTTGTTAAATCTCTAACTGGTGCCTGCCCTACTGCCCCATAGTTACAGCATAGCATCCTGAAACACAATGGTGCTCTGTGATTAGAAAAACACAACTAGGTAAAACTTCTATATCTCATTTAGAATATGTGGAACCTTTCTAGATTATTTTTTATGCTGTAGACTTTTAGTCAATTCTGGGTGGCATGCAGAAGAGTGGGCAATTTTTATTGGTCAGCAGATATATTTCCCAGGGCTAGCCTCAAAAACAGGGAGGTTCCATAAAATACTGTTCGAAAACTGTTAACAAAATGTTTACTTCTCAACATTATTGCACTGTACCTGAAAACTCAATGTGCTTTAAAATTTGCTATTGTATAGAAAATCCATTACAGAGAACAAGAAGAAATTGTAAGTCTCTCCACCTTGAAGAGGTATGAAGTAAATAAAATAAAATATAATAAAAAACAAACTAAGTCTCTTATTCAAAGAATCATTGCTCTCCAAGTTTGGCCATTAAAAATAAGCTTTTGCTGTACCAGAAAACTTTTTTCTATAACATTATGATTTTTGTTTTACCTTTTCTATTAATAGGTTATCTCTCAGAGAAGTAAAATGATTAAAAGACATAAAGTCCAAATATCTCAATAAGTTAAAAGAAAATATGCATAGGAAAAAAGAGGGCTATTTCCATTTTACTATAATTAGAATGGGAAAAGAAAGTGATTTTGGCTAACCTTTCCACTTCTGAAACGGGGTAAGGTAAAGCACTCTCTCTCTCTCTCTTACTTACTGTCCCAGGATATCGTTGAAGTGTGGATCTAGGTCTATGTGATACTTCTTCAGATACCCATACAGTTCTTCTGTACCCAGAACCTTGGCAATGCGAACAAGCTGAAACACAAAACAAACTGACCAAATCACTGAGCACAGAACACACCGTGAGCCCGTGAGGACACTGCACCAAGGAATCAGAAGACTTCCACACCACTAAACCTCTAGGAATGAGATACAAACCCAAGTCCAGGGCAGGCAGACAGACCGAAGGACAAGAAGTTCACATGAATGCAAATTTCCAAACAGCCTTTAAAATAATACAACTTATGATAATAATCTTCTAGAGGTGGACCAGTACAGGGCATCACAATCTAATGACTAAAATCTAGTTTTATTAGACAAGGAGGTGCCTGACTTCTTCACAGATTCACTTTGGAAGTTTGGCATAGATGGCATTATCTGCCTCTACTTCTGCGGACCTGGTAAACACAAAATTCTGTGCAATCTTTATCTTGAAGAAAAGCTCATATGCAGACACTGAGTGACATTTAGTGGCTCAAGGATAGTATTCTTATCTAAGGATGCTATTTTTTTGGCATTCACCCCCAAATAAATAAGAACCAGAAAGCATTTGCTCACCTGGTCATAGTTGTCCTGTCCATGGAAGAATGGTTCCCTTCGAAAGATCATGCTTGCTAACATACAGCCCAAACTCCACATGTCCAAGCTATAATCATACATCTGAGGCAATAAGGACAACCCATTAGCCAAGGGTATTAGAAATCCATTTTTCTGATATAAATTTCTTTTTTAGACGAGATTGGGCGTGTTCAGGGTGGTATGGCCATAGATAATTTATTTAAAAAAAATTTTTTTAACTTCCTGGCTCCTAGAAATGATCTGAATTTCTAGTCTTAACCTTTGCAGATATTTTAGATTTAAAAACTTCTCTGTCCCCCCAAAAAACTAGCTGAGAAAAAACTAAAATCAGCATTTTAGGGTGAAATAATGGCTGGGTTTTGAGTGTATTCAAACTGACTAGATAAACAGCAAACCAGAAAAGCCCTAAGCAAGTATAAATAACCCAGAATAGCTCTGCTAATAAGTTTACCTGATAGTCCACGAGGAGCTCTGGTCCCTTGAAGTACCTTGAGGCTACACGAACATTGTACTCCTGAGCAGGATGATAGAATTCTGCCAGACCCCAATCTATCAGTCGCAGCTACAAATAGGACAGAAAAAAACGTGAAAGGAGTGTTTCTAGATGCCTATGCCTTAGAACAAGGCCACATCACATTAGGTAACAATCATTTGGCCACACAAAAAATGTGAGCAGGTGCACTGGCTTAAAAATTACATTTTCAGCAATCGTGCAAGAGGTCATTTTTAGAGCAGAACACTTGAAATGCTTTTTGAAAAAATTTTAAATTATCCTGGTTCATCCCTCTCTCTAGATCAACAGAGCTCAACCTTTTTTTCTGCCTACACTCAGAAACTGTAGGCAGTTACACTTGGTAACACATTCTCCCATCATTCATAGCTTTTCGTTATAAGCTCCAGGCGTCAGTGAAAGGGCTGGGGACACACATCCCACTCCAGGACTGAAGCACTGCTCTAATGATTTATTCGTCTAATACTAGATGATCCATTTACTCACTGATTAGGGCCAACAGAGTTGGATATCAAAAATAGGAGGGACCCAAGTGTTCTTTTAAGGCCAGGCAGATTGGTCTGCAGGTCATCAAGAAATGAAGCAGAAACCACCAGCTGTAATTTCTTTCTGAGGCCCTCCAGAAAACTATGACCAAAATAAACAAGTGACTATAGTTAGTTACTATAGTTAAACCGTCTACTTTCCTTGTGTACTACGCTATACAAAGTAGAAATCAACAATGGAGATGGGAGAAATCACAGTAACGGAAGTTTGCCAAAAAACCCACCGGGTCTACAGAAACCATCATGGCACTGGGCAGCTTTTTGGTCTGCTCTAAGCCTTTTAATCAAGCTTGTTGCTGCCTGGCTGTAATGGTACCTTTTTCTGTTGGTGATCTATCATGACATTGTGAGGTTTCACATCCCTGTGCATGATTCCCTTGCTGTGGCAGTAATCCAGAGCCTATTAGGTAAGAAAGCACAGATAATAGTAAGCAACCCCTCTACCATCCCCCAACTCAAGCATAGTCTTATTGTTTGTGACACCTTGACTTGAATACAGTCCCCCAAGGGGCAGTTTGCTGCCTGTAATGAAAGAGAAAAAAAGCGTGCTTCAGAAGGCACCCCTTGCTCTCTCTGCACACTACAGCTGGTAGAAAGGGGGTATGAAGGGAATGGCAAGGGCTATGAGGAAGATTTCTTTTTTTTTTTTTTTTTTTGAGATGGAGTCTCGCTATGTCGCCCAGGCTGGAGTGCAGTGGTGCAATCTCGGCTCACTGTAAGCTCTGCCTCCCGGGTTCACGCCATTCTCCTGCCTCAGCCTCCCGAGTAGCTAGGACTACAAGTGCCTGCCACTACGCCCAGCTAATTTTTTGTATTTTTAGTAGAGACAGGGTTTCACCGTGTTAGCCAGGATGGTTTCAATCTCCTGACCTCGTGATCCGCCAGCCTCGGCCTCCCAAGGTACTGGGATTACAGGTGTGAGCCACTGTGCCCAGCTGAGGAAGATTTCTTTAAAAGAGGGGGGGATGAGGCCAGGCACAGTGACTCATGCCTGTAATCCTAGCACTTTGGGAGGCCGAGGCAGGTGGATCACTTGAGGTCAGGAGTTCGAGACTAGCCTGGGCAACACGGCTATACTAAAAATACAAAAGTTAGCTGGGCGTGGTGGTGCGCACCTGTAATCCCAGCCACTCGACTGGGCTGAGGCTGGAGAACTGCTTGAACCTGGGAGGTGGAGGCTGCAGTGAGCTGAGATGGTGCCACTGCACTCCAGCCTGGGCAAGAAGGGCGGGCAGTGGGGAGGGGGGTGGTGTGTGTGTGGGATGATAAACCAGACTTTGGAACCTCAGTGGAGTCACCTCTCATAATGGTTCAAAGGACAGACCAGCATCTACGTGGACATGAAGAATGACATTCAAATACATCTTTCAGCATGGCTTATTTTGTACATAAGGGTCCCACGTGGGTTTTCTAGATGACCAAGCATTAGTATTTTCCTTAATATAATCCCTGAGCCAGCTAGCCTTTAAGACTTATCATTATGAGGCCAGGCATGGTGCTCATGCCTGTAATCCCAGAACTTTCGGAGGCAGGCAGATCACTTCAGGTCAGGAGTTCAAGACCAGCCTGGCCAACATGGCGAAACTCCACCTCTACTAAAAATAAAAAAAATTAGCCAGGCAAGGTGGTGGGCACCTCTAGTCCCAGCTACTTGTGGGGCTAAGGCACGAGAATTGCCTGAACCTGAGAGGCGGAGGTTGCAGTGAGCCGAGATGGCACCACTGCACTTCAGCCTGGGCAACAAAGCGGGTCTCAAAAAAAAAAAAACAATTATCATTACATGATTATTCCAAGGGAGAAAATTGCTTTGTGTAAGATGATTGATATGCAGATAAGATTTTATGTATATAATGGTTTTTCATAAGTTTAAAGAGCTGTGCAACCATTACCACAATCCAGTTTTAGAACATCTCCATCACTCCTAAAATTTTTCTTGAGCTTGTCTGTAGTCAATCCCCTTTCCTAACTTGTCCCAACCCCTCCGTGCCCTGCCCACAACCACTGACCTGCTATTTGCTGGGATAGATTTGCCTTTTCTGTACATTCATAAAATGAAATCATACATGTATAGTGCTTTGTCTACCTTCTTTCCTTCAGTATACTGTTTCTGAGATTCATCCAAGTTGCTTTTCCTTGCTGAGTAGTATTCCACTACTAGTTGATGGACATTTGGGTTGTTTCCACTCATGCTTTCATTTCCCTTGGGTAGATTCCTAGGGGTGGAAGTGCTGGGTTGTATGCTAAGTTTGTGTTTAAACTTTTAAGAAACTGCCTAATTATCTTCCAAAGTGGCTGCGTCACTTTTACTCCCACCAGCAACCTGAGGGTTTAAGTTTCTCCACATTCTCATCAACACCTGTCATTGTTCAACTTTTTGATTATAGCTTTGCTGGTGGGTGTAAAGTGGTATCTCCATGTGGTTTTGATTTTTACTTCCATAATGAGTGATGAAGTGGAACATCTTTTTATGTGTCTACTGGCCATTCTAAATCTTCTTTGGAGAAATGCTGATTCAAATCTTTCAATCATTTATTAGATTGTTAAGCTCCATTTTTTTAATGTAAAAATTTGCTTCTAAATCTCCCTTGCCTAACATAATAACTATCTTCATAAACTTCAAATTCAGGACCTTTGGCTAATCTTAACAAGCACCTGAATCCTACACAAGGTCAATGAAATACTCTTCAAGTAGAATCCCTGTCCTCTACCTACCAGTAGAGCCCCTCTCCAGTTTTAACAACCAAAAATGGTTCCGAATTTTGCCCAATGTCCCCTGGGGGACAAGCTTGACCTGGATAAGAAGCAATAAACTAGACTCTCGAGGACACTGGAATGGACTTCTTCATGCTGGAGGAGTACACAAGGCAGAGAATGAGCCCTAGGATTAGCATTCCAGGAATAAGCTCCCTCGATCTGTGCTTTTCCCTGAACCAAGAGTATACAATATAGAATGCTTGTTATGGCCAGGCGTGGTGGCTCATGCCTGTAATCCCAGCAGTTTGGGAGGCCAAGGCGGGCAGATCACGAGGTCAGGAGTTTTGAGACCAGCCTGACCAACAGGGTGAAACCCCGTTTCTACTAAAAATACAAAAATTAGCCAGGTGTGGTGGTGCGTGCCTGTAATCCCAACTACTCAGGAGGCCGAGGCGGGAGAATTGCTTGAACCCGGGAGGTGGAGGTTGCAGTGAGCCGAGATCATGCCACCGCACTCCAGCCTGGGCGACAGAGACTCTGTCTCCAAAAAAAAAAAAAAGAAAGAATGCTTGTTATTTGAAGATCAAGAACAAAGAACAGGCACTACTAAACTATGGGGATACATATAAAGATATAATCTTCAGAGGAGACACTGAACAGAAGAACACAAGAGAGCCCTGCAGGATGTTCACAATATCCTCTACCAGCCCTGTCCAATAGGACTTTCTGCAATGATGGAAATATTCTATTCCTGCACTCTATAGTATGGTAGCCACTAGCCACATGAGGCCACTGAGCACCTGAAATGTGCCTAGTGTGACTAGGGAACTAAATTTTATTTTATTATTTTATTTTTTTGTACAGGGCCTTGCTCTGTTGCCCAGGCTAGAGTGCAGTGGCATGATCTCAGCTCACTGCAACCTCTGCCTCACAGGCTCAAGTGGATCCTCCCACCTCCACTTCCTGAGTAGCTGGAACCATAGGCATGCACCGCTACACCTGGAGCATGCATATGCATATATATGCATATATATATATATATTTTTTTTTTTTTTTTTTTTTTTTTTGTAGCTACGGGGCTTTGCCACGTTGCCCAGGCTGGTCTTGAACTCCTGAGCTCAAGCAATCAACCTGCCTTGGCCTCCCAAAGCATTGGGATTTATAGGCGTGAGCCACCGAGTCTGGCCAGCAACTAAATTTTGAATTTTACTTCATTTAAATAGCTACCTATGGGCAGTGGTTACTAACTATACTGGATATCATCGTCCTGTGTAAATCTGGGTGAGAGTTTTACATACACAAACATCCAAAAGACAGTACGTTTAAGATTTATTTACTTCACTTACATTCTACTTCAATTTTTTCCCTCTGTTTTATAATAACTGTAGCAAGATTCCAAAGTGCCTTTGTGGCAGTGCTTTATGAAACCAGGGGTTGTGAGGGCAGACCTCCTTGAATCTGAATCAGGAGATCAGGTTAGGTCACCGAGTCATCACACTGCAGCCCTCAGCCTCAGTTGCTTCTACATTTTCAAAGGAGTTAAATATTTAGTCTTCCCCAGTCCTGTTTTTTCTTTTCAAAGAGAAAATTTACCAAGTTTTGATTCTGCTATATTGCCTACTCTTTGTCCAAAGGAATAAACTAATTAAGACCACAATACCTGGCATGTGAAAAATACTCAATGAAAGCAAAGGCTGAACAAATACAGTAAGGTAACTAATTCTTTTGCCAAGTTTCCTACTCGGACTCCCTATGGAGTTACTGACATGCTTTGAAATTCTTTGGGGAATTATTTCAGTTTTAAAATCTCGTACAGTTTCTGACCATTAAGCATGAAAGACGTTTTTCAAGTTTCATCTGGGATTCTACATCTCATTAGCAAAAATAAGTATATGTCCTCACTGCCTAGCTGCTACCTCCAGAAAGCAGAAAGGACATCAGACATTGAGTGACACCCACATGTCCACCTGGGAAGACCTGCATTAGTTGGATGTCTTTATGGGACCTAAGGGCAGGCTAGCTTATACAACTTTAGCTTTGGCTGATGGTTAAATAACACAAAATCTCAAACCATCTTACTTAAAAATAACCAACTGTGAGATCTGAATTGTAGCTCTCATGGGGTGAGAGTGCATGGGATTACTCAGGAAGCACTTCCAGGAAAGGAGCTAGCCTGACAGTTCACAGGATCATGGCACTGCAAATTTTATCCACACCAATGCTTCAATTTTAGTCTAGAGAAGACATGGAGAAACGTGGGATAAATCAAGCTCGACCTTTTTCGTGTTTCTGATCTTACTGACAAAAAGGAAGACCCATTAGCCATTAAGAGTGAACCTTAAATCCACCGCCTCAGCTTTCTCTAATAAAAAGTGGTGCGTACAAGTTCTTATAAAAACACATTCATTTCACAGAACTGTTCTTAAGATCTACAACTACCCTAAAACTTTTCACAAGACTGCATATTAATACATGCATTTTTGGAGGCAGTTCATAGTTTTCATTAGGTTCTTAGTGATCCAGGACACAAAAGTCTAGGACCCATGGGTGTATTCCATTTTACAAACTGAGCATTCCTTTAAGTGCTTATCTAGACAAACAAAATGATCATTCCTCCACCAACCAGTAATTCTTCAAATTTCATTGTGCTTGGGATTAGTAAGTCTCTTAGACATTCTACCCATCACTTTTCCCTGCATTAACGAGCCACGGCTACAGGGGTAGGGTAGGAAGACTCATGCAAGAAGGGGATGACGATACATGGCAAGGAAAGATGGCTGCAAATGCCTGCCACCCCTGTAGGCATGTCTCTCTATAATATGCTTACATATTCAATGCTTTTCCCATCAAGAGTGGAGTCGGTTTTTCCACGCTTTGAAGCTAGGCTTGGCCATGTGATTTGCTTTGGCCAATAGGGTTATTAGCAAACATGACACAGGTAGAGGGTTGAAAAGTGCCTATACATTGAGATTTCCCCCTCTCTGCTGCTAGGAACCCCAGGAGGACCACCATGGGAAGCAGCATGAACTTCACGGGCTGGAGGATGAGACCTCAGCTATCCCTGCTGCCCCAGCTGTGGTCCTAGATTGTGAATGAGGTCATCCTGGACCATCCTGCCCCAGTCAAATCAACTGAGACCTAAAGAATCACCTGGCTAACTCAATTATAAGAAACAATAATCATTTTTTAAAAGTCATTAAGTTTGGGGTGATTTGTTACATTCACAGTAGGTATTAATAAAGCAGCAAAGAGAAAACATATGGACCAAGAAGAGCTATGGGAGGTTCTAAGGTATAATGTCCCTGGTACCCCTTGACTTGGCCACTTTTTTCCCAGTTCCACTGGAAAGTTTCTATGTGAAGATTCCTCGATGGAGGCCTCAATATAAGTTTAAAAACTTCACTAAATCCTCTGGGTATCAAGAAACATTCTGCTTAAGTTCACTCTGTTCTCTCAAAAACTTATCTTTTAATGAACAGGCCTGAAAAAAATTAATGGTTTATGAACACCACTTACTTTAAGTAGTTCATACATGTAAAACCGGATATCAAAGTCTGTCAGGATCTGGTAGAGTTGCTGAAACAGATTCCAGAAAACAGAAAGTTAATTTAGTCTCACTGCATCTTGTCATCCTAAGTGCAGGCTATTCTCTAAGCTTATTTGATACTTAAGTGACTAAGGAATCCCATGACTTTTTTACTACCTGATCTGAAATAAATGGGAAGACTAAAGATGAAGGTTTTATATTTTAATCATCAGAAGAGAAGAAAAAAAGAAAGAAAAGGAAGGAATTCCAAGAGAGAAAAACATTTAAGCCAACTCAGATCTTTCCTATTTAATGCTCTGTGATTTTGCCAATTACAATTATTAACCAAAATTACACCATTGTGAAGTCTAAGTTGTCTGTCTTCACATTCTTACCGAACATCAAGAAAACTAACCCCACTGTAACACCACAGTATACTCTAGAGAAGTGAGTTCTGAGTGGATGGCAGAGCTCTGAAGAACTTCATGGGCTACTGTGGTAAAACAGTGGCGACACAGGCTGTTCTCAAAAAAGAAAAATAAGGAAAAAGGAGGTGCTATAGCATTTGCAGATGGCAAGAGCTTACAAAAAAATCTATACCCTCTGCTCCCCGGAAACCAATTCCAGACTGGAAAAAAAGAACATTTCACAGGCAACAACTGACGTCTTAGGAGTGAAAAAAGACAGGGGTATCAAAAATGATCACTGGCCAAACTGATAGGTAAATGGAAGTTTTCATTATTGATAATCCAAAGACCCACTCACTGGGAGTTTTTAAAAAATTTCTAAGAGTCAGAATACATTAATGCTACAAGCTTCATTAAAAGCATCATAAACCCTTGTCAGGAACTCTCATTATCTTTGATATCCAATCAAATCCATGTAAATCTGTTTTCCCATCAATCCAAGCCATGCTTTCTATAAAATTAAGAAGCACACCTTTATTAAACTTCTCTTGTTCTTCTATTGAAAGAGAGACTCAAGCAATGTAGGGAATCTCTCCAGGGAACACAGAACAGTGTATATAATGTGTCTGTGTAATAAGGGGGAAAATAAAACTATACATCCATATTTTCTGTATCTGCAAAAATGATACAGAAGTAATAAAAACTGGTTTCACGTATACATGTGTAAAGGAATAGGCAGCTGGAACACAGGGGAATAAAAGAGACTTTTCACTGTCTACCATTTTATATTTTTGATCCACATATAATGTTCAAAAAAATTTAATAAAAAAATCAAATTTGCCAAGAACCAAATTTAACATTTTCTAAGAATACGAGGTCTTTGCTTTCTCAAGCTTCCCCCTTTAGGTAAGAGTAATTCCCCCTGCCAGCTTAGGAAAAATATTTGATTTCATCAACCTCAGGGCAGCGCAGGGAATGAAATGCACAGGCCAGTACATGGTGTTGTGGGGTTGGGTGGCTGGCCCTGGCTACAGCTGACCCCCATTCAGGCAGAACAACACCAACAAGCCACCACTTCTGCTCAGGAGAGCTTCAGCTACATAACACACACCCAAGCTTTTTGTTCTTCTCCCAGCTCTGCTGCAAGAAGGCTTCTTAGCCAGGACTTGGCTGCACACTGACAGCTTGAATGTAAAGACAGGCTTAAGATGCCATCTCTTGGGTGTCAAAGCAGCTCCTCCTCTGTGAGTTAAGGAAATCACTCACAGAGACTAGGCTAAATTGAACTTCAAGTCAATAAATACGCTATGAAAGAGAAAAGATCTAATTTTCTAACCCTTAGAGGGCTGGAATATTTTATTTCCAGAAAACTAACATGGGCTATCTCATTAGGACTTTTATCTGTGGAAGGCCTCCCTCATCATGTGGTACCTACACCATGCATCTGTATAAATGGTGTAAGCCATAAAAATAAATGTCTCTGGACTGCCAACACAGTATTTCTAGCTACAAAAACCATTAACAATTTAATTCAAAGACACCAGTTGTACACTAGTGTTTAGGACTAAGATATTACAAAGTCCCAAGTGACTGGTTGCCATTCACCCTCACTTCTCAGGATCTCCGGGTAGGAGGAGACCAAACTACATCTGTAACATTTAACCGCCTGGGCCCAAAATTCAAGACTATGCAGGGTCCACAGTCTGGCTTCCTCCGACTTTTGTAGCTCTGTTCTTCACTGTACCCCCAGGAGTCCACAACTCTGACAAAACAAGCCCGTGTTTGCTGCCTCCACTCTTCCCTCTCTAGCCCCACTCCATCTTAGCCTGTAAAGCCAAAACCAACCTGTCTGCTTTCTACAGAGCTGACAATGATACCTCCCTTCTCTATCTCCATGCCACTGACTCTCCAATGTGGCTGTGCACAGGACACCATTAAGAACACAATGTCCCCAGAGTTAACATTCCTCACACAGGGACTGGTGGTAACCTCAGGTTCTCAAGGTGACTCCTCATTCTGCTGTGGGCTTTGTCCAGACCCCAAGAGTCTCATGCCAACATTCCCTGTGCTTCGTGGCATATACAACAGGGAGAAATGGGTACAGTGGCTGGTGGCAGAGTCATCAAATTTGGTGATAAAAGATCTCTGAACTCTCCCCACCACCCAAGTATGCCAAGGGCCCACTGAACAACTCACTCAGTACCACACCCATTTCCTACACTGAACTCCGACCACATATGAAGTCCTCACACAGCAGAAAAGCAAGTGCTTCATACACCAAACACCATGTATGGCAGCTCTGTCTTGCATACATGTTTTTACAATGTTCACAGTCAATGGAACAAAACAGAAACACTCTTCCAAGAAACAGAAGTACCAAGAGTCCACGACACATTAGAAAGAGAAACTTCACAAGAACCACACTTTCTCTCCCTTCTTCTTAGCCAGCTACGGGGAGAACATTATTAAACAATCCACTGCAAAATGCTGGCAGGAAGTCAGCTTTGGTTACATTTTCAAAAAATAAATGACTTAAAAGGTGGAAATTTCCTGGGCCTTTTAATTAGCTCCAAAAAGTCTGAGGAGGGCCTCCATGGTGTAAAACCACAGACACCCACAAAGGCATGGCCACAGGTGGGCCTCACTGCTACCGTAGGCATACACACAGCTGTTTAGACTCCAAGTGCGATTCAGCTGCATCACCATGAGCCACAGATTTGAAGACCCCATTCCCAACCATGACCTTCAGGAAGATTCACACTTTCATAAGACAGCTTCCCAGGCAGCTCTGGTCACCTGCCAGATGTGGGAATCACCAACACACCAAACTCTCAAGCCACACAGTGTGTGCACATTCCCTGATATACACAGCTCAGTCTATGCCCATAAATCCCTGTCATGTGTAGAGAGAAGAAAAAGTGGTGGGATATATAAAGTCCAAGCAAAAGAGGTATTTACTGTAGCAGTCACCAGTTTAAGAATTGTTTACATGTAACCTCTAAGTTCCAGAATAAAACCGAGGTCAACGTTTTTGGAAATTTAAGGAAGTAGAATAAATCTTTAATCAAGCAGATCAAAGTTATTACGAATCCCCTGAAAATGTCACTTATTTTCCTACAAGGAAATGACAAAACAATGTTAACGACCTATAATAACATACACGACATAATATAAAAGTACAATTTGTTTCTCCAATTAAGGAAACTGTTTAGTCTGTAAACTCAACCTCTAACAGAATTAACAAGGCCTCACATTATTTACTAAGTGGTGATTTACCTCTATGTGAGTGATTTAGAAATCCTCCAAATATCAATATGATTCTACCAGCTTCTTAGGATGGAGCCCATTTGGAGTGTCTTATCGAAATCTTTTTTTTTTTTTTTGTATTTCAAAATAGTACCTTAGCTTCTCTTGAGGCGCTTTTTTTTTTCTTTCAATTGAGATGGAGTCTCACTCTGTTGCCCAGGCTGGAGTGCAATGGCAAGATCTCTGCTCACTGCAACCTCTGCCCCCTCGGGTTCACGTGATTCTCCTACCTCTGCCTCCTGAGTAGCTGGGACTACAGGCGTGCACCATAGCCCGCCGAATTTTTTTGTATTTTTAGTGATGGGGTTTTGCCATGTTGGCCAGGCTGGTCTCTAACTCCCGACCTCAGGTGATCTGCCTGCTTCGGCCTCCCAAAGTGCTGGGATTACAGGCATGAGCCACCGCACCTGGCCTGAGACACTTTTAAGTATGGGAGGTTGCTACAATTATTCATTCCAACTCTTAGAGACTGACTTTTCTCATTCATTCGTTTCGAAGTTTTGTCTTGTTCTAAAATATCTTTATTACAGTTTTGGCATACATGAAGCATAAAAACTGCTGATTTTAAGGAGAAACTGACCAAACCAATACCTCTACCATAAAGTGAAATACAAGGAAAAAACTTAGTAGGCCATAATTCTGAACTAAATTAACACACTTGGTATAACAAATGATCATGTACTAAAGTTACAAAGCAACCATCAACAAATTCCAAATAATTAACATTATATAGGTCACGTTCTCTGAACATAGTGCAATCAAATTTTTAAAAAATTCACCTGGATCCTGGATCATACATTCACAAACACACAGCTATAAAGAACATTACTGAAACAATAATTATAGAGAAACTTTTGAGTATGAACTTATCTTAGATGGCATTATTGTATAAATATTAAATTTCTTTGGTATACTAAGAGTACTGCGGTTTGCATAGGAAAACAGCCTAGTTTCAGTGCTAGCGTATTTACAAGTGACGTATCATAATGATGTCTGCAACTTAATTTAAAATGACTCAGCAAAAAGATAAAATAGAAATAGAAAGGAGAGGCTGAGCATGGTGGCTCAAGCCTGTAATCCCAGCCCTTTGGGAGGCCAAGGTGGGCAGATCACCTGAGGTAAGGGGTTCAAGACCAGCCTGGTCAACATGGTGGAACCCTGTTTCTACTAAAAATACAAAAAATTAGCTGGGTGTGGTGGTGCACGCCTGTAGTCCCAGCTACTCAGGAGGCTGAGGCAGGAGAATCGCTTGAACCCAGGAGGCGGAGGTTACAGTGAGCCAAGATCAGGTCACTGCACTCCAGCCTGGGTGAGAGATCGAGGCTCTGTCTCAAAAAAAAAAAAAGAAAGAAAAGACAGGGTTAGGGGACAGGGAGAAAAATAACTGCAAATGTGGCAAAACAGTAACAACTGGTAAATCTAGGTGAAGAATATATACTGATTGTGCTACTCTTTCCAATTTTCCAAGTAAAAAGTCTTTGGAGAAAAATGCAAATTCACAATGTTGCAGTTTGCACTTCTAGTTTGAAAACTATCCAGAAGTGAGTTCCATAACCATGGGATACACGTAAAATGACGCTTAGGGTTGTACAAACTTAAGCACATGTATTGTCAAGAAAAACAAAATCAAGGCCAGGCGTGGTGGCCCACACCTGTAATCCCAGCACTTTGGGAGGCCAAGGCGGGTGGGTCATGAAGTCAGCAGTTCAAGACTAGCCTGACCAACATGGTGAAACCCCGTCTGTACTAAAAAATACAAAAATTAGCCAGGCATGGTGGCACACGCCTGTAATCCCAGCTACTCAGGAGGCTGAGGCAGGAGAATCACTTGAACCCAGGAGGCGGAGGTTGCAGTGAGCCAAGACTGCGCCACTGCACTCCAGCCTGGGCAACACAGCGAGACTCCTTCTCAAAAAAAAAAAGAAAAAGAGAAACAGAATCCAATGAGTTTAATTCAACTCAAGAAATGAAGAAGAAAACCACTGAAAGCCCAACAAAGTTGAAGGAAGGAAGAAGAAAAATAAGATAGGAGCAGAAAGAGAAAAACAAACAAAAACAATAACTGAGCAATAAAACCAAAAAGCTGGTTCTTTTAAAAGATTAACGACAGATCTCTAGCAAGACTGATTTAAAAAGGAGTAAAGGCACAAATACTACTTTAAAATGTGAAGGAAAGGATAACTACAGATACTCCAGAGTTTTTTTGTGTGTGTGTGACCAGTCAACAATATAGTTTTTAAGTCCTAAGAGAATTCTTTGTCAATCAAATTGAAAGTGAATAAAATATATATTATCCAAATAGACTCAAGAAGAGACAGAAAACCTGGATAAACTTTAACTTATGTTTTAAAAAGGAAAGTATAGTTCAAAGTCTTCCTCCCATCCTTGAAAGACATCTATCCATATAATACCTATCTTACATAAACTTTCAGAGAATAGGAAGAGGAAAAGCTACCCAATCTATCTTATATAGTATAACCTTGATAGCAAACTTAGAGAAGGACCCTATGACAAAATAAAATTATAGATCAAAATTTATAATCCATTGCACAAATATAAAATACTGAAAAGAATGGGCTGCGGGCTGCATCACTGTTAATTCACCCTGGTATTAATGAGGGACAAACACTCTCTGGGTGATAACCTTAAAACCAGTTATTAATATACTTTACACTAAAATTAAAAAGACAAAAAAACAAACTTTCCTAATAAGATGGGCACAGGACAAAATAAAAAGACTAAAGGACATCACGACGGTGAACTAAATGATTTTCTGTTTGTGGCCTGCCATACTATCTGGAAAAGAATTTAATTTTCCTGCCATGATTTGCTCTTCAAAAATACACATCTGCCATCTGATATTTAATGATCTCTTGATTAAAATGTCATGGCTTGAACATTCAAAGGGGACCTCCAGTTAAACAAGGCAGATCAAACACCTCTGCTCTACCTGAAACTCCTCTAAAATAACCGTAAAAGGAGCAGGGAGATTAAATCGTAAGAACTAAGAAGATAGGAGAAACAACATAGTGAAGCTAGAAAACATGTCTCTGCCAACAGCGAAAGGCCAAAAGCAAACAGCTTCAAACTGAACAACCTCAGAAAGGTTCAGGACGGGGGACCTCCAATGTTGGTTTAAGAGAGGAAACAGAGTGCACTGGAAACGGGAAAATGAGTTTAAGATGCCACACTGAAAAGTGGATACAGGTGAAGTCTGCACAACATTCCCCATGGTTCTCCTCAACTTGAGGCTAAGATACCAGCAGCCAAGCCTGCATCCTTGAGACAGGGGCTGATGGTTCTTTAGAGCAATGAGCAGACATTCAAAAACCATGATATTTCAGAGACTGAATAACAAAATAACAAAAACTCACACACAAAGAAAAATACAGAAAAAGTATGAAGGGAAAAAATACAATATTCTTAGTGAGAAAATAGAAGGTATTACATAAAACATAAAAGAACAGGATACTATTTTAAAAAGTTCCAAGACCAAAATGGAGCTGTAAGATGTGAAGTCTAACATTTGAATGAGTTCTGGAAAGTGAGAACAAAGAAGAAAGGGGAGAAAAATCAAAGAACATTAAAAATATTTTTCCAAAACACAGGGGAAAAAGCCCAGCAAGTATGCAGAACAAAAGATAAAAGGGACCCATATGAAGGCACGTCACTGTGAAATTTCAGAAGACTGGAAATGAGAAAATCCTAAAAGCTTCCAGAGGAAAAAAACAAAAACAAAACCGTCACATAAGATGAAACTAGAATGGCTTCAGTGGTAATACTGGAACAATCTCTTCAAAATCAAGGAAATTATGAATTATAACCTAGAACTCTATACCCTAACAAATACATTAATTGGCAGGACAAAATAAAAATGACTTCAGATATGCAAGCTTCAAAAAAACATTAATTTCCCATAATCCCTTTAAAGAAAGCTACAAGAGAATGTATGAAACATCCCCTTTGAGGGTTAAGACCCCAGAGAGAATTTCTCTAAGAAATTAGAATTCCCACTAACTGATCTTCAGCAGTTGTTAAATCAACAGAGCAGATGTCACTTTAAGAAACAGAAAATGGGCTAGGTGCGGTGGCTCACGCCTGTAATCCCAGCACTTTGGGAGGCCAAGGCAGGTGGATCACGAGGTAAGCCATCGAGACCATCCTGGTTAACATGGTAAAACCCCGTTTCTACTAAATATACCAAAAAAAAAAAAAAAAAAAAATAGCCAGGCGTGGTGGTGCACGCCTGTAGTCCCAGCTACTTGGGAGGCTGAAGCAGGAGAATTGATTGAACCTGGGAGGGGGAGGTTGCAGTGAGCCGAGATCGCGCTTTTGCACTCCAGCCTAGGCGACAGAGCGAGGCTCCGTCTCAAAAAAAACAAAACAAAACCACAAAATGCTGAGGTGAAATTTTACACATGTAGCTAGACAATTGGTAAAAACTCATTAACGAAGCCCAGGCATTTAAAACTTGGGGAATTACACTACAAAGTTCCATTCAGATAAGGTTTCAACTTTTGCATTAGGAAAATATTTGGTTTCATTAAAGCCTATCTGGTTTTCTAAGACATGCACACACATTCCCACTCACATATACCAGGATAAACCTGGGTGATTCATAGGATCAGCTACACCTATCAGCATAGTACCCTACCAGCTAAGCGCTGTTATGCTACTGAATGAAAAAATTCACACCCTGCTTTTTAGAGTTCACTGCTAATTTCACCTGTAAGGAGTCACATTAACAAGAAAATCTGTCACATGTGGGAAAGTGCTATACTACACATAAAACTTCCTTGTTTTATAAATCAAAATATCTTCTTTTGCTTACTTTTCACTAATTAACCTTGTTTTAGTCATTTTAGAGTGATTAAGAAAAATTAGGCCAGGCGTGACAGTGGCTCACATCTATAATCCCAGCCCTCTGGGAGGCCGAGGTGGGTGGATCACCTGAGGTCAGGAGTTTGAGACTAGCCTGGCCAACATGGTGAAACCCCGTCTCTACTAAAAAAAATTTAAAAATTAAAAAAAAAAAATTAGCTGGGGGTAGTAGTGCATGCCTGTAATCTCAGCTACTTGGGAGGCTGAGGCAGGAGAATCGCTTGAACCTGGGAGACAGAGGTTGCAGTGAGCCAAGATCACACCATTGCACTCCTGCCTGGGTGACAAGAGCGAAACTCGATCTCAAAAAAAAAAAAAAAAAAAGTGTGAGAATAAGGTTCTCTTACTTTCACCCAGAACCATCCGTCCTGATACCAACATCTTTTAACTGCTGATTTAGTTTTGTCTCTAGCTCCTGTCACAACAAAATCACAAGTCTCTTATTCACTGACAGAGTTACAATCAACTACAAGTTCTCCAAATGCCCCTGAAAATCAACACTACTATTTTGTTTGTATATTGGTTTTTAAATTACACGCTAAAAAAGGGTTTCCACCATGTCTAGTATGCCTAACCCCAAAAACCTTGATATTAAGGTTTTAATGTTTGAACAATAAATTTTATGAAACACGAGTTTAAAACCATGATTTTAAAAG
Source organism: Pan troglodytes (assembly GCF_028858775.2). Taxonomy (NCBI): domain Eukaryota; kingdom Metazoa; phylum Chordata; class Mammalia; order Primates; family Hominidae; genus Pan; species Pan troglodytes. Next base: position 56,180,438 of record NC_072416.2, read on the forward strand.
AACACTTCAATGTCTAAAATAATTTACATTATAAGAAAATGTAAAAAACCCGATAGGGCTCTTCTAAAGCACTGACTCTGGTTTTTCTGAATCATTTCTTTGTACGTCACGTGCGCAAACACACACTTGTTATTTGACAGCACTGAATCCAATGCATTGCTTCTTTTCACAAGGGCCTTGTATCGGTCTATCCCTTCCTCTCGGCAAAGTAAGATTTCATACAAAAGGCAAAGTTAACATACAACTAAAGCTATGCTGTCTAAAACAGGAGCGTTACAGATGAGGCATTAGCTTAGACCCAGCCGAGCAGCTACTCCTGGAGTAGGCAAGGCAAAGGGTGATTAAGTAATTTCACCTAATGCAAGAACCCTAGCCACTTTCTGCATCCTGCACTCATGCCTTAAGGAACCCAATTTGTTATTTCCTCCTCTCACCAATGACAGCCCTGGCCCCTTGGGTTCTGGAGTACACGGTATTTATCACCAGCTCCCCCTCACCCCGTTAACCCCATGCCAGAAAGAAAAGCATACGCACCTTAAAATCTGTATTATTGATATATTCAAATACCAAAGCTGGTGTCTTTGACTGTAAAAGAGAATATTAATGCTTTTTAAGTACCCAAACAATAATCAATGTAATCTGCTTCTGCCAAAATGGCCCATCCCCAAATCCTACTTAGATAACACAGGGATTCACTCATCAGGGACAGCCTGTCAAGAAAAGTATTCTCTTGAAATTTTATGATGTCTGGAATTTGCTTCAAAATAACTGGGGATAGTGGGAGGTGGGAAGTGGTGGGAGTATAGATGAAACAAGGTTGGCCACAGCTGATTAACTGCTAAAGTTGGGTCATGTGTGAAGGAAGTTCATTACATTTTTCATTTACTTTTGAAAATGGTTGAAAATTTCAGAATAAAAAGTTTTAAGAGGAATGTATTCTCCAAATAACCTACCAATGGCCTTAACCAATCTTCAAAGGTTATGTGAGGATTTACACCCTGCAGTGTTCCAGTCTGCCATATACAAAAAAAGTGACACATTTTCATCTTAGTTTAGCAAGCCAGAATTGCACTTGACAGAATTATCATAGGTTGTGGGAATGTATCATAGGTCTTTTGGGGGTCCAAAAGGAAAATATAACCATCCGTGATATTATCAATAAGCTATACTATAATATTATTGCCTTGGCTAGAGACCATTAAAGATTGTCTCATCAAGCAGACCTGTTCCTAAAAACTCATATATAATCAAATATTTTTAAAGCACTATAATCTTTAATCCAATGAGTACAAAAGTGCTCAATATCATCTTGTGTAAATCTAGATTTTCAAATAACAGGATTCCTTAATTGAAGTAAAATAACGCTAATTGGCAGTAATAAGCTTTCAAAATTGGGAGAAAGTAGGGACTTAAGGGGTTATAGAAAAAAAAAACATCTAGAAATCTTTTGCTCAAGAACCATGTGAAAGTTACCTAGGAAACAGGCCACAGGGCAGCATGCAGATCTCTGCGAGGACAACTCAGAGTCCAAACAGCAGCCCCAGTAGCAGCCATGATTAAAAATTCTTCACCAGCCCGAAGCTGTAAGGGTTTCATCAATATTACCACTTCTCTCAACAGGAGAATAGTGGAGTAAGCCTGACCTTCTAATAGACAAGGGGTCCCTGTTGATTTTTGTCATCTTCAACTTACTTGTCTTACACATCATGTAAAACATACACATACTTTAACAAATTAAGTTCTGCTAACTTAAAAAAAGAAAAAGCAAAACAAAGATGCTCCTGGTATACCACATACTGACTCACATTTTAAAAATTATTCTGAAATTCATATTTTTACACGGTGCTCATTTTTCCATGGGTACTCATTTCTAATGCAGCCCATTTTCAAACATGAGGCAGTCCAGAACTAGTCATCATAAAATCAATTTGTGCTAAAAGGACAGGATATCTTAAAGGCCAATTAGTTACAATCTGACATACAACCATCCCTTCCCTTCTCAGTCTTCTCGGGGTCCAGAAGGAAAAACTTTCCTTATGCTTCAACAATACTGTGTAATCTTGAGTGAATTTTTTAACCTCTGCAAACTACGGTTTACTCATCTGTACAATGTAAAGAATAAATGGTACCCACCCCAATGGACTGTTGTGAAGACTGAGTGACATGGCACAGTTGGGCACTTGGAATGTGCTCAGCACATAGTAAGCACTCAGTGCATGTTAGCTACTATATTATTATGAGGATGTCTTTAGCAGCCAGAAGCAAAAACCTATTTCTTTAATAAACAAAACTATCATGGGAGGATAACAGGGAAATATCTGAGGTAGAGCAGGTGGAGAACAGCAATGGGACAAGAAGGGGTACAAAAGTGGGAGGTGAGGTGTCTCCAACCTTAGCTAATCAAAAACACCTAAGGTTAAGTTACTCCCTAGGGAGAGAAAACAAAATTAAACAGCACATTTAAAATGGCGACAAACTAAGCACTGACAAAAATATTTTAGTCTATCTACATATGTGACGTGAGCCCTAATGGCATATGCTGATTTAAGGGAAAGAAGAAGACTTCTTCACAGGGTCAGTGGAGCTGGGACCTGCTCAGGCCTTTATGCCAGGTGTCCACGTGGAGATATTCATTCTTTCCTTGTGTAAACCCAGATTTTCAAATGTCATGCTTACTTAAGTGAGGTAGAGTAACACAAATTGGCAGTAACGAACTTTCAAAACTGGAAAGAGGCTGGGGCTTAAAGGAGACATTCAGCAAACATTTGTGGGCTGAATCAAAATAGTGAAGTACAAACCCAGAAAAGGGATTTTTCTCTGTACACTTTTAGGTTCCATCACAGTGGTGGTAGCTGTTTTATCACTGGGTCACCATGATTTTTTTCTGATTTTCAAACCAGTCAGTAGTTAAAGACAAACACCACCATCCCCACTGTATCATTACGTGAGGTTCTGTGTGTTAAACAACCCCCATATCCACACCCCGGTCTACTAGTATACTCCCCCAACCATTTGGCACCTACCACGGGGTCCTTTACAGTGTCAATCAGCTTAATGATATTTGTTCCACCACGAAGGTTCTCCAGAATCTTAACCTCTCGTTTTATCTTCTTTTTCTTCACTGGCTTAAATACACAAGAGTAATCAGAAGTGAGACTCCTTTTGAAGTTAATAAATAAAACTTTAAAACAATGTTAGCCAATCAGATGGATAGTACGCTATCTTGTACACTCTGTTGTGTTCAAGAGTGTGCCTAAATTTGAAAAAACTGAAATAGAATGGGCTTGCCCATAAGAACCTTTAACATTAAGTTAAATAATTTACAGACTCATACAGCTTACGTGTCAAGATCTTTTAAGTAGTTACATTGAGGGCACTTAAAAATTTTGAATACCCATATCACACTTTAAAAATAAAACTTGGGCTTACTAGATAACTGCCAAGTGGAAAATATAGCTCTGAACAGCTGTATATCATGCACTCACAAATGGAAAAACTGAAACAAAATGGTGAGACACCTGCTCTTCCAATGAGTTACATGTAATTTTGTCTTTCAGGAGTGAAAGACCAGTTCACTGACATCAGGTTACAAACTTGCTTCCCAGCTGCTGGCTCTCATTTCCTGTCACCACTCCCATTTCCTTAATATCTAGAATCTGAAATCAGCACAGAGCCAGTTAATGTTTTCCAACAGATCCCATTCCTGAAGAAAGAAATGTTGAATCAGGAAAGGAGAAATCAATCTGATACAACAGTGACTGAACACTTCTATCTAACTTTTCAGTCTGCTGGAAAGATTAAAGGTTTTAAAAATAATTACTCTCATTATACATATTACTCCTTGTCTTAAATGAGTTAAAGAGTTTGAAGAAGAATAGAAACAGTTCTGAAAAAGTAAGTCTATCATAATCAAGTATGCTTTATAAGGCACTCAGAATGGTGACCAGAACACAGTAAGCACCTAATAAATGATAGTGTTATTTTCATATTTTTAGTAATTTATTATTTAATAAGTCATTGTGATTCCTCACAAAGTCCTTATGTAGCAGAGTTGAGCTATCTGCCCAAGATCACAGAGCCCACGGCAGAGAGGGGCAGGAATCAAAGCTGGAAGCTGGGCAGTCTGACTGCGTGCTATACTCTTGCCACAGTGCTTTTGTTTCCCAAGTGTGGCTAACGGGAGAAACGTAACTAAGGAAAAAAGAGTATTTTATCACTGAGACACTGTTATAATAGCAGAGGCAAAGAGAGGCCAATGGATTTGCCAATAAATAATAAAGCAAGACTTTTTTTTGCCTGTGTGTGGGGTGGGGAAGGGGAGGGGAGGGGGAAAATATAACATACACACATGCCAGAGAAACCTTCATCTTTTGTTGGTCACTAAGATACAGCTTTGAACACATAACAAAACAGAGAAGGAGAGGACTATGAAACAAGAGCACTTGCATCACCTATAACAGGGGGCTCGACTGACAGGCTGGGCTCTCGCTGCGTCCTTGTGAGCCAGCTGCCATGATGATACCCGCTCTCCGCCCGCTGTGCCAGGGTTCCCAGGAGAGCAGATGTGGCTGCTGTGCATGTTCCCCGACTCCACTTAGAAACCTTACTCCTTAGTCCCTTTTTCATTAACGAGGGAGCTCGAAACTTTGGGGAAAAAAAGCACTGTACAATCCGATTAAAAAGTAGCCAGGGAAGGACACACTACAAAATAACCGGCCTGTAAGATCAAACACGTCAATGTCATTCATGAAACAAACTGAGCAACTGTTCCAGACTTTTAAAATGTGACAACTGAATGTAACACATGACTACAGCTGAATATAATCATGTAATCTGGGATTTTCCTTTGCTATAAAGAACATTATAAGGATAACTGGCAAATGTGAATGAGAGCTGTAGATTAGCTAACAGCAATGCATCAATGGTTACCTTCTAATTTTTTAATATGGCATTGTAGGGTTATGTAAGAAACTATTTTTAGGAAATGCATACCGAAGTATTTAGGGATGACTACGATTTACTCTCAAGCACATCAGGAAGAAATACATAACATAAATGTCATTATATAGGTGTGTGTATATGTACACATATGTGTGTGTATATGAGAGAGAAAGAGAAGGATAAAGCAAATGTTAACATTTGAGGAGTCTGGGTGAAACAGATATGGGAATTCCTGCAACTTTTTTTAAGTCCAAAATTATGTTAAGAAGTTAAAAGAAAAATAAAAACTGGCTTTTTTTTTTTTTTTTTTGAGACGGAGTCTCACTCCGTGGCCCAGGCTGGAGCACAGTGGCGCAATCTCAGCTCACTGCAACCTCCGCCTCCCAGGTTCAAACAATTCTCCTGCCTCAGCCTCCCAAGTAACTGGGACTACAGGTGTGTGCCACCACGCCCAGCTAATTTTTTTGTATTTTTAGTAGAGACGGGGTTTCACCATGTTGGCCAGGGTGATCTCGTCCTGACCTCAGGTGACCCACCTGCCTCAGCCTCCCAAAGTGCTGGGATTACAGGCGTGAGCGACTGCGCCCGGCCAAAGCTGGCTATCTTATACTTATAAATTCAGCCAATGCTACCAGTTTAGTCAATGCCTTTCAATATAAGAAAATTCTAAATTTGTCATCCAATACTGGAAAGCAGCTATAGATCTATAAGAGTGGTAACAGAGAGGAAAAAAACCCACAGCCAGAGGCCTATATCCACCAAAAACCCTCTTCTAATTCTAACAGTACTCCTAACTCCTTACAGGCACAACCCATTAGTTGCCTTTATGACGCTGCCCAATGTAAAGTCTTGCATTGGTCTCCGGTTATTCAGCAACAGGTCAGGCCTGGACAACCCAGTTAAGATGAACCTCTCTCTCAATACATCTAAAGGTATCTGGCATAGCAACTGAAGCATATTTTGCTGCCCACCAGGTGTCTAACTTAAACTTCCCAAACTAGAGACTGGGAATAGCAGGGCAACTCTGAAGGTGGCACAAAGGAGTCCCAAGTTACAAAGGCAGCTAGAGTCCTCACATGCAAACAAAATACCAAGAAATGATAAAAAAGGAAGGTGACAGACCCACAGTCCAGGACACTTCCCTCCAAACCATCAAAAACTAAGCTACAGGTAGATCCCTTCAGCCTCAGTTTATTCCTCTGAACTGGAGAGATGCTCGAGAAACTAAACCAATGAGCTCTGAGGAGCTGAAAGTGATCCTTTTAATGTGAATCAGAGATAAAAAGTTAGGATTTATGAGGGAGGATTGTTGGTATCCTAAGGAAAATAAACCTAGTTTTACAGAAATAAGGATGCCTTGACTCTCCTGTCCAGAGCCTGTAGCCATTCACCACCAGTTACACAAAATGGAGAAAATACATATATTTCCACAACGATCTCACAATTTCACTCTGCATGCTAGAAGAAGTCTCCATCTGGGGTTCATTTATTCCAATTCAGAGACTATCTGTTTAAAAGATTCAAACTCAATCAGTTTAGCTATTGTCCAAACCAATAAAAAAAATTTTTTTTTAACTTGAAATCTAGTAGACAAAGTGGTGAAAAAAAGAACAACTGAACTGACAAATTCAAGACAGGCAGGAACATATCTACAGCTCCTAGCTCTCAAATTTGGGGTTACTTTTACTCTACTACCAAACTAACAACTGCTCCACCAAGATATTAATTTCATCACCTGCAATGAACAATGGTTGCCAAGAATGTAGAAGGACAGAGTAAAAAGAAAGTTCAGCCTGGATGATGGCACGTAATTCACTACCCTGGTGGCATCCCTAAAACTCACTGCACTTGACCTATATAAAAATATTATCTGAGCAATGTTATTTCATCACAGAAAACTTTTCCTCTAATCTTTCAAGTTTCATCACCCCAATTACATGATCTACTCCTTGAGGGTAATTGTTTACTCTCAGGAGTTAAAAAAAATTATTTAAAAAGGCAAGGCATAAATTCAAAATGATAATCAGATACTATCTCACACAAGTCAGTATAGCTGCTATCAAAAAAACCAGAAAAGAAGTGTTGGCAAGGATGTGGAGAAACAGCCACACTTGTACACTGCAGTCAGAATGTAAAATGGTATAGCCACTATGCAAAGTTCCTCAAAACATTAATCATAGAATTACCTTATGATCCAGCAATTCCACTTCTGGGTCTACACCCAAAAGAAGTGAAGCAGGGTCTTCAGGAGATATTTGTACACTCATATTCAAAGCAGCATTATTCACAATAGCTAAAACATGGAAGCAACCCATCCACTGATGGATGAATGGCTAACAAAATGTGGTATATACATACAATGGAAAATTATGTAGCCTTAAAATGGAAGGAAATTCTGACGCATGCAACAGTGATAAACTTGGAGGACATTATGCTGTGCAAAATAATCCAGCCACAAAAGGATAAATACTGTACAATTCCACTTACATGAGGTACCTGGAGTAGTCAAATTCATAGAAACAGTAAGACGGTTGTTGCCAGGAAATGGGGGAGGGAGAAATAGGTAGTTACTGTTTAATGGATAGAGTTTCCATTTTACAAGATGAAGAGTTATGGAGATGGATGGCAGTGATGGTTGCACAACATTACCCAATGAACTGTACACTTAAGAATGGTTAAGATGGTAAATTTTATGTTATTTTATTTTATTTTTTTTAGACGAGTTTCACTTTTGTTGCCCAGGCTGGAGTGCAATGGTGCAACCTCGGCCAACTGCAACCTCTGCCTCCCGGGTTCAAGCAATTCTCCTGCCTTAGCTTCCTGAGTAGCTGGGATTACAGGCACCCGCCACCATGCCCAACTAATTTTTTGTATTTTTAGTAGAGACGGAGTTTCACCAGGTTGGCCAGGCTGGTCTCGAACTCCTGACCTCAGGTGATCTGCCCACCCCGGCCTACCAAAGGGCTGGGATTACAGGCGTGAGGCACCGCGCCTAGCCTATGTTACATGTATTTTAACACAATTTTTTTTTTTAAAGGCAAGGCATAGAGCAGACCCTTTGAATCTCATTAGGAGAACGCTACAACCCTTTCTACTATTGGTTCTGCCTCTAACATCACTCGCATGACCCAAATGTAATATCGTTATTACTACTATACTTTATTGATCTCTCAGGCCAGGCACTGTTTTAAGCACATTTAACCGTCTTAGATGAGCACTATTAACAGTTTTACTTGAGGAAGGACACCAAGGCACAGAGAACTTAAGTAACTGTTTGATGTCACAGAGCGTCTACAGTTGGAACTAACACCTGAAACCAGGCAGACCACTTCCTAGGCCATACTCTCTCAGGAAAGAAAAGCATTTTGTAGATTACTAAAACATGACAATCAATCTCTCTACCCATCTATCTATAGTTTATCTGACTTTCCTAACAACCCTGTGACTTAAGCAGGAAATGTATGCTTATTTCATAGATGAGAAAACAGTCAAGTGGGTATCAATGAAGAAGCTAGTTCTGGAACTCAAGCCTTCTGCCCTCTCATTTACAGCACTTCTTACACTACACCACCCTGATGATGAGATGGCAGATCCTGAAATTAAACTCTAGAAACTATCTGGAGCCCTGCTTTATACATGAAAATGGGCACACTATATCAAGATATTCTTTTCACATGTGGTTTGCTCTCAAATAAACTCATATATTAAAGGGATAAAACTATTAAACTATTAATCCCAAAATCTGCCAAGTGATCATGCTGAGACTTGGAGGAACTCTATGGGTTAAAAAAAAAAAACCATAAAAACACTATTTATTGAGGCTTCAAGAGAATAAAGCAGCATTTCATTGAAGCATTAAACATGCTGCTGTGGATACTAATCATAGAGAACGCCTGCCTGGGTCCCTATAGCCCTCGAGGACTCTTGGATTCCACACTTCAACTAGCAACTTACCAAAGTCAAACACTTCCTTTGAGAAAAATAACTCCAAAAATCATTAGAAACGAATTAACTTCATTTGACTCCTGGTGAGTGTTCCTCAATTCTTCCAGTACAGATCAGTACATCACAAAGTCAAACATCCAGCTAATGTCCTAATTATGCTCCTCGCATCTACCAAGACTTCATGACAGGTACACAAGGTCCTACACCGAGTGCTTCCACCCCCTGACTACATGACGCTGAGTATATACATCCTTTCTCTGGGTCTTGGTTGATTTGTAAAAAGGGCCTGGGTTCTAATGGTTTCTAAGTGCCCGCATTCTGCGATTCTGTTTGACACAGGTTAACTACACTCTTAATCTGTGACTCCCCAGTACAATGCTGGAAACGGCCTAGTTCACATATAATTTTTAACATTATTTTTAATGTTAGCAATACTTTAGTAATACTGTTTTCACTACTTTTATACCATGAGACATTAGTGAAAATTAGAATGCACCAAAAACTTAGATAAATACCACTAATGTGTTGTTTCAGGAAGATGTCTTCATACACATGCCTAAATTTAGGAGGGTAAAAAACCTACCACAGGAGAAGTAAAGAGGAAATAAAGAGGAAAGCACCATTCTGATATAATATAAAGATCACCAGCTCACGATGAAGCTACTAACAAAGATGTATAACCAATGCCCATCCTTTTAACACTACCTACTGACAACACAGAACTTAAAAAATATCTGCAAGTATGCTAAACATGCTTAAAGAGCAAAATTTTAATACCACCACCCTTTGTTTAAGCTAAATAATTAATATCTGGGGGAAAATGGATAGTCAATCTGTTTATAAAATAAGACCTCTAAGAGGAAGCCTTATATGGGAATTTCCAAGTCATTTTGCACTGGTTCAAAATGCTGTTTTTTAAAAATAGTGTTGCTCTTAACTTTTATTCAAGAAATAGCAGTTTAATTTGAAAGATCCCAAGGACCCCAAGAAGTACTGAAATCTACACACACAGGCAGTATTCATAAAATGCTACAAGTTGTCAAAGGTGGCCACTTTTACTTCTGTGTACACTTTTCTAAGAGGTACTACAAAGGAAATGAAGAACTGATTTTTCAAAATCAAAAGATGAAACTTTTGGCACTAATGTAGCTTTCTGCCCTGCCATATAAACGCTTACCATTTTCCTCCTCCTTTTTCTCTTTTCTCCTCAAAACAATTTGTCAAAAAAAGATACAACCTCTCTATTGATTGGAAAGTTTTAAGATTTTAGCCACAGAATACCACTTGGGGATAGACAGTAAAATTTTGCTCACCAGTTTCTAAATTCCTAAAACTTTTTAGCAGCTCATTTTTGATCCATACCTGGAAATCCACTAATGCAAATTAAATGATATAAAATTCCTCTGTAGTCACTCATCATCCACCCATTCTCACATATATTGCAAAGAACTGATACGAAATGTTACTGACTACAAAAGTAAGACCACTTGTCCTCAAGAAAGCCACCCTCTGTCTTGGTCACTATGTGCATAATACAATCCTGCAGCTAAAATACAGCAGGCTTTTACAAAAAGGAAGGCTGTTCTAGATTCTTCCAAGTTATGAGGAGCTGGTAGTCTGTTAAGGACCTAATTTCCTATGACCAAGCACCACAATAGTAGCTATTAGTCATAACTTCAACTTATTTGAAGAAACACAACTTTGGCTAAAGACCTTGTTACCCTGTTCTTTTTAAAAAGTAATACTTTTAATTCACAAAACAACAAAACCACAATAATGCCATTAGTGATATATTACCCCATCCTTCAGACAGGAACAAAATCTGGATAGAAATGCCACCGGGCTTTAAAAAACATAAAGAAGTGAGTCTAGTTTTCACTAGTGGTTTAGGCTGCACTGTGAAAACAAACAACATCAAGAAGAAACAAGAAACATTTCATTAACTAGGGGCCTCCCAAGTCTGATTCCAGGACACTGGTACCTGTTTCTGTGCTCGACGTTCAGATCCTACAATCCAGTGCTAAAATGAACAGTAAGAGATATGAAGAAATAGGAAACAGGAGTTCTGGCTAATGGTCATTCAACATAATGACATTAGGTAAGTTTCTTTGTGCCTAGGTCTCCCATTTGTAAAGATAACCTGCAGCAGCTTACATACTGGGTTTCCTAACATATGCCAAGAATCTTTAAAGTAGGGGGAAAGCTAGAGCCTATAAAGCTCTTTGGATGATGAAGCAGCAATGTGATGCTCTCCTAAATGAACATGCTGGTATTTATACACACACCTGAATGCTGTTCCTTTAAAAAAAAAAAAAAGCACCACAGAAAATCGTACACTTATTCTAAAAATGCTGCCATAGCACAAAAGTTCAGACATTTTTCTGGAATTGCTTTAGAGTCAGCAATTCATTCTTCTGAATATACAGCAGTGGAATATGGATATTCCTAATTTCAATTTACGTTTTGCTTATTTCTTAGATTTGAAGCAGCTTATTGAAAACTTATGCTTATGTACATACAGCTAATGTATGGCTTTCTAAGGTAATTTCCCTGTGACTTAAAAAAAAAAAAAAACCACCTTGTGACTTCATAAATGCAATTCATATTTAGGGAAGAGAGGAGTCACACTCAGTATCTTCAACATCAGTTCCTCACTTCTCAGCCCCAGTGTGTCTGAGAACACAAATAACTTTGCTTTTTCTCTTTACTGCAATTCTGCTCGTTTATCACTAGGCTAGGATGTTCTGAGTGATGGAGTTAATCATTTTTTCTGAAAGATGATTACCAGAAAGCATATGCCTGACCCCTCACATTGAACAGGGATTACCTATACCAGCTGCCCTAGCACACAGAAACAGCTTTTCAATACCACATTCTTAGTCCACAGAACCTCTGCAAAAGGGCCACACTGGAAATCACATGTATGCAAAGTGCTTACATCACTCTTCCGTCTTCTCAATCTCTCACTAAATGACATGTATCCACATGAAATGATCCGGCAATAACGAGGACCCATCACAGATTCTAAGAACTACTTTTTACTATACCCTATAAAACATTATTAAAGCTACACAATCAGTTACCAGAAGGAAAATTTAGCTGACCCTTCATGCTAATTAAAATCATCTTCATCAAAGAGATAACAAAAGTCATATCATTATCAAATTCATTGCTAAACCATATATTAAGATAGTTTTGTTCCAATTATTACTTTAGTAATTATACATGAACTCTTCTATATTTTTACTAGCTGATAAGCAACAATGGCTCTCTGGCTTCCCAATAAGGCTTCTCAGCACTACTGGTGCACTATATCCATCCCACCTGAAACTTTACTGCCAAAGGAAAACACGTGATTATCCGCTAAGGAATTTGCTTCCACTTGGGCTTGAAATACATTTCTGAAGTCGCTCCAATTTTTTCCAACTTTCTTTCTGGAATAACATACAGCATGCACCAAGAGTAACAAACACAGTGCTCAGGGAGCCCTTAAATTGAGAATGGCTTTTCTGTCTTTTGATTACCTATTTATTTTCTAACAAATGGAGCCCTTTTGGAATTTTTGCTTTAGGGAATTTACATTTTAGAACAAACACTTTACTGAACTTAGATTTGAACTTAGATTTGTGATGTCTGCACATTTTCTTGAAAGTTCATGGGAAAATGGGGTGGAAAAAGAAGTAATGAAGGGACATCAGATAAATAAAATTTGAGCGTCGGCTGGGCACAGTGGCTCACGCCTCTAATCCCAGCAACTATAGGAGGCCTGCAAGGAGTCCTTTTGGAGGACTGCTTGAGCTCAGGAGTTTAAGACCAGCCTGGGCAACATGACCAGACCCTGACTCTACAAAAAAAGTTTAAAAATGGCTGGGCGTGGTGGCATGCACCTGTAGTCAGCTACTTGGGAGGCTGAGATGGATCACTGGAGCCCAGGAGTTGAAGGCTGCAGTGAACTATGATCTGCACTCCAGCCTGGGTGACAGAGTGAGACTCTGACTCTAAACAAATAAATTAAATTAAATTCAAGCTTGCATTGCCCATTATAGAATGTGACTGGGGTACCTTACAAACTTTTGCCCTGTGGGGAGAAAAATGTTACATACCACTCATAGGACACTCACCTTCAGGATTTTTACAACCACTCTCTCATTGTTGGTGATATTAATGGCCTCAAATACTTCACTATATTTTCCCCGACCAAGTTTTCGAACCAGTTGGTAATCATCTTGATTACTGTAAAAGGAAGACACACACATAAATGCCAGGACTGGGGGTTAACCAAGCCTATGCCCACTGTACACGTCATTCAGCCGCTTCCACCGGGCAAACACTTGGAAGTGTCTATACATCACGTCACAACTCATTCCCTAAATGAAAGCCACGACATAATCTTGGCTCCCTTCACTCTGCAGAGCTCCTAACCTAATTGGTCTCTCCTAACTTGGGAAGATGGGGCAGGAAGGCAACGCTCTGAGCCAATCCAGAGGGGCGAGCAAAGCACCCGTCCTGAAGGCCTAGAGGGTGCCCCCTGTGCCCCGCGGCTCCCCAGCACCTGCTTCTCGTTTCACATCTTGAAGGTAGACAGTGCCTGTTTTACAAATCTGGACGTCTTTAAGAAATTTCCTCCCACCACCTCATCTCAGAAAACCTAAAAGGCAGGGCATTTTAATAGCTCCAAAGGACAGCTGTTGACTTCCCACCCCAGTGGAAACCCAGAAGTGTGAGGAAGGGCTTCCACCCGGCGTCGATCCCTGGACCCCACACTTCTCCCCGAGTAAAAAAGCATTCCTTGGGGGAAAGGGGTGCGCAAAGCGGGGAGAAAGGGACGAAACGGGGGTAAAGGGGAGGGAAGAGGAAGACGAGGACATGTGCGAGAGCGGGACCTCTGCCACCCTGCGGGCCCGCGGAGGGGTCGGCGGGAGACACCACCGGGCCCGAGTGCGGTTCGCAGGGGGTGGCCGGGCGGGGGCAGGGATCAGCGGGCCCGGCGGGGGGCGGCGACGGCTTTACCCCCAGCTCGGGACGTGAGCCTCGTAGTCCCAGTACTCGCGGCTCCTCAGACTGTTCACCTCGGCGTAGACCCGGGCCCTGCTGCCCGCGGCCGGGCCGGGCATGGCGGGCGGGACCGGGGGGCGGCGCGGGGCGCAGAGGGTGGCGGCGGCGGCGCGGCGGGGGACGCGGGGCGGCGGGCGGAGGAGGCAGCGGGCCGCCGGGCGCTGGAGGAGGAGGAGGAGGAGCGCGGCGGCGGGCGGCCGCGCCAGGCCGGGCCCGCGGGGGCGGGCGGGCTGGGGGCGCGGGGGGCGCCGGCCGAGCCGGCCCGGCCCTGGAGCGGCCGGCGGGTTGGCGGGGCGGGCGGCGCTCGCGCTCCGCGGCGGTCTCCGCTCGGCTCGCGGCCCCCAGGAGGCGGCGGCGGCGACACCGGCAGCGGCAGCCACCGGCCGGGAAAGGGGCAGCGGCGGCGGCAGCGGAGAAGAAGGAGGAGAGGAGGAGGAGGCGGAGGAAACCCGGAAAAGGGGCCGCGCTCACTGGGAGCGGCCGCCGCCCGGCCTGGGGCCGCCCAGGCTCACAGCGCCCCCTGGAGCGCGGGGGGACCCGCCGGGCGGTGCCGGCCCCGCCCCGGCCCCGCCCCGGCACGCCCCGCCGCCTACCTCGCGCCCTCCGCCACCCTCGCCCTCCCGCCGCCACAGGTCGGACTGTCCAAATCGCCTCACCCTCGGGCTGGCCTGACTTCACGCCACAGGAGCCCCCCCTTCCACTGGCCGTTGCCCTAGAGCCCTCGCCCGCGACTCTCGACCCTTTCACTGTCCTTGGAGACCCTACCCCCAGCCCTGCACTCACCCAGCTTTTACCCACCCAACACATCCCATACTGACCCTATTCTGACCCTCCTGTCACCCAAACTGTCAAGTCCCTCCCCAGGGCCTCACTCAAACCTCAGAACCTCCCCCACCCCAATACTTCTCCCTTCCCCCGAGACATACCCCTCCTTCCCCCTCTGGACCCTGCCCTGTTAGGGTAGACTCCTCAGTCCCCAAGGCTTCCTACCCCCGTCATTCAGAGTCCTCCTCACAAAACCTTTCTACACTTCCCCCAAATGCCCTTCCAGAGCCTTCCCTGAATATCCACTTTGGTCACTTGGTTAAGCTGGCATTGACCAGGTTGTGCCACTGCAAAGTTACAATTTTTCCCTTTGTGATTAATAAGTCATTTGTGGGGAGAGACTTTGAGAGTGTAAATCTCCTGTTTGTGTTTAGGAGGAGGGAGAGCAGGAGAATTGCAAATCCGACCTGAAGGGACAGGCTGGGTTGGGGATGTGCCGACAGTAGGTGGTCAACTGAGCTGGCCTGGCTTCCAGTGCTGCCTGCAGCCCTGAACACCCTTCTCCTTTGATCTTCTAGGCCTTTCTTCTGTCTTCCTTTCCCATCCCTCATCCTTTATCGACAGCACCTCTGCACCCAGTACAGGTTGCTTTCATTCCAGTCCCTTTTCACATTCTGTTTTCTGGATGAAACCCTGGGCCTTCCTCCTTGACACAGCTAAGAGCAGTCTGTGGAGTCAGATCTATCCAGCACTGCTACTTAGAAGCTGTGTGACCTTAGGGCAATTACTCAACCTCTCTGTGTCACAGATTCTGCAGCATAAAACCAGTAATAACTCTCACTTCACAGGGCTGCAAGGAGAATTAAACAAGGTAAACCATGTGAAACACTTAGGATGGTGTTCACTATTAGGATACTATGTGTTCAATACGATTATTCCCAGGCCCAGGGCCTTTCTCTGATCATTCCTCCCTCCCTGAGACCACCGTGCATCCATCTTTTGGTTCCTTCTATCCTCCAAGCTTAACTAGGAGCCACCCCCAACCCCTCCACCCCACCTTCCCAAGGGCGACTCCTTTTTCCTATTCAAGTTTCACCTTTTTCTTTATTAGTAGTATTTTTTTAGAAATAGGGTGTCTCTATATTGCCCAGGCTGGAGTGCAGTGGCTATTCACAGGCATGATCCCACTACTGATCCGAACAGGAGTTTTGACCTGCTGTTTGCCACCTGGCAACCTGGTGGTCCCCCAGCCCCAGGAGGTCATCATAGTTGATGCCAAACTTAGTGTGGACGCCTGATTGGCATTGCGCACTACAGCCCAGAACTCCTGGGCTCAAACGATCTTCCCACCCCAGCCTCCCGAGGAGTTGGGACTACAGGCATGCCCCCAGCTCAAGTCTCACCTTAAAGATCACTTTCTCTAGAGTTGATACTTCTCTATCTCAGCACCCTATCCACATCCTTCATCAAACTGCATATCTTGTCATTATTTGTTTCCTGGGTTACTGTCTGTCCCCTCCCTTGTAAAAACAGCACAAGAGCAAGGACAGAGTGTGGGCGCTCACCACTGACTCTCCCAGCATTTGCCACAGTCAGAGACCTTCAGTGAATACAGTGCTACCCCACAGATGACTTAGGAATTACCAAGGGGAAACGAGGTCACCACCTTACCCATGGTCCAAACTTCTCATCAGTAGGGAACCAACTGATCCTCTGATGTGATGCACTGAGAAGGGACACCTCCCCCATGTGGTCCTCCTGCCAAAACATTTAACCTGAATCTAATAATAAGGACACCATCAGACAAATCCAAGCTGGGCGACATTCTGCCAAACAGCTAGCCTGGGTTCTTCAAAAAGTCAATGTCACTAGGAGAAACAAAACCAAACGAAACCCTGGATTCGTATTCTTGATTACTGAAGACTGAGAGACATAACTAGATGAAGTGTATGATCCTGAATTAGAGTCTGGATTTTTTTTTTAAAGTAGAAAGGAAAGGAGGGAAAGAGAAAGAATACAGCTCATATTGGGCTGGTGCAAAAGTTATTGAAATTCAATTGAAAGTAATGGTGAAAACCGCAGTTACTTTTGCACCAACCTAATAGAAGGGTACTTCAGGGGAAATTTGAATATAGGATGTATATTACACAATGTTAATGTATATTACACAACGTTATATTGTATCAATGTTAAAGTTTGTGAGTATGATCATTGTATTTAGTTATGCAGGAGAATCCCATAATTTTAGGAGTTACATGCCAAGTGTGTAGAGATGAAGAATCAATATTTGCAACTTAGTCTCAAATTGTTCTCCAGAAAAATGTGGGTTTCTGAGAGCATAAGCATGCATAGAGTGGGGAGGAATTGGGGGAAAATTTTGATAATTAGTGAATGTAGTTGAACAGTACATGAGCTTGCAACTTTTTGGTAGAATTTGAAAATTTTCAAAATAAAAACTAGAAAAAAAAATTAATGGAAAAAGTGGACTTTGGAATTTAATTCCTGAACCTGCAAACCTTTCTAAATCTCTTTCACTCTAGAAGACATAAATATCCTCAAGCTCTTAATGCAGCTTTAGGATTTGTTTCTGACAAGTCCCTGTGAACTAGAGCAGACCAGAGATTCTTAATGCCAGTCCTTGGATGAATTTCCCGAGTTCTGGGAACCCCTGACACAATATGCAGAATTTGTGGGTTTGTGTGTGTGTGTGTGCATGTGTGTGTGTGTGTGTGTCCATTCTTTCCTTAGCATACATCAGATTCTCAAAGGAGGCCATGACCCAAAAATGATTACAAACCACTGGTTTAACTACTATGTCCAACCTCAGCTGGGGCCTCATTCCTCACCTCCACCCTCACCCACCTCTGACCCCACCCACCCTCCGTGCACCTTCCTCTCATCCCTCACCACATAGCCCACACCCATCTCACGTAACCTGCTCCCACACCTGCGGGATGCCTGAGGATTCACCCACACACCACTCTGGTGCAACACACTCCTGGATTTGGCTGACACCATACTAACTCAGCCCTAAAACCTGCAGTCAGTCCACCCACAGCCAAATGGAATGTTTCTGTGGTTTGTTGGGAGGTTGGGTGGGCACCCCATGGAATTGGCAGAGACCCCTGCCTCTCATTTCTGCCCACCCGCCATGAAACTGGCTTGGCTTGAGTTAAGGTGGGCAATTGGAAATGGTACTCACGCAACCCTCACTGAAGGAGTCTCACTTGGGTATGAAGAGGGATAGGGTGGTGACTCTGCGGGGGAGGTGCCAGGCAGGGAGGGTCCGTGAATTAGAAGTGACTTCCCCTCATTACTCTGTGTGTGCAGTTTGAGGGTGAGTATAATTCAGTGGTGCAACAAAAGGGAATGAAAGAGGGTATTTTGAATCAAATAACCCAACACTTTCATACCACCTCCAATGCCCCCAAATTCTATCCAAACACCAAAAATCCAAAAAACAAAAGCACATTTTAAAATCCCACTGAAGGCCACCTATCTTCACAAGCCTACTTTCAAAACATTTGAGAAGTTTATAGGCTTTTATCCTGCATCGATACTTCTCAAGAACCTAGCCTAAAAAAAAATGAAAATTATGAACAAAGAATTATTAATCATGATGGCAATTTGTGTGTTCATCACTCACATAATGATTCTACATCATTGAATCCTGCCAAAACCGTACATGGCTAAAAACCATTGAATTTAGACTTTAAATGGGTGGATTTATGTTATGTGCATTTTATCTCAACATAGCTGTTTTTAGAAATCTATGAGGTTGGAGCTCTTGTAAGGGTCCCCTTTGTGCAGAGGAGGAAACCAAGACTCCAATGACAATGACCAACTGAGGCAGAGCCTGGATTCGAACTCTGATCTTTCTGACCACCACGTCACTTTCCTTAACCCCTTTCTGATTCAGTATGTCATGCAAAGGCCCACAGACGTTCCACATGATAATCATTATCTTTAATCACGAAAATGTAAAATGATGTAAATATCACAAGCTGGGGGACCAGCTAAATAAATTGTGATACATTCCCTACAGTGAACTATTAGGCATTACTAAAAAGCATGATTATGAGGAATTTTTAGCAATGGAAAAATTTTAGGACACAAGATTTTTAAATAGGAGAGCTGGGTATGATGGTTCATGCCTGTAATCCCAGCACTTTGGGAGGCCAAGGTGGAAGGATCTCTTGAGGCCAGGAGTTTGAAATCAGCCTGGGCAACATTGAGAGACCCCAACTCTACAATAAAATTTTAAAAATTAGCTGGGTATGTTGGTGCAAGCCTTAGCTACTCAGGAGGCTGAAACAGGTGGATTGTTTGAGCCCAGGAGTTCGAGGCTGCAGTAAGCAATGGTCATGCCATTGCACTCCAGCCTGAATCACAGAGTAAGCTCCTATCTCCAAAAATAAATAGATAAATAAATAAATACGTGTTAAAAATTTGTGGCCAGGTGTGGTGGTTCACGCCTGTAATCCCAGCACTTTGGGAGGCCGAGATGGGTGGATCACCTGAGGCCAAAATGGTGAAACCCCATCTCTATTAAAAATACAAAAAATTAGCTGGGCATGGTGGAAGCACGCCTGTAACCCCAGCTACTTGGGAGGCTGAGGCAGAAGAATCACTTGAGCCCGGGAGGCAGAGGTTGCAGTGAGCTGAGATTGCACCATTGCACTCCAGCCTGGGCAACAAGAGCGAAACTCCGTCTCAAAAAAAAAAAGTTGTACAAGTAATTGTGGTAAGCAGAATAACGTCCTTCACCCACCTCGAAGATACACACTTATGGCCGGGCACAGTGGCTCATGCCTGTAATCCCAGCACTTTGGGATGCTGAGGTGGGTGGATCACCTGAAGCCAGGAGTTTGAGACCAGCCTGGACAACATAGTGAAACCCTGTCTCTACTAAAAATACAAAAATTTGCTGAGTGTGGTGGCATGCACCTGTAATCCCAGCTATTCAGGAAGCTGAGGCAGGAGAACTGTTTGAACCCGGGAGGTGGAAGTTGGAGTGAGCCGAGATTGTGCCATTGCACTCCAGCCTGGGCAACAGAATGAGGCTCCATTTCAAAAAAAAAAAAAGATATACACTTACTCTTCCCCAGAATCTGTAAATATGTTACCTTATATGGAAAAAGAAACTTTGCAGATGTGCTTAAATTAAGGATTTTGAGATAGAAAATCATCACGGAGCATCCAGGTTGATTAAATATACTCACCATGGTCCGTATAAAGTGAAAGAGAGAGGCGGGATGTCAGAGAAGTAGATGTATTGATGAAGCCGTGGTCAGAATGATGTGATTGCTGGCTTTGAAGACGGAAGGGGGGTGGCGCCAAGAAACATAGATCACCTCTAGAAGCTGAAAAAGGCAAGAAAACGGATCCTCCCCTAGAGGAGCACTGTAGCCCTGTCAACACTTTGATTGTAGTCCAACGAGACCCGTTTAGAATAAATTTGTGTTGCTTAAAGCCGCTAAGTTTGTGGCAATTTGCTACAGCAGCAATGGGAAACTCCTGCAGTAGTGCATGGTTAATAACAAAGACTGTCTCCTTTGATGAAAACTTTACTCAGGCTCCTGAGTCCTTTATAATAAGCTTGATCTTGGACCTCCCTCTCGTCCTTGTTGAATCTACTTTGAGCAAGAATGCTGCTAATCGGTTGAGCAAAAAATCACTACCTTTGCCATCTGATCACCTTCAGTATCCTATCACCCTGGCCTGCCTTCAGCAATAACTCTATCAAGTCAATTTAGCCAGAAACCCCTTGTCCCTGATGTGTCCTCTTAGTAACTTTCTGTCCACTGACCCCGACTCTGTTCCTTAGTTATAAATACCCACGTGTTCTTGTTGGAGTAGCTGTTGAGTATGGTCTCTGTCACTCACTGCAAAACCCCTTGCAGTGGTCCCTATACCTGTCGCCATGACCCTCATTTGGATAAAGTCTGCCTTACCCTCTTTAACAAAAGTGCCATGAATAATTTTTTCTTTAACATTAATATTTTTCAAGAAATTCAAGAGTCAGTCAGATAAAAAGTGAAACTTGTCCTTCTTTGCCTTCCACATTTCCACAGTTTGGTGTGTATCCTTCCAGGCCTTTTTCTATGCAATAAGAATGGATGATACAACCTATTATTTTGTTTTGCTTTGCTTTGTTTCAAAGCAGGACACCAGTGCATACCTATAGTTTTTTTGCTTGTTTGTTTGTTTTGTTTGTTTGTTTGTTTTTTGAGACGGAGTCTCATTCTGTTGCCCAGGCTGGAGTGCATTGGCACAATCTTGGCTCACTGCAACCTCTGCCTCCTGGATTCAAGCGAGCCTCCTGCCTCAGCCTCCCAAGTAGCTGGGACTACAGGAGCCTGCCACCATGTGCGGCTAATTTTTGTATTTTTAGTAGAGACGGGGTTTTCACCACACTGGCCAGGCTGGTCTTGAACGCCTGACCTCAGGTGATCTGCCAGCCTCAGCCTCCCAAAGTGCTGGAATTACAGGCATGAGCCACCGCACCCGGCCTATACCTACACTTGGATAAATTTTCAGGTATGTAACAAATGCATACAAAAAGAACTGGAAGGAAATGCGTTACATGCTTTGGGGTCTTGGAAGCATAGATTTTACTTTCATAATTGGGGGGAATCAAACCAAGGTTTTCAGGCTGTTGACCATCCTAATCCTCCCCTCAAGAACTTGTGGGTTAATGGGGGCTTTACACCAGCTAGGAAAGGACAGAGGGTAGGGACGTAGGGTCTTGAGTTCTCTCTGTAATCCAAGGAGTTTATGGGGAATTGCTAAGAGAAAAACTTTAGACAAATTAAATTTAGCAGAGTTTAATTGAGGAAAGAACGATTCTAGAATCAGGGAGCCCTTAGAACCAGGATAGGCATGGAGAACTCTGACCTGACTGTGGTCAGGCAACATTTATGGACAGAAAACAAATGAGGTACACAGGCAGTTGGGTTGGTTACAGCTCAGCTCTTGCCTTATTTGAACGTGGTCTGATCAGTGGGGTGCCTGTGATTGACTGAAGCTTGGCTGCTGTGATTGGCTGAGACTCAGCTGTTTGTTACAATAGTAGACTCCTAAGTTAGGATTTCAGTCGGTTTACCTGCAAGGTAGGTTGCAGTTCATTGTATAAAGACTCAAGTACGGAGATGTCCGCAGGCCAAATTTAGTTTAATTTACCAGAGTGCTGGACTCTTACCTTGGGGTTTCTTTGAGGCACCAGACAGGTGAATAAAATATATACATTAAGGCCAAATTGGCTGCACTCCCCCTGGTAACATGCGCACATAAATTCCTTAGGAATATAACTTTCTTATTCTTTTTTGTCCTAGTCATCCTTACCGTGTGACCCACTCTGTCCTCCAACCAGAGAATGCCCCTGAGGGGGATGGTGGGAATGTGCCAGAGCCTGTCCTGGGCAAGAGAGCCAGAGGAATGGGAATTTTCTGCTGGTGCTCCTGTGGGGGAGCCCTCTTATTCAGTCTTGCCTGGCTGGAGAAAAGGGCACATTTTTTTTCATTTGGGGGGTGGGGGGTGCCCACCCCCCACCCCCCAAATGAAGCTCAGTGAACTGAAACTCTTCTAATATTCTCAGGGAAGGATGAATTAATCTCTTTAGACTAAAATTTAACTAACAGCTATTGCAAAGGGATTTAAATCTTAAATAGGAAAAGGACTAAGAAGCCTGGTGAATGCAGCCTTAATCCTGGAGTTTCAAGAGATACAAAAGTGGAGGGGCTACTTTGAAGGGCAAACAGTACTTTCCTGGTGGACACACCCACTTCTGCCTGGTTGGAGTGGGCATTTGGAGGGGAGTGGGCTGACGCTGCAGTGACAGTCTCCCATAGACCCTGGCAAAGCCATCAAACTTCAAAAACACTCATCATTTTCCTGCCAAACTGCTCTTCCATAGTATCTCTTTATTTTATTTATGTATTTATCTATCTATTTATTTTTATGAGACAGGATCTTGCTCTGTCACCCAGGCTGGAGTGCAGTAGCTCGATCATGGCTCACTGCAGCCTCAATCTCCCAGACTCAAGTGATCCTCCCACCTCAGCCTCCCAAGTAACTGAGACTACAGGTGCACATCATCATGCCCAGCCAATTTATGCAGAGACAGTTTTGCCATGTTGCCCGGGCTGGTCTCAAACTCCTGGGCTCAAGTGATCCTCCTGCTTTGGCCTCCCAAAGTGCTGGTATTATAGGCATGAGCCTCTGCACCCGGCCCACAGTATCTCTTAGCCCAACCAAATTTCCCAGAATCACCAACAGCTCCCACATCCCCCCCACCACTCCCCAACCCCAACCAAGTGCAACTGGCTTCCTCTCCAGATGGCCACTCCCATCTACACTCTTGTCTGGGTGCCCACAGCCTTTGTCCTGAGTTAAGCCAGCTCCTCCCTGGATTTTCCGCCGGGGGCCTTTCCTACAGTGATCTCTGGGCTTTTAGACTCCGCACACACTAAACCAGAGGTCCTCAACCTAGGTCAGTAGTGAGAACTCAGTGGGTTCATAAATTCAGACACAAAAAATTATGTCATTATTCACCAATCTCTAAATAAAATTTAGCATTTCCTCTCTCCCATTATGGATATAGTAAAAAAAAAAAAAAAGCAATACAATACAAAACAAAACATGGCAGTATTAGCAGTACCTGTGACTTTGTCACCAGTGGAAATCAGACATGTGCTAGTCACATTACAGTTGCTGTTATTTTGAAGCAGGAACATTTGCTCCCCAGAAAGGCTAGCTGCTCTGATTGTTGCAGGCAAAAAACATGTGGAGGAATCCTCTTGAGTTTGGACTTTTCCTCCTGTGTTCCAGCCCCTACTCTTCCTCCCCTTAGGCCTTCTGTTCAGAAGACTCTGAGCCTGGGATTTGGTGACATTTACTATCCCCCGACAGACACTAGCTTCTCTATCCTGAAGAAAAACTAAATGAAACTAAATGAAGTTGCACATGCAAGCTCTACTTTTTGTTTTAGGAAGCACACTATTCTGGATGCTTGCAGAAGTCTTCCTGTTTGACTAGAGGATGACATGGAAACCCTGGATCCTAGTCCTGCCTGTTCCCAAGCCAGTGAGGAAACTCCCGGCCAAATAAAGCCAGTTTCTTTAACCCAGTGTCTGAGGGGTTTTGTCCGGGGCTCATCCTGCTACATTAGTGATGGGCCCTTTGTCAGCTCTGATGCCCATGAGAGCACAGAGTATAGCAGAAGTTCCCATGGATGATCAGAAAACACAATCAATCCCAAGAAGATCAAAACTCTACACGCCTAAGGTATGATCAATCCCTCCATAGAGAAAGTGGAAGAGACACAGATGACAGTAGAGAAAGACAATTAGGAAAAGACGGCAGTGGTTGCCACCACACTGGACGTCAGTGTCATTGAGAGATTCATCTTTCAGTGAAGCAGGAGCTTGTCCTGATTAGCAGAATTGTGTCATTCTGTCAACACCTATACATTATGACCATCTAATCCTTAGGGTCTATCCTAATTTTGTCATTTGCCCAAATAATGTCCTTTAGAGGAGGGGTCCCTAACCCCAGGGCTGTGGACCAGTACTAGTCCATGGCCTGTTAGGAACCAGGCTGCACAGCAGGAGGTGAGCGGTAGGTGAGCAAACATTACCACCTAAGTTCTGCCTCCTGTCAGATCATGGTGCATTAGATTCTCATAGGAACTCAAACCCTACTGTGAACTGCACAAGCAAGGGATCTAGGATGCATGCTCATTATGGGAATTTTTTTTTTTTGAGATGGAGTCTCGCTCTGTCATCCAGGCTGGAGTGCAGTGGCGTGATCTCAGCTCACTGCAACCGCCGCCTCCCAGATTCAAGCGATTCTGCTGCCTCAGCCTCTCTAGTAGCTGGGATTACAGGTGTGCACCACCATGCTCAGCTAATTTTTGTATTATTAGTAGAGACGGGGTTTCACCATGTTGGCCAGGCTGGTCTCGAACTCCTGACCTCAAGTGATCCACCCACCTCAGCCTCCCAAAGTGCTGAGATGATAGGCATGAGTTACCACGCCCAGCCTTCTTAAGGGAATCTAACTAATGCCTGATGATCTGAGGTGGAATAGTTCCATCCCAAAATCATCCCCCCACCCCCAAATTGTCTTCTACAAAACCAGTCCCTGGTGCCAAAAAGGTTGGGGACTACTGCTTTAGAGCAAAAAGATCCCCTCAGTAACCACGTGCAGCATTTAGTGGTCATTTTTAAAAATCTCTTTCCATTTATGACAGTTTTTTAGTGTCTTTTTGAAGATTATTTGTGAGTTATTTTGTGACATATTCCTGAATGGGGTTATCTGATGTTTCTTCATAATTAGATTCAGATTATGCATCTCTGGCAGAAATATCACAGAAATAAAGCTGTGTTCTTCTCATTGCATCCTACCAGGTGGCATACAGTTTTCTTGGTCCCATTACTGAAGATATTAACTTCAATCAGTTGATTATCAGGGTAGTGTATGCCAGATTTCTTTACTGTAAAGTGACTCTTTTTATGCTTTTTTTTTTTTTTTTTGAGACAGAATCTCATACTGTCACCCGGGCTGGAGTGCAGTGGTGTGATCTTAGCTCACTGCAACCTCCACCTCCCAGGTTCAAGCAATTCTCCTGCCTCAGCCTCTCAAGTAGCTGGGATTACAGGTGCCTGCCACCACACCCAGCTAATTTTTTTGTATTTTTAGTAGAGACGGGGTTTCACCATGTTGGCCAGGCTGGTCTCAAACTCCTGACCTTGTGATCTGCCCTCCTCAGGGGATATTAAATGTCACCAAATCCCAAAGTGCTGGGATTACAGGCGTGACCCACTGTGCCTGGCCCTTTTTATGTTTTTAATGAATTCATACTTGGGACTGAGGTATTTTCTTTGTTTAAATTTTTTTTATTAAAAAAAGTTCTGACTACAAAGACCTAGAAAAGAAGGGTTAAGGCATTTTGAAAACTATGTACTTATCCTAGTCCTCATCAAACTTTCTATTTAATTATTTATATTATTGGTTTTTTGTTGTTGTTGTTTGCTTTTTTTTTTTTTTTTTGAGATGGAGTCTCGCTCTGTCGCCCAGGCTGGAGTGCAGTGGCGCAATCTTGGCTCACTGCAAGCTCTGCCTCCCGGATTCACACCATTCTCCTACCTCAGCCTCCCAAGTAGCTGGGACTACAGGTGCCTGCCACCATGCCTGGTTAATTTTTTTGTATTTTGTTAGTGGAGACGGGGTTTCACCGTGTTAGCCAGGATGGTCTCAATCTCCTGACCTCGTGATCCGCCCTCCTTGGCCTCCCAAAGTGGGGGATTACAGGCGTGAGCCACGGCACCCAGCCTTTTGTTTGTTTTCTGAGACAGAGACTTGCTCTGTTGCCCAGCCTGGAGTGCAGTGACACGATCACTGCTCACTACAGCCTTGACCTCCCAAGCTCAAGTGATCCTCCCACCTCAGCCTCCCAAGTAGCTGGAACCCCAGGCGTTTGCCACTATGCCCGGCTAAATTTTTAAAAATTGTTTGTAGCTATGGGGGTCTTTGTATGTTGCACAGGCTGGTCTTGAACTCCCGGGCTCAAGTAATCCACCCACCTTGTCCTCCCAAAGTGCTGGGACTGCAGAGGTGAGCCACCAGGCCCAGCAGTTATTTATATTATTATGGACTCATGGATATCTATTTTATTCAATGAGTTATAATCCATTATTATCATGAGTTATTTTGATGCTCAAATCATTTCTATTTGCTGGTCGGAGCCCCTTCCAACTGGCTCCTGAATCCCTTTTACCTGTCCTATCGTCCTCTGATCGCTTTCTTGTTTTTGGCACAAAATTTGCTCCTGGTTCATCTTCTACTTTTCCTGTTCCAGCCCTGGAATCAACCATTGCTCAAAGGGATCCTGATTCCTTTTAGTGGAGACTAGTGTTTAGAAGCCAACATCAGGGCATGAGTGTGCTCATTGTTATTGAACTATTGCTGCTCCCAGGCTGAGCTAGAGAATGCATGTATGTATACATTCAATAACATATACATGCAGACACACATTTATACATTTATTTATTTCTGTATTTATTTGTGTATATTGAAAACTATGAGTACATTTCATGCCTCCAATTCCAATCTAACACCACAGAACTCATTCTAGTTTTCTTTCTATATTTGTAATCCTCTTTTCTGACAGTGAGCAAGCTGGCAATACAGGGCTCTTTGAGATGGAGGAGGCAGTGTTAAGAAAGGTCTCTCTGAGAAGGTGACATTTAAGCTGAGACTTGAAGAAGTGAAGGCATCAGCAAGGCAGATTCTGGGGGAAGAATGTTCTAGGGAGAACACGATAGTGATTGCAATGGCCCTGCAAGAAGCATGCTGGTGTGTCGGAGGAAAAGCAGGAGTCCTGTGGCTGAGCCAGTAGGCAAGTAATGTCAGCCAGGTAAGAGGGATGGTTCAAGTAGCACCCTATTGTAAGGACTACAGTAGTGACCAAGATAGGAAGCCATTGGCACATGTTGAATGCAGAAGAGATATTGCTTTATAAAGGATTGCTCTAACTGCAAATGTGGAAGCAGAGTCACCAGCCAGGAGACCTGCAGGAAACCAGGAAAGTGAGGAGGATGGTTGGGAAGGTGGTGAGAAATGCTCAGATTCGGGAATCATATTTTAGGGGAAGCTAACAAGATGTGGCATGTGGGGTTTGAGAGGTAGGTGGTGGCACATGGTGCTATGTAAGTGTTTGTTAAATAAATAAAATAGAAAAATTGTATGCAAAGCACTTAGCACAATGTGTGACATAGAATAAATGAATCATGACCACTGTCCATTGATGAATGAAGATGAAAACCTTCCCTGAGCCCCACTGACCCAATTCTGGCCCCATCTTGGCATCCTGAAATGTCACCTCTTGAGCACTGCTGCCCCTTTTCTACCAGAGCTCCCTCATATCCTGTTCCCACCCTTCCCAATGACTCAAAACTCCCACTTCCTCTGAGTCCTGTCCCTGCAGGGTGTGGGTTGGCATCTATCTGATAAGCTAATTCACAATAAGGTATGGACTTCTTGCAAGATGCTTACCCCTCCCAGAAGGATTCACACTTTAAAAAGGTGGCAACTTATTTACTTACCTCTGGGAATGTGGTGGAATCTCTGACAGTATGGCAAGGTGGTGAAGGAGGTCATTTTGTTTTGGGCAGGCCTCAAATGACACCATAGGGAGACCTGGGACCTCCTTGAGGGGGCCCAGCCCAGGGCCAGCCTGCATTCCTCTGTCTACTGCCTCACGTTACAAACCATGGCACTTACTGCTGCTATTTACTGCAAGAACTTGATCCTGATGTGGCCAAAAGAGCATCTTTCTAGATTCTCTCCCCATGGTGGGCAGGGCTTGGTGTAGCGGCCATACCCCTTTGAGACCCCCCACCTGTGGGATGGCTCAGAAAGGCAGTCTTCACTCATTGATCAGACTTAATCTATGAATGGAAATTTATAACCTGATGCCATGGTGCTGGGTACCTCCGATTGTGTGCAAAATTGGTGTCTGTGCAAGATTGGTTTAAGAAGCAAGGCCACAAAACCACAATGAGATACCACTTCTAGCCCACTAGGATGGCTGTAATAAAAAAGATAGATAGTAACAAGTGTTAACAAGATGTGGAGAAATTAGAACCCTTATACATTCAGGGCTGGTGGGGATGCAAAATGGTGCAGCCACTTTGGAAAACAGCTTGGTAGTTCCTAGAAAGATTAAACACAGTTACCGCATGAGCCAGAAACTTCATGCCTAGGTATATTATACTCAAGAGAAATTAAAACATAAGTCCCCTCCAAAACTTGTAATTAATGTTTATAGCAGGATTTTTCAAAATAGCCAAAGAGTGAAAATAACTCATATGCCCGCCCATCAACTAATTAATGGATACATAAAACCTGGTATATCTATCCTATAGACTATTATATGATAATAAAAAGGAATGAAGTACTGATCCGTGCTATGACATGGATGAACCTTGAAAATATTGTGCTAAGTGAAAGAAACCAGACACAAAAGGCCCACATGTTGTATGGTTCCATTTACACAGAATGGACAGAATAGGCAAATCCATAGAGACAGAATGTGGATTATAGGTTGCTGGGGACTGGGCAGAAATGGGGACTGACTGTATTGGGTATAGAGTTTCTTTTTAGGGTGATGAATATGTTTTAAAACTGATTGCACAACTCTGTGAATATACTTAAAAAAACCCATTGAATTGTACCCTTTGGTATGTGAATTATATCTCCATGAAAGTTATATATTCATAAAAATGAAAGCAAGTAAGAAGGGAAGAAGGAAGAAAGGAAGGCAGGGAGGGAGACAGAGGGGGAGAGAAGGATGAAGGAAGGAGGAAGGAAGGAAAGAATAAGAAGGAGGAAGGAGGGGCCGGTGTAGTGGCTCACGCCTGTAATCTCAGCACTTGGAGGCTGAGGTGGGCAGATCACTTGAGATCAGGAGTTCAAGACCAGCCTGGACAACATGGTGAAACCCCGTCTCTACTAAACATACAAAAATCAGCTGGGCGTTGGGGTATGCACCTGTAATCCCAGCTATTCGGGAGGCTGAGGCATGAGAATTGCTTGAACCCAGGAGGCAGATGTTGCGGTGAGCTGAGATTGTGCCACTGCACTCCAGCCTGGGTGACGGAGCCAGAGTCCACCAAAAAAAAAAAAAAAAGAAAGAAAGAGGGAGGAGAGTGAGGGGAGGGAGGGAAGAAAGAAGGAGGAAGAAAAGAAAGGAAGGGAGAGGAGGAAGAAAGGGAGGGAGGGAATGAGGGAAGAGGGGAAGAAAGGAAGGAAAAAAGGGAAGGTTCAAGAAAAGAAAGATAGGAAGGAAGGGAGTGAGGGAGGAAAGAAAAAGAGGAAGGGAAGGAGGGAAGGAGAGAAGGGAGGGAGGGATGGGAGGGAAGGAAAGGAAAGGTGGGAGGGAGGGAGAGAGAAATGAAAAGGAGGGAAGGAAAGAAGGAAGGAAGGAAAGAAAAAGGAAGGAAGGAAGGAAGGCCATATGGAAGAGGAAGCCAGGCCAGGTGCAGTAACTAATTGGAAATACCCAGGTCCCTGGGGACTGGTCTCACCTTCTTAGAGTGTGGGTAGAGGAGAGGAAGATGAGAGATGACAAGGAACCACAGAAATCTTGTCCACTTTCCCTTAGGGAAATACTGTGCAGAGTGTGCTTGGGGAACTATGGGATATTGAGAAAAATGATCCCAAACGTGGCAAATAAGGCAAGAAGAAGACTGTGCGTCACTTCAGTGCACGCTGGGCATTGCTTAACAGACCACTCCTGGATTGTTTCATAATCTGAGGGACGTACCTTTGTTTGACTTCAACTTTACTGTTGACTGGGGCCCAGATTCTATAAAGTTATGTGCTAATTTGTAGAATTTTGTTTGATAGAGATGCAAATGATTTTTGTCTAGTAGAAAAGAGAACCTCAAAGGTTACCGTTTTATTTGCCCTGTTGGCTATTAATCAGTTTTGTCTCTAACCTAACAAACTGATTTTAGTGTGTCTTTCTTGATGGACTATATAACCCTTTTCCCTCTAATTCTCTTTTGCACTAATCTTTACCATACTGCTGGGTCCCCCATTAACAAGTTATATGTATCTTGGTGCATGCTCACTTGTATAACAGTTGCATTTTTAATGTTCTTAAAGTTATACTTTGAAAGGGAACAGGAGTCATTTGCTGTATTTCAAAAATGATACCAATAATCATGCCTGTAATCCCAGCACTTTGGGAGGCCGAGGCAGGTGGATCACTTGAAGTTGGGAGTTCGAGACCAGCCTGGCCAACATGGTGAAACCTCGTCTCTACTAAAAATACGAAAATTGGCTGGGCATGGTGGCGGGCGCCTGTAATCCCAGCTACTTGGGAGGCTGAGGCAGGAGAATCACACGAACCTGGGACGTGGACATGGAGGTCACAGTGAGCCGAGATCACACCACTGCACTCCAGCCTGGATGACAGAGTGCGACTATGTCTCAAAAAAAAGATACCAATAAGTGATGGCCTTAATCACCATAGACACCAGAACTTAAGCTATAAAGTGGAGACACCTGGATGCACAAATGAGAAGGGATTGCAAAATACTCTGGGAACTTAAAGCAGGGGGAGACATTACAATGTTAGGACCTGGAGAAGAAGGGTTTTCCTTAAAATTTTATACAAATGTGTGCGTGTGTATACATGGATGCTTACATTCTACACAGAAGAAGAGAGAGAAAAAAACGAAAAGGCTACAAAAATAATCACCTAGCCAGGTGCGGTGGCATGTGCCTATAGTCCCAGCTACTCGAGAGGCTGAGATGGGAGAATTGCTTGAGGCCAGGAGTTTGAGGTTATAGTGTGCCATGATTGCACTTGTGAATAGCCACTGCCCTTCAGCTTGGGCAACACGGAAAGACCCCATCTCTTAAAAAATAAGAATAATGGGGCCGGGAGCGGTGGTTCATGCCTGTAATCTCAGCACTTTGGGAGGCCAAGGCGGGAAGACGACCTGAGGTCAGGAGTTCAAGACCAGTCTGGCCAACATGGTGAAACCCTGTCTCTACTAAAAATACAAAACATTAGCTGCGTGTGGTGGCAGGCACCTGTAATCCTAGCTACTCGGGAGGCTGAGGCAGGAGAACTGCTTGAACCTGGGAGGCAGAGGTTGCAGTGAGCCAAGATTGTGCCACTGCACTCCAGCCTGGGTGACAAGAGTGAAACTCTGTCTAAAAAAAAAAAAAAAAGAATAATGACCAAAATTATGTTATCAGTGGTTATCTCGAGGGGGTTTAAGGAAATTTTAAAGTTTTCTTCCCTGAGCTTGTCTGTATCTTCCAATTTTCCACAATAAATATGTATTACATTTGAGTTTTTTGACATTTTTTGAAAGAAAGCCAGCAAATAAATTTGACAGGAAACAAAACTCAAGAGTAAGTTAAGAGAAATGAAACCCGTATCCGAGCACACAGGGGAATAGAGTGCTGAGAAAGTATGTTCTCCCCAATTAATAAATAACTAGTTGTGACAGAAACACAAGAAGTAAAAACTGGGTTTTTACTAACTGCGTTGTAGATGGCTAAGAGGTCTTCAGATCAGTTTATAGCAGTGGTTTTCAATAGGGGGTGATTTGTTTCCCTGGGGCACATTAAGCAATGAATGGAGACATTTTTTATTGTCACCAATGGGAAAGTGGTGGGTATCTAGTGGTGGAGGCCATGATGTACTAAACATCCTGTAATGCACAGGACAGCTTCTGCAACAAAGAATTATCTGGTCCAAAATGTCAGTGGTGCCACAATTGAGAAATCATGGTTTATAGGAAAAAAGCCAAAGGGAAAAAATCAGAATCTGAGTTGTCCACACTATAACTCTAATTATGTAAATACAGAGGCAAAGATATGGTTAAAACTATGTGCAACCCATTCCCACCCACCAAATCCTGCTCCTTGACAGCAGAGATGCCTGCCCTGCTGTCATCCCCACCCACTGGGGGATAAGGAATGATGAACGGGTACTTTTTTCTTTTTTCTCTCCTCTGGAATAGGACTTCTGTCCCTACCTTGGAACATTATGCAGCTTTCATAAAGAGTAAGATAAATCTATATATGCTGACATTGAAAGATGTCCAGAATATATTAAGTGAAAAAAAGCGAATCGTCCAATGATATGTACAGCACGATCCATTTTTGTAAAAGTAAACTGTACAAAGGGGTATGAATACTCACGTGTGTAGGGAAGCATCATTGCAGCAATCTACACTAGGGGAAAAATGGAAAACATGGCACTTTCACTTCATAGATTGAAGGCATTCATTTTTGTCTGCCCCCTCCCAAAGCCCAACCAAAATCAGAGTCAATGAACTAAAAAGGTATAAACTCACAAAAGAAACAAAATGAAGCAGAGACAGGAAAATAGCAGATGAGAGTTTTGGTTTTGGTGTTTTTTTGTTTTTTTGTTTTTTTGAGACGGAGTCTCTCTCTGTCGCCCAGGCTGGAGTGCAGTGGCATGATCTCGGCTGACTGCAAGCTCCGCCTCCCGGGTTCACGCCATTCTCCTGCCTCAGCCTCTCCGAGTAGCTGGGACTACAGGCGCCCACCACCATGCCTGGCTAATTTTTTGTATTTTTAGTAGAGATGGGGTTTCACCGTGTTAGCCAGGATGGTCTCGGTCTCCTGACCTCATGATCCGCCCTCCTCCGCCTCCCAAAGTGCTGGGATTACAGGCGTGAGCCACTGCGCCCGGCCGCAGATGAGAGTTTTAAACACATTTTTGGAAGGTGGAAAGCAGGTGAGTTTGGTAGAGCTGAAAATGCCTGCAGAAGGAAATATCAACCAGCAGTCAGTGTACCTGTTAGCCTGTAGTCTTTGCATGGAGAAGTGGCTTCCTTTCCTCTAGATGCTTGACATCCATCTAGTGGGAAAGTGATATAATGTGCTGTTCCTCCCACCCTTTACTGCTACCTGCTGGAACATTATCATAATAAGTGGACAAAGCAAAAATGTTTACAAGGTGAATGGCACCCCTAAGATATGGTTCCACTGTGTGCTGCCCAACCTGCACACCTGTACAAGGGGTCACCCCACAAGAAACAGAAAGATCTATGGACTAAAACCCCAAATGCCAGAAATTTAGTCAGAATGATGTGTTGGAGGTTGTTATGATTTGAATGTGTCCCCCAAAGACCTTGTGTTGGAAAGTTAATCCCCAGTGCAACAGTGTTGGGAGGTGGGGTCTAATCAGAAGTGATTAGGTTATGAGGACTCCCTGCTCTTATGAATGGATTAATGTTATTGTCACAGGGGTGGGTTCATTACTACAAAAGTGAGCTTGTTGTAAAATCCAGTTTGTCCCCCTCTTGCTCCCATACTGTCTTGCCTTTTCACCTTCTGTCATGGATGATGGTGCCCAAAGGCCCTCACTAGATGCTTGCACCATGCTCTTGGACTTCCCAGCCTCCAGAACTGTGAGCCAAATACATTTATTTTCTTTATGAATTACCAAGTCTATAGTATTCTGCTATTGCAATACAAAATGGACTAAGACAGAGGTGGAATGGGCTTGAAAACAGAAGTAAAACTAGGAACCCCATATAAGAGGTGGTGAGACCACTGTAGAGATTGTGTTTTTCAGAGATAGCCACTACAAATATCTCCCATTCCACATGCTATTCCACAGTGTGACTGTGACATTCCTCCTCTTGAGAGATATAGTCTAGGTCCCCTCCCCTTGAGTTGAGGCAGGCTCAATTCAAGTGACTCATTTATAACAATAGAATTCAGTGGAAGTGATGGTGCATAATTTCCAAGGCTGGAACTCTCATGCTAAAACTATAAATCTCTATGTGAACAGTTTGACTGCCCTGACACTGCCATACTGTAAGGAAGCTTAAAACAGCTCATATGGAGAAACCACATGGAGAAGACCTGAGACTTCAGAGAAAGAGAGATAGATGCTTTGCCAGCTGCATGCTAATCCAGTTTCAATCATTGTTTGGCTGCAACAGCATGAGAGATCCCAAACTAGAACCACCCAGCTGAGCCCTTCCCAAATTCTTCAGCCACAGAAAGTATGAGAGACAGTAAAATCGGTGTTTTTATTTTAATTAGTTTGGGGTGATTTTTTGCATAGCAGTTATAACTGGAATAACCACTTGGATCCCCTTTCAAATCTGGGGCGCCTGGGCAACTACCCTTTCCTGACCTTGCCAGAAATTTGTTCTACAGAAAAATGTGACTTAAGGACACTAGAGGCCGGGTGCAGTGGCTCATGCCTGTAAACCCAACACTTTGGGAAGCCAAGGTGGGTGGATCACTTGAGGTCAGGAGTTTGAGACCAGCCTGGTCAACATGGTGAAACCCCGTCTCTACTAAAAACACAAAAAATTAGCCAGGTGTGGTGGCAGGCGCCTGTAATCCCAGCTACTTATGAGGCTGAGGCAAGAGAATCACTTGAACCTGGGAGGTAGAGGTTGCAGTGAGCCGAGATGGTGCCATTGCACTCCAGCCTGAGCAACAAGAGCGAAATGTCATCTCAAAAAAATAAAGGACACTAGACATGGCAGAAGGGAGGGGGAGACACTATACTAAAAACGGGGATGATATGTGAACCCTAGCCCTTCCTTGGCTCTAAGGATGCTGCCAGCCAGGCACAGATCCTTCCTCAGCAGGAGACTGGAGAATTATCACTAGAGAAGACTCAGAAAATTAGCCTAGATATTATGGGCCAAGCTAAGCTCTCCGCATAGAAGCAGGTGTGTGCCTTTTTAAAAAGCTAGATCTCCTGTAATCCCAGCACTTTGGGAGGCCAAGGCGGGCGGATCACGAGGTCAGGAGATTGAGACCATCCTCGCTAACATGGTGAAACCCTGTTTCTACTAAAAAATACAAAAAATTAGCCGGGCGTGGTGGCAGGCACCTGTAGTCCCAGCTACTCGGGAGGCTGAGGCAGGAGAATGGCGTGAACCTGGGAGGTGGAGCTTGCAGTAAGCCGAGATTGGGCCACTCCACTCCAGCCTGGGTGACAGAGTGAGACTCTGTCTCAAAAAAAAAAAGTTACATCTCACTATAGTTCATATTCTTACAGAAATAATGAGCTATTGCATCCATAAGACAAGAATAAGATTTTACTTTTAAAAAGGAGGGGCAGCCATTCTTGCACTGCTGTAAAGAAATACCTGATATGGGTAATTTATAAAGAAAAGAGGTTTAACTGGCTCAGAGTTCTGCAGGTTATACTGGTAGCACAGGGGCTTCTGCCTCTGGGAAGGCCTTGGGAAGATTACAATCATGGTGGTAGGCGAAGGGAAAGCAGGGACATATTTCATGGCCAGAGCAAGGAGCAAGAGAGAGATGGGGGAGATGCCACACACTTTAAACAACCAGATATCATGAGAACTCACTCACTGTAAAGTACCAAGTGGGGAAATCAGCCCCCATGATCCAATCACTTCCCTCCAGGCCCCACCTTCAACACTGGGGATTACAATTCTACATGAGATTTGGGTGGGGACGCACATCCAAACCATATCAGGGTATCTTGGTTTGGGTTTCCCCAGCAGCAGACTCTGAGACAATGATTCCAGTATAAGTAAATTTTGGCAGGTATTCACAGAAAATACAAGTTGAGGATTGGGGAAGTGAGATAGGGAAGTGAGGGAAGCCAATAAAAGGTGTGCTATCCAGCCAGTTAGCGTTGTAGACAGCTGGAGCTTGATATTACTAGGAAACTCCAAGAGATGGTGTAGAACTTGCTGCAGAAGCATCCCAATCAATGGGCAATAATCCACTAACTGCTTCTAAGGGAATTGACCTTACTTTCTTCCAGCTTGTCCTGTACTCAGGCTGAGGATGCTACTTGGAAGAAAACAGCCCTTGTGCAGACAGTCATAGATATTTACAGAAAATAGCCTTGGGCATCATGCAGGAGCTAATGCCAAGGATTTGTGGATAGGGCACCAACAATGTCTGCTGCAAGAAGCTACCAGAAGACAAGAAAGAGTTCTTGTAAATGAAAAATGTGAAAGTAGAAATAAAATATTCCATGGGAGTTTGAGGCAGGAAAAGTTAAAGAAATCCTTCAAAAGTAGGATAAGAAGAGAAATAGAAAGAGATAAAAATAGAAAAGAAAAATATCCAAGAGGCCCAAGGTACAACTAATAGAAATTTCAGAAAAAGAAAATACGGGGTACAGAAAATTGTTATAAGACTAATTCGTAAAATTTTTTCTCACACCTGTAATCCCAGCACTTTGGGAGGCTAAAACAGGCCGATGGCTTGAGCCCAGGAGTTCAAGACCAGCCTGGGCAACATGGCAAAAACCCATCTTTACTAAAAATAATAAAAATTAGCCAGGGATGGTAGCACACGTCTGTAGTCCCAGCTACTCAGGAGGCTGATAAAGTAGGATCATCTGAGCCCAGGAGGTGGAGGTTTCAGTGAGCTGTGATTGTGCCACTGCACTCCAGCCTGGGTGATAGAGTGAGACGCTGTCTAAAAAAAATTTTTCAAGAACATGACTTTCAGGTTGAAAGGAACTATCAAATGCCCAGAAAAATGAATAAAATAGAGTCACATAATCACAAAACTTCAGACTACACAAATTAAAGAGAACAGCCCAAGAACTTCTGTAAAGACAATACAGGCTTTATACACAAGATCAGGAATGAGAATGGCATTGGACTTCTCCAAATACACAATGGGAGCCCAAATGTAATGGTTTCAAAAATTCTTAGCAAAAATAATTTCCAACTCTAGAATTCTAGAATTCCAAGCCGAAGTCTCAGTCCCTCAAGTTTGAGGGTAGCATAAAAACATTTTCAGACATACAAGGTCTCAAAAAATATACTCCCATGCACCCTTTCTCAGAAAGCTACTAGAGGATCTGCTCTACCAAAAAGAAGAGAGTATCAAGAAAGAGAAAGATAAGAGATCCAGGAAATACAGAAAGCAACACAGAAGAAAGAGAGAGAGTTGTGGGTGGGCCACACAGACAGAATGAGCTTTCTGTAGTGGAGTAGGATGGCTCCAGAGCATCCTTGTGGGAAATGGAATTTCTAAATGATGTTGTGCTTGACAGTGTAGACAATAGCATCCAGAGGGGTTTTACACTTCTGTTGGAGAGTTTTAAAAGAATTTGTGATAGAAACATAGAAATCTAAGCAGGTGTAAAAAAATATTTCCCAGAGGAAATATTAAACAAAGAAAACAATGTAATCATACGTGGCTTAGCAACAGTGGTTCTTGCTCTTGGCTAAACATTGGAATCCCTTTGGGAGTGTCAAAACATCCTGATACCTGGACCCCACTCCCAGACAGCCTGGTTGACTAGATCTAGGGTGTGGGCTGGGCTCTGAGATTGTTTAAAACTCCCTGTATGGTTCGATGTGCAGTTAAAAAGTACAGAACCACTGTTTGGCAGGAAAAAGTAGTTCTATGGTTACAATAATGTAAACAGGGGATACTGATTTAACTGGAAAACTATTATATGGGAATAATTGACAGACAAGTTGGTGGGGTGGTGAGTGTAAAGCATTAAATCCACTTCCACCACAGTAGGAAGGCAATCAATCATGTCTAAGGTTGAGAAATCAAGAAATCATACATTAGCATCTTATTTGTAAATATGGAGGTAAGTACCAGAAGAAACAGCTGAAAGTGGCAAGTCATTTTCTTTTCCCTTTTTTTTTTTTTTTTTTGAGATGGGGTCTGGCTCTGTCCCCCAGGCTGGAGTGCAGTGGCATGATCTGGGCTCACTGCAGCCTCCACTTTCTGAGTTCAAGCGATTCTCCTGCCTCAGCTTCTGGAATAGTTGGGACTACAGGTGCCTGACCCCACCCCTCCATGCCTGGCTAATTTTGTGTGTGTGTGTGTATTTTTAGTAGAGGTGGGGTTTCACCATGTTGCCCAGACTGGTCTGGAACTCCTGGCCTCAGGTGATCCGCCTGCCTTGGCCTTCCAAAGTGCTGGAATTACAGGCTTAAGCCACTGTGCCTGGCCTGAAAGTGGCAAATCGTTTTCTTACCAGAGCAGGACTCGGAAGTGGATGTAATTGGGGGTTGATTACTGATTTTTTTCTATAAGCCTTGTATTATTTGACTTATTAATACCATGAACATGAATGAATTTGGTCAAAGTCGAAAAAAATTTTTATAAAAGATCTAAGAAAAATTGGAAACAACCTAAATATTTATCAATAAGGAAAGGATAAATAAATGTTGATATATTTATGTAAAAGAATACCATTGACATGCTTAGAGCAAGGTAGCTATGTATGTCCAACATTGAAGAGATCCTTAGACTCAGTGTGACTGGGACTGGCAAATAATAGGTGTGATATATGTCAGCATTTATATAAAACACATGTACACAAAATACAGCTTTCTATTTCCCATGGACATAGACATATGTACACATAAAAGCACATAGAGAAGGGTGAAGATAACCCACGGGCTGTGGCAAGAGTGGATTCAGGTGGTGGGTAAAGGTCAAAGCAGATTTTGCTCTGCTTCATTTTTTTTTCCTCAAAAAAGAAAGATTTCTGTATTAGTTGCAAAATTAAATGTTAATTTTAAACATTGAATATGCATTAGACAAAATCTGGAATGTTTCCACATTGAGCTATTAATAATGGTTTCTTTGGGTGCGTGGACCGGGATGGCGGGCAGGGAGGGGACATTTTCTCTTTTTACTCTGTGTTATTCAGTAATCATTGTTTTTGTTTCACAAAGGTGATCATTGGGAAGACTTTTGAATAGAGTGGGGTTCTGGGGTCCTGATAGTTCTGGCCTGGTCCGTCTGTGTCTTCTGCTTCTGATTCCAGAGAAGGGAGGAGGGCCAGGGTTGGCAAGGGCCGGCTTGGCAAGGGCAGGCCTCAGCTCTAGGGGGATCTGGTAGAACCAGCTGTGATGTCAGAAGGGCATGTTGATAGGGTGACTCACTTTCCAGGAGGGTGGAGATGGCTCCTCTCCTCCCTTCACAGGAGCTGCCTGCGGAGCTGTCGCCTGCGGGGTGCCCTGTTTCAGCAATCCTAGAGGAGGAGTCCCTTCCAGATCAATAGAAACCAGGGATATTTCAATCCAGGCCTTTGCACAGAGTTCTCTTGCAGCCAGCCTGGGGAAGTTGTGCAAGGTTCATTGATTAGAGCAAAGGGTGAGAGGAAGGGATGGCGGAAAGTAGAGGAAGAGTCTTGGAAATGAGGCTCTGGGGGCCCTCGGGCCTAAGTGTGTTTTGGAGGGAGGGAAAGGTTTTAATGATCCCTTGAGCTTCTTTAGGGATCCTATATTTTCCAGGAGCTCCTAATTCTAGCCATTTTTAAAATTTGCTCCCCAGGACTACTTGTGAAGTAGATGGAACTGGTGTAAATATCTCCGTTTTCCAGATGAGGAGACTGAGGCCCAGACAAATTAGATCATTCATCAGATGCTCAAGTTAGTAGCTGAGTCTAGTGTCCTCTCGTCCTCTCAGCCCAACCCAGAGTCTCTGTTTGCTTTTTTTTGAGACAGAGTATCACTCTGCCACCCAGGCTGGAGTGCAGTGGTGCAGTCTTGGCTCACTGCAACTTCCACCTCCCAGATTCAAGCAATTCTCCTGCCTCAGCCTCCCGCATAGCTGAAATTACAGGCATGCG
Source organism: Pan troglodytes (assembly GCF_028858775.2). Classification (NCBI taxonomy): domain Eukaryota; kingdom Metazoa; phylum Chordata; class Mammalia; order Primates; family Hominidae; genus Pan; species Pan troglodytes. The sequence continues at coordinate 56,220,273 of NC_072416.2, forward strand.
CCACCACACCCAGCTAATTTTTGTATTTTCAGTAGAGATGGGGTTTTGCCATGTTGGCCAGGCTTGTCTCGAACTCCTGACCTCAAGTGATTCCCCCACCTTGGCCTCCCAAAGTGCTGGGATTACAGGCATAAGCCACCGCACCCAGCCTCTCTTTGCCTTTTTATCAGCCACAGTGTCCCTCCTGAGGGAAACAGAGAGACACAACTTCCTCCAAGACAACAGCCTCCCTCCTTGAGATCCACGATTAACTCAGCAGCGAGTGCCAGACCGGCAGGGACAGAGACATGCTCAGCCCATGTTGGCCTCTCAGCCAGGCGCTGGTCCTCCAAGTCACTCCTTCCCAGAGAATCCGCCCATCGTTGGCTGCAGGGTGGTACCGTGCCCAGTGCCTTCCATACATGATCTCATTTCAATCTTGAAACAAGCCTGTAGTGTAGGTGATATTATTATTATCACCCACGGCGAGGCTGGCCATTTGGGCAGTTTGTAACCCTGTTTTTACATTTCTCCATTTTGCTTTTTTTTTTTGAGACTGAGCTTTGCTCTTGTTGCCTAGGCTGGAGTGCAATGGTGCGATCTCAGGTCACTGCAATCTCTGCCTCCTGGGTTCAAGTGATTCTCCTGTCTCAGCCTCCCAAGTAGCTGGGATTACAGGTGTGCGCCACCAAGCCCAGCTAATTTTTGTTTTAGTAGAGACGGGGTTTCACCATGTTGGCCAGGCTGGTCTCGATCTCCTGACCTCAGATGATCCACCCGCCTCGGCCTCCCAAAGTGCTGAGATTACAGGCTGAACCACCGTGCCCGGCACATTTTGCTTTTAATATCCAGGAGTAAAACAACAACAATGACCAGGTCTTTCTTGATTTCTGTTTGGCTTGGTTTATTCAGCACCTGCTTATTGGGCACTTGGTCTGTGCTGCTCTCTCCTTGGCATGGGGAAAACACAGGGGACAAAAGAGATGACATCCCTGCCTTCAAGGAGCTTTTGGCCTCCTGCAGGTTGGGGTGAGACAGAAAGACCGTGAAAGTGTGTTATCACTTTTGATCTTCATAACATACTGGCGAGGAGTGGATGGGAGGTATAGGTGGTCTTCTCTAAGGTCATGCAGAAAGTGGCTGGCAGAGGACTAGAATCTTCCGTAGCCACAATGGAAACAAGAGGAAACACAAACAAGAAGGAAGGGGACACCTGAGAGTGTCACAAAGTCCTGAGGTTTTAACACACAGTGACCAGGGAACTCTAGATGCCAGCATCCTTCCCCGTGGCCATCATTTTACCTCATTCTGTTCACAACCATGTGGGGGAAGCAGGCAATGCTTCTTCATTTAAGAGAGGCTCAGAAAAGCTTGCTCAGGTCACACAGCTAGTGGGAAATATAAGAGAGAGGGAGATAGAAGAGAGAGGGGACTCCAAACCCAGTTCCCTTCCTCGTTCCATCATTTGGTGAAGCTCAGAGGAAGGAGGATGAAACCAAGATTAGAAGGGACTCTGGGCCAGGCTGGGTGGCTCATGCCTGTAATCTCAGCACTTTGGGAGGCTGAGGTGGGGAGATCACTTGAGGCCAGGAGTTCGAGACCAGCCTGGCCAACATGGTGAAACCCCATCTCTACCAAAAATACAAAAAATTAGCCGGTGTGGTGGCGCGTACCTATAATTTCAGTTACTCGGGAGGCTGAGGCAGAAGAATCACTTGAATCTGGGAAGCGGAGGTTGCAGTGAGCTAAGATCATACCACTGCATTCCAGCCTGGATGGCAGAGTGCGACTGTCTCAAAACAAAACAAAACAAAACAAAACAAAAACCCCAAAAAACAAACAAACAAACAAAAGAGGCTGGGCGCAGTGGCCATGCCTGTAATCCCAGCACTTTGGGAGGCCGAGGTGGGTGGATCATGAGGTGGGGAGTTCAAGACCAGCCTGGTCAATATGGTAAAACCCCGTATCTACTAAAGAGAAATACAGAAATTAGCTGGGTGTGGTGGCACAAGCCTGTAGTCCTAGCTACTTGGGAGGCTGAGGCAGGAGAATTGCTTGAACCTGGAAGGCAGAGGTTGCAGTGAGCCCAGATCACGCCACTGCACTCCAGCCTGGGCGACAGAGTAAGACTCTGTTTCAGAAAAAAAAAAAAAGGACTCTGACTTTCCATACTGACCCACAACATGGTCTGATGCTTGGAGGTTTACAAAGCACTTTGATGCTCTCTTTCCGGTAGCACTGTTCTGTCTCTTCTTTTTGTGGTCCGTTAAGGCAGACCTCACCTGTGTTCCAGAAGCGAGCGTTTGTATTAGCAGGACATAGGTGGCACATTCAACTCTGTCACTGAGGAGAGTGTTATATAGGGTCCTTTACTAAGGTGAAGGCAGGATTTAGGGAAACAAACAAGAGTTGGTGCACTGTCTTGGGTCTTGCAATAATAGCAGGAAGCCATCACCTCCCATATCTGAAGGGGCAAGGAGGGAGGGATTACTGGACCCATGAAGAATGGTGCTGTATGAAGAAAGCACCTTAGCAGGAGCTGCGACCTTCAGTGGACACACACAGCCAGCGCATGGAGACATGGGAGAGAAGTAGCTGGAAAATGCACACTCTGACCTTACTCTTCTTGCCCTCCAGTCTCCTTCTTGTGCCTCCCATTTGCTCAACCCAACTTAACCCAGAAGGCAGGGGAGCTTGTTTTTGTCATCTCTAAGGGTCGCCCTCCCAAGGCACAGAGCAGGGTGGAAAAGGTGGAGAGTGGCTATCGAGAGGCAAACAGAAGTGATCCAGCACAGAACATGACCTGGGATTGGTTCAGAGATGGCACGTGACCCAAGCAGACCAATAAGCATCAGTCCTGAGACAGTTGCAGACTGGGAAAAAGCCACTCTCTCCTTTTGGGGGTTGCACAGCTGGTGGGATATGAGCCCGTGGCCATCGAACATCTTGCTGCTGCACAAGAGCCTGCCTCAAGGTGAAGCCAACACAGAGGAAAACTGAGTCCCAGAAGAGACGAAGAGAGTTGGTAACTTGGTGACATCATTAATTGTGTCCCTGGATTCAGCCATGCCTGAAGGTGGAGGAAGAGCCTATAGATCCTTGTTTTGTTTAACTTGACAGGCGTTGGAATTCTGTCATTTGCACCAGAAAGTGTCCTGACTGACACAGATGCCTGATGCACAGACGCATACAAGTGCTTGACTAACGTCAGGTCAGCATGGAGGTCTTGCAGGTCTGGGCCATGAGAGATACTTGTGAACAACAATCCCTGGGGGTAGTGGGGGTTCTCAGGGATCATTTTAAGCGATGAATCTAAGAATGGGTAGACGTCTCCAAAGGCCACAGCCTTTATGTGAAGTCATGACAACCACCAACATCATATCTACAGCTCTTACGTGCCAGTGGCTGCATTGAATAATGTCACCCTCTGCAAGATCCTCCAGAGGCACCACATCCCCATTTTACAGATGAGGAGGCTGATCCATAGAGATGTTAAGTCACTTGCCAGAGCCAAGATTTGAAATCAGATGTCTTGGCCCTTCTTAACCACCTTCCCCACCCCGCTCCCTGCAAACTTCCCCAAGCAAAACAAAGTAAAATCCCAATACACCAGGTCAGACATGGTGGCTCATGACCATAATCCCAGTGACTGAAAGGCTGAGGTGGAGGTTCCCTTGAGGCCAGGAGGCCAGGAAGTTCCCTTGAGACCAGGCTGGGCAACATAGCAAGACCCCATCTCTACAAAATAAAAATTAAAAAATTGGCTGGGAGTGGTGGCACGTGCCTATAGTTCCAGCTACTCAGGAGGCCACAGTGGAGGAATTGCTTGAGCCCAAGAGTCCGAGGTTGAAGTGAGCTATGATTCTGCCACTGCACTCCAGCTGGGGTGACACAGTGAGACCCTGTCTCAAAAAATAAATAAAATAAAATAAAATTCAAAATCCCAATATACCAGTATATAAAACAGATACCTTTTTAAAGCTGGCCTGGGTTTGGAAGTCAAAGTCAGGGTTCAGAGAACTCAAGCAGAGCTCCCTGAGGTTCACCGTGACACTGTGGAATTCCCTATACCTCCCCATTTGAGTATCCCTAGGATAGGCCCATCATGGAGTGTGACAGGGAAGAAGAGAAGTTATTCAAACCCACATTCAAGAAGAACCTCAAACATAGGCTTTTGTTTTAACTATCTTATGGGGGAACACAATTATACTTGCATCACTTTTTGTGGGGGGTGGTTAAAAACCATTGGTTTTATAAAATGTAAACACTTAAAATATACTGCAATGTGTATAATTCTTAATTTGGGCATTTCTCTTCTTCCTCCTTGTCCTCCTCGTTCTCCTCCTCCTCCTAGTCCTCCTCCTCCTCTTCCTCCTCCTCCTCCTCATGCTTCTTCCTTTTTTAAAAGTTGAGGTATAAATTCTCTACCAAAAAGAACCAGGAATGTTTGGAGAAATGGCTGATTCCAGATTTGGACGAGGGAAATACAGATGCACATCTAGCTTGCCAAAAGTAAGTGAGTACACAAAAAATGATGGGAACATGTCAAAAGGACACAGGACCCAGCTTGAAGGGGCTCCCATTGGCCCAATTTGGCACAATTTGAGCATCAAATGGAATAATGGTAGTAAGAGATTACAGCTTATAGCATAAAATTTTTTATCGATACTGATAAAAATAAGTGTAGAATCCTGACTACGAAATGTAAAAGAATGATGGAATTAGAAAAATCATCATTTGACAGCTGTCATAGTGTATTTAAGCAAGCATCACCAATGAATGCTGAAACAGGTGGGTGAAAGTACAATGAGAAACAGGATATTTACATAGACTCAAAGTGTCTTCCCACAAGATATTTATAAATTACAAGGAAAAACAGTAATTTTACAGTAGAGAAATCTGGCAGGCACCATCTAACCAAGTGATCAAAGTGAAAATCACCACATAGATATCAAATGCCTCCTGATGCACTGCACTGAAAATGATGCTTCACTTTGGTGGTATTCCTGCCCACAATGCACAACCTGACTCAGGTCACGAGGAAGCATCAGACAAGCCCAAATTGAGAAGCACTGTTCAAAAATAACTGGCCTTTACTCTTCAAAAATGTCAAGGTCACAAGACAAAGACCAATGAACTGCTCCAGATCAAAGAATGCTAAAAAGACATGACCACGAAACAAAATCCTGGAACAGAAAAATCCATTCATTTATTGTACTCTAAAGGATATTAGTAGGACAATTGACAATTTTTTTTTTTTTTGAGATGGAGTTTTGTCCTCTCGTTGCACAGGCTGGAATGCAATGGCGCGATCTCAGCTCACTGCAACCTCCGCTTCCCAGGTGCAAGCGATTCTCCTGTCTCAGCCTCCCCAGTAGATGAGTAGGTGGGATTACAGGCATGTGCCACCACATCCGGCTATTTTTTTTTTTTTTTTAGTAGAGACACGGTTTCACCATGTTGGCTAGGCTGGTCTCAAACTCCTGACCTCAGGTGATCCACCTGCTTCGGCCTCCCAAAGTGTTGAGATTACAGGCGTGAGCCACCGCGCCCAGCTGACAAAATTTAAGTAAGTTATCTCATTAGATAATGCTATTATATCAATGTTAATATTTTGGGTTTCTATAATCTTTTAAGAAAATATCCTCATTTCTAGGAAATATACACCAAAGTATTTAGGAATAAAAAGTCATTGGATTTGTAAGTTACTCTTCAATGTTTCAGAAAAAAACAGAGAGAGAGAAGCAGAGAAAGAATGATAAAACGAAGGTAGTGAAATGTTAACATTTGGGGAATTTGGAGAATCTGGGTAAAGGGTGTATGGCAATTCTTTATTCTATTTTGCACCTGAAACTATTTCAACATAAAAAGTTAAAAATAATGCAGTGTTAAAAATATATTTCATACACTGGGATTATTAATATGATCCCCAAAGGGGCAATTTATGACTAGAGGCAAAGGTCTAGATTATCATAGGCAAATTCATCATATACATTATTTTATCAGATAAATTGAGCTAATTGTTAATTTGTTAAAGCTGAAGGTTATGACTTGTTTTCGGGTTATTACTAATTATAAACAAATAAGTATACAACTGAAAAAAATTGAAGTGTAATGTACATGTGGTAAAGGACAATTTTGTGTTATGTGTGTGCATGTATATATGTATGTACACACACACGCACACACATACTACTTGACTGATGCTCATTCATTATTTAATCCTCCCAGGAACCTGGTCAGGTGGGCATCATTATTTTTATTTTACAAGAATGAAGGAAACTAAAGAAGTTTCCACACTAGCAAGGGACAGAACTCAGATTTGAACCATTATCCTTGGAATTCCAAAGCCAGTGTTTTAAAGCACTCTGCTACACTAATTATTGATGCTATTGTCATCAACCAATATTGACTGGGTATCAGTTACTTTAAGTCCCTGTGCCCCAGTTTTTTGATTTGTAAAATGGGATCACAACAATACATGCTTAATAAGTTAAGACATGCGAAGTGCTCAGAACAGTGCCTACATATAGTAAATGCTCACATGTGAGTTATTATTATCACCTACTGTGCATAAGGCACTGGGAATACCATGAGGTCCAAGATGCCATTCTCCACTCCTGGGGCTACTGTCTATCCAGGAAGCCATCCCAGGCAATTCACACTGAGGACTGGCCCGTGGATCTCCGGTCCACAGAACCAAACAGAGGGATGCCTTGGAGGGAGCAGCCTTAGCCAGCAGGACAGAAGGCGGCCTCCCCGTATTGCTCCTTGGTCTGAGAGGAGCTACTGCACTTATTTGGCAGCCATCCTTTTGGTGACTCCCCAGGCAATCTAGAGCTTATCTAGGCCCTCCATCATCCCCCTGGGTCTGCCACCACCAGTGGAATGGTCTTAGTGAATGAGACTTGGCCTTTTGCCTGGAGATCTCCCCACTGGCCCTGGTGGTCCCTGCCAGGATCAGTGAGCATCTAACCAGAAAGAGAGAAACTTTTCTAAAAGCATCTAAAACTGGCGGTGATTGTAGGAAATTGGATACTCAGGTGATGGAAGAGTGGGGAAACCAAAGAGGCATGACAGTAGGAAGCCACTGCTGCCTTCCCCTCCCCCACTTTCCTGCGCCTGGCTGCAGGAACAAGGAGACAGGTGATGCTACTGCACCCCATGGAAGAGACGCAGCTACAGCCTGTAAGCTTCTTCCATTCTCCTACTGCTGGGCTCTAGGCAGCACCGTCCAGCTGACCCAGGGGCCTGGGAAACCTAGCCTGAAGGGCTCGGCGCCAACCTCGACCCCTGATCCACCCATCCACCCACTACCACAACACTCACGGACACAGGGGAGGAGAAGGGTGAGGAATAGATCTCAGGGCACATGAGGCCAGCACCAGCCCCTGGCCTTTCCACCTGAGCATTCCAATTACCCACCCTGGCCTGGGCCTGGCCCAGATTTGAGTTCCATAAATGGGTTGAACAAATGATTGACTGTTGGGGAAAGAGGGCACAGTACCTCCCGTCACTGATTTTTTTTTTTTTTTTTTTTTTAGGTGAGTGCCTGGTATAATCACCCTGGACAACTATTTGGCAGCAGCTACTAAAGTGGAACATTTTATGACCTAGCAATTCTACTCCTAAGTGTATACCTAGCAGAGACGTGTCTGTGTGCTCACTGAAAGACATACACACACACACACACTGGAGTGATCATAGCAGTGCTTACTGCAATAGCCCCAAACTGGGAACTCCCCAGATACTCATCAAGAGTGGAACGGATAAACAAAATGGAATACTGTACAGCAACAAGCATGAACGATCTATAATTAACCTTCATCAAAGTGGATAACTCTCATTAACATGATGTTGAATGAACGAAGCCAGTGACAAAGGAGAATGCACTGCATGATTCTAGGTATCATAAATAGAAAGGCAGGCAACAGGCCGGGCGCGGTGGCTCACGCCTGTAATCCCAGCACTTTGGGAGGCCGAGGCGGGCGGATCACGAGGTCAGGAGATCGAGACCATCCTGGCTAACACGGTGAAACCCCGTCTCTACTAAAAATACAAAAAAATTAGCCGGGCGTGGTAGCGGGCGCCTGTAGTCCCAGCTACTCGGGAGGCTGAGGCAGGAGAATGGCGTGAACCCGGGAGGCGGAGCTTGCAGTGAGCCGAGATCGTGCCACTGCACTCCAGCCTGGGCGACAGAGCGAGACTCCGTCTCAAAAAAAAAAAAAAAAGAAAGAAAGGCAGGCAACACTAATGTCCGCTTCGGAAGTCAGGGTAGCGTTCACCCTTGGGGGTGGTGGTGACAGTGAAGGAGTATTTGAGGGGCTTCTGAGGCACCGGCAATGTTCTGTTTCTTCAACCACGTGCAGGTTACACGGTGCGCTCAGTTTTTGAAATTATGTCAAGTTGTACTTATAATTTGCATGCAGCTTCTTGTACGTAATTCTTTTTTTTTTCTTTTTCTTTTTCTTTTTTTCTTTTTTTTTTTTTTTTTGAGATTGAGTCTCACTCTGTCGCCCAGGCTAGAGTGCCGTGGTGTGATCTCGGCTCACTGCAACCTCTGCCTCCTAGGTTGAAGCGATTCTCCTGCCTCAGCCTCCCGAGTAGCTTGGACTACAGGTGCGTACCACCATGCCCAGCTAATTTTTGTATTTTTAGTAGAGACAGGGTTTTACCATGTTGGCCAGGCTGGTCTTGAACTCCTGACCTCAACTGATCTGCCCCCTTAGGCCTCCCAAAGTGTTGGGATTACAGGCATGAGCGACCATGCCCGGCCTGTAATTCTTTAATAAAAAATGAATACCCTAATGGAAGGACTGTTCTCTTTTCCTACGTCCTGCTTTCTCTAGTGAGCCTCCCTGGAAACCTGATGAAGGAGGAGGCTGGGTTCAGAGGTGAGAAAGAAATGAACCCAAAGGACTGGGCTCTTTTTGGGTGCCAAGTCCTGTGCTGAACCCTTAGGAGAATGGTCCAATGACCCATCTGTAACACACAGGTATAACCCCGAGGGGACAGCATCATGGTTATGAGGAATGAGGTTGGAGAGGTGAGGTGACTTGCTTCACATCACACAACTAATAAGTGTGTGGGGCAGGATTTGAATGCAGGTCACCTCCAAACTCCCCAGGCCAGGCTCCTCATCCCTTTGTTCCTCTAAGATCCAGAGGAAACGGGAGACACAGCTAATGACTATGGCTCCTGGTCTCTGATTCTGATTTTTAAAATAGGAACTACCTTGTCAGTGAACAGGCCCCAGCTCTGACGCTTTCTGGGGACTTTGCGCCTCTGCCTCATCCTCGCTGGGACTAAGTAATTTCTAGACACCAAAGATGCCTGATGTCCCTCTCTAAATGAAGTCCAAAGGCTTTGTCCTGGCCTAGGTCAGGCCTAGACATGAGTCCCTGTAACTTCAGGAAAAAGAGAACCAAGTTCAACATGAACACCAAGAGAAAGCATCCAGCTGGGCTCGGTGGCTTATGCCTGTAATCCCAGCACTTTGGGAGGCCGAGGCAGGTGGATAACTTGAGGTCAGGAGTTCAAGACCAGCCTGGCCAACATAGTGAAACCCTGTCTCTACAAAAAATGCAAAATTTAGCTGGGTGTGGTGGTGCACGCCTGCAATTCCAGCTACTCGGGAGGCTGAGGCACAAGAATTGCTTGAACTTGGGAGGTGGAGGTTGCAGTGAGCCAAGATCGCACCACTGCACTCCAGCATGAGCAACAGAGCAAGACTCTGTCTCAAAGAAAAGAAAAGAAAAGAAAAGAAAATATCCAAACAGCTCACAGTAGAAAGGAAGGTCAAAGGCAGCCCCCAGATAACGGAGAGAAAAACCAAAAGGTGGATATTAGTAATCACCATCTCAGCTTTTTTTTTTTTGTCTAAAAGGGTGAATCAGCTGGACGTGGTGGCTCACGCCTGTAATCCCAGCACTTTGGGAGGCCAAGACTGGAGGATCGCCTGAGGCTAGGATTTTGAGATAAGCCTGGGCAACATAGCAAGACCCTGTCTCTACGAAACAAAACAAAACAAAAACAAAACAAAAATTAGCCAGGCATGGTGGTGTGCGTCTGTAATCTCAGCTACTTGGGAGGCTGAGGTGGGCAGATCACTTGAACCCAGGAGTTCGAGGATATAGTGAGCTGTGATTGCACCACTACACTCCAGCCCGGGCAACACAGTGAGACACTGTCTCAAAAATAAAATAAAATAAAATAGTGAAGCATAGACTGACTTTCCTTCAATTCTTCAAATGCTCTCTCTTTTCTCTCTGGGCCTTTGCACAAGCTCATCCCTTTCTAAATACCACTCTTCCTTTGGCCTTTGCTTGGGGGCTAAGGTTGTGGTGGAGTTTGGCTCACCTGGATTCGAATTCGACTCGGTCTTCACATCTCAGCTAAGACCTTACTTACTCCAGGAAACCTTCCTTGGTGCCTTGAAATCTGGTACACCTTGAACTTCTTCCATTACAGCATTTATCACCCTAAATTGTAATGGTCTATATCAGAGTGGAAGCTTCATGTGAGCAGGGACACCATCAGCTTTGCTGCCCACTGCTGCATGTCCAGGACCAAGCACATAGCAGTTGCTCAATAAATATTTGTTGGAAGACTGAAAGAGTCTTTTTTTTATTTTTATTTTTGGTAGAGACAGGGTCTCTGGCAGCCATCAGATGATAATTTTCACAACTTGCCCATGAGCCTGAGTTCCTTTATCTGATATTGTGCTGTTTTTGTTTGTTTTTAGAGACACGGTCTTGCTCTGTTGCCCAGGCTAGAGTGCAGTAGCATGATCATAGCTCACTGCAGCTTCAAATTCCTGGGCTCGAGTGATCCTCCTGCCTCAGTCTCTCAAGTAGCCGGGACTAGAGGTGCGTGCCACCATGGCCGGTGGATTAAAAAAAATTTTTTTTTTTTTTTGTAGAGACAAGGTCTCACTTTATTGCCCAGGCTGGTCTCCAACTTCTGACCTCAAGTGATTCTCCCACCTTGGCTTCCCAAAGTGCTGGAATTACAGGCATGAGCCACTGCACCCGGTCCCTTTATCTGATTTTTGAGCAGCTTCCCATTTGGGAAAGAAGAGGCCAGGTACTTCTTACTTATGGTTGAAGCTTAATACTTAGAATGGATCAGACCCTATTGTTCAAAACATAAAATCCCACAAAAATGCAGGCGGGAACAACATCCCCATAAAGATACTGGAGGCTAAATCAGAGGAAATGGGCCCAAAAATGTGGAGGGACTGAGTGGGCAGGAGAGGGTGGCTTCTGGACTCACTCAGAGAGGGCGGTCTCACACACTCTGAGCCCCTTTCTGTTTGTAGCTGTCAAGATAAGCAGAGGCAATTCTCATTGCTTGCCAGAGAAGAAATGCCTCTCTGAAGCAGGGTTTCTCAACCTCAGCACTACTGATATTTGGGGCCAGATAATTCTTTGCTGTGGGAGCTGTTCTGTGTGTTGAAGGGTGTTCAGTGTAGCGGGTTGAATAGTTTTCTTCCAAAATTCATGCCCATCTGGTCTGATTTCAGCCCCACCCTGGGAATAGCTAGGTGACCTTCAGCAAGTTGCTTAATTTCTTGGAACCTCAGCCTCCCTGTGAGTAAAACGGGGGTTAATGAAGGTACCTGAATTTCACAGAATCCTCAGGCTAATGAAATGAGATAATGCATAGACTGTGCTTAGCACAGTGTTGAGCATACAGCTAGCACTCAGTAAATAATAACTGTGACTCTGGAATAAGGGTCTTAGCAGATGTAATTAGCTAAGGATCTCAAGATGAAAGAATTCTGGGTTTAGGGTTGGCTGTAAATCTAATGATGCACAATTATTATTTGTCAATTAAAGAAAAATAAATCTTATGACTGGTGTCCTTATAAGAAGAGGAGGGGACACACAAAGCCACAGGGAAGAAGTCCATGCAAAGATGGAGGCAGAGATTGGAGTGATGTAGCTACAATCTAAGGAATGACAAGATTGCCAGGAGCCACCAGAAGCTGGGAAGAGGCAAGAAAAGATTCCTCCTAGAGCCTTCAGAGGGAGAGTGGCTGTGCAGACACCTTGCCTCCAGACTTCTGGCCTCCGGAACTGTGAGATGATACATTTCTGTTGTTCTTATGGTAATTTGTTACAGCAACCCTAGTAAACTAATACCTACAGCATCTCTGGCTCCACCCACGAAATGCCAATCTCACCCCCTCAGTTAGGACAAACAAAAATGCCTCAGACATTGCCAAATGTCGCCTGGGGAGAGGGGGCCAAATCTTTCTTGCCAACTCGCTGAGAACCCCTGCTCTAACAGAGTGGATTTGTGGAAAAGACAGAGCAATGTGGGATAAGCCTGGATTTGAATTTCGGCCCCACCCCGAATGGCTACGTGACCTTGGACAAGTTGCTTAACTTCTCTGAACCTCAGTCTGCGTATGAGTAAAACGAGGCTAATGCAGGTACCTGTATCTCGCAGAATCATTATGCTGATGAAATGAGATAATGTGCAGAAGGTGCTTAGCACACAGCTAGCACTCGAGAAATATAGTACCTGAAACAATACTTGTTATAAGTGTTTTTTATTAAGCAATAATAATATTACCTAATTGGTAATAAATATATTAAGAAATAACAATGACAATTAAATTATCATTATTATCATTTAAAGCCTGCAAGCTGACTCAGTTTCTCAGGTAGTAATCTACTATAGACTGCTGCCAAACTGGGGCAGTGGCTCCTCTCAGAGGAGGAGGTGCTGGGGTGCCCATCTTGGTGTCATACTTTCCAAACTGCTGCCTCTTCTTACTTTATCCCATTTGATGGTATATTAGCCTGATGATATCCTTGTAACATGCATAGGGTAAACGCTTAAAATGTCATCCCCGCTTTACAGAGGTGGACACTAAGGCACAAAAACATTAAGTTATTACCAAAGTAATTACCAGTAGCCAAGCCAGGGCTGGAACCCTGGGCCGTTTAAACACGATCTGCTCCTGACTCCCCTACCTCCAAGGCATCCCCTTTCCCACTTCTTTGAGACACCTGTTACTACCCACCTCCCCTTACAAAGCCTGGCTCCAAGAAAAGAAGCAGATACCCTACAGCTTAGAGTGACTTTATATTCAATAGTCATCTTTTCGAGGGATATTTGCACAGTGAACCTCTGTCTAGTGGGCAGACAGGTAGTTTTTGGAGCTGACGTGAAATCCTCAGGTAGGTGGAGTCCAGGTGTATTTATTAGTCGGGGTCCTGTAGGAAACAGAACCCTACTCCGTTCAGCTGAAGAGACCTTACTGATGGGACTGTTTACATTCACATGGGACTGTGAATAAGGGAACCTGCGAAGATGGTTGTGGCACCCAGGGACCAGCAGCATTCCAGGTAATTCTAGGTGAGACGGGGAAGGGGAGGGATGATAAAAGCAGAGTCGAGCAGGGCTGGCATTGTGCGTGAGGGTCAGCCAGACACGAGGTATGATCAAGGAGAGGCTGTGCGCCGCCAAAACTGGGGTGGGAAAGCGGAGAAGAAATACACAGGGCGCTCTCCCTTCCCGCCCTCCTGTCTCCTTGGATGCCTCTTATTGGCTGAAACCAACCCGAAGTCAGCCGCAAGGGAGCCTGGGAAATGGAGTCCACAGGAACCAGCCTCCCAGGGCTTAGGGCAGGGAGGGACAGGATTATGGGGAAGGGGGTTGAGGGAGGGAGCATCACTAGCACACGGATGGGTGGGGTGGTGATTTGAAGGGGTAAAGGGAAAATCAGCAGCACAGGCGAAGTGCTGATGTGGTGATAACCATATTTGTATGAACTCTTCTGCTAGAACAGAACGCCTGGAAACATACTGACTTTGTATTCTTGGTGCTTGCTTTAAAAATCAAACAACTTTGCTTGCTAAGTTGCCAGGACCGAGAAGGGGGCAGAAAGGAGGAGGAGACCTCCTTGGAAGATAGTTGAATCTGAAGGAGGTGAAGGGATGAGCCATGTGTTTGTCTGGGGGAAGAGTGTCCAGGCAGAGGAACTACCGGGATGAAGGCTGGGAGGCAGGAGGATGCCTGTCACGATTGAGAAACAGCCAGGAGACCAGTGTGGCTAGAAAGGACTAAGTGAAAGGGTCGGGGTAGGAGAGGAGACGAGGTCAGAGAGGAAATAGCTGGGTGATAGACAAGGTCAGCCATAGTAAAGCACTTTGGGTTTTACTCTGAATGAGTTGAGAAGTCATTGGAAGGCTCTGTTAGGAAGAGGCATAATCTAACTTATGTTTAACAGGATCCCTCTGGCTGTTGTGTGGTGAATGCACTACAGGAGGTGGAGGTGAGAACAAAAGGGGATAAGAATTTGGGATTTAGCAGCATTTCCCTCCCTCCCTCCTTTCCTTCCTTCCTTCCTTCCTTCCTTCCTTCCTTCCTTCTTTCCTTCTTCCTTTCTCTTCCTTCCCTTCCCCTCTTCTTTCTCTTCCTTTTCTTCTCCTCCCCCTTCCCCTCCTCTTTTTCTTCTTTCAGGTTTTTTTTTTTTTTGCTTTTTTTTTTTTTTTTTTGAGACAGGCTCACTCTGTTGCCCAGGCTGGAGTGCAGTGGCGTGATCTTGGCTCACTGCAACCTCTGCCTCCCTGGTTCAAGCAATTCTCCTGCTTCAGCCTCCCAAGTACCTGGGATTACAGAAACGCGACACCATACCTGGCTAATTTTTGTATTTTTAGTAGAGATGGGGTTTCACCATGTTGGTCAGGCTGGTCTCGAACTCCTGACCTCAGGTGATCTGCCCACCTCAGCCTCCCAAAGTGCTGGGATTACAGGCATCAGCCATTGCGCCCGGCCTCATCTTGCAGTTTTATTGACCCACAACAAACTGCAGAGTGAGGAGATAACTGCAATAATGTAGACAAAAGATGATGGTGGCTTGGACTGGGGTGGTTGTAGTAATGAGAAGAGGTCAAGTTCTAGCTTTGCTCTGAAGGTTGGGCCAGTGGGATCTGCTTACAGATCAGATGTGGAGGTGAGAGAAGGAGGAGAGTTAAGAGTTAGTCAAGGATTACTCCCAGGTTTGTTGGAAGGAGTAATGACGTTGTCCTGGAAGGATGAAGTTGTCAGATACTGAGATGGGGAAGAATGGGTTTGGAGGGAGGGGGAAAGTCATGAGTTTAGTGGAGGTATGTTAAGTTTTACATGTCCATTACACATGCAAGTGCAGATGTTGAGTAGGTGATTAGATGTAGACAAGGCTGGAGTAGAGAAGACAGCATGTTTATTTGTTTGCTTTACAGCTTTATTGAGGTGTAATTGAAATAAAACAAACTGCAAGTATATAAATATTGTACAGTGTACAACTTGACAAAGTTTTTTTTTTTTTCTTTTTTTTTTTTTTCAGCTGGAGTCTCACTCTGTCACCAGGCTGGAGTGCAGCGGTACGATTTTGGCTTACTGCAACCTTTGCCTCCCTGGTTCAAGTGATTCTCCTGCCTTAGCCTCCCAAGTAGCTGGGACTACAGGCGCACGCCACCACGCCCAGCTAAGTTTTGTATTTTTAGTAGAGACAGGGCTTCACCATGTTGGCGAGGATGGTCTAGATCTCTTGACCTCGTGATCTGCCTGCCTTGGTCTCCTGAAGTGCTGGGGTTACAGGTGTGAGCCACCGCGTCTGGATGATAAGTTTTGATATATGTTTATACCCATGAAATCGCTCCCAAAAGCTTCCTTGTGCCCCTGTGTGATCCCCTCCACCATATTCCCACTTCCCTGCCCCCTCCATATCCCAAGCAGCCATTAATCTGCTCTTCATCATTGTAAATTAGTTTACACTTTCTAGCATTTTATACAAATAGAATCATACAGCATGTACTGTTTCTAAAATCTGACTTCTTTCACTCAAACTATTTTGAGATTTATGCATGTTGTTGCCTGCGTCCATGGTTCATTCCTTTCCTTTTTTTTTTGGATGATGTATAGCGTTCTATGGCTCATATATATGTGTGGATTTGTTTCTGGACTCTATTTTATTCCATTGATCCATTGTTGATTTGTCACCAATGGCATGCTGTCTCAATTACTGTAGCATTATAACAAGTCTTACAGTCAGGTAATGTAAGTCATTCAACTTTGTTCTTCCTCTTCCTTTGTTCTTTCTTCTAAAGTTGTTTTTTCTTTGTTCTTTGAATTTCCGTGTGGCTGTTAGAATCAGCTTATCAATTCACAAAAGTAAAGTCTGATGGGATTTTAATTACAGTTGCATTGACTCTACAGATTACAGGATAACTGATAGCTTAATATTTAGCGCTGTGATCCATGAAGGTGGTCTCTCTCTCTCTCTCTCTCTCTCTGCAGTACAGGCATTTTAGTATTTTAAATTTGTGTCTAAATACTGCTTTGGATGCATACTATTGATTTTAATATATGGTGTTTAATTTTTATTCAATTTAAAGTACTTTCTAATTTCCTTATTGATTTTTTTAACCTACTTGTGATTTAAGAGTGTGTTATCTTGTTTCTAAATATTACAGGTTTTTACAAATGTCTTTCTGTTTCATTTCTAATTTAATTCTATTGTGGTGAGAGAACATAACTTTGTATGGCAAATACTTTTAAATGTATTGAAATTTATTGTTTAACGAATATGGTCTTCTTAGTAATGTTCTGTGTGCACTTGGAAAGAATGTGAGTTCTGCTGTTGTTGGGTGGAGTGTTTTAGAAACGTCCGTTAGGACACTTCAGTTAATAAAGCTGCTCAAATCTTCTATTTCCTTACTTATTTTTATGTCCATTTAGCCTATCAATTTTTGAGAGATTGGTGTTGATATCTTTGAAGTCTTTAATTGTGAATTCGTCTGTCCGTTTCTTCTTGCAGTTCTATTGGTTTTTGCTTCATGGATTTTGAAGCTCTCTTATTGGATGCATAAATATCATGTCTTTATGAATTCATCGCTTTATTATTATAAACTGACCCTATTTATTACAGGTAATATCCTTTGCTCTGAAATCTACTATGTCTGATATTAACATAATTACTTCACCTTTCTTTAGTGTTTGTATTATTGTTTGACTAGTGTTTGCATCTTTTTCCCTTTTACTTTTAACCCACTTGTGTCTTTATATTTAAAGTGTATTTTTTATAGGCAGCATGTATTTAGGTTTTGCTTTTTTATTCAATCAGATAACCTTTGCCTTTTAATCAGAATGTTTAGACCAATTCCATTTGGTGTAATTATTGATATGGTTGGATTTTAATCTACCATCTTGATATTTTCTACTTATTCTTTTTTAAAAACAGCTTTATTGATATATAATTCACATACTTAACAATTCACCCACTTAAAGAGTAAATTCAGTGACTGTTACTATATTCAAAAGTTGTGCATCTATCACCCCAGTCAATTGTAGAACGTTTTTCTTACCCCAGAAGAAACTCCACATGCCTTATTCATCACTTATCCCTCATTTTCCCTATCCCGGCCATAAACAACCACTAATCTATTTCTTGTCTCCATGTATCTGCTTATTTTTGACATTTCATATACATAAAATCATACAATATGTGGTCCTTTGTGATTTTCTTTCTTTTTACTTATCGTAATGTTTTCATGCTTTGTCCTTGTTGTATGTATCCATACTTCATTCGTTTTTTATTGCCAAATAATATTACATTTTATAGATACAACATTTGTTCATCTGCTCATCAGTTGATAGGCATTTGTGTCTTTTTGGTTAGTTTAAATAATACCACTGTGCACATTCATGTACAAGTTCATGCATGGATATGTGTTTTAATTTCTTTTGAGTATATACTAGGAGTAGAATTGGTGGATCACATGGTAACTCTATGTTTAGCCTTTTAGTAACAAGCAAACTTTGTTTTCTGAAGGAGCTGCACCATTTTCCATTCCCACCAGCAGTTTATGGGGGTTCCAATTTCTCCACATTCTTACTGATACTTGTTTTTATCTGTCTTTTTAATTATATACTATATGTTTTATTATATATTATGCTTCCATGATGACTAATGATGTTGGGCATCTTTTCATGTGCTTATTGATCACTTGTATATCTTTTTTGGATAAATGTCCATTCAAATCATTTGCTTATTTATTTATTACTTTTTTGAGACGGAGTTTCGCTCTTATTGCCAGGCTGGAATGCAATGGCGTGATCTCGGCTCACTGTAACTTCCGCCTCCCGGGTTCAAGTGATGTCCGCCACCACACCTGGCTAAATTTTGTGTTTTTAGTAGAGACAGGGTTTCACCATGTTGGCTAGGCTGGTTTTGAACTCCTGACCTCAAGTGATCTGCCCGCCTCAGCCTCCCAAAGTGCTGGGATTACCGGTGTGAGCCACTGAGCCTGGCCTATTTGCTTATCTTTTAATTATTGAGTTGTAATAATAGTTCTTTATGTATCCTGGATATAAATCTCTCATCATATATATGATTTGCAATTTTTCTCTCATTCTATGGATTGTCTTTTCATTTTCTTGATGGTGTTCTATGAAGCACAAAAGTTTTTAATAAGTCCAACTTATCTATTTTTTCTTTATTGCTTTGCTTCTATTTGTTCTTTTTGTTTATATTTTCCTTTTTCTGCCTTCTTTTGGATCCATTCGAATATTTTATAATTCCACTTTATCTCCTTTGTTGACTTAGCTGTATTAGTTTCATAGGCTATTGTGATATATTGCCACAAACTTTGTGGCTTAAAACAACACAAATATATTCTCTTATAGTTCCAGAGGCCAGAAGTCCAAAATGGGTCTCACTCAGCAGGGCTGTATTTTCTCTAGAGGTTTAGGGGGAGAATTCTCCAGTTTTTAGAGCTTCATTCCTTGCATTCCTTGGCTCCTAGGCCCTCTCCTCCATCTTCAAAGTCCACAGCATAGCATCTTCAAGTCTCTCTCTGCTGAGGTTGTCACATTGCTTTCTCTCTTCTGTAGTAGAATCTCCTTCTGCCTCCCTCTTGTAAGGACACTTGTGATTGCTTTTAGGGCCCACTTACATAATCCAGGATAACCACTCCATTTTAAGACCTTTAACTTAATCGCTAAAATTGTTAAGACCTTTTCCCCCTTTACAAGGTAATATTCATAGGTTCCAATGATTAGAACCTGGATATCTTTGTGGGCCATTGTTCTGTCTACCACATTGTCTAGACATTCAGTCTAGAGTTAAAGCTACTCTTTTAGTTTTATATCTTTGCTGTGTCATTTTTGTCATTGCTTTGGGGTTTATGGTACATTTCTTTAACTTAGTACAGTCTATCTTCAAGTGTTATTATACCACTTTATGTATAGTATAAGAACTTTATACCATCACACTCCCATTTCTCCTCTGCTATCATTGTCATACATTTCACTTATAAACTCTACAATGTAAATGTTTTTTCTTTCTTTCTTTCTTTCTTTTGAGATGGAGTTTTTTGCTCTTGTCACCCTGGCTGGAATGCAATGGCCCGATCTGGGCTCACTGCAACCTCTGCCTCCTGGGTTCAAGCAATTCTCCTGCCTCAGACTCCCAAGTAGCTGAGATTACAGGTATGTGCCACCACGCCCGGCTAATTTCATATTTTTTTTAGTAGAGACAAGGTTTCACCATGTTGGTCAGGCTGATCTCAAACTCCTGACCTCAAGTGATCCACTGGCCTCTGCCTCCCAAAGTGCTGGGATTACAGGCATGAGCCACCGTGCTTAGCTACAATGTAAATGTTGTAAACTCTACAATACATAATTTTTGTTATATAAAGTTATTTATCTTTCAAAGAAAATTAAATAATGAGAGAAATATATTTACTTATCCACTTAGTTACCATTTCTAGTGCTCTTCATTTCTTTGTGTTGATCCAGATTTCCATCTGGTATCATCTTCTTTCTGCCTGAAGGACGTCCTTTAACATATCTTGTATAGTGAAGCCTTCTGGCGACAAATTCTTTCAAGCTTTTGAATATCTGAAAAAAATATTTATTTTGTCTTTATTTTTAAAAGATATTTTTGCTGTGTAAAGTATTCTAGTTTGACAGGTGTTTTTTTTTTCTTTCAGAACTCTACCAGCTTGAATTGTTACCTACAAGAAATCTGCTATCATTTTAATCCTTGATTCTTTGTATATACTGTGTCTTTTTTTTTTTTTTTCCTGGCTGCTTCTAAGGTTTTCTGTTTATCCCTAGTTGTAAGCAATTTAGTTATGGTATCTTTGGTGTCATTTTCCTCATGTTTATTGTTATATGAGGTTGGTTGAACTTCTTAGATCTATAGGTTTGTAATTTTCATCAAATGTGGAAAAATTCAGCCATTATTTCTTCAAATATTTTTTCTGTCTCCTCCTCACTTCTGAAGACGAGCAGGATCAAGGAAAGACACTACAAAGGAAAATATCAAGAGAAGGCAGTACAAAGGAAAATGTACTAAACTTCTTACATTTTAGAGATGCACATTTGCATAGTCAGGCCTTTAATCTAGGAAAATAATAACCCAGAGCTTGCTCCATGCCTGGTACCTGGTTAAATGTAATCTCAATGAACTCTTCCAACACCTTAGTGGGAATGGCTTTGGATGGATAGGAGAAGGACTGGGATGGGAAGGAATGAGAAATGATTAAAGGTACAAGCTTTTGGCTCTAGCTCTGCATGTCACCTGCTGTTTGACTGAGTAATTCACATCGCCTCTCTGGCTTTCACTTCCTCACCTATACAAATGAGGTGAGTAATAGTGTAACTGGCCAAGTCCAGCTGCTCACCGCTTGGAGGCCAAAAACACAAGAAGCAAGTTGTGGTGAAAGGAAAGCAACTTTATTCAAATGCTAGCAGTTGGGGAATGGACAGGCCCATGCCTCTGAAAGACCATTCTAACTTTTTGGGCTGAGTGAAGGGGTTTAAGAAGGAAAAAGGTGAGAGAAACGCGGGAGTGGTGCAGCAGGAGGTCTTGTTATCTTGAGTCATCGCCTGTCTGGAGGACCGGTTTGCATCATGCTGACTGCAGTAGTGGTGGGCTAACTGCTCCTAACTCCCCCTAATCAGAGGGTTCTGCAGCTAGGTCTCTCTGCCTGGCTTGTTTCAAAATCGATCCCTGGAATTTCTAAGCAAGCACATAATTAGATAAGCGAGTACTGTTCATAGAAGTGGCTGGTGGGGAAAGGCAAAACAAAAAGTTTCAAAGTATGTTTCAAGGCTGGAAGCAAGAAGGGAAAAATGTTTTAAAACGCAGTTTGAGGCTGGGATACTTGGTTACAATAGTACTTATTTTACAGGGTTAGGGGACAAAGCACTCGAATGTTTGCTGTTATTACTATTATTTTTTCGTTTGCCAATATTTGAAATATCTCTCTTCCTTACTAACTCAATTCATCGATTAAAGCAATATATGTTGCTCAGCTGTGACAGACTCTACTGATTGAGGATTGAGCCAGGGTCTGTTTATTTCCTTTTTCAGATCCACGTCTCTGGAGCTGTCCCTGGGATATGGAGGTTTTCAGGATTAATAACTGGATGAGATACCCAGCTCAGATCAGCCTCAGTCTCCTTTTCCCATCTTGCTTTTCTCCCCTCCTCTTCTCCACTCTGTTGCCTCTGGATTTTCCAGGGTAGAGCCCGAGAGCACAAGGGGAGACGTTAAGAGGCAGAGGAGGTCTCACATGACAGCAGTGATTTCGGACTTATGCTCTTGTGACCAGCTTGTGCCCCAAAGCTTCTCACTCCCAAGGCCTACTGTGGGTTCCCTAATGATTCTCCCACTGATGAATCCCACTGATTCCCTGATCCCACAGTGTTTTTTCTTAAGATTCCTCTTGATCTTCTGCATTTTATGATATGCCTCCAGCCTCTTTCTGTGGAGACATCTGACTTGTGAAAATCCTTTATCTTGCCCCATCTTGGTGTCAGAGCAGTCTGCTCCCTGGGAGCCCTTGCCCCTGCCTCCCACTTAGATGTACATATCCCTCCAGCCTCTACTTTTAACTTCTTGGGGCATGAGGCAGATGTCAGCCCCTTGCCCCCAAACTCCAGAGCCTCAATAAGCTCATCTGGTGACAGTCTGGAGACCCCTCATTTGGTATGTGAAACCCCTCCTGTAGTAACCCCTCCTATGCCTTTCCTTACAGGAAAGTCCACAGTACTAGGACAGCTGTCGCCAAAGGAATTGTCACTTCTCAATGGTGTACCAAGAGCAGGGCAGTGGGTGGTTCTACCTACGGTGTAGGAAATAATTTAGAATTGCAAAGTCCATAAAGACCTTTAAAACAATAATAAAATCAACCAAAAGTTGGTCTTTTAAAAATTATTACTGGGTGCTGGCAATTCTAAACAATGACAGCAACAAAATTCTCCTGCCCCTAAAAATCATGTGTGGGTCTAAGTCCTAAATAACTGCTACGGTTAATGTTGAGCTTTTATGATACACATTTTGGCTTCAAATCGGCATATTTCGATTCAGAGAACTCCTTGCTATACAATCATCCCCTGAAACTCACAGACTCAGTTACACTCATTTATTTTGTGAATAAGTTTCTATAGGTTTGGAAAAGTTTGGGCTTGTTTTGGGTAAAGTTCTCATCTCCAGCTCCTGTGGTATAATATATTCTTGCATTTGAACAATGGTTCAAAATAAGTGATGATAGTGCAGTGATTGCAAAGACAAAGAAATGGAACTTGAGTTACTTCAGTTTTGTTATTCTGTGTGACTTTTTTGGAATTTTAATTTGTGTTTAAAAGCTAAGGCAGTGGCCGGGCGTGGTGGCTCACACCTGCAATCCTAGCAGTTTGGTAGGCCAAGGCAGGCAGATCACGAGGTCAGGAGTTCGAGATCAGCCTGATCAACATGGTGAAACCCCGTCTCTACTAAAAATACAAAAATTAGCTGGGTGTGGTGGCATGTGCCTGTAATCCCAGCTACTCAGGAGGCTGAGGCAGGAGAATCGCTTGAACCAGGGAGGCAGAGGTTGCAGTGAGCCGAGATGGCACCATTATATTCCAGCCTGGGCAACAGAGTGAGACTCCATCTCACAAAATAAATAAATAAATAAATAAATAAATAAAAAATTAAGGCAGTGATGGAAGCAATTCAAGTGTCCATCAACGGATGAATGGATAAACAGAAGTGGTATATCTATACAACAGAATATTATTAAGCCTTAAAAAGAAAGGAAATTCTGACACATGCTGCCATACAAATGAACCTTAAAGACATGCTAAGTGAAATAAGCCAGTCACAAAAAGACGATAGTATATGACCCTGCTAATGTAAGGTACCTAGAGTAGTCAAATTCATAGAGACAGAAAGTAGAACTGTGGTTGCCAGGGACTGGAGGGAGGGGGAAGCAGGTATAGAGTTTTATAATGAATACAGAGTTTCCATTTTGCAAGATAAAAAAGTTCTGGGGATTGGTTGCACAACCATGTGATCATACTTAACACTACTGTATTGTACACTTAGAAGTGGTTAAGATGGGCTGGGCGCTGTGGCTCACGCCTGTAATCCCAGCACTTTGGGAGGCCGAGGTGGGTGGATCACGAGGTCAGGAGATCAGGACCATCCTGGCTAACACGGTGAAACCCCATCTCTACTAAAAATACAAAAAATTAGCTGGGCATGGTGGCGAGTGCCTGTAGTCCCAGCTACTCGGGAGGCTGAGGAAGGAGAATGGCATGAACCCGGAAAGGGGAGCTTGCAGTGAGCCGAGATCGCGCCACTGCACTCCAGTCGGGGCGACAGAGCGAGACTCCATCTCAAAAAAAAAAAAAAGAAGTGGTTAAGATGGTAAATTTTACAGGCCGGGTGCAGTGGCTCACACCTCTAATCCCAGCACTTTGGGAGGCCAAGGCGGGTGGATCACGAGGTCAAGAGTTTGAGACCAGCCTGACCAACATGGTGAAACCCCGTCTCTACTAAAAATACAAAAAATTACTCAGGCATGGTGGCAGGTGCCTGTAATCCCAACTACTCGGGAGGCTCGGGCAGGAGAATCGCTTGAACCCAGGAGGTGGAGGTTGCAGTGAGCTGAGATCACGCCATTGCCCTCCAGCCTGGGCAACAAGAGTGAGAATCCATCTAAAAAAAAAAGATGGTAAATTTTATATTATTATTTTTTTCTTTTTCTTTTCACCTGCCTCAGCCTCCCAACGTGCTAGGATTTAGAGGCGTGAGCCACTGCGCCCGGCCATGTTATGTATTTTTTAACCACAATTTTTAAAACATGTAAAGCAGCTTGACCAGCAAGGTGATCCAAACAATATTTTTGTTTGGCAAATGCAAACTTTAGTTCATACATGTAATATGTTACCAAATTAGAATAATATCTTTAAGATTGAAATTTATTCTTTGTGTTGGTTTGAGTCCTCCAAACCAAGATAAAATTAGACATGAAGAGATATCTTTCTTGGGGAAAGCGTCTGTGATGGACAAAGGAGAGGAAGCTGGAGTAGACAAGGACAGCCTCCCACTGTGATGACATCTGGGAGAGGACGGAGTGAGGGCCAGGGAGCAGGCATCCCAGATCAAAGCACGGCGCTAACAAAGTTCCAGCCAGCCTGATCGGGAGTCTTTGAGTCCATGATGCCAATTAGGCCAGGTACAGTGGCTAATGCCTGTGATCCCAACACTTTGAGAGGCTAAGGCAGGAGGAGCGCTGAAGGGTAGAGTTCCAGACTAACATGGGCAACATAGCGAGACCCCCATTTCTACAGAAAAACAAAAAACAAAACAAAACAAAAAACAGAGAGAGAAAGAAAAAAAAAATTAGCCAGGCATGGTGGCATGCATCTGTAGTCCCAGCAACTCTGGAAGGTGAGGTAGGAAGATTGATTGAGCCCAGGAGTTCAAGGCTGCATTGATCTATGATCGTGCCACTGCACCGCACTCCAGCCTGGGCAGCAGAGTGTGATCCTGTCTCAAAAAAGTAAAAATAAACTCTCCCTTCCAAAAAAAAAAAGAACAAAGTTTCCAATTAGATGTGTCCCCTGGGGCCATTTCTCTCTCCACACAAAATAGATGACCAGCCACACCACCACTTACAACTCTGCCAGTTGGGAAGCTTTCCCTCTCTACTGTCTTTCACTACCTTTCGTGAAGTGGTTGTAATGCAGCCACTGTCCATTTTTGGCTTCCAAGCCAGCCCATCTGTAAACTGAGCTCAAGCCTTTGCCTTCTCTTCCAAGTGGTCATGAACTCCCCAAGCCCCTGCAAATATAGTCATAAATTTGAGCTGGGGGAGGGATCCTGGTGCAAATATGGTGGGTGCCATGTTGGTCTGGGCTACCTGCTCATGCAGCTTACTCATGCTTTCTGGTCCTGCTGGAGCCCAATCCTGGATTAACCATTTCCATTTGCAGTGGACTGAGGCTGGGCCTGTCCTACTTAATAACTCAGCTGGTAGAGGGCAGGACTGGATGCATGGTCACTTGGTACCCCATATATCCAGCGTTCTGTCTCTACCAGGGTATAGTAACAGGCCAGGAGTTATTTCTCAAAAGACACGTAATTCTCTGCTGTGGATTGCATGGTCTTGTTTCAGAATCCTGGGTCCTTTATTGTGATTCTCCTGCTGGGTCTTGCTTTAAGATTCCTGCTGCATCTTTTTTCACCACTGACACCCCCAATGCCATAGAGTCTGTTGTATCACACAGCCCAGTTGGCAGGGCTGTTTGCATCATAGCCTCGAATTGCTACAGAGCCCATTCTTGCTCTGGGTTCACTTGGAGCTGGCATCTATTTATGTCACCTGGGGATAGCATCCATTTGTGTCACCTTGTATATGGACATATTAAGTATTGCTAAATGTGGTCTGCATTGTCCCTAGAACCTAAAGAGGCCTACCACCAGAGAGAAGGTGGTAGGGCTCCAGCTCTCTGCTGTCATCTCCAGTGATTCTATTCTGGCCCCAACCTTGTGCACCCTGAGCAGCAAAACAAAAACCCTCCCTCAGATCCAGGGAGTGCCTGTCAATGCTAATGCATGCCCCTTGCAGGGGAAGGGGGCTGGCCCGCTCCCCAAGCACTTCATCACAGCTTGCTTTCTAAGCACATCCAGAGTTCACCCTCCCTAGGAGAAGTCTCCCCGTCCTGCCCTCTGTCCTCTTTCATCCCCATGGGGAGCAGAGAGAGAGCTCCTGTGTTGCCTCCCTGATCCTTACCATGTCCCACATCAGCGTAGAAGTTAACAGCATGGACTTTGGGTTCCACCGGAGCTTGATTCCATTCTTGAGTGGAATGGAACCTAAGCTACTCCATTCCTTGGTTTTCTGATCTGTAAGATGACGGCAGTAATACCAATTGTACCAGATTGTTTTGAGGATTTAAGGAGATGACTACGATGCACAGTGTGACGCATGATGTTGCTGTCATCACCCCAGGTTCCAGCGGCTTGTTTAGAGGCTGCTTCACTCATTTAATTGGAAGCTCCTTGAGGATCAGAATGGTCTTTTCCAGACATTCCCCCTAGGATACTAAGGACACAGTAGATATTCAGTAACTATTTAGGGATGTCTCTTGAATGTATACCCATTTTTATCAGCCACGTTTTTTCCTTCCAGAAATGCAGGATGTTAATATCTGAGAGGAGCTGCTGTTAGCATGTAGGAAGCACCAGGTGGTGAACAGAGCAGGGGCCTCCCAGTGGGACAGGGGAAGAAGGACACTATGATAAATCGTGTTAATTTTCTAGGCCCCAGTTTCCTTATTGTGAGAATGGAGAGATTGATAGATACCATTACAAGGTTGTGGCGAAGGCTTTCATAAACTATGCTTAACACGCTGCTAAGGACACAGTAAGGGCTGCGAAACAGCAGCTGCTATTATTACTATCAATTTAAGAGTTATTGTTAAAGAAGTGAAACTGAACGCGCTTAGGTGTGCGCTCAAAGCCAGCAACCTGGCTGGGTCCGCACGGAGACGGGTGGGGCAGCGCGGGGAGGGGCCACCGGAAGCCCCACCCCTTTCCTCGCGTCCGGTCGCCCGGGCAACGCGCCACCGCGTCGCAGCCGGAGTGACGCGTGGCCGCCGGCACCCGGAGCTCCTGGGCACACGGCATTGGCAGGGGCCGCTTCGGCAGAGTGATGACTGATGATGAGACCGAGAGCGTCCTCTCCGACTCCCATGAAGGGTCGGAGCTGGAGCTGCCTGTTATCCAGCTGTGCGGGCTGGTGGAGGAGCTCAGGTACCGCCGCCCGCGCCTGGGGGCCGCCCCTCTTCCTCCTGGGCCCTCCTCCCCGGGCGGCCTCGGACTTGGGGACCAGCATGGAGAAGATCCAAGCCCTCACTGAGCACTGGGGAGACTTTGCCTCTTTACTCCTGCGAGTGAAGAGACTTTACTCCTTACTCCACCACCACTGAGCCAACAAGCCGTTGGTGGAGCTAGAACGGGGTGGTAGGGCGAGGGGATGGGGCCGGTGGTGAGAAGCCCAGAGGGTAATTGGGGAAGTGAGAGTTTCAGCCGGAGGAGTCTCTCTCATGCCAGACGGTGTGCTTAGCCGATCCACAATTCTACAGCAGCAATTTGGACCAGGTGACTTCTAAGCCCTTTTCTGATGCTAAGATTCTGTGATAAGGCTGGGCGCGGTGGCTCACGCCTGTAATCTCAGCACTTTAGGAGGCCGAGGCGGACGGATCACTTGAGGTCAGGAGTTCGAGACCAGCCTGGCCAACATGGTGAAACCCCGTATCTACTAAAGATACAAAAATTAGCCAGGCGTGGTGGCGCGTGCCTGTAATCCCATCTACTCTGGAGGCTGAGGCAGGAGAATCACTTGAACTTGGGAGGCGGAGGTTGCAGTGAGCCGAGATTGTGCCACTGCACCCCAGCCTGGGCAACAGAGAGGGACTAAGTCTCAAAAAAAAAAAAAATTCTATGATAAAACTAACACGGCAGCAGAATAGAAAGCAAGCTATTGAGATGGTTTTAGTATGAGGCAATGTGTGCCTGAACCTGGATATAAGCATGGAGATGGACAGTAAAGAATGGCCCGATAGTCTGCGTTTATTTTATTTTATTTTATTTTGCAGTCTGCTTTATATCTACTACTATAGCAAGTAAATTGGATATAAAGGTTCCATGATGTAGTCAAGATTAGTTGTACAACTTACTGGTCTTGCACAGAATATCCTAGCTCTAGCAGCTGAATAGATGTTACTTCTATACATCTACAAATACTTTAGGTCAGAACTGAGGTATTATTACTAACAGCTCTCATTTTTGAGTGTTTCTATGTACCATGCATTTACATATATGATCTTATATGATGACACTGCAACCCTAGGAAGTGGGTAAGGAAACAAAGACACAGAGGTGAAGTCACTTCCCTAAGTTCACACAGTCAGTGGTAGTGCTGGGATTCAAACTCAGGTGTGACTCCACAGACTACATACACCTGGAGCATGCTCTATGCTGAAAAAGCAAGCTACTTTGATAGATTGTGTTTTCCATTCAGCTTTTTCCACTAGTTTGTTTTGTTTTGTTTTGTTTGTTTTTGATACGGAATCTCACTCGCTCTGTCGCCCAGGCTGAAGTACAATGGCATGATCTCGGCTCACTGCAACCTCTGCTTCCCAGGTTCAAGTGATTCTCCTGCCTCAGACCCCTGAATAGCTGGGATTACAGGCACCTGCCACCACACCCAGCTAATTTTTGTACTTTTAGTAGAGATGGGGTTTCACAATGTTGATCAGGCTGGTCTCAAACTCCTGACCTCAGGTGATCCACCTGCCTCGGCTTCCCAAAGTGCTGGGATTACAGGTGTGAGCCACCACACCTGGCCCCACTAGTCTTAAAATTCAGCCAAACAGGAATTATTAAAAATAATAGCAAAAACTACAATTACTTTTGTACCAACCTAATAGATTAATAACACATGAAAACATCAAAGTTGTTCTCTCTCTCATATACATATACATACATATTTGTGTGTAACACACACACACATACACACATACGAGAAGTTAAGAAGTTAAAAAGGTTATAACCTTGGCATATACAGGATAAACTAGGTATGTTATCTCTTCCTCTGTTCAAAGTTTTCCAGAGTTTATGATAAACTTCCGGTTGATACTTTTCATCTATTGGGTACTGAAAATAAAAGAACTGAAAAACATAAACCAAAGGAAACATCTGAAGATTGTGGGTGTGTTTAACTTCAAGAATATAGTAATTCAGGTTGGGCACAGTGGCTATTATTGCCTATAATCTCAGCACTTTGGGAAACCAAGGTGGGAGGATCACTTTAGGCCAGGAGTTCATGGCCAGCCTTGACAACATAGCAAGATACCACCTCTACAAAAAAAATTATAAATTAGCCAGGCATGGCATTGTGCACCTGCAGTCCTAGCTACTTGGGAGGCTGAGGCAGGAGGATTGCTTGATCCCAGGAGTTCCAGGTTACAGTGAGTGCAACAGAGTAAGACCCTGTCTCTTAAACAAATAAAAAATATATATGTATATATATAATATATAGTAATTCAGAAATAATCTCCCACATGGGTTCAATGATACTTGAAGATGAAACCTATGAGAATTTTCAATGTAATACTAGTGTTCTGAATTTTGTGGCTCATTAAACATATTAATAAAAATATCAAATATATAGCACTTACTATGTGTCAGGCACTGTGCCAGAGGCTTTGTCTTCCTTATTGGAACCCTAAAAGTTAAGTGCTATTCTTATACCCATTTTATAGGTGAGGAAACTAAGGCACCAAGGGGCTAACGGGTTTTGCAGGTCTACTAGTTATTAAACACTAGTTATTTGAGGTTTAAACTCTTATTACTAGAACTTACTCAGGTACCCTGTCTTGCAGCTATGTAAACTCTGCTCTCAAAACTGAGACTGAGATGTTTGAGAAATATTACGCTAAACTGGAGCCCAGGGATCAGCGACCTCCACGATTATCAGAAATTAAAATATCAGCAGCAGATTATGCACAGGTACACAATGGAGATCTAGATCATTCTTTTATTGTTTGTCACCTTAAATGCAAGTGGTATTTGTTTATCTGCCTTTGGTGCGCCCTCTGTGGCCAATTGACCATGGGACCTTCTCCCTGTTTTACTTTTGATTTTTCTTTGCCCTCTAGGGTTTCTCTTTCAAGTGACTGTGAAAGAAACTGGGTTCAGTTAATAGTGGATTGACTCTCCCAGCATATCTTAGTTTACTTGAAAGAATTCCCTTTGGCTAGGTGCAGTGGCTTAGGCCTGTCCCAGTGCTTTGGGAGGCTAAGGTGGGAGGATCACATGAGACCAGGAGTTCGAGACCTGCCTGGGCAATATTGCAAGACCCCATCTTTACAAAAGAAAATTCTTAAATTAGCCAGATGTGGTGATATGCACCTGTAGTTTTAGCTACTTGGGAGACTGAGGTGGGAGGATTGCTTGAGCCCAGGAGTTTGAGGCTGCAGTGAGCTATGATCACACTGCTACACTCCAGCCTGGGCAACAGAGCAAGACTCTGTCTCAAAAAAATTAAAAAAAAAAAGAATTCATTTAAATTGAGGGACTCAACTGTTTACAAGGCCCAGCCAGCCACCTAAATGAGGAAAGTGGGCCTAGCACAGGCCCTTGTCTCAAAGGGGTTATCTGTATAGTCTTATCCTTTGAGGGCCAAGCAAACCCATATGTACCCTGGACCACCCGCTTCTGACCTTTGCCTTAAATGCATAGAAAGTCCAAGATGTTTGTTTGTCTGTTTTGCTGAACACAGTCCCCCACGGATGCAGTTTCTTTCCTGTGTTCAGCTCAGGAAGTACCTCTGAGCTTTCCCCTGTCTTTGACTTGAATGCTAGTCTATAGCAGGTTCACAGCCTTTCCACCTTCAAGACGTTTACCCTTATTTATTTTCACTTCATTGTCAAACATAGGCCTTTGAAGTATTTAGTGCAGGGGCTTAGGATGACTTGAGAAATAAATGTCAGCTCAGGCCTGATATCCAGCATCCTTTTACCATGAATTTGTTCTCCCTGGCTGTCACTCTGGGGAACTTCTAGCAGGTCAGTGGATCATTCTGATGCCTATCTTGGGCTGGTTCATTACCAATTCCTCTTTGACAATGGCTTTGTTTCTCTTGGGTTGCAGTTTCGAGGCAGGCGTAGATCCAAATCCCGGACAGGTATGGACCGTGGGGTAGGCCTGACTGCCGACCAAAAACTTGAGCTGGTACAAAAAGAGGTTGAGGACATGAAGGATGACTTACGACACACGAGGGCAAATGCGGAACGCGACCTGCAGCATCACGAGGTACACCTTCCTCCCAGCGCAGCCTGTCCTGCCCGGGCTCCCCACCTCTACCCCATTGAGAGGTATCTAGAGTGGGTTCATGTGATTGTTGGGGCTTTGGAAGAAACACAGGTAGGATGAAGCGAATCCAGGGCCTATCTTCAAGGAACTTACCACCTGCTTGTGGGGACAACACATTTTTGAACATTTTTTTAATGCGAAATTTCAAAAATACACGAATGTAGAGAGGCTAGCACAACAAACCCCTATGTATTCAACACCTGGGTGGAATGATCATCAACATATGGCCTCTTTTGGTTGATCAACTTTCCCTTCATCTGGCTGGGTTACTAGGAAGTGAATCCTAGTGAATCTCTGTACATATTTCAGTATATATCTTTAATATATGAATTCTTTTAGAAGATATAACCATGATAACCCTAAATGCTCTTAAAATTTTACAGTAATTTCTTTTTTTTTTTTTGAGATGGAGTCTCGCTCTGTTACCCAGGCTGGAGTGCAGTGGCGTGATCTCAGCTCACTGCAAGCTCCGCCTCCCGGGTTCACACCATTCTCCTGCCTCAGCCTCCCTAGTAGCTGGTACTACAGGCGCCCGCCACCACACCCGGCTAATTTTTTTTGTATTTTTAGTAGACATGAGGTTTTCACCATATTAGCCAATGGTCTCGATCTCCTGACCTCATGATCCGCCTGCCTCGGCCTCCCAAAGTGCTGGGATTACAGGCATGAGCCACTGCGCCGGGCCTACAATAATTTCTTCATAATACACGGGGTTTGAGGTTTAAGTCAGTATATTAGGGTTCTTGAGAGGGACAGAACCAAGAGTATACATGTATATATGAAAGGGAGTTAATTAGGGAGAATTGGCTCACGTGATTACAAGGCAAAGTCCCACACAATTGATGGCTGTCTGCAGGCTGGGAAAAGAGAGAAGCCGGTAGTGGCTCAGTCCAAGTCTGAAAGCTTCAAAACCAGGGAAGCCAATGGTGCAGCCTTCGTTCCGTGGCCGAAGGCCCTAGAGCCCCCAGGAAGCCGCTGGTACAAGTCCGAGGGTCTAAAGGCAAAGAACCTGGAGTCTGATGTCCGAGGGCAGGAGGAGCAGAAGCAATTGTCGGGCATGGGAAGAAGAGGGAGAGCCAGAAGACTCAGTACACAAGCTTGTCCACCTTCTTCCACCTGCTTTGCTCTAGCTGCTGTGGCAGCCAATTGGATGGTGCCCACCCACACTGAGGGTCGATCTTCCCCCCGCCCAGTCCACTGACTCAAATATCAGTCTCTTCTGGCAACACCCTCACAGTCACACCCAGAAACAATACTTTACCAGCCATCTAGGCATCCCTGAATCCAGTCAAGTTGACACCTAATATTAACCATCACAGTCAGTGAATTGAGTAAAAAGTCCCTAGGTCAGCATTTCTTTCTTTCTTTTTTTTTTTTTTGGGACGGAGTCTTGCTCAGTTGCCCAGGCTGGAGTGCAGTGGTGCGATCCCACCTCCGCCTCCCAGGTTCACACCATTCTCCTGCCTCAGCCTCCCGAGTAGCTGGGACTACAGGCTCCTGCCGCCACCACACCCAGCTAATTTTTTTTGTATTTTTAGTAGAGACGGGGTTTCACCATGTTAGCCAGGATGGTCTCGATCTCCTGACCTCGTGATCCACCCGCCTCAGCCTCCCAAAGTGCTGGGATTACAGGTGTGAGCCATCGCGCCCGGCCCCTAGGTCAGCATTTCTATACGGCACACGTGCCCATGATTCGTGCCCTGTTACAGAACAATATAGTAGTGTCTCTTAGTGAGTCCAATACAGTCAGTTTCCTCCAGAGAAGAAACATCACTGTTAATTCGGTTGCCCACAGGATGACGTTGTTGGCTTGCATTTGAGAGCCATGTTGTATGAAAAGTAGATACTTCTGTTCTATTTCTAAAGTTTTCTATTTTTCTGTTTCTAAATGTGGGCATTCGCAGAATCACGCTCGTCTCAAGAGGGACCAGTCAGTAGACTCATGTCTCCCATTGATGCAACCGTCTGTATCACATCAGCTGATCTTGCTCTCCCACCCCTCCTCTCTCTCTTTCCAAACATGCATTGTTGAATTCTAGCAAGTTAAAGGAGCTTGGGATGTGGTAGCATTATCCTGACCCGCTAGGTTGTGCAATGTGAGCATCAAGTGCAGAGATCAGAGATCAGTATGGGCTAGAGTGGTCAAAAAGAATTTGTTGAGGAGGTAGGGCTTAAAAGGGGCTTGGCATGATCTTGAAGAATGATGGCATCTGTTTAAAGCACAGGGAAAGAAGGGCACCCCAGGTAAGGAGAATGACATGGGCAAGGCAGTGGAGGTGGGCACAAGCATGGTGAGCTCATGACATTGAGGAGGCTGGTGTGATTAGAGAAGACGCTACTTTGGAGGCTGCTTTAGGAAGTCAGGTTGAGTAAGGCAATGATTTCTTGACAGCCATGCCAAGGAGTTTATCTTTGATGTCTTAGAAAGCTGGACCCCACTGAGGATACTTGAGCAGGAGAGCAATGTGTTGAAAGTAGCATTTCAGGTGGATTGATGTTCTACCATGTGGAGATGATGGGGCTGGAGCCTGAGGCCAGCCAGTGAAAATGCTTTTGCCTCTTGGTGTTCAGAAAAAAAGTCTGAACTAGGATGATTTGCAGTCTGGCTAGAGATACCATTCCATTTTATTTTTTATAGTAATATGTGTGTGTGTGTGTTCTTATTTCAAGGCAATCTATGTTGTAGAATGTTGAAAAATACAGTTAAGCTAAAAGAACATTTGAAAACATTCACAATTTACCACTCAGAGGTAATTTCTGTTGACTTTCCATTTACCTCCTACAGTTTAGATAATTTTCTATGCATATATGAATTTCTTCCAAAAATAGTATCATGTTATTTTGTAAACTGTATTTTTCACTTAACAACATCTCTTTACGTCAATACATATTTTCATTTTATAACATCTTTTTTTTATTTTTAAGAGATGGGGCCTCACTGCGTTGCTCAGGCTGGAGTGCAGTGGCTATTCGCGGTCGCAATCATAGCACACGACAGCCTCGAACTTCTGGCCTCCAGCAATCCTCTTGCCTCAGCCTCCTGAGCAGCTGGGACTACAGGCACCATACCTGACTTTATAATATCTTCTTTATTTTTTTTTCCATTTTTCCCCCCAATACTCAGGCTTGGAAATATAAAGTCTTTTTTTTTTTTTAATAACAGAAATATAATAAGAGTGCCTATTTATTTCCCCACTAATCCATCTCTCTAGATGTAACTGTCATTCATGTTTTGATGTATATCCTTCCAGATATTTTTAATGGATAAATAATTTCAAATATGGAAATACATATTTAGATAGATAGCTTGGCCAGGCGCGGTGGCTCATGCCTGTAGTCCCAGCACTTTGGGAGGCCGAGGTGGGCGGATCACCTGAGGTCAGGAGTTCAAGACCAGCTGGGCCAACTTGGTGAAACTCCTTCTCTACTAAAAATACACAAATTAGCCAGGCGTGGTGGCGGGTGCCTATAGTCCCAGCTACTCAGGAGGCTGAGGCAGGAGAATTGCTTGAACCGAGGAGGCGGAGGTTGCAATGAGGTGAGATTGTATCACTGCACTCCAGCCTGGGCAATAGAGCGAGACTCTGTCTCAAAAAAAAAAAAAAGATAGATACCTGACACCTGTTTTTGTTTGCTCTCTTTTTATGGATTCTATTTTTTCGAAGAATGCTTTTAACTAATAACATTGATATAGTCAAGTTTGTATCTTAAGGATATGTTCCTAAGACTAAGAAGAAACATAATATTTTGGGACACAAAGAGGCCTGGGAACTTAGGTTTTCTTAGAGGACACATCCTTGAAGATTGCTGGAAACGTTCTTCTCTCTTTGTGCTGACTCCCCCAGGCGATCATTGAGGAGGCTGAAATTCGATGGAGTGAAGTTTCGAGAGCAGTGCATGAGTTTGAAAAAGATATTCTAAAAACCATATCCAAGAAGAAAGGGAGTATTTTGGCCACTCAGAAAGTGATGAAATACATTGAGGACATGAACCGCCGGAGGGTAAGTTGGCAGACAGAGCTTAGAAAGGGAAAAAACATTCTTACAGGGATGTTATGGAAATCATCCATGTGAAGCAGCCTAGCTCCCTTTGGTCCACCATAAATGTTGCCCACATATGCGGATTTTCTTTGCATCCCCGAAAGTGTATGTGTATATGCATGTTTTAAAATGTATGTTTATGGCTAGATGCAGTGGCTCACGCCTGTAATCCCAGCACTTTGGGAGGCTGAGGCGGGTGGATCATCTGAGCTGGAGGACCAGCCTGGCCAACATGGTGAAACCCCATCTCTACTAAAAATACAAAAATTAGCTGGGCGAGGTGTTTGTGCCTGTAATCCCAGCTGCTCGGGAGGCTGAGGCAGGAGAATCGCTTGAGCCTGGGAGGCGGAGGTTGCGGTGAGCCAAGATCATGCCACTGCACTCCAGCCTGGGCAGCAGAGCAAGACTCCGTCTCAGAAAAAATAAATAAATAAATAAATAAATGCGTGTTTATCAAGGCTAACACCAGCCAGGCAGGAGGTATATTAACAGTACCTCAGATTGATCTCTGTTTTTTGTTTTGTTATTTGTTTCAAGATCTGATATATTTTCTTGAGAAAGGTATGAGACTGGTCTGGTCCAGCCTGTCTAGAGAGGTGACTGTGGAGTAGGACAGGTAAATCTCTTTTTCAAAATTTTAAAAAAACCTTTAAAAAAATTGTTATAGAGATGAGGTCTCACTGTGTTGCCCAGGCTGGTCTTGAACTCTTGGGCTCCAACAGTCCACCCACCTTGGCCTCCCAAAGTGCTGGGATTACAGGGTGAATCTCAAGCTCTTTGAGATCCTTTGTTATCAGGAGATGGACCTTGGGCTGTTATGAGAAAAAAGGAGAATTTGGGGGGTAACCTTCATTTCCAGAGATTTTTACAACACGTCAAGCTTTAGATCCTGGAGACAAGGTAGGGTTATTACTAATCCTAATATGTTAAGAGTAATAAAAATTATGTAAACTACCGTGGGAATACAAGACCAAAAAATCGTAAGATCATTTTGTCAGGAAAGGCCCCTACAGTAGCATGCACCCAAATAATCTTGAATTTGAAAGCAATATAAAATTTGCATGGTGCAAAACCAGTGTCCTCTGCTTCTTGGTCATGAAATGTCATACCAGCCCCAGCTTGAGTAGAAGTAAAAGGACCTAAAATAAGTGACAGAATGTTAGGGCTCAAGGTTTGGTTTGCAGCCCCAGAACCATCCACTTTTCAAACCAATGGGAAAAAGGAGAGAAATGGATTAAATGCATTAAAATATGCCTTTATGTTTTAGGATAATATGAAGGAGAAATTACGTTTGAAAAATGTTTCTCTCAAAGTTCAGAGGAAAAAAATGCTTTTACAATTGAGGCAGGTATGTGGTCCTTTTTCTCTCTCTCTCTGTTTCTTTTTAAGGTTACTGTGGTAGGCTGAATAAGGTTCCCACCCCCACCCCAAAATATCCATATCCTAAACCCTGGAATCTGTGAATACATTAACTTACATGGCAAAAAGGATTTTGCAGATGTGATTAATTTAGGATCTTGAGATGGGGAGATGGTCTTGAATTACCTGGGTGGGCCCTATATAATCTCCCTCCTTATCAGTGGGAAGCAGGAGGGTGGGAGAAGCTATGATAACAGAAGCAGAGATCAGAGTGATGAGCTTTCATGATAGGGAGAAGGGGCCAGGAGTCAAGGACTGCAGACAGCCTCTAGAAGCTGGAAATGACAAGGAAACAGAGTCTCCCCTAGAGCCTTAGGAAGAAATGCAGCCCTGCTGAGATCCTGATTTGAGCCTCCCAACCCATTTCAGACTCCTGACCTCCAGAACTGTAAGTTAATAAATTTGCATTAAAACCACGAGGTTTGTGGTGATTTGTTACAGCAGCAATAGGAAACTCATACGATGACTGTGCAGGCAAATCAGAGGTTTTCTGTAGACAGAGTTGGCGTGAATTTAAAAGACCCTCAAGACATACTTGTTGGCCCTTTCTGGGAATATGGCCTGGTGGCACAGTTATATGTGCTTTGGTGTGTCTAGCATCGCCATCGGCTGACCCTAATGGCTCCTGATGAAAGGCAGTAAGGCAAACATGGTTCCATCCTTTCCTAGCTCAATATTTTTATTATTAACTTGAATTTGGGCACTGGTGGCATGCTCATCAAAGGGGGCTACTGACAAGGACACAAAACTGGGCAGGAGAATTAACATGTTGGGGGACTATTGCTTGAGTGACTCGGGATCCAGAAAGACCTCAGCAAGCTGGGACAGATTTAACAGCATGAAGCGATGAAGGACAAGTGTAACACCCTGCACTTTTGATCCCCCAAAATATCTGTTCAGGTACAGGATGGCTTAGCTGTAGAGTACCTGATAAAGTCAGCTCAGGTGGTGGTGATGCTATGGCCTAGGCTGCGTTCATAGAAACACAGTGCCCAGACCAAGGAAGGGGTAGCGTTTCTCTACTCTGTCTGAGCGGCCCCTACCTGGAGTGTCATGTCACAAGGTGATCCCCACCCTTGAAAGAATTGGTAAACTAGAGTTCACATCGGAGAGCAAGCCAGATGTCAGGAATAGAAACCATATCCAAGAGCCTGGGACTGATGTGCCCAAGGAGAGAGGGTCCAGGAGGGCCACAGCCACTGTCTCCAAGTGCTCAGGGCTGCAGCAGGAAGGGAGAGCAGAGCTGGGGCTGTGGATGGAGGTGTCAAGGAAGGAGATTTGAGTTCAGTGCAAGAAAAAATTCTGCCGTGAGTGGTCCCAGTGGAACTGTCTGCAGATCATCAGTTCCTGGTACTTGGAGGTTCATGCAAGCATGGGCATCAGGAAGAGGGGCTTTAAGCTGGAGATGGGGAGTAGATGGATGATCTTTAACCTTAATGCCGCTGCTACACAAAGATAACACAGACACGGGCCCTGCCTTTGCGAGCTCATAGACTAGTGGGCAGCAGTGTCACGAGAAAAGGTGTATATGTGTAATTGTATACAGAAGCTACATACCAAGGACCACAGAGCTAAAGCTTCCAGGGGCTCAGCAGAGAGAGGGATCACCCTCTGGTGTGGAAAACAGGTTGGGAGCATTGGAGCTGGAGGAATGGTTGTACTGGGGCTTAAGGAAGTTGTGTTGTTTTGGGAAGGGGAAGAAGATGAATCCCAGGAGATAGCACAGACAGCATGAGTGAGGCATGGGAGTGAGGAACAGCAGTTCCCAAGTTGGGCTGTTGTCTACCACAGATATAAAATGGCATAGACCTGGCAGGGCTGGTAAGGTGGGCCAGGTCAGGGAGGGAACCTTATACACTCATGCACTGCAGTGCAGAAATATCAGATGGTCAAAGGAGGGGGAAATCTGTGGGCTGCTTGTCCTGGGTTTTTCATGTTAAAAACAACTTTTAAATGGCCTGATTCTTACTCTTCCTTCATGGCCCTGTTTAGGCAACACCCACTGTGGGATGCCCTCTGTGCGTGACTCGGTCTTTCTTCCTCCCCTGGCCTGGCTTAGGGACTTCTGTGTGCCCTCTGCCCCCACTCCCCCATATGCCCCCCAAACAACACATCGCACTGCACCACACTGTTGAGTCAATGGCTTGTTGGTAAACCCTCATATGCACTGCCTGGGGCCAGGGAACATTGTATTTACTTAAATCTCTACACCCAGTGCCTAACACCATGCCTGGGACCAAACAGATGCCCAATATGTGTTTGTTGAATGACTGAATGATGACTGACCTCCAAAGTCTTGTCAAGAGTTGCAAGATGTGAGCCATACATTCAGAATCACAACTGACGTATCATCTTTTCTTTCATCTTTCTGAGCTGTAGAAGGAAGAGGTGAGTGAGGCCCTTCACGATGTTGATTTTCAGCAGTTGAAGATAGAGAACGCTCAATTTCTTGAGACAATTGAAGCAAGGAATCAAGAACTGACCCAGCTAAAGCTGTCATCTGGAAACACTCTGCAGGTTCTCAATGCCTACAAAGTAAGGCCATCCCTGATACCCAGGGCTCCCCCAAGGCTTTCCACACTCACCTTTCTGGCCACAGGGAGGTTCTTGTGCATTCCAGTTTCACACAGCGCTTAGGTGCCCCCTCGCTGTCAAGCCATGTGTCCTAAAATTCCCTGAATGCTCCCACAACCCTGGCTGTGCATGAGAACCAGAGTTTTTCTTTAAAAAACAAACAAACATATAGATAGATGATAGGTAGATAGATAGATAGATAGATGCCTAGTCTCACCCTGACTAATTGAATTAGGAGGTGAGGGCCATGCCTCTTATTTATTTTGTTTTTTATTGCTGTTACTAATTCCCCAAGTGATTTTTATGCATGGCAAGTTTTGAGAACTAACCACATTTAGAGCCCTGTTTAATTTGAGCACATTATAAGCACTTTCCTGCTTAAAACCTTGCAAAAGAAAGCAGTCTTAGCTATAAATCAGAAAACTACTAAATAATTTATCATCCAAACAGAACCCTTTTGGGAGGGAAAAGAGGCACTATTAATAATTAAGCAGAGACTATAGGCACACAAAGGGCCTGGCCCCAGCAGACTAGGCTATCTGGTCACCCTGCTAGAGACCATCTAATGCAGTATTCAGCAACTGCAGGCCAGTGTGTCCCCACCCACTGCCCTGTGAGCTAAGAATGATATTACAGAAGAACCTTTATAACCAATTTGATTATAGAAAACACTAACTTGAAACCAAATGAAGCAAAATTGGTTTCTTCCCCCAGAAATTCCATTTCTTTCATTAGTAGACCTATATTCTACAGTATTGTACTCAGTTATTATATTTTGAATTGAATCAATAAAACATTGGTAGGATTTTTTTCTCTTGTTAATATAAGTACACAATACCCACAATTTTGCTTCTGGGCTTGCAAAACCTAAAATATTTACTATCTGGTCCTTTACAGAAAAGTTTTGCCGACCCCTCGCATAGTGCTCAGGTGGCAATGGTGGCTGTGGGCTTAGGTAGCTCGCAGGTGGGCTTTGTTTGGCCCACACAGTTTAAAAATGTGAATATGAATGTCTTTAGACCAGGTTTATGTTTGTTCAACATTTTCCTTTTACAAATGAAAAAACCGGGAGTCAAAGATGCAAAGTAGACAGGGTGCAGTGGCTCACACCTGCAATCCCAGCACTTTGGGAGGCTTAGGCAGGCACATCACCTGAGGCCAGGAGTTCAAGACCAGCCTGGCCAACATGGCAAAACGCTGTCTCTACTAAAAATACAAAAAATTATCTGGGCGTGGTGGTGCACACCTGTAATCTCGGCTACTTGGGAGGCTGAGGCATAAGGATTGCTTGAACTCCTGGGGGCAGAGGTTGCAGTGAGCTGAGATCATGCCATTGCACTCCAGCCTGGGCAACAGAACAAGATTCTGTCTCAAAAAAAAAAAAAAAAAAAAAAAAAAGATGCAGAGTATTGGCCAAATTCAAGCAACAAGTTACTGACAGAGCTGGGACTCCCAGTCCAGTATGCATCCCACCTAACTCAGTGTGTATCCCACTCTACTGCCTTTTCCAGCATAAAGTATGTAGAAAACAACGTGCTGGCATTCTGAAATTTATGTGTCATAAACATCCAACAGATCCTCTACTTTTAGCTTCTCTCATCAGTTTTTAGCTTATCTGATCACTGTTATTTATAGAGGAAGCCAGTTCCTGTGACTTCCAGGCCCTCACTGCCTGGAGAGCAGGTTGTACTTGATCACATTGGACCTCGATCTTATCCTGTGGAATCAGTTAAGCAGCACAGGGCCTGCCTGGTCTTGTGGGGGAAAAGCCAAGGGTTTTGGAAATGGAGCTACTGATTTTTAAAATCAAACTGCCAGGTGGCAGGGCCTGATCTCTTTAGGATGGGTCTAAACACACAGTGCAGATTGCTTGCAGTATCCGAGATCAGCAGCGCAGGCCACAGTGGGCAGAGTGAGAGCCATTCCTGGGGGAAATGGAGGCAGAACAACTGAGTTGTGGAGTCAGACCTTGCCTGTGCTTGAATGGGGGCTCTACTGCGGGAGGTGCTTCATCTGGGCAAGATTCTTCACCTCTTGGAGGCAAGTTTTGTGTCACCAAGATGGTGCTCTGTCTAGTAAGTGTTGCGTCCCCAGCATCAAGGACAGTGCCTGGCTAAAGCAAGTGCTTAGCCAATATTGTTGAATGAACTGCTTGCAGAACAGGTGTGTATTTGATAGGGGTGGGAGGGTGACAGGAGGGGCCACTTTGATATAAATATGAAACATTCATTCTCCCAGCAATCAGAAAATGAAAATAAAGAAATAAATATCAAACACTGAAGTGTGAAACCTTGTTAAAGACATGCAGAATAATTTTCCTCTATACCAAAAGTACCAGTAACTCCACAAGGGTAGGCACTGGGCTGAGTGCTAAGGGTACAGCATTTAGACAGCACCAGGCAGAAATGGGCTCTTCTCTTCTGTGAGTTTCATGTGTGAGCCTGAGTCAAGGTGGCAGCTTTTTCTCTGACTTTATGCCCTCAAGCCCTGCCTGGTGGAGTCTGGTAAAATGTAAGCATGTGACTACAGCTGCGATGAGTCACTCCAGACTGCCTGTAAACTAGTGATCTGGGGCCTTGTAGGTAGAATTCTAAGATGTCCCCAAGAATCCCTGGCCCTTGGTGTCTACACCCTGTATAATCTCTGGCCAGGACTGTGAATATGATGGATTCAGTTAAGTTCTGTTCTGTTCAATGATTCGGTTATACTGTATGGCACAGTTGATCTAAAGACAGGGAGATCACCCACTTGGGCCTGATCTAATCACACGAGTCCTTTCAAAGAACAGAGTTTCTCTGGAAGAGGAAGTCATAGATGTGAAGCATGAGGAGAAATGGCTGGAGGAGGTCTTCTCCATTGTGGGCTAGAAGACAGAGGGGCCACATGGAAGGGATTCAAGAGGGGCCTCTGGGAGCTGAGAGCGACCTCCTGCTGACAGCCCAAAAGAAAACAAGGGCCTTGGTCCTACAGCTTCAAGGAAGTGCCTTCTGCCAACAATAAGTGAGCTTGGAAGAGGACCCTGAGCCCTTGACAAGAACCACAGCTCTGGCAGACACCTTGATTTCAGCCAGATGTGACCATGGGGGAGAGTCCAGCCACACTGTGCGCAGACTTCCAGCCTATGGAAGCTGTGAGATAATAAATGGGTGTGGCTCTAAGCCACAAAAGTCTGTGGTAATTTGTTATGTAGCGATAGGAAGTGAATGCAGTCCTTTACAGAAGTGGCCTCCTCAAGGGACCCACATCTTGACTCAGCGTCACCAATTTCGCTCTCATCAGCCTTCGTGGATACCTGCCCCGGCAGAGCCAGTGATGGCCTCGCTGCTGCTCTTGTACCTCCATTCCTTCCTGCCCTGCCGTTCTAAGTTGGTGACCGCTTGTCTTCCCTCCGCTCTCCTTCCTTCCACCTGAATTGCTGGACTTGCGGCAAAGTCCTGCCCCATCTCCCCGGCCCCACGTCTGACCCCATCAGTGTGGTCTCATTCACTTTTGCTTTCCTTAGCAGAGCAACTTTCATGCAGGACATGGAACAGGAAATGAGCCTTAAAGAAGTGAGGTCTGAAAATAGGAGTGGGGAAGAGAATGGCCCCTGGGTGCCAGAAGTTCCCCCAGGCAGGTGGTTCTAGGCTCCTCTGTTTTGACACCCCGGGGCAATGCCCTTGCCCCCTCCTCCTGCCTTCACTTTGACTGTGGCCCTGCTGCTCTCTACCCACTCTCCCAGCTCCTATTAGATCCTCCTCTCCTCAGTTCTTTCCTTAGCTTGGAATGTTCTCTTCTCTCTTCACCTAGACATACTGATTCAATCTTTCAGCTCTCTTTCCAGCATATATATATATATATATATATTTTTTTTTTTTTTCAGGAAAACCTTCTCCAACCACTGTCCTGGCATTCTCACAGCTTGGCACAATTGCAGTCTTACATTTCTTCTTGAAATTATTTTACTGCCTCTCCCCTACTGTCCGGGCTGTGAGCCAGCCTTCTGGTGGCAGAGCCTAGTTTGCTTCGCTGGCCAGTGCTTGGTGCAGGGACTGGTGCCTGGTGGGTGGGTTTTCAGGGTTTGTTGAGCAAGCTCCCCAAATCACTGCGTCTTTCCCTTGGCCCACTCCTCTGCCCAGCAAAGCACATCCCAGCTCCTCTGGATGACTCTTCCCCACTGACAGAGAGTGGTCAAAAGGGGGCCAATCTAAGAAGCAGGGGTGGGGCCTGCAGAAGCCGGTGAAGGGCAGATGATGCAGTGGGAATCTGCAAGGCTGTGCTCCCGCAGGACTCCTCTAAAACTAG
This sequence comes from Pan troglodytes, assembly GCF_028858775.2. NCBI lineage: Eukaryota > Metazoa > Chordata > Mammalia > Primates > Hominidae > Pan > Pan troglodytes. Next base: position 56,263,788 of record NC_072416.2, read on the forward strand.
CAGGTCCGGCCTCGTTAGGCGATGAGACGGTGGTGGAGCCTGTGGGCTGTGGAATCTCTGTATGGGCTCAATTCCCGGCTCCCCCTGGTCTCTGTGACCTTGGGGAAATGGTTTTACCTCCCTAAAGGTCAGTTCTCTCACCTATAAATGGAGATAGCAGTAGCACCCACCTCATGAGGAGTATTCCCCACTCTCCATCCACATGAGATAGTCATGGCAGCTGTTTGTCGTATGTTCTCCATGTGCCAGGCACTGTGTTCAGCACTCTACCAGGCTGTCTCCTGTAAGCCTCTCCACAACCCTACATGGTGACTGGACCCAAGTTTAGAGAGGTTCTGGGACCTCCCCAGAGATCTCCTTAGTGAGTAGTAGGGCAGGATTTAGGTCCCCGTGTGCCTGACTTCTTTGCCTCTCCAGCTGAGGACAAGACTCCAAGGTCCTCTCCTCCCCCACCAGTTCTCAGACATCAGGATTTGGAAAATCTGGGCAACCATGAGAAAGGCAATTTGGACTTTCTGGATGGTCCTGCTTTTCTGTTCGTTAACAAAGAGATGTCTCCCCTTCCTGCGGTTCTGAGAGGTCATCTTAGCTCAAGACTTGCTGTGTTGTTATATTTCAGAGCAAGCTTCACAGGGCAATGGAAATATACCTCAATCTGGACAAGGAGATCTTGCTGAGAAAAGAGCTACTTGAAAAAATTGAAAAAGAAACACTACAAGTAGAGGAGGTAGGAGAGAGCAAAATGTGGTATTTCTGATGTTTGTCTCCTTGTGTTTATACGGGCTTGAGTCAAGGTCCATCAAGATCTAAGCCACCTTGCTGGTTTATCTAGAAAAGCCTAGACCTTAAAAATCAAAATAGCTCTGGGCCATCAAAGCACAAAGTGGCACCTGGAGACCTACAGTCCAGGTGTGTCGCATTTTACTGCTGGGTTGGGTTCTAGAGTCAGCTCAGAAAACAAAAATTTCGTACAGTCCAAATAACATTTGGGAATTCCTTAAGTGACCCATAAAGTACAATATTCGATGTTTCGTGTCTACAACCCCAGGAAAAATGTTTAATGCCTGTAGTAATGTACCTGATAGGAAAAAAAGTGCATATGCCAAAATAGAATGTTTGATGTAAAGGAGAGACAGAGAGAGGAAAGAGAGAGAGAGAAAGAGAGAAGAAAGAGAGAGAGGAAGAGAGAGAGAGAGAGAGAGAGAGAGAGAGAGAGAGAAGTCATAACCATATGACATCTCGCCGATACCCAGGCTGTACACTTACATCCTGAGTAGCCTGCAGCAGAGACCGGCTGAAGGACAGCAGACCTGTGACCTCTGTCCTGGGCTCACTCCAAGGCCTGTGGTCACTGTGTGAAGAGGTGAATGGAGTCATCTGAGCTCCTTGCCTGTGTAAATTGCAATTTACCTCTCTCATTACTTTGCTGAGCATTGATAGCTGAATTTCCCTAACTTAAATGCACATAGGATGTGATGCAAAGAGAACTTTTTGGGGAGGGCACAGGAGAAAGAGTGCTGGACTCGTGATCAGAAGGCCTGGCATCAGGTTTGGTGCTGCCAATTTCTGGACTTGAACAAGCTTTTAAATAGACAGGACTGTTTCCACATCTGTGAAATAGATCTACTGCCCTTGTTATAGTGGCTAGAGAGGACCACATATAATGACGCTTTGTCAACCTCTAAAACTGTTTGTATGATTATTAGTGTCATTGTCTTGTGCTGCCCCAAATTTGCCTACAATAGCCCCAAAGCCACAGGATTATTCACATCTAAGTTTTGTCATAACATGCACATCATTTTCTCGATGGACAACTAATACCTTCTGAAAAAAAACCCCAATTTCAGTACAGAGTGGCAAGTAGCAAAGTTAAAGCAAAAACCTGTGAACTCTCTTAATGCAGAATTGCTGTGGTCCTTATTTATTTTTTCCTTGTGTTGATAGTTATTAGATTACAAGTAAAACTTAAAATTGATTTTTTTTAAAGCCTGACATTCACTGCTTAGTATATTTTAGTTTTCTTGTTAACATTTTGAAAATAGCTTTATTGGGATTTAATTTATATACCATATAATCACCCATTTAAAGTGTACAGTTCAGTGGATTATAATATATTCACAGAGTTGTGTAACCATCAACACAATAATTTTAGAACATTTTCATCACCCCAGAAAAAAACCCTGCAGCCATTAGAAATCCTTCCCCACAGGACAGGTGCAGTGGCTCATGCTGTAATCCTAGCACTTTGGGAGGCTGAGGTGGGCACATCATTTGAGGTCAGGAGTTCAAGACCAGCCTGGCCAACATGGTGAAACCCCGCCCTACTAAAAATACAAAAATTAGCCAGGCATGGTGGTGGGCACCTGTAGTCCCATCTACTCGGGAGGCTGAGGGAGGAGAATTGCCTGAGCCTAGGAGGTGGAGGTTGCAGTGAGCCAAGATCGTGCCACTGCACTCCAGCCTCAGTGACAGAGGGAGACTCTGTCTCAAAACAAAACAAAAAAAACTACTTAAATACATTTATTTATAGAAGAAAGAAGAAAGAAAAGAAAGAAAGAAAGAAAGAAAGAAAGAAAGAAAGAAAGGAAAGAGGAAAGAAAGGAAAGAAAGGAAGGGAGGAAAGAAAGGAAAGAAAAGAAGGAAGGAAAGAAAAGAAAAGATCCTTCTCCATTCCCCACACTCCACTCCCACCCTCCAGCTCTCAGCGGCCACTAATCTACTTTCTGCCTCTGTGGATTTGCCTATTCTGGACATTTCATTTAAAAGAGATTATACAATAGGTGGTCTTTTATGAGTGGCTTTTTCCACTTGGAATAACATTTCAAGGTTCACTTGTATCATGTATCATTTGTTTATTTTTATGGCTGAATAACATTCCATTGTGTGGATAGACCACATTTTATTTATCCATTCATCAGTTGGTGGACATTTGGGTTTCCACTTAGGGATTATCATGAGTCATCCTGATATGAACATTCTGGTACAAGTTTTTCTGTGGATACATGTTTTCTTTTCTCTTGACATGTTTTCTTTTCTCTTGGACATACACCTAAAAGTGGAATTGTGGGTTATACATGGTAATTCTATGTCTAACACCTAGAAAAACTACAAATCTGTTTTTGAAAGTGGCTGCCCCATTTTGTATTCCCACAATGTATGAGAGGGTTCCAGTTTTTGTACATCTTTGTTATTCTCAGTTTTTTTTAAAAAATGCCCATCCTACTTGCTATGAAGTGATAGCTCGTTGTGGTTTTTATTTGAATTTCCCTAATGACATGGAGCATCTTTTCATGTGCTTATTGGCCACTTGTCTATCTTTCTTTGAGAAATGTCTAGTCAAGTCCTTTGCTTAGTTTATAATTGGGTTATTTATCTTTTTAACTTACCCATTGTAAGTTGAAAATATCATAAGTTAAAAATGCATTTAACATACCTGACCTACTCAACATTATAGCTTAGCCTAGCCTATCTTAAATATGCTCAGACCACTTACATTAGCCTACAACTGGGAAAAATCATCGAACACAAAGTCTGTTTTATAATAGGATGTTGACTGTCCCATGTAATTTATCGAACACTGTACTGAAAGTGAAAAACAGAAGGGTTATATCGGTACTCGAAGTATGGTTTCTACTGAATGTGTATTGTTTTTGCACTATCTTAAAGTAAAGAAAAAAACTTAAGTTGACCCATTGTAAGTCAAAGATCATCTGTATAAGATTCACAAATATTTTCTCCCATTCTGTGGATTTTCTTTCACTTTCTTGATAGTTTTGTCTGCAACACAAATGTTTTTAATTTTGATACAAGTCCAGTTTATCCATTTTTTTTCTTTTGAGCTTGTGCTTTTGGTGTCATATATAAGAAACCATTGCCTTACCCAATATCATGAAGATTTACTCCTCTGTCTTCTTTTAAGAGTTTTATAATTTTAGCTCTTATGTTTAGGTTTTATAATCGATTTTGAGTTAATTTTTTAAATAGCGTGAGCAAGGGGTTCAAAAGCTGAAAGAAGAAAGGAGATGAAATATGTTCACAGAGTTTGTCTTATTAACCTTGTTATTTACATTTCTTCCTGTGAATTTGAGTTACTATCTGGCGTTTCTTATGCAAATACAGCTTTGTTTCAGCCTGCCTCCTTCGTGCTATTACTGTCAAATGCACTCCATGTTTATATGTTATAGTTCCCCAAATACAATTATATATGTATTTTTATACATTTGATTTTTAAATCAGTTAAGTGAAGAAATATGCAATTATACTGTCTTTTATAATTACCTATTATACAGTTAATTTTATTTGCACTACTTTTTAAATGTTGATTTCATATTCCTGTCTGGTCTCACTTGTTTTCAGCTTGAAGAACTTCCTGTAGTATTTCTTGTAAGGCAGGTCTGCCAGCAATGACTTCTGTAGGTTTTTGTTAATCTGGGAATGTCTTTATTTTTCCTTTATTTTTCAAAAATAAACTTTTTATTTTAGAAATTTTAGATTTACAGGAAAATTGTGAAGATAGTACAGCGAACCAACATATACCTCATACCCAGTTTCCCTTATTTTAACCTCTTACATCAGTACAATGTGTTTATTACTATTAATGAACCAGTATTGATACAGTATTATTAACCAAAGTCTGTGCTTTTGTCACATTTCCTTAGTTCTTACCTGACGTCCTTTAACTGTTCCAGGATCCCACCCAGGATATCCACGTTACATTTACTGCTATGTCTCCTTAAGCTCCTCTTGGCTGAGACAGTTTCTCAGAATTTCCTTGATGTTGATGACCTTGACAGTTTTGAGGAGTACTTGTCAGGTTTTTGTAGAATGTTCCTCCACTGGGATTTGTTTGATATTTTTCTCATAATTACATTGGGGTTTATGTGTTTTGAGGAGGAATACCACAGACATAAAGTGCCATTCACATCACATCATATCAAGGGAGTCTACTGTCAACATGACTCATCATTGATGTGAACCTTGATCACCTAGATGGATAGTATGTTATAGATTTCTTCACTGTGAAGTTACTTTCCCTCCTTTCCATACCATACTCTTCGGAAGGAAGTCACTATGTACAGCCCATACTTAAGGAGTGGGGATTTATGCTCCACATAATTTATTTGGAATTCTTCTGTATAGGAGATTTATCTATTCTCCTCCATTTATTTATTTTTAACATCATTTATTTATATCAGTTTCCACTCATAGATTTTTTTTTTTTTTTTTTTTGAGACAGAGTCTCACTCTGTCGCCCAGGCTGGAGTGCAGTGGCGTGATCTCGGCTCACTGCAACCTCCACCTCCTGGGTTCACACCATTCTCCTGCCTCAGCCTCTCCAAGTAGCTGGGACTGCAGGCACCCGCCACCACGCCCGGCTAATTTTTTTGTATTTTTAGTAGAGACGGGGTTTCACCATGTTAGCCAGGATGGTCTCGATCTCCTGACCTCGTGATCCACCCGCCTCAGCCTCCCAAAGTGCTGGGATTACAAGCGTGAGCCACCGCACCCGGCCAGATATTTGTTTTGTATGTTGGCTTATAATATCATAAGCCATGCATTGTTTAATGATGGGGATACATTCTGAGAAATGCATTGTTAGGCAATGTCATCATTGTGTGAACATTATAGAGTGTACCCTATGATGGTATACCTAGATGGTGTAGCCTACTATACACCTAGGCTACATACAAAAGCATGTTATTGTACTGAATGCTGTAGGAAATTATAATACAATGCTAAGTATTTGTGTATCCAAACATATCTAAACATAGAAAAGGTACAGTAAAGATACGGCATTATAATCTTATGGGACCATCTTCATAAGTGGTTCATTGTTGACCGAAATGTTTTCTGTAGCATATGACTGTATTACATTATTTATTTTGTTGCTCAAATTGTTCCAGGTTGGCCATTGGGAGCTCTTTCAGTTGAATTTTGTGTCCCTTGACTCTCTTCATCTTTTTTTTTTTTTTTTTTTTTTTACTTTATTAAAATACTGAGTTTTATTTCACATGTATATTTTTGTCTCCCCACCATTTCCATGTCTGACCACCGCTACTACTATGTCCTATCATAACATTCCATACATACTTAAAACCAAGCAAAGGGTGGAGTTCCATCTTTAAAAACTAAACAGGCATTTTGGACAACACATTCTTGGCAATAGAACCTGGACAACATTTATCAAACACGGTAGGGAAAGTTCTCACTCTGCATTATAAAAAGGACAGCCAGATATCAACTGTTACAGAAATGAAATAAGACGGAAAATTCTTAACAAATTGTTTAAACTATTTTCTTAAAGAGACTTCCTCCACTGCCAGAGATCTTGAATAGCCTCTTGGTCAGTCATCCGGAAGCAATTCTTCACATAATTGATGAATTTGGCTTCCACTTTGGGAAGAGAACCACCTTTTTCTATACTTGCTTGCATTTTTGCTTTAATGTCTTCTACAGAACTAGGTCCTTTTGGTGTTTTAGGAGTTTTTTCCTGTTTTTTGAAGGATTCTTGTCCTTTTGATCTTGGTGTTGATGATGGTTTTGAGTCTTTTCCATTCTGATTTGACTTTTGTGCATTTTTGGCTGGAGTATCTCGTATAGATTTCTTCACTGGCGCTTTTTCTTCAGCTTCCTCATCATCAAAATCATCATCATCATCATCTTCATCATCATCCTCTTCATCATCATCGTCATCATCTTCATCAGCAGCAAGTTTTACTTTTTTCTGTGGAACCTTGCTACCACCTCCAGGGGCAGACCGCTTTCCAGATATACTTAAGAGTTTCACATCCTCCTCCTCTTCATCTTCTGACTCTGCATCTTCCTCCACAGCTACTAAGTGCTGTCCACTAATATGCACTGGCCCTGAACCACACTTCAACCTTAAGACCACTGGTGGTGTTATTTCAAAGCCCCCAAGGGAAACCGTTGGCTGTACAGACATTTTCAAAGTTGCCAGTGTTACTTTAATTGGACTGCCTTCATAATTCATTGCCTCTGCTTCAACAATGTGCAATTCATCCTTTGCACCAGCCCCTAAACTGACCGTTCTTAAAGATAACTGGTGCTCATTTTCATCATTATCCACCTTAAAGTGATAATCTTTGTCGGCCTTTAGTTCACAACCGAAAAGATAGTTCTGGGGCCTCAGGGGGCTCATGTCCATGTCCATCGAATCTTCCATCGGGTGGCGGCACGCACTTAGGTAGGAGAGAAGATGGACGGAGATAAAAGAACGCTGCTCCAGAAAACAGCCGCGCAGGACGGAATCACACCAGGGAGACTCTCTTCATCTTAATGGCTTTTTTTTTTTTTTTGAGCACTTCCTTTCTGGCACCAGAAGATGCTCTAGGCTCATCTTAGATATTTTCTGCCTCAGTCCTAGAATCCACCATTTCTCCAAGGAGGCTTGGTGTCTTTTATTTGAGAATGACATTGGAAACCAAGATCTGAGTGTGTTGATTGCTTGCTTTCATTTTGAAAGATCATTTTGAGGATATAATATTCTTGAGTGGCAGGTTTTTTTTCTTTCAGCCCATTGCCTTCTGGCCTTCATTGTTTCTGATAAGAAATCAGCTGTTAATCTTGTTGGGCTTCCCTTGTATGTAATGAATTGTTTTCTCTTGCTGTTTTCAACATTTTCTCTTTGCTTTGCCATTTAACATTTTGAATATGATGAGTCTGGGTGTGGATTTATTTGCATTTCTTCTGTTTGGAGTTTGTTGAGCCCTTTGTATGTGTAGCTTACTGTTTTTCAACAAATTAGTGAAATTTTCAGCCATTATATCTGAATAATTTTTTCTACTCCTTTCTCTTTCTTTTCTCTCTCTGTTACTCCCATTACCTGTATGTTGGTACACTTAGTGGTGTTCCACATTTCTCCGAGACTGTTAATTTTTCTTGGTTCTCTTTTCTCTCTGCTCCTCAATCTACATAATCTCTATCAATCTACAAGTTTACTGATGCTTTATTCTACTGGCTTAAATCTGCTGTCAATCTCCTGTGGTGACTTTTTCATTTTAGTCATCATATTGAAAAGATTCCAGATTTTCTATGTTTAAAAAAATGAATTTCTACCTCTTTGTTGATTTTCTTTACTTGATGAGACATTATTATTATTACTTTAATTCTTTAAACATGGTTTCCTTTGGTTCTTTGAATAGCTCCTTTGAAGACTTCATCTGCTAAGTCCACCATCTGCTGTCCCTCAAAGGCAGTTTATTTTGCCTTCCCTGGGTGGATCATGGTTTCTTATTTCTTTGCCTATCTCATAATTTTTGTTGGAAGCTGTATATTTTAGGTGATATAGCAATTCTTGATATTGGTCCCTCCCATCCCTTTCTTGGGCTTGTCATTGTTTTTGCTTGTTACTTGTTTAGTGACTTGGCTGGACTAGATCAGTAAACTAGATCTGTTCCCCTGCTGTTAGTACTCTCTAATGTTTCTCCTCACATGGTACAGCCTTAGTCATGGATACAATTGCCCTGACGACCAGGGATAATTGTTGCTTCTGCTGAGTTCTCTTTGACTCTGCATCTTCCTACTAAGCTTACAGCTGGTCTACTCTATTGGCATCACACTCAGCCATCAGCCTTCATTAATTGTTAGCTAATTGCTCTATTGCTTTCAACAATACCCTGAGACATTAATTGTTTTACATTCTGATCCAATTAAAGTCAGAACCCTTTGCAGGGGCAAGGTGTTGCCAGTCTTTGAGGCTTGCTCCAACTCTCAGAGGGCTCTTCTTAGTGGTCTCTTTTGCTGTTCTGTTAAACATATAGCTGGTTTATTATTTTACTAGCTGCTACTAACATTATGGAACTACCAGCCTCCTCTAAATTGCTTACCTTAAAAAACTCCATTGTTTCCCACACAGTTCTTAGGCATGAGCTCCCCATCTCTGTTCCAAATAGAGTCCCCTTGGGCAGCATTCCAGAGCCCTCTGATTTACAGGCTGATTTTGTTTGGCTCTGTGTCCCCACGCAAGTCTCATCTCAAATTGTAATTCCCATTTGTCAAAGGAGGGACCTGGTGGAAGGTGATTGGATCATGGGTGCAGTTTACCCAATGCTGTTCTCATGATAGTGAGGGAGTTCTCATGAGATCTGATGGTTTTTAAAGTGGCAGTTTCCCCTGCATGTGCTCTCACTCCTGCTACCTTGCGAAAATGTGCCTTGCTTCTCCTTCACTTTCCACCATGATTGTTAAGTTTCCTGAGGCCTCCCTAGCCATGCAGAACTGTGAGTCAATCAAATCTTCTTTTCTTTATAAAATTGTCCAGTCTTGGGTAATTCTTTATAGCAGTGTGAAAACAGACAAAACACAGCCTCTCTCCCTGGGCAAAACTTCTGCACTGCTGCCCTGGAACTGGGGTGGGACAGTGGACAACTTTTCCCGTAGTGACATTGCTGCTCTACAAGTGGGTTGCTGGGTGGGGATCATAGTCTCTGGTCTTCTCAGCATGTCCCTCACAGCTGTAGTACTTACGTTTTAATGCCTTCGTTCTTGCTACTTCATTATACTTATCTTAGGTATTCTCAAATCACCATCTGGACGGGAGTATGCATTGATGGTTCTGCCCACATCTTTGTGTCTCTCCACAGTTGTTTGTTTAGGCTAAACAGACAGGAGCTATTCACTGAACACTTGACAATTTTTTATTGCATTCTGAAAACAAGTTAATAAAAATTAAATTATTGGTTTGTTTTATAGTGTATTGAAACAATGGAAGGTGCAAACCAATTACCTGGGGATCATGTTAAAATGCAGATTCTGAGTGGGTAGGTCTCGGGTAGCCTGGGAGTCTGCAGCTCCCAAGTGTTTCTAGTGCCACAGATTGTGCTTTGTGAAGCAAGGAATTAAAAGACAATACCATATTGGGAAGATTCAACATAATAAAAATGTTAGTTCTCTTTAAGTTGATCTGTGAAATATGATATTCCAATTAAAATACCAAGGAAGGTTTTTTTTGTTTGTTTGTTGTTAAGGATCTAAATCAACTGACTCAAAAATTCCTTTGGGGGGTAAAAAAAGAGTATCCCCAAATTCTGAATGAGTAAATGAGAGGAGTAGCCCTATCAGATAATGAAATATGTTATAAAGTTACAATATTTAACACACGCTCAGGAATAGGCTGGAAGATCAAAGAAAAATTTATAAGGTCCTATAATGAGCCCTGATACAGATCACATAAGTATATAAATATTTGATAAAGCTTTGATATTGATACCTTTATGATAAAAGTGGCATGGCATTAATCAAGGGACAGCCAGATTATTGAATAAATGACATGGGGTAACTGGGGTAACTGGGCAACCATTAAGGAAAAAATTAAGTTGGAACTATGCCTTCCGCTGAAATTAATTCAGGTATATCAGAGATTTAAATGTAAGTAATAAAACCATTAAAATCCTAAAATAAATACTGGGAAAATTTTTAATATAATCTTGGAATGAAGAGGTCTTTCAAAATATAAAACCTAGAAACCATGACATCAATAAAGTGAGTTATATAAAAATGAAAGTTTTTTGCATAGCAAAAATGATCATAAGCAAAGTCAAAAGGTAAATAACTGGAAAAATGTATCTAAAACCACAAGGAGCTAATAACTCCAAATAAATAACTTCTATAGATCAACAAGAAAAAACTAATAACTAATAGAAAAAATGGACAAAAGTTGTCAAGAGTTTACTGAAAAGCTAAAAGACTGAAATGTGAAAAATATTCTACCTCACTCGTAATACAAGGAATACAAAAGAAAGCTATGATGGGATATTATTTTCCTTCTCTTAGATTGACAAAGATCAAAGAGTCGATAAAACTGTAGTGAGAGAATGAGGGAAAACCGGCAGTCTCAAACATTACTGGAGAAGTGTAATTGTCTTGATTATTATAAAGGGGAATTTAGCACTGTTTACCAAACATTAACATGCACATATGCTTAAGGCTGGGTTTTGCACCCTAAACACGTTACTGACATTTGGGGCTGGATAATTCTTTCTTGTAGGGGGATGTCTTGTGTATTGTAGGGTTTTCAGTTGCATCGCTGCCCTCTACCTACTAGATGCCAGCAGCAGCCCTCTAATTCCCACAAAAATGTCTTTAGGCATTGCCAAATGTCCCCTTGGGGGCAAAATTGCCTCTGGTTGAGAACCACTGCCTGGAACAAGCAATTTCACTTTTAGCAGTTTATCCTACTGATTCACTTGCATAATGATAATATGATGTATACCCAGATAGTTAGTAATTGCAGCACTGTTTATTGTAATAGCAAGAGATTAAACAGTTAAGTGACTGTGGGAGAATTGTTAAATTATGGTACATCCATGTGGAAAATTATGCAGCTTAAAAAGAATGAGTAAATTCTTCATGTGTTGATACACAAAGATCTTCAAGATTTATTGAGTGAAAACATCTGGATGAATAAAAGTGAATAGAGTATGCTACTATTTAGGTCAAAAAAAGGAAACATGTTTGTATAAGCCTAGATTTCTGGAAGGATGCACAAAACCTAAAAACAGTGTATGCTTCTGGGCAGGAGATCTTCCTGATGGGGTGACAGGAGTGGGATGGGAGCTTGCCACAGTGTACCATTTGAACTGAATGTATTGCCTAAACAAAAGAATTAGTAAAATAAAAGTTAAAAGGATAATGTTAAAATTTATTTTTTATTTTTTATTTTTGAGACAGTTTCGCTCTATCACTCAGGCTGGAGTGCAGCATCGTGATCTCGGCTTACTGCAACCTCCACCTCCAGGGTTCAAGCGATTCTCCTGCCTCAGCCTCCCAAGTAGCTGGGTTTACAGGCCTAAGTCACCATGCCCGACTCAGTTTTGTATTTTTAATAGAGATGGGGTTTCACCATGTTGGCCAGGCTGGTCTCAAACTCCTGACCTCAAGTGATCCGCCCGCCTTAGCCTCCCAAAGTGCTGGGATTACAGGCGTGAGCCACTCTCCCCTGCTGATGTTAATTTTTAAAAAATGCATTCTATTAAAAGGGCTAATTTTTACTGCATGATAATTTTTTAAATAAATATTTAAAAGACAAGGATTACTCACGAAATTGAATTACCATAGGTTCTAGCCATTCTGCGTCTGGGAATATACCCAAAAGAATTGAGAGGGGAATTGAACAGATTTTTGTACACCCATGTTGACAGCACCATTCTTCACAATAGCCAAGAAGTGGAAGCAACCCAAGTGTCTATCGAAGGATGAATGGATAAACCAAATAAATAAAATGTGGTATATTCATACAATGGAAAATCATTCCACCTTAGAAAGGAAGGACATTCTGACACATACTACCATGTGTAGGAAACTCAAGGACATTATGCTAAGTGAAATAAGCCAGTCACAAAAGGACAAGTACTGTTTGATTCCACTTATATGAGGTACCCAGAGTAGTCAAATTCATAGAGACAGAAAGTGGAATGGTGGGTGCCAGGGGCTGGGAGAGGAGGGAAGGAGGAGTGATTGTATAATGGGTACAGAATTTCTGTTTTACAAGACAAAAAGAGTTCTGGAGATAGATGGTGGTGACAGTTGCACAAGAATGTGAATGTACTTAATGCCACAGAACTGTATAGTTAAAAATGGTTAAGATGATAAATTTTATGTTATATATATATCTTATAATTAAAAAAGACATGGAAGTGAATTGAGTCTGATCAAAGTATACTTAAATACACAATTTTTCACACACAGAAAAACCCTAAGAAGTCAAAATGAGTACAACATATTCCTTAATAAAGGAGAGGAAGAGGAAGGAGGGAAGGAAAGGAAAGGAAAAGGGAAAGGAATGAAAGAAACAAGACTATTTAGACTGCACTAGGTGTTTCTGAACTGGCTTAAAATATGTTTGGGAAAAAAATCAGAATCTTGTGATTCCCACCCCTTCCCAACCTCTTTGAAAATGTAAACATTATTTTTGGAACTCTATTGGAACTATGGGGAGAGATGGCAGGGCCAGTGAGTTCTCAAAGCAAGAGCTGCTGGGGTTCCCTGGTTGTAACTGGTCCTTCCCAACCCAGGACCGGGCCAAAGCCGAGGCAGTGAACAAGAGGCTCCGGAAGCAGCTGGCCGAGTTCCGGGCACCACAGGTGATGACTTACGTCCGGGAGAAGATCTTAAATGCGGACCTGGAGAAGAGCATCAGGATGTGGGAAAGGAAAGTGGAGATAGCAGAGGTGAGCCACGGGGAGCCCCAAGATGGGCAGTCTTTTATGTCTTCAACGTTTTCACTTAGGATTTTGTTCTTTGGGGTAAGAATACAGATGTTTGGATATGTAATTTCTGGGAGAAACCTCAGCAGTTGCTTTAACTATTAAACCAAGACGAAGGATGATTTTTTTTGTTTTTTTTGAAAGTTCCCCCTTTTGCATTGTTAGGGGCAGAGTCTTTTCCATTTTCAGGGAGAAACTCTGTAGTAATAGTGTGTTTTTAGTTGCTTGTTATCTTAATGAATTCTAGAAGCTTCTGAATCCCTCTGCACTGGTAATTTAGTGATTGCTACTTTATACATGGAGAAGTCCGTTTTTTTTTTTAAATGAGATAGTGATGGATTTTTTAATATCACTCAGGACCTCATTCCATGCATGTACGCAGTCGCCATGGGTCTTTCTGCTTTTGAACGAATCCCGCAGACTTTGAATATGGTACCATGTGACAGGAAGCACCCTTGCTCCTGTGAGCTGCGGGAGATAAATGGGCAATGGGAAACCATATGCTGGTGTCAGAAGAAAGACAAGCACCTAGGCTGCCATGGCCAGGTTGCAAACTGAGGTCATGCAGGACATCATCAGAGTAGCTTAGAAAGCCAGTCAGGTCACTTGGAAAACTGGGACCTTGGCGTTTTCACATCTAGACCCTGGCTCCCATTTCCTGTGTTACTTTCTCCTGCCTCTCCTGCGGCCATTTTGCAGCAGAGAGTAAATTAGGATCCAAATTTGGGCCCCTCAGATCTGAAGCTGAGAAGTAGCAGAATCGTGGCAGGAACATGCAACTTCTCACTTTACTGAACAGAAGAAACATGCTCTATAGAAAAATCTTCTGGTGGGTGCTGCCCCTTGGTGGCCCCTGCACAGCAGCATGCATGGAGGACACGCTGCCCCACACAGGGTTGCCTGTACCATCACGGGGCTGGATGAGGGCTGCATTCTCAGTAGCCACAATCAGTTTTCCCCAAGTGACTTTCTCCCCCATCTCCTTTATCATTTTTTTTTTCTTTTTTTCTTTTTTTTTGCAGATGTCCTTAAAAGGCCATCGTAAGGCTTGGAATCGAATGAAAACAACCAATGAGCAGTTGCAGGCAGATTACCTTGCTGGGAAGTAGCCAGAGGCAGGCCACGGCTTACAGACCACGACATGACCTATAAAAGTAATCAGCTCCTTTCTAGTCACGGGCTCCTCTCACTGTTCCCTGTCTGCCTGGTGTTCCCAACCCCCCACCCAGGCTGAGCATCATCTCCTGGGCCACATCTGCCCATGGGGAGTGTTTTCACAGCCTGGCCCCTGGAACTGTTACCACTGAAAGAACCACAGGGCACTCTAATGGTTTGACACTTGTTAGCCAGCATTTAGTTCACAAGCATAGTGAAAGTGACCTTCCCACACCTGCGAGAGGGATAGAGGAGGGAGAGCCAGCCCAGTGTATGCCATGGGCTTATCCGTGGCAGCCCCAGTGTGCAACTATCAAAAACAGACATCAAAACAGCATGGTGAATGCCTGGCACTCAGCATTCTGAGTTTACTCTTCAGTTTGGTGGGGTAGCTCCTGGACTAGATACTGCTGCAAAAGAAAACAAGCACGAAGGAAACCAAGATGATTTCTTCGGGCTGATGCAACCTGTTCTGACCTGCAAAAATCCTACCTTCCCCCACCTCCCCACCGTAATAGTCATAGTATAAGGGTTGTACAGACGCCTCAGGAGACCTGCCTGATTCCTTTACATCCTTCTCCCTAACATCTAGACTATCTCTAGAGCTGTTTCCTAGTCGTGAATGCGTGATGGTCCTTCTTTGTCCCTGCAAGTATGATCCAACATGGCCCAGTTCAGAATCAGAATATGTCTTCTGTGTCATGGCGGCATTTGGTCCATGGTGGGAGAAAGAAATCAACTTTTCCCAGTGGAGTGAGGACAGGGGAGGGCCGGCCCTCTCAGCCTTGGATGTGATCCATTTGCTGTAGTCTTCCACCTTGGTGTACAGAAACAGGCCAGGGCACGTCTCACCACCGAAGTTCAGGACTCCTCTCAGAACCCACAGATCGAACTGCTGTAGCTGGCACATCATTGGGCTTCCTGGGTCCCCCTGTGATAAAAGACAGAAGGCTTCAAGTCTTAGAAAAACTAGTTTTTGTTGTAAATCTATCCTTGTGCAATATACTGTTTGTTCTAGAAATGTTTTACGCTGGTTCTCACTGGAAATGGGGCAAATTATAGGATACAATTTCAAATCTAGGCAGCCACCACCACAAATTCCAACAAGATGACTTTTCCTTTTATTATGCAAATTAGCTGTGGACTTCTGCTGATTGCCTATAGCTTCCTGGTTCATATTTCATTTTCTTGCCCCCTTCCAGTCCTTTGGCCAAACCTTCCCTCTCTTCTGGCTTCTCATTCCTGAAATGTTGGTGTTTGTTTCTGTTTTGTCCTGAAATGCTCACATTTTCCCTTCTCTGCCTTGCTTCAACCCTTAGTTTAAGCCACTTCCTGCCACCTGGCAGCTGCTTACCAGCCTGGCTGGCCGTGCTCTTGGTCTTCCCTACTCCCAACGGAGCAGTCCTCTGGGACTTGGGAATTCTGCCACATACACTTTATCTAACTTAAAGTGACGGAGTAGAAGCTTGGCATCATTAGCTAGATATGGGACCCTGGCAAGTGACCAAATCCTCTCTGAGCCAAGGTGGGAACACAGTTAATGCCTGTAACACGTGCTGAGCACAGCACAGTGCCTGGCACACAGCAAACACTCAATAGAATATTAGCTACCATCATCTTGATGTCGCTATAAAGGCCAGCATTTTTCTGAAAAGTTGGGGAAAATGGGAAAAGCAACAAGGCAACTAGTAGGTATCACTTACCTTACCTGCCCAGACCCCACACCCCTAGGTCTCCTCTCAAAGGAATTCCTGCCCCTCCCATGGCCCATCTTGGTCCGAGAAGGGGGTGGTCATCCCCAGGCTAGCCAGCCACTTCTGACCTGTGTGGCCTGCCTGGCTGGAAGGCCCGGGCAATGACATGTTGCTCTCGCGGTTTGGACTGAGACATGGAATGGGGCTGCAATTAACAACAGGAAACAATCTGAACAGACTGAACCACGAGCAGCAGAAAGGCAGAAGAGCAGCCGCTTCAGCCCCTTACCATCCGAGGCCTGGGTGTGTGGTCTGTCTTGGGTATTTCTCGCTCTCTCTGTCTCTCTCTCTTTCTTTCTCTGTCCCCAAGGCTGGAGTGCAGTGGTGCAGTCTTGGCTCACTGCAACCTCCACCTCCAGGATTCAAGCAATTCTCCCACCTCAGCCTCTCGAGTAGCTGGGGCTACAGCTATGCGCCACCATGCCCAGCTAATTTTTTTTTTTTTTTTTTTTTTGAGATGGAGTCTTGCTCTGTCCCCCATGCTGGAGTGCAGTGGCATGATCTTGGCTCGCTGCAACCTCCTCCTCCTGGGTTCAAGCGATTCTCCTACCTCAGCCTCCCCAGTAGCTGGGATTACAGGCGCCCACTACCACACCTGGCTAATTTTTATTTTTAGTAGAGATGGGGTTTCACCATGTTGGCCAGGCTGGTCTCGAACTCCTGACCTCATGATCCACCTGCCTCGGCCTCCCCAAGTGTTGGGATTACAGGCATGAGCCACTGCACCCGGCCTAATTTCTGTATTTTTAGTAGAGATGGGGTTTCACGATGTTGGCCAGGCTGGTCTTAATCTAACTTCAAGTGATCTGCCCGCCTCGGCAGATCATCATGAACTACCATGCCCAGTGGGGTATTCTCTTTCAATAAAGCTCCTCTTTTCCAAGGAAGCCACACCAGAACAGAGATGAAGACCAGTGGGAAAACATGGGAGCAACTCCGTGGGCAGGGCAGCGGGGAGGCCATGCTGCAAAGCTGCCGTGATTCCCTGGTGATCTCTCAGCAGGCCAAGGCCAGACATGTGAGGAAGGCCTTGAGGACTTCATTCTGTGCCTCTCCTTGGATGGAAGGGGGTGCTTTAGTGTGGCACTCTTGACTTTTCAATTGACTGGTGAAGAGGCCCTTGTGTGCACCTCACTATGTCTGCCTAGGTCATGGGGGCTCCCTGGCCAAGAATGACGTGGTTCCCCCTTTCATCAGTCCGATTCGCAGTTTGTCTTAACTGTAGTGGTATAGCCAGAGCAAGAAAAAGAATGTGATTTAGGACAAATGATTGGATGAGTGATTGGTAGATGTCCTCAGCTATGGCGTGGTTTTGCAGGTCACTGTTCCACCCACCTGGGCACAGCATATACGCTTTTTCTCTTCCCCATAATCCTGTAGGGGCTGCGACTTCTGAAGCACAAGAGGCAGAGGTGAACAGCTCCAGGTGCCCCTCTGGAGCTACCCTACCTCATCTCCCAAGGGAGCAGCCACAGCCCAGAGTGGGGTCTTTCATTTTGTGATCTTTTCCCTTGACATTCAGCAAAAGCCCTAACAGTGGTAGAATAAAGGCAGGATGGGTGAGTGCAGAGTGATTCTGCTTTTGTTGGGTTTCAGGGAAACCCATAGGCAGATTCTGAACCTGGTGGTTGATTCTACATGTGGGAATTGTGGCTTTGAAGACCTCTGGACATGAGAACATATTTCCAAGACAGAGGATTCTATGGGGACAGGTCACCATTAAATGGTGTGCAAGCATAATTCTGTTCAAAAATGAAGGCCTGTTTAGAGGTGTGTCACAGTTAAAAACCAACCTGAACTTTGCAGTTAGATTTTAAAAGATGGTCAGTTAGAGTAGAAATAGCTTAGAATATTCCATTGAGTCTAAGATACAGTTAGAAATCAACATCTTTGAAATTAGGGTGTGTCTTTTAATCAGTTGATGTCAGAGTTTAACGGGCAGCATTTTTTTCTTTCTTGGGATTACAAAAAATGATGGTGCATTCTATAATTGGCAGCATCCTAGATCTGAGGAAGTATGATACTTGTTTGACGGAATGGTTGAGGGCAGAAGTTTGTTAAAAAGCTATATCTTCACTGTATTTTAACACATTATCTAATTTAAGAAATTGTTAAGATCCCCCACCTGGCAGAGGACCCAGTACAAAATAGGCACTCAATAGATGTTACACCAACTGTGGAAGGGCAAACATATTTCTTAATGAGAGGCAGTCCTTCATGTTTTGCAATAAAATGACTTTTTAAAAAAATTGTCTGTATATATGTATTTTTTCCCCTTGCTCTAAAAATCCTGCCTTTCTGGATCCTATGGGGAAGAAAAATTCCCCATCAGGTGTCCTGAAGGTTATTTAGAGGAGAGTGTGTGATAAGCCTCATAGAAAAGCAATTCTAGAGTAGAGGAGATAAACGCTGTCTGGATATCTGGTAGACCTAGGTCCTTGTCTTTGCTGTAACTTTTATTGACTGTGTGACCCTAGTAAGCCACACTTTCTCCAGATTTGGATATGAAGGGGCCTGAACCAGGTGTGTGTGACTTCTACACATTTTTTTTGAGGCAGTAGGACAGCCACATCCGTACAGCCCTCATCTGGGTGGAGGGCAGGGCTTCTCAGAGAAGAAAAACTCAGTAACTGATAGCATCAGAGGGGAGTCTAGGTTCCCTAGAAGCTGAATACAGCAGCCCCACACTGTAGACCTGCTCAAAGCATATCGGCCTCTGTGGTTTGGACTCAGACTTTCAAATTTTTAGCTAGTTAAAAAGCACCTGTGACTTAGACAAGCTTCATCATGTTACACTGAAAATCGTGACTGGTTAGTTCATTCAGCAGATTTTTATTGAGCGCATACTGTCTGCCAAGTGCTATTCACTCCAGAGACAGCCACTCATCCCAAGCCCTGCCCTCACAGAGCTCCCCATCTAGGGAGGGGGAGTCCTGAGGCTCCCCTGGATGTGACCAAGGCTTACTCTCAACACTTAGCTTCTACTCCATGATGTTCTTACCAGGCAGGCAGTCTTGGTTTCCTCTTTCGTGTGGCTGCCGCATTCTGTCTTCTGGAGTTTGTATAGGGGACACATGTCAAGATCTTTCACGAAGATTTTCCTCAGGACACTCATCGTCATGTGATTTCCTGTCTGGACCATGCAACAGAGAGCCCAGGGATTATTAACGAGAAGGCAGTCCCCTATGTCAACACAACTCCCACTCATATAGCCAAACGAGAGTGAGAATTTTTTTTTTTTTTTGAGTTGGAGTCTTGTTCTGTCACGCAGGCTGGAGTACAGTGGTGTGATCTTGGCTCACTGCAACTTCTGCCTTTCGGGTTCAAGCAATTCTCCTGCCTCAGCTTCCGGAGTAGCTGGGATTATAGGCATGCACCACAATGCCCAGCTAATTTTGGTATTTTTAATAGAGATGGAGTTTCACCATGTTGGTCAGGCTGGTCTCAAACTCCTGACCTCAAGTGATCCACCTGCCTTGGCTTCCCTAAGTGCTGGGATTACAGGCATGAGCCGCTGTGCCCTGCCAGGAATGTTCTTATAAATCCCTTTTTTTCATAGAAATAAGAACCTGTGACTGAGTTTTTACTGAAAACTACCTCCACTTTGAACTTGAATGTGCAAACAGGCAGAGAACACCCTTCCTCCTCTTCTAGAGAGTATCCATTTCCTTGTTTCTTTCTTTCCCCAAAATGAAAGAAAACAACGATGGCTTAGACAAGAGGACAATCAGCCCTAGTTCGGGGACTAACATCCCCTCACCTCTCTGTACACTTGTATTCATTCCAGGGTGTCCACTGCCTCTGTACTTCCAGTTTTGGTGTAGGGCTAGAGGGTAAAGGACCAATGTGATGTAAGAATGGCCACCGGATGGGCGCAGTGGCTCACGCCTGTAATCCCAACACTTTGGAAGGCTGAGGTGGGAGGCTTGCTTGAGCCCAGGAGTTCGATACAAGCCTGGGCAACATAGCAAGACCCCATTTCCACAAAAATAAATTTATAACAATTAACCAGGCACGGTGACATGTGCCTGTAGTCCCAGCTACTCGGGGCTGAGGCAGGAGGATCACTTGAGCCCAGGAGTTCAAGGCTGCAGTGAGCCGTGATGGCACCACTGCATGGAAAAGACCCTGTCTCAAAAAAAAAAAAAAAAAAAAAAAGAAGAAGAAGAAGAAGAGTGGCTACAGAAAGAGAAAGCCCTGGGAGTCTTGACTGATTAGGTAAGGGTTTCAGCCAAACTCTAGAACCTCAAGCAAGCTCCATTATTAAATTAAGATAGGCCCTAGATTGGATTATCCAGGTCACCCCCACTGCCAGCACACACGCAGCCTCCTCTGGGAGGAGGAATGCCTTAACTGCAGATGTGGGATTCCATCCTGACACCCAGCAGTTCTGCAAGACTGGTGGTGTATGTGGCATCCTGCCGAGGAAGCAGATGGACTGGACCAGGTTGCCAAAATGCATCGCTGTGTCTGTCTTCAGGAGGGCTATGTTGTTGCTCATGGAGTTGTTATCAAAGTCCTCATGGATGATGATGGTATTGACTGGATACTCTGCGTGAGCAATCTTGCTAGGATCCATGTTACTTATACCCACTATAACGACAATGTCCTTCCTGGAGAGAGAGCAAGAGAATCTTGAGAAGCCAAGACAGCAAGGAAGTTTCACGCTTCCCTGTTTTCCCATTTAAGTTTTTTCAGCCTGGAACACTCATCCAGCTCATATTCCCTGTGTTAATTCTTCCTCACCCCTTTGGACTCAAGTTTCTAGGAAATCTTTTATGAACCCCTAGGCTTGTGCCCTCTTTTGTGAGCCTGCAGAATCCTGGAGATTCTTTAATCTTAACACCATTTGCCCCACCACTAAAGAAAATCTGTCAACATGTTATTGCTGATTAATGTTTTTTCTATGAATAGGTTTTTTGTTTTTTTTTTACATATTGTAGTTTGCAAAAGTAGTAATTGCAGTTCTACCAAACATGTCATCTTGACTCCTGCTTTTAGTATTTACATTTTAAAACAGGCATCTTTCCTTATTATATATTCTGTAAATACATTTTGGAGAAATTGAAGTTCTAATAACAATAGAATTGAGTTGGATGTTTTCCCTTTCTCCTCTTGGGAATCACCCAAGAAACTATGAGAATGAGGAACAAATACAAACACCGTAAAACCAAGAGATACTAAAGAATCCAAATCTCAGAGTCAAAGGAAGGGCTGATGAAAGGAAGGATGGCAGGAGTGCAAGAGTTATAGATGACACTGACTGCCACAGAGCTCAGAAAAAGCTTGTTGAGCATGTTCTCAGCAAAGAAGTGAAAAGGAAAGAAACAAGACCATCACCAAAATGAAGGCCAAATCAAAAGCAGCATAAAGGAGAATAGGGCCCACAGAAAACACAATTGGGGGCATTGAGAAATATGACCAAAATGAAATGAAAATGAACAAAGATTTTTAAAGGCTTGAGAGGAAAATGAAAGATAAGGCAGTCACAGGAGAACTAGCTGACCACAAAGAAAGTAACCAAAATGATGAAACAGGAAAAATATTTCAAGATATAATTTAAGAAAACTTTTCAGAACTAAGACTTGACTCTATAGTTTGGAGACAGCTAACCTATCTCCAGTAGTGTTGCGTGTCCACTATCTTTATAGTTTGGAGTAGTTAACACTGAGACATAGTTCTGGTCAGGTCCCAGCAGGAAATAAATGTTCTACTCAAATAAGATAAATTGGGGTGTGTTTAATAAAGGGACTCTTTACAAAGGTCTTGGCAGGATGCAGGGAAACCACAAGGACAGTGCTGGGCACTGCATGCTATAGGCAGCTCCTGCTGAGGTAACAACGCTGTGCTGACACCATCTCTGGGCTCTAGGTGAGGGGAGGATGTGATCAGACAGAGCTGTGTAGAGTGGGTCACTTAGCTGGTAAAAGCAGCCAACCAGCAGCCAATACGCAGTAGCCCTCAAAGGAATAAGGACACTGACTTCACTTTCCCCACTCCCTCTGATCTGTTGCCTCTTTTATGCATGTTGGCCAAAACCAACTGGAATCCAGAAGGCAAGAAAGACCACTGGTATAACCCATACAGGTGAGCCTCCTGGGGCCTGGCAGGGTAGAAGAGTAGAGTGGACCTGAAGGGGCAGGTGGGGGAAATCCAGCACAACTAGTAAAGTTGCTGGACTTGAGTGACAAAGAAGGAATCCTTGGACATCCAGACTAACAAAGATGAGGTCATCTTAATTAAGTTTGGCTGTATTGTCTAACCAAAGTACTGGCATTACAGGTGTGAGTTATTGCACCTGGCTGGTAGGCGATTTTAATTCACCTCTGACAGTCTAGGACAGATCAAGTAGACTTCCTTGCCCAATTTTATATATTGAATTATACACCAAGCATGGAGAATGAACTTTTTAATTTACCTGTGAAAATATTCACATAGACCACCCATAGTAGACAGAAAGGACAACCTCAACAAATCCTAAATAGATCACCACGTGGTATAATTCAATAATGTTAGAAAACAAAACAAAAAACCCTAGCACCTGGACATTTTAAAACTCTGTCTTGGCCATGCATGATGGCTCACGTCTATAATCCCAGCACTTTGGGATGCCAAGGCGGGTAGATCACCTGAGACCAGGAGTTTGAGACCAGCCTGGCTATCATGGCAAAACCTCGTCTCTACTAAAAATACAAAAATTAGCTGGGCATGGTGGCATGCGCCTGTAGTCCCAGCTACTCGGGAGGCTGAGGCAAGAGGATTGCTTGAATCCAGGAGACGGAGACTGCAGTGAGCTGAGATCGCACTGCTATACTGCAGCCTGGGCAACAGAGCAAGATTGTCTCAAAAAAATTAAATTATATAAAATTAAAAAATAAAGCTCTGACTTTAATAAAACCCTTGAGTCAAAGAGAAAATCAAAACCAAAAGAATAGGCCAGATAGAAAATAGCCATAATGAAAACTCTACATAGAAAACAGAACTTCCATGGAGGGCTAGTTGGCAGTAGCTCTCAGGATTTTAAATGCATGTCTTTTTTAGCCCAGTCTTTCTACTCCTGGGATATCTACACTATGGTACACTTGCATGTGTGTGAAATAATGCGTGTATAAGTATTTCTGTTGCAGCATTTTTGGCAGTAGTAAAAGATTAGAAACAGCCTAAATTTCCATTAACAGAGGACTGTGTAGTTATGGTACTTCCATAACAGGTTATTGTGCAGCTGAAAAAAGAATGCATTAGCCCTTTATGTACCAATAAGAAAAGGTCTCCAAAATTTATGATAAAGTGAAAAAAGGCTGTGAGTGAATTAATGTGTATGATGTGCTACCAGTTGCATTGTGGGTGTGTCGGGAGTGCGTTATGAACTCAACTGCGTTCTCTTGAAAATTTGTAGGTTGAAGTTCTAACCCCCAATTTGACCATATATTTGGAGATAGGGCCTTTAAGGAGATAATTAAGATTAAATGAGGTATAAGGCTGGGGCTGTAATCTAAGAGGACTGGTGTCCCTATAAGAAGAGAAAGAGACACCAAGAGTGCACAGGCACAGAGGGAAGGCCACGTGAGGACACAGTGAGAAGGTGGCCATCTGCAAGCCCAGGAGAGAGGCCTCAGGAGAAACCAAATCTACTGACACCTGGATCTTAGACTTCCAGCCTCCAAAACTGTGAGAAATAAATTTCTGTTGTTTAAGCCACCCAGTCTGTGATATTTGTTATAACAGCCTAAGTAGACTAATACAAGGGGAAAGAAAATTCTCTGTCAATAGATATAAGAATCAATATAGCCAGACCTATAGGTATATAGATATCCATGAGTGCTTTGAGTATTTAAGAAGGAATAGGCAAGAAATTGGTGACAGAATGTGGCTCAAGGGAGAAAAACTAGTGACTGAGGGGCGGGGGAGGGAAGGAGCTGCTTTTAACTGTACATCCTTTGGTTTCTTGTGAACATTTTACTACATACTTTTTTTTTTTTTTGGACATGGAATCTCGCTCTGTCACCCAGGCTGGAGTGCAGTGGCACAATCTTAGCTCACTGCAACCTCCACCTCCCAGGTTCAAGTGATTCTCCTATCTCTGCCTTTCCGAGTAGCTGTGATTACAGGTGTATGCCACTATGCCCCGGTAATTTTTGTATTTTTTAGTAGAGACAGGTTTTTGCCATGTTGATCAGGCTGGTCTCACGAGAACTCCTGACCTCAAGTGATCCACCCGTCTCAGCCTCCCAAAGTGCTGGGATTACAGGTGTGAGCCATTGCACTGGGCTACACATGTATTTTTAATTAAAAATACAAATCCTATGTTAAACTATTCACCAGCTGCATAATATTCCATCAAGGATTTATATTATAATTTATTTAGCCAATTATAGTCATTATTCTCTCTCCCCCAATACTCTGTGTGTGTATATACGTAATTATAGATTATATACTATATGTTACATATAATATTGTATACATAGATATTCCATATACATATATACATATATTACAATATCATGTATATTACATATAATATAGCATATAATTACATGTATAGTATACACTATATATTATGTATAATATATATTTATATGTATAGCATGTATATATATGAAAAATTATAATTTCATCGCGGTAGTGGGACATTAGGTTTCTTTTCAGTGTTTTGTGTGTAATTAACCATCCTAGGAACAGCTTTGTACATACAAATTTTCCAGTGGTTGAAATTATTTCCTTAATGTTGATTCCCAAAAATGAAGTCACTGGGTCAAAGAGTGAGAAATATTTACCAAAAACATTATTCTTTTAATAATATTTATGATTTTCCCTGGTTTAAAAGAGTGCATATTTGTACTACAGAATTTGCAGAATACAGAGAAGCTAAAAGAAGAAAGTAGAAATCGTGCGTTCTGAGCATTCAGAGATAAGCACTCTTAAAAGCGCTTCTGTATTTTTTCCGAGGCTTTTCTCTCTGTACATGTATTTGTGGCAGTAACGTTTGTAAGGCCCAAGTGTTTTAAGGTAAGGGCTCCTATTGACTGGCTGAACAGTTGATAAGTGGTAGGGACCCTAGTGTTAGGAGCCAGTGCCTCCGTGATGGCAGTAAAATCAGAAAGAATATCCCACCTGCATTGAATGGAGGACTCATCATTGCATTTTTCCGTTGCAAGGCCTGCAGTCCTCACAGCAGAGATCAGCCTTGGCAACTGGTGAATTTAGAGCTCACAACAGAGCAAGCGCTGAGCTGGTAAAAAGCCCTGTCCCCCAGAATGCACCTTTCAGGGCCTCCCCAGGCTGAGCAGGAAACAGGGCCGCCCCCACCCTCACCCCCGGCGATGTTGCGGGCCCCAAAGGCAGGGGCACTGGCCTGTTCTGAATGGCGGATGCGATGCTGAGGACCCAGAACTCGCTCAGGATGCAGCCGAAAGCCAGGTGTGTGTACTGGGAGTCCTGCAGCGACACCACCCACGGGAACTCCATGCTGCTGACCAAGCCCTCCTTGGGGTCAGGACCGTAGAAAACGGAAGCTTTCTGGACGCCACAACCTGTGGAGCAGGTGCGGGGCCTCACTGCCGGGGCAAGGAGACCTCAGGACCCTCTCTCCTGTGGGCTGTCTGTCTCGATCATCACTAACGCTATCCGCAACCCCTTTTCTTTCTTTTGCCTAGTGTGTCTTCTTCACCCTAAAAGATGCTCGGTGGCATTTTTGAATCCCAAAATTATGTTAGACTACAAATAAAAACTCTCATCTATTGAACACATAACGGTACACATTGGCAGTGTCTGCCACCTTTCATATTCATCAGCAGTTCTCAAAGCCTGGTCTGGGACCCCTGGGAGTCCTCAACATACTTTTGGGATCTGCAAGGTTAAAGCTATTTTCATTTTCTTTTCTTTTCTTTTTTTCTTTTTTGAGACAGGATCTCACTGTGTTGCCCAGGCTAGAGTGCAGTGGTGGGATCATAGCTCTCTGTGGCCTCAACCTCCCGGGTTCAAGCAATTCTCCTGCCTCAGCCTCTGGAGTAGTTGTGACTACAAGTGCCTGCCACTACCCCCCGGCTAAATTCTTTTATATTTAGTAGAGATGAGGTCTTGCTATGTTCCCAGGCTGATCTAGAGCCCCCTAGCTCAAGAGATCCTCCCTCCTCAGCCTCCCAAAGTGTTGGGATTACAGGCATGAGCCACTGCGCCGAAATTTAAAACTAGTTTCATAAGAATGTGAAGACATTATTTGCATTTTTGCTCTCTTCATTAATGTATAGTAGAATTTTCCAGAGGCTATAGGATGTCATCACTGTGATGGCTAGTAGTATGTGTGGCCTTGTGTATTCCTTTTTTATTTTTTATTTTTATATTTTTTTAAGATGGAGTCTCACTCTGTCGCCCGGCTGGAGTACAATGGTTCAATCTCGGCTCACTGCAACCTCTGCCTCCTGGGTTCAAGCGACTCCCCTGCCTCAGCCTCCTGAGTAGCTGGGATTATAGACGCATGGCACAATGCCCAGCTAATTTTTCTATTTTTAGCAGAGATGAGGTTTTGCCATGTTGGCCAGGCTGGTCTTGAACTCCTCACCTCAAGTGATCTGCTTGCCTCGGCCTCCCAAAGTGCTGGGATTACAGGCGTGAGCCACCACACCCTACCGGTGACTCCTTTTTCAGCCATGCATCCAACCACACTCGGCCCTGGCAGGTGCTGAGGTAGGGCCTGGGATTCCAAGGATGGATTTCAGGAGCCCATCAGAGTGACATGCTGAAGAGTGATGGCCATATAGAGGGATATGTGACACAGGAAGTGTGCCCAAAGTATAAGAGGAGGGGTCACGAATTCTGCCCAGGACATAAAGTCTCGGAGGGCTTCCCCCTGAGGGCAACCTTGCATATGAGCGCCAAAAACAGTTTCCAAACCATGACCCTAAGAACTGATTGTAACATATAGAATTATCATTAAAGGAGCACAGAGGACCTCTCCATGATGGAGCATCATATGACCAGACATCTCCATTAATTGACACTTGATGACTTTGCTGGAACAATGACAGACTGATTTTAGCAAGATGATGTCTGGAAGGTCACTAAGTGCATCAGAACCACTAGAGACAAGATTCCTTATCTTTGGTCTGATTTCTTTTTGGGACATTGGCAATCTATGGTGCAAGGCATTTGCCAACCTTCCCTAACCCCACAAGAGCTTATGAGTGTGTGATGACTTTTGCTTTTTCAAAGC
Source organism: Pan troglodytes (assembly GCF_028858775.2). Classification (NCBI taxonomy): domain Eukaryota; kingdom Metazoa; phylum Chordata; class Mammalia; order Primates; family Hominidae; genus Pan; species Pan troglodytes. The sequence continues at coordinate 56,291,129 of NC_072416.2, forward strand.
TCAGTTGGCTAGTTTATCTGACCTCACAAAACCCTTGGAAAGCCAAGATGTAATGAGGAAATCTGACCCAGAGATGAAATGCTTGTCTTGGCCCCTTAGCTGTGGCTTTTTAAGGAGGGAGAGGACCTTTCTGTGTTTTCTGGGTATCCCCTGGTCTCTTTGGGGCTGCAAGAAGACAGAGAGCTGCAGGAGGCTGAGGGAGCTGGAGGACTCCCCTCTATGTGTGTGTGTGTGTGTGTGTGCATGTGTGTGTGAGTGTGTGTGCATGCATGTGTGAATGTGTGTGTGCATGTGTGTGTTTGAGAGTGTGTGTGTGCGTGTGTGTATGTGAGGGTGTGTGTGGACTTTCTCATGTCTCCCTTCTAACCCCAGGGAGGCAGGGCAGGGCGGGCTGGGATGGCAGCAAGGTGGGACAGAGCCTGCTTTAGCTAGCTGTCTCCTCTCCACCTGCCCTCTGTAGGCTGGAATTCTTAGTCCTGGGCAGCCTAGAGGTCAAGGCAGGAGGGGACCGCAGCTGCCACTTCTGCCATCTGAGGCTGTGGCCGCCTCCAAGACACCTGCAGCAGTAGAAACCCCCTGCTCCCGGGACCAGCCCTGCAGTTGGGGGTTGTAGTTTGCAAAAGAGCAGTATTCTCCAGGAAGGACAGGGCAGGGGCTGGGAGTGAAGAGGCAGGCCTCTTGCTCACCCCCGTACCCAGAGGGCCTTATTTTCCTAACCACACTCCCACCCTAAGGATTGGCCCTGACTTTAGTTTCCTCCATCCACGTCCCATGATTCACTTCTTTGCCTGGTTCCTGCCACCAATGCAGGCCGCCCGGTGCAAAGTGCCGTGAGTCATCTTCCCTGAGCCCCTCCTTGGACATTAAGGACCACTTCATCTTCCCGGATGATCCCCTTCTGTGCCACGTGTGCAGCTAAAGTCAGAGGGAGGAAAGCAGCACACTCACTGGTGGAAGAGTAGAGAAGGCCAAGCAGCACCAGGAGCACCCCTCGCATCTTGCCATCCCCAGAGAGACCCGCCGCGGACACCATGGGCAGCTGGGGAAACAAAACCCAATGACTCCATCCTCTTCCCAAACCATGCGGGGTTTTCTAAGCCTCTTTTATCCATCCTCTTCCCAAACACACATGTTCCCTCCCAAACATCGGAGGCTCCCCCTCTTTCTACTAACAAAGGTTCCAAGATGTAGGGCACTGACCTGTCTCATCCCTAGTGCTTGGTTCTGTGTAGTAAAGAGGCAGGACCAGTTGGCCCGCACTGTGGTTTGTGAGATGGCCAGAGAAGAGAGGGCAGCTTACTCTTGTCAGTTTTCTTCTCAATCCAGCCCAAGCCCCTGAGCACCCCAGAGAGTTGGGTCTCTGAAAAGGGCTGCTTTTTGACTCGTGGAATTCAACCCTTGCCTTAACTCTGTAGCCATAAAATGCTGCTGAAAGAAAAGTAGAGTTTTAGTGGAAGGCCACCCTGGGATTAATGCCTCTGCTGTGGTTTTACCCTTCTAAACTCTGCTGGCTAAAAGAACGCTAGGGCTTCTGTTAACTGTTAACAGCCTGTTTTTTTGTTTTTTATTTTATTTTATTTTTTTTGAGACTGAGTCTCGCTCTCTTGGCAGGCTGGAGTGCAGTGGCACGAGCTTGGCTCACTGCAACCTCTGCCTCCCAGGTTCAAGCGATTTTCCTGCCTCAGCTTCCTGAGTAGCTGGGACTACAGATGTGCGCCACCACGCCCAGCTAATTTTTGTATTATTTTGTAATATTTTGTAATATTTGTATTTTTAGTACAGATGGGGTTTCGCCACGTTGGCCAGGCTGGTCTCGAACTCCTGACCTCAGGTGATCCACCCGCCTCAGTCTCCCAAAGTGCTGGGATTACCAGCGTGAGCCACCGTGCCCGGCCAATAGCTTGTATCTTTACATAGGAACAGCCCCAGCATTTAGCTTAGTTTGCAAAACCGCGGTAGGAAGTAGACACTCGAGTTATCGCCATTTTACAGGTTCAGAAACTGATACTCAGAGACATCAACTAGCCAGTCCAAGGTCACACAGCTGTCAAGCAATGCACAGAAGCCCAAGGAACCCATGTGCACAGTTCTAAGTCACCATGTTCCACTCATGACACTGGATGCCTCTTGTCCTCAGAATGGTCCTCAGAGTTCGTCCATGAACCGTTCCTGCTCAAGGAGAAATGAACTCAGGCTGGCCTGACACAGTAGAGTTCAACAGAAGGATTTTTTCTACCGCCTTGGGAAGAATGTTCCATTGTGGCATCACGGTTACCATGGCACCACCAAGCAACTGTCTGGACATGGGGACTTACGAGGAGCTAGGATGAAAGGCCTCCTTGTTGCTTAGCCTTGGCAGGGCTCTTCTGGAAGCCAGGCTCTCTCCTAGTCTGAGAAGGCAAGCTTTTTGCTGGATTACAAAGTCTTCTCTGGTCGTGGCCACGGTCTGTCTATCCCACTCAGCGCCCGCCCTGTGTCCACACATGCTTGTCAGACTGGACTGAGGAAGCCCACAACTGGGGTGGGTTTGGAATTTCCAGTCCCCGTCAGCATCTTACACTCCCAGGGTGGTTTCTTTCAGACTTAGCCCAGTTTTCTTTAGCCTCTCAGTTTCCGGGTCCAATCTAAGCTACCAGACCAGCTCTGCCAAACCAGAGGCCCAGATGGGATCTGCCACTCCAGCCACTGTGAGCAGCTTTGGTTTCAGCCCAAATGCCAGGACTCGAGAAGTGTCGACAAGGTTGAGGTAAGATGTTAATTCCACGGAGCCACAGAGGGAGGGTGGGTGCACAGGCCTCTGGTGCAGACGCTCAGAAGATCCTTACTGGATGGGTAGATGAATGGCTGATGGAAGGCAGGAAGGCTGGTGAGAAAGTGGAGCCTGGCTGGGCACGGTGGCTCACGCCTATAATCCCAGCACTTTGCAAAGCCGAGGCAGGCAAATTGCTTGAGCTCAGGAGTTTGAGGCCAGACTGGGTAACATGGTGAGACCCTGTCTTTTACCAAAAATACAAAAATTTAGCCAGGCGTGGTGGCACACACCTATAGTCCCAGGTACTTGGGAAGCTGAGGTGGAGGTTGCAGTGAGCTGAGATCGCACCACTGCACTACAGCTTGGGCGACAGAGTGACAGCCCGTCTCAAAATAATAATAATAATAATAATAATAATAATAATAATAATAATAATAAAGTGAGGCCTGAGTCCAAAGGGAGCCGCTACCTCCTTCCCCCATGGTTCCCCTGATGTCCTGCCGGCTTCACCACCCTCCCTCACCTTTAACCCTGGGCAGGGGGGCGGGGGTATTGGCTTCTGCTACAAGAACAGAAAATTTTTGGCAGTGGGAGAAGTGGGAGTTGATTCTTTAATTTGATCCACATCACAGGTCTCAAAGAGCTGTATTTTAAATTTTTATTTTTTATTGTTTTTAGAGACAAGTTCTTGCTCTGTTGTCCAGGCTAGAGTGCAGTGGTGCAATCACAGCTCACTGCAGCCTCGAACTCCTGGGCTCAAGTGATCCTCCAGCCTCAGCCTCCCAAGTAGCTGGAACTACAGGCCTGTGCCACCAAGTCTGGCTAATTTTTCATATTATATTTTTTTGAAGAGATGGGGTCTCACTGTGTTGCCCACGCTGGTCTCGAACTCTTGGGCTCAAGTGATCCTCCCACCTAAACCTCCCAAAGCATTAGCCATTATATAGATATGAGCCACTGCACCCGGCCCTCAAAGAGCTTTCATTACCATATGTTTCCTCCCTCACAATCCCCAGTCACCCTGGCAGGACAAAGGCATTTCCTGAGCTTTCCAGGTGAGAACGTGGTGGCCCGGAATGTGTTTCTCATTCGGTTGTTCTTTGCTTAATACCCGTATCCAGCCGGGCACGGTGGCTCTCACCTGTAATCCCAGCACTTTGGGAGGCCGAGACAGGCGGATCACGAGGTCAGGAGATCGAGACCATCCTGGCTAACACGGTGAAACCCTGTCTCCACTTAAGACCAGAAGTCTTAATTTTCATGAACTCACATGTATTCATCTTATTCAGTTAGGACTCTTTGTGTCTTGTTTAAGAAATTCTTCCGTAGCTCAGCATCAGAGATCTATTCTACTCTATCTTCTTCTCAAACCCTTGAAGTCTTGTTTTTCACATGTAAGTCCTCAACTGTATGGATTCATTTTTTGTGCATGGTGTGGATACTTAGTTATGCCAGCATCATTTGTCACAAGTCTCCAATGTGACTCCAGCACATATCAAAGTATACATTTCTTTGTTGAACTTCTCTTTGTACTTAGTTTTCTAGTTTATTATTTTCTGCCCTTATCTTTTATTGTCTGTTTTCTTCTACCTTCTTTGAGTTTGTGTTATTTTCCTAATTTTTTTTTTTTTAGACAGAGTGTCGCTCTGTTGCCCAGGCTAGTGTGCAGTGGCATGATCTCGGCTGACTGCAACCTCCACCTCCCAGATTTAAGCAATTCTCCCGCCTCAGCCTCCTGGCTAATTTTTGTATTTTTAGTAGAGACAGGGTTTCACCATGTTGATCAGACTGGTCTCAAACTCTTGACCTCGTGATCCACCCACCTCGACCTCCCAAAGTGCTGGGATTATAGGCGGGAGCCACCACGCCCGGCCTATTTTCCTAAAATTTTTAGCTGGCATTTAGTGTGTTAACTTTAGCCCTCCTTTCTAATATAAGTCTTTAAGGCACTGTATTTCCCCTAAGTACCATTTCTCTGTAGCTCTTAACTTTTGATACCTTGTGATTTCCTTATCATTCAGTTCTATTTTTACATTTCCATTGTGATTATTGTTTGACTCTTGAGCTACTTACAAATGTGTTCTTAAATTTCCCAAACATATGACTAGTTTTATTTACCTTTTTGATACAGACTTCTAACCCAGTTGGTTGGAGAATGTGATCTCTGTAATACAAATCTTCAAAATCTCTGAGACGTGCTTTGTGGCCTAATATGTGATAAGAATTGTCGTACCTGTACCATATTTGCTTGAGGAAAATGTACTGTCAATATCTGTCAATTATCCTCCAACTTGTTGACTGTGCTATTCAAATTTTCTGAATTATTCCTGATTTTTTGTCTACTTGACCTATCGATCATTCAGAAAGGTGCCTCCTATTATACTAGTGTATTTGCCCATTTCTCCCTATAGTTATAGCAATTTTTGCTTTATGTGTTTTGAAGCCATTTTCACCCAGACACACAAGTTTAGAATTGTCAACTATTCTTGGTAAATTGAACTACGGTTGATTCTCATTATTCGCTGTAGCTATGTTTTATAAAGTCCTGACGAACACTGAATTAATGAGTACTGAACTTTTGTTCCTTGGGGAAATGACAAGAGTAGGTTCCTGAAAGCCTCTGGTCACAACAGTTTTATAAAATGGAGTACAATGATGCAATCTCGGCTCACTGCAACCTCAACGTCCTGGGCTCAAGTGATCCTCCTGGATAATTTTTTTTTCTTTTTTTTGTAGAGACAGGGTTTTGCCCAGGCTGGTCTTGAACTCTTGAGCTCAAGCAATCCACCTGCTTCAGGCTCCCACAGTGCTGGGATTATAGGTGTGAGCCACCGTGCCGGGCCTCTGTCTTTTTAATTGATACGCATACTCCTCTTATGTTTATTGGGATTATTGATTTATTTTTTCTGCTCCTCTCCCTCCTCCCACCTCTCACCCTCAAGAAGGCCCCAGTGTCTGTTGCCCCACTCTTGGTGTCCATGTATTCCCACCATTTAGCTCCCACTTATAAGTGAGAACATGTGGTATTTGGTTTTCTGTTCCTGCATTGGTTTGCTAAGGATAATGGCCTCCAGCTCCATCCGTTTGTTTCTGCAAAAGACATGGTATCATTCTTTTTTATGGTTGCATGGTATTCCATTGTGTATATTCCATGGTATATATGTACCACATTTTTAAAATCCAATCTATCATTGATGGGAATTTAGGTTGATTCCATGTCTTTGCTATTGTGAATAGTGCTGCAATGAACATTCGAAATGCACATTTAACTTAATCACCTCTAACATTAATTACTATCTTAACTCTTTCATGATAATATGACAAGCTTAAAATACTTTAAACTTCTGCTCATGCTCTCGTTCCATATTTTAGTTCCATACATTATACTTTATCATTTTATTCAGATAATAATTATTTAGATTTGAGTATCTCTTCCATGAATAGTCTTTAGAAATTTTAGTACAAGCTTCTTGATGACAAATGTGTTTTTTTTTTCCTAATGTAAAAATGTATTTTTTTGTATCCCTTTCTGAAAAATGGTTTTGTGGGTATACAACTCTAGGTTAAGAGTTATTTTCTCTCAGTTCTCTGGAGGTGCTTTTTCTCTGTCTTCTGAGTACCATTGTTTAAGGTCTCCCTGAAATCCAATTGTTTTTCCATTATAGGTGCTCTGTCCTTTTCCTCTGGCCCCTGTTAAGAACTTCTTTCATTTTTGGTGTACTATGGTTTTACTATGATACTTTAAGCATTAATTTATTTTGAATTTATTATTGTAGGATATATTATGCTTTCTAGCTTTGTGTATTTATATTTTTTCATAAGTTCTGAAACAATCTCAGCCATTATCTTTGCAAATATTGCCTCTTCTTCAGGCTCTCTATTCTTTACTTTTGGGATTTCAAATAGATATATGTTAGACTTTCTCATTCCATCCTTCATATATCTCATCAAAGCCTTCATATTTTAATTTTTTATCACTTTGTGTTGCATTTTGGGTGATTACTGTAGACATATCTTCCAGTTTATTAATTCTCTCTTCATCTTTGTCTAATTTTCTGTTCAACCATCCTCTGGAGGTTTTTAAAAATTCAACATTCAATTTTTTTTATTTCTAGAAGACATGTTTTTAAATCTCCCTGTTTGTTTCTGGTTGCATCTTGTCAGGAGCTCATCTGTGTCATTACATCCATTATTTCTGCAACCATTTCATATATATCTGCTCTATATTTGGTATTCGACAGTTCCAAGATCTGCTATTTGGGGGAGAGGGGGATTCCAAATGTTTTTAGTTTCATCTACTCTCACACAATGTGGCTTGCATTTCCTGTGTGCCTTCCTAATAATTGTGAATTCATTTTTTGTTCCTAATATAGGGCTCTAACTTGGATACACTTTCTTCCAGACAGAAGTTGCTTCTGCCTCTACTGGTCACCAGAGGGCGCCACTAACCAGGGACTGTGGCTTGGCTTCCTACCCTCTCTGCTGGTAGTGTTTTAACAGCTGTGCTGCTGCCCCTAAGGCAACCCCTCCTCTCCCAGAGGTTAGCAGCTCATTTTTCTTGGAATCTTCTCCTAAAGTTAGTGGGAGCAAGGATAACTCAAAGGGTGTGTCCTCTGCACTGTTTTGCAGTGAGAGGTCGTCTCAGATCACCTAGTCTGCAGTGATGCTCAAAGCTGAAGGGGCTGAGCCTCACAACATAGTACACACTCAAAGCTGGACTAATGGATGCCCAGTCGAGCAAAACATAATTTCCAGGTAGTCATCGTGCTTCCTGTTTGTACTTTTGGATTTTTGGTTTCTATTGTTTGGCTTTATTCACTCAAATTTTTGGCTGCTTGCTTGAACTCATCCTACTCTCAGATTCATATGTCCCAGTGAAAGTGATTCACATTAGAGTCTCAGCCACTCTTTTTCTGAGTTACAGTATTTACACTTCTGTTTTTCATCACTGTTTTTACACTTCACTGAACCTCTTTTAACCTTCCCCTCATTTTTGTGAGTTGGGGCTATAATGCCATGCAGAGCTGATAGTCCCACAGGCCCAGGGTAAACCTGCAACCAGCCCTACCAGATTCCCTCATCTCTGGAATTTGAGTCTTGAGCCAAGGGACAGAAAGAGTGTAACAGCTGGAGCTGCCACGCTAGGCCAACAGCAGGTTCTTTGGCTCCACTGCCACATCAGGAGCTCTTCCCTGTCCTGTCCTCCCTGAGAGTTGGAGCATCTATGTTCTATCTCAAATCCCACCAGCACATTTCTTTTCTGCATGCTAGTCAGAGACAGTTTGTGTTGCTTCTGACCAAAAAAAACCCTTACTGATCCACGGGTCTTGTGCTTGGAGTATCTTTCATGCCTAAACATTTTAATTCCAAGTCTGATCAATGACTAGTGCCAGTAAGGTCTTTCCAACAATAAAAAGAGCAGCAGTCATTGGAAAACAATTATTTGTTAGAGTAGACTTGTGTTTCATCATGGTTAATGTTCATAGAGTTTTTATAAAAACACATTGTGGAACATTTTGTATATACAAAAGAATACATTTAATGTATATCAATAACAGCATAAACACAAAAGCAACAACATTCTGAGGTACCTGCAACCCAGTTTATGAATTATGTTAGAACATCACCACGGAGTATATATGAAGCCCCTTGTTGGCCCTTCCCCATCATGTTCCTCTTCCTCTCCAAGGAGAACAGCACAGGTTTCTTTCATTCACCATCATCTAGTAGGATTTACCTCTGGAGTGCAAGGATGGTTCATCAACCACAAGTCTATAAATCTGATATACCACATTAACAGAATGAAGCATAGAAATTGTTATCATCTCGATACATGGAGAAAAGCATTTAATAAAATTCAACACCCTTTCATGATTAAAAAAACTCACAACAAATTAAGTAGAGAAGGAATATAGCTCAATATAATAAAAGTCATATTATGAGATAATATTATTATCAAGCCCACAACTAATATCATACTCAACAGTGAAAAGCTGAAAGCTTTTCCTCTAGGATCAGGAACAAGACAAGGATGCCCACTTTTACCGTTTCAATTAAATATATTAATAGTACTGGAGGTCCTAGCCAGAACAACTAGGCAAGAAAAAGAAATAAAAAGCATCCAGATCAGAAAGAAAGAAGTAAAGTTGTCTTTGTTGGCAGATGACATGACTTTATATATATAGAAAACCCTAAATATTCTACCAAAAAAATGTTAGGTTTGAGCCTCAGGAAAGGAGAAAACAAAAAAAACCTGTTAGGACTAATAAACAAATTCAGTAGAGTGGCAGGATACAAAATCAACATACAAAAACCAGTAGCATTTCTGTCCACTAAGAATAAACTATCTAAAAAAGAAATCAAGAAAACAATCCCATGTATAATAGCATAAAAATTACTTAGGAATAAATTTAACTAAGGAGGTGAATGATCTGTATGCTAAAAACTATAAAATGTTGCTGAAAAAAATGAAGACACAAATGAATGGAAAGATACCCCATATTCATGGATTGAAAGAATTAATATTGTTAAAAGTTCCACGTAATCTATAGATCAAATGCAATCCCTATCAAAATTCCAATGACATTTTTCTTTTCTTTTTTTTTAAATATATAAACAAAAGAGGTTTAATTGACTCACAGTTCTGCATGGCTGGGGATGCCTCAGGAAACTTACAATCGTGGTGGAGGGCCAAGGGGAAGCAAGGCATGTCTTACATGGCATCAGGAGAGAGCTCCAGTGACATTTTTCTTTTTTTTTTTTTTTTTTTTTTTTTTGAGACGGAGTCTCGCTGTGTCGCCCAGGCTGGAGTACAGTGGCACAATCTCGGCTCACTGCAAGCTCGCCTCCTGGGTTCAGGCCATTCTCCTGCCTCAGCCTCCCGAGTAGCTGGGACTACAGGCGCCCGCCACCACGCCCGGCTAATTTTTTGTATTTTTAGTAGAGATGGGGTTTCACTGTGTTAGCCAGGATGGTCTCAATCTCCTGACCTCGTGATCCGCCCGCCTCTGCCTCCCAAAGTGCAGGGATTACAGGCGTGAGCCACCGCGCCCGGCCAGACATTTTTCATACAAATGGAAAAAAAAATCCTAAAATTGGTATGGAACCACAGAAGACCCTGAATAGCCAAAGCAATCTTAAGCAAAAAGAACAAAGCTGGAGACGTCATACTATCTGACTTCAAAATATATGTATGGTACCATAAAATAGACATATAGACCAATAGAATAGAATAGAGCACCCAGGAATAAATTTGTACATTTATGGTCAATTTATCTTCAGCAAAGATGGCAAGAACATGCAATAGGAAAAGAATAGTCTTTTCAATAAATGGTCTTGGGAAAATTGGATGTCTACATGTAGAAGAATAAAATTAGGCCATTATCTCATGCCACATAAAAATAAATTCAAAATGGATTAGAGACTTAAACTTAAGACCTGAAACTATAAAACTATTAGACAAAAACATAGAGGAAAAGCTTCTTGACATTGGCCTGGGTGATGATTTTTTGGATTTGACTTGAAAACACAGGCAACAAAAGCCAAAATAGACAAATGAGATTGCATCAAACTAAAAAGCGTTTTTGTTTATTTGTTTGTTTGTTTGTTTTTCACAAGAAAGAAAACAAAACAGGGCCGGGCACGGTGGCTCACACCTGTAATCCCAGCACTTTGGTAGGCCGAGGTGGGCGGATCACCTGAGGTTGGGAGTTTGAGGCCAGCCTGACCAACATGGAGAAACCCTGTCTCTACTAAAAATACAAAATTAGCCGGGCGTGGTGGCGCATGCCTGTAATCCCAGCTACTCAGGAGGCTGAGGCAGGAGAATAGCTTGAACCTGGGAGGCAGAGGTTGCGGTGAGCCGAGATCGCACCATTGCACTCCAGCCTAAGCAACAAGAGCAAAGACTCCATCTCAAAAAAAAAAAAAAAAAAGATAAAATACCAACAGAGTAAAGAGACAACTATGAAATGGGAAAAAATATTTTCAAACCATACATTCTGATAAGAGGTTAATATCCAAAATACATGAGAAACTCAAACAACTCAATAACAAGAAAATAAATCACCCAATTAAAAAATTGACAAAGAATCTGAAATAGATATTTCTCAAAAGAAGACACACAAATGGCCCACAGGTATATGGAAAAAATGTTCAACATCACTAATCATCAGAGAAATGCAAATCAAAACTATAAATCATCTCACACCTGTTATTATCAAAAAGACAAAAACTAACAAGTGTTGGCAAGGATGTGGAAAAAAAGGAAATCTTGTACACTATTGGTGGGAATATAAAACCCATTATGGGAAGGAATATGGAAGTTCCTCAAAATATTAAAAATAGAACTACCCTATGATCTAGCAATCCCACTTCTGGGTGTGTATACAAATGAAATCACTGTGTCAACGAGATATCTGCACTCCTGTGTTCATTGCAGCATTATTCACAATAGCCAAGATATGAAAGCAACCTAAGTGTTCATCAATGGATAAGTGGATTTTAAAAAACCCGTAGTATATATACACACAATAGAATGCTATTCAGCCTTAAGAAAGAAGAAAATTCATTTTCTTTCTTTTTTTTAAACATGGATATGTTCTTTAGTGGTGATTTCTGAGATTTTGGTGCACCCATCACCTGAACAGTACGCACTGTACCCAATGTGTAGTCTTTTATTCCTCACTGCCCCTTTTCCTGAGTCCCCAAAGTCCACTGTATCATTCTTATGCCTTTGCATCCACATAGATCAGCTCCCAGTTATAAGTGAGAACATACGATGCTTGGTTTTCCATTCCTGAGTTACTTCACTTAGAATAATGGTCTCCAATTCCATCCAGGTTGCTGCGAATGCTCATTATTTCCTTCCTTTTTATCCACTCATATATATATATATATATGCGCACACACACACATAAATATATGTATGTATGTATATATATAACATTTTATATATGATCTATATCTATAGATAGATAGATAGATATAACATTTTCTTTATCCACTTTGGGTTGGTTCCATATTTTTGCAATTTTAAATTGTGCTGCTATAAACATGCATATGCAAGTATCTCTTTTGTATAATGACTTCTTTTCCTCTGGGTAGATACTCAGTAGTGGCATTGCTGGATCAAATGGTAGATCTACTTTTAGTTCTTTAAGGAATCTTCACTCTGCTTTCCATAGTGGAAAGTTTACATTCCAACCAACGGTGTAAAAGTGTTCCCTTTTTACCACATTTGCACCAACATCTATTAATTTTTGATTTTTTTTTATTACAGCTATTCTTGCAGGAGTAAGGTGGTATTGCATTGTGGGTTTTGATTTGCATTTCCCCAATAATTAGTGATGTTGAGCATTTTTTCATATGTTTGTTGGTCATTTGTATATCTTCTTTTGAGAATTGTCTGTTCATGTTCTTAGCCTACTTTTTGATGAGATTGTTTGTTTTTTTCTTGATGATTTCTTTGAGTTCCTTGCAGATTCTGGATATTAGTCCTTTGTCAGATGCATAGCTTGCAAAGATTTTCTCTCACTCTGTGGGTTGTCTGTTTACTCTGCTAATTATTATTATTATCATTATTATTATTATTTTGTTGTGCAGAAGCTTTTTAGTTTAATTAAGTCCCATCTATTTAACTTTGTTTTTGTTGCATTTGCTTTGGATTCTTGATCAATAAGTCTTTGCCTAATACAATGTCTAGAAGGGTTTTTCTGATGTTATCTTCTAGGATTTTTATGGTTTCAGGTCTTATATTTAAGTCTTTGATCCGTATTGAGTTGACTTTTGTATAAGGTGAGAGATGAGGATGCAGTTTCATTCTTCTACATGTGGCTTGCCAATTATCCCAGCACCATTTGTTGAATAGGATGTCCTTTCTCCACTTTATGTTTTCATTTGCTGTGTTGAAGATCAGTTGGCTGTAAGTATTTGGCTTTGTTTCTGGGTTCTTTATTCTGTTCCATTGGTCTGTGTGCCTATTTTTATGCCAGTACCATGCTGTTTTGGTGACTGTAGCCTGATAGTATAGTTTGAAGCTGGGTAATGTGATGCCTCCAAGTTTGTTCTTTTTGCTTTGTCTTGCTTTGGCTATGTGGGCTCTTTTTTGGTTCCATATGAGTTTTAGGATTGTTTTTTTCTGTTCTGCGAAGAATGATGGTGGCATTCTCATGGGCATTGCATTAAATTTGTAGATTGCTTTTGGCAGTTTGGTCATTTTCACAGTATTGATTCTACCCATCCATGAGTATGGGATATGTTTCCATTTGTTTGTGTCATCTATTATTTCTTTCAGCAGCGTTTTGTAGTTTTCCTTGTAGAGGTCTTTTGCCTCCTTGGTTAGGTATATTCCTAAGTATTTTAGTTTTTTGTAGCTATTATAGCTATTGTAAAAGGGGTTGAGTCCTTAATTTGATTCTCGGCTTGGTCATTGTTGGTGTAAAGCAGTGCTACTAATTTGTGTACATTAATTTTGTATCCTGAAACTTTACTGAATTCATTTATTAGTTCTAGGAGCTTTTTAAATGAGTCTTTAGGGTTTTCTAGGTATATAATCATATCATCAGCAAACAGTGACAGTTTGACTTCCACTTTACTGATTTAAAGTGGAGAGAAATAAAGAAATACATATCTCCTTTAAAGAAATAAAGAGCATCTCTTGTCTGATTGCTCTGCCTAGAACTTCCAGTACTGTGTTGAATAGAAGTGGTGAAAGTGTGCATCCTTGTCTTGTTCCAGTTCTCAGAGGTAATGCTCTCAACTTTTCCCATTAAGTATAATGTTGGCTATGGGTTTAGAAAATTCATTTTCAACTGCATGAACGAATCTGTAGGATATTATGCTAAATGAAATAAGCCAGACACAGAATGACAAATGCTGCATGATCTTGTTTATATGTGGAATCTAAAAAAAGTCAAACTCAGGAGCAGAGAACACAATGGTGGTTGCCAGGGGCTGGGGGTGGGGACCTGGGGAGATGTTGCTCAAAGAGTACAAAAATTTGAGTTAGGTAGGATGAATACCTGGAGATCTATTGTACAGTATGGTTGCTATAGTTAATAATAATGTATTATGTTATTGAAAATTACTAAGAGAGGAGATATTGAATGTTCTCACCACACACAAAGATAACTATGTGAGATCATGGATATGTTACTTAATTGTGGTATAATCATTTCACAACATATACATATATTTAAAGATCACATTGTACACTGTAAATATACACAATTTTTTTTTTTTTGAGATTGAGTCTTGCTCTGTCAACAGGCTGGAGTACAGTGGCGCCATCTCCTGGCTCACTGCAACTTCCACCTACCTGGTTCAAGTGATTCTCCTGCCTCAGCCTCCCCAGTAGCTGAGATTACAGGAGCGCACCACCATGCCCAGCTAATTTTTGTATTTTCAGTAGGGACGAGGTTTCTCCATGTTGGCCAGGCTGGTCTCAAACTCCTGACCTCAGGTGAGCCACGTGCCTTGGCCTCCCAAAATGCTGGGATTATAAGCGTGAGCTACCATGCCTGGCCAAATATACACACTTTTCATTTGTCAATTATACCTCAATAAAGCTGAGAAAAAATAAAAGGACAAAAAAGGAGATTCTAATAAATAATATAATATAATAAATTCCTCTAACATTTCAAAAAAAAAGAAAGAAATTGACATTATTGGTGAAGGTGAAGTCTCTAGCATGGCCGAGACAGGCAGCCTTTTTCCCTTCTCCCTCCCCAAGGTCACCACTACAACAACAACACTGCTGTTTTTACACTTTTACTACAAATTACATGTATCCATAAACAACATGCTGCATTGTGTGTGTTTTTTAAATGGGCTCACACCATACATATCATTCTGCTGCTTGCTCTTTTTTTTTTCTTTTTTCTTTTTTGAGATGAAGTCTCATTCTGTCACCCAGGCTGCAGTGCAGTGGCAAATCGGCTCACTGCAACCTCTGCCTCCCAGGTTCAAGCAATTTTCCTGCCTCAGCCTCCCAAGTAGCTAGGATTACAGGTACCTGCCACCACGCCTGGCTAATTTTTTGTATTTTTAGTTGAGATGGGGTTTCACCATGTTGGCCAGGCTGGTCTCAAACTCCTGATTTCAAGTGATTCGCCTGCCCCGGCCTCCCAAAGTGCTGGGATTACAGTTGTGAGCCACCATGCCCGGCCTACTGCTTGCTCTTTCATCATTATTTCAAGATTTAGTCCATTCATTTTCATTGCTGTCAAGTATTCTATCCCATAAACACACCTCAATTTATTGATTCATTCCCCTGCCCACGGACATTTGCATTGTTGCCAATTTCTAAAATATTAACAAATAATCCTGTAGTAAACATTGTTGTACCATTATCCATATGCAAGTGTAAAGGATGTAAACCAAAAATAAAATTCTAAGCTTGCTAACCATCTGAATGGACAGGGCATTCCAAAGTTAACCTGAAAAACTAGCTCAGGCCATGATGGGAAGGGGGAGTCAGACAGGCCTCATTATACCTTTCTGTCTTGGAATTCAGACCCAGCTGACCAGTACTGATATCAACACAGACCTTAAGACTGATAGAACAGACTCTTTAAGTCTGATAAGAAACATTTACAATCTATTCTTTCTGAAGCCTGCTATCTGGAGGCTTCATCTGCATAAAACCTTGGTCTCTACAACCCCTATTATAACCCAGACATTCCTTCCTATTGATTCCAGGTCTTTAGATAATAACTCTTTCAACCAATTGCCAATCAGAAAATCTTTGAATCTGCCTATGACCTTGAAGCTTTGAAATTATTGGTAAAGTAATATTAGGAATGTCTTAAGAATTGTCAGCATTTTTTGTTTGCATTTATTAAGCAGTTTCATACTTATCTCTGCTAAACACTACACTGTGTCAAAATTTGACATAAGGGCTAGAAAAGTATGAAACCAGCCCATGACAGAATGATTCTTTGCTTGTGTAATTTTTTTTTTTTTTTTTGAGAGAGAGTCTCCCTCTGCTGCCCAGGCTAGAGTGCAGTGGTGCAATCTTGGCTCACTGCAACCTTAGCCTCCCAGGTTCAAGCGTCTCCTGCCTCGGCCTCCCGAGTAGCTGGGACTACAGGCACGTGCCACCACACCTGGATAATTGTTGTGTTTTTAGTAGAGACAGGGTTTTGCAATGTTGGCCAGGCTGGTCTCAAACTCCTGACCTCAGGTGACCCACCCACCTCAGGCTCCCAAAGTGCTGGGATTACAGGTGTGAGCCACTGCACCTGCCCTGCTTGTGTAATTTTTGATAAATAAGACATCTAATATCACTGGTTCAATGAAAACAACTAAATCCTATGTTATTGGTAAAATGCCCATATATTTAACCTTAAGTTTTTTACTTAAACAGTGAAATTCACAGGCCATAAAGGTTGTTAAGAGAAAAATAACTTTAAATGATGACTATCACAGTTTTCATAATAATCTAGGTAAACTATTAAAAACAAAATAAGTAATCAGGTAAATGTAATGGAATAAATGCTTGTAAACAAATGTCATATAATATAGAATCTAAGGTTATATTAAAAATATTCATTAAATTTCTGAGTAATTTCAAATTTAAAAGATTATAGGAAAACCTTTTTCTAAAAAAAGTACCCTTGTTAAAAGGTAAATAATTTCTGTCTAATTCAAAGGTCATTTAAAGGTTATATATAAAACAAGGTGAAAAGAACCAGAAAAATAACTTTATATCTATATATTTTTATATCTATAAAGAAAGTTGTAGATATAAAGAGGTACTTTTGGTAAGAAAGGTTAAAAGAAAAATAACTTTGTATGACAGAGAATCGTATATTGCAAATTTTTGTCTTAAAATAAAATGACTGGTTGTTTAAAAAAGAGGGATGTTGGCCAAGCACAGTGGCTCATGCCTGTAATCCTAGCACTTTGGAGGGCCGAGGCAGGCAGATCAACTGAGGTTAGAAGTTCAAGACCAGCCTGGCCAACATGGCAAAACCCCATCTCTACTAAAAATACAAAAATTAGCCAGGCTTGGTGGTGGGCACCTGTAATCCCAGCTACTCAGGAGGCTGAGGCATGAGAATCACTTGAATGAGACATGAGAATCACTTGAACCCGGGAGGCGGAGGTTGCAATGAGCCAAGATCGCGTCACTGCATTCCAGCCTGGGTGACAGAGCCAGACTCCATCTCAAAAAAAAAAAAAAGAAAAAGAAAGAGGGATGTTTAGGACAAACCAGAAAGCCCAAGCATGTTATGAATGATTGTGTAAGTTGTAACAAGGTTAGTAAAAAAGGAATTTTTTTTTTTTTTTTTTTTTTTGAGATGGAGTCTCACTCTGTTGCCTGGGCTGGAGTGCAGTGGTGCGATCTTGGTTTACTGTAAGCTCTGCCTCCTGGGTTCACGCCATTCTCCTGCTTCAGCCTCCCAAGTAGCTGGGATTACAGGCACCCGCCACCATGCCCAGCTAATTTTTTTGTATTTTTTTTAGTAAAGACGGTGTTTCACCGTGTTAGCCAGGATGGTCTGGATCTCCTGACCTCGTGATCCACCTGCCTTGGCCTCCCAAAGTGTTGGGATTACAGGCGTGAGCCAACGTGCCTAGCCAAAAAGGAATTTATTTTTAAAATGTTATGATTAAGTTGGCTATAATTAAAAGGGAAATATATGGCCAGGTGTAGTGGCTCATGCCTGTAATCCCAGCACTTTGGGAGGCTGAGGTGGGTGGATCACCTGAGGTCAGGAGTTCGAGACCAACCTGGCAAAACCTGGTGAAACTCCGTCTCTACTAAATATACAAAAATTAGCTGGGCGTGGTGGCAGGCGCCTGTAATCCCAGCTACTCAGGAGGCTGAGGCAGGAGAATCACTTGAACCCTGGAGGCGGAGGTTGCAGTGAGCTGAGATCATGCCATTGTGCTCCAGCCTGAGTGACAGAGCAAGACTCCATCACAAAAAAAAAAAAAATTGGGAAATATAAGTCTTTCTAGAAATTGGACTTTGATATCAAAAATACACCAATACAAAACTAAAGGATTGGTTAGAATAAGATTTTATTTAAAATATTGACTTATTCTTAATGCAAGAAGTTTTAAATTTTTAAATTCCATAATCTTTTTCTTTTTGAAAATTCTTCAGATTGATATCTCATAAGTTCAATTTCTGCCGTACTCCACTGCCTCAGCTCTTTCTCTCTTTTAGGAAGGCCTGGGATGGGAACTCTCTCTTTCAACTTTTGTTGGCTCCTATAATTTTTTTTTAAATAGTCTAATGTAAGGGAGATAATTTTGGAAACAGGCAAATGAAAAATATTATGGGATCTGCCTTTGTATGTCTGCTATGTCTATATGCTTGTATGTGTCATGTGGAAGTAATATTTCACTACCAAACTATAAAAAGAGCTCTAATCAGTTGGCTTAAAATAAGTATTTATCAGACTAATAACAGCTAGCTCAGATGCCTTTTAGTTCACATGACTTTAGTAATATTTGGTAAGATTAATTTGGTAAATATAATTGCAAACATTTTCTTCAGTAGTTTAAAATCTTAAAGTCACGTTATGTTAAATTAAGTAATCCTCTGTTTTTCTCACTGGTAATTTGGGTTACTAAGAGTTAAAATCGTAGAAAAATAAATTGTGTTTTGGGTAAAGTTTATAAAAACACAGGATGTGGTTTTTGTTAAAGAAAATGTAATTTTTTATTTTAGTTTAGAGGATATTTATTTAAGTAAAGGGAAAATTATATACATAAAACTAAATGAATAAAGAGAAATTTTTAAAGGTGAGATATGAGAAACCTTTGACTCTTGGGTGGCCACATGGTCAACCCATCTTTAGGGGCTGCAGCTGGGCTGTATTCATTTACTAAAGGTAAAGATTACTGTGGAATTTAGAGATGGATCCTACTCCTACTCCCAGGAAGTTAGTTCACTGGATGCATAAGGAAATGCAGACTAATAAGGAAAAAACAAAATATTCAACTGGTTATTGTTATCTGTAATAGCCAAAATGAAAGTCAAAGAGAGCTGAATTGGGCCTTAAGGCTGGACCAAGCTCAGTTGTGGGTCTCTCTCAGGTCAGGCCACTAGCCCCTTAGCTACCCACAAAAGTTAAGATTAAGCCAGGGCAACAAGAGTTACCTCTGAGACCTGTAGTTATTATACCAAGATGATAGTCAGTGTGGGGGAAGGGCAAAACCAAGTAACTATTAAAATCAGAGGATATAATGTAAAATAATTGTTCCACTTTGTAGATTGGTATCATAAGTTTCCTGAGAAACCTTTACTGTAATGGGTTATAAAAATAACTACTTTAAGGACCATATCTATAATTTCAAATGCTACAGAATGAAAGAGCATGTTTGGGTTGATGCAGGACCCACAGCTCACTATTGAACAATCTCTGATGAGTATATGTGATTCAGACACATAGGAGGTTATTCCTGAGAGAACAACCAGCCCAGTAGACTGGATAAATGCCACTGTAAGGTCTGTTTACCCTGAGAAGTGGACTTCCTAACTTTCCCTATAAAATGCCATGTGGAGCACCCCAGATGAAGCAGCTGGTATGCTTCATATGCAAACCATGTGGGCCTGGCTTTATGGTGATCAGGATATTCTCCCAGTGAATATGCCTTTCCCAGGTCATGGTAAATGCCATGGTTAGGGGGCCCCTTCTACATGCGAACCCCAGGTGACATTACTCCTGCACAACCAAACGACTGATTGAGAAGCCTTACCAAATTTGCTGTCCCTCATGGGTCTTATAGATGCTAATAAAACATTAATTAACAAAAAAAATGGGAAAGGCAAAAGAAACTCAAAGGACTAGTTCTAGAAGGGTGAAAATCTTTAGATGGCCATTAAGAAATGAAATAAATAAAATGAAAATTGATGGAGGTTAAAACAAAGGTCTTTATAACACTTACCAAAGCTTGGGTGGACCAAAGGGAGCCACTACTGGTCTCCCAATGTTACTGGAAAGGGGTCCGGATCCAGACCCCAAGAGGGCATTCTTGGATCCCATGCAAGAAAGAATTCGAGGTGAGTCCATAGTGTAAAGTGAAAGCAAGTTTATTAAGAAAGTAAAGGAATAAAGAATGGCTATGCCATAGTCAGAGCAGACCCGAGGGCTGTTGGTTGCCCATTTTTATGGTTATTTCTTGATGATATGCTATACAAGGGGTGGATTATTCATGCTTCCCCTTTTTAGACCACATAGGGTAACTGCCTGATGTTGCCATGGCATCTGTAAGCCGTCATGGCGCTGGTGGGAGTGTAGCAGTGAAGATGACCAGAGGTCACTCTCGTCACCGTCTTGGTTTTGGTGGGTTTTAGCCGGCTTCTTTAAAGCAACCTGTTTTATCAGCAGGGTCTTTATGACCTGTATCTTGTGCTGACCTCCTGTCTCATCCTGTAACTAAGAATGCCTTAATCTCCTATGAATGCAGCCCAGCAGGTCTCAGCCTCATTTTACCCAGCCCCTATTAAAGATGGAGTAGCTCTGGTTCAAACACCTGTGACACCAACATTCAAGGGCCCCACACTAGTTTTCTGCATGTGCCCCAGATTGGGGAGATTTGAGAAAAATCAAGAGGCAAAGGTTATAATGAGAAAGCTGACATTGCCTGGAGCAATACTGACACAAATTAAATAAAAAATTGACAAAAGAGTCTGAGTCCCTTGGCTCAACTCCCTGCTGGGAACCCAAGTCCTTTTTCACCAGAAAAGGTAAAATAGTTTGGGGGTGGAGAAGAAAAGTCCCTGGTACCAGAACATAAGAATGTAAAGATTTACAGGATTATGAAATTTGAGATGTTTAAACAGGCTTTATGTAATATAGTTGCAACTCCCTTACCTAAATGTCTTATGAAAATGGGTATCGTATCTGACTGGGGGATGTTTCTCCTACCTAGTACTATAAAACTGAAGGCATGTAAATCTACCTGTATTAGTCTGTTCTTACACTACTAATAAAGACATACGTAAGACTGGGTAATTTATAAAGGAAAGAGGTTTAATGGACTCACAGTTCCACATGGCTCAGGAGGCCTCACAATCATGGCGGAAGGCGAAGAAGGAGCAAAATCATGTCTTACATGGCAGCAGGCAAAGAGAGCGTGTGCAAGGGAACTCCACTTTATAAAACCATCAGATCTCATGAGACTTATTCACTATCAGGAGAACAGCACAGGAAAGACCCACCCCTGTGATTCAATTACCTCCCATGATACCCCTCCCACGACATGTAGGAATTATGGGGACTACAATTCAAGATGAGATTTGGGCGGGGACACATCCAAACCATATCACTGCCCTTTGAGAAATGTTCATTGGACGTGCTAAATGGGAACTAGTAAGATTGCCTGAGCCCACAGAATATTGGGTAAAAGCTGGAGTACTGGTTGGGACAAATCCTCCACTGGTAGCTCTTTGTGGAGTGTTCACTGGGGCTTATGGCAAAAGCTGTGAGCACCTCCCAATGACAACTACTGAGACTCTGGAGTAGAGAATTTCCACTTGAGGTACATTTACTGCCTTGCTATGGGATGTTAACTGAAACTTCCCGTATGCTAATGGAAATAATCATGCCCAAAATAATTCCATGATAAAAAAAATGGTTTATATAGCATCTTGCTACCTGGGGATGCAAAGTGGAGGTATTCATGAGCAGGGAGCCTCTTTTTCCCCTAGGACTGATCTAACCATGTAAGCAGCTGGTAGATTTTACAGTGCCTGATAAACAGCTCTCATCTGACAAGAGCTGCTTGACTTGTGAATGGCAGTTCCAAGGTGAACAACAACATCTTGTTTGGAAGCCTGCTGCTCTGGTTAAAGATGAGTCAAGGAAATCTTTTTCTTTTGAATTATTTATAGTTTAGAGCAATTGGGTAAAGAATATTTTTGTGAGCAAATTTACCTTTCTCTCTACCTGAGTTCTCCAAAATTTGGAAACTGTTCATGAGTATTCTGATTTTATATCAATATCGTTATTTGCATAAGTTTAGTAAGAGTCTTTTTCCTTTTAAAACAAAGCAATTGGAGACATTGGTTATTCTACCAGCGCTTTGCCTAGAATAACATATTTTTAGTTAAAGTTCCAGCAAAGCCAACCTTAAAAGAGCCTATATGGCCAATCAATCATTGCTGCATTTTATGTAAATAATCAGGCCAAGTATAATAAGCCTAAAACTTATTTTGCACAAAATTGATCTTACTATAGTTTCTCTTTAGTAGAAAAGGAGGGCTAGAGAAAGATAAATTGTTTCAAAGAAAAATTATAACACCTGATACTAGATTCCAGCCCTGACATTTGTTTTTGAGTGAAGATTGAATCATGAATTACTTCTTGGCTACAGTAATCCTTTGGAGAGTATCAGGATATCATTTTCTAAATGTTTTTAGTTGGCACCCTAATGAAATAGGTTCCTTTTTTTCTGATCTGACACATGGATTCTCTTTTGATTGTCAAATTATTAATGTTATTTATCTCTCATAGTTGTACTTCTTCCCAGAAAACCAGAATCATGGGATTCTGAAGACTAGAGATGATTGGACAAAGTCTGCGAATCTCCCTTATTTGGAATCCCCCTGGGGCCCATTTGTTTCTTACTGTAAATGCCCTACTGCTAAAACTCTACCAGCACCCCACCTCGAGTCCCAGGGACTATCGTGGAAGAGGTGTTCCACCAAAACAGGGAATGGGGTCCAATTCAATGCCTGGTCCTCCAAAATCATGAGATTGTAAGGGCTGGTTTTGAGGGATAGAGTTAGTTCAGACCCTCCAAATCAAGGATGGGTACACAGATGCCTAAACAGCAGGTAAAATAAGGGATTCTGCCTCCTGGGTTACTGGATTCATGGCACCTTTTCATTCATCCCAACCATAAACAATTTCCTGCTTCCTATAGAATTAAAAGAAAATTATTACTAAAAGGATATAAAGATACCTTATGACAACACCTCCTGAGTATAATACACCCAGTTATGAGTTTATGCAGATAGATATATGTTTAAAAAATTTTTTACATCAGCCACCTTAGGACAAATTACTAAAAGATCACAAAAAAGCATTGCAGCACAACAAAAGTCTCTAAATGCCTTAGCTTAGAAGGTTTTTTGGGGTTTTTTTTGTTTGTTTTTTGAGACGGAGTCTTACTCTGTCACCCAGGCTGGAGTGCACTGGTAACGATCTCAGCTCACTGCAAGCTCCGCCTCCCGGGTTCACGCCATTCTCCTGTCTCAGCCTCCCGAGGACTACAGGTGCCTGCCACCACGCCTGGCTAATTTTTTGTATTTTTAGTAGAGACGGGTTTTCACCGTGTTAGCCAGGATGGTCTCGATCTCCTGACCTTGTGATCCACCCGCCTCAGCCTCCCAAAGTGCTGGGATTACAGGCGTGAGCCACCGTGCCCGGCCAGCTTAAAAGATTTTATGTTTTGTATAGCTAATTGTTTAACTAAAATCAAGATTACAGAAGCTTTAAGTCTGTAACTAAAACCAAGATTACAGTAGCTCAATGCATAGAAGTTAAAGATAAGTGAATTTTATAACCCTGCCTTTGGCATTTTGTTTGTTGGCTTTTATATTACTTTAAAGAATGTGAGGGTTGGCTGGGCGCGGTGACTCACGCCTATAATCCCAGCACTTTGGGAGGCCGAGGCAGACGTATCACGAGGTCAGGAGATCCAGACCATCCTGGCTAACAAGGTGAAACCCCGTCTCTACTAAAAATACAAAAAATTAGCCGGGCGTGGTGGTGGATACCTGTAGTCCCAGCTACTCAGGAGGCTGAGGCAGGAGAATGCGTGAACTTAGGGGGCGGAGCTTGCAGTGAGCCGAGATGGCGCCATTGCACTCCAGCCTGGGCGCAGAGGGAGACTCCATCTCAAAAAAAAAAAAAAAAAATGTGAGGTTTAATGAATGCCAGTCCATGTCCATTCTTGTCTGGCCTAGAACATTTAAATTGGCTGTTAAGTCTTTTGACTTGAAGTCCCTTGGCCATAGGGATCCCACCAAAGGACAAGATGGACCTGGGGCAGGCAGCCATGTCACCCTGGCTACACTGTGGGACAAAATAAAAGTTTGGTGACCATTGATGTTGCCTCTGGCAAATTTTGGCCAGGAGGGGGAGAATGTAAACCAAAAATAAAATTCTAAGCCCCCTAACCATCTGAATGGACCCCTCCTTTCAGCTAAGGACATTTCAAAGTTAATCTGAAAAACTAGCTTAGGCCATGATGGGAAGCGGGGGTCAGACAGGCCGACAGGCTTCCTTATACCCTCCTCCCTTCTGGAATTCAGGCCCAGCTGACCAGCATTAATATCAACACAGACCTTAAGACTGACAGAACAGACTCTTTAAGTCTGATAAGAAACACAATCTATTCTCTATGAAGCCTACTACCTGGAGGCTTTATCTGCATGACATTATAAAACCTTGATCTCTACAATCCCTTACTATAACCCAGACATTCCTTTCTATTGATTCCAGGTCTGTAGATAGTAAATTTTTTTTTTTTTTAGACTTAGTCTCACTCTGTCACCCAGGCTGGAGTGCAGTGGTGAGATCTCAGCTCACTGCAGCCTCTGCCTCCTGGATTCAAACGATTCTCCTGCCTCGGCCTCCTGAGTAGCTGGGATTACAGGCATGCGCCACCATGCCCAGCTAATTTTTGTATTTTCAGTAGAGATGGGATTTCACCCTGTTTGGCCAGGTTGACCTTGAACTCCTGGCCTAAAGTGGTCCACCCACCTCAGCCTCCCAAAATGCTGGGATTACAGGCGTGAGCCACCATGCCTGGTCCTAGATAGTAAGTCTTTCGACTGATTGCCAATTTGAAAATCTTTGAATCCACCTATGACCTGGAAACCCCCAGTTGTCCTGCCTTTTTGGACCAAACCAATATACATCTTATGTGTATTAATTGATGTCTTATATCTCACTAAAATGTGTAAAACCAAGCCTGACCACCTTGGACACATGTTCTCAGGGTCACTCATATTTGGCTCAGAATAAATCTCATCAAATATTCTACAGACTTTGACTCTTTTTGTCAACAAGGATTTTCTTTGTGTTCCACAAGCTAACCTATTATACCAAAGAAACATCTTTGCTAGAGCCTGCTGAGTGAATGCTACAATGAGTTTTCCTGGGAGGAACTTTTCCTTGACATAAATCAATTTGCCATTCTGTATCCCAATGTCAATGATGAAAGCCCTGGAGGAAGTGGAAAACGTGTCTAAATATGTTCTATTTGGGCTCTGAGGATTCCCTACAGTAAGAATCTGATCTAGCCACAAACCCCATTTCTGCTCTCTGGGTCTGGCCATTGCCCAGTTCCTCCTGGGACCCCCTTGCTGCCTGGGGACACTTGGAGTTTCCATGAGTTCCAGGCACATATCCAGCCACAGGCCGATGCGCTACAAAGGACAAAAACTGCCATTTTTCCAAGGATCCCCTTGCAAATTAAGTTGGTGTATTTGAAGTCTGCTTTTTCTACTGACGATGGCTGGGCTCAAGGCCACCCTTCCCTGTAAGAAAAAACTCCGCATAGAGAGGACTCTTCTGCCAAAACATAGAATGGGGTGCAATTCAATGCCTGGACCTCCAAAAGGCGATCTATTGTTGAAGAGAAAAGCAAGCTACAAAACAGGAAATAGAGTGTGAGCTCATTTCTGGTTTTTTAAAAACTACATTATAAAAAGATATACACAGAAAATGTCTGTCAGGCTACAGCCTCCCCTCTGAGGGGTGGGTTAAGAATGCAGGGATGGTGGGGAGGAGATAGAGATCTTTTACTTTTGACTCCATTTAATTTTGTGCTTTCTTTCATAGGCATGTGTTACTTTTATACAATAAGGAACATTTGCGGAAGGCAGGCTGTAGTGCTTCTGGCCTTTCTGTGGAGCTCAGAGGAGCGCAGTTAATTTTAAGAACATTGTATTACAAATAATTAGTAACAAACATTATTGTATTTCAAACAATATATGATATCTTTAACATTTATCAGCCAATAAGCACTTATTGAATAAAAGTTAGAAGGAGGTCTTTTTTTAGAACCAAGTGTGATGTGTCTAAACTAACTAAATAACGAAGGGCTCCATGTGTCCCTTGCTGTAAAATAAAGCAACGTTAAGAGACCGGAGACCCATCTGTCAGACTGGCTGTTAAAATATTCTGCCTCATTGCAGAAATAGACATCCTGGATTACCCGTATCATCTTACTGAGATAGACAGGAGGGACAGGAAATTCCAGGCAACAAATACAGTAGCCACCCCCGACCGCACCTTGTCCATGGTTTCAGTTACCCACAGTCAATAATGGTCCAAAACTATTAAATGAAAAATTCCAGAAATAAACAATTTGTAAGTTTGAAATGGTGCATCCTTCTGAGTAGTGACGAAATCTCGCACCACCCTGCTCCACCCCTTCTTCATCACAAGAAAAAGGGCAAGTCCAGGACAATAAGATATTTTCAGAGACAGACAGTCCACATTCACATAACTTTTATTACAGTATATTGTTATAATTTCTCTATTTTATTTATTTATTTTTCTGAGACAGAATCTCACTCTGTCACCCAGGCTGGAGTGCAGTGGCATGATATCAGCTCACTGCAACCTTCACCTCCCGAGTTCAAGCAATTCTCCTGCCTCAGCCTCCTGAGTAGCTGGGATTACAGGCGTGCGCCACATGCCTGGTTAATTTTTGTATTTTTAGTGGACATGGGGTTTCACCATGTTGGCCAAGCTGGTCTCGAACTCCTGACCTCAAGTGATCCACCCGCGTTGGCTTCCCAAAGTGCTGGGATTACAGGCGTGAGCCACTGTGCCCAGATAATTGTTCTATTTTATTATTGTTGTTACTCTCTTACTGTGTCTAATTTATAAATTTAACTTTATCAAAGCTATATATATGGGAAAAAAAGTCATCTATATGGAGTTTGGTACTATTCATGGTTTCAGGCATCCACTGGGGGACTTGGAGCTTACCTCTGTGTACCTCAACTGATAGTTGCAAGAGATGGGGGAAAGGCAGGAAGAGTGTCCCAGTTCTCAGCACGGTGCTTGAGTTTCTTCCCAGTGCAGTTTTCTTCCCCAGCCTCCTTGTCTGCCACCCCGCCTCTGTCCTCACCCTCATGGCATCCTGTGGGTCCTGCCCCTCACTGGTCTCCCTGCCTCCTCCAATCCACCCTCCACCTTGCTGCCAGACATCTGGCTCCAGGCAGCTTTGCCTAGGTCTCCCCTCCCTGCCTGCTGGCAAGAGGCCCTCTAGGCCTGGTCACCAGCTCCTGCCAACCCGTCTAGCGCCATCCCAGTCCCTCTGGACCTCAGCCACTCACCACACCGCATTTTACAATGTCAGCAAGACCCCAGACATGGGCCCACGTGCCTTGCTCCCGGAAGCTCTTCTACCCTGTCTCCACCCTTGTACCCGCCTCTCTGGTGAATTCTCTGGGTGTGTTTTTTAAAAATCTAGTCCTCAGTCAGGCCTGGTGGCTCACGCTTGTAATCCCAGTACTTTGGGAGGCCAAAGCAGGCAGATCACTTGAGGTCAGGAGTTTGAGACTAGCCTGGCCACATGGTGAAACCCTGTCTCTACTGAAAATACAAAAATTAGCCAGACGTTGTGGCGCACGTCTGAAGTCCCAGCTACTCAGGAGGCTGAGGCACGAAAAACACTTGAGCCCAGGAGGCGGAGGTTGCAGTGAGCTGACATCGCACCACTGCACTTCAGCCTGGGTGACAGAGCAAGACCCTGTCTAAAAAAAAAAAAAAAATCTAGTCCTCAAGACATGAATTCCACCTTCACCACTTAAAAACAGCTACCATTAATAATCAATATGCAAAACATCTAATTATATTATTATTTAATTTTCGCAATGAACAATTATTGCCATTTTACAGATGAGGAAACTGAGGCTCAGAAAAGTTAAGACCCAGGCTTTGAAGCCAGGTCTCTGCCACCCCAAGTCCTGGGCTTTTATCCACTGAATCCCATCAGTGTGATGGGATAGCTTGTGGCTCAGTGGATAAAATTGGTTCTATCCTCTGCACTGGAACAGGAGGTTCCCGAACGGAGGGGCTGTGTGTTTTATTTGCCTTTATATTCCCAAGGTCAAGCACCAGACCTGGCCCAAAAGCACAAGGATGGAGGGAGAGAGGAAAAGCAAGAGGAGGGGAGTCTTTTTCACATTTAGGGGAGGTGTCACTGGGAACTGGCACTCTTGGGCATTCTCTTTTTCATTCACCCAATGTTTATTGAGCAACTACTAGGGGCCGGACATGGCTCTAGACAGATGCACCAAACAAAGTCCTTCCTGAGGGAGCTCACCTTCTAAAGTGCTGGGAAGAAAAATAAAGCCAGACTAGGGATGGTGTGTGTGTGCTGTTTTGGAGAGGGTGTTCAGGGGAGGAGGTTGCTGGGTGGAGAGTAGCTTGGAATGGACTACAGTGGTGGAGTGGGGACTTCAGTCTGAAAGCTCTGCAGCAATCCGAGGAGATGGTGGAGGCTCAAGCCGGGGGGTAAAAGTGGGTTTTAGTGAGAAGCGGTCAGATTCAAGATCTATTTTGAAAGTAAAACAGACAGGCCAGGAATCCAAAGCTGAACTTGGCCTGTTTTTTCACCACAGTACACCTCATGGAGAGAGGAAAAGCTAGTCCCACTTAAAAATGTCTGTGATGAAACCATTAAGATTATTAATTCTATGACATCTTGACTTTGGAGTACACAATTTTTTAATATTCTGTGTGATGAAATGGGAAGCCCTTCTGCAAACCAGAGGACAATATTACCTCCAGGCAGCATACTCTGTGCCTGAGCTGCCAGCCTCCCAGCCCCCTTGGTGATGGAACTTCATTTTTACTTAGCAGAATGACTGACAGACAAGCCATGGTTACTCAGACTTGGGTATTTGGTCGACATTTTCTTGAAAATAAAAGGAATGAGCCGTCACTTCAAGGAGAACAACTGAAATATTTGTGGGCAATGATAAAAGTTGAGCTTTCAAATGAAAATTAGCATTTGGGAAACTTGTATCCACCACTGTAAGGGTGGGCACTTTCCAATACTTTACATACTTTTCTGATGAGATTGGTGGTGACATTACCAAACATGAGTTTTAAATTTTGTATAACATTTGGAAAATCTGCATCACTCCACGAACTGATATTTCCCAAATGACCAAAACACAATGTGACAAAACCATGCATGAGTAAAGATCCGTCGAAAGAGCAAGTGCAGGCTGGGTACAGCGGCTCATGCCTGCAATCCCAGCACGTTGGGAGGCAGAGGCGGGTGGATAACCTGAGGTCAGGAGCCCGAGACTAACCTGGCCAGCATGCCGAAATCCCGTCTCTACTAAAAATACAAAAATTAGCCAGGCATGGTGGTGCAGGCCTGTAATTCCAGGTACACAGGAGGCTGAGGCAGGAGAGTAGCTTCAGCCTGGGAGGTAGAGGTTGCAGTGAGCCAAGATTGCACCACTGCACTCCAGCCTGGGCAACAAAGTGAGACTCCGTCTCAAAAGACAAAAAAAGAAAACAAAGCAAAATAATGGATTTTAATATAAGATAATATGAAAAAGTCATTGATGTGGCTTCAGAGTCCACATGCAGCTAACCTATAAGATAAAGCATCAATTGTCAAGTTTCAGTATGGTAGGGCAGGGCACGGTGGCTCACGCCTATAATCCCAGAACTTTGGGAGGCTGAGATGGGCAGATCACCTGAGGTCAGGAGTTCAAGACCAGCCTGGCCAACATGGTGAAACCCTGCCTCTGCTAAAAATACAAAAATTAGCTGGTCATGGTGGTGTGCATCTGTAATCCCAGCTACTCAGGAGGCTGAGGCAGGAGAATTGGTTGAACCCAGGAGACGGAGGTTGCGGTGAGCTGAGATTGCGCCACTGCACTCCAGCCTGGGAGACAGAGCAAGACTACATCTCAAAAAAAAAAAAAAAAAAAAAAAAGTTTGGGTATACTCAAGGCTATCTACAATGATCTAAAAAGGCCATTAAAATATCTGAACTTTTCCAACTACACCTATCTGTATGAGGCCAAACTTTCTTCATATATACATCAGCCTGATAGGGCTGCCCTAACAAAATACCACAGACCAGGTAGCTTAAAGAGCAGAAATTTATTTTCTCACAATTCTAGAGGGTGAAAGTCCAAGATCGGGGTATCCCAAGGGCTGGTTTCTCCTGAGACCTCCCTCGTTGGCTTCTGATGTCTGCACGCTTCTGGTGTCTCTATGTGGTCTTCACTCTATGCCAGGGTCCAAACATCCATCTCTGATAAGGACACCAGTCATAGTAGATTAGGGTCCATCCTAATATTTTCATTTTCAACTTAATTATACCTGTAAAGACCTAATGTCCAAATACAGTCACATTCTGAGGTAGTGGGGACATAATGCAGACTGTAACAATATACTTCAACTAAATAATAACATATTACAAGAGGTTAAATGTAGAGGCCGATATAAGAATTCAGTTGTCTTCTATTAAGCCAGATATTTAGAATATTGATAAAAATGTAAAGTAATGCTACACTTTGCCCAAAATTTATTTGCCCAAAATATATTTTGTGGAAAATATATTTTCCACAAAAAAAGTTGTGTTAATATGTAGTTGGTTTATTATTTTTAGAAGAATTAATAAATAATGGTTTTTAAACTTTCTCAGTTTATTTTTTCCTTGAGATAGAGTCTTGCACTGTAGCCCAGGCTGGAGTGCAGTGGCTCGCAGCAGCCTCCGCCTCCCAGGCTCAAGCGATCTTTTCACCTCAGCTTCCCAAGTAACTGGGGCTACAGCTCCACAACTCCACACCCAGCTATTTTTTTTTTTTTTTGTATATTTTGGAGAGATAGGGTCTCACTATGTTGCCCAGGCTAGCCTCAAACTCCAGTGATCTGTCTGGGATTACAAGTATGAGCCACTGTGCCCAGCCCTTTTTTTTTTTTTTTAAAGACACAGGGTCTCACTCTGTCCCCACCAAGCTACAGCACAGTGGTATAATCGTAGGTCATTGCAGCCTCCACCACTGGGCTCAAGCAATCCTCCTGCCTATGCCTCCTCCTCCCAATGAGTTGGGACTACAGTTGTGAGCCTCCATACCTGGCCTCAGTTTTAATTTCTAATAGGTATTTTTTTTTGGTAGATATAATCTGTATAAATAAAAGCTCTTTGGAGTTCTCAATAATTTGTATAGAGTAAAGGGGTCCTGAGACCAAGAAGAATCACTGGTTTACAGTGATGATAATTTGTGTTTAGATCTTTTATCCAAATATCCCACTAGGAGACTGACCTCAGGGCATTTGCACTTGCTCTTTTAATATCTTATTTGTCATGCCCTGTATTGCGATAAAGATGTATCTGAGGGGCCCTTATCCATCACCTTCCTTTCTTGACAGTAATTGTTGTTTTCTCAAAGACATACAGCTTCAACCCCTTTCATCTACTCTGAATACTGTCCTGAATCATCTCCTATACAGAAAATCTGGAGTGTCATTGTTCAGGTCTTAATTGAAATGTCACTTCCTGGGAGAGGCCGCCTAAAACCCATAACCCATGCCATAGATCAGAAATAAGTTCTTGGCCAGGCGCGGTGGCTCAAACCTATAATCTCAGCACCTTGGGAGGCTCAGATGGGCAGATCACCTGAGGTCAGGAATTCAAGACCAGCCTGGCCAACATGGTGAAACCCCATCTTTACTAAAAATACAAAAATTAACCAGGCGTGATGGCGGGTGCCTGTAATCCCAGCTACTTGGAAGGCTGAGGCAGGAGAATTGGTTGAACCTGGGAGGCAGAGGTTGCAGTGAGCCAAGATTGCGCCATTGTACTCCAGCCTGGGTGACAGAGCAAGACTCCATCTCAAATAAAAAGAAAGAAAGAAAGAAAGGAAGGAAGGAAGGAAGGAAGGGAGGGAGGGAGGGAGGGAAAGAAAGAAGAAAGAAAGAGAAAAGAAAGAAAGAGGTTCTTATGGCACCCTGTGTTCTTCCCTCATAGCACCTACCAGGGGGATTGTAGAGTTGCTTCTGAGAGTATTAGTTCAGCCTCCCCCATTTAAAGGAGATCTATAAAGCTAGTGTCCTTGTCTCTCTTGTTCATTGCAATGTCCTCAGTTTCTAGGACATTTGTTCAAGGAATGAATGAATGAAGACGTGCATTCAACTGCCTGTGGACTAGCAGAAACTACTGGTGGAGTCAGGGGCTCTGCAGCAGTGCACACAGGCATGCAGTGTGGGAGCGTGGCTGGTGCATTGCCTGACTTCTAAGAATGCTTAATGTTTCAAACCACAGCAAACTTCTTTATAGAACCTGTTTTCCAGAGCACGTATATAACAAGATAGTGCTGTGTTGAGGAAGAAATGGGGGGCACCTAGGATCACCAAAATCTTCACTCCACCCCCAACCTCCTACCCCCACTTTTTTGCCCCTGACAGATGAGCCCATTGGAAATAAGCCAGTAAGTCTTCCTGGGACCTCCTTCAGCTCCGTCTTCTCCAGGGAAAAAGCAGGATGCAAATACAGTTTTTGGCCTTGTGTGAATTTGGAAAATGTGCAATTTAGAGAGGCCCCATGTGCATTTCATGGCAGATCCAGAAAATAAGGTTTAATGATGAGAAAAGAAGGAAATGATTGTCAAAATATGACTTCATAAGGTACAGCCCCAGGGGGCCTACTTTGGTAGTAAAGATAATTAAGCTTAGATTTTTAAAGGTCAATTTTAACCAGCTCGTGAGGTAAATGGCAACAGTAACATCATCCTAGCCCTCCGTATCTATGGCAACTGAATTTCTCAGCTGTAATTAAACATAAAGCTACAACTACTGCATTGGTCCCAGCATCAGCTGCAAATAAATATACGAGAACAAAGTAGGCAAACTTGATGCGCCCTTTTGGAATATTCTGGCCATTTACTGGGAAAACAAGCAACAGAAGCTGCTGTTAAATCTGCTGCTAATGAGGCCAGGTTGCTGGCCCACCAACCTGCCTCTGGGACCTTGTGTAAGAGGAAGACTGATCACAAATCAATTGCTTGTCATTCATATATTGGTTGTAAGCTGGAGAGCAAAGG
Organism: Pan troglodytes; assembly: GCF_028858775.2. Taxonomy (NCBI): domain Eukaryota; kingdom Metazoa; phylum Chordata; class Mammalia; order Primates; family Hominidae; genus Pan; species Pan troglodytes. The sequence continues at coordinate 56,323,945 of NC_072416.2, forward strand.
TAGCAAAAAAAGGTGATTATTTGGATATTTGAATTATCTTTTTAAAAGTATTTTTTTCTAATCTCAAAAATGATTAAAAATGACCAGGCACAGTGGCTCACACCTGTAATCCCAATACTTTGGGAGGCCAAGGCAGGCAGATCACTTGAGGTCAGGAATTTGAGACCAGCCTGGCCAACATGATGAAACCCCGTCTCTACTAAAAAATACAAAAATTAGCCAGAAGCAGTGGCATATGCCTGTAATCCCAGCTACTTGGGAGGCTGAGGCAGGAGAACCACTTGAACCCGGACACGGAGGTTGCAGTAAGCTGAGATCACACCACTGCACTCTGGCCTGGGTGACAGACTGAGACTCCATCTCAAAAAAAAAAAAAAATTTTTAAAAAGAAACCAACACATATTTATTGTAGAAAATTTCTAAAATTCAGACAAATGTCAAGAAGAAAAGAAAAAGTAACTGAAGTCCCAATTAGGTTATTTGTTTCCTGTCTTTTTTCTGTACGTGTATTTCAAACAACTAAGATTAAGCATATAGTTTTGCGTCCTGTGCTTTTTTCCCATTAATAGTACGTTATGATCTTTTTTTCCATATTATTGTTCTTCAGAAGTACAGCTTTTAACAATGGCAGAAAATTTTACCATATAAATCTCCTATAAGTTATCTTTGTACTTTATCTCTTTTACTCCGCATTGTGGGATTAGTCATTTTTACAGCCCGTCAGCATGCCCTACATAGGCAATCTAGCTCCCCAGTTTAGGAGGTAGAGTTCTTGGCATCTGTTGCACTGATCTCACTCCACTTTGGAGTCTCAGCTGAAGCCAAAACAAGAGTCCCATTTTAGCATCCTGTTCCATATGTAAAATTGGAGGGAATAACTAAGACAAATTAATAAAAATACAACAGTGGTGGTAGACTTTCACCCACTTGTTTCAGTCTTTGTTGGACTAAATAGAGAAAAGAAAGTAAGGATATCACAGAGGAGGAGAATATAATGACTAAATGTTCTGAACTGTATCCTTTGAAAAGAGTAGACTTCTTTTCAATTAAATGGAAAAAGGTATAATGATGTCCACTGATGAATGGGTAAACAAAATGTGGTATATACATACAATGGAGGCCAGAGTGATGGTTCACACCTGTAATCCCAGCACTTTGGGAGGCCGAGGCGGGTGGATCACCTGAGCCTGGGAGGCAGAGGTTGCAGTGTGCCGAGCAACCTGGGTGCACTCCAGCCTGGGTGACAGAGCAAGATCCTCTCTCTAAATAAATAAATAATACACACAATGGAATAGTATTCTGCCTTTAAAATAAAGAAATCCTGTTATGTGACAACATGGATGAACCTGGAGAACAGGATGCCAAGAGAAATAAGCGAATCACAGAAGGACAAATACATGATTCTACTTATATGGTGTCAAACTCATAGAAAGAAAGAATAAAATGGTGGTTGCCAGAGGCTGGAGGGAGGAGGGAATGGGGAGTTGCTAGTCAGTGGATATAAAATTTCAGTTATTCAAGAGGAAAAAGTTCTAGAGATCCTCTGTATAACAATGTAGCTATAAATAACAGTATTGTGTTGTACACTTTAAAATCTATTAAGAGGGTAGCTCTCATGTTAAGTGTTCTTGACACAATGAGATAAAATAAAAAGGAAAGCCCATTGTATATACGAAATTGGAAATTGTACAGTCATATTCCTGATCATAATGCAAGAACGCAGGAAATAAGTTAAAAGTAGAAGCATTGGATGTCTTTTGTAGTTGGCAACAAATAAAATAAAATAAAAAGTAGATGCAGAAAGACGTTTGAGAATGTCAAGCCTTTCTATGGAACTGCTCTAGAGCAAAAATACATTTATAAGATATTTGGGAAATAATGCTAATAAAAACACTCCATATAAAAACTCATGGATAACACTAGAGCTGTACTCAGAGGAAAATGCCTACTCTTAAAACACTCTGGAAGTAAGAAAAATAAAATACAGCAGTCAGTTAAGTCTGCCCAAGAAGTAGGGATGAGGAACTTTGTTTTCCCTTTGAGAGCTGCCTGAGGTGAGGTGCTCACTTTGTTAAACTCCCCAGAGTCAAACACTTTAGCAAAACAATAAATATCACAACTCAAAGGCTTATTTGGAGCTCAACAAGTTAGACATAAGGTGTTCTGTTGGTTTTGTTAAAAAGCAGATATACTGAGATATAATTCACATCCCACCATACAATTTACCCACTTAAGGTGCAAAAATGTTTTTTACCATATTCACAGGTTGGTGCATCCATCACTATAACCAGTTTTAGAACATTTTTGTTTTATTTTTATTTTTATTTTTTTGAGACGGAGTTTCACTCTTGTTGCCCGGGCTGGAGTGCAGTGGCACGATCTCAGCTCACCACAACCTCTGCCTCCCGGGTTCAAGTGATTCTCCTGCCTCAGCCTCCCGAGTAGCTGGGATTACAGGCATGCGCCACCACGCCTGGCTAATTTTGTATTTTTGATAGAGACGGGGTTTCTCGATGTTGGTCAGGCTGGTCTCAAACTCCCGACCTGAGGTGATCCGCCCATCTCAGCTTCCCGAAGTGCTGGGATTACAGGCGTGAGCCACCATGCCTGGCCAGAACATTTTTATTACCACTGAAAAAACTCCATCCCTTGGCCAGGTGGTGGCACACGCCTTTAATCCCAGCACTTTGGGAGGCTGAAGTGGGAGGATCACCTGAGGTAAGGAGTTTGAGACCAGCCTGGTCAATATGATGAAATCCCATCTCTACTAAAAAATACAAAAATTAGCTGGACATGCTGATGCACGCCTGTAGTCCCGGCTACTTGGGAGGCTGAGGTGGGAGGATCGCTTGAGCCCAGGAGGTGGAGGTTGCAGTCAGCCAAGATGGCACCACTGCACTCTAGCCTGGGCGACAGCAAGAGACTCTGTCTCAAAAAAAAAAAAAAAAAAAAAAGAAAGAAAGGAAAAAAAAGAAAAAGAAAAGAAAAGAAAAAATCCCATCCTCATTAACAGCCATTCCCCATTTCTCCCCATCCCCACTCCGCCGGCAACCACTAATCTGCTTTCTGCATCTGTGGATTTGCCTATTCTGGAAATTTTATATAAATGGAATCCTGTGGAGAGAGAGAATGGAGAATGACTGCTTAATGGGGTACAGAAATGATGAAAAAGTTCTGGAGCTAGATAGTGGGGATGGTTGCAAAACATTGAGAATGTATTTAACATGCCTAAGTCGTACACTTTAAAATGGTTAACCAGTCTGGGCAACATGGTGAAACCCTGTCTCTACAAAAAATACAAATAAATAAATAAATAATAGCCAGGCATGGTGGTCCCAGCTACTTGGGAGGCTGAGGTGAGAGGATTGCTTGAGTCCAGGAGGTTGAAGCTGCAGTGAGCTGAGACTGCTCTACTGCACTCCAGCCTGGGTAATAGAATGAGACTTTGTCTCAAAAAAAAATTAATTAAAAAATCTATAATACAGTGGTTGATTTTATGTTATGGTCGATTTTATGTAATGTGTTTTTTACCATAATAATTTTTAAAATCCAGACTAAGGAAGGCTAGTATTTGTGAAGTCATTAGACAGAACCATATCTAATTTAAGAATTAGTCATGAATATTGAAGTGGATTACTTTTTGTCACACTGTACTAAGAGAAACAACAAACATTGCCAACAAAATATCACCCACAACAACAAATATTTAAGCTTATTTAACCAAAACATGGAGGTTAGGCATTTTGTTTCTTCAAAAGCAAGGTATAATAATTTTAACAAATCAAACATATGGAGCTAAAAAAGATGTTTTAGCTAGAAATATAAAATTTTAATAGATTGTTACCTAAGTGACTATGTAAAGCTTGGAATGTCACATTATGATGCTGGCTTCACCTTGCTCTGTTTATTTACAGACTAGGAAAGAGAGAAAGATAAGCCTCCAGGTTTATCAAGCTCCTAAAAATTTCTCACTTTGGCAGCCTTAAACTATTGTGCAAGAGCAAGTGGGGTCAGGCTGTGTGACTCATGCCTATAATCCCAACAAGCTACCAGCTTTCTGGTCCCAAATATAATAAGACTCAAAGAAATGGCATCAAATTCTAGAGCAAAATCAAGCATCTACCATGGTTGTGCTGAATATCCTTCTGTTTCCACATAAGGGAACATTAGAGTCATGGCTTGCGACTTTAAAAATAAAAGTAACCAGGCGTAGTGGCACACACCTGTAGTCCCAGCTACTCTGGAGGCTGAGGTGGGAAGATTGCTTGAGCCCAGGAGATCAAGGCTGCAGTGAACATGATTGTGCCACTGCGCTCTAACCTGAGTGACAGAGCAAGACCCAGTCTCTGTTTTTTAAAAAACCATTTAAGAAAACTGCAACCAAGCATTAATGCAGTGGTTTGTGAACTTGGAGGCACATTAGAATCATCTAAGGGCTTTTAGAATCTTCCATGTCCTGGTCACACCCAAGACCAATTTTTTAAAAAAAATTTTATTTTATTTTAGGTTCCGGGATACATGTGCAGAACATGCAGGTTTGTTACATAGGTAAACATGTGCCATGGTGGTTTGCTGTACCTATCAACCCATTATGTAAGTATTAAGCCCAGCATGCATTAGCTATTAGTGCTGACGCTTTCCCTCCCCTGCCTCATCGACCGGCCCCAGTGTGTGTTGTTCCCCTCCCTGTGTCCATGTATTCTCATTGTTCATCTCCCACTTATGAGTGAGAATATAGAGGTGTTTGGTTTTCTGTTCCTGTGTTAGTTTGCTGAGGATGATGGCTTCCAGCTTTATCTATGTCACTGCAAAGAACATGATCTCATTGCTTTTTATGGCTACATAGTATTCCATGCTGTATATGTACCACATTTTCTTTATCCAGTCTATCATTGATGGGCATTTGGGTTGGTTCCAAGTCTTTGCTATTGTGAATAGGGCTGCAATAAACATACATGTGCATGTATCTTTATAATATAATGATTTATATTCCTTTGGGTATATACCCAAATATATACCCCGTAATGGGATTGCTGGGTCAAATATTTCTGGTTCTAGATCCTTGAGGAATTGCCACACTGCCATCCACAGTTGTTGAATTAATTTACATTCCCACCAACAGGGTAAAAGCGTTCCTATTTCTCTGCAGTTTCGCCAGCATCTGTTGTTTCTTGACTTTTTAATAATTGCCATTCTGACTACACCAGACCAATTGACTCAGACATTGAGTGTGAGACCCAGGCATCAGTATGGCTTTAAAGCCCCCCAGGTGAGTCAAATGTGCAGAGGCTGGCTGTCATGGCAAGAGATGCTTGACAATTAAGAAATTGGGAACACCTGGCCGGAGGCGGTGGCTCATGCCTGTAATCCCAGCACTTTGGGAGGCCGAGGCAGGCAGATCACCTGAGGTCGGGAGTTCAAGGCCAGCCTGACCAACATGGAGAAACCCTATCTCTACTAAAAATACAAAATTAGCCAGGCGTCATGGCACATGCCTGTAATCCCAGCTACTCGGGAAGCAGAGGCAGGAGAATCGCTTGAACCTGGGAGGTGGAGGTTGTGGTGAGCTGAGATCATGCCATTGCACTCCAGCCTGGGCAACAAGAGTGAAACTCTGTTTCAAAAAAAAAAAAGAAAGAAAAGAAATTGGGAACACCTTCTATCTGCCAGCGGTAAATCTACTCAATTTTGCAGAAATAAACATGTAAGAGAAATCAAAGTCCTGCTCCCAAAAGAACGTTTCAGAAGTTGTTTTGAAAGCTCTGGGCAAGCTACATGGATGAAAGAAATGCTACAAGGGACTTGTGAACCTCGCTTCCATTCAATCACTCATTCATTCATTCATTTATTCATTCATCGATTCACTCGCAAAGTCATTTATCACTGTTATTTATTCCTTCACTCAGTCAGTCATTCACGCAACATTTCTTAGGCTCCCCTCTGTGCCAAGTCCTGGAGAAACTGAAATAGAAGGAAGGATGGTGCCCCCGCTAAGAAAGCTTGTGATCTGGGATGAGGGTGAGGGGTAACAGATGGTGGCAATTGAGTTCAGGGTGCTCAAGAAGAAGCCTGTCCTGGGTGTGATGAAGTGTGGGGGGAAGGGGTGTGTCACCCCGCTGAGTGGTGAGGCGGTGGAGGAGGGGGCTTCCTTGAAAACAACTTTCTAGGGAGAGGACACCTGAATAAGACCTGAGAAAGGAGCAGGTGTGAGCCCATCTGCAACAAATCCCCTGTGAGTGTGGCTCTCAGCCTGGCTGCCCCTGGGAGATTCCTTCCTGTCTGGCTCCACCCCGAGAGACTCAGGTTTCACGGGGCTACAGTGGGGCTCGGGCATTCGCATGCTTTTAAAATATCATGATTTTTTTAAATTGAAGTGAAATTCACATAGCATAAAATTTTTAAATTGAAGTGAAATTCACAAAGCATAAAATTCACCATTTTAAAGTGAACAATGCAGTGGCATTCAGCACATTCACACAACCACCTCCTCTACTTGGTTTCAAAACATTTTTATCACCCCCAAAATAAGACCCTGTGTACCCATTAAACAACAACTGCCCATTCCACCTTCCCCCAATCCCTGGTGACCACAAATCTGCTTTCTCTCGTTATGGATTGATTTATTTTATTTATTTATTTATTTATTTATTTATTTATTTATTTATTTATTTTTGAGACAGAGTCTCACTGTCTCCCAAGCTGGAGTGCAGTGGCACGATCTCGGCTCACTGCAGGCTCCGCCTCCTGGGTTCATGCCATTCTCCTGCCTCAGCCTCCCGAGTAGCTGGGATTACAGGCATCCAACACCACGCCCGGCTAATTTTTTGTATTTTTAGTAGAGATGGGGTTTCACCGTGTTAGCCAGGATGGTCTTGATCTCCTGACCTCGTGATCCACCCGCCTTGGCCTCCCAAAGTACTAGGATTACGGGCGTGAGCCACCGCGCCTGGTCCTCTCTTTACGGATTTAACTACTCTGGATATTTCATAGAAAAGGAATCATCCAAAATGTGACCTTTTCCATTGCTTCTTTCACTTGGCTTAATGCTCCACGGTTCCACCGTGTTGCAGCATGAGTCAGCCTTCGTTCCTTTTTACAGCTGAATAGTATTGGGTGCACCACAATTTTTTATTCATTCATCTGTTGATGGACATTGGGGTTATTTCCGCCTTTTGTGGCTATTGTGAGTAGTGCTACTATGAACGTGAGTGTACACATGTTTGTTTGGTATCTGTTTTCCATTATCACTTGAGGTATATACTGGGCATCTATAGTTTTCTTGGTTTTGTTTGTTTGTTTGTTTGTTTGTTTTTTGAGACAGAGTCTCGCTCTGTTGCCCAGGCTGGAGTGCAGTGGTGCGATCTCCACTCATTGCAACCTCCACCTCTCCGGTGCCAGTGATTTTCCTGCCTTAGCCTCCTGAGCAGCTGAGGCTGCAGGCACACACCACCATGCCCGGCTAATTTTTGTAGTTTTAGTAGAGACAGGTATCTCGCCATGTTGTGCAGACTGGTCTCGAACTCCTGACCTCAAGTGATCCGCCCGACTCGGCCTCCCAGAGTGCTGGGATTACAGGTGTGAACCACAGCACCCGGCTGCATCTGTGTTTTTTAAAGCTCCCCTAATGATTCTAAAATGCAGCCAAGGCTGTGAAGCACTCAGTCCAAGCAATGTCCCTACCCTGTGGCTCTGGTTTGAGAAATTAGGTTCCCGGGTCATGGCTCTGGAGAGTCTGATTTAGTGAACTCAGGGGTCTGTCTCTCCTGGAATCGCTCTCTTCCCTGATTGACAGGTCAGCCTACCTATCAGCCCACAGGAGAGCCTTGGTCAATGTCCCTTTGTAAAGGCCAAGAATAGCCCCTTTCCCTCCAGAGAGAGGTCCCTCCCTCCCAGCTCAGGGCCCCTGGCGCCCCTGCCTGGTTCCACTCCCCCATTCTTCCTACTTGGGTCAGCCTCTGCTCCTGATCCGTGGGCCAGACTTGGGCACCCAAATCCCCCAAGAACAAATGACCCTGTTTAGAGACAGGGCAGCCTGAATGGATCTTTAAGGCCTAGTGCCCTCTAACCCTGTAAGGACACAGTCTGGCTAAAGATGCCTCCACCATTCTTGTGGCTCGACAGGTCTTTAGATCTTGGTCTAAAGCATTGGTATTCCGGTTATGAGCCACGACACAGTTGTCACCAAGAACCTTTTATATTTGTGTGACTAACGGGCCTATCCTGTAGATTTTCCCCCAAGCAAAGGAAGCTGCTTCAAAAGTGATCCCTTGGGCGGGCATGGTGGCTCAGGCCTGTAACCCCAACACTTTGGGAGGCCGAGGTGGGCAGATCACTGAGGTCAGGAGTTTGAGACCAGCCTGGCCAACATGACAAAACCCCGTCTCTACTAAAAATACAAAAATTAGCCAGGCGTTATGGCACATGCTACTCAGGAGGCTGAGGAAGGAGAATCGCTTGAACCTGGGAGGCGGAGGTTGCAGTGAGCAGAGATCATGCCGCTGCACTCCAGCCTGGGTGACAGAGCAAGACTCCGTCTCAAAAAAAAAAAAAAAAAAGGAAAAAAAAAAGAGAAACGATCCCTTAACCTCCAGAAACAGAGCTATGCCAACAATTTTCAAATAGCCCTTCTCAGCCTCAGAAAAATTAGAGCCCACAGAGCACTGGTTATTTAGATAAACCAAAATGGTATAGACTCTGGCACCAGTGTCAAATTCAAGGACATCGAGGGGCCTCTATGAGTGTACAAACTTACCTGGTGTGACCTCTCCAGGAGTGAGGTAGCCACTTCCCTCACTTAAGAACTAGAAAACCGGGACGAAGCAGACTTGTTTGCCTGAGTAGGAAAGGTCAAAGTGGCTATAAAAAACTTGCACAATAAAAGGCAAAACTTCTGGAAATACTCTTGTGACAACCAAGTCCCATTCTACAAGTCAGGGAACAAAGCCAGTTTAATATATTTAATCCGGGCAGGCATGGTGGCTCATGTCTGTAGTCCCAGCACTTTGGGAGGCCAAGGCAGAAGGATCGCATGAGCTCAGGAGTTCAAGACCAGCCTGGGAAAAACAGTGAGAACCCCATCTCTACAAAAGGAATTTTTAAAATAGCCAGGCGTAGGCCAGGCATGGTGGCTCACACCTGTAATCCCAGCACTTTGGAGGCTGAGGCAGACAGATCACTTGAGGCCAGGAGTTCAAGACCAGCCTGGCCAACACAGTGAAACCCCATTTCCACTAAAATTACAAAAAATTAGCCAGGTGCGGTGGTGCATGCCTGTAGTCCTAGCTACTCGGGAGGTCGAGGCAGGAGAATCACTTGAACCTGGGAGGCAGAGGTTGCAGTGAGCCAAAGGTTGTGGTGCACTAAGACCGTGCCACTGCACTCCAGCCTGGGTGACAGAGACTCCGTCTTAAAAAAAAAAAAAGCCAGGCATGATGGTATGTGCCTGTGGTCCCAGTTACTCAGGAGACTGAGGTGGGAGGATCACTTGAGGCCAGGAGGTCGAGGCTGCAGTGAGCTGAGATTGCACCACTGCACTCCAGCCTGGACCACAGAGCAAGACCCTGTCTCAAAAAAAAATACACTTAATCTAAATATTGAAATACTTATACCAATATTTATTTCTCCTATGGGCCAAACTCTGAACTTAATGTGTTAACACATATTCACCCATTTAATTCTCACAACAACCATGTGGGTAGAATGTTAAAGATGAGGCAGCTGAGGCCTAGAGAGGTTAAATGACGTGCCCAAGGCCACACAGCTGGTAAGCAGGGGAGCTGGGATGCAAATCCAGATACGTCTGACTTCAAAGTGTGTGCGTTCTCAATTACAAATATCTTGAAAAAACATCTGTTGGTCTTTGGGAGGCTGAGGCGGGCAGATCACTTGAGGTTAGGTGTTTGAGACCAGCCTGGCCAACATGGCAAGACCCCATCTCTACTAAAAATACAAAAATTAGCCCGGCATGGTGGTGCACACCTGAAGTCCCAGCCACTTGGGACGCTAAGTCAGAGAATCGCTTGAACCTGGGAGGCGGCGGTTGCAGTGAGGTGAGATAGCGCCACTGCACTCCAGCTTGGGCAACAGAACGAGACCCTGTCTCAAAAAAAAAAAAAAAAAAGAAAGAAAGAAAGAAAGAAAAGAAAAAGAAAAAACATCTGTTGGAAAATAATGACCTACCGATCTGCATAAATGCTGCAATCGCTCAGAGTGGTAAGGATGTAAGAGATAGTCACTGGGCATGTTTTAAAAATGGAAAGAACATGCTGTAAGCTAACTACTAGGTTGGCAGTCTCCGAGGTGAGGGACGTGGTGAACATCCTTGTGTTCACAACACCGAGTCTGGCCCTGGGTAGAAGCAGTGCTGGGTAGAAACTGGCCACTATCGACATCTTATTCCCATATGAGGGGGCTAGTTACTCCAGTGGCCCTCAAAGCAACATGTTTTGTAAAAGAAGTTATGTGTTGGATTGCTCTTTAAAATTGAATAAACCATAGACCGGGTGCATTGGCTCATGCCTGTAATCCCAGCACTCTAGGAGGCCGAGGCGGGCAGATCACTTGAGGTCAGGAGTTGGAGACCGGCCTTGCCAACATGGCGAAACTCCATCTCTACTAAAAATACGAAAATTAGCCGGGCGTGGTGGCTCGCGCCTGTAGTCCCAGCTACTCAGGAAGCTAAGTCAGCGAATCGCTTGAATCCGGGAGGGGAGGTTGCAGTGAGCCGACCTCGCACTACTGCACTCCAGCCTGGGTGACAGAGTGACACTCCATCTAGAAAAAAAAGAATTTAATAAACCATAAATCAATAAAATGTCTTTTTTTTTTTTTTGAGACGGAGTCTTACTCTGTTGCCCAGGCTGGAGTGCAGTGGCGCGATCTCGGCTCACTGCAAGCTCCTCCTCCCAGGTTCACGCCATTCTCCTACTTCAGCCTCCCGAGTAGCTGGGACTACAGGCGCCCGCCACCATGCCCGGCTAATGTTTTTGTATTTTTAGTAGAGACAGGGTTTCACCGCGTTAGCCAGGATGGTCTCGATCTCCAATAAAATGTCTTTTTAGAGCTTCTATTTCACAAGACGATGAGCTTAAAAATATGTTATTTAAAACGTTGTTTTATATATTATTTAAAATATTATTTATAATAATATGATAGAATATTTATTTTATTAAACATTAATATTTAATTTAATATTTTAATTTTTATTATAAGAAAAATATTATTATTTAAAGTATCATTCACTGAACAACACACCTCACTCCAGAGGTACAGAGAATTCCAGGACAGTTGCAGTAGACGTGGGAACATTTTTTTTCTCAACTGGGTGAATGTGAAGCTCTCATTCGTTTCCTGTGGTGACCACATAAACGTTGTCACCTATGCATCGCCCAAGAAAGTTAAATATTTCCGTCCTCCCCCAAGCAGCCCAGTCAACCAAATGCCACACTGGTGCTTCCGTGCGATGATCATTTCTGCCGGCAGGGGACAATCTTGCTCGCCGCATTCTATATTGACGCTTCCTCCAGCTGTCTGAACGTGGCACTCAACAAAATTAAGGTAAAAGGTTTCTATGCTGACGATTCCTTGGCGGAGAAACTATTTGCAAACAGCAAGAGAAACGTGCTCAAAAGCCAAAGCGCTTTCCCTGGTTTCTGATCGCTGTTTATAGGAGTAACTGCTGTAGAAAAGAAAGAAAGAAAAAACTGCCTGTTTTTGTCAACTTGTTGCAAATGTTAAAACTTTAATTAACATGTCAGCTGTTTTGTTTCGGTGCCTTTTCTTCATTGATGTCAGGTGGCTTTTTCATCGGCCGCATTTCCAATGAGGCAAAGTGGCAAACTCATCCTTTCTGTGAAATGAACTGTCACAGCCGATGGGCCGTGCAGGAGGTGCCACCCTTGCTGGGTGACCGTGTTTGGAGCGTTATTTCCTCATCTCTGAAACTTGGGCTTCTAGCCATTCTCTGGCTTCCCTTGCAGCCTCTTACAGACCTGAGTGAACCCAGGAGACTAAACAAGGCCCTTTTCAGCCTTAGCACCGGTTTTGTCTTGGAGCTCAAAGGTAAGATTTCATGCAATGGAAAGTCTCTGTTGCTTTAAAAGCAAACCAACCAGGCCGGGCGCAGTGGCTCACACCTGTAATCCCAGCACTTTGGGAGGCCAAGGCGGGCGGATCACTTGAGGCAAGGAATTCTAGACCAGCCTGGCCAACATGGTACCCTGTCTCTACTAAAAAAAAAAAAAAAAAAAAAAAAAAAAAAAAAAAAAAAAAAAAATTAGCCAGGTGTGGTGGTGCACACCTGTAGTCCTGTAGTCCTAGTTCCTTGGGAGGCTGAGGCAGGAGAATTACTTGAACCTGGGAGGCGGAGGTTGCAGTGAGCCAAGATTATGCTATTGCACTCCAGCCTGGGAGACAGAGTGAGACCAGGTCTCAAAAAAAAAAAAAAAAAGTAAACCAACCAATCCTCTAAAACTGCTATGTTACAGAGGCCCAGAGGTGTCAGGTGGCACGAGAGGCAGCTGGAATTTAAGCTCCAAGTCTCTTGACTCGAAAAATAAATCAAGTTGACAAAGATAAAGCTCTTGATATAGATGGCATTTAAGCCTTGTTAATCCATTTGAAGATGTTCTCAAAAATTTGTGTTGGTAAGCTTGAATTCTAAATGGAAGTCCAAGAAATCCAAGCTTCAGAGTGGAAAACTGTAATCATAATTATTTACTAATTTTTAAAGAGACAGTGTCTTGCTTTGTTGCCTAGGCTGGAGTGCAGCGGTGCAATCTTGGCTCACTGCAGCCTTGAACTCCTACCTCAAGCAGTCCTCCCACCTCAGCCTCCCAAGGAGTGAGGACTACAGGTGTGTGCCACCACACCCGGCTACTTTTATTTTTATTTTTTGTAGAGATGGGGTCTCAAACTCCTGGGCTCAAGCAATCCTCCCACCTCGTCCTCCCAAAGTGCTGGGATTATAGGCATGAGCCACAGTGCCCAGCCCACAACTATTTTTGAAAGATGACCGACACATGACCCTAAACTCTTTTGTTTGGGAAGATGAAAACAGGCCTCACTACTTATAGCACAGATGAGGTTTCAGGAGCACACCTGGCAATGTAATTGCACAACGTCCACGAAGTTACAGAACAGTTTTGAGCCAGAGGAAATGCCTGGATGGAGGATTTCCATGTGAACAGACAATGGACATCTGCTTGTCTCATACAGACTTTTCTCCTGGGGGAGAATTCTGTCCTTCCCTAATGGGCAGGGTGGGGCCACTCCCCACAGTGGAAAGAAAAAAATTATTTTCATATGTTTTTGGGGAACAGGTGGTATTTGGTTACATGAGTAAGTTCTTTAGTAGTGATTTGTGAGATTTTGGCACACCCATCACCCCAGCAGTATACACTGAACCCAGTTTGTAGTCTTTTATCCCTCACCTCCTTCCCACCCTTCCCCAACTACCCAGAGTACCTAAAGTCCATTGTATCATTCTTATGCCTTTGCATCCTCACAGCTTAGCTCCCAGTTTTGAATGAGAACATACAATGTTTAGTTTTCCATTTCTGAGTTACTTCATTTAGAATATTACTCTGTGGGCCGGCACGGTGGCTCATACCTGTAATCCCAGCACTTTCGGAGGCCGAGGTGGGCATATCACCTGAGATCAGGAGTTTGAGACCAGCCTGGCCAACATGATGAAATCCTGTCTCTACTAAAAATAAAAAAATAAAAAATTAAAAAATTAAAAAACTTAGCCAGATGTGGTGGCAGGTACCTGTAATCCCAGCTACTTGGGAGGCTGAGGCAGGAGAATCGCTTGAACCCGGGAGGCAGCGGAGGTTGCAGTGAGCCAAGATCGTGCAATTGCACTCCAGCCAGGGCCACAAGAGTGAAACTCCATCTCAAGAAAAAGAAAAAGAAAAAAAGAAAGAAGAATAGTCTGTGGGCTGGGCATGGTGTCTCATGCCTGTAATCCTAGCACTTTGGGAGGCCGAAGTGGGAGGATCACTTGAGGTCAACAGTTCAAGACCAGCCTGGCCAACATGGCGAAACCCCCTCTCCACTAAAAATACAAAAATTAGCTAGGCCTGGTGGCATACACCTGTAATCCCAGCTACTTGGGAGGCTGAGGCACAAGAATAGCTTGAACCTGGGAGGCGGAGGTTGCAGTGAGCAGAGATTGCATCACTGCACTCCAGCCTGGAGACTGTCTCAAAAAATAAAAAAGAATAATAGCCTGCAGAGGGCTCCTTCTCTCCTTTCCTTCCCTTTCCTCAAATCGGGATTGCACTCCACATTGTTGCCACCGGGAAAACCACAGTCACTGTTTCTGCTCTAGCCCTGACAACAGGTGGTCAAGGCCACAATGGATAATTTTGGTATTGGAAAGAACAGAGCTCGGATGGTCCAGTTCCCTCAGTTTGCAGAAGCGGGGGTTGGTGAGTTGCCTGCACCACCTTTGGTAGCACAGCTGTGGCTAGAGGCAGCTGATCTGGTATTTAGTTAGGAGTTTTTCCCATTGCATCCCAAGGGATCAAGACTGGAGGGACCATGCACATCGGAAATTGCCTTGGAACTTCTTATGACCAAGTCCCCAGAGAGTTCTTTTTTTGGCTGCTCACAGAACTTCCTGTGATCTGAAAGCCAAAAGAATGTTGAGATTTTAGAATATTCTGTTGTTTTCATGGCCCTACTCTGTTTAATAAAAGAGCTTTCCAACCTCCCAGCTTGATTCAGTTTTTGAAAATGTAGAATTTAGGCCAGGCGCAGTGGCTCACGCCTGTAATCCCAGCACTTTAGGAGGCCGAGGCAGGCGGATCACCTGCGGTCAGGAGTTCAAGACTGGCCTGGCCAACATGGTGAAACCTTGTCTCTACTAAAAATACAAAAATTAGCTGAGTGTGGTGGCATGTGCCTGTAATCTCAGCTACTCAAGAGGTTGAGGCAGGAGAATCGCTTGAACCTAGGGGACAGAGGTTGCAGTAAGCCAAGATCGTACTGCTGCACTCCAGCCTGGGTGACAGAGCAAGACTCTGTCTCAGAAAAAAAAAAAAAAAAGAATGAAAAGAAAAAGAAAATGTAGAATTTAAGTTAGACATTGTTTCAAACTCAGAAGGCTCTTCCTCTCTTCTTCTCAAAACCTCCCCATTTTTCCAGGCCCAGTTAAATGTTTCCCCCACAACATCCCTACAAGATCTCCCTCAATTAACCCAAGTAAGGTGACTGTCTTCCTTCCACACAGCGCTGGAACTTCTCTCATTCAAAATCTTTCTTCCTCTTTCTCATATTAAAAATCGTATTAAAGACTGGGCACGGTGGCTCACGCCTGTAATCCCAGCACTTTGGGAGGCCGAGGCAGGTGGATCACGAGGTCAGGAGATCAAGACCATCCTGGCTAACACGGTGAAACCCCATCTCTACTAAAAATGCAAAAAATTAGCCGGGCGTGGTGGTGGGCGCCTGTAGTCCCAGCTACTCAGGAGGCTGAGGCAGGAGAATGGTGTGAACCCGGGAGGCGGAGCTTGCAGTGAGCCGAGATCGCGCCACTGCATTCCAGCCTGGGCGACAGAGAGAGACTCCATCTCAAAAAAAAAAAAAAAAAAATTGTATTAAAACTACCTTTCCCAGCCCACAGCCCAAATCCACTCGTTTCTTCAGTCGATATACGAGTGTCTTTCCCCCTCATGCATGTATCATTGACGTCTCTATCTTTGCCGTTCTGATACGTAAAAAAATTAATGCTATGTTTTTCTTTCAGTAAGAGTTTATCAGCCTTTTTTTTTTCAGTCAGGCATCATAAGCCATTTTTGCTTCTTTTTCTGGGGCTGCTTATTCTTGCACTTTGTCCATTTTTCTGTTGATTAGTTGACCTTATTAATTAACAGGAACCGGTTATGTATTAAATAAATTATTTAAAATAGATCATGCCATTAAAAAAAATTTATTTATTTATTTAATTTTTGAGACAGGGTCTCACCCTGTCACCCAGGCTGGGGTGCAGTGGTGCAATCACGGCTCACTGCAACCTCCACCTCCTGGACTCAAGCGATCCTCCCACCTCAGCCTCCTGAATAGCTGGGGCTACAGGCTTGCACCACCATACCCAGCTAACTTTTCTTATTTTTCATAGAGATGGGGTTTTGCCATGTTGCCCAGGCTATTCTGAAACTTCTGGACTCAGGCGATCTGCCTACCCTGGCCCCCGAAAGTGCTGGGATTACAGGCGTGAGACACTGTGCCCAGCCTAAAAAAAATGTTTAATTAACGCCAAGTAAAGGGGCTCATCCCTATAATCTCAGGAGTTTGAGACCCTGTCTCTAAAATAAAAATGAAAAAATTTTAAAAATTAGCCGAGTGCATTAGCATGCACCTGTAGTCAAAGATACTCGAGAGGCTGGGGTGGGAGGATTGCCTGAGCCCAGGGGTTTGAGGCTGCAATGAGCTCAAACTCACTGCAGTGAGTATGGCTACCAGCCTGGGTGACAGAGTGAGACCCTGTCTCTGAATATATATAAATACATAGTTTATACCATAAATCTGTGATATAAGTTTTTCCCGTGCATATGTTTTAACCTTTCTATAGTAAAATTTATCAGTCTTTTTCTTTAAGGCTCCTCGATTTTCAATCTAGCTTGGAAAAATATTCCTGACTTCAAGATTTTAAAAACACTCTTTGTTTCTAACATTTTTTCAAGTACTTTTAATGGTTTTACGGTATTGAAATTTTTGCTCCGTTTGGAACATATTTGGATGTGAAGAGTACACTGGAATTCAACATAAAAATTTCCCAACCCACTTATTAAATAATCTACCTTTTCCCTACTGATTTGAAATGCCATGTTATCAAAAAACAAATCATCTTTTGGGTTTTTGTGAGCCCTCTAGTCTGTCCCATTGATTTTCGTGGCCACTCAGGTTGCCAGTGTTTAGCTCTCTTTATTACTTCTTGGCTTTCTTATGGTATTTGTTACTTTCTGCACTACATGATATAAATTCATAGCAATGTCAAAATTTGTCATAATTCTCAATTTTAGGTCCTTTTCACCCCTAGACAGCACCCCCCCTTCATTCCCCCTGCCCTGTCCCCATGGAACTTTTTTTCTTTTTCTTTCTTTTCTTTCTTTTTTTTTTTTTTTTTTTTTTTTTTTTTTTGAGACAGTCTCACTCTGATGCCCAGACTGGAGTGCAGTGTTGTGATCTTGGCTCACTGCAACCTCCACCTCCCGGGTTCAAGCGATTCTCATGCCTCAGCCTCTAGAGTAGATGGGATTACAGGCACCCGCCCTCACACCTGGCTAATTTTTGTGTTTTTGGTAGAGACAGGGTTTCCCCATGATGGCCAGGCTGGTCTCGAACTCCTGGCCTCAAGTGATCCACCTGCTTCGGCCTCCCAAAGTGCTGGGATTATAGGCATAAGCCATCGGCCCCAGCCTTCTCTTCTCTCTTAAACTTATTCTCTCTAACACTCATATGAAGCCTAGTGTCATGCAGTCTTTTCTGGTTACTCACTTTTTTATATACATATCTTATTTTCCCACCAAGATTGTCTCTCCCAGAAGGCTAAGCTAATCTTTCATGTACCTACACCATCCACAGCAGTATCTGGTACACTGCTAGGCAAATAGAGAAATTCTGAGGATGCTGTTAAAAAGCATTGTCTCAAAATTGATAAGAATTAACACGATAAGTATTAACTTCTAAAATAAATTAAGTAACATTTATTTTAGAAGCTGTCTCTCTCAAAAATCAGTCCTTTTTCAACAACCAGACAATTTT
Source organism: Pan troglodytes (assembly GCF_028858775.2). NCBI lineage: Eukaryota > Metazoa > Chordata > Mammalia > Primates > Hominidae > Pan > Pan troglodytes. Next base: position 56,341,714 of record NC_072416.2, read on the forward strand.
TTTTATTTGCAAATTTTGTTCAAGGTTATTTTACATTTTTAAATTTATTTTATTTTTAGTTGTAAAATTTACATGACATGAAATTTACCATTTTAACCCTCTTAAGTGTATAGTTCAGTAGCATTAAGCACATTCACAGAATTGGGCAGTCATCACCACCATCCATCTCCAGAACTTTTTAATCTTGCAAAACTGAAATTCTGCATTTATTAAACACTAACTCCTCATTCCCACTCTCCCCAGCCCTCCTGGCAGCCACCATCCTACTTTTTGTCTCTGTGAATTTGACTACTCTAGGTACCTTATATTAGTGGAATCATACACTATTTGCCTTTTTGTGATTGGCTTATTTCACTTACCATAACATCCTGAAGGTTTATCCACGTTGTAGTATGTGTCAGAATTTCCTTCTATTTTAAGGCTGAATAATGTTCCATTGTGCTTATAAACCACATTCGGTTTATCCATTCATTCAACTAGGGTCGCGTCTACCTTTCGGCTATTTGTGATTACTACAGCTATGAACATTGGTTTACAAATGTCTGTTCCAGTCCCAATCTGTTTCAGCGATTTTGGGTATATACCCGGAAGTGGAATTGCTGGGTCATATGGTAAATCTGTGTTTAATTTTTTGAGGAACTGCCATCTTGTTTTCCACAGCAGCTGCATCATTTCACACTCCCACCAGCAGCCCACAAGGCTTCCAATTTCTCCACATCCTCATCAACACTTATATTCTGTGTTGGGTTTTTGCTTGTTTGTCTGTTTACTTTTCTTTCTATAATAGACCTCCTAATGGGTATGAGGTGGTATCTCATTGTGGTTTTGATTTGCATTCCCCTAATGGTTAATGACACCAAGGATCTTTTCATGTGCTAAACGGGTATGTGTCTATGTCTTCTTTAGAGAAATATTGATTCAAGTCCTTTGTCCATTTTTAAATCTGGTTACTTGGTTTTTTTGTTGTTGAGTTATAGTGGTTTTTAAAAAATGTTCTGGATATTAGCATCTTTTAAGATATATGATTTGCAGACATTTTCTCCCATTTCATTAGTTTCCTTTTCACTCTGTTGATAGCATCCTTTGATGCACAAAAGTTTTAAATTTTTATTTTAGCCCAATTTACCTGTTTCTTCTTTGTTGCCTGTGCTGTTGGTATCACACCCAAGAAGACCCTGACAGTCTGACAGTGTGATGCGGTCCCTTAAAATGAGCTGTCACCCTAAAATATTAGAAATTCTAATAAGAGAGCCTGGGCCAGCCAGTTATATAGGTTTTTCCAGAAAGTACAAGTTGTTCCAGAAAATGTGAAAGTGTGTGTCCCAACTCTCCTGGTCAATAGATTTGGCTTACGGGATCCGTGTAACATGTTTTTGTTACTGAGTGCAACTCTGTCCTTCTCAGAATACCTTGTCAGAGCAGAAGGGGGCAGGTGAGGTCCTACAGACACAATTAATAACACAAAAATGTTGGGCAAGGTCATCTTGGAAAAGGTTGTTACTCTTGGAATTTAATTTTTTTTTTTTTTTTTTTTTTTTTTTTTTTTTTTTTTTTTTTTTGAGACGGAGTCTCGCTCTGTCGCCCAGGCTGGAGTGCAGTGGCGCGATCTCAGCTCACTGCAGGCTCCGCCCCCCGGGTTTCACGCCATTCTCCTGCCTCAGCCTCCCGAGTAGCTGGGACTACAGGCGCCCGCTACCACGCCCGGCTAATTTTTTGTATTTTTAGTAGAGACGGGGTTTCACCGTGTTAGCCAGGATGGTCTCGATCTCCTGACCTCGTGATCCGCCCGCCTCGGCCTCCCAAAGTGCTGGGATTACAGGCGTGAGCCACCGCGCCCGGCCTACTCTTGGAATTTTAATAGGCCCAACTGTATTATAAATTGTATCTGAAAGGACAACAGCTATGTAGAGTACAATTTATTCTTCAAAATACAATGGAGGATTGAGTGAACATGCAACTGTAACCACAGGACAGGAAGGGAGGCCTGAAATATGCTCTGATGGCGACTCTGTGCTTATCTTGGTATCAGAATGATCACATGCTTTAGGCCGGGCAGGCGCGGTGGCTCACGCCTGTAATCCCAGCACTTTGGGAAGCCGAGGTGGGCTGATCACTTGAGGTCAGGATTTCAATACCAGCCTGGCCAACGTGGTGAAACCCCATCTCTACTCAAAATACAAAAGTTAGCCAGGTGTGGTGGCGTGCACCTGTAGTCCCAGCTACTTAGGAGACTGAGGCACGAGAATCGCTTGAACCCGGGCACGAGAATCCCTTGAACCGGGAGGTGGAGGTTGCAGTGAGCCGGGATCACGCCACTGCACTCCAGCCTGGGTGACAGAGTGAGACTCCATCTAAAAAAAAAACCAAAAAACAAACAAACAAACAAAGAATGCTCATAAGCTTCAAGTTCGATATCCAGAACATTCTGCTTAACCCCTAGGGTATTTATTTTTGTCACCTGTTTCTGGTATTCATAAGGTATCTTTGTCTACTGTATATGATTTAAAGAAGTTTCTCTTATATTTTCCCCAAATTTGAAAGCAGCAACTTTCCGTTCTGTGGACCTGTGTGAAAATGTCAAGTTCACACGAATATGAGACTTAAAATACAGATACATTCTCAAGTCATCAAAAATATGTAAAGGGTCAAAACTACATTTTTAAATTATATTCTGATTTGGAGTTTTCAAACCTTCAAAAATCACAAGTCATTTTTTAAAAAGTCCTGAGCCTTTACACTAAAATGTAATTTGACCTTTTTCAAACATGAATTTTACTATATATAGAACAGAGATTCATAAAGAAATTTATGTGCGTTATACCTAGTGATTCATATTAATGGCGAGTTTTGAGAAAAGAGTAGTAACATTAATAATATTTCAGAGTCAGGTTAGAGATCAAGATTACAATAATTTTTTTTCCTTTTTTTGATGTTGCAGCCTATCCAAATCAAAACAAATATATTTTCCACCTATAGATGGCAATATTTGTACAATGAGTTTATCTTAATTAAAGGAAGAGTATTAGAAATAATCTCGATGTAAAGATCTTCAAAGCTTTTTATAATGGAAAACGTCCAGCATACCCAAAGGTAGACAGAGTAGTATAATGAACCACCATGCTCCCATGATCCACGTCAACAGTTACCATGGCCAGTCTTGTATCATTAACCTACATCCCCTTCCCCTCCATCTGGATTAATTTGAAGCAAATCCCAGACTACTGCAAAATTAAAATAGAAAAATAAAGTTATGATACCACCTGCAAAACACCTTCAAGGAATTCTGTTGGTACCCATAGAATCCTAAAAATAAATAAATGGCCAAATAAGAAACAAACAAAAGCAACCCTGCTGCAATGAAGATAAAAAACACTGAATGCCGGCTGGGCGCAGTGAAGATAAAAAACACTGAATGCCGGCTGGATACGGTGGCTCACGCCTGTAATCCTAGCACTTTGGGGGACCGAGACGAGCGGATCACGAGGTCAGGAGATCGAAACCATCCTGGCTAACCCAGTGAAACCCCGTCTCTACTAAAAATACAAAAAAAATTAGCCAGGCGCAGTGGCGGGCGCCTGCAGTCCCAGCTACTTGGGAGGCTGAGGCAGGAGAATGGCGTGAACCCAGGAGGCGGAGTTTGCAGTGGGCCGAGATCGCGCCACTGCACTCCAGCCTGGGCGACAGAGCGAGACTCCGTCTCAAACAAACGAACAAACAAAACACCGAATGCCATAACATTTTATGATAAAACTTTATGTCTATCACACACTGTAAGAAGGTTTATATAAGTACAATGTATACAGGTAAAATAAAAGGTAATACTTTAACTTTTTAAAAGCAATTACTAGGCCTGTCGCGGTGGGCAAGCCTGTAAACCCAACACTGGAAAGTTGAGGTGGGAGGATCACTTGAGGTCAGGAGTTCAAGATCAGCCTGGCCAACTTGGCAAAACCCCGTCTCTACTAAAAATACAAAAATAAAAGCAATTACTAACTTACAGAAATAACAAAACACCAAATGACAGAATATGTGACATGCACATCCTACTTTGGGTTTTTTAAAAAAATGACAAGGTCCAATTATAAATTTAAAAATTAATAATAAAAATTTTTAAGTGAGAAGACCAAGTTAGAAGCCCCTGCAGAGTGAGTGATTAGATATAGAAAGGAAATCCAAGGAAGCAAGGAGAATGGAAAATTACTGACTTGTTAGAACAAAGCAGTGACAGCTGCTGGCTCTAAAATTAGGAACGGAGACAAGGAATTTTCAGAGCACCACCAAACAAATCACAAAGGCACAATTCACCCAGCACCTTTCAGAAAGATTTTTAACTCCTAAAAGAATACAAGGCAAGCGACCGCCAGGTTGATCATTCAGGGGCTGTGTGCTTCCCTAAACCTTGCTGCTTACTGAGTCCAGGGTCGTTTCTCTACAGAGGGCTGCCCTTGAATGACAGCTCGGATGAAAACCAAGGGCAGACAGGATGCACCTCTTTAAAGTCTTTTATGTTTTCTATGCTTTTCTGAGATTTTGCTGATTTCACAGACAGTCTAGAAGTCTAGCACACACTACTTACATTTTCATCATACTCTTTGAGCTTTTCCAATCCTAACTCTGGGAATAAATTGATTACCCATAGACCTTTAGTTGCCCAGGTACCACACCTTCAGGCACCTGGGTGGCAGATTCTTTTACGCATCTGAAGAAGAAACTTAGCCAATTATACTTTTAAAAAATCCCTATGTGATAATCTGTAAACACAGCAGTCGTGCCCTCAGGATGAACAAAGGGCAACTTCAACAGCCCAAGATCTGGCTTCTGTTTGGGCCTCTGTCCTGGAGTGACTGAGGACCTGAGACAGGACACTCAGGCCTTTAGTGTCCTCTCCTAAGAGGGGGTAGCCGTACTTGCCCTAAGTCACAGGGAGACCAAGGAAACAAAACATCATAAAAACACTCTGAGGCTGGGCATGGTAGCTCATGCTGTAATCCAAGCACTTTGGGAGAACAAGGAGGCAGGATGGCTGGAGCCCAGGAGTTCGAGACCAGCCTGGGCAACATAAGGAGACTCTGTCTCTAACGAAAAATTTAAAAATTAGCTGGACATGATGGCACATGCCTGTGGTCCCAGCTACTCAGGAGGCTGAGGTGGGAGGATCACTTGAGCCTGGGAGGTGGAGTGAACCGTGATCACACCATTGCATTTCAGCCTCGGTGACAGAAGGAGACCCTGTCTCAAGAAAAAAAGGACTGATTGGTTAACATCAGGTCACTTCTGGTTACTTTTTTGGAAGCGTTGAAGCAGAGGAAACCTCCTTATTGTTCTAACTCAGATAGACTGGAATCCCATGTTTTCAGGAGAAACTGGTCTGTTTGGAATCTCCCTGCTTCCTTAATGTTTCAGTTTAATTATTGGCATTTAGCATGAGTGATTCCATTTTGGTTTGGTCTGGTCTGTTGGGGTCATAGCATAGGAGCTCAGCCCAAAACAGTGGCCTCTCAGGATTTTTGTTTAACAATACAGAGAAGTTAACTACATCACTAGGTATCTAACTTAAACTCAGGGATTCATTTAGTTGCTAACTAGCTTATTAGATTCCGTGACTTTTCTCGATTACTTCTGAATTAGACTGTTAAATAACATCTAACATGCCTAGTTTCACTTCCTCTTCTGGGAAATCAGGGAAATACTAGTACTTGGAATTTTGAAGATTTCTATTGCAAGACGTTGGCTACCAAGTAGAGAGAATTATCTGGGCACTATATATTTTGGATTAATTTCTACATGGTGGTACTAATATGGAGATATTTGCTGCAAAGAAATAAATTTGTGGATTATATTCATCTTCCAGACCGCTTGAGAGGGGAGAGTTTCAATCTTGCATAATAACTAAAAGAAGGAATTCTAACCAAAAAGTTCTCTCCAAAAAAACCAGAATACTGGTACAATTTGTGGTTCTATCACAAAATGCCACAAATTTAAAGTAAGATGTAGGAAAAGGTTATAAAACTTTCACCTAAGCTGAAGTCTTGGAATCACTAAACAGGGAAAAGGACCGTTCAGAAATCTTTTTGTTGTTTGTAGACTGAAGCAGTTAGAACCTCCCTAGGTCTCTTTTCGGGACAAGCAGACGCTTTTCAGTTCCATTATGTTCCCTGTGATTCCTTGATCGGAAAATCGTGGTCAGTGTGAAGCAGAGAAACATCACTACTGTGTAGATCAGGATTTCTCAACTGTGATACTCTGGACGTTTTCACTGGGTAATTCCTTGCTGAAGAGGACTGCTGAGTGTACAGCAGGATGTTCAGCAGCACCATCCCCCAGTTATGATGGCCAAAAATGTCTCCAAACATTACCAGGTGTCCCCAGGGGGCAAATTGTCCTCACTGAAGGACAGCTAGTGTACAGATTCAGCCACTGAAGCAGAACTGTAATCAAGTTGAAACTGAGCTGGTTACATCCACATAGGACTCAGGATACCATCTGGTACAGTCATTATGAAGATTAATGAAGAGGCTGTCTACCATGGCTCATTTGGGAAATTCCAAAAAGTAAAATAGGACTGATCATCCTACAGCAGTTAAATAATCAGACTATAATATATTCAGAGAATTTATAAACTGTAAGCAAGCAATTTCAGTTCAGTAGAGTTTCTTAAAATCATTCTTTTAGTGTAAATGAGAACTACAAAACTATGGATTTTGTATGATTGCACTCATATGAGGTACTCAGAATAGTCAAATTCATACAGACAAAAAGTAGAATGGTGGTTACTAGGGACTGAGGGGAAGGGGAAATGGGAAGATGTTTAATGGGTACAGAGTTTCCATTTTGCAAGCTGAAAAGAGTCCTAGAGATTGTTTACACAGCAACCTGAAACAGTCAGAACTTAGCACTACTGAGTGATACATCTAGAATGATTAAGGTATTAATTTTATGTTACAAATTGATTTTTCCACTTTTGTTTTTTTTTGGTGGAAGGAGTGGAGTGAAGGGAGTGGAGGGAGTGAACGTTCTCCACACGTTTGAACATCCTTATTAGCTCCAAGTTGACAAACCCAGAGAAGTGCTCTGATTGGCCTGGCCTTGGGCTGGTCCATGCCTGGACTAATGAAAGGTGAATAGGATGGGGCTATCATTATTTTCCCAGGATGTAGGAGAGAAGAAAGAGCAGATACCCATTCCTGATCCAATTTAACTCTAGCCAGGAGTCTGGAGTCTGCAATTGCCAGCTCCCATTCAAACCACATTGCTGGTGTGGACAGAGAAGCATGTTTCATGCAAAAATCAGTTCTAAATGGACTACAGTGTTAAATGTAAGAACAGGAACTGCTAGAAGAAACTACTAGAAGAACTTCTTCATGATATTGAACTGGGCGAGGCTTTTTTAAAAAATAAAACCTCAAAAGCACAGGCAACCAAAACAGACAAATGAGATTACCTCAAACTAAAAAGCTTCTGCACAGCAAAGAAAACCATAAAATGAAGAGACAACCTACAGATTGGGAGAAAGTACTTGCAAACTATACATCTGACAAGGGGTTCATATCCAGAATATATAAGGAACTCAAAGCAAAAATCCCCAAATAATGTGATTTTTAAAATGGACAAAAGACCTGAATAGACATTTCTCCAAAGAAGACGTACAAATGGTCAACAGGTATATGAAAAAATGCTCAACATCACTAATCATCAGAGAAGTGCAAATCAAAACCATGATGAAATATCACTTCATCCCAGTTAAATGGCTGTTATAAAAAAGACAAAAAATAGCAAATGCTGGCGAGGATTCAGAGAAAAGGGAATGCTTATACACCATTGGTCGGAATGTAGATTAGTATGGCCGTTATGGAAAAAAGTATGGAGGTTCCTCAAAAAATTAAAAATAGAACTACCATATGATCCAGCAATCCCATTACTGGGAATTTATCCAAAGGAAAGGAAATCAGTGCAATGAAGAGACATCTGCACCCCCATGTTTATTGCAGAACTATTCACAATGACCATGATATGGAATCAACCTGGGTGTACATCAAGAGATGAATGGATAAAATAAATGTGCTAGATATACACAATGGGATACTATTCAGCCACAAAACAGAAGGAAATCCTGTCATTTGCAGCAATATAAATTAACCCGGAGGACATTATGTTAACTGAAATAAGCCAGGCACAAAAAGACAGACACTGCATGATCTCACTCATATGTGGAATCTTAAATAGTTGATTTAATAGAAGTAGAGAGTAGAATAGTGCTTACCAGAGGCTGGAGAGAGTAGAGAGAAGGAGGGGTACCAGAAGAAGTTGGTCAATGGGTACAAAATCACAGTTAGACAGGAAGAATAATTTCTGGTGTTCTCTTACACAGTAGGGTGACTACAGCAAAAAACAATGTAGTGTATATTTCAAGATAGCTAAAAGATAATATTTTGAATGTTGTCATCACAAAGAAACGATAAATGTTGAAAGTGATGGATATGGCAATTAGCCTGATTTGATCATTGTGCAAATGTACACATGCACAGAAACATCAAATGATACCCCATAAATATATACAATTATGCATCAATTATAAATCATTAATTTTCAAGAAAGAGGAGGGAGAAAGAGGTTCAGGGCAGACAAAACAATGACTTAATCATACAATACCAACCACCATAAACATAATCTAGTCGTTTTCTGTCCTCCTTGCCTCCTATATCACTGTCACCAAGTTGAAATGAGCTGGCTACATACACACAGGGGTTGGGATACCATCTGGTACCATCCCGAAGATTACCGAAGAGTTGCAGTCTTCTGCAAAGGGAAACATATGATTTATAAAAACTAAGCCTGTATTGAATAAGAGCCTGCATTGCATAACCTGGGAAGAGGCTGCGGTTGACTCAGTTAGCTTTATTCATTGCCTTATCAATTAAGGCATTAGACATTAGGATGCCATGAACAGAGCCCCACCACCATGAGCTTTGGAAACTGAGTTCACAGCCCAGCTCCACCACCTTGCAGGCCATTTCACGCCTGGGCACCTCCAAGTGCCTGAGAAAATTTTAACCCAGGTGGCAAAGTAGAGCCCCTGTGTTAGGCAGGCTTTGGAGGACCGAAGACGATTTATTGGGGTTTAATGGGAAGGCTTATCATGAAGCTTTATGAAGCTTAACATAAAGGCTTATCATGAAGCCTTATGAAGCTTATCATGGAGGCTTATCAGGTGATTTATTAGGGGTTTATCATGAAGGCATCTGCAACAGAAAGATCAGATACACCCAGCCAGGTCCTGCCTACCAGACTGCACAGAAACAGCCACAGCTGGGCCTGATGGAGACCCATGTAGTAGTAAGAGTGAAGCCTGGCTCTGAGAACAGAATATTTTGCCTCCCTCTTCCCTCCCCCTGCCCTTGTTTGGGTCAGTTCCCACCCCTTTCCCATCCAACCTCCTTCTCCACTCTGCACCTTTCTCTACCTCATTGCTTCTGTTTATTCATGGCAATCTGTGCCTGATGGGCTCCTGCCATGCATCTTTCTATCTTCTGCTTTTGCCACTAACCCTGTCTCCCCTTGTATTTTTGAGTTAAAATTCTCTGCAGAGAATCTAATATGCCCAGCTAATCACCATCAACCCTGATTGGGTGGAACGGATTCAGTGGGGCCTTTCACAGCCTGCTGATTCTTCAGGGGTGGGGTGATCTGGCGTCAGCTCTCATCCCTGGTTGGGGCATCAGTGGTCCAGGAGTGGAGTTTTATGGTGTGGAAAGTGACTGATCCCTCTGCACAGGACTAGGGCAGAGCTGTTTTCGAGGCGAGGAGCACCGAGATTATGACAGGTACCATCTTGACCTAGTTCAATGCCCACCTGTACAGTAGGCATTCAGCATGTGTTTCCTCTTATCTTTTTTATTTTATTTCATTTTATTTTATTTATTTTTGAGATGCAGTTTTGCACCTGTTGCCCAGGCTGGAGTACGGTGGCAGGGTCTCAGTTCACTACAACCTCCACCCCCAAGTTCAAGCAATTCTCCTGCCTTAGCCTTCTGAGTAGCTAGGATTACAAATTTCCTTGTCCTAATAGGCCTGGGAGCACTACCGGAGACCGGGGCTTATTTCATCCCTTATCTTCAACCGTAAAAGACGGACATTCCCAGAGTGGCCATTTCAGAGACTTACCCCCTGGGAACGCATTCTCTTTCTCAGGGCTGTTCCTTGCTGAGAAAAATAATTCAGTGATATTTCTCCTATTTGCTTTTGAAAGAAGAGAAATATGGCTCTGTTCTGCGTGGCTCTCAGGAAGCCAGACCTAATGGTTATCTTCCTTGTTCCCTGAACGCTGCTGTTATCCTGTTCTTTTCTCAAGGTGCCCAGATTTCATATTGTTTAAACAATTTGTGCAGTTAACGCAATCATCACAGGGTCCTGAGGCAACATACATCCTCAGCTTATGAAGATGACAGGATTAAGAGATTAAAGTAAAGACAGGCAGAGGAAATGACAAGAGTATTGATTGGGGAAGTGATAAATGTCCATGAAATCTTCACAATTTATGTTCAGAGACTGCAGTAAAGACAGGCGTAAGAAATTATAAAAGTATTAATTTGGGGAACTAATAAATGTTCATGAAATCTTCACAATTTACATTCTTCTGCCATACTTCAGCCAGTCCCTCCATTCGGGGTCCCTGACTTCCCACAACAGTAACCATCATTCTACTCTCTACCTCCATGAAATGAACTTTTTTAGCACCCACATATGAGTGAGAACACACAATATCTGTCTTTCTGTGCCTGGCTTATTTCACTTAGCATAACAACCTCCAGTTTCATCCATGATGCTGCAAATGGCTGAACAGTATTCCTCTGTGTGTGTGTGTGTGTGTGTGTGTGTGTGCATGTATGTATCACATTTTGTCTATCCATTCATCCACTGATGAACTCTGAGGTTGATTCCATATCTTGGCTATTGTCAATAGTGCTGCAATAAACATGCGGGTGCAGGTATCCCTTTGATATACTGATTTCCTTTCCTTTGGGTAAATGCCCAGTAGTGGGATTGCTGGATTTTATGGTAGTTCGACTTTTTGTTTCTTAAGAAGTTTTCATAGTGTCTTCTGTAATGGCTGTACTAATTTACATTCCTATGAACAGTGTATAAGAGTTCCCTTTTCTCTGCATTCTCACCAGCATTTGCTATTTTTCGTCTTCTTGATAGTAGCCATTCTAACTGGGGTGAGCTGTTATCTCATCGTGGTTTTGATTTGCATTTCTCTGATTATTAGTGATGTTGAGCATTTTTGCATAGATATGTTGGCCATTCATATGTCTTCTTTTGAGAAATGTCTATTTGAAATGTCTTTGTCCAATTTTTAATGGGATTATTTTGTTTTGTTTTTGTTTTTATTGTTGATTGAGTTCCTTCTATATTCTGGATATTAGTTCCTTGTTGGATGAATATTTTGCAAACATTTTCTCCCATTCTACAGGTTGTCTCCTCACTCGGTTGATTGTTTTCTTTGCTGTGCAGAAGCTTTGTAGTTTAATATAGTCCTATTTGTCTATTTTTTATTTTGTTGCCTGTGCTTTTGAAGTCTTTGCCATAAAACCTTTGTCTAGACTCTAGACCAATGTTCTAACGCATTTTCTGTATGTTTTCTTCTTGTAGTTTTATAGTTTTGAGTCTTATGTTTAAGTTTTTAATCCCTTCTTAGTTGATTTTTATATCTAGTGAGAGACAGGGATCTAGTTTCATTCTTGTGCGTATAGATATCCAGTTTTCCCAGCATTTCCCATTTATTAAAGAGACTGTGCTTTCCCCAGTGTATGTTCTTGACACCTTTGTTGAAAATCAGTTGTCTGTAAATAGGTGGGTTTATTTCTGGGTATTCTATTGTGTTCCTTTGGGCTATGTGTCTGCTTTTATTCCAGTATTAGGCTGTTTTGTTTACTATAGCTTTGTGCTATATTTTGAAGTCAGGTAGTGTGATGCCTCCAGCTTTGTTCTTTTTACTCATGATTGCTTTGAATATTCAAGGTCAAGTTCTTTCGTGGTTCCAGAAAAATTTACAATTTTCTTTCTATATCTGTGAAGAATGTTATTGGTATTTTATAGGGATTGCATTGAATCTATAGATTGCTTTGTGTAGTATAGTTATTTTAATAATATAAATTCTTATTCATGGGCACGTGATGTCTTTCCATTTGTTTGTGTTCTCTTCAATTTCTTTCATCAGTATTTTGTAGTTGTCATTGTAGGGTTCTTTCACCTCCTTGGTTAAATTTATTCCTAGGTATTTTATTTACTTTTTTGTAGCTATTGTAGATGGGGGATAGCTTCTCAATTTCTTTTTCAGCTAGTTCATTATTGGTGTTTAGAAATGCTGCTGATTTTTTTTTTTTTTTTTTTGAGATGGAATCTCACTCTGTCACCCAGTCTGGAGTGCAATGGTACAATCTTGGCTCACTGCAACCTCCACCTCCTAGGTTCAAGCAATTCTTCCGCCTCAGCCTCTTGAGTAGCTGGGATTATAGGCACCCACCATCATGCCTGGAAAATTTTTGTATTTTGGTAGAGACAGAGTTTCATCATGTTGGCCAGGCTGGTCTTGAACTCCTGACCTCAGGTGATCCACCCACCTTGGCCTCCCAAAGTGCTGGGATTACAGGCGTGAGCCACCACGCGCAGCCAGAAATGCTACTGATTGTTATAAGTTGATTTTGTATCCTGCAACTTTACTAAATTTGTTTATCAATTCTGAGTTTTTTGATGGGTTTTTCTATATATAAGAGTACTTTCTGCAAAGAAGGACATTTTGACTTCCTTTTTTCCAAATGGATGCACTTCATTCCTTTCTCTTGCCTGATTGCTCTGGCAAGGACTTCCAGTGCCATGTTGAATAATATGGTGGAACTGGGCATCCTTGTCTTGTTCCAGTTCATAGAGAAAGGCTGTCAGCTTTTCTCCTTTCAGTAGGATGTTAGGTACGGGTTTATCATATGTGGCCTTCATTATGTTGAAGTATGTTTCTTTTATGCCTAATTTGTTAAGAGTTTTCATCATGAGGGGATGTTGAATTTTATCAAATGCATTCTCTGCATCTAGTGAGATGATCATATGGTTTTTGTCCTTCGTTCTGTTGACATGATAAATCATATTTATTGATTGGCACATGTTAAACCATTCTTGCATCCCTGAATAAATATGACTTGATCACTATACTATCTTTTTGATGTGCTGTTGGACTCAGTTTGCTAGTATTTCGTTGAGGATTTTTGCATCTATATTCATCAGAGATAGTGGCTTGTAGTTTTCTTATTTTGTTGTGTCCGTACCTGGTTTTGGTATCAGGGTAATGCTGGCCTTATAGAATGAGTCAGGAATAATTTCCTCCCATTCAATTTTTAAAAATTGTTTGAAAAGTATTAGTATTAGTTCTCTATAAGTTTGGTAGTATTCAGCAGTAGAGCAATCTTGTCCTGTGCTTTGCTTTGTTTAGGAGACTTTTCATTATTGATTCGATCTAATTTCTCATTATTGGTCTGTTCAGGTTTTCTACTTCTTCCTTATTCAATCTTGGTAAGTTGTATGTGTCCAGAAATTTATCCACTTCCTCCCAAAACAATTTGCTTTTCCAATTTGTTAGCATATAGTTGTTCATAATAGTCTCTAATGATCTTTCTTATTTCTGTGGTAATCCGTTGCAATGTCTCCTTTTTCATTCCTGATTTTGTTTCTTTGGGTCTTCTCTCTTATTTTTCTTGGTTAGTCTAGCTAGCAGTTTATCCATTTTGTTTATCCTTTCAAAAAACCAGCTTTACATTTCATTGGTTGATTGTATTGCTTGATATTGTATTGCTTGATATTGTCTTGATATTGTTTAGTTCTGCTCTGTTCTTCATTATTTCTTTCCTTCTTCTAATGTTGGATTTGGTTTGTTTTTGTTTTTCCACTTCCTTGAGGTGCATCCTCAGATTGCTTATTTGAAATATTTCTACTTTTGTTGATGTAGGCATTTATTACTATAAACTTCCCTCTTAGCACTGTTTTTCTGTATCCCATAGGTATGTTGTGTTTCCATTTTCATTTATTTCAATTTCTTTTTCTTCTTAATTTCTTCATTAACCCAGTGGTCATTCAGGAGCATGTTGTTTAATTTCCATGTATTTGTGCAGTTTCCAGAGTTCCTCTTGGTATTGATTTCTAGTTTTATTCCAAGTGTGGTCTGAGTAGATACATGACAAGATTTTGATTTTTAAAAGTTTGTTGAGGCCAGGCGCTGTGGCTCACACCTGTAATCCCAGCACTTTGGGAAGCTGAGGCAGGTGGATCACTTGAGGTCAGGAGTTCGAAACCAGCCTGGTCAACATGGTGAAACCCCATCTCTACTAAAAAATACAAAAATTAGACAGAAATCACTTGAACCCTGGAGGCGGAGGTTGCAGTGAGCCAAGATCATGCCACTGTACTCCAGCCTGGGTGACAGGGCAAGATTCCATTTCAGAAAAACAAAACAAAACAAAAAACACAATATTTCTTTGTTGATTTTTTTTCTAGATGATATGTCCAACACGAGAGTGGGGTTGAAGTTCCCAGCTACTATTGTATTAGAGTCTATCTCTCCCTTTATTTTATTTTATTTTATTTCACTTTATTTAGTTTATTTTTTAGTAGAGATGGGGTTTCACCATGTAGGCCAGGCTGGTCTCGAACTCCTCAGCCTCCTCAAGTGATTCGCCCACCTCACCTCAGCCTCCCAAAGTGCTGGGATCACAGGCGAGAGCCACCATGCCCGGCTTCTCTCTCCCTTTAGATCGAATAACATTTGCTTTATATATCTGGCTGCTCCAGGGTTAGGCGCATATATATTTAGAATTATTATATCCTCTTGTTAAATTGATCTCTTTGTCATTATATAATAATGTTGTCTCTTTTTACAGTTTTTAATTTTTAAATTCTATTTTTTAAATTTCATTTTTAAAATTTCAATAGTTTTTGGTGGAACAGGTGGAGTTTGGTTACATGAAAAAGTTCTTTAGTGGTGATTTCTGAGATTTTGTTGCACCCGTCACCTGAGCAGTGTACACTGTACCCAATATGTAGTCTTTTATCTCTCACCCTCCTCACACTCTCCCCCCTGGGTCCCCAAAGTCCATTATATCATTCTTAGGCCTTTGCATCCTCATAGCTTAGCTCCCACTAATTGTTCCTTTTTATGGCTGAGTAGTATTCCGTGGTATATATAAACCACATTTTCTTTATCCACTTGTTGGTTGATGGGCATTTAGGCTGGTTCCATATTTTTGCAATTGTGCCGCCATAAACATGTGTGTGCAAGTGTCTTTTTCATAAAATGATTTATTTTCCTCTTGGTAGATACCTGGTAGTGGGATTGCTGGATCAAATGGTAGTTCTCCTTTTAGTTCTTTAAAGAATCTCCATACTGCTTTCCATAGTGGTTGTACTAGTTTACGTTTCTACCAGCAGTGTAAAAGTGTTCCCTTTTCACCACATCCACAAACATCTATTTTTTATATATATTTTAATTATGGCCATTCTTGCAGGAGTCAGGCGGTATCTCATTGTGGTTTTGATTTGCATTTCACTGATAATTAGTGATGTTGAGTATTTTTTCATGTTTGTTGTCCATTTGTATATCTTCTTTTGAGAATTGTCTATTCATGTCCTTTGCTCACTTTTTGATAGGATTATTTGTTCTTTTCTTGCTGATTTGTTTGAGTTCCTTGTAGATCCTGGACAATATCCAGGATCTTGATTTGCCCTTTTGAGGCTATTTCCTGGATATTGTCGGATGCAAATTTGTGGATATTTTCTCCCACTCTGTAAGTTGTCTGTTTACTCTGCTGATTATTTCTTTTGCTGTGCAGGAGCTTTTTAGTTTAATTAGGTTCCCTCTATTTATCTTTGTTTTGTTGCATTTGCTTTGCATTTCTTGGTCATGAACTCTTTGCCTAAGCCAATGTCTAGAAGAATTTCGTCAATGTTATCTTCTAGAATTTTTATGGTTTCAGGTCTAAGATTTAAGTCTTTGATCCATTTTGAGTGGATTTTTATATGAGGTAAGAGATGAGGATTCATCTTCATTCTTCTACATGTGGCTTGCCAATTAGCCCAGCACCATTTGTTGAATAGGGTGTCCTTTCCCCACTTTATGTTTTTGTTTGCTTTGTCAAAGATCAGTTGGCTGTAAGTATTTGGCATTATTTCTGGGTTCTCTATTATATTCCATTGGTCTACATGCCTATTTTTATACATGCTGTTTTGGTGACTATAGCCTTGTAGTATAGTTTGAAGCTGGGTAATGTGATGCCTCCAGATTTGTTCTTTGCTTAGTCTTACTTTATCTATGCAGGCTCTTTTTCGGTTCCATATGAATTTTAGGATTTTTTTTCTAGTTCTGTAAAGAATGATGATGGTATTTTGATGGGAATTGCATTGAATTTGTAGATTGCTTTTGGCAGTAAGGTCCTTTTCACAATATTGATTCTACTCATCCATGAGCATGGGATGTGTTTCTATTTGTTTGTGTTGTCTATGATTTCTTTCAGCAGTGTTTTATTGTTTTCCTTGTATAGATTTTTCACCCCCTTGCTTAGGTATATTCATAAGTATTTTAATTTTTTGTCGCTATTGTAAAAGGGGTTGAGTTCTTGATTTGATTCTCAGCTTGGTCATTGTTGGTGGATACCAGTGCTACTGATTTGTGTACATTGATTTTGTACCCTGAAACTTTACTGAATTCATTTATCAGATCTAGAAGCTTTTTGGATGAGCCTTTAGGATTTTCTAGGTATACGATCATTTTATCAGTGAACAGTAACAATTTGACTTCCTCTTTACCAATTCGGATGCCCTTTATTTCTTTCTCCTGTCTAATTGGTTTGGCTCTTTTTGCAGTTATTGACTTAAAGTCTGTTTTATCTGATGTAAGTATAGATACTCTTACTTGCTTTTGGTTTCTGTCTTTGAGGAATATCTTTTGCCATCCTTTCACTTTCAGTCTATATGTGTCTATATGGGTGAAGTCACTTTCAATCTATATGTGTCTATATGGGTGAAGCAAGTTTCTTGTAAGCAGCATAGACTTAGGTCATTCTTTTTTTAATCCATTCAGCAGTCTGTATTTTTTAAGTGGGGTATTTAACCCATTTATATTCAAGGTTATTACTGATAGATGAGAACTTATGCCTGCCATTTTGTTAATTGTTTTCTGGTTGTTTTGTATATGCTTTGTTTCTTTCTTCCTCTGTTATTTTTTATCATTGTGATTTTGTAATTTTCTGTAGTGGTAACATTTGACTCTTTTCTCTTTCTCATTTGTATATCTGCTCTACCTGTGAGTTTTACATGTTCATGTGTTTTTATGGTGGTAGATATTGTCCTTCACTTCCAGATGTAGGACTCCCTTAAACATTTCTTGTAGGACTGGTCTAGTGATAATACATTCCCTCAACATTTGCTTATCTGGGAAAAACAGCTTTGCTTGCCACAGTAATCTTGGTTGACAGATTGGTTGTTGTTTTCCTTTAGCATTTTGATAGCTTTCTATAGGTTTGGGAAGTTCTCTGTTATTATTCCTTTGAATAAACTTTCTATGCCATCTCTTTCTCAACCTCCTTTTTAAGGCCAATAACCCTTAGATTTACCCTTTTGAGGCTATATTCTAGATTCTGTAGGTGTGCTTCACTGTTTTTTATTCTTTTTTCTTTGTCTCCTCTGACTGTATTTTCAAATAACCTATCTTCAAGCTCAATAATTCTTCCTTCTGCTTGATCAATTCTGCTATTGAAAGAGTCTGATGAATTCTTCAGTATGCCAATTGCATTGTTCAGCTCGATAATTTCTGCTTCTTTTTAATTATTTCAATCTCTTTGGTAAATTTATCTGATAGAATTCTGAGTTTCTTCTCAGCGTTATCTTTAATTTCGTTGAGTTTCCTCAAAATAGCTATGTTGATTTCTCTGTTGGAAAGGTCACATTTCTCTCTTTCTCCAGAATTGGTCTCTGGTGGCTTATTTAGTTCATTTGGTGAGGTCATGTTTTCCTGGATCATCTTGATAGTTGTAGATGTGTGTCTGTGTCTGAGCATTGAAGAGTTAGGTATTTATTATAGTCTTCACAGTTTGGGCTTGTTCATACCCATCCTTCTTGAGAGGGATTTCCATATGTTCAAAAGGTCTTGGATGTTGTGATCTAAGCTGGATCTGCTTTAGGGGGCACCCAAAGCCCAGTAACACTGTAGTTCCTGCAGATTTGTAGAGGCACTGCCTTGATGGTCTTGGACAAGATCTAGGAGAATTCTCTGGATTACCAAACAGAGATTCTTATTCTCTTCCCTTACTTTCTCCCAAACAGAGTCTCTCTCTCTCTTCTTAGCCACCTGGAGCTGGAGGTGGAGTGACACAAGCACCTCCATGGCCACCACCACTGTGACTGTGCTGGGTCAGCCCTAAAGCCAGCACAGCACTGGGTCTTGCCCAAGGAAATACTCCCTGGTTACTGTTTATGTTTGCTCAAGGCTCTGGGGCTCTAAAATCAGCAGGTGGCAAAGCCAGTCCTATGATCCTCCCTTCAGGGCAATGAGTTCCCCCAGGCCCCAGGTGGATTGAGAGGTGCTGTCCAGGAACCAGGGACTAGAGTCAAAAACCTTAGAAGTCTACCTGGTGTTCTACTGCATTGCAGCTGAGCTGGCACTCAAACTACAAGACATAGCCCTTCCCACTCTTCTCTCCCCTTTCCAAAAGCAGAGAAGCCTCATCCCATGGCCACAACTACCACAGGCCTGTGGGGGAGTACGGCCAGACTACTGCTGATGTTCCCTTAAGGCCCAAGCACTCTTCAGTCAGCTTGTGGTGAATACTGCCTGGGCTGGGACTCACCCTTCAGGGCAGTGGGCTTCTCTCTGGCCCAGTAAAGGTCCAGAAATGTCATCCAAGAGCCAAGTCCTGGAATCAGGGACTCCAAGAAACTGCTTGGTGCTCCACCCCAGTGTGGCTGAGCTGGTACTTAAAGTGCAAGACAAAGTCCCCTTTACTTTTTCCTCTGCTTTTCTCAAGCAGAAGTATTGCCCCATAGCCACCATGGGAATGTGCTGAGTCTCACTTGAAGCCAGCAAGTCTCAAAGTCTTACCTAAGGCCCTTGACATAGTATGTGGGTATCACGGTGGTTACTCAAGGCCCAGGGGCTCTTCAGTTAGCAGGTGATGAATGCTGCCATGACTGGGTCCTTCCCTTCAAGACAGTGGGTTCCCTTTTGGCCCAGGGTATATCTAGAAACATCATCCGGAAGCTAGGCCCTGGAATTGGGGCCTCCCAACTCTGGTGCCCTATCCTCTTATGGCTGAGCTGGTATCCAAGATAGATGCAAGACAAAATCCTCCCCGCTCTTCCCTCTCCTCTCCTCAGGCAGAAGGGAGGATCTCTTTTGGAGAGCTGTGTAGCCTGGGGCTAGGGGAAAGGTGGTGCCAGCACCCCCTTAGCTGCCCCAGCTGGTGTGTCAATAGGTTGTGTGCCCCCCTCCTGCACCCAGTCTACTGGCTGTGGGCCAAGTTTAGCACTAGGACTCACCTAAAAGTTGCAGTTCTTGTGGCCTAGACTGCCTTTCAACTTTATTTAGAGCTCTTGAGTACTTTAGCCCACAGTGGTGAGGTTTGTAGGAACTCAAGTTCTGACCACTGGGATCAGCTATTCCCTTCTGGCTAGGGCTGGTTTAAATGCTCCCTCCCTGGGTGGGCATCAGCTGAGTTTGGTCTGGCTTTCCTTTCTGCCATAACAGGACAGCACTGAGTTTAGTGCCTTACAATTGCTGTGCTGTCCCTCCCGCAGCACATAGTAACACTGACCACACCACATCGCTGCTACTACCAGGAGTTAAGGAGAGGTGGTGTCAGAGATTTAAGACTATTTTTTTTCTACCTCTTCAGTGCCTCATTCAGTGATACAAAGTTAAAATCAGGTACCATGAGCACTCATCTGATTTTGGTTCTTATGAAAGCTTTTTTTTTGTTTCTTGTATATAGGTAGTTGTTAAATTGATGTCCTTGTGGGAAGGACAATCAGTGGAGCCTTCTATTTCACCATCTTGCTCCATCTCTGCCTCTCTTAGCACTTTGAATATATCATCCCAGTCTCTCCTGGCCTGTAAGGTTTCTGCTGAGAAATCAACTGTTAGTGTGATAGGAATTTCCTTTATATGTGATGTAATGCTTTTCTCTTGCTGTTTTTTGAAATCTTGTTTTGTCTTTGACGTTTGACAATAATATGTCTTGGAGAAACCCTTTTTGGGTTGAATCTATTTGGTGATCTTTAAGCTTCCTATATCTAGATGTCTATATGTCTTGCAAGACTTGGGAAGTTTTCAGCTTTTGTTTAGTTAAATAGGCTTTCTATGACTTTGCCTATCTTTTCGTCCTGTGGAATTCCTAAAAATTAAATATTTGGTCACATTACGGTGTGCCATGTATCATGCAGGCTTTTTTCATTGTTTTTTATTCTATCTTATTTATTTATTTCTTTTTGCTTGGTTGGGTTATTTCAAAAGGGCTGTCTTTGAAATCAGAAATTCTTATGTTTGATCTTGTCTATTGTTGAAGTTTTACAATTGTATTTTTTATATTATTCAATAAATTCTTCAGCCCAGCATTTCTGTTGTCTCTTTTTTTAAATTACATCTATCTCTTTTTTGAATTTCTAATTCAGATCATAAATTGTTTTTCTGATTTCTTTTCATTGTTTATCTGTGTTCTCTCATATCTCACTGAGTTTCTTTAATATCATTATCTTGAATTATTTTTCAGGCACTTCATAAACTTCCTTTTTTGAGGGATCCATTACTGGAGAGTTATTGCTTTCCTTTGCAGTGGTCATGTTTTCTTGCCTTTTCATGTTCCTTCTGTCCTTATGTTGATGTCTATACATCTGGTGTAATAGCTGTTTCATCCAATTTTATGAATTGGCTGTCATAGGAAGACTTTTTCCTATAGATTTAACTATAGCATTGGTTGGGTAGAGTGCTTTGGCTGTGATTCTGGGTGGACACAGTGGTATAGTTGCCATGTGGTTTTGTAAACTATAATCAGCATCAGTGGTGTCTGTGAGTTCTTCAGTGGCTTAGACAATGGTTGTTAGTAGAGGCTGTGGTGAGACTTTGCTGGGAATAGAAACAGTCAGCAGGCCAGTTCTCGGGTGCCAGTTGTGGTGGTGGTGGGTAAGGGTGGGCCTGTCCTCAGGCCCCTAGATGGCATGCACAGATACCTGTGGAGTGGGCAGGGTGGGTCGATCCACAAGCTGCCAGACAACATGTGTGGATGCCAGTGGCAGGTGGAACATACCTGTCTTCAGGTTCCCTGATGGTGTGTGCAAATGCCGGTAGTGGTGGGTGGAGCAGATCTATCCCCAGGCCTCAGACAATGCACACTAGTACCAGCAGCAACAGGTGGGGTGGGCTTCTTCTCAGGACCCTGGATGTTGCACATCAGCAGTGGCAGGTGGCAGGGGTCAATCCCTGCATGGATGCTGGTGGCAAGAGGGGCATGCTGTCTTTAGGTCTCCCCAGTGATGCACAGGGGCACTGGTGGCATCCAGTGGACAATGTGCACAGGCACCCAGTGGTGAGCAGGTGGGGTGGATTCCACATACACTTTTTTTTTTTTTTTGAGATGGAGTCTTCTTGTGTTGCCCAGGCTGGAGTGCAGTGGCACAATCTCGGCTCACTGCAAACTCCGCCTCCCAGGTTCAAGCGATTCTTCTGCCTCAGCCTCCCGAGTAGCTGGTATACAGGCGCATACCACCACACCTGGCTAATTTTTATGTTTTTGGTAGAGACAGGGTTTCACCATGTTGGCCAGGCTGGTCTTGCAACTCCTAACCTCAAGTGATCTGCCTGCCTCAGCCTCCCAAAGTGCTGGGATTACAGGCATGAGCCACCACGCTTGGCCCACATGCACTTTTTGGAAAACAAAAATGGAATTTTGATATACATCTTTGTCTTCAACTTGTGTTTTTGTTGTTGGTTTTTTTGTTTGTTTGTTTGTTTGTTTTTGAGATGGAGTCTCCCTCTATTGCCCAGGCTGGAGTGCAGTGACACAATCTCAGCTCACTGCAACCTCTGCCTCCTGGGTTCAAGCAATTCTCCTCCCTCGGCCTCCTGAGTAGCTGGGACTACAGGTGCATGCCATCACAGCTGGCTAGTTTTTTTGTATTTTTAGTAGAGATGGGGTTTCACCATATTGGCCAGGCTGGTCTCAAACTCCTGACCTCATGATCCGCCCACCTCAGCCTCCCAAAGTGCTGGGATTACAGGCATGAGCCACCACGCCCGGCCAACTTGTGTTTTTTTACTTAAGAGTATACCAATCACTTTAGCTGTTCAGGCCAGTGTATATAAATTTACCTTGTTCTTTAAATTAATGCATAACTGAGAAAAAGGATTTGGGGAGGCAGTGTCTAGGATGAAGAACAGGACCTCTTTTGATGTTTTTCCAGATATATAAGTGAAAATTGAAAGTATTTTTAATTACCTTTGGTCATTGGGGTATAGTTCTTTGAATGCCACATCAAGCTCAGATGGGCATTGGGCACCCTAAGATTTATTCAGATTACATTAGAAAGATCCCCAAGGCAGAAGGGTGGAGGATAGATTCATGGAAATGAGACAGATGGTGAGTTCAATTAAGAGACCCTTTATGGAGATAGCTCAATATTTCAGGTGAAACATAATCAATACTCAGAAAGGAGATTATGGGGTCCCCAGATGTTTAGGAATTAGAAGCAACAAGACATGGTGACTGGTTGGATGTGGAGGACACAGTAGAAAACATCTAAAGAGACTTTTAGGTTTTATTGTGGGTAATAGGGAGATGGCACCATTCATGGACACAAGAATAAAGGAAGGTAATAAATTCACTTCTGGGACTTGGTAGAGTTTACGTGGCCCCAGCCATCCATATAGGGGTGATTGGAATGTTGGTGTGAATTCAGGAGGCATCAACCTGGGAGTCACCACCACGAAGGTCATATTGGAAGCCATGACAGCTGATGAGATCATCTAGGGATGTGTGTAGACTTGAAAGAGAAAGGGGAGTAAGTATACTATATCCTCATCAAAAGAGAAGAAAAAATGTGACCAGCAAGAGAGACCAAAAACTAGCAAAAGGTAAGAGAAGTACCAAGGTGGAATGCCATAGTGGAATGCAAGAGGAGAGAAAATATCAGGAAGAATAGAGAGCCAAATAGCATCAAATTCTGCAGAGAAACCAAGTCAGGTAATATCTGAAAAGGGTGTAGGAGGTCGTGGGTAAGTTCAGTGACATGGAGGGAGCAGAAGCCAGAGTACAGGCTCAGGGGATGGAGAAGTGAGTGTGGAGTAAGAGGTGGACACAGCAAGGGCACACTATATGTTTGAGAAATTTAATTCAAGATGAAAAAGGAGAGGAGTTAAGCAACCACACAGCGTCATAGGGATATTTTTGAACCCATACCATAGTTTTATATAGAGATGAAAAAAAACCAGAGCTCAGAGAGTCCTCTTCAGCTTTATAAAATCAAACTTGTCAAGTTAATGGACTTATTTAAGTGAGTCAGACCCCATTAGAGCATATGTCACTTGACTGTTATAGGTACACAGCCATGACTCAGAAATGCTGACACAGAGCCATGTGGTACAATATATTACTAAGCAGTGCTTATGCATTGTCGCACAGTGATTAGAAAGATTGCATTGTGGTATATGGCTGGCAGAACAGCTCAGAACTATATAAGTTACGTTTCTCTTTGTGGAAATTTTGGGAACTTGTATTTGATTACAAAATGCCTTGAGATTATAAATCTAATCGGCAGATACAGAAAACTTACAGCATAGCTTTCTTCATATCACGGCCTCTGTAAGAAAAATGTATTAATTTAATCTCATATAACTTTTTTTATTGGTTCAAGTGATTAATTCTTCTAAGCAGATGTTAGTGTGATGTAGTGATTAAGAGCACAAGCAATGAACTTCAATAGACTTGTGTTTTGAATACAAGGTCAACCACTTATGAGCTATGAGATCTTGGGTAATGTCTTAGTCTATTTCGTGCTGCTGTAACAGAGTAACCACAGACTGGGTAATTTATAAAGAACATAAATTTATTTTCTCACTGTTCTGGAAACTGGGAAGTCCAAGATCAAGGTGCTGGTATCCGGTGAGGGCCTTCTTGCTGTATCATCCCATGGCAGAAGGTGGAAGGGCAAAAGAGAACCCAGGCACACAGGAAGAGGGCTGAACTTGCTTTTATAACAAACCCACTCTTCTGGGTTAATCCATAGATAAGGGCAGAGTCTTCATGACCTAATCTCTTCTTAAAGTTTCTACCTCTTAACACTGTTGCATTGGGGATTAAGCTTCCAAGACATGAACTTTGTAGGACACTTTCAAAGCATAGCAGGTAAATTCCTAATTTGTAAAATGAGGAAAATAATAGTTCCCACCACAGAGAGTTGTTATGCAGGTGAAAGTGAGGTCATGCATATGCAGTGCTTGGCACAGTATATGACACCTAGTAGAGGCTCAGTGAGCATGAGATGAAATTCAATTCACTGGGGCCAACAGGGAGACCCTGCTAGGAAGGGAACCTCAGGCACAAAGGGCTAAAGGCAATAATAACTGTGGCTGAGCTTGGAGAGGAGAGGATGTGGGTGAAAACTGACAGAAAATGAGATAGGCAGAGCAGTAACAAGGTATATGGATCTTCTGTTGGGAAAAAAATTCTATAGCTTCAAATAGTATTGTTATTTTATATATGCATATATATATATATATATTCTATATCTACACATACGTATACACTACGTGTTACCACCAGAGTCTTTTCTGTGCTTTGCTAAACCTATTATTACAGGGATATTTCCTGAGCCACTGTATCCTTTTTTTTTTTTTTTTTTTTTTTTTTTTGGAGACGGGGTCTCACCCTGTCACCCAGGCTGGAGTGCAGTCCTGCAATCTCAGCTCACTGCAACCTCCTCCTCCTGGGCTCAAGTGATTCTCCTGCCTCAGCCTCCTAAGTAGCTGGATTACAGGCACCCACCACCACGCCTAGCTAATTTTTGTATTTTTAGTAGAGACAGGGTTTCGCCATGTTGGCCAGGCTGGTCTAAAACTCCTGACCTCAGATGATCTGTCCCCCTCGGCCTCCCAAAGTGCTGGGATTACAGGTGTGAGCCACCACACTAACCTGTTTCTGTTTCTCCATTCCAGTGTCCATGTCAGCTGCAACTGTACTTTGTGTCAACCAGTATTCAAGGGAGGACTCTGATTGGTTCAGTTAATCCTTTCAAGCCAAGCCCATGAGTTGTGCTCTGCTTGGAACAGGGGTTTGCCCATCCATTCAGCTGTATCCAGGGCTAGAGGGAAAGTGGAATCCCATGCTTCAGAACCTGCCCTTTCGTATAACAGGAGCTGAGACCATGAAATCTGCCATGGATGAGACCACACTGAGTAAGCAGCATCCTGAGTTATATCTATCTGTTGGAGGGATGGAGGAGAAAAGGCAGGCAGGTGTAAGACATGAGTGGCCAACTGTCCCAGTTTGCCTGGGACTAGGTTTAAATTTTTAATAGTAGTGAAACGTATATGTCATAACATTTATCATTCTAATGGCTTTCAAGCATGCTGGTCTGTGGTGTCATTGTGCAAACATCACCACCATCAATCTCTAGAACTTTTCATCTTTCCAAACTAAAACTGCACACATTATACACTAATTCCCCATTTCCCCTCTTCCCAGCCCCTGGCAACCATCTCCTCTCTGCCTCTATAAATCTGACTACTCTAAGTACCTCCTATAGGTGGAATCATATAGCATTTGTCCTTTTGTGACTGGCTTATTTCATGTAGCATAATGTCCTCGGGGTTCCTCTATGTTGTAGCATGTGTCAGAATTTCTTTCCTTTTGCAAGCTGAACAATATTCCACATTTTGTTTGCTCATTTATTCATCAATGGACCCTTGAGTTAGTTCTGCCTTTTAGGCTGTTGTGGGTGGGACCAGCTCAATTTTAACACTAAAAGTCTTGTGTCCCAAGAAACTTCTCAGTCCTGGGCAAACTGGGACAGTTGGTCATCCCAGACATAGACCCAGCTAGCATCCCCAAAACCAGGACACCAGCACAAGCAGCCAAGGGCATCATCACCAGGGAAACTCCACCTGCACAGGGCATGATTTTGGTGTCCCAGGAAAGGTGACTCTTCCCACACAGCCTCTGAGAACTAAGCAGGCTAAAGAGAGGCAGTTATCAGAGATCCTTAATGGAGCAGCCAATTGTCAGTGACAGAATTCATTATCCAAATGGGACACTGAACATAATACCCTCTCACACACACACATCCTCACAGTCCATGGGATTTGGTTTTGCCTAAGCCTGGCCTTATTCTTAAATACCAAAGTGCATCAATGATCTAACTCCTACAAAGCTGGGAGGGTTTTCCATTCACAATAGACCTTATAAAAATCATGCATTTTTCAGTAAATCAGAGATCTGCTTCTTCTCTCCTGTTTTTTTGTTTTTTTTTGAGACAAGGTCTCACTCTATTGCCCAGGCTGGAGTGCAGTGGCGTGATCACAGCTCACTGCAGCCTCAACTTCCCAGGCTCAAGCAATCCTTCCATCTTAGCCTCCCGAGTTTTTTGTACTACAGGTTTGCACCACACACCCAGCTAATTTTTTTTTTAAATAGAGATGGGGTTTCACCATGTTTCCCAGGCTGGTCTCGAATTCCTGGGCTCAAGTTATTCACCCGCCTCCCCCTCCCAAAGTGCTGGGATTATAGGCATGAACCACCGTGCCCAGTCCTCCTGTTTTTTGGGCACTATTTCTTAAATGCGCTAGCTGCCAAATGTACCACTTTTCTGTATATTTTTTTCACACTGCATTGCTTACAAGAAAACAGAATGCTCAGTTCCTGGCATTAAACACTTTTTTTTTTTTTTTTGGTATTAGCGTCAGTACAATTGACAGGGCGTCTGTTTTTCATGGTCTGTAACGAGGTTTGTTGTGTGGTAAGAATGAGAACAGTAGGTTTTGGGGAGGTGTAATGTTCTATTTGCATTGCTTTCCCAACTGCTAGTGCTGACAGATTTGAGCATCTTTCAGGTCTGAAATATTTTACATCTTTCATGGCATTGGAGATGGGTAGAGGGAAAAAGTGTCTTTTTTCTAAAATACATGCTTAATCTGTTTAGCATGGGATCAAACCATACTTTCTGTACTTTGAGTCTCACATTCTAAATTTCAACTGCATTATATTGTCTTGCGTTTATGGAGATAGTCTGGGATGCAGGATTTTTTTAAAGCGTATTTTTATAGACTCTTTAGTTAATTTTTCTATTTTCATTAAGTAAAAACCTTTATCTCCTTTAAAAGAGGTTTCACCAACAAATATTAGGTGAACAGGATAAGCTGTAAGGAAGTTGAAAGAATTCAGTGATAGTGATGTGATATTGATCGTCATAAATAAAGTAAACAGGCAACCGGGCCTGTTTCTCAGGATCAGACAGCTGTAAGTAGCTTCACTTCAAGGGATCAGAATTGTCAGGGGGCATTCCTGATTCCTGCTGAAGTGTGAGTCTGCTTTACCTACAGCACACCCTCCAGCTCAACACATTAATGCAATAACAACACCTACGTGGCTGGGACTGTTAATGATTTAAAAATTTAAATTATGTGTAATGATATTTCACAAATTAATGATTTAAAAATTTAAATTATGTGTAATGACATTTCAGAAGATAAAAGCTCCCCTGGGGCTCAACCATGGTGATTTGTAGTGGAGTCACAGAGCCATCTATACATCCAGTAGCAGAATGTTGGGGAACCGTGCTTTGTCACTTCGTGGGGTACAGTGACACCCCTTCCCACCCCAAACTTATTAATCAGGAGATTCAGGTGGACTTCTGAGGTGGGTGCATATTGCTGGCACTAGCCTGGGTTCTTTTCCCTCTCCTACCATTAAAGCCCTGATGTCCCCCACCGAAAGGGGTGTAGGATCATTGTGGTACATAAACTGATGGTTTGTAAGCTCTCATCTTTGCATTCACTACAAAAAATTATTTAAATTTCACATTTGCTTTACAGTTTTTTCGAGTTTCAAATGTAAAAACGATACATGCACAGGTTTTAAATGTTAAACCATGCAAAAAAAAATATACGGTGGAAAGTAAGTCTCCCTCCTCCCTTGACCCTCAGGTTCTTAGTTCTCCTCCCTAGAGGAAGCCACTGTTACCATTTTTATTAATAGATTTCTAGAAATATTCTATGCTAATACAAGCACAGTTATAAATATATAGCCCCTGTTTTTACAGAAGTGGTAGTATGCTACACACATTGTTCTGTACCTTGATTTTTTAAATTAAACTTTTAAAGGTATTTGTTGGTTCATATTGCAAATATAAGAAATACAGACACTTGGCCGGGTGCAGTGGCTCACGCCTGTAATCCCAGCACTTTGGGAGAACGAGGCGGGCGGATCACGAGGTCAGGAGATCAAGACCATCCTGGCTAACACGGTGAAACCCCATCTCTACTAAAAATACAAAAAATTAGCCAGGCGTGGCAGTGGGCGCCTGTAGTCCCAGCTACTCGGGAGGCTGAGGCAGGAGAATGGCGTGAACCTGGGAGGCGGAGCTTGCAGTGAGCCGAGATTGTGCCACTGCACTCCAGCATGGGCGACAGAGCGAAACTCCATCTCAAAAAAAAAAGAAAGAAAGAAAGAAATATAGACACTCCTAGACTTATGACGGGGTTACATCGCAGTAGACCCATCATAAGTTGAGAATATAATAAGTCAGAAATGCATTTAATACGCCTAACCTACTAAACATCATGGCTTAGCCTAGCCTACCTTAAACATGCTTAGAGCAGTTACATTGGCCTACATTTGGGCAAAATCATCTGGCAAGACAAGACCCTGTAGAATATTGGTTGGTTACCCTCATGGTGGCACAGCTGACTGGGAGCTGCGGCTCACTCCCCCTTGCCCAGCATCAAAAGAGAGTATCATACTGCATATCACTAGCCCGAGAAAGGATCAAGATGCAAAATTTGAAGTACGGTTTCTACTAAATAGGTATCACTTTCACAGCATGGTAAAGTTGGAAAAATAGGATCAAGCCTTTGTAACTCAGGGACTCACTGTAATATAGGGAGACCTGGGTACTCTTTATCCAGTTTCCCCCAATGGTAACATCTTGCAAAACTGTTGTACAATATCACAACCAGGATATTGACATTGATATAATCCATTGACCTTATTCAGATTTCCCCACTTTTACTGGTACTCTTCTATATATGTACTTATCTTTATACAATTTTATCACATGTGTAGGTTTGGGATCCACCACCACAGTCAAAGTTCAGAACAGTTCCATCCCAATAGGGATCTCTTATGTTTCCCTTTTATAACCATACCCAGCTTTTCCCTGTCCCTTCCCCCATCCTGAACCCCCTGGAAACCACCAATCTATTCTCCATTTCCGAAATTTTGTCTTTTCAGAAATGTTATATAAATTAAAATATGCAGTGTATTATCTTTTGGTATTGGCTTTTTTTTCTCCCAACACAATTTCCTGGAGATTCATCCAAGTTGTTGCATAATAAATGCACAACTATTAGTCATGCAATAGCTTATTACTTTTTATTGATGAATAGTATTCCATGATATGAATGTACTACAGTTTGTTTAGCCATCAACCTGTTGAAGGACATCTAGGTTGTTTGCGGATTTGGATTATTATGAATAAAGTTTCCAGGAGCATTCATGTACAAGTTTTTGCATGAACATAAGTTCTCATTTCTCTGGAATTAATGCCCAAGAGTACAATTACTAGGTCATATGGTAATTGCATATTTAATTTTATAAGAAATTACCAATCTGTTTTCCAGAGTGATTGTACCATTTTGTGTTCCCATCAGCAATCCAGTTTCTTTGCATCCTCACCAGCATTTGGTGTTGTCACTATTTCTCCTACAAATAAGGACAGTTTTATTTCTTCTCAAACTGTATGCTTTCTATTTCTTTTTCTTACTTATCACAGTGCTTTTTCTCACTTAATATATTACTTGGGGATCATATCAGATCAGCCACTTAGATCAACCTCATGTTTTTAATGGCTTTGTAGTGTTCCATAGTAAAATCACCAAAATTTATTTTGCTAGTGTCCTATTGATAGGCTTTTAGTTGATTTCAATCTTTTGCTATTAGGAACAATGCTTCAATGGATATCCTTATACATCTCTTTTCACACATGTGCAGGGTGTTACAGAAAAAAATTCTAGAAATAGAATTCCTGCATCAAAGAGTATATTCATTTAACATTTTGACAGTGCTGAATTGCCCTCCAAAGAGTTTGACTCAATTTATAATCCTATCCAATATATTGCCTTCTCAAACTTTAAATATCATTGCTAGCCTGAAAGGTGAAAAAAGAATATATTCTGGTTATACTTGCTAAATTTTGAGATAAGTTTAAACTTTGCTTAAAATGAAACCAAATTTATAGAACTAAAAAGTGGCTTTGTAAAAATAGAAAAGTGCTATATTATCTTTTTATGTACCAAAGTTAGATAATATTACTATTTTTTATTCAACCAAATTCTTCAGGCTGTGTTTTTAAAACAAAATTGGGCTCGTTTCACATTTCTTTTAAGTATCTAGGGGATGCTTCAGTTGAGACATTTTAGCAAACAATCCCCAAATGCTAGTACTGCTCCTGTCTTCGAGGAGCTTGCAGTATAGCAACAGGGTTGAAATAACTTCATTGTATTGCAGTAAGTACTAGGATAACTATCTAGAGCAGATGCTGTATCTACAGTATAGAGAGAAGAGGAATTTAGTTGAAGCTGGAGGTTAGAGAATGCTTTGAGGAGGAGAGAACATCTGAGCTGAGGAGTGAAGGCACTCCAGGCAGAGGGAACTGCATGAATGAACTTGAGTGAGAATGCCAGAAATTCAGTATTTCCAGAGGGGCAGGCAGAGGATTAGGCCAAAGCTGCAGGCAGGAGCCCAGTTAGAAGCAAAGATTTAGGCTCTCTCCTGCAGGCTGCAGGGACCATTGATGGTTTTAAGGAGAAAATAGTCAGTTTTGCATTTTAATTGCTTACTGTTTGTGTGTTGTGCAGACCTGGATATATAGGCATTCAGAAAAATATGCCTTTTTGGTGTGCCTGAAGTAGTTCATGATAATAAAAACTGAATGTTCTTATACATAAAAACTTTTTCTAATCATGTCATTGCCATTTGTATTCATTTCCTATTATTGCAATAACAAATTATCACCCACTTAGTGGTTTACAACTATATAAATTTATTATCTTACAGTTCTAGGGGGCAAAAGTCTGAGATGGGTCTCACTGGGCTAAAATCACGGTGTCAGCAGAGCTGTGTGATTCTGGATAATCCATTTCCTTGCTGTTTCCACCTTCCAGAGGCCACCTACATTCCTTGGGTCATGGCCCTTCCTCTATCTTCAAAGCCAGCAATGTTGCATTTCCAAACCCCTGACTTCTGCTCTTGCCTCCCTCTTTCACTTAGAAGAATCAATGTGAGTCCATTGGGCTAACACAAATGACCCGGCATAATCTCTTCAGCTCAAACTCAACTGATTAGCAACTTTAATTCCATCTGTAACCTTAATTATCCTTTGATGGGTAACATAATAGATTCCCAGGTTCCAGGAACTATGACTTGGACATCTTTGGGGAGAACAATTATTCTGCCTGTCACACCATCATTTATTTATTCAACATTTTAAAAAAATGTAATGGTGGTAAAAAGATGCATAACATAAAATTTACCATTTTAAGAGTAGAGTTCAGTGGCATTAAGTACATTCACATTGTTGTACAACTATCAGCAACATCCATCTCTAGGACTTTTTAATCTTCCCAAGCTGAAACTCTGTACTCCTTAAAAAATAATTCCTCATTCTCCCCTCCACCTCCCATCCCCTAGCCACCATCATTCCACATTCTATCTCTGAATTTGACTACTCTAGATGACTCATTCAACACCTATTGAATAACTACTATGGGCTAAGCACCCTGTCACAAACTGGAGAATCAAAGATGAAAAAAGACATGGTCCCTGGTCTCAAAAGATTTCATCAAGACTCGGGGGGAATGGCCGGGTGCAGTGGCTCACACTTGTAATCCCAGCACTTTGGGAGGCAAAGGCAGGCAGATCACTTGAGGCCAGGAGTTCAAGACCAGCCTGGCCAACATGATGAAACCCCATCTCTACCAAAAATACAAAAACTAGCCAGACATGGTGATACACGCTTGTAATCCCAGCTATTCAGGAGGTTGGAAAATCTCTCAACTTGATCTTTTAGCTCATTTTCAGCTGAGTCTATTCTGCTATGTACCCTACCTATTAAGTTGTGGAGGGTTTATTTTATGGTGGTGATAATATTTTTAATATTTTTAATTTCCAAAAACAGAGTGGTTTATTTATTAGCGGTTTCTTCTCTCTGATAATATTAATTATAATTATTTTAAAGTCTTTTGATTGCTTTATGAATTCTGTTTTTTGGATACTCATTTTTCTATTTGTTGAGTTTGATGCTTTTGTGTGTGTGTTGTGTTTCCCAACTGTTGATAATTCTTAGGTATCTATTAATACTTATCCTTGGAAGTTGTAATTGAATATCTGTCTATATCAGTCCATCTATCATTTATCTATTTTGTAGTTCAAAAGTAAATATTGGGTCTCCTAATGACAGACCACTAAATTAGGAAAGGATAATATGTTTGCCTTCTAAGTAAGAGGAGCTCTCAGGGTCATTGTAACTTACCTGAAATACCTCCCTCCTTCTTTGGCCCCAGTTTCAGAAGTCCCATTTCAGAGAGCTCTACTCAAGGCTTTATCCTGGTGGTGGGGGTGGGGAAGGTAATGACAGCTTCTGAGTCAGCATATGTGGGAGAAGATCTTTTTCTTTTATTTTTCTTAACTTTGTATTAAAATGTAGCATATATTGGAAAGTTCCTCAAAGTTAACATATTCTTATAACCAGCACCAAGATCAAGAAACAGAACAACTAGGGGCCTTGCATCCCCTTCCAGTCACTGCACCTCCAAGGGTAATCATTGCCTTAACATCTATTACTGTAGATTTATTAAATATTATTTGATTAAAATATTATCTCTATTAAAATATTATCAATGGAATCATATTCTTTCATATCTGACTTCTTTCATGTAGCATGTTTTTGAGATTAATCCACCTTGTTCTGTGTGGTTGTGGTTTCTTCATGCTTGTTGATGTATAGCATTTCACTTTATGAACAAACATTTATCTATTCCTTTTCCTGTTGATGTACATTTGGGTAGTTTTCAGCTTGAGGCTATTGTTAGCAGTACTTACTCATATATTTTGATGAACATATGTATGGACTTCTTTTGGAACGGGAGTTGTTGGGTCATAGGGTAGCTACATGTTGGCTTTAGAAGATAGGGCCAACAGTTTTCTACAGTGATTGGACCATTTTACACTTCTGTGAGGGGGTTCCACTTGATTCACAGCCTTGCCAACGCTTTTCTGTCCTTTTCATTTTAGCCATTCTTGTGGGTGGTATTGCATTTGGGTTTTAATTTAAATTTTCTTCATGACTAATGAAGTTGGAGGCATTTTTAGGAGTTAAATTTTCTATGCTCTTTTTTTCTCAGCTTTTTATTATGAAAATCTTAAAACACAGAAAAGTTGAAAGGCTGGCATAATGAAAATGCATATACTTAGTACTTAGAGTTAAACAATTGTTAGCCTTTTGCTATATTTGCTTCTTGTGCATGTGTGTGTGTATATATATATATACACATATACATACATATATATAATTGTTTTGCTGATCCATTGTAAAGGAAGTTGCAGTCATAATTACACTTGACTCATAATTACACCATTATCTCCTAGAAATAGATATTTTCTACATAACCATAAAACCATGATCATATATAACATAATTAACAATGATTTCCTAAAAATACTATGTAACAGTCTGTGTGCAAGTCTCCTCAGTTGTCCCCAAAGTACCGGTAATCTACTTTTTTGAACCAGAAGCTAATCAAGGCCAAATCCTTGCATTTGATTGTTATAGCACTTTAAACAGATCCCTGATTTTCCCCACCTCCCACCCACGACATTGATTTTTTGGAGAGCCAAATTCTGTTCCAGTTGTCTATATAAAATTTTTTAAAACCCCAAAACCTTAGTGGCTTAAAACAATTATTTTATTCTATTTTACAATTTTGTCGATCATAATCAGGCAGGGCCCAGTCAAGTGATTCTTCTTTTTCACATGACATTGACAGGGTCACTTGGTGGTATCCACTTGTCATATGGACTGGTCTGGAGGCTCCAAGATGGCTTCTGCACACTCATGTCCAAGACCTTGGTTGGGATGGCAGGAAGGCTGTGATCAGCTGGGACTGTCCACCAGAGCATGTCCATGTAGCCTCTCTGGCTAGCATGGCCCCGGAATGGTCAGTTTCCTTACATCCTGTCTCCTGGCTCTGAGGACAAGTGTTTTGGAGACCAGAACAGGAGCCACACTACCTTTCATGACCCAGTATCAGGAGTCACACAGCATCACTTCCATCAGGCTCTGTTGTTTGAAGCAGTCACAAAGCCCACCCAGATGCAGAGAATTTGCAGCTACGTTTTTAAAGCTGCAATGATCTGTTCTTCAGTCACAAATAATTTGCCTTTTTCTCACATGCAAAACACACACCTTTTTCCAAGATTCCTCCAGACTCTCATTCCATTAGGACACCAGGCTCAGGCTGTTTGAGATCAGCCCTTCTTTATTGTGGGCTCCCCATGAGGCTGCTGTAGAAGTCTTAGAAGTATTATTGTCTAGCTGACATGGGCTAAGAGGCATGCCCTTTGGATTCTTCAGGAATTTCGGATATAACTAAGAGGACACACAAAAAGCACCATTTTAAGTCTTTGTGAGGCCATTAACAAGGGTCTTACAGTTACGCACTGGATTTCCTGAGACTATTTTCCTAGTATTACTCTTGTAGAATGTTCCCCATTTTGATTTTGTCTGCTTGTTTCCTCTTGGTGTCATTTAACTTTTTTCAAATCCCCTTCCCTCACCTCCATATTTCCTGCAAAATTGGGTCTAGAGGCTTGATTTGATTAAGGTTGAATATTTTGGCAAGAATACTTTGTAGGTGATTTTGAATACATTATACTGCATGATATCTATAGGTATATCATGGCAGGTTGTCCTACTATTAATACGTTAGGTTCCATCACTTGCATATGGTGGTGACCCCCAGGCCTCTCCATTGTAAAAATGTACATTTTCTTCCTTGTGACTTTCATGGAATTTGTGGGGTGATGCCAGGAAAAATACGAAATGTTTCAAAAATTCATGTCATCCTTGTGCAGGGACCATGCTAATCATCTTGGCATCCTTCCAATTTTAGTCTGTGCTATGGAAGCATGTCCTGCCCTGGCTCTCGAGAATTTGTAACTGTAATCGGTTCTTTGCCTGATGCACGTGGCAAGTCAGTATGCTAAGACATTGGGTTGCAGCAGAGAAAGAGGTTTAATCATAGGGCCACCAAATAATAAGATAGGAGAAAATCCCAAATCTGTCTCCATGAGGAGTTTGGGGCTAGGGATGTTAAGGGTTTTGGAATGGGCCAAAGTGTGGAGATGGTCGATTGGTCAGCGAGTCCAGGGTGATGTCATGGGGCAGGGAGATAAAGAAACTGTATCTGTACATTGATTTGGTTCTTCTGTGGGATCTTTGAAGTGGTTGGCATCAGCTACTCCACTAGAATTAAGGATCTGTTTAAGTCATTCTTAAACAAAACCCTTATGATTCTAACATCAGAAATTTCATCTGTAGAAACAATGGGGATACAAATGGTCAACATCTAGTGCTCCAAGAATTCTGGCTACAAGGAAATGAGTCAAATTGCAGCCTGACTAATGCTTAATTATAACTATATTTCTGTCCAGAACTCTTGTTAACCCTGTGAGGACAGCTTCAAATACAGCTCTTCTATCTCTTGTGCCAGCACCTGCTCCTGCTCCAGGTGTCTGTTGACTTAGGCTTAAAATATCCCTGAACCGCCCTCACTCCTTGGTGGTCATTTTGCCTACCTTTGGTTAAGCCGTGTTCGTCTTTGCTCCAGATTTGCTGTCAATCAGATCTCACCTGCTCTCTATCCTCCAGAAATTCCTGTATCCTTCTGGTCTTCTGGTGGCCCTCTTTATTTTGTTCATGTGTTTTTGTGGGTTTCATGTGTACATAGGAAATACAGAGAGACAGAATGTGTTGTGTAAGGAGATTTGAGGCAGGAAGTAGGGAGGTAGTGTATGTGCTTGTGTTCAGTCAGACATCTCTGGCCAACCTTTGCTTTTGAGAAACTATATCCCAGGGCAGAAATGAGGAAGTGTCACATGTATCAAATCATTACGTTGTATCCCATAAATATATACCATTATTATTTGTCAATTAAAAATTTTTAAAAGGGCCAGGTATGGTGGCTCATGCCTGTAATCCCAGCACTTTGGGAGGCTGAGACAGGTGGAACATTTGAGGTCAGGAGTTCAAGACCAGCCTGGCCAACATGGTGAAACCCTGTCTCTACTAAAAATACAAAAAAAAAAAATTAGCTGGGTGTGGTGACATGCACCTGTAGTCCCAGCTACTTGGGAGGCTGAGGCAGGAGAATCACTTGAACCCAGGTGGTGGAAGTTGCAGTGAGCAGAGTGCACCACTGCACTCCAGCCTTGGTGATGGAGTGAGACTCCATCTCAAAAAAAATTTTTTTAATTTAAATTAAATAAAAGATAAATATCAGGGGATGAAGATAGAAACCAGGTTGTTATGGATTATATTATGCTCTCCCTAAATTCATAGTTTGAAGCCCTAATTCCCAATGACTATATTTGGAGATAGCATCCTTAAAAAGGTAATTAAGGTTAAATGACATCATAAGGGTGGAGCCCTAACCCAACGTGACTGGTGTCTTAAAAGAAGAGAAAGAGACTCCATGGATGAGTATGCACAGAGGAAAGCCTATGTTAGGACAGAGCAAGAAGGTGGCCATCTGCAAGCCAAGGTGGGAGGCCTCACCAGAAACAAACCCTGTGGACACCTTGATATTGGACTTCCAGCCTCCAGAACTGTGGGAAAACTAATTTCTGTTATTAAGCCACTCAGTCTGTGATACGTTGTTATGACTCCAGCAGACTAATACACACAACATGAAAGACGTGACCCCCAGGAAGTGACTTATCCAGGAATTCAGAATTTATTCTGTAACCAGTGGGAAGCCATTTGGGTCATAAGCAGGGGAGTAACAGGATCAGAACTTGGAAGTAGGAAGATCATTCTCAGAGTTGTTCAAAGGAACTCCGGAGCGAGGAGACAGTAGAGGCAGGGACACCAATTAGAAGGCATTTTAAGCATATGGGTGAGAAATGATGGCGGTTGAACAAAGGCAGTTGGGGCAGATAATATAATAACAAGGAGGTAGAATCAGCAGAATTTGTTGACTGGTTGGATGTGGGGAGGTAAGAGAGTAAGAAATACCAAATTCTTCCCAGGCTCCTGAATTGCAGCTAGTAATTGAAATGAACATTTATTTGTTCATTGCAGGTAGTAACTGCAATGAACATTTATTTGTTTTCTATCCAGCTTCCTTCTTCCTAAGAGCTTCCAGATTGTCACTCAATACAATCTCCCAACCTCTCTTGTCGTACAGCCCATGTGCTTTGGAGAAACTGAACTCTGCCTTTGCTTTAGAGGTGGGCCTGGACTGACTTACACTAATTAGCACATTCCATGGCTGTCACTCTAGTTTTTGGTTCAGGAGTAAAAATGTGATCTAAATCTGCCAATCAGTGAATGCCAGAACTGTTTATTGGAATACTGGGACTGAAGTGCCCTTTCCCACTTGACAAGAACAGGGAGGTGGATAGACCTGACTTAATTGGCAACCATCTTGTGACCCAAGGCCCCAGGAAAATGAGCCATAGACTGGAGCTGACCTTAAGCAGACCAAAGCAAGGATAGACCCCCAGTGGTATCCTCGGGCTATTGGATCAACCAACCATGAAGTCCTTAACTCTCCTGTTATAAAGCCTAGAAACCCCCTTCTTCTTTAAGCCAGTTCAAATTCGATTTTTATGTTACTTGTCATATAAAGATACAGGTTAGTTACTGCTTTAGCACAGTAGGCAGCGCATCAGTCTTATAAAGATATAGGTCATTGGGTAGATGGTGGAGCCATTAACCAGGAAATGCAAAGCAAAAAGAGGGACTGGTTTGAAAGGAGAGATGCTTTGTCCTGAACTTGCACAATCCCACATCTTTGCTTAATGTTGATCCTTGGGCCTGGAAAGTCCTACTCATACTCTAAGGCCCTATTCTGATGATCCTTCCTCTAAAACATTGTAATCCCCTCTTATATCCAGCTGAGAATTCACCATGCCTTCTGAACCTCCATACATTTTGGACATGGCTCTATCGTTGCTTTTTTTTTAAGTCTTGCTCTGTTGCCCGAGCTGAAGTGCAGTGGTGTGGCACATTCACAGCTCATTGCAGCCTCAACCTTCTGGGTTCAAGTAGTCCTCCCACCTCAACCTCCTGAGCAGCTGCTACTACAGGCATGCATCACCACACTCAGATAATTTTTTTAAAAAATTATTTTTATAGATGGGATCTTGCTATGTTGCCCAGGTTGGTCCCAAACTCCTGGGCTCAAGTGATCCTTCTGCCTCAGCCTCCCAAAGTTCTGGGATTACAGGCATGAGCCACTACACCCGCCTATTGCTGCTTTTATCACCTCATGTTACCATGTTCTCCCCTGGGTGCTGACTGACCTCCCTAACAGTCCAGGACATATCATACTCATCTATATGTACAGGTTTGCAGCCCCAATGCATCTAATAGGCACCTAAACATCTTGATGAGTAAATAAATGCTGTTTCCCCCATTTTCTCCTCAAACTAATGAATCTGCTCACCACACAATTCATTTGGACTGAGAGAAACCCACTATCAGACCAGCAAATAAATTACTTATCAAGTTATCAGAAAAATCTGAAAATATAGGAATGGTAGGAAAGGGTAATTTTGTAGGATTGAAAACACAGAAAAACAAAACTTGGATGAACAAGTACCTCTATAATAATGATGCAATATGTTTACATATGTTGGCTTGAGTAGCCACAGCCAACAGTTTTCCACAGTGGTTGGACCATTTTACACTTCTGTGAGGAGGTTCCACTTGATTCACAGCCTTGCCAACGCTTTTCTGTCCTTTTCATTTTAGCCATTCTGGTGGGTGGTATTGAATTTGGGTTTTAATTTACATTGTCTTCATGACTACTGAAGTTGGAAACATTTTTATGAGTTAATTTTCTCTGATCTTTTTTTCTCAGCTTTTTATTATGAAAATCTTCACCCACAGAAAAGTTGAAAGGCTGGCATAGTGAACATGTGTATACTTAGTACCTAGATTCAAACAGTTGTTAGCTTTTTGCTATATTTGCTTCGTGTATGTGTGTGTGTGTATAATTGTTTTGCTGATCCATTGTAAAGTAAGTTGCAATCATAATGACACTTGACCTATACACCAGTATCTCCTACAAATAGACATTTTTCTACGTGACCATAAAACCATGATCATATCTAACGCAATTGATATGGTTTGGCTCTATGTCCCCACCCAAATCTCATCTTGAATTGTAATCCCTATGGGTCAAGGAAGGGAGGTGATTGGATCATGGGGGCAGTTTTCCCCCATGCTGCTCTCATGATAGTGAGTGTGTTCTCACAAGATTTGATGGTGTGAAAAGTGACAGTTTTTTCCTTCTCTCTTCTCCCTCCTGCTGCCTTGTGAAGAAGGTGACTGCTTCCCCCTCTGTCATGATTGTAAGTTTCCTGAGGCCTCCCCAGCCATGCAGAACTGTGAGTCAATTAAACCTCTTTCCTTCATAAATTATCCAGTCTCAGGGAAGTTATTTATAGCAGTGCAAAAACAGGCTAATACATAATTCACAGTAATTTCCTAAAAATACTATGTAATGGTCTGTGTGCAAGTCTCCTCAGTTGTCCCCAAAGTACCTGTAATCTACTTTTATGAACCAGAAGCCAATCAAGGCCAAATCCTTGCATTTGATTGTTACAGCACTTTAAACAGACAACCCCCCCGCCATTTTCCCCATCCCCCACCCATGACATTGACTGTTTGGAGAGCCAAATTCTGTTCTAGAAGTCTATATAAAGATTTAAGAAAAAAAAACACTCCAAAACTTTATTGGCCTAAAACGATTATTTTATTATATTTTACAATTTTGTCGATCGTGAATTCAGGCAGAGCCCAGTTAAGCAATTCTTCTTTTTCACATGACATTGACAGGGTCACTTGGTGGTATCTACTTGTCATTTGGACTGGTCTGGAGGCTCCAAGATGGCTTCTGTACACTCATGTCTGAGACCTTGGTTGGGATGGCAGGAAGGCTGTGATTAGCTGGGACTGCCCACCAGAGCATGTCTATGTAGCCTCCCTGGCTAGCATGGCCTCAGAGTGGTCAGTTTCCTTACATCCTGACTCCTGGCTCTGAGGAGGAGTGTTTTGGGGAACAGGACAGGAGCTGCATTACCTTTATGACCCAGTATCAGGAGTCACACAGCGTCACTTCCATCAGGCTCTGTTGTCGCTCCCATTATGCTCTGTGACAAAGCCCACCCAGATTCAGAGAATTTGCAGCTATGTTTTTGATTTTTGGGGTTTTTTTTTTTGTGGTTTTTCTGTCACCCAGGCTGGAACACAGTGGCACAATCACAGCTCACTGCAGCCTCAACATTCTGGGGTCAGGCGATCCTCCCACCTCAGCCTCCCAAGTAGCTGGGACTACAGGCACACACACCACCATACCTGGCTAATTTTTGGATGTTTTGTAGAGACAGGATCTCACCATGTTGCCCAGGCTGGTCTCGAACTCCAGGGCTCAAGCGATCCTCCCACCTCTGCCTCACAAAGTGCTAGGATTATTAGGCATGAGCCACCATATCCGGCCTGTTTTTAAAACTGCCATGGTCTGCCCTCTGGCCACAGATAATTTGCCTTTCTCTCACATGCAAAACGTGCACCCCTTTCCAAGACTCTGCTGAGGTCTTATCCCATTGTGAGATCAGACCGGGCTCTTTGAGATCTGCCCTTCTTGGGCTCCCTGTGAAGCTGCTGTACAACTACACCCTCAGGAGTCCTCGAAGCATTGCTGTTTAGCTGAGAGGTGCTAGGAGTCATGCCCTTTAGATTCTTAGCCCTTTGTGTAACTAAGAGAGCACCATCCTAAATCTTTCTGAGGTCATTAACAAGGGTCTTAACAGTTATGGATTCCCTGAGATAATATTTTACTAGCATTGCCCTTGTAAAATACTCTACATTCTGATTTTGTCTGCTTGTTTCCTCTTGATGACATTGAACTTCTTCTCAAATCCCCCTCCCTTACCTTCATATTCCATGTAAAATTAGGTTTTGATGCTTAATTGGATTCAGGTTAAATATTTAGGTACAAATACTTCATAGGTGATTCAGTGTACATACTGCATGATATCTATAGGTACATCATGTCAGGTTGTCCTGTTATTAACAGGTTAGGTTTCTTTGCTTGCATAGAGTGGTGACCCCAGATCTCTCCACTGTAAAAATGTACATTTTCACCTTTGGGATCTTCGTGATTTGCGTGGGATTTGTGGGGTGGTGCTATGAAAAATGCAAAATGCCTCACAGATTCATGTCATTCTAGTACAGGGGCTGTGCTAATCATCGCAGTATCCTTCCCACTTTAGTTCGTACTGTGGAAGCAAGTCCTGACCTGGCTCTTGTGAATACAGCTCTTTCATCTCTTGTGCCAGCACCTGCTCCTGCTGCAGGTATCTGTTGACTAAGCTGGGAATATCCCTAACCTGCTCTCACTTCCTTGGTAGTCATTTGCCTACCTTTGGTTAAGCTGTGATCGTCTTTGCCCCAGGTTTGCTGTCAATCGGATCCGTCTGCTTTCTATCCTCCAGGAATTCCTGTATCCTTCTGGTCTTCTGGTGGCCCTCTTTATTGTGTTCCTGTTTTTGTGGGTTTCATATGTACATATCAAATGCCCACTGAGAGACAGAATGTTTTGTGTAAGGAGATTTGAGGCAGGAAGTAGGGAGGTAGTGTGTGTGCTTGTGTTCAGTCAGACCCCTCTAGCCAACCTTTGCTCTTGGGAAACTATGTCTCAAGGCAACGATGAAGAAATATCACATGTATCAAGTTATCACATTGCACTATACATATATATGTATATGTATGTATATATATCATTATTATTTGCCAATTAAAATTTCAAAAATAAACTTTAAAAAAGTTTCAGAACATGAAGATAGAGACCAGATGGTTATGGACTGTGTTTTGTGTCCCCTCAATACTTATAGTTTGAAGCCCTAACCTTTAATGTGACTAAATTTGGATACAGAGTCCTTTAAAATGGTAATTAAGGTTAAATGAGATCATAAGGGTAGAGCTCCAATCCAATATGACTAGTGTTTTAGAAGAAGAGAAGACTCCAAGGATGCATGCACACAGAGGAACAGCCATGTGAGCATGCAGCGAGACGACAGCCATCTGCATGCAAGGAGAGAGGCCTCAGAGAAACTAGCCCTGCCTGATGAAGTTGAATTAACAGGTACCTCTCTTATAATGATGCAATCGCTACTTCTTTGCAAGTTAAGAGGGACACACACACACACACACACGCACATACACATGCAATATCTCTCAATATGTAAGATGGGTTAACAATTCCTGTTAGTGCTGCTGAAGACTGTGGGAAGAATCTAAAATTGGTGCTACCCACACACAAGGTCGCATCATGCCCATCAATTTATTTTGATCTCATGGAAGGCGTTTTGGAGCAGTGCTCAAGAAATAGCTCAACTAAAAGAACATTTAAATTATGTAAAAATGAACTCCAATGATTTAGATCTATTAATCTTACATAGTAAGATTTCAAACATGGTACTGTAATTTCAGAACTCACAAAAAACTGTAATAATTTGATCTCATAGGAGATAAATTCTACCTGATTTTTCGCAGGAAAAAGTTGGAGAAGAGTACTTTATCACCTTCAAGTATATTTGGTAACTGGAACTGAAGGGGAGACAAGTGTAGCCAAGCCTAGACCAAGGATGCTCATCAATAATGACAGCTATTTAACAAATGTTCCTTGAGTGCTTGCTATGTGCCAGGTATTCTCTGAGGTACTGAGGATGCAGCACTAAACAAACATATGAATAAATTATGATAAGAAGGACATTGATTGAGCTCTTATTGTGGGCTAGGCCCTGAGCTCAGTGCTGTGTATACAGTTGACCCTTGAATAACACTGGTTGATTTGAACTGCATGAGTCCCCACTTATACGTGAAGCTTTTTTCAATAAAAGTTATACCATGGGCCGGGCATGGTGGCTCACACCTGTAATCCCAGCACTTTGGGAGGCCAAGGCGGGCAGATCATGAGGTCAGGAGTTCGAGACCAGCCTTACCAATATGGTAAAACCCCATCTCTACTAAAAATACAAAGGTTAGGCCGGACGCGGTGGCTCATGCCTGTAATCCCAGCACTTTGGGCGGCCGAGGTGGGCAGATCACGAGGTCAGGAGATCGAGACCATGGT
Source organism: Pan troglodytes (assembly GCF_028858775.2). NCBI lineage: Eukaryota > Metazoa > Chordata > Mammalia > Primates > Hominidae > Pan > Pan troglodytes. The sequence goes on from NC_072416.2 coordinate 56,385,428, forward strand.
GAAACCCTGTCTGTGCTAAAAATACAAAAAATTAGCCAGGCGTGGTGGCAGGCGCCTGTAGTCCCAGCTACTCTGGACGCTGAGGCAGGAGAATGGTGTGAACCCAGGAGGCGGAGCTTGCAGTGAGCCGAGATCGCGCCAGTGCACCCCAGCCTGGGCAACAGAGCGAGACTCCATTTCAAAAAAAAAAAATTGTACCATGTGTGTCTGACTCTCCTGCCTCCCCTTGCAGGTCCTCCACTTCTTCCACCTTGGCTACCCCTGAGATAGCAAGACCAATCCTTCCTCTTCTTCCTCCTTCTCAGTCTACACAACAAGAAGACAACAAGGATGCAGGCCTTTATCATGACTCACTTCCATTCAATGAATAGTAAATGTATTTTCTCTTCCTTATGGTTTTCTTAACATTTTCTTTTATTTGGCTTACTTTATTGTAAGAATACGGTATATAATACATATAGCATGCAAAAAACCTGTTAATCAACTGTTTAATAAGGCTTCTGTATATAATACATATAACATGCAAAATATCTGTTAATCAACTGTTATCAATAAGCCTTCTGGTCAACAGCAGGCTAGTAGTAGCTAAGTTTTTGGGAAGTCAAAAGCTATATGTAAGCCAGGTGCAGTGACTCACACCTATAATCCCAGCACTTTGGGAAGCTGAGGTAGGAGGATTGCTTGAGGCCAGGCGTTCGAGACCAGCCTGGGCAACATAGCAAGATCCCACCTCTATAAAAATTTTAAAAATAATTTTTTAAATTTAAAATGCTATATGTAGATTTTTGACTGTGTAGGGGTCAGTGCCCTGACCTTCTCATTGTTCAAGCGCCAACTGTGTATTAGCTTATTTGTCCCACCTGCACCACAACTCTGTGAGCTACTATCATTATCTCCATTTTACAGATACAGAAGCTTCTGAGAGGTAACTCACCCAACGTTACAAAGCCAATTAAAGTGGTAAAAATTGGACCCTACTCAGGCCTGTTGGCTTCCTGAAGTAACACAGCAATTGAGTAGAAACGGCTGCTGGAAATGCTTCATAGGTAGGGAACTAAGCCATTTAAAATTTTATTTGCTTAAGCATTCCTTTTTTATAGTTGATATAAAGGTAAAATTCAGTACAGTTCTACCAAAACTCAAAATCTGCATTACTGGAGCCCAGTCAATGAACTTTCACCATGATATTAATGACTTAAGCTCGTGCATGGATCTACAGAATTATATTGTGATTAACATGCACCTTGGCAAACAATTTTTTTTTTTTTTGAGACAGAGTCTCCCTCTATGGCCCAGGCTGGAGTGCAGTGACGTGACCTCAGCTCACTGCAACCTCCGCCTGCCGGGTTCAAGCAATTCTCCTGCCTCAGCCTCCCGAGTAGCTGGGACTACAGGTGCGCACCACCATGCTCAGCTAATTTTTTGTATTTTTAGTAGAGAGGGGTTTCACCAGGCTGGCCAGGCTGATCTCAAACTCCTGACCTTGTGATCTACCCGCCTCAGCCTCCCAAAGTGCTGGAATTACAGACGTGAGCCACCGCGCCTGGCAAATTATTTTTTAGCCACTTTAACTTAGTATTTTCAGTGTTTTACTGTACATTTTGTAACCACTCTAATATTTACATATCATCTGTACTATTATTTACTTAAAACTTTTACTTAATGTTTTAAAGGAAATTTAATATCACTGCTCTAAATAAAGAGACACTAAATCACTCAATAAATATTTACAAAGTGCCTAATACATACTAGGCAGCGGGGATATAGCAGTGAAAAAGAGACTAAAAAATATCCCCACCCTCATGGAGCTAATGTTTTAGTAGGGGTGACAGACAATAAACAAGATAAAAGGACGGGCAAGGTGGCTCACACCTGTAATGCCAGCACTTTGGGAGGCCGAGGTGGGCAGATCACTTGAGGTCAGGAGTTCGAGACCAGCCTGGCCAACATGGTGAAACCCCGTCTCTACTAAAAATACAAGTTAGCGGGGCATGGTGGCTGATGCCTGTAATCCCAGCTACTCGGGAAGCTGAGGCAGGAGAATCACTTGAACCCTGGAGGTGGAGGTTGCAGTGAGCAGAGATTGTGCCATTGCACTCCAGCCTGGGCAACAAGAGAGAAACTCCTTCTCAAAAGAAAAATAATAAAGTAAAATAAACAAGATAAGTAAAATATATAGTTAGAGACTGATCAGTACTGAAGGGAAAAGGGGGTGTCTTAGTCCATTCTGTGCTGCTGTAACAGAATAGCTGAGACTGGGTAATTTCTAAAGAACAGAAATTTATTCTCTTATAATTCTGGAGGCTGGGAAGTCCAAGATCAAGGCACCAGCGTCTGATGAGGGCCTTCTTGCTGTCCTCACATAGTGGAAGTCAGAAGGGCCAATGGGACAAATTCTGTGTCCTCAAATGGCATGTGTAGAGAGAGAACCCACTCCTCCAATCCCTTTCTATAATGGCATTAATCCATTCTTGAGGGTAGAGCCCTCATGATCTAAACACCTCCCATTAGGACTCACATCCCAACATTATTGTATTGGGGATTAAGTTTCCAATGCATGAATTTTGGGGGATACAGTCAAACCATAGCAGGGGATATCAAGTGTGTGAGTCATTAAAATTGTTGTTAAATAGTTAAAATTTTAGATAGGGCGGCCAGGGAAGACCTCATCAAGACAGTGACTTTTAAGTAAAGACCTGAAAGGGACAAGCCATGTGGAAATCCAAGAGAAACACAATTCAGGTAGTGGAACAAACAAGGCAAAGCACTGAGGACCGAGTGTGTCTGGGATGCTTAAGGAACAATAGGGAGGTCATGGGCAGAAGCAAGAAGACTAGAGAGCTAATGCAAAAATCCAAGCAAGAAATGATGGTGGCTTAAACCAGAATGATGAGAAATGGTCAGATTCTAGAAATATGAATGTTAAGTCAACATTTGCTGATGGGCCATTTAGCTGATGGGCCATTACAAAGTGTAAGGGTTAGGGGAGGAGATCAAGGAAAACCCCCAAATTTTGACCTGACCAAGCAACTGGAAGGATGGCGCCCAATACATTTCTTTTTTCTTTCTTTTTCTTTCAATGAACCATGTGAACAGTTTTTCATATTTCTTCTTTTTCTCCCCACCCCCAGATTTGCATTTCTGTCACTTGCACCACAACCTCCCCACTCAATGAAAGAAATTTAGAAAGCACTGGTATTCAAAAGAACAGATGTAAAACTGCTTGAGGTTTTGCTCATCTAAAGCCTGTGTGTTCTTTGGAGGCTATGACTTTTGAGTGCAAGTCATAAAAGCTAAAGAGGCCCCTGCCCTGTTCACCAAAACACTTGTTCTAAGTTCTAAAACACTGTAGTTCTATGATTCTGAAATCTTGAAAGGATTACAATGAAAAAAATACTCTGTTTTCAAGAATCCAGCAGACACTTTTCAGAATACTAAATTTTGTATATTGTAAATATACCAAATATACTGTGAATATTATCAGTATAATGCAATTCTGTTCAGCATAATACTGGTACATTGATTGGTTGGCTGGGTGCCAAGGAACACAGCTTTCTCAGAGAACAGAAATACTCCTGGTTCTTAGGATTTAAGCTATTAACACATATCTATGCTTGAAAACCACATGCCACTTTTGTTAAATGAATTGATGCAGTTCAGCATCATAAGCTCAAACATTCACTAATTTCACCTTTTTCTGATTTATTCACTTGTTTATTAGTTCAAGGAGAGGACAGTTTAAATAGAACAACATATACACAATGATAGTTTCATGATGAGCCAAGACATTAAGACAAACAAGGCAATCTGATTTTATGTTAAACATTGGCCTGTTACTGTATTATTAAAATAATAGTGGTATTTGAGTTTGGAGCCAGTATTGTGGTCTTTGTACAAAAATAATGCCTTTCTTTGGCATCAATAAATCAGTATGCATCTATCTTAATTATATCAGCATAAAAAATAGCTTACTCTCCTTGGCAGTAAATAACATTGCCTTCAATTAGCTAAATTATATTTCTGTCTCAAACTACATCCAGTACCATATATCCATGTCATCAGAGAAATTCTAAATTATCACTGCAGATTGTGTTTATTTTTACATTGGACTGTATCACAAACTGAACATTTAAAATATGAAAAAGGAAAAAACCTTCATATAACTGCCTCTCAGTGTGCCTCCTCTCTAAAGCTTCTAGGCTGCTTTCTCCACTGGGCTGCAGACCTTCCTGTCTAGTAGCTCCTGGACACCATGTGTCCCAAACTGAACTCATCCCTTCCCTCCAGCTGCCCCTATTCCTGTGTTCTGTGTATCTATTCATGACATGTCCATCCACCTGGTCAACCACGTTCAAAACTTGAATCTTTTGACTACTCTCTATACTTCACTTCCTATATCCAATTGGTTGCCAAATACTGCCCACTGAACAGCTTCCAAGCATCTAATCTCTCTCTTCTTTATCTACTGCTGGAATTCTCTTCCTGAAGCCCAGATTTATGTTATTATTTGCCCCCAAACCTTACATTTTCCTCCCATTTTCTATGGAATGGCCTAACTCCTTAGAATGGTACCAAGATTTTCCACAGTTTGGCCATTCCTTTCCACCCCACTGCACCTTGTTTTCATTGTCCTCAGAATTTCATTTATAAAGGTGACTGGGTGATGACAATCAATGAATTAGTGGCCAATGCCTTTGAAAATTTTATTATAGTTCTCAAGAGAAGGGGCTGTGCCTACGGCCACACGAGAAAGTATTAGGGTCAATGAGGAGGTAGAGGGAGCGAGGAGAAAGCCCAGAGCCTTTATTGCCGTGGGAAGGAATGGGCGAAGCAGGGAAGGGATGTCTGAGCAAGCTTAGGATTGAATAATTTGAATAATGTTGGCAAGCTCTGGGATATAGAGGTGAATTTTAGTTGTCTGGTACTTGGCCATGGGGTGGTTTATTACAGTGACTTGGGGCAGGGAAAATATTGGTGTGTGAGATGGATAAAGATGGTGTGGGGATATAGGCTTGGGTTGGTTGGTTTGTATATGAAAGGGGTGTTCACAAGCAAGTTGTTTGCTATCTCTAGGAATTAGCTAACTCTGAAAGGGGCAATTCCTCCCCAGGTCCCCAAGGCCCCAAGATGTCAAAGCATCATAAAATACAGAAAACAGAAACTAAAATCCTTGGTTAATACACACCTCCCTTCACACACACCCTTTACTCCCGGCTCCAGTAGCCCCAGAAATGCTCTAGACGAAGTAAGTTCTGTAGTGCATCTCTCAACAATATGCCGCCACCCATAGCCCTGGCTGAGGAGAGCCACCAAACCTGGTACTATGCGACCATGGTCCTTCCCCTGGTCACTGGATAGTGATCGCACCCAACACAGGCACCCCCATCTACAGGGTGGCTGGAGATCTATGACCATTGTGGCGTACCTGGACCAATCAATAAACTGGACCAATTGGATTTCCATTTTCAGGGATTTAAATTCAGAGCCACAAAAGGAGATTGTCAGTTGATGATGAGCTAAGACACCCTGAAGTATACTCACAACCTTAGCAAGCCATGTGCAGTCTAGTGCTCCACCCCTCTACCCACCCCGTCCAACCCCCACCAAAATACTAACAAAATACAACACACTAGTTCATCATCTAGACCATAATAACTCGCTGGGGATAGTGCTGGTAGTTTTTGTTTGTTTAACATTTCTTTCAAATACTAAGATTAACGGAGTTGCATAGTGAAAAAAAACTGTAGGAAAGGGTCGGACCTAGGCCTGGAGTGAAGGGCACAAGATGCTTTTATTTTAAACCCCTAAAAGTGTTGCAAAGTGTTTTTAATTTCATATAAATAGTTAAGGATCACATGAACACAATCCAGTACAAATGGGTCCAGGAGCTTCAACGAGCGTTCCAGCTTCTTCGTAACGTTCCCACATCGTGCAACAAGCGGAGGGAAGAAAACTTCCGGCGCCCCCACCTACGGCTCCCCAGCCGTGCCCCGCTGCTCTAAATCTGCAGACTTGATCGATTGCTTCTGCCTGGGCGGTACCGCCCGAATCGACTGCTCCTGTCTGATGCGTCCCCGGGCGCGGGAAACGAATTTCAATCCACTTTCCTGACCCCAACCATCCTGCCCAGTCTCCGCTTCCCCGTCTTGTACACCCCTAACTCCTGAGGCTCCTCCGAATCACGCGAGTGGAAGCGGAGAAGCTCAAGTGGCCGCCATGTCGGAGGCTTATTTCCGAGTGGAGTCGGGTGCGCTGGGGCCTGAGGAGAACTTTCTTTCTTTGGACGACATCCTGATGTCCCACGAGAAGCTGCCGGTGCGCACGGAGACCGCCATGCCTCGCCTTGGCGCTTTCTTCCTGGAGCGGAGCGCAGGCGCCGAGACTGAGAACGCGGTCCCACAGGTGAGCCTTTGGGTGCGGGGTCCCGCCCGGAAAGACTGCAGCTCCCGGCGGGCCCCGCGGCCCTGGGACGCCGCATCGGGGCGCGCTGCCCTTTGGGATTTGTAGTTTTCGAGGAGCCAGGGCCGAAGGCGCTAACGACTTCTTCTCGGAAACTCCGCGGGGGTCCCGTCGCGCTCGGGGTGGTCTCCAGACTTCTTGTTCGCCATCTGTGGTGAAACTACATTTATCCTAGGTCGCCAGGCAGCCTCCAACATTGATTTCTTTTTTGAAACTGTCCAAATTAGTGTCTTCCCCCTACCCCCTGCAACGTGTGTTGAATGCTTAAAGATTGGCTCCAGCTGAATACTTAAGAATTAGAGTTCTGATCATGTTTGCCTTAAAACAGCTTTGGGTTCTGTAAGAGCATGTGATAAGTAGGAACCCCAAGTTGCTAAATTCATTCCTGCATAATGATGACAGGGTCAGTAAGCCCTACTGAGGCTTACTTAGTGGCAGCATGGTTGGGTGTGGGGAGTAAGCTTTTCCCTTTAATCCTTCAACAACCAGAAAGGTTGGGTCACTTGGCCAGGGCTTCAGTTAGTGGTGAGCTGGGATTCGGAACCCAAGGCCATATGGCTTCAAATATAAAATTGTCCCAGGAACATGGCTTGTAATGATTAATTTGGATATCCTGTTTCACCTAAGTTTTGTATAGAACGATGTTTTTTGTTTGGTCTGTTTGTTTCAAGTTAATTTTTATCAAAGTAATACATAACCAACGTTTTAAAAGTCAAATAGGCCGGATGCGGTGGCTCACGCCTGTAATCCCAGCACTTTGGGAGGCTGAGGCGGGCGGATCACGAGGTCAAGAGATCCAGACCATCCTGGCCAACATGGTGAAACCCCATCTCTACTAGAAAGCTGGGTGTGGTGGCAGGCGCCTGTAATCTCAGCTACTCTGGAGGCTGAGGCAGGAGAATTTCTTGAACCCAGGAGGCAGAGGTTGCAGTGAGCCGCGACTGTGCCACTGCACTCCAGCCTGGCGACAGAGTGAGACTCCATCTCAAAAAAAAAAAAAAAAAAAAAAAAGTCAAATAGTACCAAAAGATTTATAAGAAAAAAAATAGCAGGTCCTGCCTTCCTTTTCCCACTTCCCCCTCCAAGTCCACAGGGCTCATGTACCTTTTTTAGTGGTGTCTTCAAGATTCATCTTCATATTTCTAAATAATATTCTTAAACTTACCTTGTTGGGTTGTTTTTTTTTTAATGTAGACATTATCTGTTGACTTTCATCCTAGCAGATGAGGATTTCGTTCCCATACACACTGGTAAACATGGCGCTATGCTGCCCATACTTAATTCATATTTCCTTAGTTTTTAGTTAATGCCCTTTTTCTATTCCAGGATTCCACCTAGGATACCACACTGCATTTAGTAGACATGTTTCCTTAGCCTTCTCTTGGTTGTGACAATTAATCAGACCTCCTTGTTCTAATGACCTTGACGGTTTTGTGGAGTGGTGGTCAGGTATTTTGTAAAATGTTCCTCAGTTGGAAATCTTTGGTTTGGGGGTAGTTTTGTTTTTGGTTTTGTTTTTTTTGCTTTTTGTTTTTTTGACATGGAGTTACCCTGTCATCCGGGCCAGAGTGCAGTGGCATAATCTCAGCTCACTGCAGCCTCCTCCACCTCCTGGGTTCAAGCAATTCTGCCTCAGCCTCCCAAGTAGCTGAGATTACAAGCGCCCACCGCCACACCCAGCTAATTTTTGTATTTTTAGTAGAGACGAGGTTTCACCAGGTTGGCCAGGCTGGTCTGGAAGTCCTGACTTCAAGTGATCCACCCAACTCAGCCTCCCAAAGTACTGGGATTACAGGCGTAAGCCACCTCGCCCAGCCTTCTTTGTTTTTGTTTTTTATTCTTTTTTTCTCAGCATTAGACTTGATTATCAGCTTTAGGGAGGAAGACCACAGAGGTAAAGTGCCATTTTCATCACATATTAAGGGTGCCCACTATCAACAGGACTTTTTACTGTTCATTTGAACCTTGGCAGAGGTAATGTTCATTAGGTTTCTCCACCTTTTCATACTGTACTCTTTGGATGGAAGTCATTATCACTGTCACACTGAAGGAGTAGGGAGTCATGTTCCACTTCTTTGAGTGCAGAGTGTCTACATTAAATCTTTAGAATCCTTCTGCATGGGAGATTTGTGTAGGAAGGTTTGTATGACATTTAATTTCATTTATAGGATTATTCAGACTTGACTTCTTCTTGTGTTAGTTTTGGTATATTTGGTTTTTAACTAAAACTTTGACCATTTTATCTAATTTTTTTTTTTTTTTTTTTTTGAGACAGGGTCTTTCTCTGTTGCCCAGGCTGGAGTGCAGTGGTGTGATATGGCTCACTGCAGCCTTGACCTCCCAGGCTCCAGTGATCCTCCCACCTCAGCCACCTATGTGGCTGGTATTGCAGGTACATGCCACCATGTCCAGCTAATTTTTGTATTTTTTTTTTGTCTAAATTTTCAATGGTATCAGTACAATGTTCAGAGTTTCCTTTACTATCTTTTTAACGTCAGTAGGATTACAGTGGTGTCCTTATTTTTATTTTTAATATCAATAAATTGTGTTCTCCCTTTCTTGATTACCCTTGCCAGGAGTCTATCAATTTCTTTATTCTTTTAAAAGAACTAACTTAGGACTCTGTTGGTTTTCTCTTTTGTACCTTTGTTTTTTAGGTCATTAATTTCTTAATTAGTTCTTTCCTTCTACTTTATTTGGGCTTAATTCTCCCACCACACACACACACAGACACACATTTTGAGATGGAAACCTAGGTCATTAATTTTTCAATCTTCTTTTATACATTCATAGCTATTCATTTCTTTTAAGTGAAATTATTCTATTCAATTCACAACTTTAATTGCATTTCATAAGTTTTGATGTGTTATATTTTCATTATCAATGAACTAAAAATACTTTTTAGGCCAGGCATGGTGGCTCACACCTGTAGACCCAACACTGGGAGGTGGAGGCAGGAGGATCACTTGAGCCCAGGAGTTCGAGACCAGCCTAGGCAACATAGTGAGTCCCCATCTCTACAAAAAATTTTTTTAAAAAGCCGAGCATGGTAGCACACACCTGTGGTCACAGCTACTCAGGAGGCTGAGGCAAGAGGATCACTTAAGCCTTGGAGGGTCAGTACTGCAGTGAGCCGTGATCACACCACTGCACTCCAGCCTAGGTGACAGAGCAAGATACTGTCTCAAAAAAAAATAAATAAATATTTTAAAATACTGTTTAATTTTGTGTTTTAAAATACTGTTTAAAATACTGTTTAATTGTGATTTCTTTTTTGACCTGTAGGTATTTAGAAGACTAGTGCTTAATTTCAAACATTTTGAGATTTGGTCATTTACCATTTTTTATTTCTAGCTTAATTCCACCGTGGCCAGAAAACATAGTCTACATGATTTCAGTCTTGAAAGTTGCTGAGACTTGCTCTATGGCAAAGCATAAGACCAATTTAACCATTCTGTGTGGACTTGAAAAGATGTCTATGGGAAGTCATAGTGTGCAATAAATAATCTGTATGTGTAAATTAGCTCATTTGTTAATTGTTTTGTTGAGATATTCTCTATCCTTGCAATTTTTTTTTTCTACCTTTTTTTTTATCCTGTAAAACATGTGGACCAGGCATGGTGGCTCCTGCCTGTAACCCTAGCACTTTGGGAGGTGGAGGTGAGAGGCTCACTTGAGGCCAGGAGTTTGAGATCAGCCTAAGCAACATAGCAAGACCCTGTCTCTAGGAAAAATTGAAAAATTAGCTGAGTGTGGTGGCACATGCCTATAGTCCCACCTACTCAGGAGACTGAGGCAAGAGGATTACTTGAGCCTAGAAGACCACTGCACTCCAGCCTGGGTGACAGAAGAAGACCCCCTCTCTGAAAAAAAAAAAAAAAAGATTAAAAAAATGTTAAAGTCTCTTATTATGATTATGGATTAGTCTGTTTATCCTTTTACTTCTGTTAATTTAGACATATATTAATAATTTTCTGGTAGATATAATGACCCTTTTATTATTGTCATATGTCTCCCTTTATCTCTAATGCTCCTGTCTTTTGATTTGTGTTTACATGACTTTTTTTATCCTATTTTTAATTTTTCTGTGCCTTCATATTTAAGGTATGTCTCTTTTATGCAGCATATAGTTGGGTTTTGTTTTGTGTGCAGTGTGCTGATTTTTAATTGTTATATTTAATCCATTTACATTTAATTATTGACATATTTGTATTCATTTTTACCTTCTTACTATTTTCTTATGTCCCATCTGTTTTAGCTTTCTTTTTCTATCCTTTCTTGACTTCCTTTTGTATTAATCAAATTTATTTTATTATTCATTTACTTTTTTATTAGTTTATTTAGTTATATATTCTTCTGTTATTTTAGTGGCTACCTTAAATATATTACACAATCATTTCTGACCAAAAAGAATGTTATATAAGTTACTACTTTCACCACTTCACAGAAATGACTAGAATCTTAGAACACTTAAACCCATTTTTTCTCTTGTGTTATTATGATGTATTCTAGTTTGACTCATTGAAAACCCCTGTAAAACATTATTATTATATACCCACTTATATATTCTTTTCATGACTTGTTTTTCCTTTCTGCATTTCCGTAGTTCTTTCTGGAATCGTTTGCATTCTCTCTTCAGAATTCCCTTATTCTGGATCTTCTGGTGATAAGTCTCAGTTTCTGTCTGTGTCACAGATGCCCAAGACCAACCCAGATTTGATGATTCACTAAGAGGACTCAAAGGATTCAGCATATAGTCACACTCATGGTTAAGATTGATTACATCAAAAGGATATAAAGCAAAATTAGCAGAGGGAAAGGTTGCATGGAGTAAAGTCTGGAGGAGACCAGGCACAAGCTTCCAAGAGTCCTCTCCTAGTGGAGTCACACAGGATGCACTTAAATTCTCCAGTAATTTGAATTCTGATAAAATGTTTGAAATACTGTCTCCCAGGGAAGCTTGTTAAAGACTCAGTCCCCAGGGTTTTATTGGAGGCTGTTCATGTGGCACTTTCTGTCTAGCACAGACCAAAATTCAGACTTCCAGAGGGAAAGCAGGTGTTCAACATGAATCACATTGTTTGCGCAAACAGTTCAGGCACACTCTCATCAGTTCTAGGACGGGTGAGAATCCTCCTGAAATCCAAGTTCCCAAATGCCAACCAAGGGCCAACCTTGCAGCAGGCCTTGCTAAGATAGCAGTCTCAGGCCTACTGTGTATCTTTCCTGCATACTTTCTCTATGGAAATGCCTTTATTTCACTTTTACTTTTAAAGGACATTTTCACTGGGTATAAGATTTTACACTCACAGTTATGTTCTTTTAGCACATAAAAAAAAATTCCATTTCCATTGTTTTGTGGCTTCCACAGTTTCTGTTAAGAAGTTGCCTTTTTTTTTTTTTCTTTTTTGAGACGGAGTCTTGCTCTGTCGCCCAGGCTGGAGTACAATGGTGTGATCTCGGCTCACTGTAACCTCTGCCTCCTGTGTTCAAGCGAGTCTTCTGCCTCAGCCTCCTGAGTAGCTAGGATTACAGGCGCCCACCACTATGCCTGGCTAATTTTTGTATTTTTAGTAGAAACGGGGTTTCACCATGTTGGTCAGGCCCGTCTCGAACCCCTGAGCCCATGTGATTTGCCCGCCTTGGCCTCTCAAATTATTGGTGTGTCTGGAATTGGTTCCTTCAGGTGGGTTCTTGGTCTCGCTGGTCTCGCTGACTTCAAGAATGAAGCTGCAGACCCTTGTGGTGAGTGTTACAGTTCCTAAAGGTGGTGTGTCCGGAGTTTCTTTCTTCTGGTGGGTTTGTGGTCTCGCTGGCTTCAGGAGTGAAGCTGCAGACCTTTGCAGTGAGTGTTACAGCTCATGAAGGTAGTGGGGATCCAAAGAGTGAGCAGCCAGCAAGACTTACTGTGAAGAGCTAAAGAACAAAGCTTCCACAGCGTGGAAGGGGACCCAAGCAGGTTGCTGCTGGTGGCTTGGTGGCCTGCTTTTATTCCCTTATTTGGCCCCACCCACATCCTGCTGATTGGTCCATTTTACAGAGAGCTGATGGTTCATTTTACAGAGTGCTGATTGGTCCGTTTTACAGAGTGCTGATTGGTCTGTTTTTACAGAGTGCTGATTGGTGTGTTTACAAACCTTTAGCTAGATACAGAGCACTGATTGGTGCATTTACAATCCTTTAGCTAGACAGAAAAGTTCTGCAAGTCCCCACCCAACCCAGAAGCCCAGCCAGCTGCACCTTTTATTGGGATTACAGGCGTGAGCCACCGGCCCCGGCCAAAAAGTTGGGTTTAACTCTTAATGTTCATTCTTTAAGGGCAGTGTGTTCCTCACTCCCATCTACAGCTGTTTTTAGGATTTTCTCTGTCTTTGGTCTCGTAATTCAGGTAATATATGCCTAGTTGTGATTTTATTAGTATTTATTCTATTAATACTTGTTATTCATAATGTTCCTTGAATCTGTGGTTTGATACCTTTTTTTAATTTTGGATAATATATAGCTATTATCTCTTCAGACATTTATTTTGCCTCAATCTATCGCTCCTGCCCATCAAATTACATGCATGTTGAACTTTTTCTTTCTTTTACACCTTATTTCATACATCTCTTAGGCTCTTCTCTGTTTTTTCTCTAGATACTTTAGTCTGGATATTTTCTATTGACCTTTTCTCATTCACAGTCCTCTCTTCATCCAAATCCAATCCAGTAAACATGTTAAATTTGATTTAATCTATTGACTTCTTAGGTTCAATTATTGTATTTTTCAGTTCTGGAATTTCCATTTGATTTCTAAGTTTATCTTAAAGTTGGCGCCTAATTTCTCTGCTATTCGGTGTCAAATAGTGGGCTTACTTCCCTCCCTTCTTTCTCAGATCTTAGGCCCTCATGTCCTGGTGGTGTTGGTAGCCTTGAACTCAATATTGGTCTGTCTAGTCCTGTGCAGTTTGCCAAAAGCTCTGCTTCCACACCCACAAAGCTGCTCCCATCTTTTTGCAACAGTTCTCCCTTGTGAGAGTTTTGGCTTTTACTGCTTCATTCAATCCAGTTGTTTGCCTTTGATTTTTTGGAGATTTATGACTCTTAATTTCTGGTCTGTCATGACCACCTCATCTTGTTTTCTAATTCTATTGAGGCTTTAAAAACTAGAGACATGTGTGCTGTCATCTCTGAAGCTGTGAAGTGGGATGGAAAGGGGCTGCCACTCAAGCTCAGGTTGATCTTATTTTTCTTTCTGACCCCTAGCATCCAATAGGGTGCTTAGTACATAGCAGGCACTCGGCAAGTGGATATTTAGAATAAATATTGAATATTCAAAGAAAAAGGAAATGTTTACTATAGCTCTGAAGTGTCTACAATTGGACAATTTTTATGTGTTAGTTAGAAAACTCTCACTTATGCTACATTTTTGTTCACCATGTTTTTGTTGTATAAATCCATTTTCTCTCTCCATTCCATCATCACATAAAACTTCAGCCCACACACTTCATTGCTTCGAGTCACGACCAGGTCTTCTGTGCTTGACAGCCACTCCCCCAAAGAGAAAAGGCAGTATTGCGCAGGCGATGTGTATATTTCCTTTTCGTCACACACATTTGCTATGTTACTTGTCTGTTTTTAAAATCTACATTCATGCATGCTGCAGGGTTCCAAGCTTGAACTACCCTTGTGGCTGGCAAAAGGACTTTTTGACAACAAGCGACGGATCCTTTCTGTGGAACTCCCCAAGATCTACCAAGAGGGTTGGAGGACTGTGTTCAGTGCAGATCCCAATGTGGTGGACCTCCACAAAATGGGGCCCCATTTCTACGGGTTTGGCTCCCAGCTCCTGCATTTTGACAGTCCCGAGAATGCAGACATTTCCCAGTCTCTGCTGCAGGCAAGTAATGGGTGTGAAAACCTGTGGTGCTGCACTTGTCTCAGGAGCCAGCCACAGATACTACTTTTACCCAGGACAGTGTATGACTTGTAAATTTAGTCTGTTATTATTCCAGGTCAGCCTACAGTTACACTGTCTGTCCATTTTATATATTTATATATATATATACACACACACACACACACACATTTTTTTAATATGACTTGTCTGCCACTCCTCATATTTGCTTGCTACAAGTTGAGGCCAGCAGGAACTCTAGGAAATGAGAAAAGGGTGATGATGGCCAGGCATGGTGGCTCACACCTGTAATCCCAGCACTTTGGGAGGCCAAGGCGGGAGGATCGCTGAGCCCAGGAGTTCAAGACCAACCTGGGCAACATAGTGAGATCCCATCTCTATTAAAAAGAAAAAAGAGAAAAAAAGGGCGATGGTGCATTACAGGTGACAGGCACTTAGATACACAGTCCCAGGCCTGGCCTGAGGGTTCCTGTTGGAAATACAAGAGTTATTGGGTTGTTTCCTTCCTTTGTTCTGGGGTTAGGGCTTGGCCCTGCCATGAACTAGCAGTATGACTTGGTCAAGCTACTTGACCTCTCTAGACATCAATTCACCTGTAAGAATTGATGGAGATGATAATAGTGCCAAAATTATAGAGTTGTGGTAAAACTATGTAATGCCGTGTAATAAACAATAACTCATATTGTTATTACTTTTCCAGGACAAAACAATGTTATACATCTGTTCCCAACCTTTATGGTATAACCTTATTTTAATTTTTCATAATTACTTTTTTATTCTGTTACTGTTAGAAGAAACCATCATTTCTTCCTCTTGGGACAGAAGCATTTGCTACTAATGACAATAATAGGTGATGCTTCTCAAGGAGCTTGCTGTGTGCTAGCCATTTGCTAGGTGCATTACATGTATTCATTGGTTTTCTTAACAACTTACTGGATTTTCATAACAATCCACTTCACAGATGAGGAAATTGAGGCGTGGCAATGTGCAATAACTTACTTGGGTGCTAGAGGGAATTCAGACCTCCTTCTGAGTCCTACACATCATTCTTTCTTTTCATGCCATTTAAATGTTCTGAGATAAAAATGGATATGACTTTGTGGGGTGTGAGGTCAACCCTGACTTGTCTCACTCCCTTGTTTCCCAGACTTTTATCGGACGTTTTCGCCGCATCATGGACTCCTCACAGAATGCTTACAACGAAGACACTTCAGCCCTGGTAGCCAGGCTAGACGAGATGGAGAGGGGCTTATTTCAAACAGGGCAGAAAGGACTGAATGACTTTCAGTGTTGGGAGAAGGGGCAGGCTTCTCAGATCACAGCTTCCAACCTCGTTCAGAATTACAAGAAGAGAAAATTCACTGATATGGAAGACTGAAGGCCGGAAGAACACAGAATGGCTCCTCACAGACATATCCCTCTGTGTGTCCTTGATAGGAGCTGATTGACCTTGTACAGAACCAGAATCCTGTCCCATTTCATGGCTTATTTCCTGTGGCATAGAGAATTATAGGGAACTGGACATGCTGGAGGATGTGGGTGTCCTTGGCTCTGTGAGTCTTCCAGGACCGTCCCACCCTGCTGACCCATAGCCCAGGCCCTTTAACCCAAGAACCCATGGCCAAGGAGAAATCAAAGTCCTTCCTAAATAAGAATCACTGCCATATAATATATCACAGTAGAGTTGCAACTGAGATTCCTTGTGTCTGGGAGTTTGGACAGCTTCAGATGTACAGTTTCACTAGCCACAAAGCACAGGTACAAACCGGGTCATCGCCTGTTCACAAAATGCTCTCTTGATCTTATTTGCCTCATCTTCCTCATGGTTGTACAGAGGATAGCACCCCACCATGCCAGCCTGACTTGGAGATATCTCCTGCTGCCTGCCTGCAGGGAGTTACCCCAGTTTCCAAAAACAGTCGCCCAGATAAAGGAGGAAAAGGGAAAGGCAGACGAATGGCATGGCTTTTACTAAAGAAAAGATGTTGGCCTCATACTCTATACTCAGGGCTTAATGAACTGGAATCTGCATAACTCAGCAGTCAACCCAGAAGGGAAATGGTTAAACTGAGCTTGTTATTGCCTCGGAGAGCCTAAGAGCACCCACACACTTAATTCTACTCCCTGTCTAGAAAAGCTGTCAGGGAGTCGTTTGGAATTGCAATGTAGTTATTAAGGGCTGTTAACCAGCCTGCATTACATCTGGAAGTCAGGACTTGGTTGCTGACTATGAAGGGCCCTGTTTTCAAAATCTAACATTGCAAGTGTAAATGGGCAAGAAGCCTCCGTTGTGCTTTTTTTTTTCCTCTTCAGTAACTTTTGCAACATTATTGCATAGAAGATCCCTGACCATTTACTAGGAACCTGGTTAAGCAAGCACTAATCTCTTTTCCTGGAGATCAAGGATGCAACCTCAGGTTGAGAAAGAAACAGGGTTCCCTGGGCCCATTAGACTGTTTGCAGGGCATCACTGCTTCCCCCTGACACCTCACAACTAGCAAAAATTGTCTTTGTCTTTGGAAATTATAGAGGGATTTGGGTATCCAGATTGTGCAGATGCAAACTTAGACTGTCTTGATGCAAACTTAGAACCACAGAAATGCTTTTAAAATGCCTGTTTTAAGATGGAATTGTTGTTTTTATAATTTGATTTTAGTGCTAAATAAATGGCTTTGTACATGAATATGTTCTGTACAAGTGCTCTTTCTGTCACTAGTACTACAGATAATCAAAGCTATCAGAATTGTGTCTTTGGTCGTATTTGACGGTAATGCACAAATAAATCCATGTTTTAGCAGCTGCTCTTTTGCTTGTGTGGTACACATAAATAGGAGGTACATTCTCTGTAGGAGGGTGCTGTGTCCTAGGAAGATGAGATTTCCATTACTACCGCAGCATTTATATATAGCCAGGGCCCGAGAAACCATTCATAGAGCGAGAAAAGCATATTATTTAACTTTTGGCATCATTCTTTTCACACATAGCTTTATATTTAAAGTCAACTCTAAGTCTGCTGCCATTTTTTCCTACTTCCTAAAAAAAAGAAATTCCTCAGGGGCCATGTGTCAGGAATATGTAGGTATTCATGTCCAAAATTTAGCCCCTATTTTACATTTTGAACAGATTATATTACATGTAGCTTTTGAACTCATTTTCAATTACAGATCTGCCTTCAAGCCTGTCAGACTTCCCCTCTCCCCAGCAGCCCTCCAGTTAGTCGTTTAGATTTTGATTTGGTCCCTTCAAGAGGTTAATTTTTCAAAAAACACAACAAATGGGCTCAAATACCAAATTGCTGTCAAACTCTAGGGAGTAAAGATGTGCCCTTTCCCCTGAAGCACTCTGTTCCCACGTGACTGTGGCCTTACAGACAGAAGACCTCAGTATATATAGGTTTTTCCCAGGGACAGTGTGGGCTGCCCGGAGCAGTGGGGCAAGGCTTTGTCTCTGTTGATTCCTCCTGCTGTTCGTGACCTCTGGATTTGGGTGGCTCTGGGCTGTCCATGCCTCTCCATCTCCACGCAGATGGCTCCCAAATTCCTATCTCCAGCTCAGATCGCTCTCTCCAACTCCAGACTTGTATCCAATCCCCTGCTTGATGTTTCTACTTCCCCGCGGCCTGCTCCTCCTCTGATGTTTCCCATCTCCATTTTTTACAACTCCATCCTTCCCTATTGCTTAGAACAAAAACGCTATGTCCCCCCTGACCTTCCTCCTCTCACACTCCATATCTTTTGGGTCTGCCGTCAAATCATTTGCAGCATCCGGCCACCTCCCCATCACCTGTGGTGCTGTCACTCGGGCCAGGCCCCTACCGTTTCTTTCCTGGAGTTTTGGGGTCACCCCCTAACTGCCTCCCTGCATTCACCCTCCACTCCATCTTCAGACTCTTCTCACCATAGCAGCCAGAGTGCTCTTGTTAAGAAGTATATCCAATCTTGTTGATTCTCTGCTCAAGACCCTCCCATCTCAGAGAAAAAGGATAGCCAGTTATCCCAGCACACTTTGTTAAAAACTAATCTTTGGGCCCAGTGCGGTGGCTCATGCCTGTAATCCCAGCACTTCGGGAGGTCGAGGCAGGTGGATAACTTGAGGTCAGAAGTTGGAGACCAGTCTGGCCAACAGTGAAACCTGTCTCTACTGGAAATACAAAAATTAACCAGGCATGATGGTGGGCGCCTGTAATCCCAGCTACTCGGGAGGCTGAGGCAGGAAATCACTTGAACCCAGGGGACAGAGGTTGCAGTGAGCTGAGATCACACCACTGCACTCCAGCCTTGGTGACAGAGCAAGACTCCGTCTCAAAAAAAAAAAAAAAAGTCATCTTTACCCTGCTAATCTGATGTTGAATTTCTTTATTGCTTGCATGGCAGAAATAATTTGTTTCTTATTTTAAATAAAAAGTCCACCTTCTCCCTGAGAATTCTGAGCATCTTACAGAGCTTCTCACTAATCTCTCAGCACCTCTGAACCCAAGGTTTCTGGAATACTGTGCCTGAACTAGTGAAACTGGCATGCAGAAGCACTGAGTGACTCAAGTTCAAACAGCAGTCAGTTCCACTCTGTGTGTGTTTGTTCTGTCCCCCTCCCATCCTTCAAGAAACCGCAAGAGAGCTTTTTTTTTTTTTTTTTTTTTTTGAGACAGAGTCTTGCTCTGTCGCCCAGGCTGGAGTGCAGTGGCGCGATCTCGGCTCACTGCAAGCTCCGCCTCCCGGGTTCACGCCATTCTCCTGCCTCAGCCTCCGGAGTAGCTGGGACTACAGGTGCCCGCCACCGCACCCTGCTAATTTTTTGTATTTTTAGTGGAGACGGGGTTTCACCGTGTTAGCCAGGTTGGTCCCGATCTCCTGACCTCGCGATCCACCCGCCTCGGCCTCCCAAAGTGCTGGGATGACAGGCGTGAGCCACCGCGCCCGGCCCCAAGAGAGCTTTTGTTCTTTATGCTCGAAACAATTGTGTCTACGTGAAAATGTAATATTTTAAACTGAGCTTGGAAAAGAAAATAATTGCAGAGGCCGTATATATATTTCTCAAACAGATATTTTTGTGTTCAGGAGAAAAATCTATAAAATGTAAGGTAGATGCTTAACTGTAAGAATTTTTTTTTTTTTTTTTTTTTTTTTTTTTTTTTTTTGAGACAGAGCTTGCTCTGTCACCAAGGCTGGAGTGCAGTGGTGTGATCTCAGCTCACTGCAACCTCTGCCTCCCGGGTTCAAGCAGTTCTCCTGCCTCAGCCTGCTGAGTAGCTGGGATTACAGGTGTGTGCCACCACGTCCAGCTAATTTTTGTATTTTTAATAGAGACGAGGTTTCACCATGTTAGCCAGGATGGTCTCAATCTCCTGACCTCGTAATCCACCCGCCTCGGCCTCCCAAAGTGCTAGGATTACAGGCATGAGCCACCACACCAGGCCAACTGTAAGAACTAGTCTAAGAAATATAATTTAAACATTCCTTATCTAGTGAAGGCAGATTTTTAGGTCATTTTATTTTATTTTTGAGACAAGGTCTCACTTTGCCACCCAAGCTGGAGTGCAGTGGCCCAATCACAGCTCACTGCAGCCTTGACCTCCCAGGCTTAAACAATCCTCCCACCTCAGCCCCCCAAGTAACTGGGATTACAGGCATGTGCCACCATGCCTGGCTAATTTTTGTATTTTTTGTAGAGACGAGGTCTCAGTATGTAGTCCAGTCTGGTCTCAAACTCCTGAGCTCAGTCAGTCCACCTGCCTTGTCGTCCCAGAGTGCTCGGATTACAGGCGTGAGCCACCGTGCCTGGCCGATAAATTTTTAATATTGAGTACACATAGAAACAGTTGTTTGAAAGATAATTAAGTAAATGTTCTAAACCTAAGGAAAGGTATCTGAAAGCTGGAATTCTGTTGCTAAATCTGTGTCTGTGTGTGTGTGTGTGTGTATGTGTGTGTGTGTTTTGCTAACTCTTGATATTATCCTTTTGAATGAGGAGGAGAAAATTTCTCATCGTTAATAGTAACAAATAAAATGTACAGTGAATCAAGGACAAGTCTGGAAAAATGTAGAGTCACTCTTTTCCTGAGAGCAAATGACTAATATAGGTGACAGGCCCAGCCTGCTTTTGTTTGAGCTCATTTTGTTTTTCTAGGCTTCTGCTTTTCTGCCTAGTTAATCAAAGGAGACACAGTGCAGCCAGACACAACTTGCTTGCCAAGCAACCTTACTGTAGCATAGCAGCATTCTCCTCCCGGGCTACGCTGTCCCGTTGCCAGCCTTGTGGTCTAGGGAAAGCTGCAAATGAGGACACACCCAGAAACAGAGGTCTCCTTTCTGTATCTGCTTTTTCAAGATCAAGTCAAATCAACAAAGTAAGCATGATTTCATTAAACTTTTTTTTTTTTCTCGAGGCAATGTCTCGCTCTGTCACCCAGGCTGGAGTTCAGTGGTGCAATCTCAGCTCACTTTGAC
Source organism: Pan troglodytes (assembly GCF_028858775.2). Classification (NCBI taxonomy): domain Eukaryota; kingdom Metazoa; phylum Chordata; class Mammalia; order Primates; family Hominidae; genus Pan; species Pan troglodytes. The sequence continues at coordinate 56,406,226 of NC_072416.2, forward strand.
CTCTTAACTCCCAGGCTCAAGCGATTCTCCCACTCAGCCTCTGGAGTAGCTGGAATTACAGGCATGCGGCACCACACCGGCTAATTTTTTTTTTATTTTTTGTGGAGACAGGGTCTCGCTATGTTGCCCAGGTGGGTCTCAAACTCCTGAACTCAAGTGATACATCCATCTTGGCCTCCCAAAGTGCTGGAATTACAGATATGAGCCACTGCACCCAGCCAAACTTTTTATTTTAGAAATAATTTTAGATTTATAGGGCAGTTGTAAAGGTAAGACAGAGAGTTCCCATATATCCTTCACCCAACTTTCCCTAACGTCCTACATAATCATGGTACATTTATCACCACTAAGAAGTTAACATTGCTACAACACTTTTAACTAAACCATGGGCTTTATGCAGATTTCAACAGATTTTCCATAAATGTCCTTTTCCTGTTTCAGAATCCAATCCAAAGTCCCACATTGCACTTAGAGGGCAATTATTTTTTAAAGCAAAACTGCATCAGACTCTTTGCTACGTTAATTCAGTAGCTCAGCTTATTGGAAAGGTGTCACTGCATTAAGGCAGGCGCACTGGGGCCAGTTGGAGCTTGCATAGGATGAAACTACTGGTAAGCTCATCAAGAAGAGAAAGAATATTTGCTTTTCTTTCTTTTTAATTTAATTTAATTTAATTTTTTATTTTTATTTATTTATTTGTTTGAGATGGAGTCTTGCTCTGTTGCCTAGGCTGGAGTGTAATGGCACAATCTCAGCTCACTGTAACCTCTGCCTCCCGGGTTCAAACGATTCTCCTGCCTCAGACTCCTGAGTAGCTGGGATTACAGGTGTCTGCCACCATGCCTGGCTAGTTTTAACATTATTAGTAGAGATGGGGTTTTGCCATCTTGGCCAGGCTGGTCTTGAACTCCTGACATCAGGTGATCCACCCGCCTCGGCCTCCCAAAATGCTGGGATTACAGGTGTGAGGCACTGTGCCTGGTCGAATATTTGCCTTTCATTGAAATTTTTACTTTTCCCCTAGTACTTGCGACTGACGGGAAAAGGCCTCTGATTTTACTTAGAACTTTTAGCATTCTTTCTCTTTGACAGCAATAACTTGATTTTCTTCTCCTTTCTCTTCTGGCACTCTCTAGCTAATTTTCTCTGTGTCTAAATGAGTTTAAAACAAGCATGGCTTTCTACACCAACATGATTAAGTGTCAGCATAGCTCTGAAAATAGTGCCTGGGAACTGCCAGTGTTTCAGAATTCATAATGGTGCACATGGAATCAGCTCATCCTGCAAACATCTCCCACCCGTGGCTCAGGACAAAGAAAAAATCAGGCCGAGCGAGGTGGCTCCTGCCTATAATCCCAGCACTTTGGGAGGCTGCAGCAGGAGGCTAGCTTGAGCCTGGGTGTTTGAGACCAGCCTGGCCAACCTGGTAAGACCTCGCCCCTGCAAAAAATAAAACATTAGCTGAGCGTGGTGGCTCATGCCTGTGGTCCCAGCTACTCAGGAGGCTAAGATGGGAGGACTGCTTGAGCCCAGGGAAATTGAGGCTACAGTGAGCAGTGAGAGCGCCACTGAACTCCAGCCTGAGTGAAGGGAGTAAGACCCTGTCTCAAAAAAAAAAAAAGAAAAAGAAAAGAAAGAAAAGGAAAGAAGAAAGAAAAAGAGAAAGAAAGAGAAAGAAGGAAGGAAGAGAGAAAGAAAGAGAAAGAAAAGAAAGAGAGGAAGAGAGAGAAAGAAAGAGAAGAAAAGAAAAGGGAGGGAGGGAAAGAAGAAAAAGAAGGAAGGGGGAGGAAGGGAGGAAGGAAGAGAGGAAGGAAGGAAGGGGGAGGAAGGGAGGAAGGGAGAGGAAGTGAGGAAGGAAGGGAGAAAGAAGAAAAGAAGAAAGAACCCAGAGTTTCAAGCCTTTACAGCGCTTTCTGCTCCTGTATCACCCTTGAGAGAGAAGTTTATTTCCAGGTTTAAAAAAAAAAAAAGTATATTTGATTCTCACGTGACTTGTATGTCTCCTTTTGTACAACAAAAATTCTTCCTTGAGGGCATTTTCTTTTCTTTGGACACAGGAAAGCAAACAGGTAGCTAAGGTGTATAGATTCAAGTGCAGCAAATGAGGCACATACAAGAAAGTGTCATTCATTGAAGGGAAAGTAGGCAGGCGCGGTGACTCACACCTGTAATCCCAGCACTTTGGGAGGCTGAAGTGGGCGGATCACTTGATGTCAGTAGTTTGAGACCAACCTAGCCAACATGGTGAAACCCTGTGTCCACTAAAAATACAAATATTAGCCAGGTGTGGTGGCATGCGCCTGTAGTTCTAGCTACTTGGGAGTCTGGGTTACGAGAATTGTTTGAACCTGAAAGGCAGAGGTTGCAGTGAACAGAGATCACACCACTGCACTCCAGACTGGGCCGCAGAGTGAGGAAGAGTTAGTCTTCAAAAAAAAAAAAGAAGAAGAAGAAGAAGAAAGAAAAGAAGAAGAAGAAGAGGAGGAGGAGGAAGAAGAAGAACAAGAACAAGAAGAAAGAAAGAAGAAGAGGAAGAGGAAGAAGAAGAAGAGAAAGTGTGCTTGGGATTTGTTTTGAGGCTTGTTAGACTGGAGGCAGACACTGGTATTAAAAGCCAGCATTACCAGTCATGGAGGAGAGAGATGGCAATGGTTGTTCCCAGAGAGTGGCCTTATCTTAATAGGACCGAGAGGACTTGGCACTCAGCTATCTCTTTGGTTCAGGAGCAGAACATTTTAAAAACTGTTTCAAAGGACACTTGTTTTCTAATTTAGCATTTCATGTTCACTCTGATTTCTCTATCTGAGATGCTAGGTAAACATGCAGTAATGTGCTTCTCTTTATTTATTTATTTATTTTGACTTATTTACTTTTTTTTTTTTTTTTTTTTTTTTTTGAGGTGGAGTCTCACTCTGTTTCCCAGGCTGGAGTGCAGTGGCGCGATCTCGGTGCACTGCAACCTCCACATCCCAGGTTCAAGTGATTCTCCTGCCTCAGCCTCCTGAATAGGTGGGACCACAGGCGTGAGCCACCGTGCCGGCATGCTTCTTTTTAAATAGTTCAGCAGTCTAAGAAGTCTTTTCCCAGGTTTTGAGCCAGCTCAGACCTTGATCAACATTTCAGAGGATCCTACCGCCTGAATTCCTAGATCATTTTAAAGATTTTTAGGGAGTGGGGATCCATATAACACATCATGTTTGTGTATGGCCAGGATTGAAAATCCAGTTCTCCAATGTTTAAGGCATTTTTTCAAAAGAAATCGATAAAAACTAAAACCTTACTCCATTTTCAAAGACTCTAATTTTCATAGACAAAGCAATCCTCCCACCTCAGCCTCCCGACTAGCTGGGACTACAGGTGCATGCCACCATGCCTGGCTTATTTTATTTATTTAGAGACAGGGTCTTGCTATATTACCCGGGCTGGTCTTGAACCCCTGACCTCAAGGGATCCTCCTGCCTCAATCTCCAGGAGTCACTGGGATTACAGGCATGTGCCACCATGCCTGGCTAATTGAAAAAAAAAAAAATTAAAGAGCCTTTGTGATTTTAAAGGGTTCTTCTGCCACTTCAAATAGAAAAAAAATAGAAGAACAATGTGTCACAGGTTATTGTATACCTATCTGTGGAAAGAACAAAGTGTTCAGCTGAGTTAAATGGAGATGAAACTATTGCTTTGCTTAATTACAGCTCATGCATACCCACCTCCTCATGTCATCCACATGATGTGGCAAGGTCCCTCAGGGATTCACGTCTCAGAGCAAACCTCACAGGAAAGAGGTTACATCTTCAAGCCCCTGACAGTCATTCGCTGCAAAATCAAATAAACTGATACAAGGGTAGCCACATGGTGGAGGCTGTGGAGATGTTATCAAATCTCCCTAAACTGAGAGCGGCTACACAGCGGCTCAGAAATCATAGCCTAGAGTCGAAGGGGCCCAGAAGGATGAACTATTCCAGGGCTGTTAAAAATATGTATACTTTTTGGCCAGGCGTGGTGGCTTATGTAATCCCAGCACTTTGGGAGGCCAAGGCAGATGGATCACCTGAGGTCAGGAGTTCGAGACTAGCCTGGCCAACATGGTGAAACCCTGTCTCTACTAAAAATACAAAAATTAGCTGGGCGTGGTGGCTTGCGCCTGTAGTCCCAGGTACTTGGGAGGCTGAGGCATGAGAATTGCTTGAATCTGGCTGGCAGAGGTTGCAGTGAGCCAAGACTGCGCCATTGCACTCCAGCCTGGATGACAGAGTGAGACTCAGTCTTAAAATATATGTGTATATATATACACACAGACACACATACACACATACATATATACACACACACACATATCTATACACACACACACATATATATACACATATATATACTTTTTATTATTTTACATTTGATACATGCCAAGAATATATGTAACATATCTGTATGTTATGAAGTGGTGTAATACAATGAACACCCACCAACTTCCACTAATTTAAGTTGAGAACATGATCATTGCCTCCTGCATAGTTTCTCTGCTACCCTCTACCCCCAGAGTAATCATTATCCTGGATTTTATATTTATTACTTCCTTAGTTTTTATATCTAGTGAATATATTATTTTGGTGGTGTTTTGTTTTGTTTTGTTTTGTTTTGTTTTGAAATGGAGTCTTGCTCTGTCACACAGACTGGAGTACAGTGGCATGATCTTGGCTCACTGCAAGCTCTGCCTCCTGGGTTCAAGTGATTCTTCTGCCTCAGCCTCCCAAGTAGCTGAGATTACAGGCGTGCGTCACCACGCCTGGCTCATTTTTGTATTTTTAGGAGAGATGGGGTTTCACCATGTTGGCCGGGCTGGTCTCAAACTGACTTCAGGTGATCCACCCGCCTTGGCCTCCCAAAGTGCTGGGATTATGGGCGTGAGCCACCGTGCCAGGACTGGTTTGTTTTCAAACTTTGTAAAACTAAGTTCCTATTGCATGCAGTCAGCTGCATCTTGCTTCTTTCACTCAATTTTAATTTTCAATCATGTCATCGCAGCTCATTTTTACTGCTGTATATTATTCTATTGTGGGAACATGCCACAACTTCTATAAGTGTTCTCTTATCAGCAGACATTTGGTCCATTTCCACGCTTTTTTTCTATTACAAACATTGTCACTGTGTGGATTCTTACAAAGCACGCATTCCTCTGGGATGAACACCCAGGTGAAAGTGCTGGCTTATAGGGTCTGCCAGTGCTCTACTTCACAAGCTTCCACCAAATCACACGACTTTATTCACCCATCAACAGTGTATAAGAGTTTCCATTATTAGAATTCTTTTTTTTTTTTTTTGGCCAATTTAATGGGTATTAAAAAATATCTCACTGTGGCCGAGCACAGTGGCTCACACCTATAATCTCACTACTTTAAGAAGCCAGTGGGAGGATTGCTTGAGGCCGGTCTGGGAAATATAGCAAGACCCCCATCTTTACTTTAAAAAAAAAAAAAAAGCCAGGCATGGTGGGATGCACCTGTGGTCCCAGCTACATGGGAAGCTGAGGCAGGGGGACTGCTTGAGTATAGAAGCTCAGGGCTACAGTGAGCCTTGATCATACCACTGCACTGCAGCCCGGGTGACAGAATGAGACTCTATCACAAAAGAATTTTTATATATAAATTTATATATATAAATGTTATTCTGATTTGCGTTTTTCTGAGTACTAATGAGTTGCACATTTTAAAGTATATTCATTGGCCATTTATGCTTCCTCTTTTGTGAAATGCCTGTTTACATGTTTTGCCCATTGTTCTACTGGATTGTTTATCTTCTTTTTACTGATTTATAGGTGATCTTTTTTTTTTTTTTTTTTTTTTTTTGGAGACAGAGTCTTGCTCTGTCACCCAGGCTGGAGTGCAGTGGTGCCATCTCAGCTCACTGCAACCTATGCCTTCAGGGTTCTAGCGATTCTCCTGCCTCAGCCTCCTGAGTAGCTGGGATTACAGGTGCCTGCCACAACGCCCAGCTAATTTTTGTATTTTTAGTAGAGACAGGATTTCACTATGTTGGCCAGGCTGGTCACAAACTCCTGACCTCAGGTGATCCACCCACCTCGGCCTGCCAAAGTGCTGGGGTTACAGGCATGAACCACCGCGCCTGGCCAGTATAGGTGTTCTTTATACTAATCCTTTGTCAGTTATCTGTGTTGCAAAATTCTCCCATTCTGTAGCTTGTCTTTTAATTTTCTTTGTAGTATCTTTTTTTATTTTTCCTTAGAAACAAGGTCTCCCTGTGTCACCCAGGCTGGAGTGCAGTTGTGGGATCATAGCTCATTGCAGCCTTGAACTCCTAGGCTCAAGCAGTCCTCCCACCTCAGCCTCCCGACTAGCTGGGACTATAGGTACATGCCACCACACCTGACTTCTTTTACTTATTTAGAGACAGAATCTTGCTGTATTTCCCAGGCTAGTCTTGAACTCCTTGCCTCAAGTGATCCTCCTGCCTCAGCCTCCTGAATCACTGGGATTACAGGCATGCAACACCACACCTGGCTAAATTTTTTTTCTTTTTTTTTCTGTATTTTTTTTATTATTATATTTTAAGTTCTAGGGTACATGTGCACAACGTGCAGGTTTGTTATATGTATACATGTGCCATGTTGGTGTGCTGCACCCATTAACTCGTCATTTACATTAGGTATATCTCCTAATGCTTTCCCTCCCCCTTCCCCCCACCCCACAACAGGCCCTGGTTTTAAAATATATTCATTGGCCATTTATGCTTCCTCTTTTGTGAAATGCCTGTTTACATGTTTTACCCATTGTTCTACTGGATTGTTTATCTTTTTACTGATTTACAGGTGTTCTTTTTTTTTTTTTTTTTTTTTTGTGGAGACAGAGTCTCACTCTGTCACCCAGACTGGAGTGCAGTGGTGCCATCTCAGCTCACTGCAACCTACGCCTTCCAGGTTCTAGCCATTCTCCTGCCTCAGCCTCCTGAGTAGCTGGGATTACAGGTGCCTGCCACAATGCCCAGCTAATTTTATATGTATTATCTCATTTAATTTCCACAAAAACCCTAAGAGATGAATTATTGTTATCCCCCTTTTACAGATAAAGAAATAGACTCAGTGAGGTTAAGTGTGTGCCGAAGGTCACACAGCAACCAGTGCTGGGCCCAGGGCTGGAACCCAGGTCAGGCTGATCCTGAGATCCGACTCTTCTCTGCTCTGCTGCACTGTGCAATGAGCAACAGAGCAGGCCACGGCAGCCTCTTCCCACCGCACTGTCAGGCGTCTCTCGCTTCAGTCCTGGTCCTCCCAACACCGTTTCTATAGGACTCGCCATCCCCTCTTCCCACCGCACTATCAGGCGTCTCTCGCTTCAGTCCTGGTCCTCCCAACGCCATTTCTATAGGACTCGCTATCCCTTCTAAGTGTCTCCTTTGGCAAAATTGGCCCAACCTATGCCTATGTCATATCACCATTATCTGCAGTAAAAACAGGACTCCTCCTTCTGTTTCAAAAGACTGCTCATGTCATTGACAACCCGTGCTCATTCCCGAGATTGCAAGCTGCTATTTTTGAAAAGTTATTTTGCATGGCATTTTGCCTCAGGGGCCCTTGGTCTGTTTAATCTGGGTATCTCAGTTGGCAGAACACCGTGTGGCTCTCCGGATTGATTACATGTGTCTAATCTGCAGCTCTGGCTGTTGCAAAAACTCCCTTGCCTCCTTCTCTCTGCCTCACCCCCAACTACCTTGCTCAAAACAGGTGATGGGTGGCTCAAGGTTGGTCCGGAGGAAGGGGGAATCCGAGAAAACAGAGGCTACACAGTTCAACCAGTCCCCTGCAGGGCAGGCTTGGCTGTTTTCTGGCTTCTTCTGCTGGGAATTTCACTGACAGCAGAAATTAATCCCACTCATTCACTCATTCATTCGCCCCTCCAGTGAGGGTCTGAAGTCGGGAGTGGAATGGTCATCCCTCACTGCCCTGTGGAGTTTACACTGTAAAGGGCAAGGCGGACTATAAACGGGATTGCAATAAGATCTGTGAGGTGAATTAAAGGGCATGTGTAAATAAAGACAGAGTCTCGCTCTGTCACTCAGGCTTGAGTGCAGTGGCACAACCCTGGCTCACTGCAGCTTTGAACTCCTGGGCTCAAGCGATCTCCACGCCTCAACCTCCCAAGTAGCTAGTACTACAGGTGTGCGCCACCACATCTGGATAATTTTTCTTGTTCTTAATTTTTATAGAGAAGTTCTCACTATGTTGCCCAGGCTGGTCTAGAACTCCTGGCTTCAAGCAATCATCCCACCTCAGCCTCCCAAAGATTGGGATTACAGGTGTGAGCCACTTTGCCCGGCTTTCAGGGACCTTCTTTAGTGAGTCCAAAGAGGGGCTCTCTGAGGAAAGATGCAGAGCTGGCTGGGTGAAGAGCTCAGAGGAGGTCATCATTCCAAGCAGTGAGAGGAGGTCCTGGGGCAGGAAAAGGTGAGAAGCGTGTGGCTTGGTTGGCCTGCTTTAAGGAACAAAAGCAGGCCTGGGTGGCAGAGGTGTGGATGAGAGTGACAGGAGATGAGGGAGTGAGGAGGAGGCAGAGAGCAGATCTTTTGAGGCATGGATATGATAGAGCTGGCCGTAGGGGTGGAGCTGACAGTCAGGGAGTGGGAGGACATTATTAGATCATCACAAGTGTGAGCCCAGGATGGGCCATACACATTGCCTTGAGAGCCTTTGGCAGGGCCACCTTCCAAGTCAGGCTGAGTGTGACTGGAGGGCCTCCGGGGAAGGTAACTTTTAAGCAAAAGTCCATAACAGGAACTGGCTGCAGTGACTCATGCCTGTAATCCCCCAGCACTTTGGGAGGCCAAGATGGATCACTTGAGGTCAGGAATTCGAGACCAGCCTTGCCAACATGGCAAACCCCGTCTCCACTAAAAATACAAAAAATAGCCAGGCATGGTGGTGTGGCCTGTAGTCCCAGCTACTCAGAAGGCTGAGGCAGGAGACTCACTTAAACCCGGGAGGTGGAGTTTGCAGCGAGCCCAGATCATGCCACTGCACTCCAGCCTGGGCGACAGACCAAGACTCCGTCTCAAAAAAAATAAATAAATAAACCCACCACAGTGGTTCTCAAAGGTGTGGTCCCCAGGCCAGCTGCATCAGCACCACCTGTGAATTTGCTAGAACTACAGATTCCAGCGCCCACCCCAGACCTACTGAGTCCTCCAGAGCACAGAGCACGGAGCCTAACACGCGCTGAATTCATGGCCTCCGAATTGCAAGTTGTCAAGTTCCAGAGTGTGCTGACGTGTTAAGATGCACAGAGTCGTGTCATGGGGACACAACCTAGCCAGCAGGTTGTGCCCACCCCGGTGTGGAATGAGGACAGAGCCCAGCTTGAGTGGGTTTAGCTGATTTTAAGGTGCCAGGGTAGAAACAGAAATGCGTCTGCACAGCTGTGCTGGGTGAAATTTCACACTTGGCAAGGTGTGAACAGAATTAACATTTGCTGGAACAGGTTGGAAGCCTTTAGACTGTGAGTTACAAAATCAGGCAAAGAAAGAAAAAAAAAGGAAGGGGGAAAATTAGGTGATCTTCAACCTCATTAACTCAAGCCCAGCTGCAGAGGATGTTACCAAATTATCCACTAAGAAAACCCACCTGGGGCTGAGAATAAGCCTGAGACTTCAGGCCCCAGGGGGCCTTTTGAAAAGAAAGTTCTCCGCCTGAGAACAGTTGCTCTCACGAAAGCGCCTCCTCCACAGCCCCTGCAGAGCATCAGGCCTCGACACTTTAATTGCTCCGATAGAAACAAGCTAATGGGGTTTTAATAAAAATGGAACCCAAATAGGCGTTGATCCCCTATTTTTTGCAACCAGAGGCACTGCCACAGTTTCAATGCCATCGGTGCTAGCTAGGGGGGTCTCCATGCCATGAGACCCTGGTGAGAATTAAATAAGGAAAACAAGCTTATGGATTCGATATTTTGAGAGCTTCAACAAAAACCAGAACTCTGTCAACAACAGCCTGGTTTATCCTAGGTCCAGGGAAAAACAGGTCAAGACACATGCCCCAAATCACTAAAGGCAATAAAAGCTTGGTAGGGGTAGGGGTGCCCGTGGTCCTGCTCCCCAGCACTGGAGTGAGCAGGACACTGGCTGCCCCTCAAGATAATTTGAATCTTCAAAAAGTAAGTAAGATGTCCGTTTTTTGGCCAGGTGTGGTGGCTCACGCCTGTAATCCCAGCACTTTGGGAGATGGAGGAGGGTGGATCACCTGAGGTCAGGAGTTCAAGACCAGCCTGGCCAACATGGCATAATCCTATCTCTACTAAAAATACAAAAATCAGGTGGGCATGGTGGCTCACACCTGTAATCCCAACTACTCAGGAGGCTGAGGCATGAGAATGGCTTGAACCCAGGAAGCAGAGGTTGCAGTGAGCCGAGATTGCGCCACTGCACTCCAGCCTGGGCGACAGAGCAAGACGCTGTCTCAAAAAAAAGTCCGTTTTTAGTGCATCTGTAGTTTCAGGTAGGATCATTTAGTAATTAGGGGTCCAGGCTCTGGGCTGGGAGCCCCCAAGTTCAAACCCCAGCTTTGCCATTTTGGAGCCACGTGACGTGGGAGTACGGTGCTTAGCTCGGTGCCCCACTTTCCTCATCTGTAAAACAGGAACCATGATTATACTCACCTGGTAGGATTTTGAGGTGCACTAAATGGGTTCTATGTAAAATGCTTAAAGCAGTGTCCTGCACGTGTTAAGCCCTTGAGTAATGCTGGCTAGTTGGGGAGATCGGGAATAAACAAGTAACAATGAGGATTTCAGACAGGGATAGAACCATGAAGAAGACAAGCAGGCTGAGGTGGTAAATAATGGAGGCAAGAGGGGTGGCCGCACTGTAAGAAGGGCCCTCTGGGTAGTCTGTGGAGCCACCGGACATACAGAGGCCTGGAGCATCCAGGCAGGGGAGCCAGGAAGTCAAATCTTTAAATGGGGAACAGCGTAAGCATTCCAGGCTGGAGAAGGATGGTGATATAGTTTGACGATGTCTCCACCCGAGTCTCATCTTGAATTGTAGTTCCCATAATCCCCACGTGTGGTGGGAGGGGCCCCGTGGGAAGTAATTTAATCATGGGGGCGGTTTTCACCGTGCTGTTCTCGTGATAGTGAGTGAGTTCTCACAGATCTGAGAGTTTTATAAGGGGCTTTCCCCCTTTTGCTTGGCACTTCTCTTTCCTGCTGCCATGTGAAGAAGGATGTGTTTGCTTCTCCTTCTGCCATGATCGTAAGTTTCCTGAGGCCTCCCCAGCCATGTTGAACTGTGAGTCAATTAAACTGCTTTCCTTTATAAATTACTAGTCTCGGGTATGTCCTTATAGCGGTGTGAGAACAGACTAATACAGATGGCCTTGGGAAACCAGGACACCCCCCTTGGGAGGCTTCTGTGATAAAGGAGGTGAGAGATGAAGGTGCCTGGGGCCAGAGGGAGAACTGTGGGGATGTCAAGAAGTGAAGGGAGCCAAGAGGATGTGGTGACGACAGGATTCCAGATGACTTGCAGGCTTGTGGCTTCAGAGCTGGGATGAGAAAGCCCCGGGAGAAACAGCTTTGGCCTAAGATGCCATAGCCCCACCTGGCTGTGCGCTGCAGCCCTCCTACCTCTATCCGGGGCATGCTTCATCCCACCTGGCTGTAAGCCCAGCAGCACTTGCATAATTTCCCACTTGACTTTTGTCCCTTACTTTCCACATCGCTCCAAGATATTCACAACTAGTGTTCTTGCTTAGGACATAAGAGTGTGCCCCAGGCCAGGCACAGCAGCTCATGCCAGTAATCCCAGCACTTTGGGAGGCTGAGGTGGGAGGATCACTTGAGGCCAGGAGTTTGAGACCAGCCTGGGCAACATAGTAAGACCACATCTCTACAAATAATTTAAAAATTAGCCAGGTGTGGTGGCAGCACCTGTGGTCCCAACTATTCAGAAAGGCTGAAGTAGGAGAATTGCTTGAGCCTGGGCAGTCGAGGCTGCAGTGAGCCGTGATGGCGCCACTGCACTCCAACCTGGGCAACAGAGCAAGACCCTGTCTCAAAAAAAAAAAAGTGCCCCTTATGGCTGCATCACTGTTTACATAACATTTGTCCTTTGCTGGAGACACAGCCTGTTTGTTTTTTTACAGTTTTTTCTTGTTGTTGTTGTTGTTTTGAAACGGACTCTTACTCTGTCACCCAGGCTGGAGTGCAGTGGCACAATCTCAGCTCACTGCAACCTCTGCTTCCCAGGTTCAAGTGAGTCTCCTGCCTCACCCCTGAGTAGCTGGGGTTACAGGCATGCACCACCACGCCTGGCTAATTTTTGTATTTTTAGTAGAGATGGGGTTTCACCATGTTGGCCAGGCTGCTCTCAAACTCCTGACCTCAAGTGATCTGCCCGCCTCGGCCTCCCAAAGTGCTGGGATTACAGGTGTCAGCCACCAATCCCGGCCTGTTTGTTTTTTAAATAGAGACAGTGTCTTGCTATGTTGCCCAGGCTGGTCTCAAACTCCCGGCTTCAAATGATCCTCCTACCTCGGCCTGCCAAAGTGCTGAGATTACAGATGTGAGCCACTGTGTCCGGCCCAGTGATGGAGCCTGTTTCTATCTAGACAGTAACCAAAACCCATGGCCATTTCCTAAGACTATCAGTTTGCAAATGGAGTCCTTGAGCAGTTCAGTAAGGGGAAAACATTTTAGAGTTTAGGGGCTTTTATTTTAAAACTTTCATATTTTTACCGTGTTAAATTGATGACATATATAATACATGGTCCTGCATGTACAGACTTCTGAAAGATTCAAGTAACCAGAACAAAACAAGTCCCCTCCACCATCGCCTCCCACACCCACACCCAGCTCCGGGAGGTAACAACATCAACAAACAGATGGCTTCCCTCCAGCCCCTTTCAACGCCTTCATGCTCACATGTAGTCCTTTATGTAGGTTGGATCCTATTATACATTCTGTTCTGTGCCCTCCCTTTTTTACCTAACAATATCTTGGAGATCTATCTACCTTATTCTTGTTTAACAACCACAGAGGTTTTCAGAGTAGGGAAAGATCATATTCTATTTAACCACTCAACTTCTCTGAAGGATTTGGGCTGTTCATAAATTTTCACAATGTTAACGGTGAACGTCACAGGACTTACATGCAGCCGCATGTGCAAGGATTTCTGTAGTGCAGACTTCTGGAAAGGTGGAATTGATGGAGCATAGAGTAAGTACATTTAAAATTCTGATAGGGGGCCGGGCGCGGTGGCTCATGCCTATAATGCCAGCACTTTGGGAAGCCGAGATGGAGGACTGCTAGAGTTCGAGACCAGTCTGGGCAACATAGCAAGACCCCCATCTCTTAAAATTCTGATAGGGACTACCAAATTTTCTGCCCAAAGTCTGCCTTTTTCTAAAAACAAAAAGTATGTTTAATGACAAAAGTAACATTCCTGTAAACATGTAATGAATACAAACAAGACCAGAAAATAAGTTTTAAAACACCCAGAATTTCATTACCTAGAAGTGGCGATATTAACATACATAGTCAATTTGAGTCATTTTACCATGCATATAGGTAGAGATAAATTTTTAATGAAAATGTGGTCAGAACGTAGACTCTTTAGTAACCTGCCTTTTGCAGTTAACTATATGCAACAAAGCTCGTTCCAAGTCATTAAAGATTCTTGGATTTTGTTTTTATTTTTGTTTTGTTTTGTGAAGATGGGCTCTCACTAGGTTGACCAGGTTGGTCTTGAACTCCTGGCCTCAAGCAGTCCTCCCATCTCAGCCTCCCAAAAAGCTGGGATTACAGGCATGAGCCACTGCACCTGGCCTAAAGATACATCTATGGTGACATTCCAGATTCTTAACATCGTTTAGGGACAAGAAAAGGGAAGCTTATGTGGAAGGAAGGAAGGTAAAAAAAAAATTTTTTTAAGACTATGCTAAAAGCAGCATTGACAATTCCTAACTGCTTATGTAGGAAAATTATTCTACAACCCTGGTTCCTGGAGGTCTTTGAGAACCTGATAAAGCTGAGGCGGGTGCATCACATGAGGCCAGGAGTTCGAGACCAGCCTGGCCAACATGGTGAAACTTCATCTGTACTAAAAATACAAAAATTAGCTGGGCGTGGTGGCAGGCACCTGTAATCCCAGCTACTCAGGAGGCTGAGGCAGGAAAATTGCTTGAACCCGGAGGCAGAAGTTGCAGTGAGCTGGGATTGCGCCCCTGCACTCCAGCCTGGGCAACAGAGCAAAACTCTCTCGAAAATAAAAAGAGTATGGGCTCTTGATTCAGACACAAGAAACACAACTTTGAATCCTGGCTTTACTACATACTCTTCAAACCCTCCGCCTGTTTCTTCACTTGTAAAATACAGACAATAATCAGCAGGTTCTAGGGTTGCTGTGGCGTTTAAATAAGTTCATACACATAAAATGTTTGCAACAAGGTCTACACACAGTAAGTGGTAATTAAATGCCAGCTCTCATTATTTCCAGTGTTTTGCCCTTGTGACATTTCTAACCATATCTTTGTGCACATCTGTGATTACTTCCAAAGGATAAATTCCTAGATGTAGAATAGCTGGGTGGAATCATGAGCATGTTTATGAGATTTGGTTTGGGTTTTTTTTTGTTTGTTTGTTTGAGACAGAGTCTCACTCTGTTGCCCAGGCTGGAGTGCAGTGGCGCAATCTCAGCTCACTGCAACCTCTGCCTCCTGGGTTCAAGTGATTCTCCTGCCTCAGCCTCCTGAGTAGCTGGGATTACAGGCATGCGCCACCATGCCCCACTATTTTTTTTTTTTTTTTTTTGTATTTAGTAGAAACGGGGTTTCGCCATGTTGGCCAGGCTGGTCTCGAATCCCTGACCTCAAATGATCCACCCGCCTCGGCCTCCCAAAGTTCTGGGATTATAGGCGTGAGCCACTGAGCCTGGCCATGTTTATAAGATTTTGGACACATGATGCAAAACTCTTCTCTAAAGCCTCAGATTCAATGATGGTTCTAGGACTGGTTAACAATGGTAAAGAAAATGCACAAAAATCCTTGCCCTCTTGGAGTTTCCATTAGAAAGGGAGTAGACAGTCAAACTGAAAATGTGATCTATTGGGAGGTGACAAGTGCTATGGAGGAAAATAAAGCAGGGCTGGGCTTAGGAGGGCTGAGACAGGGTGGGGGCTGCAGTTCTACAGAGGGTGGTCAGGGGGGCTTCCCTGAGAAGGTGACGTTGGAGCACAAAGACTTGAAGGAGGGAGGGAAACATGCAGACGCCGGAGGGGAGAGTGTTCCAGGCAGAGGGAATAGCATGTGCAAAGGTCCTGAGGCAGGAACTTGCCTGAGTGGAGGGGGGAGGATGGGAGGAGAAGAGGATAGAGCAGCGAAGGGGTGGGACATGTCATGGAGGGCCTGGTGGGTTGAATCGAGCTACACTTTTTTTGTTTGTTTGAGACAGAGTGTTGCTGTGTTGCCCAGGCTTGAGTGCACTGGCACGATCTCGGCTCACTGTAACCTCCACCTTCCAGGTTCATGCATTTCTGGTGCCTCAGCCTCCCAAGTAGCTGGGACTTAAAGGCATACACCACTACACATGGCTAATTTTTGTATTTTGGGTAAAGACGGGGTTTCGCCATGTTGGCCAGGCTGGTCTCGAACTCCTGACCTCCAATGATCCACCCGTCTTGGCCTCCCAAAGTGCTGGGAGGGAGCAGTGTTAATTTCATACCACTGTAGCTCTAGAAAGGGTGAAGCAGGCATTCAAAGAGACAATGAGAACTAATCAAAATTGTGTTTTCCTTGTTTCAACTTGTGCTTAAATGCACTAAAAGGAAGTGACGACTCTCATTGTTTCCCAAGAAAATCAGAGGTTCCTTGTTTTCTCAGTAAAACATGCGAATATTTCAGATACTCAAGTCCAGATACTTTTTTCCTAAAACACTAAGAACCAAGAGTAAAATGAAAAGACACACGCCTGTTTTGTTTGTTACTGGGTGGTGTTCTCAGAAAAACTATCTGCCAGGCATGCAACCTGAGGCAGTGTCTATCAGGGGAATGTAGGGCTGAGATCACAGTGCCCATGATAGAGGGTACCCGTGCCCAAGGCCTCATCCCTCCTCTTCCTGCCACACGTCCCACCACAAAGCCTCAGTCTCAGAGACACATGCAGAGGGCAGAAAGGCCAGCTCGGAGATTACAGTTCAGGGTGAGGAAGCAGCAAACCACAGATTCATCTGGCGGACCACTGTGGCTGAAATAAGTGAGCTAAAATTTCCACCCACTTCCCCAAACAGCAGAATCTGTGCCTTGAAGAAACTAGGAAGTTCCAGGGGCTTGGGAAGGACCAGAGTTTGACCTGAAATGGTTATAAATGAGGGGAGGGCCAGGTAAGGTGGCTCACACCTGTAATTCCAGCACTTTGGGAGGCTGAGGAGGGTGGGTCACTTGAGGTCAGGAATTGGAGACCAGCCTGGCTAATGGCAAAACCCCGTTTCTACTAAAAATATAAAATTTAGCCGGGTGTGGTGGCAGGTGCCTGTAATCCCAGCTACTTGGGAGGCTGAGGCAGAAGAATTGCTTGACTCTGAGAACTGGAGGTTTCAGTGAGCCAAGACCACACCACTGCACTCCAGCCTAGGCAACAGAGTGAGACTCTGTCTCAAAAAAAAAAAAAAAAAAAAGGAAAGGAAGCAAATATTGGTATAGTATGAAGGCTGGGGTTGTGGTCCCAGCTACTCGGGATGCGGAGGTGGGAAGATCGCTTGAGCCTGGAAGGATGAGGCTGCAGTGAGCTATGATGGCACCACTGCTGTCCAGCCTGGATAACAGAACGAGACCGTTTCTCAAAAAAAAAAAAAAAGAAAAAAAGAAAAGAAAAGAAAAAATTGAGGCTGGTAAATGTGCCTGATGGCTTAGGGGGTCAAAAATGTGCCCTGGCTTGATGAAGTGGCTTCTCCACTATTACCAGCATTTCCATTTGTTGCTTTGCTTGTTGACAATATGTCACTGATCACCTACTGTGCACAGGCACAGGGCCAGGTGCCCAAAGAGAGGATAGAAAGAAATATATCTGGAGGAGCTGCCAGTTCCTGCAGGGGACGGAGGGACACTCTGAACCACAAGAGCCTTGGCAAAGTGCCTCTCAAGCCTTCCCTTCTCCAAGTTAACACTTATCAGCTTGTTCTTTTTCTCCTCCTTTCCTTTCCCCTTTTCTTTGTCTCCATTCTCTCTCCTTCCTTCCCTCTCTTCTTCTTTCCTTCCTTCTTTCTCTTTTGCAGATTGGTACAGCTTTATCATCAAGAAGTTAGAGTTCACATAATAATTTGTCTTGATAACTGTACCTTAGTTCAATTTCATTTTTAGCAGAAATAACAAGTGCTTGTTGAAAAGATAAAACCATATGAAAACATCAAAATAAACCTGGCAAATCCTCACTATCTCCATGCCCCACTCTTCCTCTCCTGAGAATCACTATTAACAACTTACCATTTACTTTCCAGGTAAGACTTTTCTCCCACATGCATACACATATTTCTGTATACAGTTTTTAGAAAGTGAATATGAATTCTTCCTGTTTAACTTACTGCTGTGTTCTCAGCTCCTGGCACATAGTAGGCATTGAAAGCATTTCTTGAACAAATTATGAATTTCTGAAAATTATCTGTTATTCAAAAATACATCATGGGCCGGACACAGTGGCTCAAGCCTGTAATCCCAGCACGTTGGAAAGCTGAGGCAGGTGGATCACTCGAGGTCAGGGGTTCGAAATCAGCCTGGCCAACATGGTGAAACCCCGTCTCTTTCAAAAAATACAAAAATTAGCTGGGTTTGGTGGCATGAGTCTGTAATCCCAGCTGCCCGGGAGGCTGAGGTGGGAGAATCGCTTGAACCCAGGAGGGAGAGGTTGCAGTGAGCCAAGATCACGCCACTGCACTCCAGCCTGGGCAACAGAGTAAGAACCTGTCTCAAAATAAATAAACAAATAAATAATACATCGCGGACATCCTTCCATGTCACCTACCTCCATCTTTTTATGGCTGTGTGATATTCCATAGAATGGCTGCGTCATTATCCAACCAGAACCCTGTTGTCAGATGTTAGGCTGTCTCTGTGTTTTCATTATTTGAGATGATTGTTCCTACATCCTTGCACACTTGTGTATTCTGTAGGCAAGTGTAGAGGACAGAATAATGGCCTTCCAAAGATGCCCACATGCTAATGCTCAGAACCTGTGAATTTGTTACCTTGCATGACAAGAGACTTGCAGACGTGCTTAAATTAAGGCTCTTGCGGTAGGTGGGGGGAGGTGATCCTGGATTGTGGGGTAAGCCCATAATAATCATAAGGGTCCTTGTAAGAGAGAGGCAAGAGAGTCACAGAGCAGGCCATGTGATGCAGAAGCAGAAAGGAAGAAGGAGATGCAGTGACAGAAGCAGAGGCCAGAGTGATGCCATTGTTGAAAGGACTACAAGCCAAAGGAGGCCTCTAGAAGCTGGAAAAGGCGAGGAAATGAAGTCTTCCCTGTAGCCTCCAGGATTGTGGCCTTGCCAACCCATTGGACTTCTGTCCTCCAGAACTATGAGGTTATGAATTTGTGCTCCTTAGCCTGCCCAATTCGTTATTGTGATTTGTTATCGCCACAATAAGATGCAAACTCAGCCAGAGACCTAGAAATGAAATCGCTGGCATCTTAGTCTGTTCAGGCTGCTATAAAAAACACCATACCCTGGGTGGCTTATAAAGAGCAGAAATTTACATTTGACAGTTCTAGAGGCTGGGAAGTCCAAGATCAAGATGCCAATAATTCCTTGTCTGGTGAGGGCCTGTTTCCTGGTTCATAGATGGCACTTTCTGGCTGTGTCCTCCCATGGTGGAAGCGGTTAGTTAGCTCTCTGTGGCCTCCTTCATGAGGGCTCTGCCTCATCACCTCCCAAAGCACCCCACTTCCTAATACCATCACTTTGGTGATATGAATTTGTCACGAGAGCTGGGGGAGACGTAAACCTTCAGACCAAAGCACTGGCTCAAAGACTAAATTCATTTTCTAAATTCATGCACCATCACTCATACACACAACGGTTTCCATCCCGCTCACTGCCCTCCAGCTGCTGTCTAATATTTCTATGACCTTCTCAAAATGTCAATCCCAGAACGACCTGCCTGTCCACACACTGCTGACCCGTGCATAGTAAGCATTCTGCTGGGTTTGATCAGCATCCTTGGGAACTGCACATTAAGCTGTGCTCATTCAGCTAGAAATGACCTGAGCGCTTCAGTCTTCAGTCACGCCTCTGCTGTCCTGTTCTCGTGCCATTGGTTTGTTTTTGACATTGGGGCAGAACTTTACTTTTATCCCTCCTAAATTTCACATTGTCTAAGTAAAATGGGGAGAGATGAGAATCTTCAGTGTCAAATTACTGAGTAGTTCTTTGTTGCCATTTCATTTCCATGAGTTTTTGGAGAATGGAAAGAGCAGGTGGATTTGGCCCTTAAATCTCATAGGGAAAAAGAAAGTGAATAGAAACAACATCATAAATAATAGAGAGGGTAAAAGCCTCCATATCAGAAATGGCTCAACCTCAGGGATTTTAACGCCTAAGAAGTGATATTTATTTTTTATTTTTTATTATTTTTTTGAAACAGGGTCTCACTCTGTCGTCCAGGCTGGAATGCAGTGGCACGATCTTGGCTCACTGCAGCTTCGGCCTCCTGGGCTCAAGTGATCCTCCCACCTTAGCCTCTCAAGTAGCTGGGACTACAGGCACACACCACCGCACACAGCTAATTTTTGTTGTTGTTGTTGTTGTTGTTGTTGTTGAAACAGGGTTTCACCATGTTGCCCAGGCTGGTCTCAAACTCCTGACCTCAAACGATCCGCCTGCCTCGGCCTCCCAAAGTGCTGGGATTACAGATGTGAGCCACCGCACCTTGATCAGAAGTGATATTTATACAGGAAAGCTCCATAGAACAGTCCAGCTCAGCAGGGACTGGTTTAATGTTGGGAATTCTATTTTGTCATTAGTTCCGGAGCAGCCAAACCACCAAAATATCACTTGGATGCTGCCAGCTTCCTCCAGTGCAGGCAGAGGAGGTGTCCTGGGAGCCCACAGGCTGCATCCCCATGGGACAGACGCCCCCATCAGTCCCCTAGGACCCCGCCCAGTATAGGGCAAGCAAGCTCTCAATGGTTGACAGTCCCTTGGGTCTTTATGTCCTGACTAGGAATAGGAGGTCTTACAAAACTGAAACAAGTTAGAATTTGAAGAGGGCTAATTCCATCCCGGCCCCTCCTCTTACAGACAGAAACCGAGGCTGGGTCATCGGCTCCAGAATTCACCAGGCTGTGCATTGTAGAACCTCCTCATGGGCGGGCTCTGTGCGCAGGCTTTACTCTGGCCAATGGCAGGTGTGTTACCAGACAGGAACGCTTCTGGACAATGCTCCCCCACTCTTGCGTCAGAAGCACTGGATTCCTTTCCTGTGGTTGTCGTAACAAAACACCACAAACTAGGTGGCTTATAACAACAGAGATTTATTCTCTCACAGTTCTAGGGGCTAGAAATCCAAAATCAAGGTGTCAGCGGGGCCACGCTCCCTCTGAAGGCTCTAGGGGAGAATCCTTCCTTGCCTCTTCCTAATTTCTGGTGGTTTCCTTGGCCGCAGCTGCGTCAGTCTGATCTCTGCCTCCATCGTCACGCACGGTCTTCTGCTGTGTGTCACCGTGCTCTCTTCGTTCTGTGCATGTCTGTCTCTGTGGCCAAATTTTCCCTTTTATAGACACCAGTCATATTAGATTACAGCCCACCCTAATGAGCTCTTCTTAAATTGATGACATCTGTAAAATTCCTATTCCCAAAATAAAGTCACATTTACTGATATGGGGGTGAGGACTTCAACATATATTTTTTATTATTTATTTATTTATTGAGATGGATTCTCATTCTGTCACCCAGGCTGGAGTGCAGTGGTGTGATCTCAGCTCACTGCAACCTCCACCTCCCAGGTTCAAGCGATTCTCCAGCCTCAGCCTCCCGAGTAGCTGGGGCTACAGGCATGCGCCATTGTGCCTGGCTAATTTTTGTATTTTTAGTAGAGACAGGGTTTCACCATGTTGGCCAGGATGGTCTTGAACTCCTGACCTCAGATGATCCACCCACCTCAGCCTCCCAAAGTGCTGGTATTACAGGCATGAGCCACCACACCAGGACTTCAACATATATTTTAGAGATGTAGTTCAACCCATAACAAGCACCTTCTACCAGGAGACAGAATGAAGCTGGTAACAAAGGCCCAGAGACACTGGTTCCTTTAGCCAGAGCCTGGTGATCCTGCGGAGTACCTCGACAGGCAACCCTGAAACTAGTATCCCTGGGCCAGATGTTTAATGGGCATGTAAGAGGCTGTCCCTGAGTCAGAGCTTGCAGAAGGAGTGGCTGGTACAAGGTCCAGCCTTTCCTCAACTGTCCTGAGCCCCTAACTCAGCAAAACAGAAGCCCTGGCGTTCTTCAGCCACCTGCCATAGGGTCCAGCAAGCAATTGTCATGACTACTTACTCACATCCTTGCCATCTTTCCTCCCTCGCTCCAAGAGGCTCACCAAAGCACCCGTCCCTACCCCACACACGGCTTTCCCTGAGAAGAGCTCTGATTAATTCACATGGTCACCTCCTTCTCATGGCATTTCCAATATGTCATGGTGCCCCTTACTGACTGGCCTCCCAGGCAGCTCTCGGGCTTGCAGCTCTCAGCCTTGGAGAACGAGGCTGCACCATGTCCAGGGCCTTGCTGCCTGGGTGCTTACTGGTTTCAAAACATTGCCACTGGGCTGCTTGTCCTGATCCTTCCTCCGACTTAGTTCAGTCAAGGTTTGCAGATGTACCCTAATCTGTCACCTGGAAAACATCAAGACCCAGCCTGTCCTGTTTGTGTGTGGCCACTCAGGCTAATCCATTCTGCAGGGGCAGGGAAGGCAGCCCAGACTGCTTCCTTCCAAGTTCTTTCATCTGTGACTGGATGCATTTCTCAAGCCCACTCTCGGCCTAGATAGAAAATTGCAGCAGAGCTTTTATGTTGGGCAGTTCTAAAAATGCCTCCTAAGAGCTTGCACCTGTGCTGAGTGCTTCCCCTGTGTAATAGAAGCACAGGTATGAAGGTGGGAATGTTCCCAGCTGTCCCAGGCCCACTTAAGAGGGCTCTGGCATTGCCTACTGTTTGCTTCCACGCCCTCCCTAAAGCATCTTGCCACTGCCAGACAAGTTCTGAGAGACAGAAGGGGAAAGAACTGTCCCGAGGAAGCAAGGTCAAAGGCAGTACACCTCATGGTAGGTGGCAACAGGACTGCGTGCAGACTCACCCATTGAACATGCTATGAGTGCTGCCTTCTGTAATTGGGCCCCTGGCTGCAGGGCAGAGGCCTGGCAAGGTGGCAGGGGTGGAGCAGACATGAGTAGAAGAAGGAGATTTTCTGTAGAGGAGGATAAGCATCTTATGGGAGTTGCATGTGTTACAGAGGACGGTGACGAGCCCAGAGTGGCTGTGGCATATACGCCTAGACCCCCATCATGTTCTTCAGGAGACATGAGCACTCACTGGAATTCCAATGGGCTGTTGTTCTTTTAGACTCTACCCCGAGACTGGACCACATGGGTCTCAAAACCTCCATAGGGTCCCACTTGCATTGTCCTATATGATCCTCACAACCACCCGGAAGCATTGGTGTTATTATTATCCCCATTTTACAGATGAGAAAATCAAGGGCCAGGCAGGCCAAGTGACTGGCTAAAGATCTCCCACAGCCGATATGTGCAGAGCTGGTGTTCCGTGAAAGAGCCTATATTAGTTAGGGTTCTCTAGAGGGACAGGACTAATAGGATATATATATATATATATGTTTATTAAGAATTAACTCACATGATCACAACGTCCCACAATAGGCTGTCTGCAAGATGAGGAGCAAGGAGATTCAGTCCAAGTCACAAAACTGAAGAACCTGGAGTCTGATACTTGAGGGCAGGAAGCATCCAGCATGAGAGAAAGATGTAGGCTGGGAGGCTAGGACAGTCTAGTCTTTTCACTTTTTTTTTTTTTTTTTTTTTTGCTTGCTTTATAGTCTAGCCTCACTGGCAGCAGATTAGATTGTGACCACCCAGATTAAGAGTGGGTCTGCCTTTCCCAGCCCACTGATTCAAATGTTAATCTCCTTTGGCAACACCCTCACAGACACACCCAGGATCAATACTTTGCATCCTTCAATCCAATCAAGTTGACACTCAGTATTAACTATCACAGAACCATATGTGCAAAGCGATCCCCAAATGCCAAAGGAGCCGAGAAACAAAGGAGGCAGACAAATCCTGTTTGTCAGAATTGGATGATTTATTGGGGGAACTCACAGACAGAAGCGTGGTCTTGGGTGGCCATAATACAGGTAGATCTCCCACTGTTACTCCCAAGACCTCAGGCTTGTATACCATAGAGAAAGGGTACATGTGTTCCAGCAAGAAAATTACAGGCAGCCCTCCAGAACAGGCAAGAACGCTGCGTGCGTCACAGCCCACAATTTATGCGATAACATCAAGGTTGATGTGTTCTTACACTAGGGACAGGAAATAAAGTAGAAACAAGGAGGCATTCACAGGACTAAGCTAATCAGAAGTCAAACCTAGGGATGCATCCAAGATGCTCTTGTCTCTACAGCTAGGATTTAGAACCTGGACCTGGACGCCTCACTGCTTCCTGCTTCCTTAGTGCCTTGTGGCCTGGAGTCAGAATAATCTAGCTCAAACTTGGGAGTCAAATGCTCCAGGGTCTTGAACTGGCCAGAGCTCTCAATGCCATAAGTGCCTACAACCCCCTTGGGATGTGCTGTGGGGGGACCATCAGGTGTCTCTGCAGCCCAGGAAAGGCATTCACAATGCCCTCGGGGAGAGTCTGCAAGGGCTGGCCAGAGGCGCCGCCCACAAGGAAAGCTGGCCTAATGTGCTCTGGCTTCCCGCCTTTCTCCATTTGGTCTAAGAACAGAGAACACCCTCATCCCCCACCCTTACCCACACCCCCACTCCCAGGACTCCCCGGGCTGCAAGGGTCACATGGCTGGGAGGAGGTGAGTCTGAGTGGGTTCCCTCCCAGCAGGCTGTCAGTCTGAGATTACAAATAACTGGCAGTTCCCATAATTACTGGGCTGCCCAGAAGCCCGGGCCATCTATTCTGAAGTAAGGGTGACTAAAGGTCAGGGCTCCACGATCAGCCCCGGCTCAGGTCCTGGTTCTTCCATGGTACTGGTCTCATGACCTCAGGCATGTGAGCGAGGCACGCAAGACTGGGGCTGGCACGCAGCTCACCCTCACTGCTGCATTCAGTCCATTCCAGCACCCATCCATGAATCAGCACCCATTCTCCTGGCCAGCAGCCATCCCCTGACTGATCAGCACCCATCCCTCCTGACCAGGACCCATTCCCTCCAATTAGCACCCACCCTCCTGACCAGGACCCATCCCCCTGACAAGCACACATCCCTCCTGGCCAGCACCCATCCCTCCTAACCAGGACCCATCCCCCTGACCAGCACCCATCCCCCTGACCAGCACCCATTCCTTGATCAGCACCCATCCCCCGAACCAGCACCCATCCCTCCAGACTACCACCTTTCCCCCAACCAGCACCCATCCCCCTGATCAGCACCTATCTCCCTTGACCTGCACCGAATCCTCCTGATCAGCACCCATCCCCCTGACCAGCACCCATTCCCTGACCCCGCCACAACACCCGGCTAATTTTTTGTGTTTTTAGTAGAGACGGGGTTTCTCCATGTTGGTCAAGCTGGTTTCAAACTCCCAATCTCACGTGATCCACCCGCCTCAGCCTCCCAAAGTGCTGGGATTGCAGACATGAGCCACCGCGCCCCACTGCCTCATCACCTCTTAAAGGCCCCACCTCTTAATACTATCACATGGCCATTAAGTTTCAACACTTGGGCCAGACACAGTGGCTCAGGCCTGTAATCTCAGCACTTGAGGAGGGTGAGGCAGGAGGATAGCTTGAGGCCAGAAGTTCAAGACCAGCCTGGGTAACATAGCAAGACCCCATCTCTACAAAATAAAAATTAAAAAATTAGGCGTGGCATCATGCCTGTCATCTTGGCTACTCCAGAGACTGAGTCGGGAGGATCGTTTGAGCCCAGGAGGTTGAGGCTATAGTGAGCCATGTTCATGTCACTGCACTCCAGCCTGGGCAACAGACTGAGACCTTGTCTCTAAAATAAAGAGTTTCAACCCCTGGATTTTGGAGAGGACACTTTCAAATCATAGCAAAACCTAGTCCCCGATGTGATGGTACTAGGAAGTGGGCCTTTGAGGGGTGAGATGTAAGGGTGGGGCCCTCAGGAATGGGATTAGTGTTCCTTGTAAATGAGGCCCAAGGGAGTTCATAGGACACAGCTAGAAGGCACCATCCATGAATCAGAAAGTAGGCCCTCACTAGACACTGAATCTGCTGGTGCTTTGATCTTGGACTTCCCAGTCTCCAGGACTGTGAGCAACACATTTCTGTTGTGTATAAGCCACTCAGTCTATGATGTTTCATTATTGCACCCCCAACAGGCAAAGACACTTTCAGAAGAGGAACGAAGGCCTGGAAGGAAAAGCATCAGGGGAACGACCCTTACGTCTCTCCTCCTCCCTCCAGTCTCCCACCAGTGCTCCCATTGGCTGAAGCCAACCAGAAGCCACAGGGTAAGGGATCCCAGGCCATAGGGCACCCCCAGGTCAGCCATCCAGGGTTCGGAGCAAGCTGAAGGGAAGCTGGTAGGTGGAGAGGGGCAAATGGAGAACAGTCAAGTCTGGGCAGATGGCACTGTGCATGTAAAACCCAGCTAGGAGAGCCACCAGAGGGCTGGTGAGCAGCCAGAACCCAGCTCTTCAAATCTTCAGGCCAGTGTCCTCACCTGTAAAACAAGGATTTGAACCCAAAGAACACCAAGATCCCCTCTCATACTAGGATTCCAGCTGATAACCCCGGCCTGGGCCTGGGCTCTGCTCTTTGCCCCTGCTGCCCCTAGCAGAGAAGTAGTCCAGCAAGTGTTTTCTGAAGGTGATGAAACGCTGCTTTTGGCAGTTTGCAAGGTGTACTAATGAAAGGCAAGATGCTCTTGGCAGCAATTGTATCTTCAAACATGGAGCATATATGCGTCTACCTATGTTAAAATTATAGACAAAAATAATGAATTGAGGCATTTAAAAAAGACTGGAAGGAAAAACAACCACAGATTTTGACAGCTATGGTCTGTGGGTGTTTTTTGCTTTTTATAGTTTTCTGTGTTTGCAATTTTTCTAAGTTGAGCATGGCGGGGTGGGGGAAGTAAGGAAAAATAGTGTGAAACAAAATTCTTTGGACCTTAAGCCTGAATTAGAGTTTAAGAAAATTAGGCTACGGGCCAGGCATGATGGCTCACACTTGGAATCTCAGCATTTTGGGATGCCGAGGCAGGAGGATTGCTTGAGGCCAGGAGTTCCAGACCAGCCTGAGCAACATAGTGAGACCTCACCTCTACAAAAAATTAAAAACTTAGCCAGCATGGTGGCACATGCCTGTAGTCCCAGCTACTCAGGAGACTGAGGCAGGGGGATGGCTTGAGCCCAGGAGTTGGAGGCTGTAGTGAGCTATGACCACATCACTCCATTCCAGCCTAGACAACAGAGCAAGTCTCCATCTCAGAAAAAAGAAAAGAAAAGAAAAGAAAAGTTGGCTCTGGCCCAGGAGCACGTGGTACAAGATCCTCCTGATTCCCTCCCTCTTCCATCCATCCCTCCTTTTCTCCATATTGACCAAGCACTAAGTATGTCCTGTACCAGTGAGAGGCATCAGAAATGCAATGATAGCAAGGGAGGACCTCCTGCCCCATCAGTAACAAAGGAGAGCATATAAGCATTTTGTTTCGTGGCTTTATTTTTCTTTGAAATAACTGCCCCATGTTTTTCTGTCTCAAACAAATCAGCTGACCTAATTAGTAATGTCCTATGAGTGGTGGTTTTCTGTAATCTGTTGCATCCTCATTTGTCTTTCAGAAGCCCACTGTCTGTTCAGATTTCTGGCCCTTGGAAAACTGCAGAGCTCAACGATTAAATGAATGGACTTTGGAGCCAGGTGACCCTGGATTCCAATCCTGTCTCCACCACTCCAGGCTCTGAGACCTGGGCCAGTCACTCTGCCCTTCTGGCTTTAGCTTCTCCATTTGTAAAACAGCACAGAGTGCCAGACAGGTCAGACTGAATGACAGACAGAAGGGACTTAGCGTCTTCTATGCACTGGATTATGTTCCCCTAAAATTCATATACGGAAGCCCTAACCCCCAGTGTGATGGGATTTGGAGATGGGGCCTTTGGAAGGTGCTTATAGCTAGGTGAGGGTATGAGGGTGGGGCCCTCATGATGGGATTAGCGCCCTTATAAGAAGAGACACCAAAGAGCTTGCACGCATGTGCTCTCTCTCTCTCTCTCTCTCACACACACACACACACGCACACACACACACACTCACACACACTCTCTCTCTCTCTCTCTCTCCCATGCACAAAGAAGAGGTCATGTTGGCCAGGTGCAGTGGCTCATGCCTGTAATCCCAGCACTTTAGGAGGCTGAGGCAGGAGGATCGCTTGTGCCCAGGAGTTCAAGACCAGCCTGGGCAACATAATGAGACCTTGTCTCTACAAAAATTGTTTACAAAATTAGCTGGGCATCGTGGTGCATACCTGTAGTCCCAGCCATTTGGGAAGCTGGGGTGGGAGGCTCACTTGAGCTCAGGAGGTCAAGGCTGCAGCAAGCTGTGACCATGCCATTGCACTCCAGCCTGGGTGACAGAGTGAGACTCTGTCTCAAAAAAAAAAAAAAGAAAAAGAAAAGGTGATATGGGCACACAACGAGATGACCACCACGTGTAAGCCAAAAGAAGAGGCTTCAGGATGAAACCTACCTTGCCAGCACCTTGATCTTGGACACCCCATCCTCCATAATTGTGAGAAATTCTTCTTGGGTTAAGCCACCCAGTCTATGGTATTTCATTATGGCAGCCTGAGCTAGGGCAGCATAGCTGCAGGAGCAGTGATGGCATGCACTTCTGAAGCCTCTGGTTCATGTCCATCATTAGGTTGGGTCAGGCACCAATCAGTCAGGGAGCTGCAACCACCCCTGTCTGCACTTCCCCAAGGAGTGACTGACCCTCCAGGGCCCTTCTGCTCCCAGCTCCTCCACCTCATCTGCCAATTGTTACCAGACTCCCTGTGCACAGCCCTGAGCTGACGGGGGATCTTGAACCCAGGTTTGTTCCCGTGTACCCTGATCTAGGGGAAGCATCCAGTGGAAGCTGCTGCTTGGCCTCCAGGCCCCAAAGATATGACACAGATGCCTGCAGCCTTGCCCACCACTACCACTCATCTAAGGAATGTGTCCAGAACCTGCAGACTCTGTGTATGTGTCCATGAAACAAAAGGCTGAATTATTTCCTGATGTTTCACTTCAGACTGAGGTTTGCTGCAAAAGATGAAGGGAGACAGAAAGAGATTCACCCACAGAAATGAGACCTCATTTCTGGAGGGGGAGAGGCCAGGGAATGGGTGACCCTCCAGAAGGATGAGCTAGAAAAACAGGGTC
Source organism: Pan troglodytes (assembly GCF_028858775.2). Taxonomy (NCBI): domain Eukaryota; kingdom Metazoa; phylum Chordata; class Mammalia; order Primates; family Hominidae; genus Pan; species Pan troglodytes. The sequence goes on from NC_072416.2 coordinate 56,434,852, forward strand.
TCCCAATAAGCAGGTGTGCAGAGCACAGCAACAGGAAACTCATGCAGCAGGCATGAATGAATGAAGGGCCGGCTGTTTACCAGTCCCTGCAGGCGCTCTGGGATATAGACAGGCCACAGGCCATGGGGGCTTAGTGGTCCACAACCCCAGGTGCAACCCAGCCCCTCCACTTAGCATCTGCTCGAGGCCAAAAACATCTGCTGTTATTTCTGCCCGCATCCGTTTTCTATCCCTCTGGGAACCATACCCCTGTTGTCCTCTGGGGATCCATCCCATTGGTTCACATGTTCCCAGAGAAGCTGATAAGTTCCAGGGGAGGAGCCCATGATGCCTCTCACCCCAAGCCAATCAATAACTCCAACGCTCCCAGCCATGGTGGGTACAGGCATGTGACCAGTTCAGAACACTGGTCACATTCCTGACACGAGCAAATTCACTGGACCTGAAACCAGAGAGGAAGTAGGAACTAGAACGCCTGTCTCCATCTGGCCACAAAATGGAGCCTGAAATTGAAGTGAACGCAACAGAAGCAAGAGCCAGAGATGAGAAACCAAGGCTTCTCTGGGTCAGCGGTGCCTGAAACAGATGCATCCCCAGGCCTCTCAGTTCACTGAGTAAATGACGTTTTTTTTGTGAGACGGAGCCTTGCTCTGTCGCCCAGGCTGGAGTGCAGTGGCAGCAATCTCGGCTCACTGCAAGCTCTGCCTCCCGGGTTCACACCATTTTCCTGCCTCAGCCTCCCAAGTAGCTGGGACTAAAGGCACCCGCCACCACGCCTGGCTAAATTTTTAAATATTTTTTAGTAGAGATGGGGTTTCACCGTGTTAGCCAGGATGGTCTCTATCTCCTGACCTCGTGATCCACCCGCCTCGGCCTCCCAAAATGCTGGGATTACAGGTGTGAGCCACCGTGCCTGGCTGTAAATGACCTTTTTTAAAAAACAGAACAAAAAAAACTATTTTCTGTATAAGCCAGTTTAAATTTTTATCACATACAACAGTTGTAATACATGTTCATACACAAACCAAGTGCAGATTTCTAAAAAAAATAGGGTGTGAACAAAAGACAACGGCGTCTCTAGGTTGCACTTGGTTACTTGTGGTAGGTGAGGGATTTGTTGATAAGGGGCAGATTTGTGATTACTGTTGGAGCTTATCCAATGCAGACAAAAGAGCTTCTCATCTAAGTGGCTTTGTGGATACCAGATAGAGCATGACCTTTTCCCCTTCCTTTTTGAGGGTGCTGCACAAGCTGGCAGATTGGTCCTTGGGAACCCCAAGGGGAGATGCCCCCATGCACCCTCTGAGGGACCTTTGAGGTTAGAGACCTTCGATTGCCCCCCACCCCCACCCCTGCAGCTGTCTGGGATAGCCATAGGTCCAGGCAGGCTCACTTACCCAGCATTAACACACCAAACTCACCCGGGAATGGGATTCTTAGATCAAGAGAGGGGCAAAGAAAGAAGAGAAGGTTGGCAGAGTGACAGAAGGAATTTCATGTCCAGATGGGGAGTGGCAGGAAGCAGCTAGATCTGTTCTTAGTCAAGTAACAGAACTTGGCACCCATAGGGGCTCAATAGACTGGTGCTCTCATACATACAAAAGAACAAACGAAGGAACGAGTAGACCTCTCAGAGGAGCAGCATAGAGATGGCTATGATCCAGGAGTTTCTCAAGACTTTGGGATGCCATTTGGCAGAGTGTACCCCAAGTTTGTCATTCAGATTTTTGCCACATGTCCATGCTACTTCACTGTCACTAACTATATATATCTATATATACACACACATATACGTATATATATACATATATGTATACATACATATGTATACATGTATATGTGTATATATATCTATAGAGAGAGATATATATATATATATATAGAGAGAGAGAGAGAGACTTGCTCTGTTGCCCAGGCTAGAGTGCAGTGGTGCAATTTTGGCTCACTGCAACCTCCGCCTCCTGGATTCAAGCCATTCTCCTGCCTCAGCCTCCTGAGTAGCTAGGACTACAGGCCCACACTGCCATGAGAGCTAATTTTTGTATTTTTAGTAGTGACGGTGTTTCACCATATTGGCTAGGATGGTCTTGAACTCCTGACCTCAAATGATCTGCCCATGTTGGCCTCCCAAAGTGCTGGGATTACAGGCATGAGCCACCGTGCCTAGCCCAATTTTGTTTTTAATGGATGAATGATCAAATGCATGAATTTTGTGCCTGTTTCTTCTAGGAAATTTGGTATGTTTGGAGGACAGGGTGTCTGCCTTCTTCCTGACTGTAATCTCTGATCTTCCTCTACATCTACTGACATCTTCTTTCTTCTTCTTCTTCCTCTTTTTTTTTTTTTTTTTTTTTTTTTTTGGACAGAGTCTTGCTCTGTTGCCCAGGCTGGAGTGCAGTGGTGTGATCTCAGCTCACTGCAACTTCTGCCTCCTGGGTTCTGCCTCCTGTCTCAGACTCCCAAGTAGGTGGGACTACAGGCACGCATCACCATGCCTGGCTAATTTTTGTATTTTTAGTAGAGACGGGGTTTGGCCATGTTGGCCAAGCTGGTCTTGAACTCCTGACCTCAGGTGATCTGCCTGCCTTGGCCTCCCAAAGTGCTGGGATTACAGGCATGAGCCACCACATCTGGCCTATTTTTATTTATTTATTTTAATTTTGAGACAGCGTCTTGCTCTGTCACTCAGGCTGGAGTGCTGTGGCACAATCATGGCCTACTGCAGCTTTGACCTCCTGGGCTCGAATGATCCTCCCACCTCAGCCTCCCTAAGTAGCTGGGATTGTAAGCGTGCACCGCCACACCCAGCTAATTTTTTATTTTTTGTAAAGATGGGGTCTCCCTATGTTTCCCAGGCTGGTCTTGAACTCTTGGGCTCAAGCAATCCTCCCATCTCAGCCTCCCAAATTGCTGGAATTACAGGCATGATCCACCGTGCCAGGCTGATTTATGGTTTCTAATGGAGCAAAGACACAGATGACAGAGCAGGAGCACCGTCATCTCAGACAAACACCGCCACTTTAAGCTCCAGCTCCCTTCTTAGCCTTATGCATTTTAAGGAAATCACTTCCCTTCTAACTACAAGCAGCCAGAAAGAGCAAACAGTGAAACACAGATAAAACAACTCAGGCACAGAGGGAGGTAGGGGGAAAGTCTCTTGGGTAAATGCTAAACTTCACCCTCATACAATGGGCTCCAGTAAAACAGTGGGCCTTAATAAGTACATTTCTTTCCCTTCAGGTGCACTAAAATAGGGATGGTAAAGGCAGACTCGGTGGGTATGTCTGCAGCTGCAGAAAGATGTATGGGAACAGACACACAACTCTCTCTCCCGAATAAGCACAATAAAAAAACACAAAAGCAGTCCGAGCCTGTAATAAACTCTCCTAACCTGAATCCTTAAAAACTCTTAGTCTGTAAAAAAGTGTGCCTCTAACCTAACTTGGCCAAACACCCCTCTCAGGTTTGTTTTCTCTAAAATAAACTTGTCTTAACTGCCAAGCCACCTTTCATGTTTCTTTCCTCTTTCTTTAATTCTTACAGCTGACACTGTTAACACTACTGTAGTTTGTTGCTACAGTGATAATTGAAGGAAATACTCAGTTGCAGTTAGAGGTTAGTGAAAAGAAAGATGGACACTTTTCTGTCCCTTGCTTTAAACGTAGGTTTTATTATCATTTAGCTATGGTGACCCCAACAGATCAAGAGCTGGGGCTGACTGCTGTTGAAATGATAGCTTGCTATTCACAGATCCCAGAGGAGGAGGCACACCACGCCACGCAGGACAACATGGGGTTTGTCAGGAAGCAAAGCAAACAGGAGGAAAACTGGGCCAGGGCTTTTATTGTGATTTTTGCAGGAAGGAATGGGTGAGACAGGGTACACAGGCTTCGAATTTGCCAGTTTGAATAATTTCAGGGGGTACTAGGGCATAGGGGCTGTCTCTAGTTGTCTGGAGGTGATTAGGGCTGGAGAAGAGTGGCCCAGTGTGTAAAAGCCCAATGCAGCAGGTGGCTGTGGTGTTCGGGCTCTGGCGGTTAGGAGAGTCATTTACTATCACTAGGAATTGGCTGGCCCTGCAAGGGGGAGTCTCTCCAGGGCCAGGAAAGTCTCAGATGTCAAAACATCAGAAACATGTGATTAGTACACCCATCCAAATTCACAGGCTCCCTCACTTTTTACCCGTGGCCACCAGGGTGAGAACCCTATCTGAGAAAGCCCCCAGCTGAGAATGGCAGCATTAAAACCTGAGAGTCAGAGGTCTGAAACCCAGTGCCTTCCAGGGTCAGGTGGATGACATCGGTGAGCCAGGTATAAAGGACAGCAAGGGGTGGCGACTGTGGGGACCCAGGTGTTCATGCCTCATAAAGCCAGCTGCTGTCAGCTCCAGCTAGTGGCTACCCAGTGTTGCCAAATCTTCTGAGCTTTCATGAGAAGCCAGAGATCTAGATTGTGTGTGTGCATGTGCATATGATGTACATGAGAGAGAGAGAAATCTTGATTTTTTAATGTTTGCGATTCTTTAAAAAAAAATTAACTTTGAGTAAAGCAGATTAATATATTAATAGTAAAAAAATTTTTTTAATTGTATAAATAAATAAATGCATCCCTGGATTGCAACAGACTTGGGGCCACCAGCTGGCAGCCTCTGCCTTGGTTTGTCCCCACCCAGCCTGTCTGGCTCCCCCAGGGTCCTTCTCATCCCCAGAGCATCCCTCATCTTGCTGTGGGAGACAGTGGCTCCTCTGATTCTGGGCTTGTTTCTTTTGCCTGTGAAATTAAACCTTAAATATTCTTCTAGGCTTAATTTTCAGTTGGCTATGATATTCTAGGGAGTGAGGAGAGGGTGTGGGATAATACAGCACAGCTTTTTTCAATGATTTCTTTTCCCCAAGAGCTTCATAACCTTTGAAGTTCAATCCCAGCTTTGCCATTTTTTAGCCTTAGGACTTTGGATAAGTCCCTAATGTTCTCAACCCTGGATTTTCTCACTTGTACAATGAGGCCAATGATAGTTCTGACCACCCAGGGCTGTTGTGTTCATTCAAGGACATGCTGCAGGCAAGAGAACCAGCTAGAAACTGTTGAGTGCTATGAGCCAGAGCTATATGAGTCTTATCTCCGAAGTTGGCCCTGTTGTTAATCCCACTTCGCTGATGGGCAAACCAAAGCACAAAGATGGATTCATTTGCACTGGGTGCAGAGACAGAGCAGGATTTGAACCAGGCAGGATGTCTGAACCCACAGCCTCATGATTAATCGCTAGGCTGAGCTGCCTCATGTCAAAGATCTCTCCTTTTACAGATTGGGGAGCTCAGATAAGGGCTGAGACTTTCTCAAGGTCTAATAAGGACTAGGACAAAAGCTAGTTTTTTACCAGACCTGGAAGCCAGAGAGGGGGTTTGATGGTCAATGGTGAGCAGGCCAATTCTCTGTCCCTTCAGAGTGGACACATAATTGCAGCTTGATGACTCAGGTGAATGCTCATGTCTCTCCAGAATGAGGACATCCTGACATAGCCACCTGTGTAGCTCTGAGGCTCACCCGGGGTGGGGGGAGGATAGATGCCTCCTGCTGTGGTTTGGATGCATCCCCCAAAAGTTCATGTGTTGAAAACTTAATTGCCAATGTAATAATATTAAGACGTGGGGCTTTAAGAGGGGATTGGGTCATGAGGGTGGAGCCCACATGAATCATGAATAGATTAATGCCCTTATTGCAGGAGCGAGTTAATTCTCCCAAGAGTGGATTGTTGTAAAATGAGCCTGGCTAGCTCTTGCAGGTTCTTTCACACATGCTCTCTTGCCCTTCACTTTTCTGTCATGTTATGATGCAGTACCAAAGCCCTCACCAGAAGTTGCCATCACACCCTTAGATTTCCCAACCTCCAGAACCATGAGCTAAATAAACCTCTATTCTTTATAAATTACTCAGTCTGTGATATTTAGTTATAGCAACAGAAAATTGGCTGAGACACCACCTAAATGCCTGACCCAGAAGTCCCTGTGCTCTTGGATCTGGCTCAAACCAAGAGGGACATACAAAGTGGAATATATGGCCCAGGCACTGTGGTTCACGCCTGTCGCCCAACATTTTGGGAGGCTGAAGTGGGAGGATCATTTGAGACCAGGAGTTTAAGACCAGCCTGGGCAATATAGTGAGACCATATCTCTACAAAAAATTTAAAAATTAGTTGGTATGGTGGCACATACCTGTAGTCCCAGCTACTCAGGAAGCTGAGATGGGAGGACTGCTTGAGCTTAGGAGGTTGAGGTTGCACTGAGCCATGATTGCGCCATTGCATTGCAGCAATAGAGAGAGACCCTGTCTAGAAAAAAAAAGTGGAATATATGGATCAAAGGATTAATCATAAAATGTAAAAGGCTTTAAAAACTTAAAAGGCTCTTTATTCAGCACAGTGGCTCATGCCTGTAATCCCAGCACTTTGGAAGGCCAAGGCAGGCAGATCACTTGAGCCCAGGAGTTCAAGACCAGCCTAGCCAACATAGTGAAACCCTGTTTCTGCCAAAAAATACAAAAATTGGCCGGGTATGGGGGTGTGTTCCTGTAGTCCCAGCTACTTGGGAGGCTGAGAAGGGAGAATTGCTTGATCCCAGGAGGCTGAGGCTGCAGTGAGCCAAGTTCATGCCACTGCACTCCAGCCTAGATGACAGAGTGAGACCCTGTCTCAAGCAATCCAGTAAAAAATGCGGAAAATATTTGAACAAAGGACTCACAAAAGAAGATCTATGAATAGCAAATATAGACAAGAGTTCAACATCATTACTCATCAGGGAAAGGCACATTTAAACCATAATAAAAAACTATGTTACTTTCACCAGAAAAGCTAAATTAAAAAGACGGACAGGCCAGGCACATTGTCTCATGCCTGTAATCCCAACACTTTGGGAGGCCGAGGCAGGGGGACCACAAAGTCAGGAGTTCGAGACCAGCCTGGCCAAAATGGTGAAACCCCGTCTCTACTAAAAATACAAAAAAAACTATCCAGGTGTGGTGGCGCACGCCTGTAGTCCCAGCTACTCAGGGGGCTGAGGTAGGAGAATGCTTGAACCCAGGAGGTGGAGGTTGCAGTGAGCCGAGTTTGCGCCACTGCACTCCAGCCTGGGCAATAGAGGGAGACTCCATCTCAAAAAAAAAAAAAAAGCCTGACAAGACAAAATGTTAGCAAGGACGTGGAGCTACTGGAAATCTCAGAACTCATTTATGGGAATGGAAAATGGTTCAATCACTTGGGAGAAAGTTGTGGTGGTATTTTATAAAACTAATTACAGGTTGGGCATGGTGGCTCATGCCTATAATCCCAACACTTTGGGAGGCTGAGGCAGGAGGATTACTTGAGCCCAGGAATTTGAGACCAGTCTGGGCAACATAGGGAGACCCTGTCTCTAGAAAAATATGAAAATTAGCCAGGAGTGGTGGTGCACACCTGTAGTCCCAGCTACTTGAGAGGCTGAGGTGGGAGGATTGCTTCAGACTGGAAGGTCGATGCTGCAGTGAGCCAGGATCACTCCAGCCTGGGTGACAAAGCGAGACCCTGTCTCAAAACAAAACTAAACTAAACTAATTATACCTTATGACCCAGAAATTCCTCTTAGCTAATTAGTCAATAAGAATTAAAACATATGCTCACCAAAGAAAATTGTACATGAATGTTCATAGCAGCTTTATTATAATAAGAAAAAACTGGAAATTGCCCAGGTGTTCATTAACAAGAGTATGGATAAACAAACTGTGATCTAGCCATACAATGGAATACCACTCAGCAATAAAAAAGGACCAGGCCAGGCGCGGTGGCTCATGCCTGTAATCCCAGCACTTTGGGAGGCTGAGGTGGGCGGATCATGAGGTCAGGATATAGAGACCATCCTGGCTAACATGGTGAAACTCCGTCTCTACTAAAAATACAAAAAAAAAAAAAAAAATAGCCAGGTGTGATGGCAGGCACCTGTAGTCCCAGCTACTTGGGAGGCTGAGGCAGGAGAATGGTGTGAACCCGGGAGGCAGAGCTTGCAGTGAGCCGAGTTCACGCCACTGCACTCCAGCCTGGGCAACAGAGCGAGACTCCATCTCAAAAAAAAAAAAAAAAGGAACAGCCAGCGATATACAAAACAACATGGAAGAATCTCATCAACATTACGTTAAGTGAAAAAAGCCAAACAAAAAAGTATATTCCATTTGTATGACATTCTAGGATAGGCTAAATAACATACAGGACAATTCCCAACAAGCAGTAATCATTTGGGCCACAATGTCAATAGTGCTGAGGTTGAGAAACCTCAACTAAACTAATTTATGGTAGAAAAAACTAGAATAGTGGTTGTTGCCTCCGTGAAAGCAGAGATTGCCTGTGAATGGGCATGAAGGATGTTTTTCAGGTGATGGTAATGTCTCATATTTCAATATAAATTTTCGTTACACAGGTGTATGCATCTGTCAAAACTTAGCAAATGTATATTTAAGATTTTTGCATTTATTTGTAAAGTTCATATTAAAAGAAAAAAATGGGTACAATAACTGGTACATTATTTGAGTGATGAATACACTAAAAGCCAAGACATCACCACTGTACAAAATATATGTGTAACAGAATTGCAATTGTACCCTTAAATTTATAAAAGTAAAAAAAGAAAAAACTGAAAAAATAGTGAGCTTTAATGAATGACATGTGATAGGGGGATGGATGGATGGTTGGATAGCTAGATAGATCGATAGATACATTGACCTAGTTCATAATTCTTTACATTAAATTCCCTCTGTCCAAATAACTGATGTGATTTCTGTCTCCCAGGTGGACCTTCATTGATGTATCCATTGAGCAGCCATTCTAGAAGGCAAATCTAATCATGCCATTCCCCTGCTTAAAACCTTTTAATAGTTCCCTATCTTCAAGTTAACCTCTTAGTCCATCATTCAAGGCTCCTAACCATCCAACCAACATCTACAAATGCATGCTATATACTCTAAATTGTAATCACAACCAGCAACTTGCTATTTCATGGACACAAGCTTTTCCTATCACCATCATCCCCAGGTAATTTTGCATATCTTCTTCCCTTTGCCCAGAATGTCTTCCCCACCTTCTCTACCTGGAAAACTCCTATTCTAAGTGTGAGTCACCTACTCTGTGAAGCCTTCCTTGACTTCTTCAGGCAGAGCAAAGATTGCCTCTTTTGGTCTTCCCCATTGCACTCCTAGAGCACTTGTCAAATTGTGTAACTGTTTGCATAACTGTCTCCCCCTAGACTAGGAGGTGCTCAATCCTGAGGCTCCATCCTCATTCCTTCTCGAATCCTTGAAGCCTAGAATACTGACTTGTATAGGGTGAAGCTCAATCCATGTTTGTTGAATGAAAAACACACAAACAGATCCACACTACAGTCCACTTGCAAATTTATGTAAGTCATGCCCGAGGGTAAACAAAAGTGATGTCTAAGATTTAACAAATGATAAAGTTTACATTTTAAAAGCTCAAGTTTCATTCTATTTTTAGAAATATATGAACATAATTAATAGCCATGGTCTTGTTTTCTCTTTTGGCATCGAGTTTTGCTCATTTTCACAGGGGTCTGCTTCTGGGAATGGCTTTAACAAGTTCATAAAAGCCAGACTCAGCTGAGGCTTTGCCTAAAGGATAATATTTATCTTATTGAATTAACTTTATTTTTAATCACAATAAATGTTGGTTTGTTTTTTGTGGTTTTGTTGTTGTTGTTTTTTGAGAATCACGCAGGCTGAAGCGCAGTGGCGCGATCTGGGATCACTGTAACCTCCGCCTCCCGGGTTCAAGTGATTCTCCTGCCTCAGCCTCCTGAGTAGCTTGAATTACAGGCGCCCACCACAATGCCAGGCTAATTTTTTTGTATTTTTAGTAGAGATAGGGTTTCACCATTTTGGCCAGGCTGGTGTCAAACTCGTGACATCAAGTGATCTGCCTGCCTTGGCCTCCCAAAGTGCTGGGATTACAGGCTTGAGCTACTGCGCCCGCCTTAATCACAATAAATGTATTCTTATTTTATTATTAAAATTATACACACTTTGGAAACTACAGTGGAAAATAAAACAGATAAGTATAAAGAAGAAACTAAAAATTCCCTTAAAATCCACCACCTGGATATAACCACTCTAAGCATTTGGTGAACCAAATGCACCAGTAGGAGCTCAAGCTGCTTCTTTCTGCCATGATCTGGTAGGTTATATTTTTCAGGGTTTCAGACTGGCTCTCTTATGTCCTGGCTGACTGCTGAGCCTCAGCATACAGAGAGCCAAGGCCTTGCCCTTGGTGAATAGACACCCCAGTCATAAATCACAGGTCTCCGCTCTGAAATCCATCGGGCTTGTGTGAGCATGAGTTCAAAGAAGAAAACAATGATCAGATAATATCTGCTGAGTAATCAGTCCAATGACAAGTTTAAAAAACACACTCATATTTGAAAAACAGGATTATTGAATTAGCAAAAGGGAACATATTAGACAGCAGGGCTGAGTTTCCAAATGTCTTTTTGAAATAATTAACTCCGGGCAGTAGGGATGGAGTACATTCATTGCAAATGGGAACGGCTGCAGGACTGCTAGCTAGAAGGCAGCCCTGGGGAAGGGGTGTACAGAAGAGGGCTTGGGTGAGGGGCTATCCTATGAAACCAGGCATTTCTACTAATATGAAAAGGCTCTCGGCAGAGTGGTTAAAGGTGTGGGCTTAGAGATCCAGGCTCGAGTCTTTGCTCCACCACTGACCAGCTGAGTTAAGACTGTCAGCAAGTTAAGTTTTAACTTCCTCAAGCCTTGGTTTTCTCATCTGTAAAATGGGAATAATCTAAATTCCTACTTGATAGGATTGTAGTGACAACTATATAGAACTTTTCAGATGGATTCGCAGTCCATGGTGAGCCCTCGAGACTTGCTGATGATGATTGTGCTTGTTCCTGTGAAGAATGAGATGGAAGAAGGGCAGGTGTGTGTTCACAAGGGGCACAGTTGATTCTGGATTAAGAGGGCATTGAATGTGGTGAAGGTCACTGAAATCACTTGAGACCTTAGACTCTTGCTGATTCACTATAGGAAAGAAATCACACAATGAGATTTAAAGCAGATGAAGCCAGCCTCCAGAATCTCTTAAGAAAAAATAAAAGGCAGCGGTGTGTGGGTGGGGGAGTGCTCCTGGTAAACCAGTTAGCTATTGCTGCAAGACTATTCTCCTCCTCTGCCTCCTATTTACCAGGCATCCACTAGCCCAACAAGGCACAGGATGCAATGACGAAATGCTGGCACTTGGGGCTTGTGGCTTCCTGGACACCAATCACACTGTTATCTAAGTTGTCTCATCGCCCTAACAGCCGACTTTTCAAGTTGTGCTCCCGAGACTGGGGAAGACTTTGATGTAGATCCAGCATCACTTACCTGTGCCTCCAGGATGAGGCATCTGCAGAACCAACGTCAATTGACCTGGATCCAAGAACAGTTATGGTGATTGGAAATTGATCAAAATACAGAGATCAACGATGCTCAATAGGAGGAAGAGAGAGACGGCGAGGTCTGGGAAAGCTCCTTCCTTTAATTCTCAGGGTCTTAGGATGGAGGAGAAGGAGCCTGGAGACAGGACTCTGGAAGTCTAGAACTCTTCCCAGGGGTATCTGGACAATCCCCAACAGAGCACTTGGTCTCTAATTTCTCACAGTGGCCACCTGCTTTGGACTCACTCAGGAAACTTATTAAGGATACAGATGCTTTGGTGCCCTTGTCCCCAACCAACCAGGGTCCCAGGGTCAGGACTCAGGGGTTTTGTGAGTCACAAGGTCTCCAGATGATTCTGAGACTTTCAACCAGGGGCTTTAAAGTAGGGAGGAGAAACCAAGATGCCTGTCCTTCGGCTTTATGTGCTAACACTTGCCAAATGCCTTCAAATCTGAGGAAATGGGAGGGAAGAGTTCAAGAAGGGAAAACTTCGGCAATGACCTGGGGTTTTCACTTTTATTTTCTAGAATTCCATAATGTTAGCCATGGCTTTAAGCAACTGCTCAATTCAGCTATTGCCCATTTTATAGACATGGAAACTGAGGTGAAGATGACCAAACTCCTGCCTAAAGCCCAACAAATTCTGCCTGTGGAACCCTGGGCTTCTCCTCTCCTCCTAGTGTTCTTTCTTCCACAAGTTTGTGATCCAAACGCATGCATCGTCAAAAGCTCATTTTCAGTGTTTGCTGTCCCTCAGGCTCTGTGCTGAATGCGTTCTATGCACTCTCATTTAATCTTCATCATGATTCAATGATATAAAGAGAAGGAAAATAATGCTCAGAGAGATTCAGCAATTTGCTCAACGTCACACAGCTCCAAAGCTGTGGGATCCCAGGGTTCCCAGGGGCCCTGCTCCCAACCTTAACTCTAGATCTAAGCACCTCTTCCCACCCCCCTGGGTGACAGGGAAGAAGAAAATGACCCTTGCTGGTTACACTTTCAGTTATGAGACCCAGAAGAGGCAATGCAAATGGGTTCAACCATGAGTGCTTAAACAACCCCTCCCACATACAACACACACACACCCTCCTCTCAAGACACACATACACGCACATGCACACACACCATCCACACCCTCTATGCCACCCCTGCACATGTCAGGGTGAGGGCACGGCAAGCTTGGAATTCACCACTACCCTTGCTTTGCTCAGCAAGTCGGGAGCCTGCTGAATATGTCAGCTGGCTTGGCAAAGAGGAATCTGTGCTCACAAGGTGGTTCTGGTGGGTGGGACAGGGGACAGGCTGTGCCACACACCAGGAGCCTGCAGAGACCCAAAGAGGGAGCAGCTGGAGAGGAGAGCAGAGAGTGGGGCTGGCAGGGGGTTGGTGGGGGCACCACCGATCTTCTCCAGGGGACACTGAGGTCACAGCTCTGGCAGGCAGCATCTGGACGCCTGCAGGAGGTGGGTAATGGCCCATAAATAATGCACCAGGACAAGACGGGGGCAGCCGGTGGGAGTGGGCGACTCTGGACTTGGAGGCAGGAGACCCCAGAAGGAATCCCACCCTCATCTTGGATGGTGGATGGGTGGGTGTCTCCCTCTCTGGGCTCTGTTTCCCAAAATGTGAGCCAAGGGCACTCATCATCATAACCAGCCACTGTGAGGATGACAAGAGAAAACAGGAGAATGTGTCATAAACAGAAAGGCCTGATCCAAATGGGAGATGGTATTGTAGGGGAGGAAGAAAAGATTTCTTTTCCTTCCATCCTCCTAGATTTTCTGGCTGGGGTCCTGTAAACAAGGCTGACAAAAGACAGATTAACAAGAAAAAAAACCAGCAGAAGTTTATTAATATGTGCATCATGCATACACATGGAAATACTCAGGGATGAGTAACTCAAGAGAGTGGCTAGAACTTGGGCTTATACAGCCTCTTGACAAAAGAACAATAAATTATTAGAGAAGTGACAAGACAAAGTGAAAGGATTTAGAGCTTCTAGGGAGGCAAGCTGTGGGAGGGTAAATATATGGAGAAGCTAAGGGAAGATAGGGTGGGTGAGTCAGGTTTGTTTTGTAGATTCCTCTGGTGCCCTCTCTGGGCTAAAGGTCCAAAGTTGTCTATGTTGATTAACTTCTGTTCTTCCTGGCAGAGAGTGAAGAAGAGCTACTTTTACAAATTTATATCCTGCTTTTAGGCAAATAGGGGGAGGCCAGAGAGTTTTTCTTGTATCTGCTTCTTCTCAGTTGACTTCAGTTCAAAATAACCAATGTGCTAAAATGGCATATTTTGGTACTCTAATTATTAAATGTTTGTACTATTATACTATTACATTAACAGATATATAATTATGATATAATTATTATTCCATCTAGAGAGGCAGTAAAGCATAGTAGTTAAGAGACTCACAGCTGAGCGTGGTGGCTCAGGCCTGTAATCTCAGTACTCTTGGAGGCTGAGGTGGGAGGATGGCTTGAGCCCAGGAGGTTGAGGCTGCAATGAACCATGATTGCACCACTGCACTCCAGCATGGGTGACAGTAGGAGATCCTGTCTCAAAAAAAGAAAAAGAAAAAGAACAGAGACCCTGGGCCCACAGTGCCTTTGTTCAGACCCAATTACTGGCTATGCGAGTGGGCAAGTGACTTCCTTTCTAGGCCTCAGTTTCCTAATCTGTAAACTGGGGATAATGATGGGAGCTATCACACGGGGCTGTTATGAGGACTGAATGGGTTAAGGATGTGCCACTCTTGGAACAGTGTCTGGCATGGTGGAGGAGTACACGAGGGCTGGCTGTTCTTTCCTCTGGCAGGCAGGCAACATCATGTTGCCTACATAATGGGCTGTTGGGCTGATGTTGTGGGGGGCTTAGGATCCTGTCTGGCAGAGGGTCTAGACTCAATGCATGGTGGCCCTAATGATTATGCAGGGACCCCAGGCCTGAGGCCATAGGTGGTCCCAGGATGCTGACATCTACCTGTCCAGCATCACTACTCACTCATTAGCCTGTGACTCCCTTCCCTAGAAGGCCCCTGGTGTCACTCTCTGTGATCCATCCAGCCCAACCTGCTGAGCCAGTGGTTCTGTCTCAGAACCAAATTCTGACCCACATTGAGACCTCCCAGTTAGACCCCAAAATATAAATTTTTTAAATGCACTTTTTTGTTATGCATCTTTCCTGATAGTAAGTGGGTGCTTATAGCAATACTCCAATGCAATTCAACCATCATATGATAAGTGACCACTAAGGGTCAGATGTGATTCTTGACATCAGGGATAGGGCATTATATTCACTTTTTTGTGGAAGCTGTCAAAAATCACATTTGTGGGCCAGCTGTGGTGGCTCATGCCTGTAGTCCCAGCATATTGGGAGGCAGAGGCGGGTGGATCACCTGAGGTCAGGAGTTCAAGACCAGCCTGACTAACATGGTGAACCCTCGTCTCTACTAAATACAAAAAAAATTAGCAGGGCATGGTGGTGCATGCCTGCAATCCCAGCCACTTGGGATGCTGAGGCAGGAAAATTGCTTGATCCCAGGAGGCGGAGGTTGCAGTGAGCCAAGATTGCCCCATTGCACTCCAGCCTGGGCAATGGAGCAAAACTCCATAAAAAAAAAAAAATCACATTTGTGGCTTAAAACAACACAAATATATTTGCTTACAGTTCTGGAGGTCCTCAGTCTGAAATGGGTCTCTCTGGGCTGAAATCAAGATGTCGGCAGGGCTGCCCTTCTTTTGGCAGCTGTAGGGGAGAATCCCCTTCCTTCCCTTTTCCAGCTTCTAGAGGCTGCATGCTTTCCTTGGCTTTGTGGCCCTTTCTCTATCTTCAAATCCAGCAACACTGTCAAGCCACATCCTTCTCACACTGCCATTTCTTTGGTTCCCTCCTGCCTCCCTCTTCCACTTTTGATGACCCCCGTGATTACTTTGGACCCACCTAGATAATCCAGGATCATGTCCCTATTTTAAAGTCAGCTGATTAGCAACTTTCATTCCATCTGCAACCTTCCTTTCCCTCTGCCAAGTAACATAACATATTCAGAGGTTCCAGGGATTAGGATTTGGGGGGGGTGGGGGTTATTCTGCCCACCACAGGTACTAATATTTGTTTGTTGTCCGTGGTCCATGGTATTCCCAGCTTGCATTGCCACTTTACAAACATTCATCTACTCATTCATTCATTCATTCATTCATTCAGCAAGGACTGGTGGAGGGCTCCCATCTACTAAGTATCTGGGGCTAAACAGTGATCAAGCTTCCTTGCCCTCAGGAAGCTCATCGTTCAGGGCACAGATGAAATTGCACACAGACAACCACTGTATGGAGTGAGGGAGGGTTGTTGAGCCACTTGCTTCACTTCTGTGTATCTGTTTCTTCATCTGTAAAATCAGAAAAATAAAGCTACAGCTAGCTCTCTAAATGTTGAGTGAGTCAAAGGAGATAACATATGTAGGTAATGCCCTCTGCATTATCCCTGGCACAATAAATGGCAGATTATTATTACAACAAAGCATGGGGCTCAAAGGGGGCCCAGAGGAGGTGAGTCAGGGAATTTAGGGGTTAGTTGAGGTCTAAATGGACACTCCAGAGATAAATGGGATTAGCCAGGGGAGGTGTAGAAAATGGAAGGAAGAGGTCTCCAGACAGAGAGAATGCACATGCAAAGACCCCACGGTGAACAAGCCCCTCAGTCCTCACAACCCCAAAGCCCCACCAGCTCTCTTCTTGTCATGTGCATGAATTGTGCTCCCTCCCCAGAAGTCTTGAAGCCCCAGGACCCCCCTGACTTCTCAGCACCCAGTTCCAAGGCAGCTGGATGTGTCACAGCACCTACTGCACTCATCACAAGGATTCTCTTTGCCCCCACGCTTTGCACCTGAAACTACGTGATTCATCGTCCTCACAGCTACTAATCAATGGATTCAAACTGGGCACCAGGCCCTAGGCTGTTACCCACTCACTAATTCCTCAAAGCTTTATCATTAGACCCACTTGAGAAACAAAGAGATCTGCGAGGTTAGGTTACTTGCTCAAGGTCACCCAGGTGGTGGATGGTGGTGTCTGTCTCCAAGCCATGAAGCCTGCACAGGCCAGCAGCCTAGGACTTTAATGCTCAGCTCTATGCATGGAGGATATATGGTGAGGAAAGTGGGGTGAGTTGGGACCTTAGAAAAATAGCTGTTCTGGCCAGGCACAGAGGCTCATGCCTGTAATCCCACTACTTTGGGAGGCTGAGACAGGAGAACTGCTTGAGTCCAGGAGTTTGAGACCAGCCTGAGCAACATGCGGAAACCCTATCTCCACAAAAAATACAAGAACTAGCCAGGTGTGGTGACATGCACCTGTAGTCCCAGCAACTCAGGAGGCTGAGGTGGGAAGATCGATTGAGCCTAGGAGGTTGAGGCTACCGTGAGCTATGATCACACCACTGCACTCCAGCCTGAACAATGGAATGAGACCCTGTCTCAAAAAGAAAAAAAAAAAAAAAAGAATAGCTGTTCTATCCTAGAGTCACAGAGTCAGCCTAGTAGGGACCAGAGCCTGGGGCAAGGGGCAGGGCAGAGGCCAGAGTACTTGCTAAAAAAGAACAGACTCCCTTCTTTGCCAGAATAAGTTGTAATAGTAATGAGTTCCAAGAAAAGAAAGGACAAACAGGCTTAGATGCTTAAGGGAGGAGGGTTCCATACCGTGCCCTCCCATCCTAAGCAGGGCCTGGTCCTGCCCAAGAGTAGGGACATCTGACTCAGAACCAGCACAGGAGCAGAGGGAAGGCTGAGCCTCTCAGGTCATCCCTTCCTTGACTGGAGACAAAGCTGTGCAGACAAACAAGAAAAAAAGCCCATGTTGGGTTCATGGTGTACACTTGTGGCTTCTGGTCCCTTCATTTTCATAGTCAGCGACATCAAGCCAACTGTTTTCTCTTGGAGAGTACAGACCTCCACCCACACTGTCATAATGTCCAAACTACCTTCTTGGCATTAAATCTTTCTTTTATGAAATCATGGTGAGAACAGATGATTTCTGCGTGTATTAGGTAAAATAAATGATTGGCATCTGAACAGTGAAGAGTTAGCTCAGCGGGCTGGTATTGCTCAAACCCTGCACATTCCAAAGAAGGGGCTGGCCCTTGACTCCTTCTGGGACATAACCTCAGCCCTTGTAGCATCCTGTTTGATAACAATGTTTTTGTACGTCTGGGGCCTCCTGGCACACTGTATCAGTTTGACCAGAGTTTATGCTAACAATGTAACTTGTGATGAATGCCTGTTTTTATTTGTCTGACACCACTGTGTCCGTTTGATCTCTGGGGGCCTGGAGACTGGTGGCTAAGGTTGGTCACATGGGTGATGCATACTTACATGACTGACCTCAATAAAAACCCTGGATGCTAAGGCTTGGGTGAGCTTCCCTGGTTGGTAACACCTTGCATATGTCGTCATACATTGTTGCTGGAAGAATTAGTGTGTTCCCAGGTGAATCCACTAGGAAGGGACACCTGTAAGCATGCACCTGATATCCCCGGGACTTTGTTTTTGTACCTTTTCTTTTTACTGATTTTGATCTGTATCCTTACACCACAATAAGTGATAAATACAAGTACAATGGCTTTTCTGAGTTCTGTGAGTCCTAGCAAATCATAAAGCCTGAGGGTGATCCTGGGGACTCTCAAGCCAGCATTCTAAGTTGGCTCCCCAGTTTCTGTTATTTGGAAACTTGATTGAAACCTCTGATTCAACCCAACCCTGTTGTCATGGTGCTCAGGACACTGGGGAAGCTGCAGCCCCTGAGAACGGAGAGTGCCCCTGGGTGGTGAGCCATAGAGCTGAGTCTGCCCCAGGTCTGGGGAGTGGCCCATGCCCAGCTCTGTGGGTGGCTTTAGCTCAGGCCCAAGATGAGGCTGGGCCAATGACAACCCAAGAAGGATGAGCCTGCCAAAAGGGGGCCCCTCTCCAGCTCTTCAGGAGAGATGTTTCTCTGGACATACGGGTTTTCCTAAGGAAAGAGAAGGCTTTGCCCAGCTCCAAAGAGCAAATCTCATCTTTTCGTCTGCTTTCTGCCAGATTCCTACCTGTCCTAGAAACTCCCTGGAGCCCACAAGGGAAACCGTGCCTCCCCTTTTTCCCCTTCGGGTTCTCCCCTCCTGCAGAGAGCAGGGTAGGTCAGCCCCTCAAGCACACATTTGGGCTGCAGGAGCACTATGATGGAGGAGAGCCTGGATGGTCACCCGCCACTCTCCATGAAGGGTGCTTTTCCCTAGACCAAGTCCCACCTTTCAAGGGAAACTGAGACAAGGAAACCTTAGCTCTGGTCCACGTGACAAAGTGTAGAGTTTAAAACAGAAGCTTCTGAAACTGAGGTCAAATAGTTCATTCCCCGGCCTGCCTCAATTTTTTTTTGGTTGTTGTTTTATTTTGAAATGATTGTAGATGTACAGGAAGTTGCAAAAAAAAATAGTACAGAGAGGTCCAGTGTATCCTTCATTCAATTTCCCCCAATGATAACATCTTACATAACCATAACAAAGATCAGGCTGGGCACGGTGGCTCACGCCTGTAATCCCAGCACTTTGGGAGGCCGAGGTGGGTGGACTGCTTGAGGTCAGGAGTTCATGACCAGCCTGGCCAACATGGTGAAACCCTGTATCTACTAAAAATACAAAAATTAGCTGGATGTGGTGGTGCACATCTGTAGTCCTGGCTACTCCGGAGGCTGAGGCAGGAGGATCACTTGAACCTGGGAGGCGGAGGTTGTAGTGAGCCAGAATCAAGCCGCTGCACTCCAGCGTGGGTGACAGAGGGAGACTCCATCTCAAAAACAAACAAACAAACAAACAATAAAAACACACACACACCATAATACAAGATCAAAACAAAACCTCAGGCTTTGAAATGAGGTGGAGGTTGTAGTGAACCAAGATCGTGCCATTGCACTCCATCCTGGGCAACAAGAGCAAAACTCCATCTAAAAAAAAAAAAAAACAAAAAAACTAATACAATGTAAATGCTGTGTAAATAGTTGTTATGCTGTATTGTTTTTTATTTGCATTACTTTATAGTTACATTATTTTATTTTTTAATATTTTTGATTTGTGGTTGGTTGAATCCATGGATGTGGAACCCATGGACACAGAGGGCCACTGTATATATGTGTGTGTTTGTGTGTGTGTGTGTGTGTATATGTGTGTGTGGTGTGTGTGTATGTGTGTATGTATATATATATAAAGCATTGAAGATCATACCCCCAAAATGTTAACACTGCCTATTGTTAGGCAGTGGAATTATTAGTGATTTTTATTTTCCCCCTGCATAAGGTTTATGCATTGAATATACATAACTATTATAATTTGTAAAAAATATTATCAGTTCCACCTCTTGCCTTGACTCAGCACCAGCTGGGTTTCCATGAGCCTGCTAAAGTTTCCAGGGGAAGTGGAGGGACATTTGCAAATGGCACTGGAGGGGGCTCTACTGTCCTCAGGAACCGAGGAGATAGTGGGGCGTCCAGAGTTACCAGGATAGCAAAGGGCTGGCCCTGCAGGGCGAAGGGCCCTTACATATCATGGGAGAAAGGGGATTGCAATAAAACCAGTGAGTCGTCCACGGTGGCCCAGGAGCAGGGAGCAGATAATCTGGTAACTGGTGAAATTCCAGAGCCAGGCTGAGGCCGGGCACTCTTCCCCACCCTCTTTCTCGTTCCAGCTTCCTCACCATCTGCTCATGCATACCCAGGCCTCTCCACCTCAATTCAGGAGCTCCTGTTGAGGGGCAGGGCTGCAATGTGCTTAGCTCTGTGCCTCCCTGAGCTCAGCACAGGGCCTGGCTGATCCAGTGTAGGATGGATGGATGGATGGATGGATGGACAGATGGATGGATGGATGTTCTCTCCCTTTCGTCCGCCTCCCATCTCCATCTGCTGATCTTCCACCTCTTGGGGGCTCAGATGCCTCTTCCTCCAGGAAGCCCTTGCTGAGTCCCCTAGGCCTCCACGGCACTCTATGGTAACATCAATTACTCATCTTAGTAGAGTTGGCCTGGTACTGAGATTATGGGACTCTGAGCTGGTTTCCATCAGTGCATGAACCTTAAAGTCAAGGTCAATGTCCTGATCAGCTCTGTTCTCCACTGAACCCCACAGCACCAAAAAGACGCTCAATCAATACTATGAAAGGAAAGAAAGGAGCCTCTCTTCTCTCCCTGAGTGTGGCTCAAGATTTGGAAGTAGGTAGTGTTACTGGGGAGGGGGAGACAGTTCCTATCTCCCCCACCCCTGCTAAGGGAAGAAGATTCATTGGCCCCAGGTTCATCATCTGCACCTCTGACTCCATCAGCTGGTTCTTTCTACTTGCTCCCAGTCATGGTCACGAGGGGATGGTGACTCAGCCCAATTCATCACCACAATGGAAAAACCCAGTCACCTGTCCTCCTGGCAGCAGGACTGGAGCTGCCTCTGTCTGTGGAAGGGCAGCAAGCCATACTGTTTTCAAGGTCCTTTTGTCTTTCACCTGCTGAAAAATCAAAAATTTAAAGAATGGAGGAGTACCACTGGTTTACATTTACAGTGTGGTATGAATCTCAACAACGAGGGATCGTTGAGATCCCTGTGTTCCCTCCACGCCAGGCTCCAAGTCAAATGTCCATGTGCATCATCTCACAACAGTTTCACAAGACCATTGTTATCTGAAGTGGTCACTGGTCACTCTTGGCCCCCAGCAGCTAACACACCCTTTCTACAAGGCAGAGCCCACCTCCCACTAGAGAAACTGAAAACATCTTTCCCCAACTTTGCTTACAGCTTTGCCAAAGTATATGACCTATGCTCCTCCAATCAGACATCCCATTCTATTTATTTATTTATTTATTTATTTATTTATTTATTTACCGAGACAGAGTCTTGTTCTGTCACCCAGGTTGAAGTGCAGTGGTGCAATCTCATCTCACTATAACCTCCGTCTCCCAGGTTCATGCGAGTCTCCTGCCTCAACCTCCTGAGTAGCTAGGACCACAGGCGTGTATCACCATGACTGGTTACTTTTTGTATTTTTTGTAGAGACGGGGTTTTGCCACGTTGCCCAGACTGGTCTTGAACTCCTGGGCTCAAGCAATCTTCCTGCCTCAGCCTCCCAAAGGGCTGGGATTACAGGTGTGAGCCACTGCACCTGGGCATGTTCTGGTCTTGGTTGTTAATTAGAAACTAGTGGCACGAGGAAGCCAAGACCACACAGAATCCACTGTGGTGAGGACTGGGGAAGCAGCAGCTGAGGTCCTGATGGCAGTGCCCAGTGACCACGTCCAGGGGTGGCACTGGCTGCAGCTTCTGTGCCGGGGGATGGCAGTAGTGGTTTTAACATCAGGCCAACATAGCAGTGTCAGGCCTGGCACCTGATATACCAAGAGATGCCCACCCTCCTTTTTTTTTTTCTTTTTCGAGACGGAAACTCACTCTTTTGCCCAGGCTGGAGTGCAGTGGCAGGATCTCGGCTCACTGCAACCTCTGCCTCCTGGGTTCAATCAATTCTCCTGCCTCAGCCTCCCAAGCAGCTGGGATTATAGGCGTGTGCCACCACACCTGGCTAATTTTTGTATTTTTGGTGAGGTTTCACCATGTCGGCCAGGCTGGTCTTGAACCCCTGACCTCAAGTGATCTGCCCGCCTCAGCCCCCCAAAGTGTTGGGATTACAGGGTGAGCCACCAGGCCAGGCCTATCCTCCTTTTAACAAAGCCTTTTTCTGCTTCAATTAGCCAGAGTAGGTCTCTATTTCTTGCAATTAAACACCCTGACTAGATATATCAGCCTGAGTTTACAGATGAGAAGTGAAGGCTCATTTGAGATCTTCAGAAAGGTTATCTCATCTCCAACCTGGGTGCAGGCCAGTGATCTTCTGCCCATTTTACAAGGCAGTGACTTAGGAAGCATGTTTCAAGTAATTAGGAGCAAGGCTGGGGGGACACTTTCTTAGAGGCCTCCTGTCCCAGGCAACAGCTTGGCTCTCTGCACTGTTCTGCTTTCCACTGTTAATCCAACCTGCTCCCAAACATCACGCCTCCTCCCCAGAGTGCTGAAGATGAAGAGAGCCCAGCGGCACAGGGGACCCAGAGCTTGCCCTTCTGCTGACTCAGCAGTGACTCCTCTGCCTGTCATGACTGATGTTTCCAGAAGGGTCAGGGCCTCCTCAAGCTACCTCTTCCCTATGCACCTTTGTTTGATGCAATAGCCCTGGGGACTCTCACGATTACGTTTCTTCTTCATCTATTGTCTCCACTTTTATTTATTTATTTACGTATTTTTTAGACTCTATCACCCAGGCTGGAGTGCAGCAGCGCGATCTCGGCTCACTGCAACGTCCGCCTCCTGGGTTCAAGTGATTCTCCTGCCTCAGCCTCCTGAGTAGCTAGGATTACAGGTATGTGCGCCACGCCCAGTTAATTTTTGTATTTTTAGTAGAGATGGGGTTTCACCATGTTGGCCAGGCTGGTCTTGAACTCCTGACCTCAGGTGATCCGCCCACCTCGGCCCCCAAAAGTGCTGGGATTACAGGCATGAGCCACCGGGCCCGGCCCTATTGTCTCCACTTTTAGGAGTTCAAATCCACAACCTGACTCACTGGAATGCTCACAGGAGTTCATGAACTGTCTGAGCTACATGGATAGTCTGCATGAGTTCAAGGCCACTGCAGACACCATGTCTCAGACAGGCGTGTCATAGTGTCAAAGCTCCTGTTAGGCAGCCTGCAGAACAGCCTAGGCCCCGTGAATTATGTCACTAGAACATCAACAATTAATTTTGTCCAATGACAAGGTCTGAAATGACTGAAAAGGGTAGGACTCAGGTAAGCCTGAAAGAATCTCTCATGCGATAATAACAATTTCATCATGAATAATAATAATGACCATGTATTGAACACTTAAACTTAAGTCATGCCTCTGGCACTATATTAAGCATTTTCTTTATATTCTGTTATTTAATCTTTACAGGAATCCTGAGGTCAGCATCATCCCAATTTCACAGAGTATGACATGAAGTCTCAGAGAGGGTAAGCAGCTTGCCAAACATTCCACAGCCAGGAAGCTGTAGGACCAGCCTGTGCTCCTAAGGACTGGCTCCTGGCTGCTATATATAGAACTAAGCCTGGTGGAGGTGTCAGAAATAGAGGTTCACTTCTGTCATCACCGACCTCCCTCCACACCTTTGCAGAGGAGGAAACTGAGAGGCAGGGATTTCCGCAAAGCAAGGAACCCATATTGCTGCCTCCTGTGATTTATACACTGCACCCCAAGCTGTAGGGGTAACCCAAGGACAAAGCTGTAACCCAAGCGGGAACATATGCCCCATCTGGGGCCACCAAAATCTTACCAGCTTCCTCAGCTGGTGGATGGGTTAATTCACGGCCACAGCCCCCTGGAGCTGGGGGAAAGGAAAACCAGGGCCTCTCCGCAAACCAGCCCAGAGAGAGGTCTGCGGAAGGGCCCGGAAGCCTGCAGGCCCCTCTGCACCCCCAACCCCACCGCCATCCTGGACCTCCAAGATGACCTGGTCCAACAGAGTCCTGCATGGAAAAGACTGGAACCCAGGGAGGAGCAGAGCCCCGCCTAAGGTCACCGGCCGACCCTGAATAGAACCCGGTTCTCCAGGAGCCCTGTCTTGAGCTGTCTTGTCCAAATAAAAATTTTCAGGCCATCAGATTTCCGTACTCCCTGGAGTGGGACTTCATCTGGTACCAAAGGAGGGCTGGTGAGGGGAGTGGCAGGAGGGAGGAGTGCCTCGGGGCCCCGAGCAGGATGAGCCTGAGGAAGACACGGGTCCCCATGTTCCCTTTCCCGCTCAGATAATGGAGGTGAATTGAGGGGAGCAGAGACCTCCCCACCTTCAGGGTGGGACCCTGAGGGCCCAGGACACCTTTGCTAGGGGATGTCCCTCCTCACTCCTGCACAAGTTCCTCAAGGACACCCTCGGGCTCCGAAAACTGGGGGAGGGGGACGACGCCCCAATGGCCCCTGAGCCCCTGGTTCTTCCCGACCCTAAGGGCTTTTCTCCCTCGGTTCCCAGGCGGCGACGGCGGGTAGCGCGAAGCAGCAGGCGCAGGGGCGGTGGGATGGGGATGTCTCTGCAGGTCTAAGGTTCCCCCTGGGAGTCTAAACAAAGACTAGGGCAGCGCCGTCCCCTCCCCCGGGAACCCGACGCCGCGCGGCCACAGGGGGCCTGGAGGGGCGGGCAGGGCCTCGCAGCGCACCCAGCACAGTCCGCGCGGCGGAGCGGGTGAGAAGTGGGCGGGGGCGCGGATCGACCGGGGTGTCCCCCAGGCTCCGCGTCGCGGTCCCCGCTCGCCCTCCCGCCCGCCCACCGGGCACCCCAGCCGCGCAGGAGGCGGAAGCCACGCGCGAGGGACCGCGGTCCGTCCGGGACTAGCCCCAGGCCCGGCACCGCCCCGCGGGCCGAGCGCCCACACCCGCCAAACCCACGCGGGCACGCCCCCGCGGCGCACCGCCCCCAGTCCGGCCTCCGCCCCTGCAGCCGCGAGCACGCGGAGGGGCTCCCGGCTGCCCGCACCTGCACCCGCGCGTCGGCGGCGCCGAAGCCCCGCTCCCCGCCTGCGCGTCTCTCTCGTCCGCATCTCCGCGGTGAGTCGGCGGCGCCCTCGCCCCTGCGCCCAGGGCCAGCTTCTCTCGCCGCCGCGGCTGCTGCGCGCGTCCCCGCCCAACCCAGCCCAGCCCCGAGCACGACCCCAGCCCCACGCACGACCCTAGCCCCGCGAGTCCCGCACCGACTCGCTCCCGCCACATTTCGCCTCCGCGGGGGCGGCGCCCCCTCCTCCCCGCGGCTCCCGCTCTCCTTCCTCGCCTTCCCGGCCGCGCTGGGGAAACCCAGCCGCCGTCCGCGCCCCCCCACCGCGACGCCCGGAGGCGGCGGGGTCTCTTTGTTCGGGCGGCGGGCACGGGGGACCACCTCCCACGGTGTCACCGCACCCACCCCGCGCCCTTCCTCCGCCTCCTGGAGTTCACCCGGACCAGGTGGCGGCGGGTGCCTTTTTGGGGGTGCGCGGCCATGCAATTGGTGGATTTTTTTAAACCGTTTTGGAGGGGGGAGCGCGGCGTTGGGGGCGGGAGAGCGCTCCTAGCTGTGAGCTGCTCCTCCCGCTTCGCTCCGCGCTCTCCTGCCGCTGCGCTCCGGGTCTCCCGCGCTCCTCTCCCCGGCTCGGCCGAGCGCGCTGCCCCGACGCCGCCACCCAGAACCGGGCCGCGCCGGGCGCCGAGATGAAGGTGCTGGGACACCGGCTGGAGCTGCTCACAGGTACCGCCCGCCTGCCCCGCAGCCGGCCGCCACTTTCCGAGTTGGAGCGGACTCCGGGCGCGGCGGCCGGGGACTGGGGCGGCTTGGGTCTGAGCAGGAAGGGGTGCGGACCCCAACTAAGTCCTAGTTTTGTACTACCTGTTTGTGTGCGGAGCCCAGCCCCGGGAGAGGGCTTGAGGTTGTGGCGAGTCCCTGGCGCGGGCGTCCGGGCTGCGGGAGCACCGGTCAGGGGGCGGCCCCATGGGGTCTCTGACCAGCGGAGCTCGGATTAGGACCCTGAAAGCTAGCTCAGGGCTCCTGCCCTCCAATCAGTGTCGCTTGTCCCCTAAGAAAGGACCCGTGGGCTTCTGGCAGGACCCGCGCCATGGACCTCTTATTTCTGCCCCCTGCGACAATCTGAGCCGTCTTTCTCTGGGGGAGAAGTTTCTTGCTGGGAGTGGAGGCGAGGCCAAGTGGCCTGGGAAGTGGGAAGCCAGATTGGACCTTACTGACTGGGGACCCTCAGCCTTGGGGCTCCTCTGGAGAAGTGATCAGTTGCCCTGCTGGAAACTCACATCCAGGGGGCAGTGGCTGGAGAGCAAGAGCGAACGGCCAGGAAGAGGAAGTGGGAAAGGGAGCAGGGACGGGGGGAGGATTCGAGGAGTGACTTCTGTGTTCTCCCCGGTGTGGAGAGACCCAGACAGGAGGAAAGGAAAGCAACCCGGTTTCCTCCAGCTCTGGGACTTAAAGGTGCTCAATCCGTGTATGTCAGATGAGCACAGATTCCAGTAAGTGTCCTCTGACACCTGGGGGAGGGGGCTGATCACTGCCTTCGAGGACCTTAATGTCCGATGAGGGAGCAGAGCCCCGGAGCCCTGTTACAAGGCTGGAAGGGGCAGCCGTCTGTGGGTGTGCTCAGGAAACAGGGTGGAATCCGAGTCGGGGGCAGCTTTTGAAGACCTCGAAAAACAATTTCTGTTAATGAAGAAGGAGGTGGCATTATGGGTTCAGGATCAAGGGAATGGCCCATGCTCTGGGGTGTGAGAGAGGCTTGATCGGGGAGAGGTATGGAGGCTGAATGGCCTGGAATGTGCGTGTGTGTTGCGGGGGAGGGGGCTAGAAGGTGGGGGTGGGGTACGTTGGGTGAGGTTTTATTAAATCGGCAGTAGCAGGCCAGGCGCAGTGGCTCATGCCTGTAATCCCAGCACTTTGTGAGGCCAAGGCCAGAGGATCGCTTAAGGCCAGG
Source organism: Pan troglodytes (assembly GCF_028858775.2). Classification (NCBI taxonomy): domain Eukaryota; kingdom Metazoa; phylum Chordata; class Mammalia; order Primates; family Hominidae; genus Pan; species Pan troglodytes. The sequence continues at coordinate 56,461,831 of NC_072416.2, forward strand.
AGTTCAAGACCAGCCTGGGTAACATAGCGAGACCCCATCTTTACAAAAAAATAAATAAATAAATCAGCAATAGCTCGTGACAGACTTGTAGAGAAGGAAAGGTGGAAGCTGTTCCTGGGACACTGGAAACTGGCTGGGTGCTCAGAAGTTCCAGCGCTGAGCCCAGTTAGCCACGGGGCTGGCACCCCCTCCAATCCCTTGCCAACTTTTTCTTTGTGGAGCTCACTTGAGGCAGGCCCAGCTCACCCAACTTGGAAGGGAACCGCGCAGGCCACTGAACTTGTTAACCCCCTGGAGGGAAGGCTTGCGGTTCCATGGGTGTTTTGTTTGTTTTGTTTTGAGATGGAGTCCCACTCTGTTGCCCAGGCTGGAGTGCAGTGGCACAGTCTCGGCTCCCTGCAGCCTCCGTCTCCCAGGATCAAGGGATTCTCGTGCCTCAGCTTCTCAAGTAGCTGGGATTACAGGCACGCGCCACCATGCATGCCTAATTTTTGTATTCTTAGTAGAGATGGGTTTCGCCATGTTGGTCAAGCTGGTCTCGAACTTCTGACCTCAAGTGATCCACCTGCCCCTGCCTCCTAAAGTGCTGGGATTACAGGTGTGAGCCACCGCACCCAGCCCCCACCATGGGTTTTTAGAGCTCTGCATGGTGAACAGATCTCCTGGTTCCTCTCTTCCCCCACTCTTCCTGCCCCCAAAGGGCCTGGATGAGAAATGCTCACAGGAGACATGTGTGGGGGGCTCAAGCAGGGGTCTAGGCTTTGGAGACCCCATGCACTGTTCTCTCATCTCCTGGATAGAGGAGTCAGGACCCCTCTTCCCCCACCAGATGGGTTCACCAGATTCTGGTGGACTTTCTAAGTCCCTGGCCAGGGTGGATGAGGCCCCTCTCAGTTACTGTCATCAGTCACAGGCTCCGCTCCCATTGTACCTGCAACCTGGCCTTGGGAGACAACCCATCCCCTCTGTTGCTATTTTGTGGTCTTCACAGCCTTCCCTCTCTGTCCTCTTCCTTTTCTCACAGATCAGGATTCTAACTCCAACCCCATCAGTAGCCAGCTGTGTGACTTCAGACAGGTTGCTTAACCTCTCAGACTTCAGCCCTCTCATCTTAAAGATGGAACTGTTGGCCCCTGTCTCTAAGAGATGGTTTAAGGCTTGCTGAGATAGTGTAGGCGACACACGTGGTTGGGACCTAGACCCTGGTGGGCACCTCTTGGGCCCCACCTGTCCTGGCTGGTTGGCACCTAGGGCATTTGGATCTGCCCCCACCCTCCTTTATCCCTGCTTTCCTGCGTCTGTGAGATTTGACCCATCTCCCCCACTGGATAACAAGCAGGTCACAGTCCGGGAGGTGGCCACTTTATTGTGGTGGCACACAGCAAATGCTCAAGGGTTGCTGACTGAGGCTAGGCTCACACAGCCCGCTCGGCATCTGTGTCTCTAGGATAATTCTGTAGAGGCCTCTAACTCCCTGCCCCAACATCAGCCTTAGGAAATTTTTACTGAATTTTAAAAACTCATATTGAAGGCTGGGCACAATGGCTCACACCTGTAATTCCAGCACTTTGGGAGGCCAAGGTGGGCAGATCACCGAGGTCAGGAGTTCAAGACCAGCCTGGCCAACATGGTGAAACCCCCATCTCTACTAAAAATACAAAATCAGTTGGGTGTGGTGGCGCACGCCTGTAGTCCCAGCTACTTGGGAGGCTGAGGCAGGAGAATCACTTGGACCTGGGAGAGGGAGGTTGCAGTGAGCCAAGATCGCACCACTGCAGTCCAGCCTACACAACAGAGCAAGACTCTGTCTCAAAAAAAAAAAAAAATTGATTTAGTTCTATATACTTTTCACATTCTCCTATTTTATTATCTTGCCTGTCTTGCCAGTGAAGTCAGTGACTTCCTCACGTTCCTATTTCTCAGAAGAGGCAGCACTGGATTCAGAACCCAGCCCTGAGCCGGGAGTTGTCCCATATGGCATTCTAACTGCCTGGCTTTGGGACAGTCTAATAGCCGTTCCACACTTCATTTTCCTCATCTGTAAAATGGGATCGTCGTGGTGCCTACCTGGCTGGGATCTTTGGAGATTAGGTGTGTGATAGTGTGCAAGACGTCGAGTGCAGCTTCTGGTGGGCGGACAGTAGATGACAGTCGTGGAGCTGGCGTCCTCAGGCCACCTCCCGAGTGCACTCCATCACTGTGCTGGGGGCTCCTTCTCCTCCCACTGTGCTCCAGTTTCCAGATTCCCTCCCCGCAGGGTGTTCCAGTTCCTTCGTTGGGTTCTCACAACAGTCCGGGCCTCTCTGAGCTGTGTCTCTGGAGGACCCTACTTAGGTCTCAGGTTCCTGTGAGTCAGGCATGGCCTCGGGGGTGGGGCCCTTCCAGCCAGACACCCACAGCTCTGACATCATGGGGAAGGCCAGGTGCCCCCTCACATATGAGACTAGAAGGAGACCCATGGGTTGTCATGCCCAGATCCAGCATGTCTTTTTGTTCTGGAGAGAAGAGGAGGCTGTTGGGGTCCTTCTGGAGGCTTTGTAAATCATGAATGCTTGTCCAGGCCATTTCCAGGCCCCTCAGCGGGGTCTTGCTGCAACAGGGACAAGGAAGGCAGGGGTTTTGGAATCAGAGGATGTGAATTTCGGGGTCTCCTCTGTGCTTCTCAGCTCCTGGGCAAATTGTTACCTTCTTTCGGCCTCAGTCTTATCAGTAAAATGGGAATAATAGCCCTCATTAACAGTGTTAGGCCAGAGCAGTTGTCTCACGCCTGTAATCCCAGTACTTTGGGAGGCCCAGATGGGTGGATCACCTGAGGTCAGGAGTTCTAGACCAGCCTGGTCAACATGGCGAAACCCCGTCTCTACCAAAAATACAAAAATGAACCAGGCTTGGTGGTGCGTGCCTGTAGTCCCAGCTACTGGGGAGGCTGAGGCAGGAGAATTGCTTGAACCTGAGATTAGGAGGTTGCAGTGAGCTGAGATTGCACCACTGCCCTCCAGCCTGGGCAACAGAGCGAGTCTCAAAAATATATATATTGTGGGGAGCCAAGATGATACTTGTGAGGGAGCCCAAGACACCGTCACACCTGCACACGAGCTCATTACAATTCTCAGAGGGCAGATTCCTGGTGCCTTCGGTAGCCGGATGATGTTTTTATTTTTTAGTGTGATATGTGAAAGTGGGACACTGGTCTTTTTGCAAGTAGGAAGGCAATTGTTTCTGCGCGTTGGCACTCGAGCAATATGTTCCAAAACGGTTCAGAGTCAGAGCTCTAAAATGGCAGATCTGGGCTCTGAAATGGTCCCTGGGGAGCCTCAGTAGTGGATCTTGGAAATTTTTAAAAATATACTTGATGTGTGATTAAGAAACAAAAGTTTTACCAGTTGTTTAGAATTTTGGTTTCATTTGAATACATGGAATATCTAGCCCCAGTCAATTTTATAGATGATTTTAGTGTTTGTTGGCAGATGTGTTGATCCACATTTTACATATGGAGGAAACTGAGGCATAGGTTTGCCCTAGGAGGCTGAAAGCAGGACCCTGAATCCTCATTTCCAGTTCATCTGCTTCTCCGCTTCACTGGGGTGCTGTGATGTTGATGTGGGGGCACATACATGGTTTAGTAAGGAAGCGTGGTCCCTTGGAGGAGAGGAGAGACATGAGGGTCATTGGGTGTGCTCAGGGAGGGTGGGTGTGGGGAGAGGGGCGTGCTGTTCCGCTGGGTAGAGAATTATAAAGGGCAAGTTGGCAATGATGTATCAATAGCTTAAAAATATGTGTGATCTCTGATTCAGCAGTTGAATTTTTAGGAACAAATAAAGATGTGTGCAAAGGTGTTTGTTCAAGTATAGTTATCCCTTCATTGTTTATAGAAGCAAAAAAGCAAAAAAAACCACAAAAAACTGGAAACAACCTAAATGCATAACAGTAGAGCAGCAGTGCATTCATACCAGAGAACCCCAGGTAGCTACGAATTATACTGCCAAAGGTTATTTATCCATCTGAACAGATATCCCCTTAAATAGTGTAATACTAATGGTGATGACAGCTCACACGTATATGGCATTTGCTGTGCGCCAGACACAGTCTTAACCACATGCTATATGTTAACTCATCATCATAACAGCCCTAGGAGGTATGTGCTATCATTTCTTCTTTTTTACAAATAGGTAAACTGAGGCACAGATAGGTTAAGTAACTTGCCAAAGAGCACACAGATGGTGAGTGGCTGGCTGGAATTTAAACCAGAATGTCTTGACTCCAGAGTCCAACAGATGTTTCAAAACATATTTTTTTGTTGGTTTGTGTTAGAAACATTCTCTTTCAGTGTCTAGATGAGCATTGGAAAATGAATAAAAGGGTATACACAACACATTAACAGTGGCTTCTTCTGTTAACAGGATTGCATGTGGTTTTTACTTTCTTCTTTTTGGTCTTCTGTTTTTCTCACTTTTCTCAGTGAATGTGTCTTATAAGAAATTCAAATTCTGTTTTTAAAAACAAAAAAAATTCTCCTCTGAAGGCTAATTTTTTAAAAAAACTAAAAATTAATGCAAAGCACTAGATGCTGACAAAAACCAATCCTGTGGGAATTCTGAAGATGAGCTGGAGTCCAGTGGACAGAGAGGAAAAGGCCAGGAGGAGGAGTGGTTCAAGGTGGATGTGAAGTTGGCTTTCCTTGAAGTCTAAGGAGGAGGAACCAGCAAAGTGAAAAATAGAGGCAAAGGTGGAGCCATGGGAACCTTGGAAGGAGGCTGTGTTGGGCTGAATAATAGCCCCCAAATATATCCTAATCACTAGAACCTGTAAATGTTACCTGATGTGGCAAAAGAGATTTTGTAGTCATGATTGAGGATCTTGAGTTGGAGCTGTTTTGCAGAATTATCCAGGTGGGCTATAAGTGCAACCACATGTGTTTTTATAAGAGGGAAGCAGGGCTGGGTGCGGTGGCTCACACCTGTAATCCCAGCACTTTGGGAGGCTGATGCAGGTGGATCACCTGAGGTCAGGAGTTCAAGACTGGCCTGGCCAACATGGCAAAACCCCATCTCTGCTAAAAATACAAAAATTAGCCAGGCATGTTGGTGCGTGCCTGTAATCCCAGCTATGAAGGGGGCTGAGGCAGGAGGATCGCTTGAACCTGGGAGGCAGAGGTTGCAGTGAGCTGAGATTGTGCCACTGCATTCTAGCCTGAGCAACAGAGCAAGACACCATCTCAAAAAAAAAAAAAAAAGAGGGAAGCAGGGGATATTCAAAGACAGAAGAACAGGCAATATGATTGCTTCAGCAAGAAGCTCTGTTGTTGGACTTGGAAGGTGGAGGAAGGGGCTACCAGCCAAGGAATGCAGCCCTGGAAGCTGGAAAAGGCAGGGGAACAGATTCTTCCCAGAACCCCCAGAGGGAGACAGCTTACCAACATGTTAATTTCAGCCCAGAGAAATTGATTTTGGACATCTGACCTCCAGAACTATAAGAGAATGAATGTGTGTTGCTGTTTTTTTTGTTTGTTTGTTTTGTTTTTTTTGGAGACAGGGTCGTACTCTGTTGTCCAGGCTGGAGGGCAATGTGGCATGACCTCGGCATGAATGTGTGCTGCTTTAAGCCACCAGTTTTGTGGTGATTTTTTATAGCAGCCACAGGAAACCAGCAGGGGTATGTGCAGATCACACTCAGGCCTCGGCCTGCACTGAGAACAGCACGGTGGGTTGGAGTCTGCCAGCCTCGTTCTGATCACTCTGGCTGTGTGACCTTGACCTGAGCCTGGCTTTGCCCCCAGGGTAGTCGCGGGATCAGCTGGGAGAGCACCATGACACTGTTATATAAACTGAAGAGCATCACACAAACCTAAGTGGGATGAGCACTTCCACCCAGCCTAGCATAAACCTGGTCTCCTCACAGAGCCAGGAAAGCTCTCATCATACACCACCCCCTCCCCGCCTCTTAATCCTCAGTGCTTTAGCTTCCAAACCACAGGTGGAATGTATCGCCAGCCAGAGTGATCAGGTGTCTTAAGCCCCATAACAAATATCCCTGGGGACCTAGATGCTGCTTCAGTTCACCTGTTGGCGGGGGTGGTCGGGCAGGTGCTGTGTGCCTGCTGATAGGTCCCACCCTAGGCAGTGAGCTGGGGAAGGTGGGACCCCAGCCTCTTTGGAGGGGACAGAGGGAATATTTCTGGGATGTCTTCTCCCCAGAGTGTGTGAGTGTGTGTGTGTGTGAGAGAGAGCAGGGAGTGGAAGAGTCCCATAACCAAGTCCAGGGTTTGCAGTCCCTAGGATCATACTCTGTGCACCCCAAATTGTTTCCTCACAGCTCTAGGGGTGCCAGAAATGGCTTTTAACAATATTGGCCACTTGGTGTTCTGGAGGATAAATGTGCTGTTGGGGCCTGGGCTCTGGGATAGGGAGAGGGAAGCCAGCGGGCTCCCCTTTAAGTTTTTGGAAGAGCTCTCGCACCAGCCTTTGCCTCATCCATAAAGGAAGTGCACTCAGCCTACTGCTCCCAAAGCCCTTACCAGCTGCAGAGTATTCACTCTGTGCTTGGCCTATGCGGACGGAGCAGAGGAGCAGTTGTCAGAGATGACGCAGAGGTCCCCTGCAACCCACAACCCAAGGTGAGCACCCAGGAGGATGACCAGGGTGGCCTGGGGGTGCTTTTCCCCATCACAGCTTAGGGTCCATCTCTGAAAGTGCCTGGGTTGGGAAAGGCCGAATTACCCTGGAGTGGAGCATGGTGTTGCCATTCGAGTGTGGTGGGAAAGGCCTGCTGTCAAGCACGTAGGGCCCTCTGACCCCGCACTGGGGCCCGGCTGCCTGTGTGTGATTGCCAAAGGGAGAGGCGGGATGCTGGCTTCACCCGACCCCCTGGGACCATGCAGAAGAGAATAACTTAGAAGTTACGTTAGGTCTCTTGGGTGCGAGTGACAGAAACCGAACTCAGACTGATACAAAGAGAGGAAGATGGGGTGTCCCCGGCCAGCAGAGTGGACACAGGGCCATCGGCCTCTGTCTCTCTCTCCCTCATTCCTACTAGTTTGGTTCTCTGGATTGGTTGAGCTCTAAGTCAGGCCCTTCCTTGCAAGGGCAGTGTGGTTGCTGGCTCACAGACCGTCCTCCTGAAAACCCCATTGCTGGGGAAGAGCTTCCCCTCTCCAAGGATTCCAGTAAAGGCCTTTGAGACCGGGTCCAGGGCTCGGTCCACTTGGTTTCCAGGCCACCCAACCCCTCTGTCTCCTGCCTCAGTGGCTTCTCATTGGCTTTGCTGCTTTATCCTCATTGTCTTCTGGGGCTCAGTGCTGGGACATCTTCTTCCCTGTCCTCATTCACTCCCTAGATGACCTCATCTAGTCTCTCTATGATGATATCTTTGAAGTGACTCCTCCCAAGGTTCTGAAGTACAAATTGTTTTCTAAAAACTGTATTACGTATTATCCGTCCCTCCCTCCCCTCCGTTCCTTCTCCTCCTTCCTCCCTTTCTCTTCCCTTCATTTCTTTCTTTAGAAAGACAGGGTCTTACTTTGTTGCCCAGGCTGGAGTACAGTTGCCTGATCACAGCTCACTGCAGCCTCGACCTCCTGGGCTCAAGCGATCCTCACGCCTCAGCCCCCGCCCCTAAGTTGCTGAGAACACAGGCATACATCACCACACCCAGCTGACTTTTAAATTTTTGTGGAGACGGGGTCTCACTATGTTGCCCAGGCTGGTCTTAAACTCCTGGGCTCAAGTAATCCTTCCACCTTGGCCTCCCAAAGTGCCGGGATTACAGGCCTGAGCCACCGTGCCAACCTGAAGCACAAACTCTTACATCCACCTGCCCATGGGGAGCTCCACCTGGCTCAGGTCTAAAACCACACCCCTCATCTTTCCCCCAAACCTTTTCTTCTCAAGGTCTTCCCTAAATCATAAATGATAGCCCTATCCTTCCATAGCTCCACCAAGTCACCCTAACTTCTCTCTTCCTCTCCTGCCCATGTCTGATGGATCCGTGAGTCCCCCTAGCTTTACCTTCAGAACATACCCAGAAGCTGAGGACTTCAGCCACCTCCTGCACTCCCGCTGTGTGGCAAGCCAGCAGCACCTCAATAACTGGTCTCCCCATTTCCACCCTAACCCCCAGCTCTGTTCTGCACATTGCAGAAGGAGGGATCCTTCATGATGAAAACTGTATCACATCAGCCCCCTGCTCAAAACCCTCCAGTGCATGTTTATACTCAGAGTAAAAGCCAGTTTCCCTGACAACCTTCAGGGCTGAACGGGACCAGCACTCCAACGCTTACCACCCCTGTCCTCATCTCCTCCCCTCCTGGCTCACTCTGCTCCAGCCACCCTGGCTTTTTCACTTTTCTTTTCTTTCCCTTTTTTTTTTTGAGAGAGAATCTCTCTCTGTTACCCAGGCTGGAGTCCAGTGGCGTAATCTCAGCTCACTGCAACCTCTGCCTCCCAGGTTCAAGTGATTCTCCTGCCTCAGCCTCCCAAGTAGCTGGGATTACAGGTGTGCACCACACACCACACACCCAGCTAACTTTTGTATTTTTAGTAGAGACGGGGTTTCACCATGTTGGCCAGGCTGGTCTCGAACTCCTGGCCTCAAGCCGTGTGCCTGCCTTAGCCTCCCAAAGTGCTGGGATTACAGGCGTGAGCTGGCTTCCTTTCATTTGCTTGCCTGACCGGCTTCCTTTCATTTGCTCAAACATGCAGGCGCCTGCCTCCTGGCCTTTGCGCTTGCTGTTCCCCCTGCCCTGAGTGCCCTTCCCGGACATCCCAAGGCTCGCTCCTGGATCTCCTTCAAGTCTTGCTCGCATCCCCTTCTCAGCAGGTGGCTTCTCACTCTTACCACCCTGTTTCACATCCCTCTCTCTCCCCTCCTGTGAAGCTGCTTCCTGCATTGCTTAGGTCATCTGACACTCTGTGAATTTACTTAGGTTTGTTGATTTTTTGCCTCCCCCCCAGCACCCAGAAAGCTCCCGAAGGTAGATATGTTTGTCTGTAATGGTCAGTATTTTATCTCCAGTCCTAGAACACAGTAGGTGCCAAATCAGTATCTGGTGAATGAATAAATGACTTAGGCCTGGGCCACTCCTGGGGTATGGACATTTGGGCCTAAACCACATGTACTGAGAATGGGGAAGGGAGGTTTCCCAAAAGGAAACCCAGTGCTGTTAGGAGAAAGGACCTTGGTGTCAGGTGGGGACCAATGCAGGTAGCCCCTTCTGCAGACATTGCATTTGAGGCGGGAAAGCTCTGGGAGTTGCTTGGAACAGAGTCCCTCTCTGCCAGATGAATGTCATTCCTCAAATGCTAATAAATTAGGCATTTCAGAGAAGTAAGGGGCTTTCCGTGACAAAAATGCCCAGTAAGAAAGATGCCCCTCGGGCTCTCTCTTTACTGGAGACTGTATTGCAGACTCCTGTGCCAGAGAAGTTTCATTGACTCAGTTTACCTGTTTGAATCTGGCACAAAGATCCAGGATATGTGTATCTGGGAAATTTGCCAGCTTGGGCAAAGATACACAGCTGAATTGAGTGAGGCACCCGTGTAAAAGAAATGCGAGAATTCGTGACAGAAAGTGCCAGTTGCTTTTAACCTTTTAATGTAGGTCATGGTTACCCATGTCAGTACAATTATTGTGAGCTTGTGAGGTGTCGGTTAGGAGGGGCTGGCTCACTGGTTTAAACTGCCAGAAGAGAATGGCATCATGGATTATGCTGCCTGCTGGAGAGAGGAAGTTGCAGGTTTGCTCTAGCATTTCCCTGTTTTTCTCTGGGAAAGCCCCACCCTTTCCTTTTTCCTTGATTTCCTTTAGCACGATAGGGTGGGTCTCCAAGAAAAATATCCCAAGTTTAGATTAGCTTCAGCTGTGTGTAACAGAAAACCCATGGTAATAATAAGCAAGATAAAAGTGTTTTTTTCTCTCTCATAACCAGGATCTCAAAATAGAGGATTCCCAAATCATGGCTTCATGATTCTCAGGTACCTTGACTCTTTATTTCTATATCACTACTATGCCACCTTTAGAATCCTGCCTTTGAGCCTAAAATGGCTGTTCAAGCTCCTGCCATCACATCTGTATTCCAGCCAGGAGGCAGGAGGAAGAGTCAAAGAATGGCATGTCTCCCCCTTTTTTTTTTTCAGACAGAGTCTCACTCTGTTCCCCAGGCTGGAGTGCAGTGGCACAATCTTGGCACACTGCAACTTCTGCCTCCCAGGTTCAAGTGATTCTCCCGCCTCAGCCTCCCAAATAGCTGGGGTTACAGGTGCTGGCCACCATGCCTGGGTAATTTTTGTATTTTTAACAGAGATGTTGCCATGTTGGCCAGGCTGGTCTTGAACTCCTGACCTCAAGTGATCCACCTGCCTCGGCCTCCCTAAGTACTGGGATTACAGGCATGAGCCACTGCGCCCAGCCATGTCTCCCCTTTTAAGAACACTGCCTGAAAGTTACATGCTTCCATTTACCTCTCACTGGCAGAACATCACGTCATCATAAACAAACTTTATTCCCATCATCCACCTACTCATCTAAAATATGGGGATTATTATTAAGGAAGAAGGGGAGAACAGATATGGGGGGATAATTAGCAGTCTCTGCTGCAGTAGGACTCTTTCACTGGTTCCTTATAGAAGCTGCCTAAATGGAATGTGTTATTGGAATTCTAGTTCCATCTGGCCTTGCCCTTGGTCTTAGAATTAGAGGCCTGTTGTGTCTATTGTAATGTCTGTGCTTAACACCTGGAGCCATGTTGTGTAGAGAAGCAGAGTTTACACGTTGGTGCTGTACATCACCTTCTTACTTTATGAAAGCGCTGTGTTATGTCCTTTCTAAGATGCACCTTTTTTTTTCGTACTTTAACATCTCTAAGATTGGGATGCATCATACAGTCTCTGTTGGCAAGGGGGGCCTCATGCTGTTACTGCCATCACATGAACATCAGAATTTGCGAGTGGATGTCAGCAGCTCAGAAGGAAATCCCAGAGATAGTAGTAGAGCATCCTTGATGCTGGAGAAGCCCAGGCTGTGTGGAATAGCACAGCATCAAAAACTCCATGATAGTGAGATTAAGAGACATTGGACTCGAAATGTGAAAAGGAATACCTTAAACAATTTATTTCAATTATATTTTCCTTTTTAAAAATTTACAAAAGTGATAGATGCTTTTTTAAAATCTGGATCTAATATATTCTAAAGGAGTTCTTTCAGTAAGTACAAAAAAACCCTGAATGACAGGAACTCATCATAGGGGTAGCAGTTCTGACACTACTTTGTATGTATCCCAGGAATGAACAAATAAGCAAAAATATTATGGATGAGAGCCAGGTTTCTCACCACTGGAGAAAAACAATTGCAATCAAACGGGGGAAGCTAGAATGCACTCTGTGGTGTTGAATTAGAGTTAAAGGGATCAGTATAAATTCCAGATTCCATATATATGATATATATGTGATATATATATGTGATATATATATATGTATGTATGTATGTGTTAGTATCTTGCATACATTTCATAGCTCTGCCTGCTAAGAGGGCCTACACCAATGACACCCCAGTAGCAATGAGCACACCTGGTGTCCAGATCTTGATTTCTAAACATCATTCTCCAATAAAGGGAACTAGGGCTCCTTGGAGAAATGGTTGATTTCATGGTTGAGGCAGAGAAAGTACAAGATGAGTTTAGAACATGTAATGAGGCTAGAATATTTGAAACTCAAAAAATAATGGGTACATGTTGAAAGCACAAAAGAGCCACCTTAAGGGAACTCCCAATGGCCAAGCCTGGCCCAGTTTGAACAATGAAACAAATAATGATAGCAATGGCTTTTAACCCACAGGGTAAAATAAATATCCATGAGTCCATATTGATATAAATAAGTAATTGAATAAAGGAGGAGAAAGGACAACTCTTTCTTACAGGATAATTCCAATAAGTGTAGAAGAGATTATGGAAATAGAAAATTATCTTCTTTTCCTCAGCAGGAAAAAAAAAGAAAATTATCATTAGGCAACCACCAAAGTATTAATTGCTCTAGGCAAGAATCAATAGTTGTTAAAATTAGCAAGTGTAAGGGGGGTGGAGGGGGTGGGGAAGTATGATGAGACATAGGATGTTTACATAGTGTCAAAGTATCTTCCCACACTGCTTACAAAGGGAAAAATAGTAACATTTCAGTGGAGAAACCTGGCAGAGAGCTCCTTATCAAGGGATCAAGGTTAACGTCCTCTGTAATAAGACAGATTGACATCATGTGCCTGCTGATACAAACTGAGAAGGGCACCTCCTTCTGTCGTATTCTTGCCAAAAATGTATAACCTCAGTCTAATCATGAGAAAACAACAGACAAACCCAAAGCGAGGACATTCTACTGACTAACTGGCCAGTACTCTTCAAAAGTGTCAAGGTTGGCCGGGTGCGGTGGCTCACGCCTGTAATCCCAGCACTTTGAGAGGCCAAGGTGGATGGATCACGAGGTCAGGGGTTTGAGACCAGCCTGGCCAACACGGTGAAACCCTGTTTCTACTAAAAATTCAAAACTTAGCCAGGCGTGGTGGTGGGCACCTGTAATCCCAGCTACTTGGGAGGCTGAGGCAGGAGAATCACTTGAATGTGGGAGGCAGAGGTTGCAATGAGCCGAGATCCCGCCATTGCACTCCAGCCTGGGCGACAATACAAGACTCCATCTAACAACAACAAAAAAAAGTGTCAAGGTTATAAAAGATGGGCTGATAAACTGTCCCATTTGGAGGAGGCCAAGGAGGACATACCAATTAAATACGATGTGGCATCCTGGGTTGGGTCCTAGACCCAAAAAAGGCATTATTGGGAAAGCTGGTAAAATATATGTACATTCTGTATATTACTTAACAGTGTGTATCAGTGCTTAATTTCCTGGTTTCTCTAATTGTATTATGGTTCTGTAGCATGATAACATTGGGGGAAGCTGAGTGAAGGGTATGTGGGAAATGTCTGTGTTTCTGTGCTTTTTTTGTTTTGTTTTTTTGTAATTTTTTTGTAAGCCTAAATATTTTTCAAAATAAGTTAAAAGGGGGGAAAGTATTATGTCTTAATTTAACTGGCAGTGGTTTTTTTTTTCTTATTGATACATAAAAATTAGTGTCACTTGTAATCAGTGGTATCTTAGATTTGATAAAATCTGGTGTATAGGATTAAAAAAATAATCTCCCTTTTATACCCTTCTAAACCCATATCCTTCCTCAGAGAGAAGCATTGTTACAGTTTACCCTGAATCATTTGAGGATTTTTTTTGGAAGTTGCCAATATATGTACCTGTTCAATGCATATAATTTTTACATAAATGAGATTATTATTATTATTTTGAGACAGAATCTCACTGTGTTGCCCAGGCTGGAGTGCAATGGCGCGATCTCGGCTCACTGCAATCTTCGCCTCCCAAGTTCAAGCAACTCTCCTGCCTCGGCCTCCCAAAGTGCTGGGATTACAGGTGTAAGCCACTGTGCCCGGCCATAAATGGAATTATTTTTACACATTATTTGGTGACATGCCTTTTTTTCTTAATTGCATATTTTAGAATGCTTTCCCACTCTGTTTGAGTGGAGCTGCCTTGTTTATTTAATGGCTGCATGGTACTCCAGGGTGCAGATGCTCCATAATTTATTTCACCATCCTCCTGGTGCTCACTGAGGTGGTTTCCAGATTGTACTCCTCCACTCGGCTGTGCAGTGAGCACCCTTGTGTACTGCCTCTTAGTGCACACGTGGGTGTTTTTCTTTAGGATAAATACCTAGACACAGAATTGCAGAACTGACAGATATTTGCATTTAACAGACTACCAAGTTGATCTCCAAATAAAGTTGAACCCACTGCCATCCAGCCAGCAGCATGAGTGTGTGTCCACTTGCCCAGAACCTCACCAACCTTGCACATTATCAATCTTTTAGTAAGTTGTGGTCTGTGTGAAGAATGATTCATTCGTTCATTTACTTACATGATTGAACAGAAATGGTGAGTGTCTGCCCTGTGCCCAGCACTGTCATAGACACAGGGAACATCCGAGCGAACAAAACAGATGTAGTTTTTGTCCCCTAGGAGTGTCTGAGAAGCAATGGTCTGAGCAGGTCATGTTGCTCATTGTTTCACATGCATTTCTCTGACGGCCAGTGAGGCAGAGCAGATGCTTTTCCTGTGTTGTTTCTTCTCTGAATTCCTATTCCAGACCTTCGCCCACTTTTCCATTGAGTGCATAGTATTTTCTTTCTCCTTATTGAGCTCTAGAATGGGAGTGCTACTAAGTCTATCCCCTTTAAGGGATTTCGGCAAACCCGGTGGGGAGACTGGAGACACGGGTAGGATTTGAGAGGAAGGAGAGAGCCCAGACCAACCTGCAGGAGGTGGGGAATGTGCAGAGGCTGCATCTGCCCCTCCGATTTTTTGTTTGTTTTTGAGACGGAGTCTTGCTCTGTCACCCAGGCTGGAGTACAGTGGCACGATCTAGGCTCACTGCAACCTCTGCCTTCCAGGTTCAAGCAATTCTCTTGCCTCAGCCTTCTGAGTAGCTGTGATTACAGGTGCCTGCCACCACGCCCGGCTAATTTTTGAATTTTTTGTAGAAACAGGGTTTCACCATGTTGGCCAGGCTGGTCTCAAACTTCTGACCTCAAGTGATCTGCCTGCCTTGGCCTCCCAAAGTGCTGGGATTACAGGCGTGAGCCACCGCACCCGGCCCTGCCCCCTCCAAGTTTTGTGGCCAAACTCACTGCCCTGGAAGCCTCTTGACAGCCAGCCCTGTCAAACAGCCTTGTACCAGAGTGGCCTCACCACCTTGGTGGTGTGCATTTGAATACTGCTTTATGCCTATAACTGACATTGGAACAGTGGCATTTGAGCAACAAAAATGTTTATCCTGTGCTTTCCTATGGCTTCTGTGGGCAGGTCAGCCGTGGAGATTTCTGGCCTGTCCTCCATCCATTTTACCAGTTATTAAGCCTTTGTGTGTTTGGACTCTGATAGCGTTGGACAAATGAACAAGATCAGGTCGCTGTCCTCTGGGAGATGACAGTAGGGAGATTAAACCACTCATCCATGCATCAGTGGCTTAGCAAGATGATAGAGTCCCAGCCTGGCCAACATGGTGAAACCCCATTACTACTAAAAGTACAAAAATTAGCTGGGCGTGGTGGCAGAAGCCTGTAATCCCAGCTATGTTGGGAGGCTGAGGCACAAGAATTACTTGAACTCAGAAGGCGGAGGTTGCAATGAGCTGAGATCGTGCCACTGCATTCCAGCCTGGGCAACAGAGTGAGACTCTGTCTTAAAAAAAAAAAAAAAAAGATGATAGAGTCCACACATGAGCATATGAGCTCCAGACCCGGACATCATGGGTTCAAATCCAGGTTCCATCACTTACCAGTCGTAATACCTTGGGCTGGTTATGTCACCTGTGTATGCCTCACTTCCTCAGCTACAAAATGAGGACAATAATAGTACCTACCTCCATGAGGAGTTAGGAGGACTAAATGAGCTTATACATGTAAAATGCCTGGAACATAGCATTCATTAATATTAAGGATTGCTTTTCATATTGCTCCCATTGTAGGGATATGATGGGGAAAGGCACTCTAGGCAGAGGGAACAGCATGAAGAAAGGCATGTGCTTCCCATGGGGAGGATGTGCCTACTGAGTCAGCCCGGGTCTTTAGCCAGGAGTGCCAGAATCCAAATATGGCTGCCTAAGACAGTGGGAATGTGCTGGGGGTGCGTGCGTGTGTGTGCGCGCGTGCATGCAGGGTGGTGGTGTGGTTGGTGGGGGCATAGGGATTCACAGGCTCAACCCAAGGAAAAAGCAGAACTGGTCAAGTTCAAGTTTGACATAAATCAAGGAGCCGTACCTAGAAATGGAGCCTGGGCTGGAGAAATAATGTCTCTTGCATCCTCCTGTCCTGCCACCCACCCGGGGAGGTGGAATGCATGTAGGCGGGTGGAAGCATGCACTCTGGGTCCCCTCCTGGGTTGGCCACAGGAGGACTTGCACCAGTCAGTTGCTCCTTCCTGTGCCTCTTATTTCTCATCCGTGAACTGGGAATCCTGAGGGAAGATTGAGCCCCCATCCCTGCCCCACCCTCAGTGCTGTCCCAGGCCTAGGAGATCAGGATAAGGACAGGGAGAGAAATAAGAGGGTCCAGTTCCCTGGACAGTTCCAGACCCCCTATATAGTGCAGTTGGAAGGTGATTCCCCAATTTCCGGGGTCCCAGATTTCTGGGGCTTCTTTTCCAACCAGGCACTGGTGTAGCGTTGGGTAGGGTGGTGGCCCATGTATCACTGAGCACCAACTCTGATCCAAGCAGTAGGGATACACCAGGCCCACGGCGCCTGGGTGCAGAGGCCTGGACATGAGTCACATGCTCCCACTCGGCCACATCATTCCTTTTCCGTGGTACGGACCCCTCCCCCAGGGTAGAGCTGGCTAGGCCTGGGTATGGCTCATTTCATTTGCCTGTGGCATTTCTCATAATAATGGGACCTTATAACTCAGGAGTGTGGCATACTCAAGGCAGTGTGGACCGGACCTTGACCCTGACCTGTGGGTCCCCTTCACCCCTGTGGTTGAAGGAACACCAGCCATTCCACAGTTCTACCTCTTTTCTTGTTTGGCCTCTTCCTGTCCCACAGGCCTGTTTCCTCTGTCTGGCTTCTCCTGAGTCCTCTAACTTCACTCCATTTAAGTCTTGCCCTCTTCTCTTTCAGTTCTAGCGTTTCTCACTGTGCAGCTGTGGGGGGTGGAGTGGGGAGTGATCCTTCATGTGTAGCACTGTCCCCACATCGCATGACCCTTCTCACCCGTGGTCCCTGGGCACTGAATGTAGGACCCCCAGTCACTGAGACCACCCAAATTCTCCAATGTATTTTCATTTTTTTTCTCCTCTTCTCTTCTCTTTTTCCTTCCTTCATTCTTCTCTCTTTTCTCTCTTTCCCTCCCTCCCTTCCTTCCTCCCTCCCTTCCTTCCTCCCTCCCTCCCTTCCTCCCTCCCTTCCTTCCTCCCTCCCTTCCTTCCTCCCTCCCTCCCTTCCTCCCTCCCTCCCTTCCTCCCTCCCTTCCTCCCTCCCTTCCTTCCTCCCTCCCTCCCTTCCTCCCTCCCTTCCTCCCTCCCTTCCTCCCTCCCTTCCTCCCTCCCTTCCTTCCTCCCTCCCTTCCTCCCTCCCTTCCTTCCTCCCTCCCTTCCTTCCTCCCTCCCTTCCTTCCTCCCTTCCTCCCTCCCTCCCTTCCTCCCTCCCTCCCTCCCTCCCTCCTTTCCTTCCTCCCTCCCTCCCTCCCTTCCTTCCTCCCTTCCTCCCTCCCTCCCTTCCTCCCTCCCTCCCTCCCTCCCTCCTTTCCTTCCTCCCTCCCTCCCTCCCTTCCTCCCTCCCTCCCTCCCTCCTTTCCTCCCTTCCTCCCTCCCTCCCTTCCTCCCTCCCTCCCTCCCTCCTTTCCTTCCTCCCTCCCTCCCTTCCTCCCTCCCTCCCTTCCTCCCTCCCTCCCTCCCTCCTTTCCTTCCTCCCTCCCTCCCTTCCTCCCTCCCTCCCTCCCTTCCTTCCTCCCTCCCTTCCTTCCTCCCTTCCTTCCTTCTTTCCTTCCTTCCTCCCTCCCTCCCTTCCTCCCTCCCTCCCTTCCTCCCTCCCTTCCTCCCTCCCTTCCTCCCTCCCTTCCTCCCTCCCTCCCTCCCTCCCTTCCTCCCTCCCTCCCTTCCTTCCTCCCTTCCTTCCTTCTTTCCTTCCTTCCTTTTTTCCTTCCTTCTCTCTCTCTCTTTCTTTCTCTCTTTCTTTCTTTTGACAGAGTCTTGCTATGTCACCCAGTGGAGTGCAGCTCACTGCAACCTCCACCTCCCGGGCTCAAGTAATTCTCCTGCCTCAGCCTCCCAAGTAGTTGGATTACAGGCACCCACCATCACGTGAGCCCAGCTAATTTTTGAATTTTTAGTAGAGACAGGGTTTCGCCATGTTGGCCAGGCTGGTCTCGAACTCCTGGCTTCAAGTGATCCACCTGCCTTGGCCTCCCAAAGTGCTGGGATTACAGGTGTGAGCCACCATGCCCAGCCCCCCAGTGTATTTTCAAACACCCCCACCATCTCCTACCACTGCTGAATTTGTTCTCCCGATTCAGCAATTGCTTTTTTCTGTAGGATGTATAACTACTGCTGATCAATTTAAGCATTTATGGGATAGTTCCAGGAATGATCACAGTCATGGCTTCTATTTTTAACCCTAATAATCAGAGGGTTCGCCTGGCCGGGGTCTCAGCATGGAATCACAGTTACAGAAGCATAGTGGGAGGGGCCTGCTGGCTGCATGGTGGGAGCTGAGTGCTCCTGTTTGCCTTTAAAAAAAAAAGAAGAAGGAGAAAAGGAGAAAAAACACAAATCAGCAACCAGAAGTAATTAAACTGAAATGCAATTCCTCTTAAGGAATCCACGCCACTAACACAGCGCAGGAGCCCATTTCCACACTCCCAGGTGCTCTTTTGCCCTTGAGGGGCCTCTTACATGTCTCTGTCCCCCAGCCAAAGGGGCTGTTTCCTCTCCCTCATCCCCTGTACCATCCCTCCCCTATGTACATCAGCTTAGCCCCTCTGCGTGCAGCTATGAATCTATCCTCTAACAGAAACAAGAGGAAAAAAACAAAAAACTCCAAAGTTATCTTAAATTGGCAGGGAAAGGCAAGGAACACACTGATCACCTATGTGATTTTTGTTCCATTCAAATATGTACAAAAATCTTTCATTTAAAAGGCATTTTAGGCTGGGCATGGTGGCTTACACCAGTAATCCCAGTGCTTTGGGAGGCTGAGGTAGGAGGATTGCTTGAGCCCAGGAGTTTGCGACCAGCCTGGCCAACATAGTGAGACCCCATCTCTACAAAAAATGAGAAGAAAAAATAGTGGGGCTCTGGTGGCACGCACCTGTGGTCCCAGCTACTTGGGAGGCTGAGGTGGGAGGATCACTTGAGTCCAGGAGTTCGAGGCTGCTGTGAGCCATGATTGTGCCACTGCACTCCAGCCTAGAGTTTGCTTAGAGCAGAGCCAGGGTTTGTTTTGACCAAGACCCTGTCTCTGAACAAACAAAAAAGGTCATTTTTACACTTTGGGAGGCTAAGGCAGGTGGATCACCTGAGGTCAAGAGTTCAAGACCAACCTGACCAACATGGTAAAACCTCATTTCTACTAAAAATACAAAAAAAATTAGCCAGGCATGGTGGCAGGTGCCTGTAATCCCAACTACTTGGGAGGATGAAGCAGGAGAATCACTTGAACCCAGGAGGCAGAGGCTGCAGTGGGCTGAGATCACGCCACTGCACTCCAGCCTGGGCGACAGAGTAAGAATCTGTCTAAAAAAAAATTTATATATTTATTGTTTCTATTGTACCTCAGACT
The DNA here is from genome assembly GCF_028858775.2 of Pan troglodytes. Classification (NCBI taxonomy): domain Eukaryota; kingdom Metazoa; phylum Chordata; class Mammalia; order Primates; family Hominidae; genus Pan; species Pan troglodytes. The sequence continues at coordinate 56,481,204 of NC_072416.2, forward strand.
TCTCTGAGGTGGGCAACATGCTCTCATATTGCAAATAAGTAAGGCTTTGAGTGATTTGCTCAAAATAAAGCAAGCCGTTGAATGATAGAGAAGAAATGCCAGCCTGGTTTCAGTGGCTCCAGGCCTTACCCCTGAGAAGTAGAAGCGTTTGGATTTATCCCAGGCCCATTTGGTGTGTACAGCTTCTGTCTGCCCAGGCCCAGGTCCCTGCACACGCGTCTCCTGGGAGAGCTCTTGTCTGCACCAGGAGCTGGGCAGGGCGGCTCCTGTCCCTTTAGGGAATAAGAGATCAAGAAGTGAAAAAGCATGATGGAGTGGAAAGAGCCATTGCTGGCCACTTCATAGACCCTGGCGTTCGCCCACCTCTGTGCTACTTAACTCCTTGGAGACCTTAGCCAGGCTTCATTAGTAGGACTCTCATTTTCTTATAACTTATCACACAGCTTCTTAAAAAAAATCATAACTTACTTTTTTTTTTTTTTTTTTTTTTGATGGAGTCTCGCTTTGTCCCCAGGCTGGAGTACAGTGGCGCAATCTCGGCTCACTGCAAGCTCTGCCTCCCAGGTTCACGCCATTCTCCTGCCTCAGCCTCCCGAGTAGCTGGGACTACAGGCACCCACCACCATGCCCAGCTAATTTTTTTGTATTTTTAATAGAGACGGGGTTTCACCAGGTTAGCCAGACTGGTCTCTTAACTCCTGACCTCGTGATCCACCTGCCTTGGCCTCCCAAAGTGCTGGGATTACAGGCATGAGCCACCACGCCCGGCCCATAACTTTCTTTAGAAGAAACTTCTCTGCCACCGTGCTGTGGAAATGTCTGCTCTGGCGTCTTTCTCGTGGAGCCCCACAACTCCAGCCAAGCCCTGGACTGTCTGTTTTTCATGGGCTGAGACATTCCCGGTTCTCTGGATGATGAGGTCTCTCTCTGCCCCCTTCCCCGCCACCACCTCCGTCACAGGCCATCTGTCCCTGCACTGCCCACTCTCAGCCCTTTTAATAGCATGGGCCTTGGGGAGGATGGTGTCCAGGGTGGTTTCATAACAGGCCGGGGGAGGGGGGCTACAGGGATACCCCAGGGCTACTAAGGGGTTTAATTGAGATGGGTGTTCAGGAAGGCAGGTGGCTAAAATGTCCTGATGCGGAAGAGTTTTCCAAGGAGGGGACCCTTCTTTCAGCTCTCCCAGCCCCCACACCCTGGATGGATGGGTGAGTGTGCACACATCAGAAAGGATGGAAATGGGAGCGGGAGAGCCTCGAGGGTGCCTTTCTAAAAATACAGCCCATCTGCATTGTGTTAGCTGGTTTCCTCGGAAACCACTGGGAGCCGGGACTCCAGCATGGCACGTGCGCAGGGACCCAGGCCTGCTTTTTCATTTATTGTAACAGGAATTTTCCCATTATATTAAATAATCTTTTATTATTGACACACAGTTTATCTTGTACCCTATTGATGGACATTTTCTTCCAATTTTTTTCTGTGTTATAAATGGCACTGTGGTAAGAATTCTTATAGATAAATTATTTGTTGCCATCTCTGGTTTCCTTAGGCAATTTCTCCACGGGAGAGGATTGCTGAGTCTGAGAGTATGAACCTTTTAAATAGTTTTAATTCATTTGTAAAACTGCCCTCCAGAAAGATATGTCCATTTATATACTTACAAGCCATATAAGAAGGTGCCTGTTTCAGTGCACCTTCGCTAGCGGTGTAAACTTTGCCAATGCCATTGGCAAAAAAAGAAAGAGCTATCCATTCATTCATTCATTTGAGACACGGTCTTGCTCTGTCACTCAGGCTGGAGTACAGTGGTGCAGTCATAGCTCCCTGTAGCCTTGAACTCCTGGTCTCAAGTGATCCTCCCACCTCAGCCTCCTGAGTAGCTGGGACCACAGGCTCTCACCACCACACCCAGCTACTTTATTTTTTTCGTAGAGATGGGGTCTTGCTATGTTGTCCAGGTTGGTCCTGAACCTCTGGGCTCAAGCACTCCTCCAGCCTCAGCCTCCCAAAATGCTGGGATTATAGGCATGAGCCACTGTGCCTGGCCAAAAAAAAAAAAAAAGTATCTTAATTTAAATTTCTTTGACTTCTAGTGAGCTTGAATATTTTTCCATGTATGTACTGGCCAATTTAAATTCTTTTATGAATTTCTAGATTATGTCCTTGGCTAGATTTTCTCTTGGTGCATTCTGACCTCTGCCATCCTGAAGTTGAGGGATGGTGGTGCCATTCCTAGAGGAATTGTGGGGTCCTGGGACCCTCTGTCTTCCTTCCCTCACCACTGGCTCCTACACACACACACACACACACACGCCTGCATGTATGACCCATTCTTCCTCTGAGGTTCAGAAACCCCTGGGGTTTCCCAGCATTTAGGGCCCGGGCCCACCCTCTGGCAGCTGAGCAGCCCCTGTGTATCACCCCTCCCTGTTGGTGGCCTGAACTGAGACCTGCACCCCCTCTTTCAACATCACTCGGCCTGCCACACCACCAGGGCCTCTACTCCCACCCACCCCTCCCTGGCCCATCTTCACAGAGGCTTGTCCTGGGAGCCCTCTGGGGAGCTCTCAGCTCTGTTCCTCTCCAGTCTCTCTATCCTCCAGAACCCCACTGTCCCCTTCAGACACCAGAGGCCCTCGGCAGGGGACTTCTGTCTGCATCTGACCCTGTGTTTGGCCTCCCTGCACGTGCCCTTCTGTTTCTCAATAAAGGCAGAATGTTGCATGTAATTGTTTTAGGAATCATGACGTTGCTTTTCTGTTTTATTTGGAAACGTTTTAATTTTTAAGAGCAAATAATAGGCTGGGCATGGTGGCTCACACCTGAAATCTCAACACTTTGGGAGACCAAGACAGGTGGATCACTTGAGGTCAGGAGTTTGAGACCAGGCTGACCAACATGGTGAAACCCCGTCTTTACTTAAAAACACAAAAATTAGCAAGGTGGTGGTGCGCACCTGTAATCCCAGCTACTTGGGAGGCTGAGGAAGGAGAATCACTTGAACTCAGGAGGCGAAGGTTGCAGCGAGCCAAGATTGCGCCACTGCACTCCAGCCTGGGTGACAGAGCGAGACTCCGTGTAAAAAAAAAAAAACAAAAAAAAAACGGAAAAACAAATACTATAATGGTATCCTCCAAGCCAGACAGGCGGGTCTTGCAGACGGAGGCCCGGGGGCCCTAAGTGCCTGAGTGGGCTGCGCTTGGGGGCCAGGGGGACAGTGCATGTGGTTTCCGCGCTCCCGCCCCAGCCCCGACTTGCGCTGTCCTTCTCCGCCCGGGCGTCCCCGCCGCAGCAGGCCTCAACCTCGCCCTCCGTCCCTAGGCCTCCTGCTCCACGACGTGACCATGGCCGGGCTGCAGGAGCTGCGATTCCCTGAGGAGAAGCCGCTGCTCCGGGGCCAGGATGCCACCGAGCTGGTGAGTTGGAGTTGCGCCTTTGAGGTCTTAGGGCCGAGCGCGCCACCTCGTGGCCAAGAGGGAGACCGCGTGCCTTTCCTGCAGCCGACCCTCCCTAGGGCCAGCCACCCCGAGAAGCCCTGTCCCTGCCTGTGGGGGGAGTTCCAGGAGGCCTGAGTGCCACCCAGACCCAGCCAGCCTCACGGTGGCTTCAGCCGTCTTTGAGGCTAAAGGCGCCACAGGAGAGTTATCCCGGCTTTAATGACGAGAAAACCGAGGCACAGAGAGGTGAACCCAGTTGGCCAAGGTCACACAGCTAGTGGGGAATGAGGCCATATCAACCCCTGTTTCTGGACAGCCCAGGAGCCCCAAGTGCTGGCTCCAGCAGGGAATGCTGCTCCTCCGTCTGTGCACTCTTTTCCTTATCTGCCTCCCAAGCCTCCGCAGCACCTGGGCAAGTCTAACCAACAGTGCCACCCGGGGCAGTGGGACAGAGGCATCACAGGTTATGATTTTGTCCCAAAGACCCCTCCGTCAAGGGACAAGGCATTAGAGGCCAGAGTGACTTTCATGCCACCCTTTTTTGTTGTGACAACACCCTGTCCACCTTCCCTTTCCCTCCCTCCCAGTGCCGTCATACTGGTGACTGTGACACAAACCACTTTCAAAAAGTGTGGGTTCCCTGCTTGTTGGATTCTGAGGCATCAGGGCTGGGGTCCCTGCAAGTTATGCTGCCCGGATCCCCTTCTTTTACAGATGAGGAGGCCAGGAGCCCAGCCCCTCAAATCTGCAGGGCACTGTAGTCTGCCCTGCCCTGCGTCCCCAGCCTCCCATCACCAGGAGGGGAGCCCAGGAGCTACTGAGCAGCCAGGATTGGAACTGTGCAGCCAGCCAGGGATCCAGGGATCCAACCACATGAGGTTGCAGTCCTGCCCCCAAGAAGAGTACAGTGTTATCTTCCAGACAGAACCTTGAGTTAACTGATAAGACCTGGCTTATCCGAGGGCAGCCACGGATAAGCTGCCCTGGTGGGGTGGTGACTGCACATTTTTCAAGCCCTTTATTCTAAGTTTACTTGCTCCCTGGTCTGAGCCTCCATCAGCTGCTACCCCAGGATGCTTGCAGAAGCCTCCTTGCTGGTCTTTTTGCTTCTGCCTTTGCTCTGTACCCTTTTAAAATAAGCCATGAGCTGGGCATGGTGGCTCACACCTATAATCCCAGCACTTTGGGAGGCCGAGGTGGGCAGATCACCTGAGGTCAGCAGTTCGAGACCAGCCTGGCCAACATGGTGAAACCCTGTCTCTACTAAAAATACAAAAATTAGCCCGGGCGTGGTAGTGGGCGCCTGTAATCCCAGCTACTCAGGAGGCAGAATCGCTTGAACCCGGGAGGTTCAACCCTAAGACTGCACCACCGCACTCCAGCCTGGGCAACAGAGCAAGACTGTCTCAAAACATAAATAAATAAAAAATAAGCCATGTCACTTCTCTGCTTAACGAGCCATCTCAGTCAGACATGGGACCCAGGATGCAATCTGCACCAGCTCCCCCGCCTGTCTCCCAAGCCTGTTCCCAGCTTACTTCTCTCTAGCCTCCTTGAACATGCCCATCATATTCCTAGTATATCTGCTTGGGATACACTAGCCCAGAAATTTGCGGGGCTGGCTCCACTCCTTGTTTTATTCAGGCCTCTGCTCAAATGCTCCCTCCTCAGAAAGTCCCTCTCTAACCCCTGGGTCTAATATTGAAACCCCAACATGCTCTGGCCCTGGCCATGTCACTTAGCCTGGTTTGTGTCTGCCCCGCCCCGCAGGTTCCCAGGACAGAGATCTGTTCTGTTTTGCACCCCCAGGTCTCCCCAGTGCCTCACACAGCACACATAGCTCTCAGTAAAAACATGGGCTGGGTGGAAGCCACAGATGGTGATACAGCTCAGAAGGAAGAAGTTTCTCAGAACTTTCTAAAAAGTGCCCCCCTACTCCCCACTCCTGCCTGTGTCTTTCTTTCTGTCTTTTCCTTCTTTCTTTCTTTTTTTCTTTTCTTCTGAAACAGGGTCTCACTCTGTCACCCAGGCTGGAGTGCAGTTGTGCCATCATAGCCCACTGCAGCCTCAACTTCCTGGGCTCAAGTGATCCTCCTGCCTCAGCCTCCCGAGTAGCGAGGATCTTAGGCATGTGCCACCACAACTGGCTAATTTTTCCATTTTGTAGAGATCAGTCTTGCTCTGTTGCCCAGACTGGTCTTGAATTTCTGGGTGCAAGTGATCCTCCTACCTCAGCCTTCCTAAGTGCTGGGATTACAGGCCTGAGCCTCTGTGCCTGCCTACCAGCCTGTCTTTTGAGGCATGAAAGCAGAGTTCTCCTGTGAGGTTTTGATAGGGCAGATGGTGGCCCTTGGGGACCCCTGCATCCCATCGCAAGTGCTGAAGTGTGCAGGTTGCGGGACAGCCGCACGGAGGTGCTGCCTGCTGGTATGTGTGTGCCTCTGTGGTCCAGCAGGGCCCCCCAGTACAATGGGGAGAACTAGGGCATCTTGGCCTGGTAACTTCCATGCCTGTCTCTTCCACTGCCCACCTCAGCTGGGCACCCTTCTCTGCCTACCCTGGCCCAGCCCTCACTGCCCCTCCCTCCCTGACTCAGTGGGCACACTCCTGCCTCCTCATGCCCTCTGGGCACCCTGGCCCTACTGCAGGTGGTGTCTCTATCTACCCATCACGAGGACCAGAGTTTGCCACTATAACATCCTCACCCCTGCATGAGGGTCTCTGTTTCAGATCCTGTGGAGGCTTCTTCCCTCTTTCATGAGTCAGCACAGGCCCCATGCTGTGGGCCTGGGCACATCTGCTTTTTCCAAAGGCACCTCAAAAGCCCCATTCCCGCTAGACATGTTGGCTTACGCCTGTAATCCCAGCAGTTTGGGAGCCCAAGGTAGGCGGGTCACCTGAGATCCGGAGTTCAAGACCAGCCTGGCCAACATGGCGAAACCCCATCTCTACTAAAATTACAAAAATTAGCTGGGCATGGTGGCGCATGCCTGTAATCCCAGCTATTCGGGAGGCTGAAACAGGAGAATCACTTGAACCTGGGAGGTGGAGGTTGCAGTGAGCCAAGATTACACCACTACACTCCAGCCTGGGCGACAGAGCGAGGCTCTGTCTCAAAAACAAAATAAAAGCCGGCCGGGCATGGTGGCTCACACCTATAATCCCAGCACTTTGGGAGGCCGAGGCGAGCGGATCACTTGAGGTCAGGAGTTCGAGACCAGCCTGACCAACATGGTGAAACCCTGTCTCTACTAAAAATACAAAATTAGCCAGATGTGGTGGTGAGCTCCTATAATCCCAGCTACTCGGGAGGCTGAGGCAGGAGAATCACTTCAACCCGGGAGGTGGAGGTGGCAGTGAGCCCAGATCTCACCAGTGCACTCCAGCCTGGGAAACAGAGTAAGACTCTGTCTCTAAATAAATAAAGCCCCACCCCACACCCGACACAGCCTCCTGGATGCTGCAGCGTGGCACCCCATGCAGTCCTACCCCCTCTCTCTGTCTTCAAGAGCTAGTCTGGCTCTCTCAGGCTGTGGCTCTCACAGACGATTCTCCTTTTCCAGCTGCAGTGCTGAAAGCATCCATCCTTTTCACTTTTTTTTTCATTTTATTTAAGACAGAGTTTTGCTTTTGTTGCCCAGGCTGGAATGCAATGGCGCGATCTCAGCTCACCACAACCTCCGCCTCCCCAATTCAAGTGATTCTCCTGCCTCAGCCTCCCGAGTAGCTGGGATTACAGGCATGAGCCACCACACCCGGCTAATTTTGTATTTTTAGTAGAGATGGAGTTTCTCCATGTTGGTCAGGCTGGCCTCAAACTCCCAATCTCAGGTGATTCGCTCACCTTGGCCTCCCAAAATGCTGGGATTACAGGCATGATCCACTGTGCCCAGCCCCATCCTTTTCACTTTTTATTTATTTTTTGTTTAGAGATAAGTCTGGCTCTGGCACCCAGGCTAGAGTGCAGGGGTGTGACCATAACAGCCTCCTCCTTCAGGGAGGTTAGAGAGGGCTCAAGTGATCCTCCTACTTCAGCCTCCTGAGTAGCTGGGACTACAGACATGCACCACCATGCCTGTCTCATTTTTCTATTTTGTAGAGATATGGGATCTTGCTATGTTGCCCAGGCTGGTCTCGAACTCCTGGCCTCAGGCATTTCTCCCACCTCAGCCTCCCAAGTAGCTGGGATTACAATCGTGAGCCACTTCACCTGGCACCCTGTTCACTTTTTAAATGTTCTGCCATTTGCCAGGTGCAAATTCTTTCAGTCCAGTGGGAAGTGAGGATTTCCACACATCTACTCACAGCCTGCCCGCCCACTGCTGGAGCCTGGCTTTTGCCTTTGGAGACTCCAGTGCCTGGCCTGTCTGGGTTCCTCTGCTCCTGTGTCCCCATCCTGCCTCCCACACACCACTCCTCTGCCTCCCTCAGCTGGGCCCACGCTGCCACCTGTTCTCCTCCTCGTGCTCACCCTGTTCCCACGGGACTTCAGGGGCCTCTGCATGGGCTTCTGTCCTTCCTGCATTTTCTTGGCTTTTGAGTCCTTCCCCTCCCACACCCTTCATCTCCTGGGGCCCCCAGACCCAGAGAGCATACAGCACACCCTGCCATTATCTGCTCCACCGTGTGTGTGTGTGTGTGTGTGTGTGTGTTTGTGTGTGTGTATGAGAGAGAGAGACAGACAGACAGTCTCGCCCTGTCACCCAGTCTGGAGTGTAGTGCCACAGTCTTAGCTCACTGCAACCTGGACCTCCTGGGCTCAAGTGATCCTCTTGCCTCGGCCTTCCAAAGTGCAGGAATTGCAGGTGTGAGTGACCATGCCCGGCCTTCTTTTTTGTTAGCTTTTGCTTGTAACAAAACTGCCGCCTCTGTCCTTCTCTGATATAATTACCCTCTTAAGGTCCCGAGTATAGACATCTCCCCTTCCTTCTCCTCAGCCCGCTTGTGCAAGGTCTTTGAGTGAGAGATTCATTATCAGCCCCAGGCCCTTGTCCTCCCCCTCCAGCCCCATCCTTTCCCTCCTCTCCTCCCCTCCTCCCTGCAGAGCCTGGAGGAGAGCCACCACAGGCCTGGAACGAATCTGCAGAAGAAGCCCAAGTGGGTGTGGCCATTCTCTATGTGACAGTCGCAGGCAGCCCAAAGCCTGGCTTTCCCCTTTGGGCATGGGAACCCCTAGTGCCCTCTGATTTTTCTCCACCACCTGGCCTGCTGGAATGCAGGTGGCTGAACTCTTCCTTATTTTGGGAAAAATGGCGGAAATACTGGTTTCATTCTTCTCCTTTCCACTCCTGTAATTTGGGGTCATTTTCCTCCTTGTACTTACCTAGCTGACTGCTTCCCTCATCCTCCTGTGGCACCCTATTTCTCATGTGACTGTCTCAGTCATCCATGGTTTGTTTTTGTTTGTTTGTTTGTTTTTGAAACAGAGTCTCACTCTATCACCCAAGCTGGAGTGCAGTAGTGCAGTCTCAGCTCATTGCAACCTCTGCCTCCCAGGTTCAAGTGATTCTCCTGCCTCAGCCTCCCTAGCAGCTGGGATTACAGGCATGTGCCACCACACCCAGCTAATTTTTGTATTTTTAGTAGAGACACGGTTTTGACACGTTGGCCAGGCTGGTCTCGAACTCCTGGCCTCAGGTGATCTGCCCGCCTCAGCTTCCCAAAGTGCTGGGATTACAGGCATGAGCCACCATGCCTGGCCAATCCATGTATTTATTCCTTAGGAGGATCTGTAGCAGGCACAGTCCAGTGCTGGGATACAAAGGGCAGAACGATGGGCAACACTGAGCTTCTCCTCTAATCCTCACAACACTGAGGCTCGGAGGCTGAGTGAGCTGCCCGGGAGTTCACAGCCTCGCAGAGCGGGGCAGAGAGGTTTCTAGGCAGACGCAGGGGAAGGCAAGGCAGAACCTGTGAGTTCTCCTTTACCTGGACGTGTGCTGGTCCCTGATTAGTTTCCCTCACCAGGCCTGAAAGTGGCCCGAGTCTGAGCTGGCCAGCTGTCTTGTTGTACAGATGGAGAGACGGGGACCCAGAGTGGGTGAGTCGCACAGCCAGAGCCAGGCCCCCGCAGAGTGTCTGTGGGCCCCTCCGCCTCAGGGAGAGCCTGGCAACTCAGACGCGGGGTTCCAGCCCCCGCTCCTCCCCAGCCATCTGTGCAGCCTCGTAACCTGTGGGTGCATTTTGAGCCTCTCTCCCCTCATTGGTGAAGCCTGATTGTTCATCCAGATCTGTTTGTGTCTGGGGAGCCCCTTCCATGCCAGCATCATACTGAGAGCACAGCTAGATGTGGTCCCGCCCTCGTGGTGCCCGCGGTCCGGTGGGTAGAACAGGCACTAGCCAGACTCAAACGGTTCACTGTGTGAAATAAGCTCCAGTGATCTGAGGCACAAAGCGACCAGGTCTGGAGAGGTGGGAGCAGCTGCCACTGTAACTTTGTGTGGATTGGAAAAGTTCCCTCTTTCCCCCTCACTGTGTGGGCCTCAGCTTCCCCATCCCTACAAGTGGGCATCTTAGTCACGCCCAACTCTCCCCTTCCCTCCCTTTCTTCCCCCCTTGTGGCCTGATGGTCAGACCATGAAAAACATCTGTGGGAGCAGAAGGGCAAAGTGACCAACAGCAAGGATTTGCAGTGGGAGATTCCAGCACTTTCTCACCCTGTGACAGCCTCTCTGAGCCTCACCCTTGTGGCCTGTAAGATGGAATCCACACCTCCTTAATGAGGACGCTCACAGGCTCCTCCACCAAGTACTTGGTAGCCAATGCCTGGCACTTCGGTGAGCCCTTGGTCACTTTTGTTAACATTGAGACAGACTGGTGGGCTGGGTGCGGTGTTTCATGCCTGTAATCCCAGCGCTTTAGGAGGCCAAGACAGGAGGATCATTTGAACCCAGGAGTTGGAGGATACAGGGAGCTGTGATTGCACCACTGCACTCCAGCCTGGGTGATAGAGTGAGACCCTGTCTCTAAAAAAAAAAGAAAAGAAAAGAGAAAAAACAGACTAGGAGACAGAAATTGAGTCTGCTGAGGCCCCACGGGCTCCCCAGACCAGCCAGGGCCTAACTTGCCACCCCCTCTGTTTGCCTTCCCCTAGGAGAGCTCCGATGCCTTCCTCTTGGCTGCAGACACAGACTGGAAGGTAGGTCAAGGCTCAGACCCCCAAGATGTGGGACTGACAGCTGGCAGCCCCTCACCCCACCTGGCCAGGTCCCAGAGGAGGGTCACAGCCCTTCTGTGTGCCCCCTGCCTAACAGAGAGATGCTGGGGTGGGAGATGAACTGGCCCTGCTTCTGCGAGCAGCAGGGAAGAGACGGGGTCTCTAGGGGGAGTGAGGATGGAAAAGAGAGTGAGGGATGTTGTCATCTGAATCAGCATTTTCCTCCAGTGAAAGGCAGGTTGACTCTAAAATAGCTCCTGTTTCCATGACAGCTGTTGCCAGGACAACCCTGTCCTCCTTAGTTGATGCCAGGTTCTCCGTGAAAACTGAAAGCGCCCTTTGTTTTTATTCCTCCGGGTGATGATGTTGCTCACTCGGCCAGTCATTTCTCCCCTCTGAGTCCCACAGTGACCATTGATTTCCGGGTCTGGGAAAATGCCTGACAGCAGACACAAGGGAACCCTGCTGGGTTCTGGGGCCCCACTGGCCATCCCGACATGCTGAACCAATTCAGACCCTTCCTCCTGGTAAGGTGGAACCAGCTCCCGAGTCTCTGTCCTTGCCTGGGCCTGACCTGGTTTTGGGTCAGCCTCCAAGCCCCGTGACAGCACCAGCCAAGTGGTCTGGATGCAGGGGTGACACGGAGGTGGGGCTGCCCTTTGGCTCTTCCCCCAGTGGGAGCAACGCGAGGATCAGTGTGAGAATCTGGGCCTGTGTGCTGGTCCCTCGGTCACGCGCCACTTCAAGGACGAGAGGGGAGACTTCAGGGCAGCCAATGTACATGTGCTCAGATCCCCCGGGAATGCCATCTCCAAGCACAAAGGGCTCTGGAGCTGGAAGGAGAGGCTAGGGTTCCGGCAGTGGGGAGTGAATGGGAGCCCAGGAGGTGGGATGGGAGGGAAGTGGTCGGGAGCTGGCCCAGGCTGGTGGGAAGGGACAGCCGGAGATCAGGGCAGGCTCACCAGGGGATTTTCTTTGTCCTCCATGCTGCAAATGAGGATGAGCTATGCAGGCAAATGGGCCCTGGAGGAGGGGGTTGGCCAAGTAAAATCTCAGAGCAGCCAGCCGGTGCCTCAACACACTGGTCCCACAGTGTGGGAGGCCGACGCCAACAGTGCTGATGCCAGCCCCAGCACACAGGCCCACGGTGTGGGGGACAGGCAGAGGGGAATCCTGGAGTCGTGGAGGAGACCCTGCCATACCTCTGGGTTCCCAACTGCTGCTGCGAAGCTGCCTCTGCCCCCTGAGCCCTCTGAGCTGCAGCCCCGGAGTTGCGGGGCCCAGGGTGTGTGGGACCCCGGTTCTCAGGATCCTCTGCTTGGTAAAAGGCAGGTTGCATTAAAAGGCACCTTCCTGTCCACTCCTGTCACACCACATGGAGGCAGCATTTTTTTCGTTTTTTGTTTTAGAAAAGCAGCCACAAGAATGGATGGTTGTTATCTGGGCCAAGGCCTGGCAGGGATTTTATCTCCTGCTCACTATGGCAGGCGTTGTCACTGTCCCCTGCCTCCGTGGGGGCAGCCAGTGGGGGAGGTAGTGTAGCAGAGGGACTAACATGAGCCAGACAGACCTAGGTTCTGGCCCCGCCACTTCCAAGCATGTGACCTCCAGCCCAAGTCACTCCATTTGTCTACCGCATTTTCAGGGAGACAGGCAGCACGGACCTCCCGAGTGTTTCTAAGGTGATGGTGCCCATGGGCCCCTCATATGGACACTCAGCTGACCGTGACGAGTGGCCACCAGAGTGTGGAGTTGGCACCAAACTGCCTGGGTGTGGTTCCTGGCTCTGTGCCCACTAGCTGTGTGACGTTAGGCAGGTTACCAAACCTCCCTGTGCTTTATTTGCCTCATTTGTAAAGAGGGTATTAAGAGAGAAAATGAGTGCTCGCCCCAGCAGCACATATACCAAAATTGGAATGATACAGAGAAGATGAGCACGACCCCTGTACAAGAATGACCCACATATTCGTGAAGCCTTCCATACTTAAAAATATTTTCCAAAAAGAGGATAAAGGCTGGGTGTGGTGACTCATACCTGTAATCTCAGCACTTTCGGAGGCTGAGGCAGGTGGATCACTTGAGGTCAGGAGTTTCAGGCCAGCCTTGCCAATATAGTGAAACCCCATCTCTACTAAAAATACAATAATTAGCCAGGTGTGGTGGCAGGCGCTGGTAGTCCCAGCTACTTGGGAGGCTGAGGCAGGAGAATGGCTTGAACCTGGGAGGCGGAGGTTGCAGTGAGCAGAGATTGCACCATTGCACTCCAGCCTGGGCAACAGAGCAAGACCATGTCTCCAAAAAAAGAAGAAGAAAAAAAAAAGAGGGATAGAGAGAATGGGTAAAGCGCTCGAAGAAAGCCTGGCACATGGAGGACATTTGAACATAGTGTTTGCCACTCTTGATTCTGAGACCTCAGGCCCACCCAGAGTGCTGGGGTACTAGTAGCTGCCGCTGCTTACTAGCCAAGTGAGGAAATTACCTAACCTCTCCAACTCTCAGTTTCCTCATCCCTTCTCATAGGTCCATGAGGATTATATGTATTATCCTTGCAGCTGCCTGTGCAGTAGGCACTGCTGTTTCTCCCATTTACATACGGAGGCTCAGAGAGGTTGATTGACTTCCCCAGGGTCACACAGCAAAGAAGTGGCAGAGCTATGAGTGGCACCAGGGTTTGGCTGGCAAGACCTGGGTTTGGCTGGCAAGACCTGAGCCTGCCTTGTCTGGCCACTGTAACTGCACAACCACCAGAAAAAGGGCCAACAATTTGGAGAGGCACACAGGCTGCCTCATTTCTCCCCTGCCAGGACCTGGGCAGGGGTGGGGTCAGATCTAGAGTGATTTCTGCAGTTTTTTCTGATTCTCACAGCAGCTTGGTGAGAAAGGCACACAGTCCCTGCTTTATAATTAGAAGCCTGAGACACAGAGAGGTTAAAAAAAAAATCTTGCCCAAGGTCACCCGGCTGGTAGGGGGCCAGGAAGGACTTAAACCCACGTCTGTGGGTTTGCAGACAGCTGAGCAGTCATGGAGGCTGTGGCTTGGAGTGGGCAGTGTCGCAGGTCAGCTTGTCACCTGGGTCCAAAGGTGGGGAGAGGCCACTCAGGGGTCAGAGGTTGGAGTGGGCATAGGATTGGGTGGGGCCTTGGGGGACATGGGAGGGCATTGTGGGCAGAGGGCAGGGCTGTGCCTCAGTTTTCCAAGCCTCTTCCTGTGCCACAGTGCCTGCAGGAATGGGGAGCATGGCCAGGAGGTGACGGGCCAGGGGGACTCCCTATTCTACTTCCTGCTGCCCTGGGGAGCACAGGGCCTATCAGTCTTCCCTAGGCCTCCAGAGTAAGAGGTGAGAGATGGAATAGGTGCCCCCAGGCAGAGGACATGACCAGCAATAGTGTACATAGCAGGTGTCGACCAGGTCAGCAGGTACCCAGAGATGAAGAGATGACCACTTTCTCCAAGGGCAGCCAGTCAGCATGCAGGGCCATCAGCATGGGCTGGGGTGAGTGGCGTGTTCCTTCTTCAGCAAGACAGGGAGAGGAAGCCGGATAGGAGGCAGCTACTGACGTTGACATGCCCACCTCCTGTAGACCCACCCGGCCCTTGATCCTGGAGGCAACCAGTTTGGGGCTTGGCTCTCGGGTATCTGGGGAGAAGGACACTAGGGCTATCTCAGGCTCTGTGCCCTGACCCCACCCTTGCCCAGGCCCTGGCAGGAGAGAAATGGGGCAGTCTGTGTGCCTCTCCAAACTGTTGGCCCCTTTTCTGGCGGTTGTGCAGTTATCGTGGCCAGACAAGGCAGGGTCAGGTCTGGCCAGCCAAACCCTGATGCCACTCATAGGTCTGCCACTTCTTTGCTGTGTGACCTTGGGCAAGTCAGTCAACCTCTCTGAGCCTCCATATATAAATGGGAGAAACAGCAGTGCCTACTGCACAGGCAGTTGCAACGATAATACATATAATCTTCATGGATTTGGGAGCATAGGCATGCAGCAGCCCCCTTCTCTCTGTGGCTCCTGCTCTCCCAGCCTTGGGCCCCCTCCTCTGCTTCCCTCTCTGGCCTATTTCCTCTCCTCCTGTGCACTTCTTGGCCTTTCTTCTCTTCTGCTCACTCCACCTGCAGGCCTCGGGCGAGCTCGCCACCCAGATCCTTGCTGCCCAGGAGAACAGGGCACGGAGCCTGAGATAGACCTAGTGTTCTGCTCCCCAGAGACCCGAGAGCCAAGCCCCAAACTGGTTGCCTCTGGGAACGAGGGCCGGGTGGGTCTACAGGAGGTGGGCATGTCAATGTCAGCAAGCTGCCTCCTAGCCCCGCTTCCTCTCCCTGGTGGCCTGGAGCCCCTGGCAGCAGGGTGAGGGTGGGGAGGGCAGAGCTGGTGTGTGCCTGACCACACCCCTGGCCCTGCTATCTGCCCAGGGCCCCTGGCCCCCAAACTCCATTTTCAGCATGTGGGGAAACCCCCTGCATCTGCGTGGGCAAGGTGGGATTTTCATCCCTGGTGGGTGGAGAAGGAGCAGCCCCTTGAAGCAGGGTGATAACCCAAGTTGCCCCAGAAAGCAGCAGCTCCCCAGGCCTCCACAAGGTTAAGCGATGGAACCTTCCTAATGGGAAGGCTGGGCGTGGGGGTCTGGTCCCCAAGATGCTGGGCTTGGGGCCCTCTCGGGCCCTCCATACTCCCCAAGGTGTGGGTCAAGGGCTCTAGCTGTCTGGGCAGTGCCCATGCACCCTGCCCTGCCCCGCATCGGTAAGCTGTGCATGTCTGTGACGACCCTGTGTGTACCTGACATGGGTGAGTCTGTACGTGTGGTCTCGGCTTTTGTATTCTGAGGATCCCGTGTGAGCTGCAGCTGTTGGCGTGTGCCTATATGCTGGGGGCGGATGCAGGGGCTGGGGACCATCAAGGATGATGTGTGGCTGGGGTGGGAGGAGCAGTGACAGGGCTGGGGCAAGGAGGACTTCAGAAGCCAATTGGAGCCAGGCTTGTCTCCCAGCAGCCAATCTGGGAGCCGGGGCTCCTGGTAAGCGAGTGGCTGCTCAGAAACCCTGCGGGGAGGAGGGGCTAGCTAGGCTGGGCCAGGATCCCTGTATAAATGGCCCAGGAGCTGTGCCCCATCACAGAGCCGACCATCTCCCACTCGAGCTGCCCCCGCCCTCTGGACCCGAGTGACTCAGGCCTTTGTTTGTCCTTCCTGGTAGAGGCGGGTTCCCTCCCTCGGCAAGATGCCGGAGTGCTGGGATGGGGTGAGTGAGGGCGCTGCGGGCATCAAGGTGGGCCGGGAGGATGGTGCATCCTTATGACCCACCGCAGGGAGGAAGTGCCCCCCTCAACCCACATCTGGTGGCAGCCCGGCCTTCAAATAGCCTCACCCTGGGGTCACTGAGACACGGCCAGAGGGCTCCAGGTTCCCTGGTGATCCTGTTTGCAGGAGTGGCTGGGGGCAGCTGCTAGTCAGAGCCCATAGCAGGGGCTGGGGGGAGCGTGTGGTTGGGGGGTGGGTGACATATCTGCAGGAAATGGAACGTGGAAGGCACTGTCTGACTTGGCTGCATTGCCCGTGTGGACCCGGGCGCTAGTGCCTGCACGTCCCCCTGACCGTGTGCCCTCTGGTGTGCGCTTGGATGGTGTCTGCCTTGGTGATGCCTGGGGCCATCAGGCCAGGGGGCGGGGGTGTCCTTGGTGAGCCCCCGAGGCTGTGTGCCCAGTGTGCGTGCGGGGTCTGTGCGTGCAGGGGCTGCCGTCCCAGTGGGCGGCCGTCTAGCTTGTTTGGATGGCTGCGCCAGTGTGATGGGAAGGACAGGCAGCCTCTTCCTTAGGAGCCACCTCACAGTTCCCAGGGCTCTGCTGCGCCAGCCGGGCAGAGGCAAGGAGGTCTGGGCCACACAGGAATGACAGCCTTTCAGGCAGGGGTCCCTGCTGGGGAGGAACGAGGAGGGGTTGCCTGCCTGCCTTATTTTGTAGGTGGGGGAAGGCAACGCTGGAGCCGTGAAGCTGGCAGGGCTAGGGGACCCCAGGTGGAGCCCAGGGCACCTCCTCTCGCCGGGGCATCAGGTACCCCGGCCCCATTCTTCCTCAGGAGGGAGAGGCAGGGGCAGACTCACCCCCACCCCCGGGCCCCACACGCCTGCCCTGCCGGTTCCGCAGACGATAGGTCACCCCGCACGCACGGAGGTGACGACGTCAGCACCTGCCCGCCCATGCAGACCCTGTCCCCTGAATTATTGATGCGGCTGACAGGCCGAACCACAGCACCACCAGCACCAACTCCCACACCGGTGCAAAGCCCGGCTCAAAGCCCCACTCCCCTCCAGTGCTCAAGGTCACAGGCGAGGGGAGACGGACCGACCGAGAGGAGCCACCACAGCCCCCTCCCCTGCTGCCGCAGTGCTTCCCGCCTGCGCCTACTTGGAGGCGGGGCCGGCTCTGACGTCACCCAGAGCCAATGGGAGTGCTCGTACCTGAGGGTTGGGGGCCTCAGAGTGCACCGCGCTGTGGCCCTTGTGGGGCTGCCCTTGCGCAGCGCTCCAAGGGACGGGGATGTTTGGCTTCGATCAGGCTGAACTGAGTCCTGAGCTCTCCGCAGAGGGTCAGAGAAGGCGTTAGGGAGGTTCGCAGCAGGGTTCAGCGAAGGTCACTGGACTTCGTAGGACAGGTAGCCCGGTGACGCCCAGGCCCAGCCCCAGCCCTTCCCATCCTGGGAGATGAGCCCTAGTAGAGCCTGATCACGTCACCTCAGGGGGATGGGGACAGGGGCGGCCACACCAGGGCTGGGAGAAGACAGTGGGGCCTCCTCAGCAGCAGAGAGCAGACACCCCTCACACCCCTCAGGCGGACCCGCACGCTGCGGGTCTGGGTTTGGAAGGCACCGCCCTGGGCTCTCGACGTCTGACCCCAGGAGGATAACTGTCCTTTATGCAGCAGGAGGCGCATTGCAGTTCTTTTGCAGCCCCACCCTCCAGAGCTGAGAGAACTCACAGGTGGCTGTGAAAGGGCTGCCTGGTCAGGAGCTCCCTCGGGTGGAACCTGATCTCCTGTGAACATGCAGCCTTCAGTGCACCGCCCTGGCCCCTGAGACTGGCACCTGGCAGGGCCTGCCCTCCCTACTCTGGGATTGACCTTGGGCAAGTCATTCCCCTTTCCCAGCCTCAATTTCCTCCTCTATGGCTTGGGTCTATGTGGGAAGTAAATGAGAAAAGTGTGGGTCAGTGGTCAGTGACGGGGAAGTGTTCCTGGATTTGATGGGCCCCGAGAAAGGATAGGCCTGGGATGGGAGGGGCTGTGTGGTCTGTCCCCTCTCAGCCCTGGTGTGGCCTCCTCATCCCCTGGGTGGTGCAATCAGCCGCATGGCTCACCCTAAGGCTCATTACCTGGGCTCTCCTGGAGGACAACAGGGAAATAAAAAGGGCCTGCAAGTCAAAGAGTGTTCTCCAGGGTAGAGCCTTTGGCCACCAGGTTGGTGCCAGCTTGTCACTCCACACTGGAGACACAGGCCTGGACAGTGGTCCTCTGAGACCAGACCCACTAATGCTGGCCCCTGAGCAGCTGTCTTCTGCTGTCTAAATCTCCTTTCCCATTTGGAGGCAGGAACTCAGGTTCTTTCTAAACCAAAGTGTCCTCACCTGCAAAACAGGGACTAGGGTTCCTGTCTCTTGGGTAACATGCAGGAAGCCTGGCACACAGTAGGTGCTCAGTCACTTGATGTTTCTTTCATGTCCTTGACCCCAGCCCCACCTCCAACTCACTGGGCCACTCACGTGGTTCCCAGGGCTCACAATGATGCAGAGAGGATCGGTTTATTTGGCTCAGATGGCCCCTCTTGAAGTTTGCCCATCCGAGTGGCTAAGAATGCCCAGTTTGCAAAGGAACAGCGAGAAGGCCATTCTCCCAAGGCTCAGGGATGCCCTAGCATAATAGGCCCCTTTCTGGGGCTTTCTCCAAGTGCTAAATGCTCCACAAACATTGGCTTGTCTAGTTCCCGCAAAGTCCCTGTGAGGTGGTTCTGGATGGAGAGGCTGAGGCACAGCAGAGAAGTAACATGACATGCTCAGTCACAAGGAAGGGGTAGAACCAGGTCTTCCTGAGGAAGTAATGACCTTGAGCAGCAAAACCAAAGGTGTGAACTCAAGAGGATCCCAGAGCAGGCTCTGCAGAAGGCCTCTAGAGGGGATGGGGAGGGGGGTCTGACCCGGGCCTGCCTGAAGGGAGCCCTTGGGGATGCTGGGCTCACACAGAAGGGCGTTCAAGGTGGAAGGAACCACATGCGCAAGAGCCTTAGAGTGGGAGCCAGGGGCAGTGCGGGGGTCGGGGCTAGGCTTGGCTGGCACGGGGTGTTTTCTGAGGATTCCAGGCAGGACCACTGAGGCCGTTCCCCTGCAGCAGCAGGAAGTGCCTGAGAGTTCTGAGTGTGAGAGGGACTTGGGCTGGGGAGGCAGAGCTGTCCAGGAGGGGCTGCTGCAAGATGGAGAAAAACAGCCTCCCTGGACCCTCAAGGGCGGAGGACAGTGACAGCACAAACCAGTGGCTGGTTTGCAGAGAGGACCAGACCTTCCCCATGCAGATCAGTTCACGTTGTCTCTGTACTGAACAGCCCTGAGAAGGGGTGTTCCATCCATTCAGTCCTCTCTGGGGGCTTCTTGGGGTGATGAGAACAGGATGCCCCAAGTAGGGGCTCTACCACAGGCCTAACAGGTACCAGGCTGCGTCACCTCATTCCCCAGAGGAGCCAAGAGCGGAGGCTGCCCAGAGTGTCCAGCACGGTCTCTCCCCTTCAGGAACATGACATCGAGACACCCTACGGCCTTCTGCATGTAGTGATCCGGGGCTCCCCCAAGGGGAACCGCCCAGCCATCCTCACCTACCATGATGTGGGCCTCAACCGTAAGTGCAGCCCAGCCTCAGTCAGCCCTCCTCTGCCTCCAATCAGCCAGAGCGGTGAGGCCCCCCACCCTCCCCACAGGGCCCTGTCAACCCCACTCACACTTACCTCTGTTGCCTTCGCCCTCCGGGCCTCCATTTCCCCGATGGACCCAAGGCTGACACTTCTGCCTTGCCTGCCCTCTGGGGGCCCGGCCTTCCTTCCAGTCCCCCGGCCCCTCTGCTCAGCCATAGTGGAAGTGTGTCTTTGCAGACAAACTATGCTTCAACACCTTCTTCAACTTCGAGGACATGCAGGAGATCACCAAGCACTTTGTGGTGTGTCACGTGGATGCCCCTGGACAACAGGTGGGGGCGTCGCAGTTTCCTCAGGGGTAGGTACCCTGAGCTCCCTCTGCCTGTCTCCAGCTCTGCACCTGAGGCCACACCTGGGCCCTGACCTCCTGCTCTGCCTGCAGGTACCAGTTCCCCTCCATGGAGCAGCTGGCTGCCATGCTCCCCAGCGTGGTGCAGCATTTCGGGTGAGTCCCCGCACAGCCCCTGCGCTAGGGCCCAGGGGTGCCTACCCCAACTGCAGAGCCACCTGGCTCCAGCTGAGGGCTTCAGGTTATGGGCAGGGCCTGCTCTGGATGACATGTATGGGAAATGGCACCCCTAGCCCTAGAGTGACCAGCCTGCTCTGCACCAGGTTCAAGTATGTGATTGGCATCGGAGTGGGCGCCGGAGCCTATGTGCTGGCCAAGTTTGCAGTGAGTCTCCCCATGCCCCCATTACCCCAAACACCAGGGCAAGCCAGGGATGTCCCAGTGGTGGGGACTGGGGGGAACCCTTCAGCCTTGAGGAACTGTCCCTGCTCTTGCTTCTCCTCCTCCCACCTCCTCTTTATGTAGAAAACCTCTTTTTTCTTTTTTCCTCCAGGGAAATTAACTTTTTTAAAAAAGAGGTTCCTTTCTCCATATAGTTTTCTCAAGAGACTAGAAACTATAACTTGCTTAAACTATTATCCAAAGCCAGAATTTCTAGTAGCAACAAAGTATACAACTAACTGCTCTAGCCACTAAATAAGGATCGTCCTTCACTAATTGCCATGGCATTTCAACATGAATAATTTTTTTAGCAAAAAATTGTATTATGGTTGGGAGGTTTAAAGAAGGCACATTTCAAAAACATCATTGTCAGTGGCTCACACCTGTAATCCCAGCACTTTGGGAGGCCAAGGTGGGCAGATCACGAGGTCAGGAGATCAAGACCATCCTGGCTAACACGGTGAAACCCAGTCTCTACTAAAAATACAAAAAATTAGCCGGGCGTAGTGGCGGGCGCCTGTAGTCCCAGCTACTCGGGAGGCTGAGGCAGGAGAATGGCGTGAACCCGGGAAGCAGAGCTTGCAGTGAGCTGAGATCGCGCCACTGCACTCCAGCCTGGGCAACAGAGCGAGACTCTGTCTCAAAAAAATAAAAAAAATCATTGTTGGGTAGGAATTCACAAGCTTTTCATCTCTAAAAACAAGCAAAAAAAAAAAAAAACCCAAAAAACTAATTTTTCACGATCGAAGACATTTACTACTTCAAAAGAAATGACCAAGAATTTTCAACTCCAGTTGCAATGTCAGCACTTAATCATTTTGTTAACTGGAGGCCATTCCCTGCCACCCTAGACAAGCTTGATGTGGTTATGCTGTTTTTCTTTAAGCACAGTCTAACAGTTGAAAAGAAAATACCTCTTTTGCAATGCCTACGGCAAAACAGACTTTGAAAAGGTTGTTTTTTTCTTAATTTATATCATGAGGGCTTCATTTTCTTTTTTTTTTTTTTTTTTTTTTTTTTTTTGAGATGGAGTCTTGCTCTGTCGTCCAGGCTGGAGTGCAGTGGCATGATCTCGGCTCACTGCAACCTCCACCTCCCTGGTTCAAGCAATTCTCCTGCCTCAGCCTCCTAAGTAGCTGAGACTACAGGTGCATGCCACCACGCCTGGCTAATTTTTGTATTTTTATTAGAGACAGGGCTTCACCATGTTGGCTAGGCTGGTCTCGTATGCCTGACCTCAGGTGATCAGCCCGCCTTGGCCTCCCAAACTGCTGGGATTACAGGCGTGAGCCACGGCGCCTGGCCAGGGCTTCATTCTCTATAAAAGCAAAAAAACAACATGCTTAAGATTTTAAGATGTTTAATACTCAATTTTGCACTTCAAAAATATATTAAGAGCTGATTCTGTTGAAAGAGCGTGTGTGTGTGTGTGTGTGTGTGTGTGTAGGGGTGGAAACAATGATAGAGATTCTAAATAAATCCAAGAACTGTGAAGGGTTCAGTGAGAGGAGGACAGGCAGGGGCATCTGGACATGGGTGTGCATGCACAGACCCGGTTGTAGCCGGGTGGCT
This sequence comes from Pan troglodytes, assembly GCF_028858775.2. Taxonomy (NCBI): domain Eukaryota; kingdom Metazoa; phylum Chordata; class Mammalia; order Primates; family Hominidae; genus Pan; species Pan troglodytes. The sequence continues at coordinate 56,503,040 of NC_072416.2, forward strand.
GATCAGCAGCACCTTGAAGACTTTACAGAGCGTTTCTGCCATCTGCACCCATCCTGGCCCCGCCCAGCCCTGTTTCCCCTCTTACTGCAGCTCATCTTCCCCGACCTGGTGGAGGGGCTGGTGCTGGTGAACATCGACCCCAATGGCAAAGGCTGGATAGACTGGGCTGCCACCAAGGTGTGTGTGGTGACCGGGGGTGGGGTGGGTGTACCTAGGGTGGGGTGAGGGGCGGCACTCACGCTGGCGCCCTGCTCCCTGCAGCTCTCCGGCCTAACTAGCACTTTACCCGACACAGTGCTCTCCCACCTCTTCAGCCAGGTAAGGGGGGAACTTCTGCAGATCTGGGGTGATCTGAGATTTGCCCCTCCCAGCTGGCTCGGTAGGAGGCAGGCGGGTGTATTTGGCATCTGACCTGGCTCACTCCAGATGCTAAGCTATCTGAAAGACAGACATCCCCTCCCAAGGCCCCACCTCCTACCTGCCCCCACCCTGTCTCCCCTGCCTGCTGAGTGGGGCAAGGGCCACTCTGGCAGTGACATCTGCCAGCCCCCTCTAAGCCTGCGTCCCTCTGTCTGTCTGCCCCTCTGCATGCCTCCATCCATCCCCCTGGGCCTAGGAGGAGCTGGTGAACAACACAGAGTTGGTGCAGAGCTACCGGCAGCAGATTGGGAACGTGGTGAACCAGGCCAACCTGCAGCTCTTCTGGAACATGTACAACAGGTGCGGGTGGGATCAGCAGCCCTGGGACCCAGCACACCCCAGTGGGGGCCCTTGCACACTGCCCCCTGAGGGAGGCAGGCAGACAACACCCTTGCCCTGGTTTGTAGATGGGCACGATACTGGGCCTCAAAGGAGGTCATTTCCTGCACAAGGTCACACCCTGTGAGGGGCAGAGGGGAACAGGGTTTCAGACTCCGGGCCTTGGGCTCTTCCACTTTTCCTCCTCCCCTGGGGGCTTCCTGCGTGGGAATGTTGGGGGTGTTAGTGACATCCCTGACTCCAGTAACCCAGCCTTGATGTTGACGTCTGCAAAATGAGGAAGAGGTCGGATGAGCCTGTGGTTTTCAAGCTATGCTCCTTGGAGCCCCCTTTAGGGGCTGCCCTGCCCTGCAGGAAGGTGGCCAGGCCCCCTCACTCACGTGCCCTCCTTCTCATTCTTCTACAAATATTAAGCACCTGCTGTGTGCATGGTGCTAAGAAAACAATAGAGAATAGAGAGACCCAGGGCCTGCCATCCCATATGGTCCAGGAGACAGGCCAGTAGCAGAAACTCCCACAGCACAGGTGGCGGTGCGCATGGCTCTGAGGGGGATAGAGAGCAAAATTTGAGAGCCCACCTGGTATGTGCTAGGGAGTCCAAAAAGCCTGCACAGGGAGCCTCCAGTTCATTTACGCAGAGCAGGTCCACACCTCCCTGCTTTACCAATTGGCAGTGTTGGGCTTGGGATGCCCCTCATCCTGTCCTGGGGTGCCCACCTCTGCCTCTGCCCCTCCCCCTGCCCCACAGCCGCAGAGACCTGGACATTAACCGGCCTGGAACGGTGCCCAATGCCAAGACGCTCCGGTGAGTGGCCCCTGGCCCTCTGGCCTGCCCTGGCCTTTGCCCCCATGACCCAGCCAGACAGCCCTTTTCCTCTGTATCTGCAGCTGCCCTGTGATGCTGGTGGTTGGGGATAATGCACCCGCTGAGGACGGGGTGGTGAGTGAGGGGCTGTGGGCTCACTGGGGGTGGGAGGTAGGGGTGAGGGGCTCACTGGCCCCTGCCCAGCAGGGACAATTCTTGATCCAGCCCAGGGGAGCCTCCAGGGCCAGCAGTGGACGGTGGGCTTCTTGTCCACTTTCCCACAGTCTTGCCAAGCCTCACATCTGGCATAGCCCCCATCCTTCTGGCTGGGGAGGCCTGGAAATGGGGAGAGCTGGGGCCAGGGCTGGGCCATCAGAAGGTACCCTCTTCCCTCCCCAGCAGCACAGCCCCAACTTGGTCCCTACCCACCTCAGGCCCAGGGCGTACGATCTTTTTTCTAAAATGTGATCAAGCCATTATAAATCATTAACGCATACAGCAGCACAGTCTCCCTTTTCCCGTCACCTGCAGCGGTTATGTTTGGGGGCCGTGTGTCACCTCTCCTGCTGGAACTCTGGGAGCAGGTGGCCTGAGGCTGGGATGCCCCATCAGCACAGAGCTGCTGGGAAGCTGCAGGGTCCAGAAGTGCCCAGAGCAGCCCCATGCGCCCTGAAAATACCAGGCTTTCCCATGCCCACTGGGAGGTCCTGGAAGAGCAGGGTGGTGGGCTGTGCCAGCCCCCTCCACCCAGTCTCTCTCAGACCCTCGGCACCCCTCACCTCACTGCCGAGGGCACTGGGGCTTTCCCAGGCCAGTCCCACCACGGCAGCCCAGCCCTCGCCTGACTCCCACTCCTAGCAGTTGTGAGTGGGCTCCAAGGGTCCCAGGCTGTTAAACTGGTCTCCAAGAACATGGGGAGCCCTGGGAGAAGAAAGCCTGGGAGGAGCAGCCTGTCACAGGTGCTGGGCCTCCCTCTGCCTCCCTGCACCCCCTCTCCTCCCCGAGCTTGGGGCATCAAACCTGCCTTGGCAATGGGGGTGGGGAGGGGCAGGGGCTGTTGCTGAAGCTGGCTCCTTGTCCTCAGGTGGAGTGCAACTCCAAACTGGACCCGACCACTACGACCTTCCTGAAGGTGAGGCTTTCTTCCCCAGCCCTGGGCCAGCTTCCCTAGCATGGGCCCAACCTCAGGGAGGTGTTTTCCTGGGGTCCCAGCCAGGGTGGGAGCTTGTCCTGGAGTGAGGGCCCTGCTCAGGTCACCCCACTCTCTCCCTTGCAGATGGCAGACTCTGGAGGGCTGCCCCAGGTCACACAGGTGAGACTTTTGGCCCTCCTGCCCTTACATCTATGGGGAGGGGAAAGCCTCTACCCTACCTGCTAATCCTAGGCAGCCAATGAAAGCATGTGCTTGTCCTGCCCTCCGCAGCCAGGGAAGCTGACTGAAGCCTTCAAATACTTCCTGCAAGGCATGGGCTACAGTGAGTACATTTCCACCCCCCCCCACACACCACCTAGAGACCGGTGGGCAGGCAGTGCTGAGGTTGGGGCTCCTGTTTGCAGGGCTGGCACGTGGTGTCAGGTGGTAGTAGGGAGCCCATAAGCATAGGAGTTTTGTGTGACCTGGGCCCCGGATGCTGGGCCCCACAGATGCCACCTGAGTTGCAAGTTGGCCATCCCAGGCTGTGCCCAACTCCCCTTTGCCCTTAGGGAGGACTTGGCGCACTGTTCTGATGGCAGTGCTGGGCCTACTGGGGGAAGGGACTCTTCCTTCCGTCCTGGGGGTCCAGGGCCAGGGGCCGTGTCCTGCCAGGGAAGCCTGTCTGGGGGTGAGGCACACTCCCCTCACCTGCCCCAGGGCTTGGCGTCAGAGCTGGGTCTATGGCACCTGAGAAGGCCTTTTGAAACAACTCATGGCTGCACCCAGGGGCATCATAGGAGTGGGCTTGGAGTCTGGGGCCAGGGAAGGCAATTGGGGCCGCCTGGCATTCAGAGAGCTGAAAGCAGCTGAACCTGGCTTGGCAGATCTGAAAATCTGGGTCTGGGGTGGAACCAGGTACACACACACAGACACACACGCACGCACACAACACACCCCTTGTGTGTCTCCTTGACTTCCGCCTTTCCTCCAAGACATACCTGTTCCTCCAGGTCCCCACTGCCAGGAGGCAAACTTCCTCTTCTCAGTTTGTTTTTTGTTCCCCTCCAGACTTCAGCCTCTGGAGCTATCTCCAGGGCAAACAGGAGGGCTGCCTGTGGGAAGGCTGGGGAGGACACCCAGGAATAGAATGCTCTCTGGAGCAGGGCAGAGCCCTAGGGCCCACAGGGAGGCTCCACAGGAGCACAGAGTCTGGAATCAGGACACAGCAAGCATTTGCGAGGTGAACGGAAGAACATTGTCAGGCGCTGAGACGCGTTCTCAGGGTCCTGGGGAGAAACTCCACCAGGCAGCCCCAAGCTGGGAAGGGCACAGAGCGGGCAGACCTCCCCCATTCTGTATGCAGGAGACTGAGGCCTAGCAGAATGGTGAGGGGATAAGCACCCCACCTGTCAGGGCTTCCTTGGGCCAGAGATCCTTCTGGGGGCCACTGCTGGGTGGGCAGGCAGGAGTGGGCTTCCAGAAGCCTCTGGCCCTGCCCCCAGCCTCTCTGTGCCTGTCCTTTGTCCCATCTCTCTGGCTCATCTCAATGCCCTTGACTCAGCGGACCACGCTCTTCACTGTGTTGTGTCTCCCCCATCCCCGCCCCCTCTCCGGCTCTGTCTTCTCTCTTAGTTGCGTACTTGAAGGACCGAAGGCTGAGTGGAGGAGCAGGTAGCCCCACAGCCCTTCCCCTGATGCATGGACGCCCAGCCTCCTCCTCCCCCGCTCCTTTCTCTGCGCAGTGTGCTGCAGCCAGGCCGCATCTTGCTGTGGTTTGGAACCTTCTTTTGTCCTGTTCAACTCAGAAACCCCACAGATTCTTGCTTTTCTGCAGACTTGGCCTCTAGGTTGGCTGGGTTGCAGAGCAGTCTTGCTTCTAGGTTGTCATGAGCTGCGTGGCTTCCAGAGCTCTGGGGATAGGAAACAGACCCTCCTTAGAGGTAGAGCCCAGGCCTGGCCCTGCCTGAGCCACAGAGGTGGCCAGGAGCGTTCCGGAGGGTAGAATTTGCTGCCCGCAAGTCTTGCTTGTGAAACTCTGAATTAGGGAATTAGGGCACAGTCTGAATTGAGGGCAGTATGCGACCACTGCTCCGCGTCCTCCTTTACAGAAACAGTCCTACTTCTCCACTGGCATCCTCTTGAGGGAGGCACAGCTGGAAACCCAGCACCTCCCTGCACCAGCTCAGGGCTGCCTGGTCAGCTGCTGGCCGCAGCCCCCTAGGCCCACTCACTGTCGCCGGCCCTGCATGCCCCCGGCCCGACAGCTGTCGCCAGCCTCCTGACTCAGGAGGAGCCCTTTGTGCCTTCGAGGAACGGTTCGCTAGCCGCTTTGCTTGCAGCCTACTTTTCCCACCAGAGGCACCTGGCCCTGCCCGCCAGTCCTCAGGCCCATCCTGTCTCTGTCCACAGTGCCCTCAGCCAGCATGACCCGCCTGGCGCGCTCCCGCACTGCATCCCTCACCAGTGCCAGCTCGGTGGATGGCAGCCGCCCACAGGCCTGCACCCACTCGGAGAGCAGCGAGGGGCTGGGCCAGGTCAACCACACCATGGAGGTGTCCTGTTGAAGCCCTTGATCCCGCTGACGACGCCCACGTCGAGGCCCCACCACCATCCTTGCGCCGGCTCATGTTCCCTTTAGTTTATTTTTGTGAGGGCAAAGGGGAGGAAATGGGGATCTGTTTGAAAAAAATGAGGGGATCTTAGATGCTGCAGCAGAACAGTCTCCAGGTGTTTTAAGGGGCTCAGTCCTCCTCATCCCATCTCACTCTCCGTGGTAACTTAGCCAACTTGACCCCTCTCATCCCACTCCCGGCAGCCCAGGCACAGAAGGGCAGGGCCATAGGGAGGGAGATTCGCTACGGATCCAGGCCATTCCTGGGTGAGCCCTTGGGCAGGCATGTTTGGAGATGAGAGAGGCTTCGAGAGGGTGGGTGCTGGGCCACAGGGGTGCAGGGCCAGTTCAGGCACTGGCGTGGGAGCCCTGGGAGACCCCTTCCCCCACCCTCCACCAAGCACACCTGTTTCTGTCTCATAGCACATGTGACAATCATCTGGACAACAGCCACAAGGGGGCGCTCGGACCAGGCAGCCACTTTCCTGGTGCTCTCTGGGCCCAGCTGGTGCTGTAGGGCCACGCAGGCAGGGGCGTCAAGGGGTTTCTCTGCCCAAGGAAGACAGAACATGGAGAACCGTCAGGGCAGGAACCCCACAGACTGTCCCTTCCAGCCCACACTCTGCCACCTCCTGGCCCTGTCCCAATTCTGAGCCAAGGCCTCCCCGAGGCAGAAGTTGCCTGGTCCTCTGTCCCCACAGTGACCTGGCTGGGGGTGAGGGAGAAGGAGGAGAGAGCCCATGTGTGGTGTGTGTGCCCCTGAGAACTTCATGGTGACTGCCTTTGGGAGCCCGCAGGTGGCCAGAGGCAGGGGTAGCTGAGTTCCTGGAGACCCCTTTTTTGCCCCCAGGTTCCCCAGAGGGCAACGCCATCAGTAGCAGTGTGGTGTTTCAGGCAGAGCTCTGGCCAGGCTGTGCCAGTGTGTCCCGGAAGCATCACTAAGGAAGAGAGAGTTTATTTAGTCAACTGGCCCAAGGCAGCGAGGCTTCTACAGTCCCACACCCCATAGCCGCCTGGGCTGGGGCTTACTGGGGGCTGAAGGTTCTGGACATGAACAAGGGTCAGGTAGAAGAGAAAGGCTTCCCCTACACCCCAGCCTCCTGCTGTCCCCTGAAGCCCAGGACTGCGTTGTATGCTTTCCATCCACTCACCTTACCCCATAGCATCTTGCGGCCCAGAAACCAGAGCCATTTGTCTCAGACCCTAAATCAATAATCACAAACCCCAAAACGGGAGAGAGCAGTGAAAACATGCAGGGCTGTGGACGGGGGAAGGGTTGTGGCGGGTGTTCTGAGGTTGAGAGGACACCTATATGCGTATTTCCTCTACACACATCACCCCCCCCTTCTATAATCTTAAGCCATGACTAGCCTGGTGGCGTGTTAGTTTCTGCCCAGTTCTACCCCCTCATGTGCTTCTTCTGAATACTGAATGTGATTGTTTGAAAGCTGGTAGAATTCATCCCTCTTACTGTAGATAGCACTGCAAATCTTGGAATTTTGTTTTTTGCTGTTTCCAGATGTATCTATAAATATCTATACATTATATATATGTGTGTGTGTGTGTGTGTGTGTGTGTACATCAGGTCCTCCCATGTGTGGTGTTCTTCTGGAGGTTGTCTCTTTGGTCAAGGTGAACTTTTAATGTTTATTATTTTCTTCTCCACACAAAGTAAAGAGCCTAATTTTGTGTATTCTGGTGGCTGCTGTCATGAGATGATAAAATGTAAAACAAAACTCTAGTCAACGTAGAAAGAGTTAACTGTGCTGAAAAACTAATAAAGAACCTAAGAAGAATTCCAGTGTGGTGATGCCATGCCCATCATGGGAGGCTTTTGGAGAAAGAGAATGTTTGGGCAGGGGCTGCTGGTGCTGCTTGGGTTTTGGGTTGAGGGTGCTAGGAGAGGATGGTCTCCACCCATCTTTCTATTTCCAGTACACGTCACATTATTTTACCAGTGAGATGAGAATGTCACAAACATTAAAAGCCTTATGTGCTCATTTCTGCTTATGTGCTCATTTCTCCCCTGACTCTGTGACAAAATACAGCTCTCCTCAGCCAGGCACGGTGGCTCAAGCCTGTAATCTCAGCACTTTGGGAGGCTGAGGCGGGCAGATCACTTGAGGCCAGCAGTTCGAGACCAGCCTGGGCAACATGGTGAAACCCCGTCTCTCTCTACTAAAAATACAAAAATTAGCTGAGCATGGTGGTGCGTGCCTGTAATACCAGCTACTCGGGAGGCTGAGGCAGGAGAATCGCTTGAACCCAGGAGGCAGAGGTGGTAGTGAGCGGAGATCGTGCCACTGCACTCCAGCCTGGGTGACAGAGCAAGACTCTGTCTCAAAATAAAACAAAAAAACAAAATACAGCTCTCCAGAAAAAAATGCCTTAAAGACAAAACAAAACACCCCTGCCCTCCAAATCTCTTGCCTGAGTCACTACATTCCTTCAAAGACAAATGACCTACTCTGCCTTCTCCTAAACATACGATCATGTCTGACAGGGTTAATGATTATACTCTGCAATCTATAACCAGATATACTTATCCCTAAACTTTGATATGATTTTACACATACTAAATCTTCACCTATGCATAACCTAAACTAAAATACCGTGTTAGAGGAGCCTCACAAGATTACTCCTGGGCTACAGGCCTCAGTCTATAGTCCTCAATAAAGCTTCTAAATAAAACTAATTATTTAAAAGCTTAATAATTTTTCTTTAGTCAACATACCAATCCTTACATTAATTCTACAGAGTAGGTATTATCTTAGTTTCGCAGGTGAGGAGACTAAGGTTCAGGAAAAAGGATTTGCCTGAGTAACAGACCAGGCTGCGCGTGGTGGCTCACGCCTGTAATCCTAGCACTCTAGGAGGCCGAGGCGGGGGGGATTGCCTGAGCTCAGGAGTTCGAGACCAGCCTGGGCAATGCGGTGAAACCCTGACTCTACTAAAAATAAACACAAAAAATTAGCTGGGCATGGCAGCGTACGCCTGTAGTCCCAGCTACTTGGGAGGCTGAGGCAGGGGAATTGCTTGAACCCGGGAGGTGGAGGTTGCAGTGAGCCGAGATCGCACCACTGCACTCCAGCCTGGGCGAGACTCCCGTCTCCCCAACGCGCCAAAAAAAAAAAAAAAAAAAGGAAAAAAAAAAAACTGAGTGTTGAGCTGCGGCGTTGCTTGGCTTCAAAACCCATTCCTGTAACCTCTATATTCACAGCCTCGTTTTCTTACATTTAACAGCATGCTACTTCCCCAGGTTTAACCACCATTTGTTTTATTCATTTATTTACCCAATAGGTAGATATTGAGTCCCTACTATGTCAGCTAATAAAACCCACCACGTGCTATGCAGTAGATTAAAAACGAGGATGTAGGGGGAGGAGCCAAGATGGCCGAATAGGTACAGCTCCAGTCTACAGCTCCCAGCGTGAGCGACACAGAAGACGGGTGATTTCTGCATTTCCATCTGAGGTACCGGGTTTATCTCACTAGGGAGTGCCAGACAGTGGGCGCAGGCCAGTGGGTGCGCGCACCGTGCGCGAGCCGAAGCAGGGCGAGGCATTGCCTCACCTGGGAAGCCCAAGGGGTCAGGGAGTTCCCTTTCCGAGTCAAAGAAAGGGGTGACGGACTCACCTGGAAAATCAGGTCACTCCCACCCGAATATTGCGCTTTTCAGACCGGCTTAAAAAACGGCGAACCACGAGATTATATCCCACACCTGGCTCGGAGGGTCCTACGCCCACGGAGTCTCGCTGATTGCTAGCACAACAGTCTGAGATCAAACTGCAAGGCGGCAGCGAGGCTGGGGGAGGGGCGCCCGCCATTGCCCAGGCTTGCTTAGGTAAACAAAGCAGGCGGGAAGCTCGAACTGGGTGGAGCCCACCACAGCTCAAGGAGGCCTGCCTGCCTCTGTAGGCTCCACCTCTGGGAGCAGGGCACAGATAAACAAAAAGACAGCAGTAACCTCTGCAGACTTAAATGACCCTGTCTGACAGCTTTGAAGAGAGCAGTGGTTCTCCCAGTACGCAGCTGGAGATCTGAGAACCGGCAGACTGCCTCCTCAAGTGGGTCCCTGACCCCTGACCCCCGAGCAGCCTAACTGGGAGGCACCCCGCAGCAGGGGCACACTGACACCTCACAAGGCAGGGTATTCCAACAGACCTGCAGCTGAGGGTCCTGTCTGTTAGAAGGAAAACTAACAAACAGAAAGGACATCCACACCGAAAACCCGTCTGTACATCACCATCATCAAAGACCAAAAGTAGATAAAACCACAAAGATGGGGAAAAAACAGAACAGAAAAACTGGAAACTCTAAAACACAGAGCGCCTCTCCTCCTCCAAAGGAACGCAGTTCCTCACCAGGAACGGAACAAAGCTGGATGGAGAATGACTTTGACGAGCTGAGAGAAGAAGGCTTCAGACGATCGAATTACTCTGAGCTACGGGAGGACATTCAAACAAAAGGCAAAGAAGTTGAAAACTCTGAAAAAAATTTAGAAGAATGTATAACTAGAATAACCAATACAGAGAAGTGCTTAAAGGAGCTGATGGAGCTGAAAACCAAGGCTCGAGAACTACGTGAAGAATGCAGAAGCCTCAGGAGCCGATGCAATCAACTGGAAGAAAGGGTATCAGCAATGGAAGATGAAATGAATGAAATGAAGCGAGAAGGGAAGTTTAGAGAAAAAAGAATAAAAAGAAATGAGCAAAGCCTCCAAGAAATATGGGACTATGTGAAAAGACCAAATCTACGTCTGATTGGTGTACCTGAAAGTGATGGGGAGAATGGAACCAAGTTGGAAAACACTCTGCAGGATATTATCCAGGAGAACTTCCCCAATCTAGCAAGGCAGGCCAACGTTCAGATTCAGGAAATACAGAGAACGCCACAAAGATACTCCTCAAGAAGAGCAACTCCAAGACACATAATTGTCAGATTTACCAAAGTTGAAATGAAGGAAAAAATGTTAAGGGCAGCCAGAGAGAAAGGTCGGGTTACCCTCAAAGGGAAGCCCATCAGACTAACAGCAGATCTCTCGGCAGAAACCCTACAAGCCAGAAGAGAGTGGGGGCCAATATTCAACATTCTTAAAGAAAAGAATTTTCAACCCAGAATTTCATATCCAGCCAAACTAAGCTTCATAAGTGAAGGAGAAATTAAATACTTTACAGACAAGCAAATGCTGAGAGATTTTGTCACCACCAGGCCTGCCCTAAAAGAGCTCCTGAAGGAAGCGCTAAACATGGAAAGGAACAACCGGTACCAGCTGCTGCAAAATCATGCCAAAATGTAAAGACCATCGAGACTAGGAAGAAACTCCGTCAACTAACGAGCAAAATCACCAGCTAACATCATAATGACAGGATCAAATTCACACATAACAATATTAACTTTAAATGTAAATGGACTAAATTCTCCAATTAAAAGACACAGACTGGCAAATTGGATAAAGAGTCAAGACCCATCAGTGTGCTGTATTCAGGAAACCCATCTCACGTGCAGAGACACACATAGGCTCAAAATAAAAGGATGGAGGAAGAGCTACCAAGCAAATGGAGAACAAAAAAAGGCAGGGGTTGCAATCCTAGTCTCTGATAAAACAGACTTTAAACCAACAAAGATCAAAAGAGACAAAGAAGGCCATTACATAATGGTAAAGGGATCAATTCAACAAGAAGAGCTAACTATCCTAAATATATATGCACCCAATACAGGAGCACCCCCAGATTCATAAAGCAAGTCCTGAGTGACCTACAAAGAGACTTAGACTCCCACACATTAATAATGGGAGACTTTAACACCCCACTGTCAACATTAGACAGATCAACGAGACAGAAAGTCAACAAGGATACCCAGGAATTGAACTCAGCTCTGCACCAAGCGGACCTAATAGACATCTACAGAACTCTCCACCCCAAATCAACAGAATATACATTTTTTTCAGCACCACACCACACCTGTTCCAAAATTGACCACATAGTTGGAAGTAAAGCTCTCCGCAGCAAAGGTAAAAGAACAGAAATTATAACAAACTATCTCTCAGACCACAGTGCAATCAAACTAGAACTCAGGATTAAGAATCTCACTCAAAGCCGCTCAACTACATGGAAACTGAAAAACCTGCTCCTGAATGACTACTGGGTACATAACGAAATGAAGGCAGAAATAAAGATGTTCTTTGAAACCAACGAGAACAAAGACACAACATACCAGAATCTCTGGGATGCATTCAAAGCAGTGTGTAGAGGGAAATTTATAGTACTACATGCCCACAAGAGAAAGCAGGAAAGATCCAAAATTGACACCCTAACATCACAATTAAAAAAACTAGAAAAGCAAGAGCAAACACATTCAAAAGCTAGCAGAAGGCAAGAAATAACTAAAATCAGAGCAGAACTGAAGGAAATAGAGACACAAAAAACCATTCAAAAAATCAATGAATCCAGGAGCTGGTTTTTTGAAAGGATCAACAAAATTGATAGACCGCTAGCAAGACTAATAAAGATAAAAAGAAGAATCAAATAGACACAATAAAAAATGATAAAGGGGATATCACCACCAATCCCACAGAAATACAAACTACCATCAGAGAATACTACAAACACCTCTACGCAAATAAACTGGAAAATCTAGAAGAAATGGATAAATTCTTCGACACATACACTCTCCCAAGACTAAACCAGGAAGAAGTTGCATCTCTGAATAGACCAATAACAGGAGCTGAAATTGTGGCAATAATCAATAGTTTACCAACCAAAAAGAGTCCAGGACCAGATGGATTCACAGCCGAATTCTACCAGAGGTACAAGGAGGAACTGGTACCATTCCTTCTGAAACTATTCCAATCAACAGAAAAAGAGGGAATCCTCCCTAACTCATTTTATGAGGCCAGCATCATTCTGATACCAAAGCTGGGCAGAGACACAACCAAAAAAGAGAATTTTAGACCAATATCCTTGATGAACATGGATGCAAAAATCCTCAATAAAATACTGGCAAACCGAATCCAGCAGCACATCAAAAAGCTTATCCACCATGATCAAGTGGGCTTCATCCCTGGGATGCAAGGCTGGTTCAATATACGCAAATCAATAAATGTAATCCAGCATATAAACAGAGCCAAAGACAAAAACCACATGATTATCTCAATAGATGCAGAAAAAGCCTTTGACAAAATTCAACAACCCTTCATGCTAAAAACTCTCAATAAATTAGGTATTGATGGGATGTATTTCAAAATGATAAGAGCTATCTATGACAAACCCACAGCCAATATCATACTGAATGGGCAAAAACTGGAACCATTCCCTTTGAAAACTGGCACAAGACAGGGATGCCCTCTCTCACCACTCCTATTCAACATAGTGTTGGAAGTTCTGGCCACAGCAATTAGGCAGGAGAAGGAAATAAAGGATATTCAATTAGGAAAAGAGGAAGTCAAATTGTCCCTGTTTGCAGACGACATGATTGTATATCTAGAAAACCCCATTGTCTCAGCCCAAAATCTCCTTAAGCTGATAAGCAACTTCAGCAAAGTCTCAGGATACAAAATCAATGTGCAAAAATCACAAGCATTCTTATACACCAACAACACACAAACAGACAGCCAAATCATGAGTGAACTCCCATTCACAATTGCTTCAAAGAGAATAAAATACCTAGGAATCCAACTTACAAGGGATGTGAAGGACCTCTTCAAGGAGAACTACAAACCACTGCTCAAAGAAATAAAAGAGGATACAAACAAATGGAAGAACATTCCATGCTCATGGGTAGGAAGAATCAATATCGTGAAAATGGCCATACTGCCCAAGGTAATTTACAGATTCAATGCCATCCCCATCAAGCTACCAATGACTTTCTTCACAGAATTGGAAAAAACTACTTTAAAGTTCATATGGAACCAAAAAAGAGCCCGTATCGCCAAGTCAATCCTAAGCCAAAAGAACAAAGCTGGAGGCATCACACTACCTGACTTCAAACTATACTACAAGGCTACAGTAACCAAAACAGCATGGTACTGGTACCAAAACAGAGATATAGATCAATGGAACAGAACAGAGCCCTCAGAAATAACGCCGCATACCTACAACTATCTGATCTTTGACAAACCTGAGAAAAACAAGCAATGGGGAAGGGATTCCCTATTTAATAAATGGTGCTGGGAAAACTGGCTACCCATATGTAGAAAGCTGAAACTGGATCCCTTCCTTACACCTTATACAAAAATCAATTCAAGATGGATTAAAGATTTAAACGTTAGACCTAAAACCATAAAAACCCTAGAAGAAAACCTAGGCATTACCATTCAGGACATAGGCGTGGGCAAGGACTTCATGTCCAAAACACCAAAAGCAACGGCAACAAAAGACAAAATTGACAAATGGGATCTAATTAAAATAAAGAGCTTCTGCACAGCAAAAGAAACTACCATCAGAGTGAACAGGCAACCTACAAAATGGGAGAAAATTTTCGCAACCCACTCATCTGACAAAGGGCTAATATCCAGAATCTACAATGAACTCCAACAAATTTACAAGAAAAAAACAAACAACCCCATGAAAAAGTGGGCGAAGGACATGAACAGACACTTCTCAAAAGAAGACATTGATGCAGCCAAAAAACACATGAAAAAATGCTCATCATCACTGGCCATCAGAGAAATGCAAATCAAAACCACTATGAGATACCATCTCACACCAGTTAGAATGGCAATCATTAAAAAGTCAGGAAACAACGGGTGCTGGAGAGGATGTGGAGAAACAGGAACACTTTTACACTGTTGGTGGGACTGTAAACTAGTTCAACCATTGTGGAAGTCAGTGTGGCAATTCCTCAGGGATCTAGAACTAGAAATACCATTTGACCCAGCCATCCCATTACTGGGTATATACCCAAATGACTATGAATCATGCTGCTATAAAGACACATGCACACGTATGTTTATTGCGGCATTATTCACAATAGCAAGGACTTGGAACCAACCCAAATGTCCAACAATGATAGACTGGATTAAGAAAACGTGGCACACATACACCATGGAATACTATGCAGCCATAAAAAATGATGAGTTCACGTCCTTTGTAGGGACATGGATGAAATTGGAAATCATCATTCTCAGTAAACTATCACAAGAACAAAAAACCAAACACCGCATATTCTCACTCATAGGTGGGAATTGAACAATGAGATCACATGGACACAGGAAGGGGAATATCACACTCTGGGGACTGTTGTGGGGTGGGGGGAGGGGGGAGGGATAGCATTGGGAGATATACCTAATGCGAGATGACGAGTTAGTGGGTGCAGCGCACCAGCACGGCACATGTATACATATGTAACTAACCTGCGCAATGTGCACATGTGCCCTAAAACTTAAAGTATTAAAAAAAAAATGTAAGAATTAAAAACAAAAACAAAAACGAGGATGTACTGGCAAATAAGGGCAGAGAGGATCTATTCTAGATCCAGGAGCCCTCTAGGCCACACCACTCTGAAACACACACGAAAACTGCTCTGAACGAATACCACCAGTAAAAGGGTTCCATGGCCATCGGCAACAAGGGGTCGAGATCAGGAGGTCGCTCGCCGCCCAGTTGCGTCGCTCACCACCGGCCAGCCACCAGACCCTCAGCTTCCGATCCAGAAACCGTATTTTGTTCTTGCACCCAGACCGCAAGAAGCCTCAGCCCTCGGGGACAGACCGAAGGCCAGGGCTGTACCTCGCTCAGAACCAGGCGCCAAGCGGCACGGGACTCTCCTTCTGCACTCGCAGCGCGTGAGTGCAATTGGAGATCCTGGACTCAAGATGTTTTCATGAGGAACGATTCCAGCCGGCGGTAACTCCGGCCAGTCTGCAGCGTGGACGCCAAAACAGGCACCACGTGGTTCCGGCGCCGGGGCGGGGCCAGAGACGCCGGAAGTGACCGCGCGGTGCGCCGGCCCGCGGGGAAACGCGCTCTTAGACCATGGCGACCCAGGCGAAGCGTCCACGGGTGAGTGGCGGGCGCGGGGTCCAGCCTTTTCCTCCGCGCCTCACCCCTTCTCCGTTCGCAGAACCGTCCGCCTGCGCCCCCTCCGCTCCCTCCCGCGGGTCCCGCGCCCCTCTCCGCTCGTCCCCTCCTCCACCCAAAGCCCGTTCTGCGCTCGCGCCGCGGTCTCCTGCAGTTCCCAGCGGCCTCTCTGGGGGTCGGACCTGGTCACTGCGCGCACTTATCTCAGGTGGCGGGGCCCGTGGACGGCGGCGACCCGGATCCTGTGGCCTGCTTCCTGAGCTGGTGCCGGCGGGTGGGGCTGGAGCTGAGTCCCAAGGTGAGCGAGCGAGCCGGCGGGCGGAGGACCCGCGGCGGGGCGCGGGCTGCCCTGACCAGCCCTCCTCCTGCTCAGGTGGCGGTCAGCCGGCAGGGCACGGTGGCCGGCTACGGCATGGTGGCCCGGGAGAGCGTGCAGGCCGGAGAGCTGCTGTTCGTGGTGCCGCGGGCCGCGCTCCTGTCGCAGCACACCTGCTCCATCCGCGGCCTGCTGGAGCGAGGTGGGCACGGCGGCGGGCTAGGGCCCTGGAGCGGGGCGGGGCGGGGCGGGGCGGGCCCGGCCCGCGAGGCCGCGCCGGGGCGCTCACACCTGTGTCTTCCTCAGAGCGAGTTGCGCTGCAGAGCCAGTCGGGCTGGGTGCCACTGCTGCTGGCGCTGCTCCACGAGCTGCAGGCCCCGGCCTCACGCTGGAGGCCCTACTTTGCGCTCTGGCCCGAGCTGGGCCGCTTGGAGCACCCGATGTTCTGGTGAGAGCCTTGGGAGGGGTTGGGGAGCGCCTGCACCGTAGCCTGCTGCAAGAACAGTTTCCCCGCCCCTGCACCAGTCCTACCCAGTAAAGTGTGTGAAGGAATGAAGGGAACCTGGGTGTGGGTGTCCCTGCAGGCCAGAGGAGGAGCGCCGGTGCCTGCTCCAGGGCACAGGCGTACCTGAGGCCGTGGAGAAGGATTTGGCCAACATCCGCAGCGAGTACCAGTCCATCGTGCTGCCCTTCATGGAAGCCCACCCCGATCTCTTCAGCCTCAGGGTTCGCTCCCTAGAACTCTACCACCAGCTGGTGGCCCTTGTGATGGCCTATAGGTCAGTGGGTGGGGCCTCTGAGGACGGAACCCTTTTCTTTACAACTCTATAGAGGGACAAAAGTGGAAAAACAGTGAAATCCACCCAGTCCCTCACCCAAGACAGGGCCTTAGCCAGGTTCTGTCAATGGCAGCTTTCAGGAACCACTGGAGGAAGAAGAGGATGAAAAGGAGCCCAACTCCCCCGTGATGGTGCCTGCTGCAGACATACTAAACCACTTAGCCAATCACAACGCCAATCTAGAATACTCTGCGGTGAGTGGAGTTCCTATTGGTGCACTGATTGAGCATGATTCAAGCCATTGTGTCTTAGGCTCCATTCTCTTACTAGTGCTACAAAATGAGTAGGTGAAATCAACTCCTCCTGTATGTCCTTTCAGTATGCATATTACTGTAGAATCATTTGAATGCGAAACATTTTAAAGTCCTCTAAGTTGTGGTTAATCCTCTGATAAACTATACTACCATCATTTATTTAGTGCTAGACATTGAGTGGTCTTCATAGCCATGTTTCATTCCTTTCTGGCTGATCACATCAGTGAGCCCAGACTGTGTGTGGCTCTGTGGATAGCAGCCTGGAACAGTGATAGTCTCCGTGTTTTGGAGGGATGAGGACATTCGCAGGCCAAAGGTCTAAGACGATCCTAAAACTGATATAAAGCTGTGTTTATACCAGCTCTATTCTATATAAAAAGTAGCCTCAAAAGATGGCACATTTATAGGATCAGAAATTAGTAAGTATGGTTATTTCTTAATCCTTGCCTCCATTTTCCTTTCCCACTTTGATCTGCAAAAGTTCCATTTTTTCCCCCCCGAGGCGGAGTCTCACTGTGTCGCCCAGGCTGGAGTGCAGTGGCGTGATCTCGGCTCACTGCAACTTCCGCCTCCTGGGTTCAAGCAATTCTCCCTGCCTCAGCCTCCCGAGTAGTTGGAATTACAGGCTCCTGCCAGCATGCCCGGCTAATTTTTGTATTTTTTAGTAGGGACGGGGTTTCTCCGTGTTGGCCAGGCTGGTCTTGAACTCCTGATCTCAGGTGATCTGCCCACTTTGGCCTCCCTAAGTGCTGGGATTACAGGTGTGAGCCACTGCGCCTGGCCGAAAATTTCGTTTTTAAAGCTAGCAACTTTTTAAGTGCTGAAGAGGACTGTGCAGAAATCCACCCAGTTAAACATGAAGCTGGCCTTTTAAAGTCAGCCCAACCCTTTTTTGTTTCACAGTTTAGGGTCTAACAGGAACTAAAGGTAGAACTTTGGTAGTTAACAGCATCAGTCATGGCTGAACTACACCTGCTGAAGGCTCTTCTTAAGTGGAAATAATCTTCATGGGGCTGGCCCGTGAAAAGCATGGCCCCAGCTTCTCCCTTTCACCTCAGAATTGTCTTCGGATGGTAGCCACTCAGCCCATTCCTAAAGGCCATGAGATTTTCAACACTTATGGGCAAATGGCTAACTGGCAACTGATTCATATGTACGGTTTTGTTGAACCATATCCTGACAACACAGATGACACAGCTGACATTCAGATGGTGACAGTTCGTGAGGCAGCATTACAGGGTGAGTGTATCATTAACTCAATATTTGACACTGATGGTGTGTCTATACCCATGCCTCAGGTTAAATAGCTTTGCTAAATAGCAGTTGACTTTGTAGACTGGGTGGCAGACTAAAGAAGAAATGAACCCTTGGGTGTACTGAGACTTTCACATTGCTGTTTCATCTACAGGAACAAAAACTGAAGCTGAAAGGCTCCTAGTGTACGAGCGCTGGGATTTCCTATGCAAACTGGAGATGGTAGGGGAAGAGGGAGCCTTTGTGATAGGGAGGGAGGAGGTGCTGACTGAAGAGGAGCTGACCACCACACTAAAGGTAAACGGCTGAAAATGGCCATTTAATGCTGATAATCTAAGTATTTAAAGCAAAATAGCTAGGAGAGAGGAAATGTGGGATTTTTAATAAATGCTAAGATGGCTTTAGTCTCCTGAATCATTTCAGAAGTACAAAAGCAGTACATCTAATTAAAGAGCTCTGTGGTTGCTTCTAGGTACTGTGCATGCCTGCTGAGGAGTTCAGAGAGCTTAAAGACCAGGATGGAGGGGGAGATGATAAAAGGGAAGAGGGCAGCCTGACGATCACAAATATTCCCAAGCTCAAAGCATCGTGGAGACAGCTGCTTCAAAACAGTGTTCTACTGACTTTGCAGACTTATGCCACAGACTTAAAAACTGACCAAGGTTTACTCAGTAATAAGGAAGTCTATGCCAAACTCAGCTGGAGGGAACAGCAAGCCTTACAGGTTCGCTATGGTCAGAAGATGATTTTACATCAGTTGTTGGAACTGACAAGTTAGCAGTTTCCCTGTTCCCTGAAGGAACAGCAATAAGAACTTTATTCTAAGCTAATACTCATTGATGTTTGAAAAAGAGGAAAATTTGGATCTTTCTTTTGCTTACTAAACACCAAGAGGAAAAGTAGCAAAGGTGGTGTGCTAGGATTAACTCAGGTAAGGGTGATGTGTTTTAGGATTGAGAACAGCAAACTTGGGAATCACTGCTAATTGTTACTTAAAGCATGTTACAGCTGTTTTGTTCTCAGTTTTAACCAAAGCCAGTGGACATACGGTAGTAATAGGTCTTGTTGTGTTTCAGCATTTAATAATAGACTTTGGAGGTAGACCCCTGGTTTAAATCTAAGTCTAGTCTGAGGAAGTCACTTAACCTTTATTGAAAAGACTCTGGATTTAATAAGCTGTGTAACTGGCACTCGATAGTTACCCAAAGTTCAGTCTAGATGGCACAAACCACCTCTCAGGGAATAAACCCTAAGACATCACTCAAGGAGGACTTCAATTATTTAATTTTGAACTGTTTTGTCCTCTCTGGCCGTAAAACTTGACAGTCATGAAAGGTAAGGCAAATTTTAAGTGGGTTAAGTTTTTAAATATGTATCTACTCATTTTCTTTAAAAAAAAAAAAATACCTGGGGGAAAAGGATATTAAAACTGGGTATTTTAAACTCAGCTTAACCAGATAAACCTGCTCCAGCATTTGTCCAGTGTTGAAATAAATAGGAAGAAAAATACAATTTCCTTAAACATGCCAGCTTAGTAGTAGGAATGACCTATCAATCATTCAGCAAGAAGTTAGTTGGTGGTTCCCCATGGCCCCAAGGTCTGCAGGGCTGGATTGTCCACTTTTCCTCCTCACCACCAGCACTGGCTGCTGCTACTGAGAAAGGCACAGTGGACTCATGTGTGTGTCATGACTTTAATGGTTAGCTACAGTATGCATACACATACAAGAAGTAGGGGAGCTGAAGCCCGGGAAAAGGCTACAAAATACAACACAGGGACCAATACATTTGCAAAACATTCAAAATCCTTATAAAAGGGGCTGTATTGGTCCTTTCAACTTTGTCATTATTCAGCTTAGCCTGTATGGCCATTCAGTGGGGTAATGGGGGAGAACAATTAATGAGATTTGGTTCCCTTTCCTATATTCACACTTTTTAAGTTTCAGGAGAGGATTGTGGGGGTGAGGGTAGGGGGTGGGCTTTAGGCCTGGTCTGGTTTCCCTTTATATAAAGAGCTGACCCCCATCTCAGGCGGCTGAGGTGTATAATCCCCAAAAGAAATAAGATGGTACAAATGCAGTCAGCTTTGGAATACATTTGGGTAGAGACAAAACGGAAACTCATGGGATTCCAATAGTGAGCCCTTCCCATGTTCCTGGACATATCCAATTCTAGCACATCCACATTTTTAATAACTTAGTGATTTTCAAGGTCCCCTGTCCACATTAAAAAAATAAGTTACATAATATTCAAACTGGCTTTTTGCTATTCTTTGGGACACCAGGAATGTCAGAAGACATGGAGCTATGCCCTCAGACAAGTGCATGGCATCAGCTGCCTCTTTATTACAAGGTACCAGTTTATGTACTTGCCTTGGACACAGCTTGCACAAAGCCAAGAAGTTCCAGACAAAGGTTTTCTCTTTCATGTATTTACACAAGTTCAAAATGATATTCACAGCATCTTCTAAATTTTGGCCAAGAGTCAAAAAAATGCATTTAAACTTTGGAACGTGCCCACATAAGACAGGAGGCTGATCCCAACAGTAGTTGGGGCAGATACCCGCAAACCAAAGGGCTGGGAAAGTCAGGAAGAGCTGAAAGGATTCTTCAGTCAGTTTATGAACTCGGTGCAGTGAGACCTCTAGACTGACACGTACAACAGAGATGCAGTTTCGTCTAACTGGCACCTGTCCCTTCCATTACTTGCTGGGCCTGCTTCTGTCCCATGCAGCACTGTGCGACCGACTGGAATAACCTGAAGGATGAAGACAGTTACAAATCTCTGATTAAAGAGTAGGCCTAACAATACCTTGCATCTCATTCAGCTGACCCAACCTAGAGACAGATGGTTTTCAGTCTCCAGTCTCATTCCTAGACAATTAAAAATTACTTTGAACTCACTTTTCGATTTCTGGGGCACAGTGTACAAATTCATGGTTCCAGAACTTAAACGCTGGGTTTTTAATCAGCTCAATGAAGGTAATAAGAAGACCCCAAGGATGTGGCCTATTTACAATCAACCGTTCCAAGAGAACTCTGGAAAAAGGGAGAAAGAGCTAGTTAATGTATAAGAAGCATACAAATTCATGATTATTTCTTCCATTACTTTTTTTCTAACTTCTCCCTGACTATTGAACCACATGCAAAAGTTTTCACCTTTAGTAAAGACAGGTGGCTTAATATACTCCAAATAGCACAGGTTGGAATACCTGGGTTTGAACCCTGCTCTTAGCCCTAGAAGACTAAGTATTAATATAAAGTGCAGATAATGGTATCTACCTCACAGCTGTTCAGAATAAGGGGTGATGGGGGAGAGGAAGCCACATAAAGCCCAGAGTACATGGCACACAAAGTTAGTACAAAAAGTAGTAATTTCCAGAATGAGCTCCCAGGCCGGGCACAGTGGCTCATGCCTGTAATCCAGCACTTTGGGAGGCCGAGGCAGGTGGATCACCTGAGGTCAGGAGTTCGAGACCAGCCTGGCCAACATGGTGAAACCCCATCTCTGCTACAAATATAAAAATTAGTCAGACATGGTGGCCACATGCCTGTAATCCCAGCAGTCGGACGCTGAGGCAGGAGAATCGCTTGAACCCAGTAGGTGGAGGTTGTGGTGAGCCGAGATGGTGCCACTGCACTCCAGCCTGGGCGACAGAGTGAGACCCTGTCTCAAATAAACAGATAAATTAAATAAATAAGCTCACTCTCAATAAAAAGTAAGGAAACAGAAAATAAGAATTAAGTATTCTAACACTGCAGGCTGGGCACAGTGACTCACGCCTGTAATCCCAGCACTCTGGGAGGCCAAGATGGGTGGATCACGAGGTCGGGAGTTCAAGACCAGCCTGGCCAAGATGGTGAAACCCCGTCTCTACTAAAAATACAAAAAATTAGCTGGACGTGGTGGCAGGTGCCTGTAATCCCAGCTACTCAGGAGGCAACAAAGCGAGACTCTGTCTCAAAAAAAAAAAAAAAAAAAAAAAAAAGCTAACATTGCTAGTTCACATGTAAATTGGTAAAATTTTTCCGAATGCCAGTAAGCACTGGCTTAACTTTATATCCTTTCACGTACCAACTGTACATGAAGCATAACAAAGATTACAAGTCCAAGGAGACTTACTGCAGCTTTATATAAACAAAATGGAACATCATCATCTAAGCATCCAATAAGATATTAAATTTTAGTACACAAATCAAAGGAATACCATATTTAGCACCATAGGTACTATTTAATTAGGCAAATGAGCAAGTTTTAAGAGTCTGGCCCAATTTTTAAAGTGTGTGTGTGTGTATATCACAATCTCTCTAATGCTATATGTAGTCTAGGCAATCTGGCAACAGATTCCTAACTATTGTTAGGAAAATGCAAGTATGATCCTGTTATTGCTACTGCTTTCAACCCAGAGGTAATGAGGAAAAGTCCAAGTTCCTTAACATAGACTTCATAGGCCTGCATGATTTAGGACTGGTTATCACCACCACCTCAGAGAAACTCCTGACCTTTAATCAAAATGTGCCTTGTGGTGTAAACTACTTTTCATTTAAGCCATGATTGCGATTTATAATTCCCTAACTTGTGATAAATGTCCATCAGAATGAGTATTAAGAGGGCAGGAACCATCCATTTTGCTCACAATTGTATCCCACATTTAACACATTATTGGACATGTAAAAGATTTTCACTGAAGGCCAGGTGCGGTGGCTCACACCTGTAATCCCAGCACTTTGGGAGGCTGAGGCGGGTGGATCACTTGAGGTCAGGAGTTCAAGATCAGCCTGGCCAACATGGTGAAACCCCGTCTCTACTAAAATACAAAAATTAGCTGGGCGTGGTGGCAGGCGCCTGTAATCCCAGCTACTTGAGAGGCTAAGGCCCGAGAATCGCTTGAACCTGGGAGGCGGAGGTTGCAGTGAGCCAAGATGGCACCACTGTACTGCAGACTGAGTGACAGAGCAACACTCCGTCTCAAAAAAACAAAAAAAAACCCAAACGGATTTTCACTGAACACTGAAAGCATAGAGAAGAGGAAAAAAAAAAAAGATGAAAGGGAGGAGATCCTTTTGAAGCATTTAAAAAATAAGCTGCTCGCTTACCTTGTGATCTGTTCTTGGATGGCTTCCGTATTGGCCTCTGCAAAAAGGTACAGCATGGTGCAACTGAAGTAGTGAGTGTGGCTATTTGGGTACCGGAGCTGATTTGCAATTGCATTCAAAAAGAGATAGCGACCTAGAAATTAAGAAACCTTGACTTAGGACTTAGTCTGAAAGGCCAATATGGGAAGACAGTTCTAACTGGCTAGGGTTTAGGTTTCTGACAGAGGCTTTCAAATTAATCTTTGGTTTAAAGCAGTGGTTCTTGGGACCCCAAAGAGTTCTCATTTCTGTGTGTTTTATTTCAGAATTTTCCACATTAGAAATTAGATTTTAAAAATATTCATTTTTAAAAAGACCCACTATGTGCTAATGTAAGAAACATGAACTATTTTCTGGTGACACTCATCACTAAGTCTTTCTACATTTTGCAGATCTCTAAGTCTTGCTTAATAAAAGACAGCTGGATCCTCATTTCTGCTTCTGTGTTCAACTTGTTACAGTATATTTCATGTAACCTCTGAGAAATTCAACTGTACACTCATGACAGAATAGACCCAAAAATGTACATGTTGTTTTATGATGAAAACAGTTTTGGGCCGGGCATGGTGGCTCACGCCTGTAATCCCAGCACTTTGGGAGGCTGAGGCAAGTGGATCACTTGAGGTCAGGGGTTCAAGACCAGCGTGGCCAACATGGTGAAACCCCATCTCTACTAAAAATACATAAAAATTAGCTGGGCATGGTGGCGTGTGCCTGTAATCCCAGCTCCTCGGGAGGCTGAGGCAGGAGAATCGCTTGAACCCCTGAGGCGGAAGTTATGGTGAGCCGATATTGCGCCACTGCCTTCTAGCCTGGGTGAGAGAGCAAGACTCTATCGCAAAAAAAAAAAAAATAAGTTTTGACCTCACAGCCCTCCTAAAAAGGTCTTGACACCCTAAGGGTACCCAGCCCACATTTTGATTAGTCTAAACTACACTGGAATAAGTATTATCTTAATTGGGTTTGGTTGTTTGCCTCTGCTTGACATTATTCGTGTTTGTGAGTCTGTCACAGTGACACGTTTCTCTAAAGGCTGCCGTCCTTTTATTGCCGAGCTCTTGGACGTGATGGTATTCAATTTTGTTATATCTTGAATTTAAGCTGTCTTAAATCCATCCCACATATAGGCATGCAGCATATATGCAACATCAATTCATCTCTCCAGAATCAATAGCAAAGTTAAAGAGTAGTGTCCCCCTAAAATATATGTATGCAAAACTGGACAGGACTGTACAACTAGTTAGCACCTAACTGGGGTCTCTATTATGTAAGATAAATATAGAGGACCAAATGAAATGTAGCTCAAGCAGAAAAGCTGCAACCTGCAACAGGAGTTATACTGTGAGCTTTTTGCAGAACAGGAGAGTCCTATTCACTAATCTTTATACACGAACATTTAACAAGATGCCTGCCAAACACGCACCAATAAAAATGCTTATATAAGGCAGCCTAACAAAACAATGTAACAAGAAGCTATGTTTAAAGGGACTTTAAGTTTATTTTCACACTAAAAAACTTCAGTCACATACACCAAAACTGATACTGCACGATTCTGGATAATTCTTTCCTTTATGCTTTTTTGTATTTTCTGCACTGAGCAGATAATGTCCAATTAAAGATAATCAGCTAGACCTGTGAATAAATATACTGACAGAACATTCCTTCACTATTGTGGCTTGAAGCATTTTTACATTTTTGTGATCAGATTGTAGCAAAAAGCACAGAGAACTCTACTCTGAAAACTGGCAGGCTTCACTCACCCTCAGTGTCCAAGTCCACAGCCAAATTCTGGAAGATATCCATGTGTGCTGAGTGAGTGATGGTGCTCATTGAAGGTGTGCTGCCCTTGTTGTGGATGTGCGCAATGGCCTGAGTCCCGACATAGAGCACCAGTGCATTGATGAGCTGGAGGTTGTAGCGATTCCCAGGTTCATTGGATACCTTAAAATGAGCAAAACAGAACTCCTTATGCTTACTCCTACAGAGGACCAATTCTAGCACCAGTATTTCTAAACCCTTCTTACACCTTCATGGAAAGGCCAAACATTTATTTGTGATTCACTTGCTTGAATTTGTGAGGTTATTTAACAAATACACAGATGCTCCAAAGGTGGTTGTATCAATAAGAGAAATGTGATTTCCCTCAGGAAGCCGAAGCTCAAGGCACAGCTCTAAAGTAAAGTTTATAAAATCAAAATATGCACTGTGCCAATTAAAGATTTGGAGAGAAAGTTGTAGTTGCATGGCATATACAGACTGTAAATATATAACTTTCCAAAATATCCTATAGAGAAATGTAAATCAGCATCCAGGTATTCAGAAAAATCCTAGGAGTACCAACAGCTAATGACTGTCTGTGGTCTACTCTTCTAGTGCTGTCTTGTCCAAAGCTGTAGCAAAATATCACTGATTAAATGAACTAGTAAAATACGTAAATCCAGTTAATCAACCTCACCCAATTGATGGAAATGACAATAGAAGACTAACTCCCAAATGGACCACACACAGGACCATACATAGAAAGTGCTTTATATGGAAGACGTAGATGAGTTTTAAACCAAACCGATTAACCTGTAGGTTGCTGCGCAGATCAGACAGGAAAGTGACTGGTGATCGAGTTTTAAGATAGGAATCCAAATCCTTTTTGAACTGAGGTGGCATTACTCCAGTGAAATTGGTGAGAATCCGGGGAGCAATGTTAATTTCACTCAACATGTCCACCTGCCACAGATAAAATGCAAGAATCACAAGCAGAATCATTTTTATTAGTAAATTACATCTATGCTTAAGTGGTGGGACTGTTTTTCTAAAACTATATACACTATAAATGCCTTGAAGAGCACAGCTGCCACATTTTATTAATCAGTCTTTCTTTCTTTAGAAGAATCTTGGTTCAAAATAATAAAAATTTCCCACTCTATAATGTATTTCCTTCCCAGAGGCAAGATACCTTTTGGGCAAAGGTCTAATTTGCACAACTAACTGATTTTTCTTGGACTTGGGTTTCAAAATAATAATCCGGAATAAGATTCCTCACTCACCAAGAGTCTTTGAAAAGAAGCCCCAGCAAGACCAGACATCACACTTACTCCTTTAAAAAAAAAAAAAAAAAAAAAAAAAATTGAAGCCGGGCGCAGTGGCTCACGCCTGTAAACCCAGCACTTTGGGAGGCCGAGGTAGGCGGATCACCTGAGGTTGGGAGTTCAAGACCACCCTGACCAACATGGAGAAACCCCATCTCTACTAAAAATATAAAATTAGCTGGGTGTGGTGCCTGTAATCCCAGCTGCTCGGGAGTCTGAGGCAGGAGAATCGCTTGAACCCAGGAGGCAGAGGTTGCAGTGAGCCAGAGCTCACGCCATTGCGCTCCAGCCTGGGCAACAAGAACGAAACTCCGTCTCAAAAAAAAAAAAAAAAAAATCCATGTGTCAGAGTACAGACTACATTTAAACTATAGCTGGGCACTTCTAGTGGTGTGCACCTCTAGTCACAGCTACTCTGGAGGCTGAGGCAGGAGGATGGCTTGAGCACAGGAGCCTGAGGCTGAAGTGCACTATGTTCACACCTGTGAATAGTCACTGCCCTTCAGCCTGGGCAAAACAACGAGACCCCTGTCTCTTAAACAAACTATAGTAGCCATGTCAGGGTGGTGAGATTTTAAGTGGTCCTCTCTCTCCTTTATTCCAACAACTTACAAAAAATACAGTGGGTTCTCCATACCCTTAGGTTCCATATCTAATTAACCTCAAATCGAAAATATGGGGGGTGAAGGTAGAGGTAGATGATGGGGTCAATAAAAAATAATACAACAATAAAGGCCGGGTGCAGTGGCTCATGCCTGTAATCCCAGCATTTTGGGAGGCCAAGGCAGGCAGATCGTGAGGTCAGGAGTTTGAGACCAGCCTGGCCAACTAGTGAAACCCCGTCACTACTAAAAATACAAAAAAAAAATTAGCCAGGCATGGTGGCGGGCACCTGTAGTACCAGCTACTTGGGAGGCTGAGGCAGGAGAATCACTGGACCCCAGGAGGCGGAAGTTGCAGTGAGCTGAGATTGCGCCACTGCACTCCAGCCTGGGTGACAGAGTGAGACTCTGTCTCAAAAATAAATAAATAAATACAAATAAATAATAATACAACAATAAAAAACACAAAATTTAAAAAGTTATTAATATAGTTTAAAATAGTTATTTCCATAATAGCATTACACTACATTAGGTATCATAAGCACTACAGATGTCATTTAAGGGGATATGCAAAGGTTATATGCCACTTTACATACAGGACTTAAGCATACTTAAAATTTGGTGTCCCAGTGGGTCCTAGAACCAATCCTCCAAGAATAGCAAGGGACCAAGGAACAACTGCACAAGTGCACAGACACAAAACTGTGAAATATGGAGACTATGGCAGGGCGTGGTGGCTCACACCTGTAATCCCAGCACTTTGGGAGGCCGAAGCAGGCAGATTACTTGAGGTGAGGAGCTCAAAACCAACCTGGCTGACATGGCGAAACCTCATCTCTACTAAACACATAATTAGCCAGGTGTGGTGGCGAGTGCCTGTAATCCCAGCTACTTGGGAGGCTGAGGTGGGAGAATAGCTTGAACCAGCGAAGGGGAGGTTGCAGTAAGCCGAGACTGCACCACTGCACTCCAGCCTGGGTCACAGAGTAAGACTCTGCCTCAAAAAAAGAAAAAGATTACAAAAGTCTGTTTGTTCTGCAATTCTTTGCCATGTGGGGCACACCCAGCAAATGACTGCCCCAACACCTAAGCTGTGGTTCTGTAAATAGAGCTAAATTTAACATCAAAATTAACATGAAAACTAGCAACTAGAAAAATGCTGTGAACCAATATTCACCAGCAACAGCAATAGCAACAATATCATACCTTCTATCAGGCTTAATAACATTATTTCCTTTAAAGAGTACCCTTAACTAACAGTGTGCGTGTTATGTTGGGTAGGAAAGTGCTGAACAGTCTACTTATCAGAGAAAGGACTGAAATATTAAGACATAAGTTTTCCTTTAACTAGTTGGAACCTTACCTTTAGATTAGGAGTGAACGGGTCGGGGAGCCTCATGTTTCTTGGAAAGGCACTCAGGATCAAATTTCTTAACTGGATACAATTAGGTGGGATCACATCACAGAACCCATAATGGTAATCACAAAGGAACTCTGGGAAATCATGCAAAAGAACCAGCAGCACTCTTAAAGTGCCCTATTTTTAAAAAACAAGAAAAATATTTCCACACTAAGGAAAATGGAGTAACGTTTTCCTATTGTAACTTAAGCCCCCCACCCCCCTCAAAAGAATAAAGTATACTTTAGTAACATTTCTTAAAAAGTTTTAGGCTTTAATTAACATTATCACAGATGATTTATCAAATATTTCCATTTAGGTATCATGAAAAACTAGGCATCAAGAGTTTACAGGCTGAAATGAATATGCTAGAAGAGGAGACTGGACAAAAAATAAAAATACAATGATGTAAGCGTCTATCTTCAGAAGCTAAAAAAAAAAAAAAGAACTAATGAAAACCAAAGAAAGTAGAGTAAAAGCATATAATAAATTTTTTAAAGTACTGAAAAGGGAGAAAATCAAGGCCCAAGTTAGTTATTAGAAAAAATAAATTGATAAACCCTAACCAAGGCTGACAGAGAAAACACAAAAATTATTAATGTCAGGAATGACATTACAGATCCTACAGTCATAAAAAATAGTTTCAGAACATTAAACGACTTTATGCTCATAAATCTGACAATTCAGATCGGTGGAAATAGAACACCTTAGCACACTGAGACACACAAAGATTTCCTACACAAGTCACAAAAAGCAACTTTTAATGTAAGTTTAAAAATCTGCAATTTTGACTACAATAAATTTTAAAGCTTCTGATCCTCAAAAGACACCTCCCCCTTCCTTTAAGGGAGTAAAAGGGCAAGCTGTGAGAGTGGGAGATGTTTGAATATATAGTAACAACAAAGGGCTTGTATTTAAAACATATAAAGAATTATTTAATAAATAAAAATACAAACAAGAGCCAAAAGACTGGAAGAGGAGCATCACAAAAAGGTGATATCCATGGCTGATCTACACATGAAAACCTCATTAAGAAATCATCAAGGAGGGTGGGTGCAGTGGCTCACGCCTGTAATCTCAGCACTTCAGGAGGCTGAGGCAGACTGATCACTTAAGGTCAGGAGTTTGAGACGAGCGTAGCCAATGTAATGAGATCCCCCATGTATACTAAAAATACAAAAAATTAGCCAGGCATGGTGGCACATGCCTGTAGTCTCTGCTACTAGGGAGACTGAGGCACAAGAATCACTTGAACCTGGGAGGTGGAGGTTGCAGTAAGCTGAGATCGCGCCACTACACTCCAGCCTGGGTTTCAGAGTGAGACTCTGTCTCAAAAAAA
This sequence comes from Pan troglodytes, assembly GCF_028858775.2. Classification (NCBI taxonomy): domain Eukaryota; kingdom Metazoa; phylum Chordata; class Mammalia; order Primates; family Hominidae; genus Pan; species Pan troglodytes. Next base: position 56,532,590 of record NC_072416.2, read on the forward strand.
AAAAAAAAAAAAAAAAGATAAATCACCAACAAACAAAATTCCATCCACAATGAGATCTCACAGTACAACTGCCAAAATGGCTAAAATGAAAAACAGATAATACCAGGTATGGCAAGATGAAGATGGGGGAAAACCAGGAACTCCTCCAAGCTGTTTACAAGTATAAACTGGTACAAACGCTTTGTAAAACTGTAGTATCTTCTACAGTTGAACATATACAAACACTGTACAACTTGGGTGCTGGTTATGCAAGTACACTTGATTTTTACACTTTTCTGAATGTATATCATGCCTCAAAGGCTTAATAAAAACAAAATAAGGCCTCAGATTCCTAAAGTGTATTTTCTTAAGATCTCAGTTATTTTAATTTATAATAAATCCAAGTTAATTACCTTGTAGAGGATTTGCATAGGTTTGGTGAGTTCCACATTTCTAAGGAAAGGCGCTAAATATTTGAATAAATCAATCAGTAGCTGTGCATACATAGGCCACCCCTGAAAGAAAGAAATGTACATGAGTCATAATTATACTCAGCTGTTTTTCAGCCACTACAAGTCGCCCAAGCAGCTACACTGACTTATCTTCTTCATGCTAATATAAGTAGAGAATACTAATGTTAAGTACTTCTACAAAAGATCGGCATTAAAGGCCAGGCACGGTGGCTGACGCCTGTAATCCCAGCACTCTGGGAGGCCAAGGCCGGTGGATCACTTGAAGTCAGGAGTTCGAGACCAGCCTGGCCAACATATTGAAATCCTGTCTCAACTAAGAATACAAAAAATTAGCCAGGCGAGGTGGCGGGCACCTATAATCCCAGCTACTCTGGAGGCTGAGGCACGAGAATTGCTTCAACCTGGGAGGCAGAGGTTGCAGTGAGCCGAGGTCGTGGCACTGCACTCCAGCCTGGACAACAAGAGCAAAACTCCATCAAAAAGAAAAGAAAAGAAAAAAGACTGGCATTAAAAAGATTAAAAAGGACCAAGTTATTATGGAGATAGTGGGAAATAATATTTGAAAAAAACTGGCTCCAGAGATTTCAAGACATAATGGTCCCTGTGTACCTGTAGCAAAATTTAAAAAGGGAGAGGAGTAAACTTCTGATAGAACACAAAACAGTCAACTGCAGAAACTGACAACTAGAAATGTGTTTTCTTAATTCCTTATTAAGTCTCAGCCATTTCCTTTCTCTCTTCCAACTCAACTCTTCGCAAATAACCTTGTTCAGTCCACGACATGAATTCTCTATTTTCAGCCAATGTCAGCCTGCTCACCCTCCCCCAACTATACCAATTATGTTCAATTAATTATTGGATAATTGCATTTAATATGTTGTGTTACTTCCTCCCCCAACTATACCAATTATGTTCAATTAATTCTTGGATAATTGCATTTAATATGTTGTGTTCCTTCCTCCTAGAATGCCCTTCTCCACCAAACAAAACTTCATTTAAGAGCTATTTCACCTTCTTTGTCAAGTTCACTCCATTACATAGCAGTCACATTTCTTCTGATCTGAGGGGCCAAAGAATGGTACTTTCTGCAGTACTCATTTGCCAATTTAATTCCAAGATGGGAGGAAAAAAACTTATCATGTTAACTGTGTTGTATTACCAATTAGATAAAGAACTCTTAAATAGAACTTGATCATAATCCTTCAAAATAACATAGCCAGTAGTCCTCAACCTTAGTTTGAGAGCCTTCCGCATTTAAAGTGAGTCTGTAAAACCAACAAGCTCCAGAGCCCTGTTACCCAGAGATTTATTCAGATATTTATGAGGGCACACATGGATTTCAACTTTAAAAACAACACCCCTACCCCCAAAAAAACCCTTAACTGACAAATATGTAAAATAAATCATCCTGTGTATAAAGAAGCAAAACATTTTAAAAGAAAGAAAGGAAAAAACAATAAAAAAAAACTTCAGAGACTGACACAGGTGGCCCACAACTGAGTTGAAGCAACAACACCTAATCACTGAGGAATGGCTTTCAGGCAGAGGCAGTCAAGTAATTGACTTGAGTGAACACTAAATAGCATTCCCAACTAAGTTTGGAAGAAGTACAATTACTACTAAATGACTAATAGAAATCTACAGGCAATGCTAATAAATAAGCCCAGGTAGTTATAGTCTTCATCTACAGGAGATAAACTGCAGCCACACCTTCTGCTGTGGCGTATGTGCCAGCATTCTTGCAATAAATATCCGATGGGAAATCAGTTCAAGCCAGGCATATACAAAGCCAGGAGCTTTGGTAGGCCTCAAGATGTGGAATGTATTGCTGAAAGAAGAAAAACCTTAGTCAGAAGCACAGTCCAACTTAAATACAGTGAACAGCACATGAATGTAGGCTCAAAATGCTCAAGAGTTCTACTCCCAAAATTTTACTACATTAATCCAGCAAACCTTAACACAAAATCGCAAACACAATACTCACCAGAAAGCTGTAAGTGTCTGGAAATTAATGGTTTCCAACACATGCTCAGGTGCATTGAGTTCCAAGAGAAGCATGATAAAAATTCGATGGTAGGGAAGTTGCTGAAATTCACTCTGACGAACATCATGATCCTGAAGGAGAACTCCCACTACTATACCAAGGACCTACGTAAAACACAAATCAGAGCTTGTAAATCATTCAGATAATCCACTCACCACTTTGATGTCATGCTTTTTAAACTTTGCATTCTTAAACCCAACATTAAAGGAAAGCATATATACAATTTGAATACAAAATTACATGCTGGCAGCCGATAGGGTCATAAATTGGTCTGACTCCGCCTTCAGTGTTTTGTGTGTTTCTTTGCATTTCAACATCCTTGGACCACACCTGAATATTCTCCACAAATGCCCAATGGTTCTTCTTCAGCTCTAGAAATCAGCAAAGCCCCTCACATTTCACCATGTTAACACAATATAACAATCTAATTTGTCTGGTCTGACATGAAGTTGACATGTGGGAATGATTTACGCCTGTCTTGGCATTTAGTAGGCAGGGGCCAGGAAAGCTGTTAGGCTGCAGAGATCCCATTCCACTTGACTTGCCCACTGAACAGTGAGGGGCTTGAAGAACACATCTCTAATTTCCCAAATCCAAAATCACAGTCCATTTTTACAAGTATTTTTGCATTGTTTTAATATTCAAATTTCCAGGAACTCCACTGTGTAAATCAAGCCAATGACTAATATCACTCATGTACTTGAGTTGCCAATCTATCAGCAGGAGGCACATCTAGCCACCCACTCACAGTGATTCTGTATATGGGGCAAATTCATACTACCAAGCATTAACATACTGAAATACATTATGATCTCTTTTTGTATTTCGGTTAAGGCACTATATTCTAAGACAGAGCAGGTATGTTTACATATTATTTACAAATTTAATTTCAGGACAGAAAAGAGACATTAACAAAATGTTTGGGGGAAGGGTTGGCCTCAATAGGGTTAAGAACCACTTATGTGGCCAGGCATGGTGGCTCATGCCTGTAATCCCAGCACTTTGGGAAGTCGAGGCAGGCGGGTCACTTGAGGGACCCAATAGGGTTAAGAACCACTGATGTGGCCGGGCGCTGTGGCTCACGCCTATAATCCCATCACTTTGGGAGGCTGAGGCAGGCGGATCACGAGGTTGGGAGAGCGAGACCATCCAGGCTAACACGGTGAAACCCTGTCTCTACTAAAAATATAAAAAATTAGCCGGGCACGGTGGCGGGTGCCTGTAGTCCCAGCTACTCGGGAGGCTGAGGCAGGAGAATGGCGTGAATCTGGGAGGCGGAGCTTGCAGGAGCCGAGATCCCGCCACTGCACTCCAGCCTGGGTGACAGAGTGAGACTCCGTCTCAAAACAACAGAAAACAAACAAAACAAAACAAAAAATACAAGAAAAATTAGCCGGGCATGTTGGCGAGTGCCTGTAGTCCCAGCTACTCACGAGGCTGAGGTAGGAGAACGGTGTGAACCTAGGAGGCGGAGTTTGCAGTAAGCCGAGATTGCACCACTGCACTCCAGTCTGGGCGACAGAGCGAGACTCCATCTCAAATAAAAAGAAACCACTGATGTGGCCAGGCATGGTGGTTCATGCCTGTAATCCCAGCACTACGGGAAGAGGTGGATCACTCGAGGCCAGAAGTTTGAGACCAGCTTCGGCAACATGGTAAGACTCTACTAAAAATAGAAAAGCTCCAGGAATCGTGGCTCATGCCTGTATTCCCAGCTACTTCGGAGGCACTCCAGCCTGGGTGACAGAGTGAGACTCTCTCAAAGAAACAAAATAAAAAATAATAATAAATAAATAAATAAAACACCCCACTGATGTAGACCAAGACTAAGTCAAGAAAGGATTTCAGACCTTGTTCAGCAGATTAATCTTTGTGACAGTGTTGGTGGCCTCCCCTGAGTGTTTCACGAGCAGTGCAATGAGTCGAACAAAGGCATCCAGGTTGTGATAGCACTTGGCTCGGATCATGGTGGGATTGGCAGCAGGATTGTGCTGCTGCTCAGCCTGAGCACGGTAACTGATTTCAACACACATTTCAGTACACAGACGAAAGAACCTTGTTATGAGATCATCGGTCTTCAGTATTCCTTGCTGGTGCATCTACAACGGGAACAAAAAATAAAGACACAATGAGGTAACACACACAAATAAACTTCATATACCTTTAATTTTCAGGCTTAAGAGATATTCTCATTTGTTCCTACTGTCATATTTCTAATTCTTACATTGTAATAAATGTATTATCAGAATTATTTTCCCATTAAGGTGCCATGACAGAATTCCTCCAGTTTTAAGTTTAATGTAGAACAGGGAAGATGGAAACTGACAGACAGATTATCATGGCAATTTTGAACAGTAGGTCCCCACCAAATAATGTGAAAAATTAACCATGCAAATAAAACAAACTGTTCGTTAACTGTAAGTCATGTTAAGACATTGTGGACTCCAAGGAGAAGACTAAATTGCACATATTTTACTTTCTCACAGAATTTAAGGTAATTTACTTCTGAAGGATTTGAAGATAATTTCCTCAAACTGAATTAACCAATAACAAAGATTTTAAAACTCCAACAAGCTACCCCCAGAAAAATCAATAATTTGTACAACAGGTAAGTACCAAATGGAAATACACATCTGATCTAGGTATTTTAATGTAATAAAATGTTACATTAAGTTAAAATAATGTGGGAAACACAAGTTTATTTAAAAGAAAGGAAAAATTAGAAACTATATGACATATGAACTAGAAGTGAAGCACAGTGGGAATGTTATTTGGCTAGTTCCCCTCAACCCTTTAAACAAACAAACAAAAAAAGACAACAGTAAAATACGCATTAAGGCTACAGAGGAAGAACAGTTCACTACTTACTAAACACAGAAACCAAGTTCAGAAAAAAAAAACTTCAAGGTTATCTTGAAATTTTTGAAACAACTTAACTGTTCCTGATAAGCAGTAAAGACAACTGAACTGGTTGGACTACGATAATACTGTACTCTGCTGGGACAGAATGCCAGCATGGCAAAGGGACTTTTTGTCTACACTGGTATCTGTAAAACTAACAGAGAGTGAGGAATATTAGGACTGAGTACTATGGTCAAGGAGGAGCACAAGAAGGAAAGAATTTTCAAAAGGATACAAAACAGCACAGAAAAGTATAATACACTATCTTTTTCAAGAGAAAGATGAAATGAGAGCAAATAAGCCAGCAGGAAGGGCTGAGACAGGTGCCACATCCATACCCATGAAATAGCAATGATCAGAAAGACCAATGGATTCCAATTTCTTCCATTCAAATTATAAATCAGACTATAAAACATGCAGTAATAGCTTTTCAGTAGGGTATGCTTTGTAATTCCCTGGATTCTTTTACGGGAGAAATATACTCGGTATGATTTACTGAGTAACATTCATTTTGAAAAGTAAACCTAATTTCTTTTTTTTTTTTTTTTTTTTTTTTTTTGAGACGGAGCCTCGCTCTGTCGCCCAGGCTGGAGTGCAGTGGTGCAATCTCGGCTCACTGTAAGCTTCACCTCCTGGGTTCACGCCATTCTTCTGCCTCAGCCTCCCGAGTAGCTGGGACTACAGGCACCCGCCACCACACCCAGCTAATTTTTTTGTATTTTTAGTAGAGACAGGGTTTCACTGTGTTAGCCAGGATGGCCTCGATATCCTGACCTCGTGATCCGCCTGCCTCGGCCTCCCAAAGTGCTGGGATTACAGGCGTGAGCCACAGCACCTGGCTGAAAAGTAAACCTAGTTTCAAATAACTTCTAGAATTGAAGTCAGTTCTTCCACATTCAATTGTCATTAATTTGAAAAGAGACCTAATTTGTAATCTTTCTTTAGCAATATACCTAAAAGTTTTGGGTTCAGTTTGAAGAAATATAATGGTCAATCTGCAGAAATAAGCAGACAACTCACCCTGAAAAAAAATTACAACAGTTCTAATAAAGGAAATTCCAAGGTCAATTCAGGAAAAGTACCACTCTTGCCAAGTTATATTATAAATTAGGACACATGGACTTATTGTGTCTGATTCCCTCACAGTCGCTGAAAGCAACCAGTGATAATAAAAAACGAATGCTAAATGGTACTATGGCTCGGTTCCGACATTTTTCCTGTTCATCCTATTCACAAACATTCCTGCCAAACTTGATTTTCAGTTAGGTGCTTTGTTCCTAACCCTTTTAAGTCAAAGTCCAACTTGCATCAAATCTAATGAAAATACTGGGAAGTATTTTCCAAAGGAACATGTCACTACGTTTAGGTAGATATTTAAATTAGAAAATACAATAAAACACTCTACCATTTAAATAAGCATTTTTGTTTTGTCATTTTTTTTTAATGTGGGCTACTGTGAGAATTTTACATATTTATTAGCCCACAGTCCCATCAGTGCTAGTAAAAATACATTTGGTAGTTTTATTATTCATTATCTGACCCATTGTACTTTGTAGCTGTGACAACTGAAATGGAATATACAGAACCAACGGTGGGAGGGAATGTTGCCTTTACTGCTTAGTGATCAACCATGAGAAAACAGGCTGTAATTTAACCATATAATGATGACAGTTTGGGTTTGCATGAGTATGGAGGTAACTGTCTGACCACATGTACGCAATACTGAGCTTTAATATTGGAGGCATCACACCCTACTTATGTTGAATAAAAAGCACCTTTCTTTCCAAAAGCTCTACCTGTCCAACAAATGCAGAGAAAGCTTTGGTACTGTCGCGGCCAGCTGCTGCTGAATGGTAGAGATTCACCCATTCCCTCAGAAGATACTCTGCCTTCTCCCTCAGGCCTGGAGGGTCATCATACTCTGAGGCTTGAGAGATCCCAGAATGCATCATAAAGTTTGGGCCTCCATGAGCACGATCAATCATTGCTTCATAGTTGGATCGCACTACTTCCATCAGCTGGGGCAATCTAGCACAATAAATAAAGGGTGAAAATCAGTCTCCTCGTAGTTGTGATTTTACAGACATATGCATGTATAGTTTACTTATTTAACAGCAACCACCAGAGTGGTTTACCACTTCGCTTTACCACTTCCACACTGAAACAAAACTATACTTAGTCTCTTATCCGCTTGCTCATGAGCATACAACACGCAAACAACTGCCCTCAGTTAAGCTACTTCTTGCCCAAAAAACGTGTTCATTTAAATGAAACTGATGTTCAGAGTCGACAAATATTCACTGCTTGCCTACTATGTACCATGCTTTCTTTACGTTACTTCTCTTTATTTCCAATAGTTCTTTGAGAAATTATTTCCATTTTCTATAAAGAATAGGTTTAAGGAGGATAAGTCAATTTGCCTAAAATCAGAAAGCTTTTAAGTGGCATGACCAGGGCTTAAACACAGGACTCTGACACTAAGTCTGGTACCGTATGTACTGCTCTGTGCCAAGAAGACTTGGCAGTCAATTAAGCTTTCATACTTCAAGTGACAATATTAGCCCTTACCAAAGCTACCCACCCATATGTGGTTGGTAAAGCAGTTATAACAAGTAATGTTAGTAAGTCTGCATATTCATTCCTAAAGATATTAGGAGACTACTAAATGCACAGGGATCTCAAAGCATTTCATCCTCACCCTTCTGGAGCATTGCCTCTGGAATGAGCATTAATCCTCATGAGGGTTTCAATGGTGTGGAACAGATCTGCCTCAGTAACATGAGCAACACTCCTTTCATCCACCAGCAGGATTTTTACTAACTGCATAGCAAATGCCACAGCCATGTAGTTTAAGCCATTCTCCATTGACTGGCAACACAGAAAACACAATGTGAGAGGGAAAACACTTAAGAGCAAACGTACTTCCCTGAGTCCTTTTGTCCGTGCAAGTAAATTCCTTCCATACCTGCGCTAGGTGAAGATCATACTGCTGCATATTAACCAAATGATTGCGAATTAGCAGCTCCACAGCCTCCACATTATATTTATATTCATCCCGACATTCAATTAGGCACCTAGAAAAAGTTCAATATCTTTACTCATATAGGCTTAACCATACTGTAAAAGGGCCCATTTTACTCAATGGAAATTTGCTCCAAACTAAGAATGCCTTGAGATTCAACTCCAAATCAGTGTCCAAATTTAAAAACAGCCAGTAATGAAATAGAACAGATAGCCCAAGCTTTCCTTTCAAATCCTAGGATAGAGTATTCCATTTAAGACATTAAAATACTTATACATGAATACCACTTCTGAGAAATCACTGAAACCTTTTAAAACAATGACCTACAATTTATTCCCCAAAACAAGGTACTGGTTTTCTATATCCAACATGGGGAGAAGGTAGAGACCAGATGGAAAACAACTACTTAACAATTCTCACCTCTCAGAAGTAGGAAGTCCAAGTGTCCGACCTAGTCGCAGTCCAATACTCACTACTTTTCGAAGATGGCTACTGACCTTGTGATCTGTTTGTTGCACCATGGAGACCCATATGCCCGGCCATCCTGCAGAGCTTTTAGGACCAAGAGGTGGCATTCCCTGTAGCGCAGCAGAAGGTCAGCATCAGCACCACTTGTGGCATCTAGTAAGCCCTCTACAGCCTATGGGAGAAAGAAAGCGTTCAAAACCATGAAAAATACAGTGCTTGGCCCAACTATCACAGCCAGAAACCAAATCTCAATGCCAAGTACCAAATACCTTCCAAAGCCTCCCTGTCCTTTCCACTCTCCAAACATCCCTTTCAGTTGCCTATCACACACACTCTAAATTCTATCTGATTTAAGTTCATTCTGTGCTCTTCATTGTCATAAAAGGCTCTGCTGTAGTTAAAACCCAGGGCTCCCTACCTACCCTGATCCAAATTATTGGATCAACTTGTCCCTCAAAATCTAAAGGGCAGCTGGGCTCAGTGGCTCATGCCTATAATCCCAACGCTTTGGGAGGCTCAGGAGGGAGGGCCACTTGAGCCCAGGAGATTGAGAACGACCTGGACAACAAAGCAAGACCTGTCTCTACAAAAAAATTAAAAATTAGCTTGGCTTGGCAGTGAGCACCTGTAATACCAGCTACTCGAGAAGGTGATGTGGGAGGTTCACTTAAGCCCATGATCACATCACTGCACTCAAGCCTGACAGAGAGAGACCCTGTCTCTTACACACACACACACACACACAGACACACACACCCCTCTAAAGGGCTACCTTTTAAAGTTTCTTCAAATCACATTTCCAGAATATCTTTAAGAAAAAAAATAAAGATTTCCAAGTTTACCATTCAAAACTGCCATGACTACATTCTACGTTGGAAAAAAAAAAAATCACCTACTTATAGAACTTGATTTATATTATGAAATCTTAAGCATAACTGCATAAATATGTAGATGGTGGTGCAGGTCAATAAATGTTTACACACCTAGTATTTTCTAAAAGTAATAGCTTAAGAACCAACCTTTTGGAGCAATCCAAGAGCAGCTATGGCATCCCGAGAGTTTCGAGATAAAACTACAACCTCCAAGAGACTTCGAAGAGCCTGAGCTTGAGGGTTCATGGCCAAAGTTGGTGGGATGGCATGTAGATGTTGCTCCAGTTCTGTAATACACTTATCATAAATCTGAGCTACATCATCTGTTGCCCAAGCTTGCTGTTTTACAGAAGGAAACAACCAACAAGAGACAAAAGAATGTTAAGGTTTTTTATTGACACATGTATCAAATAGAGGTCTATTAGTATGTTTACTCCCTTTTTCTTATTTCTACATTCAAACATGGAGGGCCTCTTCTTTTCCTTCTTCCTGAGCTATTCAGAATTAATACCATCAAGTGGCACAGTACAAGGCAAGCATAAGGGAAGAGGTGTTTCATTTGAGAGAGGAAAACCTGGCAGACAGCAGCATAATCAAGTGATAAAAGAGAGCATTAGTAATAATGAGACAGACTGAGGGCAGCACCACTTGTACCATCTACTAAGCCCTCTATATCCTAAGAAAGTAAGTGTTTCAAACCATGAAAAATATAGTACTCAGTCCAACTGTCAAAGCCTGATAGGATAGAATAAGAATACAGCATTACTTCTGAGCTATTCCTATTTTTAAAAACACATTACCTGAACCTAGTCATGAGAATACACTGGACAAACAAATCAAGTCATTTAGAAAATAATTAGCCTATAATATTCAGAAGTGTTATGGTCATGAAAGATGAGGAAAAACTGAGTTACCTACACCAGCTAGAACTGAGGGAGACTTTAAAAATATGACAACTGAAGAAATGTGTGATTCTAAAACAGGTCTTTTACTATGCATTATTGGGATACATGGTGAAACTCGAGTGAGGTCTATGAATTAGATGGAGTAAGGTTATTAGTATTCATTTCTGACCTTAATGGTTGTACCGTGGTCACACAGGAAAAGGGTTTTTTAAGAAATACAAACCAAAGGAAAAAGGTTTTGTAAGAAATACAAACCAAAGGATTCAGGAGCGATGGGGGTATCAGGTCAGCAACTTACTATCGACCGGTTCGGGGGAAAATATTTTTCCCTATATTTCCAAGTTTTCTGTAAACACCTTTGAAAATTTTAGAAAATTCTTTTATTTAAAAAATGGGAAGGCTGGGCACAATGGCTCAGGCCTGTAATCCCAGCACTTTGGGAGGCCAAGGTAGGCGATCACTTGAGGTCAGCAGTTTGACTAGACTAGAGTCAAACTAGAGGAGTCTAGTCTAGGCAACATGGCAAAACCCCATCTTTACAAAAAATACAAAAATTAGCTGAGCATGGTGGCACACGCCTGTAGTCCTAGCTCCTCAGGAGGCTGAGGTGGGAGGATCGCTTGAGTCTGGGAGGTGGAGGTTGCAATGAGCTGAGATCGCGCCACTGCACTCCAGCCTGGGTGACAGAGAAAGACCCTGTCTCAAAAAAATAAATAATAAAATTTAAAAATAAAAAACCGAAAGTTATTATGTTACCATGAGAATTCCCCTAATTAGGCCGAACATTAAAGTTAAATCACCCACACCCATGTCAATTTTTCTTTAATCCCCTGTACGTCATACTTAATTGGACACAAAGAATACCTACAACTCAAAAACTATAGGTGTTTTTTCCCCTGTAAATTATTCTCCCAGGAAGCAAGTCAAAAACATATATTAAATGTCAAAAACATTTAAATTAATTGGCAAAACACTCAATTGAATCTAAAACACATTTACCTTCATGGGCTGGGCTAAAAATCCCGTGGGCTGACTTAAGTCATTTGTAGGCAAGAAGCCAGGAACATTGCGTGCAAACTCTTCGTAAACAGCCAACTGCTTTGGGTCCACACCACCAACCTTGAAAGAAGAAAACCTATTTTGACAGAATTCACTCAATAATCAAAATAAACTGTTTTGAAAGTGGAAAGTCTGCATGTGGGTAAGCTCAGGGACACAAGAGTCATTACAACATATAACAGCATGATTAAGCATGCATGCACACACAAATGCAGTTCAGAAGAGGGCTTCTCATTTCCCTGAATCCTGCTAAGAGTCACCTCATTTATAAATTAACTGAGAGTTTCTCTTGGAAAATGCCTCACATGGGACAATGCCAGTGCAATTCTCCCTTGAAGCTGGTAAATATTATCAGATTTCTCACTGTCTCACTGGGAACAATAAGCAACCATTAATGTGAGAAGCCCAAGTTGGGAAACATGAAAACTAGCAGGCACATGAACTCCTTAGAGTAGTAACACTTCAACAACTCTGGAGGAGCAAGGGAATTTAGAGCTATTTCCATACCTCCTCCACAGGCAGCCATTCAGTGAAATGCTATCAAGTTAAGATGTTTTCTCATAAACAATATTTAACCCTGCTGTCCTAATTCCAGTAAGGAGTTCAATCAACAACAACATTAAAAATAAAACAAAGACGGGACAGGGAAAGACAGAGCCCCAATTCTCACTTTCAGCCTGATTTGCTCTGGCATCCGTTCGGCTTGATATGTTAAAACAACAGGATCACAGTATCTGCGTCCTTCTTGCCTAGCATGTTTTCTCAGCTCAAATTCCTGCAAACAAAAAAAGTCACTGAGGTTCTTGTTATAAGGCACTTCCCTAAATTAAAAAAGAAAATCTTAAAAGGCAAATTCTAAACACTTACAGTTGCTAATCTCTTGTCCATCTCAGGGCCTGCTTTTTCTACTGCAGTCTTCTGAATAAAACAGCAAGCCAACTCACAATTGTCCTGAGCTAATTGAGCAGCTGCCTGATCCATCATTTCTCTTTGTTGTGGGGAAGCAGTCTATTAATGGAGGTGGGGGTGGGTGGGGGGAATAGAAGGAAAAAGACTTGAAAGTTGATGTGGACAGACAGGATAGTAGAAAATGCAGTGCAGTTGGCAAATGCATTTTAAGTTCTGACTCTACTTATGAACAAGCTGTGATCTTGAAACAGTCTTAACAGCTTCCTCACTTTTAAGACAAAAATATCCTAGACACCTTATCAGTTTATTGTGAACATGCCTTAAAATCAGTAAAGCAGGCCAGACGCAGTGGCTCACACCTCTAATCCCAGCACTTTGGGAGGCCAAGGCAGGTAGATCACTTGAGGCCAGGAGTTCGAGACCAGCCTAGCCAACATGGTGAAGCCACTTCTCTACTAAAAAAATACATAAATTAGTGGGGCGTGGTAGCACATGCCTGTAATCCCAGCTACTTGGGAGGCTGAAGCACGAGAATCAGTTGAACCTCAGAGGTGGAGGATGCAGTGAGCCAAGACTGCACCACTGCACTCTAGCCTAAGCTACAGAGTGAGACCCTGTCTCATGAAACATTTTTTAAAAAGGCAAAAAACCAAAAAAAATCATTAAAGCAGTAAACAAATTATTAATCATGATACCTGAATTATTAACCATGATATCTGAGACTCAAAACTAGTAAGTGAATTATTTGAAAAGTGTGTGCACATGCAACATCACTTTAAGTCATTTTTATCGGCCTTCTCAAACAGCTTTCATCCTTCCTGGTTAACAGAAATGAGATTGTCAGATATCACATTTCCTTTTTAAATCTTAATTTATTTAAACCAACAAATATTTGGGTATCTACTATCTGTCAAAGATTGTGTTGAGAATATAACAGCAAAAAAAAAAAAAAAAAAAAAAACAACACAGACATGATGCTTTCCCTCACAGAATTACGATCTAAAATGATGGAAGACATCAAACAAATATGGTGATTATTAAGAATAAGTGGTAATGCCCAGTGCCATATATAGACAAAGAAAAAAATTATTACAGACAAGCAGTAATACGTTTTGTACCTATACCAAGGAAATAGCCAACTTACACGAAGGGCTGAGGCAAAACTGTTTTTTAAGTTGGTAGATATGCTCATGAGCAAAGGTTCCCTGCATGTAATCATAGCCATTCCAGCTGTCAAGTTACGCATCATGTGATGAGCTGCTATTCGCATTCGAGATTCCTCCGAATCCAGGGCAAAATCCTTCCTGACTATTTGCTCACAAGTAGTCATGGCAATCTTAATTGATCGATCCACCACAGGATGGACCAGCTCCTGGACAGCCCGTTCAATTGCCTGACGCACACACTGCTTCAACTGTGGATGGGCCTGAAACAAGGGAATCTGGGGGGTTGGGGAGGACAAAGTCAACACCTTGTTTAAATAAGACAATCCAATTCCTACTGGCAATCACATTCATGATTTTGTAAATCAAGGTTAACCAAAAACTACCAGTTTCTACTTAAAGTTAACCAATGGAAAATTCGGGTAACAGAAACTGAGCTCCATACAGGGAAATGTATTCAGTATACCCTGTGATACACAATAATAGATATATGTCTTTTTTATAAATCCAAGTTTAATGGACAAACTGTTCATTATAATATGCATTAACTACTTAAAGACACACTGCTGGCTTATTTAAAATTTGTGGCTCAAGTGCTCTTAAAAGAAAGCAACTTCTCCACTAGCTTGGGAAAATGTAAAAAGAATAAAGTTTATAGAAAAAAGACTTCTTACAAAAACTATTAAAATTAATTCATCAGAATAGTGAGCATTTTACAGTGCCCACTGAAGTGTTTGGCTTCATTTGAAAGGCTGTTTCTAATCTTTTATTGCAGGTGTAAATTATGCCCCAAAACTTACTTGGTCCCTTTAACTTGTTGAATTTAAAAAAAAAAAAAAATTAAACTAGCATATAATAGTGTTCACAACACTAAGAGTATTCTAAAGATGAATCACAATTTCTGGATCTAGGTGTCCCACTGCCTCTCACTCCGCCCCTCTAAAACTAAGTACCATGTCTATAGGAGTGGGGATGGGGGGACAAGGATAAAATGATTTCTCTGATACCCTTTCAATTCCTTTTAATAAAAAGTTCAATGTATTAATGTTACTCTTGTATTTGTGAACATTTTCAGTTTCTAAAAAGTAAGGACAATGAAAACTCCACTCACCTGATTCTGTATTATATATTCTGTTAAGTAGAATAAAAGACTAAAGATAACAAAATGTCCCCTTGAATGTACAAAGCAAATACTAAGGTATAGGAAAAAGGACTGATCAGAGGTCATCTTACATGACCATATTGTATCAGACCTCCTTCTGGAACCAGGCCACAACAACATAACTCAAAGTGCTAAGTCCTACTTCAAGATCTTAGCCTAGAAATTGTATACACACCCACAATCAGCTCATTTCCAGCCTTCAGGTGGAAGAAATGGCTTACTGCAGAAGGCTAAAGTGACAAGATAAAGAAAATAAAAAGCTATGATATACATTAAGCATCTTTTACTCTGTGTAAGGAATTCCTGGAGATTGTGATTTTATTGCTAGCTAAATTTTAGTCTCATGGGTTTGGATATGAGGAACCAATATAACTAACATCTAGTCACTCTATCTCTTAAGGGAAGAAGAACAATCCCAACTGAACTACACAGCAGTTCTAGATCTCCATCCTCTCTGACAAACTCTACAACCTAGGAATCCAGAGGGAAGGGCAAAGAGCTGAAGAAAAGGTGACCAAACAAAATTTACCTTATCACAAACTAGAAGCTGGGAGAATGGAGCAGTGTTTACTTACTGTTGGATTTAGAGTAATATGTGGTGCCAAGCCCGCAAGGGAATAGACATTGATGTCGTGGTAGCTGTACTGTGGCTGTGGTGGAACCGTGGCTGTACAAGTGGTGTTGGTAGCTGGTGTAGTAGAAGTTGCTAAATGTCAAGTAATAAAAAGAGATTTAAAAAGTACATTTGTTGACTTTATTATAAAATTAGCTTAATATCATTAAGTGGTCATTATCTAATTAAACGAATTAAATTGGGAGAGGAGGGAAGGATGTAGCAGGTCCTATTTTTCCCACCCTGAAAGGGAAATTCTGTTGTTATAACAGAGATATACACGAAGTATGTTAAACTATGTCAGTGGCAGTGCCCCACAGCACAGAAATCAACTGAGCAGCCATGCCATATTGTCAGGCCCAAGTCCTATAAACTTAGTCTATATTATAAATGTATGTTTTCAACCTAGCCTGTTCCTAGGTTTATCTGGGGATTCTCAGCTACTGAGGACTGAGAAAGAAAGAAAAGCTCAATTTATTCTAACCACAACTCCCAATCATTCAACACTCCCGTACCCTTCTCCCATCTTCTTCATGTAGATAAAACAGTCCATTCCCTTGGCAGATCTAGCAGGTCTGGCCATACCCAGATTTGAGGGGTTAACAGGCCATCATAGTATGCAGTTATTTCTGGGACTTCACACAACAAAGGAGATAACCTGGCCTAGCTGGGGTATGAGAGGCAACTGATTAAATCACATTTAGTTAATAATATGCATGAACTGTCAGGATGGAATCTAAGATGGTAACACAAGGCCTAGTCATTACTTTTGCTTGATAATTAGAAGGCTCACCAAAACGTATACAAAGTTTCACCACTACATTATGTGGGAAATTATAGTTTGCTATATACATGGACAAGTACCATTTAAGATAGTATCCTAGCTAACAGAAGCCTTCCTTGACTAATTAGCACACTTACTTGTGGTTGTGATGGGAGGGAGTTCTTCTGGCTGCTTGACATCTTTCTTTGGAGCAGAGAGTTGCTCATCTAAATTCTTCAGGCGATCTTTATCCTTTAGGAGGTTTCCAGGTTTTAGCTCATTGATGTCTAATGCAAGGTTCTTGCAGAGAACCTCGATTTCAAACTTCAAGTTTAACTGCACAGTTCCAGAGTTGGATTAGAATTTTTAAAAGAAAACTTTAGTTTTACTCATAATATACTCTACTTTCAGTTATTATAGTACTTGCCCCAAAATACCCTGCCTTCACTGTAAGTTTTAATAATGTGAAGGTAAAGAATGTTCCAGAGGACAAGGAAGCAGTAAATTACCTTTAAGTCATGCTCCTGATGTAGCTCAGCTAATACATTCATAATTGCCATTGTCCAAGGGTTTGGTGGCCTAAAAACCTAAAGAAAAGCTATTATGTTAAGCTGGCCCAAAATGTGCCCTTTAATTTGGATTATTTAAAACAATTCAATACAACATAAGGGAGTAGGGGGGAGTCAAACAAATAAAAAAACAAAAAACAAGGATTAAAAAATAACCAAAAATAGTTAAACATAAACACTTATACCTCTGTAGCCATAACAAAACCCCTAGCCTTCTCACCTATATCACATTTCAAAAACAAAACAAAACAAAAAACCAAAAACCAAAGCCAACCATTACAATCTTTCCTATTTCACCCAGCCTCTCAAATTGGAAATCCAAGTGCCATAGAGGAAAACAGACTTAACTAGCTTTACCTCACAAGAACTAAGAATATAATCTCTTGACCTCGTGCTAAAACAAAGCAATGCTTAGAAATTAGTCATAAATAAAATATTAAAATCTACTCACCACACTACGAATGCTAGATTCTAAGACTTTGGCAACAAAGGGCACTACATAGAGCAATTCTTGTTGTCCTTTAACATAAGCCTCTAGCAGCAATGATTTCACATCCAAGTCCTAGAATAAGATAAATACTTTCAAAAGCAGGGAATATACCCCCCAAAATGGTATAACAAAACCAAAGAAAAGTATTTTGCCAAGCTTATCCCCAAAACAGGAATCAACATAATGTCTAGTCCTTGCCTTACAAAAAGGGGTTAACAACTCAAAACGTGGGCCAAAATCTTACAAAACCCCAATAATCATTAAATAGCTCCAAACAGCCAATACTTGTAATCATAATGTGCTGAAGATTCTCAATATTTACACATTTAGATGAAACTCACAGTGTGTAAGATGGGTTTGTTTTTAGCTAATGTGATCATTCCTAGCCAATGTCCCAAGTTCTTCAGCAAAGAACGATCTGAGAAATTGGCTGCAGCTTTATCAGAGGTCAGGAGCACCTGAAATAGTGTAAGATTAAGAAAGATATGAGAATGAGCTTATGAAAGAAAACTCAGTTGTATTTGAGAATTCCATTATCCTATCCTAAAGACAAGTCATCATTTCTAAGAACAGGCCCCAAAGTAGAATTACTCTGTATATCATTCTCAATATCATTTTGCTGTGTTTATGATTCAACAGTGCTATTTTTACCTTTAAGAAGTCTTTACATTTTATTTTTTCAAAATAGTTACAAACACATTGCACAAAATTCAAAAAGAACACAAAGTTATGTGCCAGCTATCCTCCCCTAGAAAAGTATTTTCAACTCTGAAAACCTTAGCTAGGTTTAAAGCAGAGACCTAACTACAAAGCTGTTTTGAAGTGCTAAATTAATTTAAATGAGGATGATAGCCATGCTTAAGTCCTTAAAGGCAGCAAGCATACAAAGGAATATAATCAAATTAGCCTCCTATTGCAATCTTCAGTATATCCAGGTCATTAACAAATCTCTGCAGCCAACCAAGATAACTTTCTGAGATATAGTATAATACTGTTTATATACTTCTTTTCAAATTTCTAAAAAACCCAAACCATTTAACTGATTCTCCGGTTACTGTTTTTCTAAGGGGGGCAGAACTAACATAGGAGAGTGTTTTGGCTGCAGGTATGCACACGTGTATATACCCATCTACTCTGTGGTACCTCTTGACTTAGGGCTATATTTAAACTTCTGTTTAAAAAACATGGTCTTGAAACTTTGCTACAGAGTATGTGGAAACTTATGTATCCCAACCACCCTTGCTATCAGATAATAAAAACGAAATAGAGCCATGTTCCTTAACTCTATACAGCAACAGCAGAATGGCACAAGTCAGCTGTGCAACAGAGAGCCAGGAATTCTTTTGCACTACAGCGTAACCAAGAATGGGGAATATTCCCATCCACAGGTTTAAATATAGTGCTGGCTCCTAAGCCAATGACCCAAGTTATTGAGCAAAGAATGACCACAGCTGTATGCTGGTTCTAGAAGTTTTTCCTCCTAAGAAATAAATGATGGTTTAGAAATTAAAATACTTGAATTTTGTTGAATAAGCCTCAGCTCAGTAGAATTTGACCTTAAACTGCACAGACTCCTAGACAACAGCTATTCCACAAACAGATTTAGAGTCTAAAGATATCTTGCACTTGAATACTACAAGATACAAATGAAAACATTCAGGACAGTATTGTTTACAATAGTTTAAGTGATTAACAACACAAATGCCCAGCAGCAATACAAACACATACAATGGTTTTCTACAAGACTATATTTTTCTGTTTTTTAAAAAAGAGGACTGGCCGGGCACAGTGGCTCAGGCCTGTAATCCCAGAACTTTGGGAGGCCGAGGAGGGTGGATCACCTAAGGTCAGGAGTTCGGGACCAGCCTGGCCAATATGATTAAACCCCGTCTCTACTAAAAATACAAAAATTAGCTGGGCATGGCGGTACACCTATAATCCCAGCTACTCGGGAGGCTGAAGTAAGAGAATTGCTTGAACCTGGGAGGTGGAGGCTGCAGTGAGCCGAGATCGTGCCACTGCACTCCAGCCTAAGCAACAGAGTGAGACCACATCTCAAAAAAATTGAAAAAAAAAAAAAAGGGGGCTACAGCAAAGAGCATTATCATTATCATGAATAATATCCAGGGGAGAAAAAAAAGCAAGTGAAAAAAAAAAGAAAAGGATGTACAGAGGGCGACACCATACAGAATATGCTAACCAATACTATGCTGCTTATGTATAACAGTGGTAAAGTTCTAAAATCATGCATGGCATGACAAAAACAATTCATAATAGTGGTTACTTTCAAAGAAAAGGCACAGGGTATGCCTATAAATTTAAGTTCTGCATAAAATTTAGTTCCATATACGAAACAAAATCTACAGCAATTTCCAGAGGTACCTAATATTGACAATATATATGGAAAAATAGCAAAAATCCTACCTATATAATCAAATATTTCCAAATTCAAAGCAATAATTAAAGAAAATATAAGAACCAACTCTTACTTTAATGTTTCTGTAGGTCTCATTCAGAACCATCTTGTTAAATTCAGGATTCTTCAGCGTGTCAAGGAAGTTTGAATACAGGCTATGAAAGTTTGGCTCAATACTGACTCTCTTCATAACCAGATACTGTGAAACCCAAGGCATAAATTCTTCTTTCACCGTTTCCTTTAGCTCTTCAACCTAGCCAGTCAATACGACATGGGAAGCACAGAATTACACTATGATAAAATAACACTTGGTTTCTATGAACCATACTATACAGCACATGGCTCCTTGCAAAACTAACTAGATGCTAAAGAATGACTTTCCTTCACACCAGATAGATGCTATGAAGAAAAGTATGCTCAATTCCATAGTCAATCACAACTCAACCCATACGTGATTGGGACTGAAACATCTATGGTTATTTTCAGCTTTAAAATTATAAAACATGTAGTACCCCATCTCCACATAAATTACTAATCTATAAGCTGCCATTAACAGACCTACAGTGTAACCAAGAATGGGGAAAATTCCAGAACTATGTTTTCCTAAATTTCCATCTACAGGAATCCTTAGCTAACTCTGGCGTTTCCAAGTACAGTTAGTTGACCCTTGAACAAGGAATTGAACTACATAGAGTAAAATTAAATGTAGATTTTCTTCTATTAATACCTCCACTACCTCGGAGACACCAAGACCTCCTCTTCTCCTCCTCAGCCTATTAAATATAAAGATAAAGACCTGTATGATAATCCATTTCCACTTAACAGATGGTAAATATATCTTTTCTTCCTTATAATTTTCCTTCATAGTTTTTCTAGTTTATTTTATTCCTTTTTCTAGTTTATTTTATTCTAAGAATACAGTATTATATGCATATAAGATAGGTGTTAATCAACTATTTGTTTTATCACAGTAAGGCTTCTGCATGGCAGAAAAAACAGTAGGCTGTTAACAGTTAAGTTCTGGGAGAGTAAAAAGTTATAACAGGATTTGGCTACATACAGGATTGGCAACCCTAACGCCCATGTTGCTCAAGGGTCAACTAGACTGTCTTACCATGTAATCTGAGGGGCAAGTAGCATGCATTCTTTATGCTTTTCACAAAGTTTGCCTCAGTTATTAGGTTGTAATAAATACTCTGAATAGTCTCTGGGAGAAAATGAGTTATGACTAATGACTAGTACAAATGAAACTTTCTATCATCATGAGAACATTAAGCTTATTTCAAAAAGCTTATAACTTGCTGCAAAACAAAACCTTAAAAACTGGTACTATTTAATGTCTACCAAAACCACTAGTTAAATATACATATTCCCTTTGAGTTTATTACCTCTACCTTTAAAGTGAGTATGTAAAAGGGCCAACTATACATCCTTTAGTCCATTAAGGAAAAAAGAAGGCATTTATAAACTATGACAGCATGCTCACCTTTTGTGTCATATTTGACTGTGAGAGATTATTGAAAATAAAAGCAATTTTCTCCTGGATATTTTCTGGGGGCTCCACAATTCTCTCAGTTTGATCTGTGGCCACAAGCAACGTATCTATATTTGTAGTATTAATAGAAGGCTAAAAAAAAAAATAAAGTACATAAGGCAAATAAGTTGAAATGCTTCCCTGAAAAAAATCCAATAATGTATACAGATTTAGTGTTAAAAAATACACATGGTATGATTGTGTATTAGAAATGTGGGCAAGAATAGTGAACTATTAATATGTTTGCCTCTGGGAAATATAAGGATGGGAGATACAAAGGAAGAAATGTCAGTCTTTTATATCTTTTTTAGTAGGCATGTGTTATGATAAAATTCTAATACATGTTCACCACTGATTATTACAATATAATCATAAATCCTGGAAGAGAAAAAAGATAGATTACTTACTGGCACATCTTTCTTAAAGCTGACTCCAGTTGGCCTGGTGACCGTAACCGTTTTAGCAACAGTGGTGGTTGTTGAGGTGGTTACCATAGTGCTAACTTGACCAGCAAGAGGAGCTTTTGCTGGAACCTGGGCCTGAGCCTGGGCCTGAGCCAGTGCAATACTTCCAGGGGTTGTGATAGAGCCTTGCATTTTCACAGGAGGATCTCTAGACTGCTGTCCATACTCAATATACTAAAAGGGTAGGGAGAGGAAAAAGAGTTAACCTTAATTGCTAAGTCTGGATTATATGTCCCTCTTTTCTGAGAGGGTAAAAAACATGTCTGAGTGCTCTTTTGGTTCATCTAGCTCACATACTCTTTGCCCCATACCCTGGCACTAATACATAAGTAGATTCCATGAACTCCTTCAGCGATAAAATCTTAGTATTTATGAGAGAACTACAGCAAAACAACTTCTAAAGAAGCAGCCCCAGATACCTGCATATAAATGCCTTTAAACTTCTTTAAAAACGCAAACTTTAAAAGTCTTAATAATTCATACAGGAAACTCATCTGTTTTCTAATTAGGCAGCAATGAGAAACCAAAGGCCTTAAAAAACAAAACAAAAACCATGGTAGTATGAGTTATTATCACAATAAAGCTGTTATTACGAAAAAAAAAAAAAACTCACTTTACATAGCCCATCCCCACAATTTAGAGTGATGAGATAAGGATCCTGAAGCTATTTCAACAGTCCTTACCTAGCAGAACTAAACCTACCAATTATGTATGCAACAGTTTTATTTTTAGAGGGACATTTCTCAAGTAGGAAAGAGAGTCTCAGAAGAAAGTATAGCCCTTTATGCTGATAAAGTACAGAAAGTGATGATCTCTCTCTCTCTCTGGCTATCTTGCTACAGTGGGTGCTAGGGACTAGTTTTGAGTGATCACTCCCCTGCCATCTCACTCTTTCTCCAAGTCTTTCAAGCTCCATATTCCTGTCTCTTAATTTGTCTCAATCCACTCACTTGAATGAATATACTCCACATTCCCAGAGATTAAGTCATTACAATAACCCTGCCCTCCTAATAAACCTAGAAGGATGAGGTAGAGAACACTGAACTAAATTAAAATACAGAATATCAAGTAGGTTCAAATTCTGATCTTCCTGATTCCTTAAAATAAGATCTTATGAAGTTGCCTACTGCATGTTAAAAATAAAGTCAATTAACCAACTTTCCTGTTCTATATAAACTGATGTTGACCAAAACCAAGACAAAGGTATAGATAATGCTTACCAATTAACCTAAAATCAGTCACTGAAACAATGCTTCTCAAATTTCAGTAATAATAACAATCATACAAAATGGTTTTTAAAATGTATATTCCTTACGTCTATTTTCCCAGGGACTGACTCCTTTTAAATAAGCATCTCAGGCGGGCACAGTGGCTCACACCTGTAATCCCAGCACTTTGCAGGGCGGAGGTGGGCGGATCACCTGAGGTCAGGAGTTCAAGACCAGCCTGGCCAACATGTTGAAACCTCGTCTCTACAAAAATACAAAAATTAGCCAGGCATGATGGCAGGTGCCTGTAATCGCAGCTACTCAGGAAGCTGAGGTGGGAGAATCACTTGAACCCAGGAGGACAATGTTGCAGTGAACCAAGATTGCCTCACTCTAGCCTGGGCAACAGAGCAAGATTCCATCTCCCCCTCCCAAAAAAAAAAGAAAAAAAAACCACACCTCAAAAGAATCTAACGAGGTGGTAAGAAGCCTGTATTTTTAATAAACATGATCTAAGTCTTATGTGTAACAGTTTTGGCTCATATTAACTCAAAAATTTCAGATTTTTATACACAAGATTCCCACTCCAATTCCCTTTTAGCATCAGGCAGGGTGTCTGTACTTTATCCAAGATAAAGATTCTCTTAGTAAAACTGTTTATTCTTCAACTGCATTATCAGGTTAAAAGAATGAGTAAAAAGTTTTTGAAGTAAGCCTGCTACTTAGAAAAGATAATCCAAGAATGATTATTTTTTCATGTTCTCTTGTAAGGCCACAAAATGAGCAACCTCAACAAAAGATATGTGTACCTATATCATGCCAATCATTAAGAAATCTTAATGCCATTACTATCAAGTCTACAAAAAAAAGCCAAAATATTAAACCCTCCAAATACTACATAGCTATTTGGGTTTTAGGTACAGAGGGCACTTACCTCCTGTAAATGATGTGGAAATTGCATAAAGTGACTGATAGAAGCCAAATGCTGACAATACTGGGGATAGTCCTTCAATCTGCCAACAAAATCATTCTACCATCATTTCATGTCAGAACAGAAGCATCACTAACAAAATGTTTTTGTCCAAATGCTAATCTAGGTCATTTTTTTCCATCTTACCTATGAATAACTTATTTGAAGAAAATGTCAAAGTGAAGAAAACAAAAATAGAAGGAGAAAATACTTATGATTTTCACAGGATTTACATCAGAAAATACACTACCTCTGATTTTTAAAGGCTATATTTTACTTAAAATAGATTAAAACGAGCCACTTCTCTGAAACAATTCAAATTTTCACCAACATACGAATGGAAAAATAATTTGTAGTCAACTCATATAGTAGAATACTACACAGCTGTAAAAAAAAAAAAAAAACAGACTACTGAAACGTAGTAACGTAAGTCTCAAAAAACTACATATTTGTATGACTCTGTGTAAATGGCATTCTAGAAAAACTTTAGAGATTATCAGAGATTGGAAGTCAGGGAAGGGGACTAACTACAAAGGGGAACAAGGAAACCTCTTGGGAGATAATGAAAATATTCTGCATCAGCCGGGCATGGTACTTTATGCCTATAATCCCATCACTGTGGGAGGCAGGAAGATCACTTGAGGCCAGGAGTTCCAAAATATTCTGTATCTTGATTGTGGTGGTAGTTACACAACTGTATAAATTTGTCAAAATTCAAAGAACTATACACCTAAAGGGAAGACTTCTACTGTACGAAGTATACCTCATAAATAACCAACCAAAAAACCTCTGTTCTCATTTTAGTTTTCCTACCACTTATATTAAAAAAGAGAGGCTTTGGCTGGGCCCAGTGGCTCACACCTATAATCCCAGCACTCTGGGAGGCCGAGGTGGGTGGATCACCCGAGGTCAGGAGTTCAAGACCAGCCTGGCCAACATGGTGGAACCCTGTCTCTACTAAAAATACAAAAATTAGCTGGGTGCAGTGGCACGCGTCTGTAATCCCAGCTACTTGAGAGGCTGAGGCAGGAGAATCGCTTGAACTCAGGAGGCGGAAGTTGCAGTGGGCCCAGATTGCGCCACTGCACTCTAGCCTGGGGGACAGAGCAAGACTCCATCTCAAAAAAAAAAAAAAAAAAAAAAAAAAAAAGCTTCAGGCCAGGCACAGTGGCTCACACCAATAATCCCAGCACTTTCAGAGGCCAAGGTGGGAGTTTGAGACCATGGTGAAACCCTGTCTGTACAAAAATTACAAAAGGCTGGGAATGGTGGTATGCACCTGTGGTCCCAGCTACTCAGGAGGCTGAAGTGGGAGAATCACTTGAGCCCGCAAGGTCAAGGCTGCAGTGAGCCGAGATTGCGCCACTGCACTCCAGCCTGGGTGAGAGTTAAGACCCTGTCTGCGGGGTCAGGGAAGAGATCCTTCACAGGAAACCTATCCACTTACCTGTTTTTAAATCTATCTAGTGCAGCAATCCCGAAATAATACATTTTGGATCCAAAAGGCTTGCGTAAGGCTTCAAGAACATATCGTAGAGCCAGACCTAGTGCCATGTAAGTGACCAGTCCTTTCTCAATTATACCACCAAATAGGCAGGCGGTTATATGTAACTCTTTATCAGGATACTGGGGAAAAAAACGGTATTCTTCAAACAAGTTCCTTAGCATACAGTTAAATACTTCTCGTTCCCTCTTTATAGTAGAGTCTTTAAATCTCTGCAGCATTTCTAATACCTGGAAAAGCAAGACAAAAACAACGCACACATAAAGGAAACAATTACTAAGAGCCTTTCTCAAATATGCTTAACAAAAGACTATTAAGTAGAACATTTACCAAAAGAGCTTGAGACAAATATTAAGGTTTCAAAACACAAACCGCTGTATCAGGGCACTTTGAGCTGGATTTCTAAAAACATTGAAAAGGACATTTATTTAAGACTGGCCTAAACAATAAATAACTAGATCATCCTAGACACTCACCTCATCAACAGACATGGTTGGATGTGGTGGATGATTATATATTCGCTGGAAATAGCTGTTTGCTTCATCATCTATCTCTTTACTAAAGTGCTGGTTTGCCTCTGGCCACACCTGAGACAAGTCCGCTGTTGGAAACAAAAAAGGAATCAGTGGGCATTTAAGCCCTTCCTCCACTTCCCCATAAAACACAGCCAGCCAGAGACTATTATAGCTCTAACTTTAAGGGAAATATAAAAAAACTGGAAAAGGTATTAAGCGGTCAAGTTTCAGTATTAATGTGTGCTAGGGTAGACATAAAAGATCCTTAACAAAGTGCCTTCCATAATTCTACATTAGTATTATCTTCATCAGGACTTATTAACACAAAAGTCAACTTGGTTCAAACTCATAACGCACTTACCCTTAATACAACCTCATTAGGTTAACAAATCTTTATCACTTTATAATAAAAATCACATTTAACATATAAGAATTATCATGCATGTGCATGAAAGACTGATGTAAACACAAAGCATGCTACAAAACATAACATTCAGACAAGCCTTTCACACTAACGTTATCAAGTCAGCTGGAATACTTTCAACCTCGTGTCATGACTATGCAGTCCCAATGACAAGGACTTCAGTCAATTATACCTATGGATTTATAAAGATGACTTCTATGAGTTTAGTTAGCATAAAAAATTACTAAGGAGGTAAAACAAAAATTGGAAACAGAAATCTGAAATTGTCCTTGTCACTCCTGACTTGCTTTAAAAAAAACTCAACACATGTTTAGGTTAAGTTCAAGAGTTACATTCGTATATCTACCACATATTAATTTCTCTTTATCATACCTACTTCTTACTTTTAGGATAAACACCCTCAGGATGCAGCCTCTTATTAACCACGACTTTGTTCTGGGAAGGAGTGATACCTCTAACTTTTAATAATTCAAATTTGTGAATTTATTCCCATTGGTCTAGGAGGCACATCAACACATGGCCCTACTAACACAGATGAGACATACAACTA
This sequence comes from Pan troglodytes, assembly GCF_028858775.2. Taxonomy (NCBI): domain Eukaryota; kingdom Metazoa; phylum Chordata; class Mammalia; order Primates; family Hominidae; genus Pan; species Pan troglodytes. Next base: position 56,559,567 of record NC_072416.2, read on the forward strand.
AACATTTTTATCAGTCACACTTCACAATCACAGACAACACTACCACTTACAAGGTTTCATCTTACTCTGCTGGAATGTAGGCTGATTCAGTCCAGAGGTGCCCAGTTTCCTCTGTACAAAAGGGTCGTTATTCACTGCAGGGAGTCCAAGAGCACCAGTTCCTATACCAGTCAGGCTGCCTGTGCCAAGACCACCTACTAGAGAGAACGAAGGCAGCCACAAATCCTATCATTATTCATATTCTTGATTTTATTCACATCTCAGATATATTAATAAGACAGACTTTTAAAATAAAGTCATAGTAACTCTTACTTTAAAAGTCAGAGTCTTTGTTAATTCCCTCATTACATCTATTCTATTTTACAGAGCCTACAAACTAGGCAGTAACGGATAATCCCCAAATTTCTTTAGCATCTGGAATTATTTATATTCTTGATAATGTGCAAAAAATTAATGTATACATTCTCAAAGCACATACTCCTATACCCAAGGCAGTTAAAATAAGGAGCCGGCTGGCTTTTCTCAATGATTCAAATCAAATAATTTCATGATACTATCTTCTAAAGTTACCATGAGTCTCAAAACTTCTTTATTCCTCTCAACTCTGACAAAAGGAATCTTACAATAATTAGAGCTTTGCTAGGAAGGCCTTAATAAGTTCAGTGACGTTTATTTAAATGAATTAATCAAAGCTAGAAGCATACAGTAGCAACGCTAACTAGATTAGAGTCAATGACAACATGGAAGTCCTTAGGTTTTAGTGCCCAAACTTACAGTGTCAACATAAAAGGTACAAGGGGCTAAGAAGATGTAGGTACAAACAACCACAACAACAACAACAAAATATAGCTTTTATTTCAATGTAAAGTTACATGGAACAATATCTGGGAAAAAAACTGAAAATGTGGCCAAGCGCGGTGGCTCATGCCTGTAATCCCAGCACTTTGGGGGGCCAAGGTGGGTGGATCACCTGAGGTCGGGAATTCGAGATCAGCCTGGCCAACATGGTGAAACCCTGTCTCTACTAAAAATACAAAAAATTAGCATGGCATGGTGGCGGGCACCTGTAATCCCAGCTACTCGGGAGGCTGAGGCAGGAGAATCGCTTGAACCTGGGAGGCGGAGGTTGCAGTGAGCCAAGATCGCACCACTGCACTCCAGCCTGGGCAACAAGAGCGAAACCCCGTCCCCCACTACCCAAAAAACAAACAAACAAAAAAAAACCTTAAAATGTTTTTGGGATGTCCTATCATTTTCAAGGTTGGTGAAATGCAATAAGGCAGGCAGAACATATGCCTGAACCTGATATGTACAATAGTTTCTACCTTTATTATACCAACCTGAATTCATAAAGCTGTGAGTTTTTTATCTAAGCCCTTTAGAATGTGATGCACATACATGTTACCACTTATACTATCATTTGTTAATAAAAAAATCCTTACTAAATAATTCAACTAACTTTACAACTACAAATATCCTAATTCTTTCCTCCAATTAGACTGAATTGAATATAATCTGTTTTTCTTTTCCCAACTTTGGATACTGAAGTAGCTTTCACAATTTCATTTAAGCAGCTTTCCTTATCACAGTGACTCCAAACCCCTTACCAAACACTAAGGCATAACTAAGGCAAACTTATGAATAATCCATGCTCTCATTTGCCTCCCCCTTACCTGGAAGCTGTGATGAAAGTCCTCCAATACCACTGAATGCAGTGGTCTGATTGGGGGTTGAAAGGGGTGGAAATGCTTTTGCTGGTGACTGAGGGGTACTGAATGCAGAACCCAAATTTGGAGGAAAACCCTGCATACTCTGGGTGTGAGGGGCAGCTGAACCACCTATACTAAGAGATGTCATTCCAGCAAGAGGGTCAATCTAAAGAAAAACATTATAAAAATGTATTAAACATACTTCGAGGAAAGGCAGACACATGTAAAGCAATCTTTAACAACAGCTCTTCATACTCTTAAAAAGCAAACTATTACACCCACTCAATCACAATGATACTTAAATCCCAGTTATCAAGTGTGTCAGTCACTTTTCTTACTGTGTCACATACAGAATAGGTTTAAAGAGTTTGCCTTTGACAAAGTACAGGTTGAGTATCCCTTATTGAAAATACTTGGAACCAGAAAAGTTTTCAATTTTGGATTTTAGAATATTTGCATATACATAACCAGATATCATAACAATCCCATCATGGGGATGGGACCCATGTCAAAACATGAAATTCACTTGTTTCACATATACCTATATACACATAACCAGAATGTAATTTTATACAGTTTTTTTAAAAGAATTTTTTGCATGAAACAAAATTATGACTATGTTTTGACTCAACACGTAGCATCGGATCAGGTATGGAATTTTCTACTTGTGGCGTGTCATGTCAGTGCTCCAAAAGTTTGATTTTGGAGCATTTTGGATTTACAGATTAAGGATGCTCAACCTATAACAGAGCCATAAAAAGGGCTACAAAATCTAATGAACACTTAAGATGAACTGCCCTAAACTAAACATTTAGTAGTGACATGGGACAGTTATTATATTAATAAATCCTCACAAATTCCAATAAGCCACTTTAAAACAATCAAGCTAAATTTAAGTAAGTTTCAACATAAATAAAAGTATTAGAAATTAGAAACGAATCTCCCAAAATAAATTTAGTCGAAATTTGGGGATTTTTGAGGTGGGGGAAGATCAGCTCCAATTTTGAAAACAAAAACAAGGTATGCTATTCACCCAAATATGCATTTTTAAAATATCTAATAACTGCACTTCCAGGCTTAAGTGTGTGGCACTACTTCATACCTTCATGGCTATAGAAAATGACAAGCAAATGCCTTTTATAGGGAAGTAGCCACTGAATCACTAACTTTTAGCCTCTTTCTTTCCTTAAAACCCAATCTGCCATTCAATGCATCTGAAAATAGAAGCGCAATATGTTGCTCCCAGAGAGAAGGGGGTGGTTGATGTCAGGGAGTAACTTAAATGTACCTTGTTTTTAAAAGAGCAGTTCAGTTGAGAGCTGAAGAGCCCCAGTTATAACAAGTCGTTATGCTCTAGCACTGTTGCTTGGCCCGTGAAGCTACAAACAAGACACATCAGGTTCAAAGGCAGTGCTTATGTCTCAAGAGTCTACGTAATTCATATTTTAAAAAGAAACCCTCTTCATTTACCTAAATAAATTGTCTGTATATTTCCTCTTAGAGTCACGTTCTATTTGATGATAAAAGCTATTCTTAACTACAATGCCTATTTACATATCTCCTTTAAAATAAGTGGATGCTAGACATGCAGTTATCTAAAATGTAATAAATTCAGACAATTTATTAATGACATAGGAGCTTATTCTATTCCAAATCTATGGCAAATGAAGATGTATCAAATGTAGCACTCGTTTACCTGAACAGGAGAAATGGCATCTAAGCTGCTAGCACTAGGAGGACGTCCTTTTGGCATAACTCCAGGTGGTGGTTGTCTGGCCTTATTCATAACATTACTGCAATTGGCTACCATGGTAAGGATAGTTTCTGATAGCTCCTGAGAAACACTCCTAAAATAGAGGGGAAAAGGTAAAAAATATCAGTTCCTATTCTCTAGCACATGTAAGTAAACCAACCGATCTGATTTTTTTTTTTTTTAAGATGGAGTCTCACTCTGTCACCCAGACTGGAGTGCAGTAGCACGATATCAATTCACTGCAACCTCTGCCCCCTGGGTTCAAGCGATTCTTCTGCCTCAGCCTCCCGAGTACCAATCCGATTTTCTAATAAAGAAACTTTGTCGAGGCTGGGCACGGTGGCTCATACCTGTAGTCTCACTGCTTTGAAAGGCTGAGGCGGAAGGATTGCTTGAGCCAGGAGTTTGAGGCCAACCTGGGCAAGATAGCAAGACCCCATGTCTACAAATATTAAATAAGTATTAAAAAGTCGAGGCTGAGCGTAGTGGTTCATGCCTGTAATCCCAGCACTTTGGGAGGCCAAGGCGGGGGTATTGCCTGAAGTCAGGAGTTCGAGACCAGCCTGGCTAACATGGTGAAACCCCGTCTCTACTAAAAACACAAAAATTAGCCAGGCATGGTGGCGCATGCCTGTAGTCCCAGCTACTCGGGAGGCTGAGGCAGGAGAATCACTCGAATCTGGGAGGCAGAGGTTGCAGTGAGCCGAGATCGCGCCACTGCACTCCAGTCTGGGTGACAGAGTAAGACTCCGTCTTCAAAAAAAAAGTTAGCTGGATGTCATGGCATGTGCCTGTAATCCCAGTTACTTGGGAGGCTGAGGTGGGAGGACTGATAGAGCCCAGGAGTTCGAGGCTGCAATGAGCTATAATCGCACCACAGCACTTCAGCCTGGGTAAGAGATGAGAAGGGAAAGCGGAAAGAAAACTTGGTGGAACATGTAGCTAAATTTCTGCCACATCCCATCCCTCTGCATCTGTCACTCATCACTAGAATTTTCTGAGTACTGGCTTTCTCTTGAAACTAATTTGCACCTCTGAAATGAACTAGTATATAGTACAACCAAAATATATTAAAATTTTCCAGAAAACATTCCATAGCTTCAACCATTTTGTCAAAAATTATGCCCAAACCCAGACATATCAAAGCAAACAGGCATGCAATTTTTATACTAGTATATCACAGTCTAAGATAATACCTGTACTTATAGACAAAAACACCATGCATAGTAATTAACTTTAACAACCACATGAAGCAGTGACTGACCTCTAAAACAAATGTCAAGTAGGGTAAATGTTTACTTGACAATTAAACCAATTTTCCTATCTTAGGTTGCTATTACAGGTTGAGCATCCCAAATCTGAAAATCTGAATCCCAAACGCTACAAAATCTAAAACTTTTTGAATGCCAATGTTTAAAGGAAATGCTCATTGTAGCATTTCGGAGTTTGAATTTTGGAATTTGAGGTGTATATTAAGCAAGTAAGTATAATGCAAATGGTTTTAAAAAATTTTTTTTAAACCAAAACCCTAAATACTTCTGACCCCAAGCATTTCAAAGAAGGGATACTCAATCTGTATTGCCTCATACAACTATGGGGTCCTTTGTATTTAGAAGCTCTACTCGGGCCGGGTGCGGTGGCTCATGCCTATAATCCTAGCACTCTGGGAGGCTGAGGCAGGCAGATCACCTGAAGTCAGAAACTCAGGTCAGAAGCTGAGGTCAGAAGCTCAAGACCAGCCTGGCCAACATGGTGAAACCCCATCTCTACTAAAAATACAAAAATTAGCCAGGCATGTGGCGGGCACCTCTAATCCCAGCTACTCAGGAGGCTGAGGCAGGAGAATTGCTTGAACCCAGGAGCCAAGATTGCACTACTGTACTCCAGCCTGGGCAACAGAATGTGAGACTCCGTATCAGAAAAAAAAAAAAGAGGCTCTACATGGTAGCTGGGAGGTGGAGGTGGCTTACACCTGTAATCCCAGCACTTTGGGAGGGAGGCAGTGGTGGGAGGATCGCTTGAGGAAGGAGTTTCGAGACCAGCCTGTGAACACAGCAAGACTTCATCTCTACAAAAAATTTTAAAAATTAGCCAGGTGTGGTGGCACATGCCTGTAGTCCTAACTACTTGGGAGGCTGAGGCAGGAGGAGTGCTTGAGCCCAGGATTTCAAGGCTGTAGTGAGCTATGATCACATCAATGCACTCCAGTCTTAGAGAAAGAACAAGACCCTGTCTCTAAAAAAAATAAATTAAAAAAAAAAGCGGGGGGGGGGGGCGGCCAGGCACGGTGGCTCACACCTGTAATCCCAGCACTTCCGGAGACAGAGGCAAGCGGATCACAAGGTCAGGAGTTTGAGAGCAGCCTGGCCAACACAGTGAAATCCCGTCTCTACTAAAAATACAAAAAATTAGCCGGGTGTGTTGGCAGGTGCCTGTAATCCCAGCTACTCGGGAGGCTGAGGCAGGAGAATCGCTTGAACCCGGGAGGCAGAGGATGCAATGACCTGAGATCGCGTCACTGCACTCCAGCCTGGGTGACAGTGCGAGACTCCATCTTAAACAACAAAAAAAAGCAGTAGCAGCTGTACATGAACTTTAGTCTTTAAATCTTCCCACCTAAATTCAGAATGTTACTACTGGCATTAAGAAGTAAAAGTGATCACTCAGAAAAGAAAGCTGTTTCACATTTGGGGGGAAAAAAATAAGACTAGGATGCTAACAGTACTGAATAAGCCTATATTACATTAAATCAATAGAGAAAAATCTATGAAAATTTGTACTTGTGCCAATAGCAAAATAACAATAGTCTGAACACAGACAACAAATGAAATAAACGCGTTGTTTTATGTCCACTGAAGCCAGGAAGAAAAATACAGTCCCGTACCACATAATGACATTTCAGTCAACAAAATGGTATATGGGACCACATATACAATGGTTGTCCCACATATTATAATGTATTTTGCTGTACCTTTTCTGTTTAAAAATATAAATACCATTGTGTTATAATTGCCTTCAGTATATTCAGTATAGTAACATCACTGTATGGGTTGGTAGCTTAGGAGGAATAGGCCATACCACATAGGCAAACTGTATACAGTACATTATACCATCTAGGTTTGTTACAGTATACTCTATAATGCTCACACAAAGACAAAATTGCCTGATGACACATATCTCAGAAATGCATTCCTATTGTTACGAAATGCAGACCACAAAAAAAAAAGGGAGCCTTATACTCCTAAAGGTATTGGTCTACTTATTTACTTTAGAAACAAGTAGAACATTAGTTTCCACAAAAATGCTCAAAATAATTAAAAGTATTTCAAATTTAAGGAAACAAGTGGTCCTCTGAAGCTTCATTTACAAATGTATCTGCATTCCAAATACTCAACAATTAAAACTTCATAGAGATACCGTATCTCCATGTTGTCCCATATCTCACCATAATAACAGGCACATACTATATTAGCAAGGCTGTGGGGAAATAGATGCAATAACACTGCTGGTTTTACAAAATAGAAAAATCCCTAAGGAGGAAAATTTTGCGATACCTAACACAATCGCAGATGAATTTACCTATTATTCTGACACATCCACTTCTAGTAGTCCAATTATACATTGGTAAAAATGATGGATGCAAAACACTGCTCACTGCAACACTGTATGTGATACAAAAGCGAAAACAATGCAAATTTCCACCAGTAGGAGACTGGTTGACTACAGTACAGAACAGCCATTCAATGGAGTATTATGCAGCAAGTAAAAGAAATAAGGAAGCTCTCTAATTGTATGGAGTGAACTCTAGGATATAAGATCAAGAAGCAAGTTGCATATTATCTCTTCTACAGTGAAGGATAGGGATAAATATACGAATAAGTATGTATTTGTTTTTAATATAAGATAACCCAAAAATATTAATGATAGTGACTAACTACAGGAGAAAAGGAGAACAAGGTAGAGGTATCAGAGTTCAAAGGAAGATTTCTCCAAATGTATCTTGCTTTAGAGTTTTGACTTTAAAACCACACCTATATTTTACCAATCACAAAAACAAAAGCAAACAAACAAACCACTAAATTAAAAAGAAACTGTTCCAAAAAGACCAGTGCCATGGGTTAGAAAAACAGGGTACCAAGCAGTAGATGGTAATTATATTATACTGCATTGAATCCAAAATGCCTTCAATTGTGTAAGCCACACTAATATTTTACGTCCTATGCAAAAACAAAAAAAGTAATTCCACCAATTGTAATATAAGACACATCACCAATGAGACACATCATTTCAGAAATGTTAAAGTAGGAAGAAAAATAAAATGGGCACTTTAGAATAAAATATGGTAAATTAAAATATTCACCTTTACTATTTAGGGATAAATTCTTATTTCTTACACAGTTTCAAACTTAGAAGTGGCAAGAATTGGCCGGGTGTGGAGGATCACCTGTGGTCAGGAGTTCGAGACCAGCCTGGCCAACATGATGAAACCCCATCTCTACTATAAATGCAAAAAATTAATTAGCTGGGCAATGGTGGCGCGCACCTGTAATCCCAACTACTCGGGAGGCTGAGGCAGGAGAATCGCTTGAACCTGGGAGGCAGATGTTGCAGTGAGCGAAGATTGTGCCATTACACCCCAGCCTGGGTAACAAGAGAAAAACTCCGTCTCAAAAAAATAAATAAATAATAAATAAATAAAAGAAGTGGCAAGAATATTACAATTAACTCCCACAAATGCTTCTCATGCCAATGGTATACATTTGCCCTATTAACCTAACCATTATTTCTATACTTTTCGCCCTGAAGCATTGGTTTGGATATACCATGAATTTATCCCTAAATGCTTCACTACATGTTTTCCTCTTTTTTTGAGACAGGGTCTCACTGTCGCCCAGGCAGGAATGCAGTGGTACAATTATGGCTCTGCCTCTGCCTCCTGAGTTCAGATGATCCTCCAACCTCAGCCTCCCCAGCTGCTGGGACTCCATGCATACAGACCATGCCCAGCTAATTTTTAAATGTTTTTTTCAGAGACGGGGTTTCGCGACATTGCCCAGGCTGGTCTCAAACTCCTAAGCTCAAGCAATTTGCCCACCTCAGCCTCCTAAAGTGCTGGAGTTACAAGTGTAAGCCACCATGCTCAGCCTTCACTATATATTTTCTATGAACAAAAACATTTTCCTACATAGCCATGTAAAATCAAACATCAGCAGCTTAACAATGATAAAATAAATAGGCCATGTTCACATTATACCAACTATTCCCACAATGCTCTTCAAAGCTATTTTTCCCATTGCATTAAGTTGTCACCTCTCTTCAGGTCATTTAATCTGAAAGATTTTCTTAGCCTTTACGTGTTCTTCTTGACTTTATTTTTTTAAGTACAACTCAGGGCCAAGTGCAATGGCTCATACCTGTCATACCAGCACTCTGGGAGGCAGAGGTGGGCAGATCACTTGAGGTCAGGAGTTCAAGAGCAGCCTGGCCAACATGGCAAAACCCCATCTCTACCAAAAATACAAAAACTTAGCCAGGTGTGGTAGTGTGCGCCTGTAGTCCCAGCTACTCAGGAGGCTGAGGGAACTGCTTGAACCCAGGAAGCAGGGGTTGCAGTGAGCCGAGTTCGCACCACTGCATTCCAGCCTGGGCAAGAGAGCAAGACCCTGCCTCAAAAAAAAAAAAGTACAAGTCAGTTGTTTTGTAGAATGTCCCTTGATTTGAGTTTGTCTGATGTTCTAAATTCAAATTAGGTATTATAACCTTACAGAATAAATTACCTTGTATTCTTCTCAGTGCATTTTATGAAACACATGATGTAGGTTTCGGATGGTGATCACTTTGATCAGTAGACTAACATGGTATCTGACAGGTTTCTCCACTGAAGTTGTTTTCCCCCTTTGTAATTACAATGTAATTTGTGGAGAGATATTTTCAAACTACATAATTATCCTGCTCTTCAAACATATATCCATTACTATTAACACACATTAAAGATTACAACTCCATTGTAATTCTTCTATATTTATTAGTTGAAATAACTTTCCTTCTCTGGCATTTATTATCATCAGTATGGACTCAAAATACTTTGGATACATTATCTTATTAAATTTTTCAACAAGTACTGCTAATAGATCAATTAAAGAAATTAATTGAAACCTGGAAGTTAGGTAAACTGCCTTCTTACAATAAAAACATTTTGCGCAATTTTAACAGGCAATTAACTTTCCAGAATATTCCACTGCAGATGGATTAAAATGTATAAATGTAAAAGGTTACACTTTAGAACTTGAAACTGTAGAACATTTAGAGCTTATAGAGCAGAGTGCTTTGGAATGGATAATTATTTGTTGTACAAGGCAGTCTTGTGCACTGTGGAATGTTTAGCCAGTATGATTGGTTTCTTTTTTTTATTTTTGAGACGGAGTTTCACTCTTGTTGGCCAGGCAGAGTGCAATGGCAAGATCTTGGCTCACCCCAACCTCTGCCTCCCGAGTAGCTGGGATTACAGGCATGCGCCACCACGCCTGGCTAATTTTTCTATTTTTAGTAGCGATGGGGTTTCTCCATGTTGATCAGGCTGGTCTTGAGCTCCCAACCTCAGGTGACCCACCCTCGGCCTCCCAAAGTGCTGGGATTACAGCTGTGAGCCACCGCGCCCAGCCTAGTATCATTGGTTTCTACACTACTAGGTATTAGAGGCACGTTTCTCTCTAATTATAACAGCCAAAAAGACCATCAGGCCAAGCATGGTGGCATGCGTCTATAGGACCACCTACTCACAAGGCTCAGGCAGGAAGACTAAGCCAGGAGTTTAAGGTTGCATTGAGCTATGATTGTGCCTGTGAACATGCACTGTACTTCAGACTGTACAACAACACAGTAAGACCTCATAGGAAAAAAAGAAAGAAAAAAAAAAAAGGCTGAGCACAGGTGGCTTATGCCTATAACCCCAGCGCTTTAGGATGCAGAGAGGACTGCTTGAGCCCACGAGTGAGCCATGATCACATTACTACACTCTAGTCTGGGTAATAGAGCGAGACTATTTAAACAACAACAAAAAGAAATAATGCTGGCCGGGCGTGGTGGCTCATACCTATAATCCCAGCGCTTTCGGAAGCCAAGGCAGGAGGAGTGCCTCAGCTCAGGGGTTTGAGACCATCCTGGGCAACATGGTGAAGCCCCATTTCCACAAAAAATTAAAAATAAAAATAAATTTTAAAAATAGGCATGCATGGTGGCATATACCTGTAATCCCAGGTAATTGGAGGCAAGACATCATCTCAAAAAAAAAAAAAAAAAAAACCTTCTCATAAAGCAAAATGACAGGGTATGGGCTGACTTCCTCTCCTTCATAAAACCAACTAGAAAAGTGTCTGAATCAACTTTTTCAGAACTTTGGAAGTTAACCAAAGGCTTATAACAAGTGGGAAATTTTTATTCAAGAGACTATCAAGCTTTCTAGCATATTAATTTGCCCTATTATTCCCATCTCCAGCTCCACAGCCAGCTTAGAAGCTGACAGCCCTCAATCACAATGAAAACCAGAAGCCTGAGAGGTGAATCAAAACAGGGTTAAAACATCTTCAAAGCCTCCTTCTCAGTGAATTGTCATTATTTCATCTGTATAGGGAGTCTGTGTGAGAACACAATGACAAGGTTGGATTTGACCTGAAAACTGACCCAAACAAAAACCTTTTCTGCATGAGGTGTTTGCAAAAAACATTTGAAAGTAACTGTTTTAAACTTATTGCCTATCTGAGGTGGAAGACTACTACAGTTGGAGCAAACTACAGGCTAACTAAAAATCTGTAAAGAAGGCCGGGCACGGTGGCTCACGCCTGTAATCTCAGTACTTTGGGAGGCAGGCAAATCACCTGAGGTCGGGAGTTTGAGACCAGCCTGCCCAACATGAGAAACCCTGTCTCTACTAAAGAAAATACAAAATTAGCTGGGCGTAATGGTGCATGCCTGTAATCCTAGCTACTCGGGAGGCTGAGGCATTAGAATCACTTGAACCCAGGAGGTGGAGGTTGCAGTGAGCCGAGATTGTGCCACTGCACTCCAGGCTGGACAACAAGAGCGAAACTCCATCTCGAGAAAAAAAAAATCTGTAAAGAAAAACTTTGAGCCGGGTGCGGTGGCTCAAGCCTGTCTGTAATCCCAGCACTTTGGGAGGCCAAGGCAGGCAGATCACGAGGTCAAGAGATTGAGACCATCCTGGCCAACATGGTGAAACCCTGTCTCTACTAAAAATACAAAAATTAGCCAGGCGTGGTGGCATGCTCCTGTAATCCCAGCTACTCAGCTGAGGCAGGAGAATCGCTTGAACCCCGGAGGTGGAGGTTGTAGTGAGCCGAGATCGTGCCACTGCACTCCATCCTGGGCGACAGAGCGAGACTCCGTCTCGATTTAAAAAAAAAAGAGAGAGAAAAAAAAAAACTTTGGAAGTAAAGACTAAGGTGGCTGTGAATTGCCTGGCTTAGTGCTGAATTGATTCCCAAGATTAGGTTTAAGAAAATCTCTGTCAATCTTAGCTGACAACAAGGCTAACCAAGCAGGAACTTCAGTAGCCAACTATTATAAAGAACAGAATTAGTTCAGGAAAGTCACTAAACAAAAAAAGGGCAATAACGAACAATGTGCTCTGCTGAAGAAGGAAGATCTGATTTCAGGAAATGCCATATTATTTAAAGTTGTCTGTTTTCAACAAAATTACAAGACTTGTAAAGAAACAAAAGGGTGTCCCATGCAAAGGGCTGGAAAGCTATGTAGAAATGATCCTTGAGGAAACACTGCTGTTGGACTTATTAGACAAGGAATTCAAATCAGTTACCTTAAATAGGTTCAGAGAACACATTTATTTTCATTTTATTTTGGTTTTTGAGACAGAGTCTTACTCTGCTGCCCGGGTTGGAGTGCAGTGGCACAAACTCGGCTCAGTGTACCCTCCATCTCCTGGGTTCAAAAGCAATTCTCTTGCCTCAGCCTCCCAAGTAGCTGGGACTATAGTCGCCCGTCACTATGCCTGGCTAATTTTTGCATTTTTAGTGGATACGGAGTTTTGCCATGTTGGCCAGCTGGTCTCAAACTCCTGATCTCAAGTGATCCACCCACCTTGGCCTCCCAAAGTGCTGCTGGGATTATAGGCTGAAGCCATGACACCCAGCCACTACAGAACACATTTAAAGGAAAATATATCAAAAGAACTGAAGGAAAACATAGGAATACTATCTCAAAAAGCATGTCCATAGAAATTAGCAAAAAAAACCAAAAAACAAAAACAAAAAACAGAAATTCGTTTTTTCCCATCAGACACTACACTCTACAACATACCAAACAGAAAAAGTACAGTAACTGTAATAAAGTTTCACTAACCACATGTCCCACCACACATTCAAGCAGACAAAAGAGTTCATTTGAAGATAGATCAATTAAAATTATCCAGCCTGAGAAAATGAAAAAAAGGGGGGTGGGGGGATGGGGGCTGAGAACTCAAGGACATGTGGAGCACTACTGAGTGTGCCACCACAAACATAATGGGAGTACAAGGAAAGAAAAAGGTACGGAAAGATTTGTAGAAATAATGACTGAAAACCCGATAAATTCTATTAAAAACATTAATCTAGACACCCAAGAAATTCAATAAATTCTAAGTAGAATAAACTCAAAGAGATTCATACCTAGAATAACATAATCAAGCTGATGAAAGAAAAAAGACAAGGAGAGTATCTTACCAGCAGCAAGATAGAAGCAACTCATCACATACAATACTCAATAAATTAACAGCTGATGTCTCATCAGAAACCATGGAGGACAGAAAGGAGTGGGGGAGCATATTCAAAATGTTCAAAGAAAAGGAATGCCAACCAGGAATCCTTCATCTGGCAAAGCTATCCCCAAAGATACAGGAGGAATTAGGATATTCCCTAGATAACAAAAAGAGGTAATTCATTGCTAGCAGTCCTGCTGAAACAAGAAAAATTCAAGAATCCTGGCTGAAATGAAAAGACACTGAACACTGACCTGAATCCGTATGAAAAACTACTGGCAAAGATACACAGGTAAATACAAAGGACAGTATAAATCTCCTAATTAAAGAACAACTGGGCTGGGTGCAGTGGCTCATTTCTGTAATCCCAACACTTTGGGAAGCTAAAACGGGAGATCAGTTTGAGCCCAGAGGTTCGACACCAGACTGGGCAACATACTGAGACCTCAACTTTACAAAAAATAAAAAAATTTATCAGGTGTGGTGGCACATGTTTGTGGTCCCAGCTACCTGGGAGGACCGCTTTGAGTCTGGAGGGTTGAGGCTGCACTGAGCTGTGATCGTGTCCTGCGTGGGCAACAGAATGAAACTCTGTCTCAAAAAAATAACTGCATGAAGCAAGAATTATAAACCTTTTGGTGATCACATAATGTGTAAAGGTATAATTTGCATGACAATAATGGCAAAAATCAAGGGGAAGGGGACAAAGCCATACTAAACGAAATTTTTGGATCCTACCAAAACTAAAAGATTGGAGTAAGTTAAAATGTTAGTTTTAATACCCAAGGCAACCACTAAGAAACAAAACAAAAAATAAAGTCAAAGAAACATAGGAGTTAAGATGGTACACTACAAAATATCTATTTAACAGTAAGACAGGCAGTAATGGAAGAACAGAGGAACAAAAGTGACAAGAGATAGAAAGATTAATAGCAAAAGAGCCCTATATTATCAATAAATACATTAAATGCAAGACAGGCAGAATGTAGTAAACACAAACACAAATTCACAAACACGCTCCAACCATACCTTCTCTAAAAGAGACCTACTTCAAATTAAGACACATATAGCTTGAGAAAACAAAACAAAACAAAACAAAAAACAAAACAAAAATATACCAAGCAAACCACCATAAGAGAACTATAATGGTTATACTAGTATCAAACAAAACAAATGTTTAAGAAAAAAACTGTTAATAGAGACAAAGACATTTTACAATAAGGGTCAATCCATCAGAAATATGTAACCATTAAGGCCGGGCACAGTGGCTCATGACCATAATCCCAGCACTTTGAGAGGCCAAGGTGGGTAGATCACCTGAGGTCAGGAGTTCAAGGCCAGCCTGGGGAGCATGGTGAAACCCCATCTGTACTAAAAGTACAAAAAAAAATTAGCTGGAAATGGTGGCGCACGCCTGTAGTTCCAGCTACTCCAGAGGCTGAGGCAGGAAAATCAATGAAACGTGGGAGGAGGAGGTTGCAGTGAGACAAGACAGTGCCACCACACTCCAGCCTGGGTGACACAGCGAGACAGAAGACTCCATCTCAAAAACAATAATAAAATAAAGAAGTATGTAACAATTATAAAAACACATGTACTTAAAAACAAAGCCCCAAACACATGAAGGAAAAACTGACAAAACTGAAGGGAGAAAAAGACAGTTAAAATAATAGGAGGCCGGGCATAGTGGCTCACGCCTGTGATCCCAGCACTTTGGGAGGCTGAGGCGAGTGGATCACTTGAGGTCAGGAGTTTGAGACCAGCCAGGCCAACATGGTGAAATCCCATCTCTACTAAAAATTTAAAAATCATCTGGGTGTGATGGTGAGCACCTGTAATCCCAGCTACTGAGGCACAAGAATTGCTTAAACCTAGGAGGCGGAGGTTGATGTGAACCAAGATCACACCACTGCACACCAGCCTGGGGGACAGAGGCACACTCTGTCTCAGAAAAATAAAAAATTAAAAATAAAAAAAATTGGGCTGGGCGTGGTGGTTCACACCTGTAATCTCAGCACTTTGGGACGCCAAGGCGGGCGGATCACCTGAGGTCAGGAGTTCGAGACCTGCCTGACCAACATGGAAAAACCCCATCTCTACTAAATATACAAAATTAGCTAGGCGTGGTGGCGCATGCCTGTAATCCCAGCTACTTGGAAGGCTGAAGCAGGAGAATCACTTGAACCCAGGAGGCGGAGGGTTGCGGTGAGCCGAGATCATGCCACTGCACTCTAGCCTGGGCAACAAGAGCAAAACTCCATCTCAAAAAAAAAAAAAAAAAAAAAATTGAATACTTCTGCACTCCACTTTCAATAATAGATAGATCTACAAAGATAGGCCAGGTGCAGTAGCTCATGCCTGTAATCAATTGCAGCACTTCTGGAGGCCAAAGTGGTAGGATGCCTTGAGCCCAGGAGTTCAACACTAGCCTGGGCAAGACAGTGAAATCCTGTCTCTACAAAAAATAAAAAATTAGCTGGGCATGGTGGTGCATACCTGTAATGCCAGCTACTTCAGAGTTTGAGGGGGGAGGTGGAGGCTGCAGTGAGCCATGATCATGCCACTGTACTCCAGCCTGGGTGACATACACACACACACAAAAATTAAGTCAACGCCAGGCGTGGTGGCTCATGCCTGTAATCCCAGCACTTTGGGAGGCCAAGGCAGGCAGATCACTTGAGGTCAGGAGTTCGAGACCAGCCTGCCCAACATGGTGAAACCCCATCTCTACTAAAAATACAAAAATTAGTTGGGAGGGGTGGCATGTCTCTCTAGTCCAAGCTACTTGGGAGGCTGAGGCAGGAGAATCACTTGAGCCTGCAAGGCAGAGGTTGTAGTGAGCCAAGATCGCACCACTGCACTCCAGCCTGGGCAACAGAGCAAGACTCTGTCTCAAAAAAAAAAAGAAAAAAAAATTAAGTTAAATAAATAAAATAATTAATAAATTTAACAAAATCAGTACAAGATGTACACTGAAAATGAAAAAATATCACTGAAAAAAATTAAAGAGGCCAGGCGTAGTGGCTCACACATGTAAGCCCAGCACTTTGGGAGGCTGAGGTGGCAGATCACCTGAGGTCAGGAGTTTGAGACCGGCCTGGCCAACATGGCAAAACCCCATCTCAACTAAAAATACAAAAATTAGTGGGGCATGGTGGTGCACACTTGTAATCCCAGCTACTTGGCAGGCTGAGGCAGAAGAATCACTTGAACCCGGGAGGCAGAAGTTGCAGTGAGCCGAGATCATGCCAATGCACTCCAGCCTGGGTGACAAGAGTGAAACTCCATCTCAAAAAAAAAAGAAAGAAAGAAAGAAAGAAAAAAATTAAAGACCTAAATAAGTAGAAAAACATCCCAGATTCACGGATTAAAAAGACAATGTTATTAAGACGGCAGTACTCCCCCAAATGAGCTAAAAATTCAACGTAATCCTCTCAACATTCCCAGTAGGCTGTTTTGCAATTTTTTTTTTTTTTTTTTTGAGATGGAGTCTCGCTCTTTCGCCCAGGCTGGAGTGCAGTGGCGAGATCTCGGCTCACTACAAGCTCTGCCTCCTGGGTTCACACTATTCTCCTGCCTCAGCCTCCCAAGTAGCTGGGACTACAGGCGCCCGCCACCACGCCTAGCTAATTTTTTTGTATTTTTAGTAGAGACAGGGTTTCACCGTGTTAGTCAGGATGGTCTTGATCTCCTGAACTCATGATTCGCCCGCCTCGGCCTCCCAAAGTGCTGGGATTACAGGCATGAGCCACCGCACCCAGCCTTAACTAGCTGATCTTAAACTTTTTAGGAAAATTCAAGGAACCGAGAAGAGCTGCAACAATTTTAAAAAACAACAAAGCTGGGAAATTCATAATCCCCAATTTCAAAACTTACTGAAAACCTATTGTGATCAAGACTGTGGAACTGGCCTTTGAGACACAGATCAACAGAATTAAGAAACGAAAAATAGCCCAGGTATGGTGACTCACACCTGTAATCCCAGCACTTTGGGAGGCTGAGGCAGGAGGATCACTTGAGCCCAGGAGTTTGAGATCAGCTCGGGCAACATACTGAAACCTCATCTCTACAAAAAGAAAAAAAAGAAGAAGAAGAAGAAAATTTAACCAGCTGAGAGTGGGTGGCACGTGCCTGTGGTCCCAGGTACTTGGGAGGTTGAGGTGGGAGGATCACTTAATACAGGAGTTTGAGGTTGCAGTAAGCTATGATTGCACCACTGTACTCCAGCCTAGTCGACAGCAAGACCTTGCCACTTAAAAGAGAGAGACCACAAACTAACCCATGCACTATGGGCAATTGCTTTTTTTGAGAATAATTCAAAAGGCAAAGTAGTGGTCTCAACAAATGCTGCTGGAACAACTGGATATTCACATGGAAAAGATGAATTTGGACCTCTATCTCACACCAGCTACAAAACCTTAACTCAAATGGATCTAGTATGTATCATAAATAGTATAGGACTTTGGACTTAAAACCATTGGACCATTTTAAACTGCTGTCACTTTCACTGAACCTCTTCTTCCGCAAGTCTACAATTATTCATATAATCCAATTCAAAAAAAGTCATATTCATGTATGTACTTCTTACCCTGCACAAGCTTGCAGACAGGCCAACATTGTCGCCAAAGTTTCTGGAGGAAGTTGAGCACTTTTGGGCTGGTCTTTTTCTGGGGCAAGTCCGCCCAAAATAGAAGGACACCGTCTCTTTAAAAAAGTCATACACGCCTGGATAAAAGGCTCCTGAAGAATAGAAAAGTCTCTCAGTGTATTTAAAATTGATCTTAAATGTTTTTGGATTAAAGATAACTACTAAGCACTATAACTAAAATCCAAAATAAGTAACATCTTCATTGCCATTTAAAAAAGTTGTTTCTTTTAAATTTTTCTTTAGTTTATTACTGCTGCACAAATTTTAAAAGTTGTACTTGATAGCCATTTTAGCCACCAAAATTTAAGAGCAAAAATAAATGAACAAATCCTGCTTACCCCATGCTCTCGAATTTTATCTGTGAGCCACTTATCAAGTTTGAGGTATTCACGACGTGAAGCAAGTGCAGCAAGGTCAATAACAAAGGCAAATGGAGTACCATTTAGCAGCATTGACAAGGCCTAAAGGACAAAGCATATTAGATAATGCAAGTGGAGCAATTAAGTAACTATCTCTGTCCCATATTCTGTTTTTCGCTTTCCACAAACAAGTTCAAATAAAACACACTGCTAATACTTCCTTGGTCACAATTTAAACAGCTAAGCACAATTCAGGGGTAACATTAGTCATTATTTTCTAAAATAATGATCACATTTTAAAGGTGAATACATGACACTACCTTCCAAACAAACTTCACCGTGCTCTTTAAAA
Source organism: Pan troglodytes (assembly GCF_028858775.2). Classification (NCBI taxonomy): domain Eukaryota; kingdom Metazoa; phylum Chordata; class Mammalia; order Primates; family Hominidae; genus Pan; species Pan troglodytes. The sequence goes on from NC_072416.2 coordinate 56,578,157, forward strand.
TAACTAAACCTAGAGCAGAACAAGACTCAAAGCATGAATAATTATCCCTACCCATTTTTCAAAATCTAAACACAGGCTTAAGCACAACTGTATCACCAGTACATTAATGCACCTAGTGATTAATAATATAGAGTCTAGGCTGTACGTGGTGGCTCACGACTGTAATCCCAGCACTTTGGGAGGCCAAGGTGGGTGGATCACCTAAAGTCAGGAGTTCAAGACCAGCCTGGCCAACATGGTGAAACCCTGTCTCTACTAAAAATTAAAAAATTAGCCAGGTACGTTGGCAGGTGCCTGTAGTCCCAGCTACTTGGGAGGCTGAGGCAGGAGAATCACTTGAACCTGGGAGGCAGAGATTGCAGTGAGCCAAGAGGCGCCACTACACTCCAGCCTGGGCGACAGAGTAAGATTCTGTCTCCAAAAAAAAAGATATAGAGTAATTCATCAAAAGATCCTGTTGATTCTCACAGAGTTGCTTAAGGGAAGAAACATGCCTAGTTTCCCCAAAAACTGTATCTAACATAACTTATGAGAAAAGCTAACTTTTCACTATAAAACAGCTTTACAATATATGGAAGACCAATCAAAAATAAAAACACTTTTATCTACCTAAAGCCACTCTCCTTCCTATCCTTTTTAAGAAACCTCTAAATCTCATCTCATTCTAGGAGCTAGTCACATGTGAATTATTCCTAGAGCATCTTTGTTACATAAGCATTTACTTTTTTTCCTTTTTTCTTTTTTTTTGAGATGGAGTCTCACTCTGTCACCCAGGCTGGAGTGCACTGGCACAATCTTGGCTCACCACAACCTCCGCCTCCCAGGTTCAAGCGATTCTCCTGCCTCAGCCTCCCGAGTAGCTGGGATTACAGGCACGCACACCACGCCCGGCTAATTTTTCTATTTTTAGTAGAGATGGTGTTTCACCATTTTGGTCAGGCTGGTCTCGAATTCCTGACCTTGTGGATCCGCCCACCTCAGCCTCCCAAAGTGCTGGGATTACAGGCATGAGCCACCGCGCCCGGCCTTTTTTTCTCATTAGTAAATAAACTGGTGTCAGTCTGTCCCTCTGAACTCACCTTCAAGTCCTGGGCCACATCAAGTATTCGAGACAATTTGGCCTGATCATACTGCTCCCCTCTCATGTACCATTCTGCCATTGCATGCATGATAAGTTGGCGAATTGAGGGAGACTGTCCCTAAAAAGGGGAAGAAAGATTAAATAGCAATACTGCTAAACACTGTGATAGATATTATTACAAATGCCCAGTTAATTTTACTAGAACTTGTATAAAAATCAGGTATACCTGTGCTGACATTAAGTTCAGGCCTCAAACTATGCAATTACCATGACGTTCTTTATGGGAAAGCCAAGTTACCTCCACATATTCCAAATAAAGCCTGTTCCTAAACTTGGGTCATATAGTCATTCAACAAACTTATTTGTCCTATTTTAAGTCTGCCTATCATTTTCAGAAACACAAATGTGAACTAGATTATGTGAACATGAGGTTACATCAAGTTTATATAATTACTTTAAATGCAAATTACTGGTATATAAATAAAAACAAAACAATTTAAGGTAACTATTTCTGATGTTGCACATTATAGTGTTGGATGTATCACTACTTCTGGGAGTGGCGCCTGTACACACATTCTAAATCTTATTTCCACAAACAAGAATCTTTGATTTTTTTTATTCCATTTCTTTTTTTTTTTTACTGGCAGGTAGCCTGGTTTTCAGAAACAACGATGAATGATGCAAATATCTAGAACTCAGTGAGTATTTATCATAGAAACAACAGCAAGACCACTACTATTGCTATATCTAAGTAATATCCCAGTTAATTGTCCTAGAGTGGCAGATGGTCTGCTAGAACAAGTATTCAATCACAAGTGAGGAGATGCAGCTCGTTTACCAGCCCTTTCTACCTCACAGCTATGGTGAGAAAGGAATGAAGACCATCTGGACTGCAAATGCTTGGTTAAATGTTTATCATGCATTTTGTAAACTGTTAAAGTCTACAATGTTAATTGAGTCTCTAGGAAAGGAGGGGAAACTAACTGAATGACCTAGAACTAAGGCTAACATTTTTCACTTATAATAAAGAGCCTTATTTCACTAATTTGTAAAAAGCACTTGTATATAATATAAACTACTCCAAGAATGGGTAAAGGATAAAAAGTAGCTAAAAAGGGCACTCGGGGTAAAGGGGAAGAAAGTTTTTTTTCTGCATGTATCATATAATGTAGGATATTAGCTTGGGAAACAGGGCAAGACTCTGTCTCTACAAAAATTCAAAAAATTAACCGGGTATGGTGGCATGTGCCTGTGGTCCCATCTACTTAGGATGGCTGAGGCAGAATGACTGACTGAGCCTGGGAGGTTGAGGCTGCAGTGAGACATGTTTGCATCACTGCACTCCAGCCTAGGTGACAGGGCAAGCAAGATCCTCTCTCAAAAAAAAAAAAAAAAAAAAAAAGTAGGGGAGGGAAAAAAAATCAGTGGACAAAAGAATACTTACTTGCCAAATACATTCTACAAAATTAGAGGTAAAAAGCACAGGGGCTTGAAAGGCATTTCAGCACAAACTGAAATAAAATGTAAATGTTGGATTTAGATAAATTAGAAAAGAGTGCTAATTAAAAATTGATCTGTGATCTCTCATTTCTTGTGAAAATATGACATCAATACCTTCTGCCTCCATGATAGATGTTTAAGCTCCTTCGCATAAAAAGGAAAGTGATGCCCTAGCAATACAGACCTTTCTTAATATTGAAATTATTAAATATTGGCCGGGTGTGGTGGCTCACACCTGTAATCCCAGAACTTTGGGAGGCCGAGGTGGGTGGATCATTTGAGGTCAGGAGTTTGAGACTATCCTGGCCAACATGGTGAAATCCCACTTCTACTAAGAATACAAAAATTAGCCGTGCATGGTGATGCACGCCTGTAATCCCAGCTCCACATGAGGCTGAGGCAGGAGAATCACTTGAACCCAGGAGATGGAGGTTGCAGTGAGAAAGACTGCACCATTGCACTCCAGCCTGGGCGACAGAGCAAGACACCATCTCAAAAAAAAAAAAAAAAAAAAAAAAGGAAAGAAAATAAAATTATTAAATATTATTTTGCCTCCTTGCTTTTGGGATCTTGTATTTTATTGCTCACATGATTCTAAAAGATAAAACAAGTTTTATGACAGTATGACTTTTAAAGTCATAATAATTCAGAGATGCAAAAAAAAATTTCTCTGGTTGAGCTTCCTCAACACTCCAAAGAAGGTCAATTATTCAGATGAAAAAATGGTAAGCACACGGTCACATCTTACCTGCCCATGCCATGCATAGTGCAAAATAATAGCTGAGTTAGGATGGTTTCCAAGGAAAATTGGCATCAGAGTGGAGATAAGTTCATGGCGCAAGGTATGCCAAGAGGTGTTAATTTGTAGTAAGGCCAATACCAGCATGTCTGGACAGTGTTTGATAGGGAAGCTGAAGAGCTGTTTGACTTGCTCATACTGCCCAACCTCTGCAAGCCTCAGCAGAGATTCAATCAAATCCAAGCTCTTCCTAACGAGAAAGGAAGAAACATGCCTTATCAATGAAAATCCAAGTATACAGATTAATTTTCAAAATAAGTGATACCAGCTTGTAAGCACAAAACCAAGTTGGTGTCATGTTTTAATATTAGAAGTTTGAAGTCCACAGCACTCTCTTTAAGAATTATTTTTGCCCCAAGAGGTTGAAACTGGTTGACTTTAACTGAGCCTGAAGATCTAACTCTATCCTCAGCCCATGAAAACCATGGGGATAGAGAATGAAGTAAACACCATGAGAAAACAGGTAAGAAAATAACATGGGGTAGACTAGAGAACAAATGCTGTATTTCTCTATCAAATCAATGGCAAAAAATAAATTTAAAAGACAGAACAAAGACAGATTTACAGAATAAAAGAAACTATGGACTGCGTCTGGATTCTCAATCATAGAAATTTTTAAAAGACATTTTTGAGCCAATTGGGGAACTTAAATGTAAATAACTAGCTATATTAAGGAACTGTTATTTGTTAATGTGATAATGGTATTTAAGCTTTATAAAAATGGAAAGAGCCCTTTATCTGTTCAAATAAAATGAAGAAGAAACACTACTATATACATTAGACTCGTAAGGAAAAAAATAAGCAAGTTTACAAATCTAATGTTGGCTACCACCTAAGAAAAGGACACACCACCACCAAAAAAAGTAAAGACAATTATTTGATCAATAACAGAAATGTGTTCTGGGAGGGTATAGATAGAAAAAAATTGAAGATACATTATGAACTAGATCCCTTTGGGGAAGGGCTCTAGTACACAGTTAACAGGTTTAAATGAAGCAGTTTTAGTGACCTTACTTATCTTAAGTATTTATAGAGGGGGTTGGTAGATAAACCCCCTCTATAAATAGAGGCCGCGCTCTTTCCCTGTAGCCCTGCGTACTTCAAAAATGATGAAAGTACTTGTACCATTCTTTCTTCACACATTCACAGAGAGGAATGACGGGACAGAGTTCCAAGAGAAACCTGATATACACACCAGGCCAGACTAAGATTCTACCTCGAAAATTTGAAACTGGAACTCAGAGAAACTAGATACTTTAGCTGAAAAGCATTAGATTTGGCCAGGTGCTGTAGCTCACACCTGCAATCCCAGCACTTTGAGAGACTGAGGCGGATGGATCACTTGAGGTCAGGAGTTTAAGACCAGCCTGGCCAACATGGTAAAACCTCATCTCTACTAAAAATATAAAACTTAGCCCAGGGCGGTGGTGAGCACTTGTAATCCTAGCTACTCAGGAGGCTGAGGCAGGAGAATCGCTTAAACCGGGGAGGCGGAGGTTGCAGTGAGCTGAGATTGTGCCACTGCACTCCTGAGATTGTGCCACTGCACTCCAGCCTGGGCAACAGAGCGAGACTCCATCCCAAAAATATAAATAAGAAAAGAAAACTATTAGATTTGACAGGTTGGCCACCTTGAGCAACTTACAAATAATAATAAAAAAAAAAGGCATAAGCTCTACAGAGAAGAAATCTCAATACTAAGGGAGAAAGGAGGAAGTACAAATCTCTTTCCAACATTTGATACTTTCAGATTTGATGCTTTTAAAAGAACACCTAAAGACAGACCTTACAAGATATAACTAACAATAGAGACTGAAAAAGAATTTATCTACCAACCCCCTCTATAAATACTTAAGATAAGTAAGGTCACTAAAACTACTGCTTCATTTAAACCTGTTAACTATGTACTTGGCTTACTATTAACTTTATATTTCACAAAATAAGAAGTAATCTTTTAAATGAAAGATGAATCAAAGTGTTTACCATGTGGCAATTTCTCGATTGTCATCCTCTGGTGGTGCTTTCAGAATATCAGTGGCAACAGTATGACAGGGATAGTCAGCAAAACAGAAGATCTCTGGATTTATAAGGGAATGTTGAATGAAGGAGAGCTGCAATGAAAGAAAATGCTTACCACCATAAATGATTGTGAATGCTATAAAAATCTGAAATGTTTTCATTAGGCTATTGTCAATCTTAAGGTTATTAGCATGGCAATTTCCCGTTTAAAATCTTAATTATTTGCCCTTTGAAAACCACACATAATTCAGACACATTAAAGGTGCATAATGAAACCCTGTCTGGATTATCAATCATAACAACTGTTAAAAGACATTTCTGAGCCAATTAGGGAAACTTAACGTTGCCTTGGAAATGAACATCATTAAACTATTGGGAAAACACCTTTTGACAGTTACACCTTAAAGGAGTCTGCCTAATACTAAAACTATGATAATATTCCTTCAATACTTATGGACAGTCCTTGCTTTTCTGTGCTATGTATAACAAATTCTACTTTACAAGAATATTTCGATCAATGGGTAGATGGCACCACATAAAGAATAAGTCATGTTTTATTCCCCCATTTATAGCTAAATACCACTCACTCACCTGGCCTTCAGCATGTTTCCAAGGTCTATATATGAGGTCTACTGGGAACACTTCCATACCCAAACCCCTCTGAATGCCATAAACCACATTATGAAGTCCTTTACTGTCACGAATTTGAAATCCAGGATGGTCCAGTTCATAAGTTACTTCCTTGAAATTCAAACTTGGATTCTAAAAAAGACCAAAGCAGTTTAAAATGTAATGAATGTGTGTATATTTTGATACATTATCCAAAAGGCCAAATTAAATCTGAAATTCAATTTAGATGTTCTACTTACAAAATTTTTAATGTGAATTTTAAGAAACCCATTCTTTTTTTTTTCTTTTTCTTTTTTTAAGACAGAGTCTCACTCCGTTGCTCAGGCTGCAGTGCATTGGCATGATCTCGGCTCACTGCAACCTCTGCCTCTTCGGTTCAAGAGATTCTCGTGCCTCAGCCTCCCAAGTATCTGGGATTACAGAAGTACACCAACATGCCCAGGTAATTTTTTAAAATTTTAGTAGAGACAGGTTTTCGCCATGCTGGCCAGGATGGTATCAAACTCCTGGCCTCATGTGATCCACCTGCCTCAGCCTCCCAAAATGCTGGGATTACAGGAGTGAGCCTCCACAACCGGCTTATCACACTACCTTTTAATATCTAAAAGTTCCATTCTAGGGCCAGGTGCAGTGGCTTATGCCTGTAATCATAGCACTTTGGAAGGAGGGCGGATTGCCTGAGGTCAGGAGTTTGAGACCAGCCTGGCCAACATGATGAAACCCTGTCTCTACTAAAAATACAACAACAACAACAACAAAAATTAGCCAGGCATGGTGGCACATGCCTGTAGACCGAGCTACTTGGGAGGCTGAGGCAGGAGAACTGCTTGAACCCAGGAGCCAGAGGGTGCAGTGAGCTGTGATCGTGCCACTGCACTTCAGCCTGGCCAACAGAGTGAGACTCCGTCTAAAAAAAACAAAAACAAAAACAAAAGTTCCATTCTAGGCCAGGTACAATGGCTCACGCTTGTAATCCCAACGCTTTGCTCCCAAAGGTGGGAGGATCACTAACTAGAGCCCAGGAGTTAAAGTCCAATATGGGCAACATAGCAAAAGGAAAAATAAATAGAGTTCAATTCCTTTATGTCTTATTTAAGCCCTTCAATATTTTAGTAGAGGTACTTTATTTTTTATTCAGTTTGCAACCGAAGTAGAAGTGGCAAGATAATTATGATTTTCATTGTTCTTATCCACCATAAACAAGAGTAACTTAGAAGTAGCACCCCAAATTACAAGGTAACAACCCTAATGAAAAAATTTAAATTTGGTTACGTACTGCCTGCAGTACACAATTAACTTGGACACTTCATTACTTTTTGAGTTAACGAAGGTGGAAAATTCTTAAAAATTTGCTTTCTTTGGACTGTATCATTCAAATACCACAAATCAAAAATCATCATCACATATACTCACCAGTTCTTTAAGAACGTCAATCAAGACTTCTACATTCCATGTGTGTGCCTGTGCTCCATCACTTTTATCTTTCCCATCACTCCAGATCCCACTGCCCGGAGCAGAAATACTCTGTAGAAGTAAAACTTGAATTAAACAAACCCAACTACTCCATGTGTTCACTTCTGGTCGATAGAACAATCAATCATACTGTAATTTAATAAAAAATAAATAAAGAGGACAGGACATTAACTCACTTGGTAAAATAGCTGAATTCAACACACCTGTAATGGAATGCCATCTGTTAATCCTGAATGAGTTCGAGCCATCATTCCCAAAACCCTTGCAACCTGGGCAGCTGTGACCTCCCGAACACCAAACTGCACGATTATATTGCGACATTCTTCAATACTGAAACAGAAATGTAACTTCAGAAAAATGCTACCAGCCTCAACACCGAGATTGAGAAATTCTGGCATTAAATGAACCTTGTTTGAAAGCCTTAGTTTTACTAAATAAAACAGGCAGAGCAGTAAGTGTTATTTCTTGTTACATTTATACAGCTAGGAATGTAAAAACCATCTACTTCAGTAAGAAAATGGCAAAAGTCATTATTCTAAGTAACTCGGGAATGGAAAACCAAATATTGTATGTTCTCACTTGTTAGATGGGAGATAAGCTATGAGGATGCAAAGGCGTAAGAATGATACAATGCAGTGGGCTCCCAAACCCCCTGCCATGGACTGTTATCAGTCTGTGGCCTGTTAGAAACCATCCACACAGCAGGAGGTGAGCAAGTATTTCTGCTTGGGCTCCACTTCCTGTGGAGTACAAGAGTACTGGAGTACAATGGCACAATCTTGGCTCACTGCAACCTCTGCCTCAGCCTCCCAAATAGCTGGGATTACAAGCATGCACCACCACACATGGCTAATTTTTGTATTTTTAGTGGAGATGGGGTTTCACCACATTGGCCAGGCTGATCTCAAACTCCTGGCCTCAAGTGATCCACCCACCTCAGCCTCCCAAAGTGCTGGGATTACAGGCATGAGCCACAATGCCCAGCCTGAAAATTTTTTTAAAACAGGCAAACAATTTTAAAAAAATCAGTGTAAGAGCTGGGTGTGGTGGCTCACGCCTGTAATCCCAGCACTTTGGGAGTCTGAGGCGGGTGGATCACGAGGTCAGGAGATCAAGACCATCCTGGCTAACACAGTGAAACCCCATCTCTACTAAAAATACAAAAAAATTATCTAGGCATGGTGGCGCTCACCTGTAGTCCCAGCTGCTCAGGAGGCTGAGGCAGGAAAATCACTTGAACCTGGGAGGTGGAGGTTGCAGTGAGCTAAGATTGTGCCACTGCACTCCAGCCTGGGCAACAGAGCAACACTCCGTCTCAAAAAAAAAAAAAAAAAAAAAAATTCAGTGGAAGAAAATAAGACTCATGAGTAACGCTCTCTTTCACAATAACAAAATTATCTTCAATCTTCTTTAAGATTTTAACATCCACAGTGAGTTTTATTATTCTGATATGTACACAGCCTTGAAAATCCATCCTAACTTTTTTTTGTTAGTCTCGCTTTTTTTTGACGAAGTCTCGCTTTGTTGCCCAGGCTAGAGTGCAGTGGCACGATCTTGGCTCACTGCAATCTCCACCTCCTGGGTTCAAGTGATTCTCCTGCCTCAGCCTCCTGAGTAGGTGGGATTATAGGCACGTGCCACCACACCTAGCTAATTTTTGTATTTTTAGTATAGACAGGGTCTTCACCGTGTTGGTCAGGCTGGTCCTGAACTCCTGACATCAGGTGATCCGCCCACCTCGGCCTCCCAAAGTGCTGGGATTACAGGTATGAGCCACCGTGCCCAGCCTGCATCCTAACTTTTCACTATGCATCTTATTCAGTTTGATTAACAAAAATTATATGCCAGGCACAAGTACAACACTCACAAATGCACTATTTCAAACCTAAGTGAGAATGTGATTTGTCTGAGAGTTTTTAAAACATAAGGATTTTTAAGTCAAAGCAAAGCACATTAATGCCCTTAATAATTTGCTTTTAGAAAAATATTAATAATCCAGTGTATCACAGTCTTAAGTGCTACTAACAGTGTGAAACAATATCCTTTGGTGCCCTAAGCAAGTGAGAAAAATACGCAAGACGCAGAAAAGGAAGGAAGCCACAGAAGAAGGCAGAATGAAGAAATTAGAGGGGTGGGGGTCAGAGAGGAGAAAATTAGTCACATTAAGTGTAAAGCGATACAAGTTCCATAAACACTAACTTGCTTCAATGCTCTCTCTTCCTTCCAAAAGCCAAAATATGCCTATTGTGGCAACTAGCCTGGAAACCTCTGGCTCCTAATTTTGAGAAACTGGTGAGGGGAAGGAGATAAACATTTAACACCCAGGATGTTTACAGCTGTCACACACACTAGTTCGTGGAAGATTAAAATTTAGAAGCATGCCTCTTGAGAAGAAAAAATGATTAACTTTAAGGAATTTTAGAGACTTTTTTTAAAGAATTACATCATGTTTGGCACAAGAATAATCAGAAGCTTAACACATTTTACTACCAACCTTGCACAAAAGCCATAGCCTACTTCTTGCATGAAATCAGCCAAAGAGCTCTCCATCATGGTTTTAGCTACCCCTCCGGAATCAGGCAGGATCCTGTCCATTAGAATGTCCCGTTTTTCAGGGTATAAAAGTGGTGCGAGCACCACGGGACAGCGTTCTTGGGGAAAATCTGAGAGAGGAAAAAGGTTACAACTGCTATACTAATTAAAAACAAACAATCCTCTTTTGCTCTATCCAAAATCCCCTCAAACCCAATTCTCTCACAAGTTCATATTCAAAGCCAAGCTTATTTCATTTTTCCAGCCTACTAGCCCAAGTTACGACTTTAACATCAATTCCAAAATTTGAATACTTTTATATCACAAAAAATGCTCATCAGTGTACCTTTAACATTTGACACTGGCATTCCATCTACTGACCAATTCGTACCCTAAATATTACTTTAAATTTGCACAATAGGGATATCACTTCCCATACAAAGAAAGCATCAAAAACAAACAATTAGAATATCAGTCTATTTATTTCACTGGCAAGTGGAAAGTTTCCCATTAGTGAGAATGTTAATGTACATTAAAATTAAACTCTACAAACATTAAGAAGTAAATAAAAAGTAACCATGAGAATGGATGTTAATCCACTATCAGATTTGTTATGAAAAGAATTCTTATCTTTCTCAAACATGAAAGCTCAGAGGCAACAAAATAACTAGGATTTATCTTAACTTTACAATGCCGATATCCAAGGAGGTGAAGTGAGCACATCAAAAGTGACCGATTTTTTAAGCTAAAAATAGCATGTAAGGCTAGGTATGGTGTCATGCTCTCCTGATCTTCCCAAAGTGCTGGGATTATTGGCCTGAGCCACTGTGCCCAGCTGATGTTGTCTCTTTTTTAAAAAGAGAAAGAGGCGGAGGGGAGGGGGGAGAGGTGTGGGGGTGGGGGGGGGAGGGGAGGGGAGGGGAAGGGGAAGGGGAGGGGAGGGGAGGGGAGGGGGAGGGGAAGGGGAAGGGGAGGGGAGGGCAGGGGGAGGGGGAGGGGGGACTGGAGGGGAGGGGACGGGAGGGGGGAGGGGAAGGGGAGGGGAGGGGGAGGGGGACTGGAGGGGAGGGGACAGGAGGGGGGAGGGGGACTGGAGGGGAGGGGAAGGGGAGGGGAGGGGAAGGGGAGGGGAAGGGGAGGGGAAGGGGAGGGGAGGGGAAGGGGAGGGGAGGGGAAGGGGAAGGGAGGGGAAGGGGAGGAGAGGGGGAGGGGAAGGGGAGGAGAGGGAGAGGGGAAGGGGAGGGGAGGGGAAGGGGAGGGAAGGGGAGGAGAGGGAGAGGGGAAGGGGAGGAGAGGGAGAGGGGAAGGGGAGGAGGGGGAGAGGGGAGGGCAGGGGGGAGGGGAGGGCAGGGAGGAGGGGAGGGGGAGGGGAGGGGAGGGGGGATGCTTTTGTGATGTGTCTGTGGTCATCCAAGAAAACCACCCACTGTAGGCTACAAAGACTCCCTTACCTCTGCGCAGCGTCTTAAGAAAAGCGTCTATCTGTTCTTGTCCAACTCCAAAGGCTCCCTTCTGCCCAAAGAGGAGATGGGAGAGGAGGAGGTGTAGGACCTCTATTGCTATATCTTGGAAGCCACCTTCTTGATTTCCACTGACGTCTGCGTCAATGTAAGAACGCAGAAGATCTGGAAGCTTCTGTTTGATAAACTGGGCAGCTAGAAGTCAGGTAAACCAATAACCGCAAGTTACTTTTGCACCACAATGGGTTAAAAAGTCATATACCATCAAAATGCAGATAATCACCCTTCTCATTCACCAGTTCACCCATCTCTCTAATGCTTTCTCTAGCTGACAGGTATAAAGAAACCAATGGCCAGGGACTGGCAGTGGGGAGGGGAAAATAGAGAGTTGTTGATGGGCATAGTTCTGTTTGGCAAAATAAAGTTCTAGAGAGATGTTACACAACCTGAATACAATTATCCCTATGGAACTGTACACTTAAAGTGGTTATGAGGGTAACATTTATATTACATGTTTTTTACCACAGATAAAGAGAAATTAATTTCAGATTATCTTACTCTCTAAGTCTAAATCACAGAGCCTCATGATTAAAAACCCATGTATTTTAAAGTCTCACTTCGTGATATTTTCGGAAAAAGTAACTCACCGAAACCTCTAAGATCTGAGCTGGAAGAATTCAACAGGGCAAGGCCAAAAATTACCTGAAACAAGAAGGATTAGATTAACCAAAGAGTCAAATGGCTGTTTTTAATTCTAGTTTTGTCTACATCTCTTTTCATAAATCACTCACCTCTTGTACTTTGCTTAATTTGAGCACTTTACTCAGCTGGGCAAATAAGTGGGGTGCAGGCTTTAAACTCTGAAACAAACCAAATTTTAGTTTAAAATAAGAACTTGCTTTTTCAAGAAGTTTTTAACAACCTATCTGTTTGCCCAAGGATGGCACTACATAGGAGTTGCTTAATTCTGTAGTGTTGCTAGAAACATTACACTATGTCCTAAAACTGTGAAATGACAAACTTAAGCCTTCACATGATCTGGTTTTAGTAAGATTCTATTTATTATTAAATGGACTGCCTTGATTTTGTTACAAACTATAAAAGACACCCCAAAATAACAACCTGAAATTTTTATATTAAGACATCACATTATGAGATCAAGGCTTAGGGCTTTTCTAGAAAGCCTAAGAAGAGATCACACTCTTAAAGATAATAGTAATACCAACCTTCTGATAGTGCAATGGATTATCAATGGCATAGGACAGCGTCGAGATAAAATTTGGCTTTGTAATCAGCAACGCACACTCCTGAATCAGAAACTGAGTCTTTAAAAATAAAAAATGATTTTCATTAGCACTAATCATCATCTAAGAACAAACAGAAGCTGAGGTACTCAGAACATTAAAATGTGATCTAACACTATATACTGTTATATATTATCAAAATCAGCTCTTTAAAAATCTCGCCAGGTGCGGTGGTTGACAACCGTAATCCCAGCACTTTGAGAGGCCAAGGCAGGTGGATCACCTGAGGCCAGGAGTTCAACACCTGCCTGGCCAACATGGTAAAACCCTCTCTCTACTAAAAATACAAAAATTAGCCAGGCCTGGTGCCAGATGCCTATAATCTCAGCTACTTGGGAGGCTGAGGCAGGAGAATCACTTGAACCCAGGAGGCAGAGGTTACAGTGAGCCACCACACTCCAGCCTGGGTGACGAGAGAGAGACTCTGTCTCAAAAACACCCAAGGTAAAAGGAACCAGGAAATAAAAAAAGATGTAAAGAAAGTTATAAAAATAGAGTTTTTAAAAAAAAAAAACTCATTACACTACTCAAAGTCTATTAGCAGCAAAACTTCCAGAAAATAAGAGCTCATTGACAAGATTACTGTAAGAAACAGTATTATGACAAACTCTTGCCAGATGGGGAATAAAGCTAGAGATTCAATCCAGGACATGAGATCTCCTCTGCCTTACTAACTTTTCAGGCAGGGAACCCTCACATTCCTGCTTCCTTCAGGCAGGTCTGATCCCTACCTCTCTAAACCTGAACTAGGTAGCTGTTACAGTCTACAGCCAGGCAGAAGGGACGCACAGAAAAAAAAGGAAAAATCTAACACCTTTTCACCATCCAGCTACAATCACTTCTGGATGCTATTTTGTACGTGTCATATGCTAGATACACTATGCCCAAAATTCATTTAACAATTACAGCTAAGTGGACATGAACTCTGTAAGCCCCAAATACCTGATGGAAATCTTTGCCACTGCTTTTACCATCGCCACTGAAATCCACATGCGAAAATAGGCAGCGTAATAAATGCCTGTCTGCCTCAGGACCGTGCCGATTCACAATCTAAAATGACAAAAAATAACATGTTTAATAAGAGAAGATAAAACAAAAAAAAAGGTAAGGTTTCAAAAAAGAAAATCAACCTCCAAGGCAAAATTCCAATTTACATTAGTTACTCATTTTTGAATTAAAGTTAAAGGAATTATTGATGGAAGTGCCCATAATTTATAACTCAATTTTTTTTTAGAGAGGGTCCATATTGCCCAGGCTGATCTCGAACTCCTGGACTCACAGCGTCTTCTCGCCTCATCCTTCTGAGTAGCTAAGATCACAGGCATACACCACTGCTTCCAGCTGTAATTCAATATTATAAAAATGTTTCCTGGGCCGGGTGCGGTGGCTCACGCCTGTAATCCCAGCACTTTGGGAGGCCGAGGCTGATGGATCACCTGAGGTCAGGAGTTCAAGACCAGCCTGGTCAACATGGTGAAACCCCGTCTCTACTAAATATACAAAAATTAGCCAAGCATGGTGATGGGTGCCTGTAACCCCAGCTACTCGCGAGGCTGAGGCAGGAAATCACTTGAACCCGGGAGACAGAGGTTGCAGTGAGCCGAGATCGTGCCATTGTGGTCCAGCCTGACCAACAAGAGTGAAACGTCGTCTCAAAAAAAGAAAAAAAAAATTGTTTCCTATAGTCAGTCACTGGCAGGAAGAAGAGAAGAAAAACTACAGTAATTTTACCGTGCAACTCTGTACTTTGCTCAACATCTACACCAAAAACACCACATGGCATTGATCAAATGTGTAACAGAAGTTTTTTTTTAAGGCAACAATTTAACGTAACTCAAATTCTCTCTGCTAACACAGCTGTAATGCTACGTGGCACAGCCTTAAATGAAGCTGCCATAAGATCCGACTTCAGTGATTTAGATGCTGCCCCTGAGCTCAGTTTCCTGCCCTTCCTCAAATTTACCCATGTTTGTTTCTATTTGTTATTCTTTCTAAATGAAAAACTCCAGATGGCTATACATGGTTTGTTCTTTCACTTCATTTAGGTTTCTACTCTAAAGCCACCTTATCAGTGAGGTCTTATTACCATTCCTAAAACAGAAATATGACCTGCCCCAGCATCACTCCTTATTCTGCTTTACTTTTTCTCCATAGCATTTACCACTACCTGCTAATTTGTTTATTGAAATTTTGTATAGCTGTGTTCACTTCTGCACATCTAGTCTAGAAAATACTTGAGCACAGTATATGTGCAGAGTAATCACGTTTGCTAAGAGCCACATACTACCTACACGTTGGGCTACATATTGCACTGAGCTTTCCTGGCTTAATCTTCAAAAACTGCTAAAATTTACCACCATCTATCCCCACAGATAAGGGGTTGACATATTTAAAACAGACTCCTTGAGCCTAAAATCCAAGTCTATGAGTTGAAGAATCTGGATTTATAGTCCAACTTCAAAGCCTATGATCTTCCCACTATATCATGATAATAACATGAAAGCTAAGTTCTTAGCTTATTTCAGTTTCCCTTCTCTTCATTCAGAAAATATGGAAGTTAAGAAAGACCATCTCTACCAAAAAAAATAGCTAGGCATGGTGATATACACCTATAATTTCCAGCTACTTGAGAGGCTGATGTACGAGAATCGCTTGAACCCAGGAGGCGGAGGTTGCAGTGAGCAGAGATTGCACCACTGCACTCCATCCTGGATGAAGGAGTGAGACTCTGTCTCCAAAAAAAAAAAATAGAACAGAGTCTGGGTGCAGTGGCTTACACCTGTAATCCAAACACCTTGGGAGGCTGAGGCAGGAGGATCACATGAGCCCAGGAGTTCAAGGTTACAGTGAGCTATGATGGTGCCACTGCACTCCCACCTTGTGGGGACAAAGCAGCACCCTGTCTCAATAAAAAATAAAACAAAAAAGAACAGAATTAACTATGATCCAATTAACCAGATCTCTCACCCTTGAAAAAATACGATAATCTGGTTCAACCTACATTTGCTGAGTATATGCTATGTACTAGTCTAGGTGTAAACACAGCAGCAGAGACTAATAGGTTCCAAATTCTCACAAAGTCAATTTTTATGGGAGAAGTACAGGCAAAGAATTTCTGACAACATTATCTGTTAACAAAAAGAAAATAAAACAGAGCTTGCTAACACTGATGCAGGGGGTTACCTCAGAGAAGCCTTCTAAGGTGAGACCTGTGAGCTGAGACAACCATAGATACAGGTGAAGAAAGAACAATCCAGGGAGAAGGAAAAACCTAGAGTGCAAAAGCACAGAGACAGAAAAGAACTCTGAAGATCAGAAAAAAGGTCAGAGGGAATCAGAGGGCCAGATCATGGTTAATGAATACACTGACTTGTCTGAGACGGTGTTATCAACCTAAAAAAATAGAAGGCACATTTCATCACACAGTCAATGGCCAAAGAATAAAAAAGTTTCAAGTTTTTGTTTCACTAGGATCAGCAAAGATTTACTAAAATCCCGTTATCCTTACATTTGTTTCTGTAACTCTTAATTTTTTTCCCATGAAGATTATACAATAAAAACCTGGAATGAATATTTTTAAGAGGCAGAATATGTTTTCAAATTTAACTATGCGCCGGACTCAGAGGCTCATGCCTGTAATCCCAGCAGTTTGTGGGGCTGAACTGGGCGGATCACCTGAGGTCAGGAGTTCGAGACTAGCCTGACCAACATGGTGAAACCCCATCTCTACTAAAAATACAAAAATTAGCCGGACGTGGCGGCATGCTCCTGTAATCCCAGCTACTCAGGAGGCTGAGGCTGGAGAATCGCTGGAACCCAGGAGGCAGAGGTTGCAGTAAGCCAAGATCGTACCATTGCACTCCAGCCTGGGCGACAAGAGCAAAACTCTGTCTCGAAAAAAAAAAAAAGTTAACTATGGGATACTCCATTATTTGTGTGGCACATAGGTTTGATACACTCTAAGTCTTAATCCTCCCTCATGTCTTCTTTAGGTCAAATAGTGCCTAACATTCCATATGATTTTTTTTCAACCATTCCATATAATTTTCGAAATCTCTGACATCATAGACTTATTTGCTAATGTCCCTCAATATGTGGCTCCTAGATCACAATGTTTTACTACAGCCATAAATCGAAACATTATAGAAATATTGCCAAAAGCCTTTGATATACTTAATTTTTCATATATTAAGATTTTGCTACCAGATTTTAAGCTGTTTAATACAATTTTTTAATTATTTTACTCGTCTCCCCTTCCCAACTGGTAGAATGGTTTCTATTTTAAGCAAAAACGTGTAGGGCTTAATTTTAGAGGATAAATATAATCTTACTTTAACATCTTTGTAATCCAAGATTTTGTTTATAAAATAGTTTTAGAAGAAACAGTTGCTCCTGGTGAGGAGCAGACAGCATGGCAGTGTAGAGGAAACATTCCATTCACAGCCATAAAATGTTTGTCTTTAATTACTGCAACACTGACTTAAAAAAAAAATCTTCCCTATTAACACAGTATTAAAAATACTGAGTGGCTGTAAAAGCAATTGTTAAATTAGAAAGTTATTATATAAACAAGCTGGGTGTGGTGGAGCACAGCTATAGTCCTAACTACTGGGGAGGGTGAGGCAGGATGATCACTTGAGGCCAGGAGCTGGAGGTTGCAGCGTGCCATGAATGCGTCTGTGAATAGCCACTGCATTCCAGGCTGGTCAACACACCAAGACTCCATCTCCCTAAAACAAACAAAGTAGTCCAGAGAGGTCCTTCTTACCACCTCTAAAAATGGGCCAAATTCAGATTTCTCTTTGAAACTGATAAATTCAGAAATTAAAATGTTTAGGACCGACAAATGCCCCAAAACATACAAATATCCTCTGTCCAAGTGATGAATCTGCAACACCAATGAGCCATGAAAGAAAAAAATTGTCCATTTAGAGACCCACATCAGCCCACAGAAATAGCAGAATGGTCAAGAGTATAGAGCTGAGGGAAGAATCAAGATCAAGATATCATTTAAATATCTGTGATTAACCATCTAGCCAAAGGAGTGTGCCGGAAAAGCAGAATGCAGAAGAGGAGGCAGCAACCATTACCAAAGCTGAAAACAGAAAGGGGAGACTACCCCCAACATACTCCTCACCCTCAAGCATGCCCAAGATTGTTGATGTGAATAAATAATTGGGTCAATTCAAAAGTAAAAACACAAAGAATCAGCATGGAACCTATTTTAAGAAACTGTAAAACAAACAGCAAAAACAAAACACAGGTTAAGAATACACATTTCGGCCAGGCGCGGTGGCTGATGCCTGTAATCCCAACACTTTGAGAGGCTGAGGAGGGCGGGATCTCTTGAGGTTAGGATTTTGAGACCAGCCTGGCCAACATAGTGAAACCCAGTCCCTACTAAAAATACAAAAAATTGGCCGGGCGCAGTGGCTCACACCTGTAATCCCAGCACTTTGGGAGGCCAAGGCAGGCGGATCACCTGAGGTCGGGAGTTCGAGACCGGCCTGACCAACATGGAGAAACCTCGTCTCTACTAAAAATACAGTATTAGCCAGGCATAGTGGCACATGCCTGTAATCCCAGCTACTTGGGAGGCTGAGACAGGAGAATCGCTTGAATCCGGGAGGTGGAGGTTGCAGTGAGCGGAGATCGTGCCATTGTACTTACTCCAACCTGGGCAACAAGAGCGAAACTCCGTCTCAAGGGAAAAAAAAAAAAAAAAAAGTTAGCCAGGCATGGTAGCACATGCCTGTAGTCCTAACTACTCAGGAGGCTGAGGCAGAAGAACTGCTTTAGCCCAGGAGTTTGAGGAGATGATGATCTTGCCACTGCATTCCAACCTAGGCAACAGAGTGAGACTCTGTCTCAAAAAATAAGTGAGGAAAAGTTAAATTAAACAAATGTTGATAGCAACCATATTCACAGTAGCCAAAGAAAGCAGAAGCAAAACTAAATATCCATCAACTGATGATACAGATACACAAAATATGAAATATCTATATAGTAGAATATTATTTAGCCATAAAAAGGAATGAAGTACTGATACATGCTACAATACAGATGAATCTTACTTGAAAACATTATATTAAATGAAAAAAGGCAAGGCCGGGCATGGTGGCTCACGCCTGTAATCCCAGCACTTTGGGAGGCCAAGGCGGGCAGATCACCTGAGGTCGGGAGTTCAAAACCAGCCTGACCAATATGGAGAAACCCCGTCTCTACTAAAAATACAAAATTAGCTGGGTGTGGTGGCGCAGGCCTGTAATCCCAGCTACTCAGGAGGCTTAGGCAGGAGAATCACTTGAACCCGGGAGGCGGAGGTTGCAGTGAGTGGAGATCACGCCACTGTACTCCAGCCTGGGCAACAAGAGCGAAACTCCATCTCAAAACAAAAAAACAAAAACAAAAAACAAAAAAAGAAAGCCAGACACAGAAGGCCACATACAGTACGATTCCATTAAATACGCAAATGCACCAAGGCAGAAATAGAATAGTGGTCACTAAGAACTAGACAGAGAAGGAAAAGGAAAGTGACCGCAAATGAACCCAGGCATTTCTTCTGGAGGTAATGAAAATGTTCTGAAATTAGATAGTGGTTATGGTTGCACAACTTTGTGAATCTGAAAAACTACCAAATTATATATTTTAAAAGGGTGAAATCTGGCCAGGCGTGGGGGCTCATGTCTGTAATCCCAGAATTTTGGGAGGCTGAGGCGGGTAGATCACATGATGCCAGAAGTTTGAGACCAACCTGACCTACATGGTGAAACCCCACCTCTATTAAAAACAAAAATAAGCCAGATGTGGTGGTGCACACCTGTAATCCCAGCTACTGGGGAGGGAGAGGCTTGGAAATCACTTGAACCCAGGAGGCGGGGATTGCAGTCAGCTGAGATTATGCCACTGCACTCCAGCCTGGGAAACAGACCAACACTGTCTCATTAAAAAAAAAAAAAGAAAAAGAAAAAGAAAAAAAGGCTAGGCACAGTGGCTCACGCCTGTAATCCCAGCACTTTGGGAGGCTGAGGCAGGTGGATCATGAGGTAAGGAGTTCAAGACCGGCCTGGCCAAGATGGTGAAACCGTCTCTACTGAAAATACAAAAAAATTACCCGGGCATGGTGGCAGGCACCTGCAATCTCAGCTACTTGGGAGGCTGAGGCAGAGAACTGCTTGAACCCGGGAGGCGGAGGTTACAGTGAGCCGAGATCACGCCACTGCACTCTAGCCTGGGTGACAGAGTGAGACTCCGTCAAAAAAAAAACAAAAAAGGTGAATTTTACAACCTATGGATATTTCATTTTTTTAATGTGAAAAATAAAGGAACCAAAAAAGAAAAAAAAGAGGAACCAGACCAAAACAAGTCAGATCATATTTTATAATTTTAGAGACAAGTCACAGCATTTTATTCAAGTTAACCCATTTCATTCAATAATCTACCATATTGTTCCCCGCACCACTATTACTGTCACTATTTCTCTTTGGAGATGACCAGGTTTTTAAAAATCTGGCTTGAATTTCCATAATGCCTAACTCTATGATCAAAACTATTTTTCCATCTCAAAAAAAAAAAAAAAAAAAAACAAAACTCCATCTAAAAAACAAAACAAAAAAATTCCTTACCAAAAAGCAACCCCTTAATCACAAGACAGACAGAGGGAAAGATTAAGATATATTTGCATAAATTTATCTTCACTAGAAACAATTCATAGTCCACAACCATTCAGGGTTGTGTTTACTTGGGGACTTTATTTTGGGGAGGGGGGTTCTCATAAATGTTTGCTTAATAAAAATAACCTGCCCCACTGTATCATGGAAGGGAAATGAGGACTAGTCCCCAGAGAAAAAGCAGGCCGTCCTCCAGGGAAGGGGCCCTAATGACTCCTAGGGGTGACAGAGTCAATGATCCTGCCTCTCTAACCCATCACCAGTAATAAAGTATAACCAGGTGAATGGGAGAGGCAGTAACTAGCCAGATAACCCGTGGGCCAGAATTTCTAAAACAGGAATGCTTTTGTGTTTAAGTCAGAGGTGGAAAGATACTTTTGAAGAAAGTTACGGAGAATAGAAAAGTGTGAAAAGGATAAAGGTTTTTCACCAGGGAATCCACAGAAAGGTATCAAAGGCAGTCTTGTGCTTTTCTTTTGGGATGAAGGTACCGCAAATGGGTTGTACAATTTTCACATAAAAACTGGAATGATACTGAACAAGTGAAATTGAAATCAGTTTCCCTCCTTTGTTCAATAAACACTGACAGAGCACCTGTGTGCAAGGCAGTGGGACAAGTGCTGAAGGGAAAAGTAAAGCTGTCTAAGATGTGGCCCTGAGCTGAAGGAGCAATCTAGCAGTGCCATCAGACCCCTGCACACTACAGAGCATGGTGTCAGGGGCCAAATGGAGGGAAGGACCACTTCTGGCTGCAGCATCCAGGAAGGCACTCTGCAGTCCTTCCCTCTAGGTTCTCGGCATATGCTCCATGCCTGTGTGACTGCTCAGCCTGCCCTGTTCCGGACACTTGCTCATCTTCCTTATCTTTCTCTGTAGCATGAGAAACGTAAGTTTGAAAGGACAAAATTCTGCCTCACAGGTACCTAACAGAAGTGTGTGGAATTGATGTACGATGGAGTGTCACTTTATCTTGTTCCAGCAAGGTAGGAAAAAAAATTGGGAAAAGACAGGTAAACAGTGGTGGTGAGGGCAAGGTGTTTTCATCAGAAGGTGGGGGCAAAGGTATACATACTAAAAAGTCAATTTACCGCTGGGCACAGTGGCTCACGCCTGTAATCCCAGCACTTTGGGAGGCCAAGGCGGGCGGATCACAAGGTCAGGAGATTGAGACCATCCTGGCTAACACGATGAAACCCCGTCTCTACTAAAAATACAAAAAAATTAGCCGGGTGTGGTGGCGAGCGACTGTAGTCCCAGCTACTCGGGAGGCTGAGGCAGGAGAATGGCGTGAACCTAGGAGGCGGAGCTTGCAGTGAGCCAAGATAGCGCCACTGCACTCCAGCCTGGGTGACAAAGTGAGACTCCGTCTCAAAAAAAAAAAAAAAAAAAAAAAAAAAAAGTCAATTTAATATGTGGCTTACCCCAGAGGACACAAGGGTCCTGACAGTCAAGGACCATAAGAAGGTAGCTGGAAGTCCTCTTGCCAAACAGGACTGAACAGCTAAAATCTTTTTCTATTTCTTTTTTATCAACTGGTCTATTCAAGCTCAACCAGGGCATTTAAAAAGAAAAAAAAAAAAAGGACTAACTAGCTTAAATAGCTTTGAAGGACAATTTCTAGAAAGTAGAAAGATCAGCCAGGCGTGATGGCTCATGCCTGTAATCACAGCACTTTGGGAGCCTGTAATCACAGCACTTTGGGAAGCCGAGGCGGGCACATGGCCTGAGGTCAGGAGTTCAAGACCAGCGTGGCCAACGTGGTGACACTCCGTCTCTACTAAAAATACAAAAAATTAGCTGGGCGTGGTGGTGGAAGCCTGTAATCCCAGCTACTCGGGAGGCTGAGATAGGAAGATTGCTTGAACCCAGGAAAAGGAGGTTGCAGTGAGCTGAGATCGCGCCACGGTATGCCAGCCTGAGTGACAGAGTGAAACTCTGTCTCAAAAAAAAAAAAAAAAAAAAAAGAAAGAAAGAAAGTAGGAAGATCACTGAATAAACACTGCACCACCTCCTCAACACAAAAAAAGTTGAGAATGAATGTGAAAGTGTAAAGAAAACTTTCAGCTATCTTCAGGTTTGTGTTTGGCACTTTGATCTGTAAGCAATCAACATGGAGAGATGCTATGCCACAGAGGAAAGTCTGCAGGAACCATACAAGGACTCTCCCACATGACTCAGCCAGGCAAGCCAATACCCACTGCACAGGAGGGTGTGATGGTGGCCCACCAAGTACTGAGTGAAGGAGTCCAGGGGCCCAAGGCTCTGATAAAGGATACTCCAAGGCCAAAAGACAACCCATGTGAAGCAGTCGAGCCCCAGGACCATGACCAGCAAGGGCAAGGGTCTGGCTGGACCAGAAGTAGGTGGCAGCTGCACTGCTGGCTTCCAAATTCACCATCATGAAAAACCCAGACATGAAGTTCGTTGGGGAGCCATCCCCAACCCTGTTTAAGAAAAGCCTGGGAGCTAGGCGCAAGAGCTCACGCCTATAATCCCAGCACCTTGGGAGGCCAAGGCGGGCAGATCACCTGAGGTCAGGAGTTGAAGACCAGCCTGGCCAACATGGTGAAACCCCATCTCTACTAAAAATAAAAAAATTTGCCGGGCGCAGTGGCTCACACCTGTAATCCTAGCACTTTGGGAGGCCGAGGCAGGCAGATCACCTGAGGTCAGGAGTTCAAGACCAGCCTGGCCAACATGGTAAAACCTCATCTCTACTAAAATACAAAAATTAGCCGAGCATGATGGTGTGTGCCTATAATCCCAGCTACTCGGAAGGTTAAGACAGGAGAATCGCTTGAACCTGGGAGATGGTGGTTGCAGTGAGCTGAGATTGTGCCACTGCACTCCAGCCTAGGCAGCTGAGCAAGACTCCATCTCAAAAAAAAAAAAAAAAAAATTAGCTGGGTGTGGTGGTGGGCGCCTGTAGTCCCAGCTACTGGGGAGGCTGAGGCACGAGAATCACTTGAACCCAGGACAAGGAGGTTGCAGTGAGCTGAGATCGCGTCACTGCACTCCAGCCTGAGCGACAGACCTCAGGCTCCTCCAGGAGGCGGAGATTGCAGTAAGACAAAATTGCATCACTGCACACGAGCCTGGGCGACTCTGTCTCAAATAAAAAAAAAAAAGTAAAGAAAGGAAAATCCTAGCTAGCAGGTTTCTCAGGGCCCTGAGCACCAGCCCAAAGCCAGGTCAGACCTATTTTATAATTTCTATGGAAAATAAAAAGCTGTGAAAAATATTTTTAAAAAAAAGATTGGGCTGGGCGTGGTGGCTCACGCCTGTAATCCCAGAACTTTTCGAGGCCAAGGCGGATCACTTGAGGTTGGGAGTTTGAGACCAGACTGACCAACATGGTGAAACCCCGTCTCTACTAAAAATACAGCCGGGCATGGTGGTACATGCCTGTAATCCCAGCTACTCGGGAGGCTGAGGCAGGAGAACTGCTTGAAACCAGGAGGCAGAGGATGCAGTGAGCCGAGATCATGCCACTGCACTCCAGCCTGGACGACAGAGTAAGACTCTGTCTCAAAAAAAAAAAAAAAAAAAAGATTGGGCTAAGAGCTCTTTTACAGATGATGATGACAGAAATCACTTGAAATAAGGGGCGAAAGTTAGTTACCTTTCATGCAACATGCCCACATAAATGTGTGGTTTTCTTTCCACTGTCTACTCATTCCTTTAATGGCACTTGTTTTCTGGCTAGTTTACTTACATGCTGTATTTCCTGCTGGCTGGCTCGGTAATTTTTCTTGGTTAAATTGTCCACCAGGTAGCTGATTTGAGACAAGGCCAGCGAGAGCGAGTCAAGATTCATTGCTGGTTGGGGCGGAAGCAGGCGGCCGAGCCCGGCGCAAAATCACCATTATTCCCCTTTAGTCACCTCAGAGGCAGGTTAATGCTTTCTTTGTAATTAGGCTATATCTGGTATCTGTATAATATCTTCAGTTCTTCTTTACCAGGGGTCTTACTCTGTTCTGAAACATGGCACCTGTTTAAAAAAACACACACACACAAATCCAGATTTTTAAATTAAAAGGAAAAAGGAGGCTGGTCCAGGCGCAGTGGTGTTTACAACTAATTGATCACAACTAGTTGCAAATTAATAATTAGAAGAGAATAGGGTTAAACTACCATCGTCTCTGTGTTAGTACCTAAAATGTTACTAATGACTCTAAAAAGATAGTAAGGTAGCTCAACCACTGTTGATAAGAAATGCCAAGTTTCTCAATTAGGCAGGGCAAGTATAAAAAGAAAATACATGGCTGGGTGTGACGGCTCACACCTGTAACCCCAGCACTTTGCGAGGCCGAGGCAGGCAGATCACAAGGGCAGGAGTTCGAGACCAGCCCGGCTAACATGGTGAAACCCGTCTCTACTGAAAATACAAAAATTAGTCAGGCATGGTGGTGCACACCTGTAATCCCAGCTACCCAGGAGGCTGAGGCAGGAGGACTGCTTGAACCTAGGAGGCAGAGGGTGCAGTCAGCTGAGATCGCGCCATTGCACTCCAGCTCTGGGCAACAGAGCAAGACTCCATCTTGGGGGAAAAAAATATATGCCTGTAATCCCAGCACTTTGGGAGGCCAAGGCGGGTGTGGATTGTCTGAGATCAGGAGTTCGTGACCAGTCTGGCCAACATGGTGAAACACCGTCTCTACTAAGAATACAAAAAAATTTGGCCAGGCATGGTGGCGAGTGCCTGTAATCCTAACTACTCGGGAGGCTGAGGCAGGGGAATTGCTTGAACCAGGGATGTGGAGGTTGCGGTGAGCCGAGATCATGCCACTGCATTCCAGCCTGGGTGAGAAAGTGGCACTCCGTCTCAAAAAAAGAAAATACTCATCCAAAGAGTTTCATTTTAGTAAGACAACTTGTAACACTTAAGATTTCTATTTTACCTATTTCAAAATAATTTCTACTATACCCTTTGGAAGCAGCAAGTGGAAACTTACTTAAAATTAAGGTTTGTGGAAGGAACATTCATCTCTCATTTTCAGACTCTCTTTCCATGGTATCTGCGACCTATTTATAAGACCCTATGTATTCACTTTATTCTTTATGTTACTGCTTCAGAATCAGGTAGTTTGGTCTTATACCTTGGGATGTATGTTTTAGGTATTTGAATGGCGTACAAGTAAGGAACTCCAGAAGCCAAATTGCTTCCTGCATTGCTGAAACTGTTCCCTGGGAGAATTCAGAAAGGGAAGCCCAAAGCAGCAGTACAGCTAAAATGACAGGATTATTATCAGTTTAACTCCAACCACCTGCTGAGTGAGAACTATTCTGTATAGAAAAGACAAATGTGGCTGTGCAGTGGCTCATGCCAAAGTGTTGTAATCCCAACACTTTGGGAGGATGAGGTGGGAGATGGGAGGATTGCTTGAGGCCAGGAGTCTGAGAAAAGCCTAAGCAACATAGTGAGATCCCATCTCTATTCTGTTGTTGTTGCTGTTGTTGTTGTTTTTGAGACAGTTTCACTCTTGTTGCCGAGGCTGGAGTTTAATGGCGCAGTCTCAGCTCACTGCAACCTCAGCCACCTGGGTTCAACTGATCCTCCTGTCTCAGCCTCCCAAGTAGCTGGAATTACAGGCAACAGCCACCATGCCCAGCTAATTTGTTGTGTTTTTAGTAAAGAAGGGGTTTCGCCATGTTGGCCTGGCTGGTCTTGAACTCCTGACCTCAGGCGATCCACCTGCTTCGGCCTTCCAAAATGCTGGGATTACAAGCATGAGCCATGAAGCCCACATCCCGGCTAGTTTTTGTATTTTTAGTAGAGACAGGGTTTTGCCATGATGGCCAGGCTGGTCTCTTAACTCCTGACCTTGTGATCCGCCCGCCTCGGCCTCCCAAAGTGCTGGGATTACAGGCGTGAGCCACTGCGTCCAGCCACAACACCCATTTTTTAAGAAATTCACCAAGAACCACTGAAACACAAAAATCTCTGAAGGAAAGGAGTTGAGCTTATCCACAGCTTCCTGTTCTGAAGTCCGCTTGTAATTTCATTACAATCAAAACTCACCATGTAAGATGCAGGAAACTCAGGAAGATTAAAACCCCTTTAAAAGGCCATTTAAAACCTTTATCTCTAACAGTTTCTTAATGTATAAAGGTTACACACTTTTATCAAGACAAAGCAAAGTTAACAGCTTCTTAACGTATAAAGGATACATAGTTTTATGTACACAAATCAAAGGTTCTACATATGCTAGTGCTCCATACCCACCTTAAAAAAAAAAAAAAAAAAAAAAAGCCTGTGCACGGTGGCAAACACCTGTAATCCCAGCACTTTGGGAGGCTGAGGCAGGAGGATCGCTTGAACCCAGGAGTCTGAGGCCAGCCTGGGCAATATGGCGAGACCCTGTCTATTAAAAAAAAAAAAAGTAAAATATTTTTAAGTAAATAATAAAAAGATGATGGATACACTTATTTTGTTCCTAATATGGCATTTTACTGGTCTCTCTAGTCTACTCTGATGACTTTTGGCTTCACAATATTGGAGTCCTTGAACTTTTCTTCTCTAGATTCACTTTCTTAGTAATCTACTTCAGTCTTTTTATTTTTTTTTATTTTTTATTTTTTTGAGACAGAGTTTCGCTCTTGTTTCCCAGGCTGGAGTGAAATGGCACAATCTTGGCTCACTGCAACCTCCACCTCCCAGGTTCACACGATTCTCCTGCCTCAGCCTGCCAGGTAGCTGGGATTACTGGCATGTGCCACCACGACTGGCTAATTTTGTATTTTTTCTAGTAGAGATGGGGTTTCTCCATGATGGTGAGGCTGGTCTCGAACTCCCGACCTCAGGTGATCCACCCGCCTCAGTCTCCCAAAGTGTTGGGATTATAAGAGTAAGCCACCGCATCCGGCCTACTAACAGTCTCATGGCTTAAAAAACCATCTGTAGGCCGGGTGTGGTGGTGCACACCTATAATCCCAGCTACTTGGGAGGCCGAGACAGGAGAATTGCCTAAACCTGGGAGGCGGAGGTTGCAGTGAGCCAAGATCACACCACTGCACTCCAGCCTGGGCAACAGAGCAAGACTCTGTCTCAAAAACAAACAAACAAACAAACAAAAAAACCATCCATAAATTAGCCAGGTGTAAATCTGTAATCCCAGCTACCCAGGAGGTTGAGGCAAGAGAATCACTTAAACCCAGGAGGTGGAGGTTGTAGTGAGCTGAGATCATGCCACCTCACTCCAGCCTGGGCAACAGAGTGAGACTCTGTCTCAAAAAAATAAAATAAAATAATAAAAAAAAATTTTTTTAAAAGAAAAAACCATCTATACCAATAACTCTCTCAAAAGTTCTATCTTCAGCCCAAACCTCTCTCATAGTGTCCAAATTTGTATAATATAATCTCTACTCCACATCTCAAATATATCATATTCAAAAAAAAGCTCCTTGTCTTCCCCCCACTTAATGATGTCACACCCTGCAAAGCACTCCCCATCTCAGTTGATGCTAATTTCATCCTTAAACTTACTCAGGCCAAAATCTTGGAGCCAATACCTATAGCCAAAACCTATAGCCAATCTGACAGGAAATTATTTCGGCTCCGCCTATAAAATATAACCAGAATCCAACCATTTCTCACAATATCCAAGCTATGATAAGGATCATCATATCTCTCACCTGGATTACTATGCTAGCCCTCTAACTTCATCTCCCTGCTACACTTGCTTCCTATGGTCTATTCTCAACATAATGTCCAGAGAAAAATAATTTTCAATCATAAAAAACTCAAAACCCAGGCATGGTGGCTCACACTTGCAGTCCCAGCTACTTGTGATGCTGAGGCAGGAGGACTGCTTGAACGCGGGAGTTCAACACTGCAGTTAGCTATGATCACACCACTTGCATTCCAGCCTGGGATAACATACCTAGACCCTATCTCTACAATTTAAAAGTGTGTGTGTGTGTGTGTGTGTGTGTGTGTGTGTGTGTGTCTAAAACTCAGATATGTCATCCTGTTCTCAAAACCCTCCACTGACTCAAAGAGTAGAAAGAAGCCGAAGTCTTTAAAATGTCCAATAAACAAACA
Source organism: Pan troglodytes (assembly GCF_028858775.2). Classification (NCBI taxonomy): domain Eukaryota; kingdom Metazoa; phylum Chordata; class Mammalia; order Primates; family Hominidae; genus Pan; species Pan troglodytes. The sequence continues at coordinate 56,606,669 of NC_072416.2, forward strand.
ATGGTTAGGTTAAGGGACCTAACCACTGATACTCTTCCAGCTTCCTCTTATACTCTTCTTCCCCTACTCAGTTCTCTCTGGCCACAGTGGCCTCCTTGTTGCTTCTCAGGTACCCTCTCACCTTAATGCCTCTGCACCAAACTGATACCTTAGTCTGGAATGCCCTTCTTGTGGACAGCAATATGGCTAACTACCTCTCTTTAAGTCTTTACTCAAACATCACCTTCTCAGTGAAGACACTCTGACTATCCTATGCAAAACTGTAATCCCCACACCCCTGCCCCATGCATTTTTCCACATCATATAAACTAACACGTATCATACTTATATTTTTAGTCTCCTCATATTAGGATGTAAGTTACATAACAAACAAGTAACTGTTTACTCTGCACCAATTTATTATACATACTTCATGTCCCATAGTAAGAACTCACTAAATATTTGCTCAATGAATAGATATAAATTGAAGCTTAGGATTTTGTAACCTGTATTTTTACTCTACCAAAAAAACACGAAAATCCACTGAAATACTGCTAATCATATACAAAAATTACATGAGAATAGACAATAAGTGATTTAGCCTTAGTAGTGCATACTACACAAAGCTGTAAACAGCCTTCCAATAAACCTCTAGCACTATAATGTGTATACAGAGTTTGGGTCACCATGTCATTATTTATAGGCCATTTTTAAATACTGTAACACAAAGCTATAGTCACTTTCCAACAAGTTCATCACAAAAATATTTATTTAGAGAATTAATTATTTTAAGATCATTAAAGTTGAGATTCCAAGATATTCATTCACTATAAGGGATTTGTAGCGCTGGATCATTCTATTTGTATACGCGTTGTCTACTATTGGCTCTTTACATGCCAGGGACTCAGATAGTTTTAATGATTAACTTCATATCCAGGCCAAAACCTTAAAAAAACACCGCAAAAGGCTGGGCGCGGTGGCTCATGCCTGTAATCCCAGCACTTTGGGAGGCCAAGGCAGGTGGATCACCTGAGGTCGGGAGTTGGAGACCAGCCTGACCAACATGGAGAAACCCCATCTCTGCTAAAAAAAAAAAAAAAAAAATACAAAATTAGCCGGGCGTGGTGGTGCCTGCCTGTAATCCCAGCTACTTGGGAGGCTGAGGCAGAAGAATTGCTTGAACCCGGGAGGCAGAGGTTGCGGTGGGCCAAGATCGTGCCATTGCACTCCAGCCTGCGCAACAAGAGCGAAACTCCGTCTAAAAAAAAAACAAAAAACAAAAAACAAATTAAAAAAAAAAAAAAAACACCAAAGCCGGGTGCGGTGGCTCACGCCTGTAATCCCAGCACTTTGCGAGGCTGAGGCAGGTGGATCACGAGGTCAGGAGATCGAGACCATCCTGCCTAACACGGTGAAACCCCACCTCTACTAAAAATACAAAAAAGTAGCTGGGCGTGGTGGTGGGCGCCTGTAGTCCCAGCTGCTCGGGAGGCTGAGGCAGGAGAATGGCATGAACCTGGGAGGCGGAGGTTGCAGTGAGCCGAGATCGCGCCACTGCACTGCAGCCTAGGCGACAGAGCAAGACTCCGTCTCAAAACAAAAACAAAAACAAACAAACACACCAAAAATGGCTACCATTTCAACAAATCTCCCAATCTTCATTATTAAAAACACATATTGCTGGGCCTGGTGGCTCCCACCTGTAATCCCAGCACTTTGGGAGGCTGAGGCGGGTGGATCACCTGAGGTCAAGAGTTCAAGACCAGCCTGGCCAACATGGTGAAACCCTACCTCTACTAAAAATACAAAAATTGGCCGGGTGTGGTGGTGCACACCTGTAATCCCGGCTACTCAGGAGGCTGAGGCAGGAGAATCACTTGAACCCAGGAGGCGGAGGCTGAAGTGAGCTGAGATTACGCCACCACTGCACTCCAGCCTAGGCGACAGAGCAAGACTCTGTCTCAAAATAAAATAAAATAAAAACACATAAATACATCCCTCCAAAACTCCAGAGGACTTGTCATTATCATGCCACTGATATTTCAACATGGGAAACAACTATAATTCTAAGGAAAAAGAAGCAATCATACAATAAAAATGCTAAATCCTTTCCAAGCAATAAATTACCTCTTTATTTTCCTTTTGAGACAGGGTCTCTGTCACCCAGGCTGGAGGGCAGTGGCACAATCACGACTTACCGCAGCCTCCCTGACTCAGATGATCCTCCTACCTCAGCTTCCTGAGTAGCTAGGACTACAAGCGCCCGCTGCCACACGGCTAATTTTTGTATTTTTTGTAGAGATGGGGTTTTGCCATGTTTCCCAGGCTGGTCTCAAACTCTGGGGCTCAGCGATCCCTCTGCCTAGGCCTCCCAAAGTGCTAGGATTATAGGCATGAGCCACGGTACCCAGCCAAATTACCTTGTTTCCCTAGTCTTCTCACAGCACTTCTCAATTAAACGATGCACAGTGCAAATGAAAGGTCACTGACATTTGACAATAATATACTACAAGTCAACTGTTACCTGAACAATGATATCAAAAAATTTACCAACAATATGGTTATGATAATATAAAGTAGCCAAGCATGGTGGTTCACACCTGTAATCCTAGCACTTTGGGAGGCCAAGGCAGGAATATCACTTGAACTCCAGAGTTCAAGACCAGACTGAGCAACATAGTGAGACAGTGTCTCTGTAATTAAAATATAAGAAATAAAAAGTAAAATAATGGCTGGGTGAGGTGGCACGCACTGGTAGTCCCTGCTACTCAGGAAGCTCAGGTAAAAAGATCGCCTGAGCCCAGGAGTTTGAGGCCAGCCTGTGCAATACAGTGAGACCCCGTCCCTTAAAAAACAAAAAATAAGTAAAACAGCAACTGAGGGGAACAAAGATTGTACAAGGCCATTCTCAGTACTTTTCCTAATACTAAAATACTACAAATCACCCAAAAATAAATGAGTGTAAAGATTATCTTCAGGCCAGGCGCACCGGCTCACGCCTGTAATCCCAGCACTTTAGGAGGCCGAGACGGGAGGATCACCTGAGGTCAGGAGTTCAAGGTCAGCCTGGCCAACATGGCAAAACCCTGTCTCTACTAAATATACAAAAACTAGCCAGGTGTGGTGGCGGGCACCTGTAATCCCAGCTACTAGGGAGGCTGAGGCAGGGAGAATCGCTTGAACATGGGAGACGGAGGTTGCAGTGGGCTGAGATCAAACCATTGCACTCTAGCCTGGGCAACAGAGCAAGACACCATCTCAAAAAAAAAAGAAAAAAAAAAGATTATCTTCATACATGCAATATGACACCCACCCAATATGCTTAATATCCAATTAAAATATAGTTTTGCCATACATAAACTACTACCTACTGCAGAGCTGGGGGGGGAAAGGATTATAAAATGGCATTCGCATTTTCACTAGAGAACACTATACAATATTACTAATTGTCTATTGAACATTCAATCTAAACAGAACCAGAGCAGCTGTGGTATATAGTTTGTTAAATGTCAACAAAAGTATACTCATGACACTAACTCACTAAGTGAAAAGCTGCAGAACTCTTGAATAGCATGATCCCAAATAAGGTCTCGATCAATAGCAGTTACATAGGAGCTTTCACTTAAAATCCCACTAAAAAAGTCCAGAAATCTACACACCTCCAAAAGTGTAAGATATGGATAGTATTATTTACCGCAGCAGTATTTGTCAGAGCATGAAAGATGGCTGGCCAGGACTAGGTGATTGGTGAATAAACATCCTGGACCGTGTATATAGTCATCTGTCTTTTGTTTAAGCACTTGTATACATACTACCTTTTGTTTGTATATATGCTCACATATATATAGTTGCTTTTTTGTGAAAATACTCACAATAAACAAGCCAATGAAAATGGCTATCTAGGCTGGGCAAGGTGGCCACGGCTGTAATCCCAGCACTTCGGGAGGCCAAGGCAGGCATTCACCTGAGGTCAGAAGTTCGAGACCAGCCTGGCCAACATGGAGAAACCCCATCACTACTAAAAATACAAAATTAGCTGGACCTAGTGGCACATGCTTGTAATCCCAGCTACTTAGGAGGCTGAGGCAGGAAAATCACTTGAATCCAGGAGGCGGAGGGTTGCAGTGAGCGGAGATCATGCTATTGTACTCCAGCCTGGGCAACAACAGCAAAACTCAAAAAAAAAAAAAAAAAAAAAAGAAAGAAAGAAAAGGGCTATCTAAATGGGTGAGAAAAAAGGAGAAGAGATAGAAGTCAGAACAAAAATTCACTGATTACATCTTTTATTTTTGGTTTTGATTTCTGAGCCATGTAAATATATTGCATGATTGAAAATTTTAAGAAAAGGCCAGGCGCGGTGACTCACACCTGTAAACCCAGCACTTTGGGAGGGTGAGGCGGGCAGATCACCTGAGGCCAGGAGTTTGAGACCAGCTTGGCCAACATAGTGAAACCCTGTCTCTACTAAAAAATACAGAAAAAATTAGCCAGGTGTGGTAGCTAGCACCTGTAGTCCCACCTACTCAGGAGGATAAGGCATGAGAATCGCTTGAACTCAGGCCGTGGAGGTTGCAATGAGCCGAGATTATGCCATTTCACTCCAGCCAGGGTGACAGAGCTAGACTCTTGTCTCAATTTAAAAAAAAAGAAAAAGAAAGAAAAAGAACATTTTAAGAAAAATAAACTAAAACACAAACAAACCTGAATGTCCAATTTGTATTACAAAACACAGTGAAACCAGGCCAGGCACAGTGGCTCACAACGTAATCCCAGTACTATGGGAGACCAAAGAAGGCAGATAACTTGAGGTCATGAGTTCGAGACACCCTGGCCAACACAGTGAAACCCTGCCTCTACTAAAAATACAAAAAATTAGCCAGGCATAGTGGCTCGTGCCTGTAATACCAGCTACTCGGGAAGCTGAGGCAGGAGAATTGTTGAGCCTGGGAGGCTGAGGCTGCAGCGAGCTGAGATCGCATCACTGCACTCCAGCCTGGGTGACGTAGTGAGACTCTGTCTCAAAAAAAAAAAAAAAAAAGAACTAAAAGTAGAACTATCATTTGATCCAGCAATCCCACCTACTGGGTATCTGTCCAGAAGAAAAGAAATTATTATACAAAAAAGATACTTGCACACATGTTTACAGCAGCACAATTCGCAATTGCAAAACATGGAACCAATCCAAATGCCCATCCATCAACAAGTGGATAAACAAACTGTGGTATATATATACACAACGGAATAGTACTCAGCCATAAAAAGGAATGAATTAATGGCATTCGCAGCGACCTGGATGAGACTGGAGACTATTATTCTAAGCAAAGTCAATCAGGAATGGAAAACCAAACATCATATGTTCTCACTCATAAGTGGGAGCTAAGCTATGAGGATGCAAAGGCATAAGAATGACACAATAGACCTTGGGGATTTAGGAGGAAAGTGTGGGAAGGGGATGAGGAATAAGACTACAAAGTGGGTACAGTGTATACTGCTCAGGTGATGGGTTCACCAAGTTCTCACAGATCACCACTAAAGAACTTACTCGCCGGGGGCAGTGGCTCATGCCTGTAATCCCAGCACTTGGGGAGGCCGAGGCAGGTGGATCACGAGGTCAGGAGTTCGAGACCAGCCTGACCAACACGGTGAAACTCCACCTCTACTAAAACTACAAAAATTAGCCAGGTGTGGTGGCACACACCTATAATCCCAGCTACTTGGGAGGCTGAGGCAGGAGAATCGCTTGAACCTGGGAGGCGGAGGTTGCAGTGAGCCAAGCTCTTGCCATTGCACTCCAGCCTAGGTGACAGAGGGAGACTCTGTCTCAAAAAAAAACACAACAAAATACAAACAAACAAAAAAACAAAACTTACTCATGTAACCCACACCACCTGTCCCCCAATAACCTATAGAAATAAAAATTTTGGAGGGGTGGGAGAGACAGTTTCAAGCTTGTCGCCCAGGCTGGAGTGCAATGGCATGATCATGGCTGATGCAGCCTTGATCTCTTAGGCTCAAGTGATCCTCCCGTCTTAGCCTCCCAAGTAGCTGAGACTACAGACACATGCCACCATGCCTGGCTACTTATTTTATTTTTTGTAGACACCGGGTCTCACTTTGTTGCCCAAGCTGGTCTGGAACTCCTGAGCTCAAGTAATCCTCCCACCTCAGCCACCCAAGGTGTTGGGATTATAGCCATGAACTATGTGGCCAGAAAACATTTTTAATTGGAAAATTTTACTATTCTCATTCCTTCTTTTATCATGAAGGAATATCCTTCTGGGATCACTTAGGGTGATATATATATATATCATATTATATATAATAATACATTAACATATATAATAATACATTAACATGTTACTAACATATACATTATCTACTAAAGTTGGCATTCCTATCAACTCAAACATTTGAGCCCTAACTATACACCATGTACTCACTTTAGGTATTATAGAAAACACAAAAGGAAACATTGACCAAGAGGCTTAATGTAATAAATACAGACTTTACTATAACGCTATGCAACTAAGGCAGCTGTGTGTAAGAATTCGAAAGGGGAGAGAGGGCTATTTAAAATGCTGATTCCTGGCTGGGCAAGGCGGCTCACGCCTATAATCCCAACACTTCAGGAGGCCGAGGTGGGTGAATCACTTGAAGCCAGGAGTTCAAAACCAGCCTTGCCAACATGGCAAAACCCCATCTCTACTAAAAATACAAAAACCTAGCCAGGCATGGCGGTAGACACCTGTAATCCCAGCTACTCAGAGAATCGCTTAAACGCAGGAGGTGGAGGGTTGCAGTGAGCTGAGATCGCACCAATGCACGCCAGCCTGGGCAACAGAGCAAGACTCTGCCTCAATAAAGAAATAAATAGGCCAGGCGCAGTAGCTCATGCCTGTAATCCCAGCACTTTGGGAGGCCGAGGCAGGCGGATCACTTGAGGTCGGGAGATCGAAATCATCCTCACTAACATGGTGAGATTCCGTCTCTACTAAAAATACAAAAAATTAAAAGGCGGGGCGCGGTGGCTCACACCTGTAATCCCAGCACTTTGGGAGGCCAAGGAGGGTGGATCACAAGGTCAGGAGATCGAAACCATCCTGGCTAACACAGTGAAACCCTGTCTTTACAAAAATACAAAAAAATTACCCAGGCGTGGAGGCAGGTGCCTGTAGTCCCAGCTATTCGGGAGGCTGAGGCAGGAGAATGGCGTGAACCCAGGAGGTGGAGCTTGCAGTGAGCCGAGGTCGCACCACTGCACTCCAGCCTGGGCGACAGAGTGAGACTCCATCTCAAAAAAACATAAAACAAACAAAACAAAACAAAAAATACAAAAAAAATCAGCCGGGCGTGGTGGCAGGCACCTGTAGCCCCAGCTACTTGGGAGGCTGAGGCAGGAGAATCGCTTAAACCCAGGAGGTGGAGGTTGCAGTGAGCCGAGAGCACACCACTGCGCTCCAGCCTGGGTGACAGAGCTAGACTTGGTCTCTAAATAAATAAATTTAAAAAATGCTGATTCCTAAGCACCACCCAAGACCAAGAGAGTCAACATTGCTAGAGAAAAGGAGTACAGGCTGTCTATTTTAAACTCCCCAGTCAGGCTGAGCGCGGTGGCTCACGCCTGTAATCCTACCACTTTGGGAGGCTGAGGCGGGTGGACTTCCTGAGCCCAGGAGTTCAAGACCAGCCTGGGCAATACGGTGAAACCCTGTCTCTGCTAAAATACAAAAAATTAGCCGGGCGTGACAGTGTGCACCTGTAGTCCCAGATACTCGGGAGGCTGAGGCAGGGGAATTGCTTGAACCCGGGAAGCAGAGGTTACAGGGAGCCGAGATCACGCCACTGTACTCCAGTCTGAGCGATAGAGCGAGACTCCATCTCCAAAAAAAATAAATAAAATAAATAAACTCCCCAGTCAATTCCTGAGAACCACTGACCTAAGGAGCAGTGTCAGGTTATTCCTTGCTAACAGGTATTAGAAATATTTAAGAAGCCGGGAACGGTGGCTCACGCCTGTAATCCCAGCACTTTGGGAGGCCAAGGAAGGAGGATCACCTAAGGTCAGAAGTTCGAGACCAGCCTAGCCAACATGGTGAAACCTTGTCTCTACTAAAAATACAAAAATTAGCTGAGTGTGGTGGCAGGCATCTGCAGTCCCAGCTACTCAGGAGGCTGAGGCAGGAGAATGGCATGAACCCGTGAAGCAGAGCTTGCAGTGAGCCGAGATCACGCCACTGCACTCCAGCCTGGAAGACAGAACGAGACTCCGTCTCAAAAAAAAAAAAAAAAAAAAAGAAATATTTAAGAAAAGGATACTGTACTTTGACGCAATCTCTTCTTTGAGGACAAGGAATGCCCCTCACACCTACTTCTTTTTCTCCCCTTAACTCCTTCCAACTGGACCAAAGACATCTGTTTGCTCGTTTGTTTTTTCCTTTAACAGAAGGGGTCTTGCTCTGTTATCCAGGCTGGAGTCTAGTGGTGTGACCACACCTCACTGCCAACCTCAAACACTCCTGGACTCAAGTGATCCTCCCACCTGAGCCTCCCAAGTAGCTGGACCTACAAGAATGTGCCACATGCCAGGCTGCAAAGACATCGATCTAAAGGCAGTTTGGTTTCCCACAGCACTGATGCCAGCAATGTTCTACCAGCTACCTTGCTCTAAATTTAAATATCAGGCACCTTAAGAAGACAAGTAGGCAAGACCCAAGGCTATCAGTTTATTGAACTGCCAACTTCCAATACTAAAAAAATACTAAATACTAAATACAGAATACTTACACCAACTGATAACCAAGTTTGACCTTGAAAATTATTTATTTCCCAAGTAGCATTCTGACCTAAAAGAGGTCAATCTGAGCCTTGTCTTTTTTTCACTCTCTTTCTGCAATTATGAAAATGTTCTACAACAGACTGGCGCCGTGGCTCACACCTGTAATCCCAGCACTTTGGGAGGCCGAGGCTGATGGATCACCTGAGGTCAGGAGTTCAAGACCAGCCTGGTCAATATGGCAAAACCCCATCTCTACTAAAAGTACAAAAATTGGCCAGGCATGGTGGCATGCACCTGTAATCCCAGCTACTCAGGAGGCTGAGGCAGGAGAATAGCTTGAACCCAGGAGGTGGATGTTGCAGTGAGCCGAGATCCTGCCACTGCACTCCAGCCTGGGCGACAAGAGCAAAACTTCTATGGAAGGCTGATTATACACTTACTAATATTAACTACTTCTCCAAGAGGCAAAGACTCTAGATTTATGGGGCAGTTCCAAAAGGTTGGTTCACTTATTAAAATCTTAGTTATAACTATTGTGTACATAATAGAATAACTTATGCAAGTATAATAAACACTAAGTAGAATTGGTCTAAGCACTTTACATGTTTCTTTAATCCTCACAACTCAAGGGTGATATTATTACCCCAACTTTACAGATAAGGAATAGTTTAACTTTCAGATAGTAAGTAGCATAATTTTGAAGATACTGAGCAGTAGAGGTTTTTTGTTTGTTTTTCAGACTCGCTCTGTCACCTAGGCTGGAGTGCAGTGGCATGACCTTGGCTCACTGTAACCTCCCCCTCCCAGGTTCAAGCGATTCTCCTGCCTCGGGATCCTAAGTAGCTGGGATTACAGGCATGCGCCAACACGCCCAGCTAATTTTTTTTTATTTTTAGTAGAGATGGGGTTTCATCATGTTGGCCAGGCTGGTCTTGAACTCCTGACCTCGTGATCTGCCCACCTCAGGCTCCCAAAGTGCTGGGATTACAGGCTTGAGTCACCACGCCTGGCTTAGAGGTTAAGTCTAAAACAAGCAAAAATCCTTTCAAAATCGATTTGTACAAGTCTAAATAATTGTTTTAATACCAATTCTTGGTATCAATAAGCATCTCCACTCTCACAGAAGAGTTTTAGGCCCCTAAACCATCTGCATTATACCTCTGCACTGAATACTTAGGAGTCACCTTTTAATTCATTACTTTTTCTCCAGGCAATGACCAATTCTTTAAAAACTATCAACTGAAAGCCTAAATATCCATCAAAAGGGCACTGATTAAGTAAATCATAAAGTGGCAAACCATGTAATAACTAAAAAAAGGACCCATAAATAATAGAAATTATCTATTGAGGGGAAAAAAACAGTCACGTAACAGTGGTCTATTTAGATTATGTTCTTATATATACAAAGTATCTAATAAGAATAACTCTTTTGAAAAGTTACATAAAATAGTTGAGAAAGGAACTGAAGTTTTTTTTCAAAGTAGAAAATTGGTCGCCGTGGTGGCTCACGCCTGTAATCCCAGCACTTTGGGAGGCCGAGGCGGGTGGATCACGAGGTCAGGAGATAGGGACCATCCTGGCTAACATGGTGAAACCCCGTCTCTACTAAAAATATAAAAAAAAATTAGCCGGGCGTGGTGGCGGGCACCTGTAGTCCCAGCTACTCAGGAGGCTGAGGCAGGAGAATGGCGTGAACCCGGGAGGCGGAGCTTGCAGTGAGCCAAGATCGCGCCACTGCACTCCAGCCTGGGCGACAGGGCAAGACACTGTCTCAAAAAAAAAAAAAAAAAAGAAAATTACTCTCAAAACCAAAAAATATTATGCCAGTAGCTTTGCATATTCCAAGACTCTCTATGCAAAATCCCAACCTATGGAAGCCATTCACCTCACTCACTGTAGAAAAGAGATAACATAGATGGCCTGAGCCTGCTGTCCTTAGAAAGGCTTGCACAGTTGGCCCTTGGCTGGTCTCTGATAACTTTCAGAAGAGTTCTCACCATCCCCAGGGCTACTAAGAGTGACTCACTCTGCATAAACTGCACAAACCAAATGTGGTTTATGATGAACACCGGCTTTCTATCTAGATGAATACCAGCTTTCTGTCTAGGAGCCTAAAATTTTAATATGTGGTAGGCAGAGGGTGCCTACAGGAACAGGCCCCACCAATAATAACAATAGGCACTGAGTTTCTAGCAAAAGCTTCCCTGCTAGGCAACATTTCACATACATGTGCTGTCGCAACTCCATGCTGGAGGAATTGTGTCCTGTGTGACTCCACTGGGAGAGGACACTTGGGAGCATGAGCCTGGTTTCCTCCCGGATTCACCCCATTCACCATCTCCCCTTGCTGATTTTGCTTTGTATACTTTGCTACAGAAAAACACTTTTTATTGTATTTTATTTTTTTGAGATGGGGTCTCACTCTGTCGCCCAGGATGGAGTGCAGTGGCCTGAGCTGGGCTCACTGCAGCCTCTACCTCCCAGGCTCAAGCGATCCTCCTGCCTCAGCTTCCGGAGTAGCTGGGACCACAGGCATATGCCACTACGTCTAATTTTTTGTATTTTTATTAGAGACAGGGTTTCACCATGTTGGCCAGGCTGGTCTTGGAACGCCTGGCCTCAACTGATCTGCCCGCCACGGTCTCCTGACATGCTGGGATTACAGGCATCAGCCACAGCACTGGGCCTGTATCCTCTGCTATTTAAAAAAAAAAAAAGAAAATCAGCCCTGGGCTTTTCTCCTAGTGAATTACTGAACCTGCAGGTGGACTTGGGAACTGTCCCCAACACGCTTGCCCAGCAGAGATGAAATATCTTCTAGAGGTAAGTGGGACCCAAATTGTGGATTTCCTGTCTAGCACATGGAGAATCCATTTCAGAATTTTGAATCTTATCACAAAGATGATCTGGGAAGCTATTTTGATTGGTTTGGGTCTGTTTTAGTAAACAGGGAGATGCAGAGATGGGCTAGATGCTCACCAAACTGTTTCCTCTTCCCAGCTAAAGAATTAGAATACATTTCTCAGCTTCTCTTGCATTGGTTTGGCTGTAAGACTTAGTTCCTAACCCACAAAGTATACAGCAAATATGGTATGTGGCACTTTCAGACCTAGCTCATAAAACCTCACTCATGATTCTCTGTTTTTCACTATCTGCCCGATGAATAAACCCCCAAGACCTAGAGGAGGATGATGTCATGAGATGACAGATGAAGGCAGACTTCTTGAATTATTGCACAGGATCCTCAATGAAACATCCTCAATGAAAATTATTTGAGGAAGAAATACATTTTTACTCTGTTAAGCCGCTGTTATCTTGGATTTGTTTTAGGCCTGTTTTGCCTAATAACAGACAAAATGATCAAATGAACATTTTTAGAAGTTACTCTTGATGATGGGAAATACCAAGAAAGGAAAGATAAGGTCACAGGAAAGCCATGAACATGTAAGGAAAAGAGAAGCGAATGTACTCAAGAAACAGCAGGCCAGACACAGTAGCACGCACCTCTAATCCCAGCACTTTGGGAGGCCAAGAAGGGAGGATGGCTTGGGACCAGGAGTTCAAGACCAGCCTAGGCAACATAGAATAACCCCATCTCTACTTTTTTTTTTTTTTTAATTAGCAAGGTGCAGTGGCAAATGCCTTTAGCCCTAGCTACTAGAGAGGCTGAAGGGGGAGGACTGTCTGAGCCCAAGTGAGCTATGATCAGGCCATTGTCCTGCAGCCTGGATGACAGGGCAAGACACTGACTCTACCAAAAAAATAAAAAATAAGAAATTGCAATAACTCTTTTTGTTAGTTTTTTCAGACGGAGTCTTGCTCTGTTGCCCAGGCTGGAGTGCAGTGGCATGATCTCGGCTCACTGCAACCTCCGCCCCCCGGGTTCAAGCAATTCTCTGCCTCAGCCTCCCAAGTAGCTGGGATTATAGGCGCCTGCCACCACGCCCGGCTAATTTTTACATTTTTAGTGGAAACAGGGTTTCACCATCTTGGCCAGGCTGGTCTTGAACTCCTGACCTCAGGTGATCCACGTGCCTCGGCCTCCCAAAGTGCTGGGATTACAGGCGTGAGCCACCACGCCCGGCCTACAAGGACTTTGTTTTTATTTTTTATTTTTAGTACAGATGGGGTCTTGCTATATTGCCCAGGCTGGTCTCAAACTCCTGAGCTCAAGCAGTCCTCCCACCTCAGCCTCCCAAAGTGCTGGGATTACAGGTGTGAGCCACAGCATCCAGCTGGTTTTTTCGTTTTTTGTTTTTAAAGGAAAACGAGATATAGTCAAAGTTTGGGAAATTCCTTCTGCCTTCACTACCCATCATAGTGCTTATTTTCCATAATCTTATTTCAGGTTGGTTTGCTTTCGTGAGAATGACATGATTATTTTATATATTACTACTAGATTATTTGGCAGCATTTTTTTCAATAATACAGTGTATGCCAATTTTAGAGATTTTAAAGTATGGAAATTTTGTTTTAGAATCAGTGAAACACGTTATTTCCTTTCCCCCATGTAGTCTTCTGTTACATGTGCCATTGTAAAACTAAAATAATTTTAAGTGTCTTGTGATTTATACCAAGAATAAGTAAATCTAAAGTGAACAAAATAAACCTAATGAGAAATCTGAACCTCAAGAAGGCATCTATGGAAAAAAAAAACTGAAGAGCAGTAGTATCTCCAAAAGCATTTTGAAATGTTTAGGTGTCAGAAGAGTTACTGGCATTCAGTAAGAATTAAGGATGAAATTAAACATCTTGCAAGAGGCCAGGTGCAGGGCTCACGCCTGTAATGCCAGCATTTTGGGAGGCTGAGGCAGGAGGATCACTTGAACCTGGAGTTTGAGACCCATCTGGGGAACAGTGAGACCATCTCAACAAATAAATACATAAACAAGCAAGCAGGGCATGGTGGCATGCACCTGTAGCCCTGGCTACTTAGAAGGCTGAGGTAGGAGGATCACTTAAGCCTGAGAGGTTGAGGCTACAGTGAGCCATGATTGCACCACTGCACTCCAACCTGGGCAACAGAGCAAGAGTGTCTCAAAAAAATTTTTTTAATTAAAAAAAAAAAAAAAAAAAACCACATCTTACAAGGGGACAATACAGGCTGGGCATCCCAAATTTGAAAATCCAAAGTTCGAAAGACTCCAAAATCCAAAACGTTTTGAGCACAAACATGACACTCAAAAGAATACTCATTGGCGCATATTGGTAAGTACAAGAATTTTCCAAAATCTGAAATGAGAAACATGTCTAGTCTCAAGCATTTAAGATAAGCGATATTCAACCTCTATCGCCAACAAAGAACTACACTGCCCAAATGCCAACAGTGCCCTTGTTGAGAAAATGGCTGATATATCCACCTTCTATAGGATGGGCCCTCAATGTAAACACCTCAAAATTAACTTTTGGCTGGTGCAGTGGCTCATGCCTGTAATCTCAGGACTTTGGGAGGCTGAGTCAGGAGGACCACTTGAAACCAGGAGCTCAAGACCAGCTTGGGCAACATAGCAAGACCCTGTCTCTACAACTACAACAATAAAAATTAGCTGGGTGTGGCACTGTGTGCCTATAGTCTTAGCTACTTGGGCTGCTGTGGGAGGATGGCTTGAGCCCAGGAGTCTGTGATTTTAACGAGCTATCACAGCACTACTGCACTAGAGCATGGGTAACAGAGCAAGACCCTGCCTCTATAAAATTAAAGAAAAAATTGACTTTCCACATTAACACAAAGCCAAGCAGAGCTTAAATCCAGAAGATGGTAAGACATGGTATGCAGCTTACATAAAGTGGCTAACACAAGTTATTAGAAAAACAGTTTATGCATAACTATTTTGTGGTGGATTGTGTACTTGCACCTGCAATCCCAGCCAGCTACTCAGGAGGGTGAGGTGGGAAGACTGACTGAGCCCAGGAGTTCAAGGCTGCATTGAGCTGTGGTCGCGCTTTGTCTCTAAAAAAAAAAAATTAATTAAAAAGAGTTTGGCCGGGCACGGCAGCTCACGCCTGTAATCCCAGTACTTTGGGAGGCTGAGGTGGATGGATCACGAGGTCAGGAGTTCGAGACCAGCCTGGCCAACATGGTAAACCCCGTGTCTACTAAAGATACAAAAAATTAGCAGGACATGGTGGCGCACATCTGTAATCCCAGCTGCTTGGGAGGCTGAGGCAGGAGAATCAGCTTGAACCCAGGAGGCAGATGTTGCAGCGAGCTAAGATCGCACCATTGCACTCCAGGCTGGGCGACAGGGCGAGACTCCATCTCAAAGAAAAAAATTAGCAGGGCGTGTTGGCGCACACTCCAGCCTGGGCGACACAGAGAAACCCTGTCTCAAAAAAAAAAAGAAAAAGAGTTGACCCTTCCGTAGTTCATAAGCATGATGACTGGGTGTTCACATGCATGCGTGAGATATGGCAACCTCAAACCTTGTTACATCAGCACCTTACCTGTCTGACATGAAAAAAAGAGTTGACTTGCTTTTTATATACACGTATTAATCAAGCAATTTATTTCACTCAATGCTACAGTGCCTTCAATAACTTGTAACATTTAACAGCCTTGTGTATGTGCCTTAAATATTTTACAAGAATTAATCTAATCCACGCCAGGCATGGTGGCTCCCGCCTGTAATCCCAGCACTTTGGGAGGCTAAGGTGGGAGGATTTTTTGAGGCTGGGAGTGCAAGGCCAGGCTGAGCAACATAGTGAGACCCCCATCACTATAAAAAAACTTTTTTTAATTAGCTGGACGTAGTGGTGCACACCTGTAGTCCCAGCCACTGACTGGGGAGACTGAGGTGGGAGGATGGCTTGAACTCAGGAGGTCATGGTTGCAGTGAGCCATGATCGTGCCACTGCACTCCAGCCTGGGCAACAGAGACCCTGTCTCAAAAAACAAAATAACAGAGAGTAGCCTTCTTGAAGCTATTTTATTTTAAAAAGAACTACACCAAGAGAAAACTCTCAAATCTCAGAATTCAATTTACGATGCTAAAGAACTTGTTAAAACTCAAGTCCCTCCATCTTTAGGCAGTCTCAGCAGAACTGCAAATTTATTATTATTACACTGACCATTAATTGTAAAAGAGCATCTTTTGGTCACACTAGAGTTTTGCATTTTCTTTCTTTTTTTTTTTTTTTGAGACAGAGTCTCGCTCTGTCACCCAGGCTGAAGTGCAGTGGCGCGATCTCAGCTCACTGCAACCTCCGCCTCCCAGGTTCAAGCAATTCTCCTGCCTCAGCCTCCCAAGTAGCTGGGACTAGCCGCCCGCCACCACACCTGGCTAATTTTTGTATTTTTAGTAGAGACGGGGTTTCACCATATTGACCAGGCTGGTCTCGAACTCCTGACTTTGTGATCTGCCCGCCTCGGCCTCCCAAAGTGCTGGGATTACAGGCGTGAGCCACCGCGCGTAGCCAAGTTTTGCATTTTCATAGTGAGGAAATGAAAAATTCAAATCTTGTTTCTAGTCGTCCAAAAAACTGCTGGGAAAAAAACCTTATTTGCTTTGGTCACAACTAAGAAAACTCTATCCAAATAAAAGGTTGGGGGTAAAGAAAGATCTCCCTAATTAATTCAAGAAATTGCCAAGATGTAAATAGTTTAACTCTGTAGATTACTAGAGATAGTCTTGATATTCTAAAATCCAATGCACAAATGAAACTAAAATCCTACCTACATAATGAACCACCACCGATAGATCTTTTCCTCTGAAATGTTGCTCATTCAAGCAGTATGAAAAAAAGAAAAACCAGAGTATCGATTTCCAAGAATGCTATATTCTATCAATTTACCCAACTGTAATAAATGAAGCACTATTCAATTACAGTTCAACTGTATATATGCACTGGGGAAAGAGAGACTCCTTACTCACTATGGGACAGAAAACTTAAAAGGCATTGTAGGGTGCACTTAAGTGAAACTGGCCAAGGATGGCAAAAAATCAATTTTGCTTAAGGAAATTAGGTATTTATAGACAGTACATCTGAGTTTGGACTAGAATGATAAAGTTTTGGTAGAGATGACATTCCAGATGTAAAAAGACGAAGAGGCTGGGTGCGGTGGCTCAAACCTGTAATCCCAACACTTTGGGAGGCCGAGGTGGGCAGATCACCTGAGGTCAGGGGTTCAGGACCAGCCTGGCCAACATGAGGAAACCCCATCTCTACTAAAAATGCAAAAATTAGCCGGGCATGGTGTGGCAGGCGCCTGTAATCCCAGCTACTCGGCGGGGATAAGGCAGGAGAATCGCTTGAACCCGGAAGGAGGTGGTTGTATTGCAGTGAGCCAAGCTCGTGACACTACATTCCAGCCTGGGTGACACAGCGAAGACTCTGTCTCATTTAAAAAAAAAAAAAAAAAAAGAGGACAAAGATATATTTGGGTACCACTGCTTAACAGTCTTTTGGCTATAATACAACACAGTAGTACCACAGGGAAGGAGGAATCAACACTTATAATTCCAGATGAAGGTATTAGAATGACTTCTGAACAAAGAAAGGATATTTCCAAAGCAATGATTTAAGTGGCATTTTGGCAGAAATATAAAAAATTAACTGCAGTCCTAGAATCTTTTACAATCACAATATCCACATATTATTTGTGAAATAAACCCAAAAACCAATGATAAAGAAACTATAATGGAGATTAGTTAGAAAGTTATTTCAAAAAAGACAAGAGCCTGAAACCAGACAAAAAGATAACTTTTTTTTTTTCTTTTTTTTTGAGACAGAGTCTGTCACCCAGGCTGGAGTGCAATGATCACAGCCCACTGCAGCCTCGACCTCCCCAGGCTCAGGTGATCCTCCCACCTCAAGTTTCATATTTTTAGCAGAGATGGGGTTTCATCATATTGCCCAGGGTGGTCTGAAACTCCTTGGCTTAAGTGATTTGTACACCTCTGCCTCCCAAAAGTGTTAGGATTGCAGGCGTGAGCCACTGCGCTGGCCCAGCTAACTATTCTTTCTTTTTCTTTTTTGAGACAGAGTTTTGCTCGTTACCTAGGCTGGAGTGCAATGGTGCAATCTCGGCTCACCGCAACCTCCACCTCCCAGGGTCCAGCGATTCTCCCGCCTCAGCCTCCCAAGTAGCTGAGATTACAGGCACGCGCCACCACGCCCAACTAATTTTGTATTTTTAGTGGATACGGGGTTTCTCCATGTTGGTCAAGCTGGTCTCAAACTCCCGACCTCAGGTGATCCGCCCGCCTCGGCCTCCCAAAGTGCTAGGATTACAGGCATGAGCCACCATGCCTGGCAACTATTCTTGTTAGCAAAACCAGGCCTTATAGTTTGTCCAAATCCACAGAATATACACCACCATGGCCGGGCGTGGTGGCTCACACCTGTAATCCCAGCACTTTGGGAGGCCGAGGCGGGCGGATCATGAGGTCAGGAGATCGAGACCACCCTGGCTAACACGGTGAAACCCCGTCTCTACCAAAAAATACAAAAAACAAATTAGCCGGGTGCCTGTAGTCCCAGCTATTCAGGAGGCTGAGGCAGGAGAATGGCATGAACCCGGGAGGCGGAGCTTGCAGTGAGCTGAGATCGCACCACTGCACTCCAGCCTGGGCGACGGAAAGAGACTCCGTCTCAAAAAAAAAAAAAAAAAAAAAAAGAAGAAGATACACCACCAAGAGTGAATTCTAATGTAAACTAGAGAATTTGGATGATGATGATCTATCAGCGTAGGTTCATCAATTGTAAGAAATGTACAGGCCGGGCTCGGTGGCTCACGCCTGTAATCCCAGCACTTTGGGAGGCCGAGGCGGGTGGATCACGAGGTCAGGAGATCGAGACCATCCTGGCTAACACGATGAAACCCCGTCTCTACTAAAAAACTATAAAAAATTAGCCAGGCGTGGTGGTGGGCGCCTGTAGTCCCAGTTACTAGGGATGCTAAGGCAGGAGAATGGCGTGAACCTGGGAAGCGCAGCTTGCAGTGAGCCGAGATGGCGCCACTGCACTCCAGCCTGGGTGACAGAGCGAGACTGTATCTCAAAAAATGTACCACTCTAGTGGGGGGGGGGGGGGGTGTTGACAATGGGCAAGGCAAAGCATGTATTGGGGCAGGAGATAATACAGGAAACCTCTGTACTTTCTCATCAATTTTACTGTGATCCCAAAACTGCTCTAAAAAATAAAATCAATTAAGAAAAAAATGCAAAACCTAGAAGCTATAAATCTAAGGGAACAAATGTTTATCTGACTCGGACACTGCTGAGTTCTGAATATAAAGCTTAAGAATATTATAGGCTCACGCCTATAATCCCAACACTTTGGGAGGCTGAGGTGGGTGGATGACCTGAGGTCAGGAGTTTGAGACCAGCCTGGCGAACATGGTGAAACCCTGTCTCTACTAAAAATACAAAAATTAGCCACATGTGGTGGTGGGCACCTATAATCCCACCTACTCTGGAGGCTGAGGCAGGATCGTCTCTTGAAACCTGGAGGCAGAGGTTGCAGTGAGCTGAGATCGCACCATTGCACTCTAACCCAGGCGCCAAGAGTGAAACTCTTGACCCCCCAAAAAAAAAAGAAAGAAAGAAAAAGAAAAAAGAAGTTAGATAGCGTCTTTGAAAATCCTTTTGGCTGGGCGCAGTGGCTCACGCCTGTAATCCCAGCACTCAGGGAGGCCAAGGCAGGCAGATCACCTGAGGTCAGGAGTTCGAGACCAGCCTGACCAATATGGCAAAACCCCGTCTCTACTAAAAATACAAAAATTAGCCAAGCGTGGTGGCAGGCGCCTGTAATCCCAGCTACTCAGGAGGCTGAGGCAGGAGAATCGCTTGAACCCAGGAAGGAGAGGTTGCAGTGAGCCGATATCGCGCTCCAGCCTGGGGGATACAGCGAGACTCTGCCTCCAAAAAAAAAAAGAAAAGAAAATACTTCCATCCCACTTTTATATTTCAAATAATTACTTCAACATTACTGTAATATTTATTGTGAGATATACATTTGGTCTTCATCCCATTTCCTGGCATACAACTTCTAAGATCCTTAGAATGGTAAGTTTCCTTTTGTATGCTGAGTTGACTGATAGCTTGGCAACTTCTAGGTAGTTTCTGCATGGGTGCTGGTCACCTGAAAGACCAAGGCAAGATGAGAAGGTTAGGACTTTTAGCCCCACCTCCTCCAAACTCCAGGGAGGGAAAAGGTGCTAAGGGTTAAGGTGACCACCAAAGGTCAATGATTTAACCAACTGTGCCTCTGTAATGAAGCCTCCATAAAAGCCCATAAATGACTGGGTTCAGAGAGCTTCCAGATAGCTGAGGCACAGTGTAGCCAGGAGAGGGCATGGAAGCTCCGCGGCCCTTACTTCTCCTACGCACCTCCTCATCCATATCCTTTATAATAAACTCTTGAACCTAAGTGTTGGCTGGGTACAGTGGCTGATGCCTGTCTGTAATCCCAGCACTTTGGGAGGCTGAGGTGGGTCGATCGCTTGAAGTCAAGAATTCGAGACCAACATGATGAAACCCCGTCTCTACCAAAAATATAAAAAATTAGCCAGGTGTGGTGGCGCATGCCTATAATCCCAGCTACTTGGGAGGCCGAGGCAGAAGAATCGCTTGAACCAGAGCGACAGAGGTTGCAGCAAGCCTAGATCGTGCCACTGCACTCCAGCCTGGGTGACAGAGCCAAGACTCCGGCTCCAAAAAAAAAAAAACCCTAAGTATTTCCGAGAGTTCTATATAAGCCACTCTAGCAAGTTAACTGAACAAAAGAAGGGGGTATTAGGAACTCAATTTATAGTCAGTTGGTCAGAAACACAGGTAAAACCACCTGGGACTTGAGATTAGCATTGGAAGTGGGGGACGGTCTATGGGACTTGAGCTTTCAACCTGTGGGATCTGATGCTATCTTCAGGTACACCGTGTCAGAATAATACTGAATTAGAGGATACCCATGTGGTGTCCACTGCTGAATAGCTTGCTTGATGTGCAGGGGAAAACCCCACACATCTGGTGGTGTGAGAATATACTGGAAGAAAGTTTATGTTCTCAGAATCAACAAAAAATTATCCTACATGGTTGCAACGTATTCAACATTTCAGGAATTTCCCTGTAACAACTGTAACACAGTTAAGCAACAGGTATGCTGGAGGTTAGTTAATGCTGTGTTTTCCAGAATTAAAGATACAAATGCATTTCTTAAATATATACACTACATTCCTTTAAATCACTGTGGGTGCGACGGCTTACGCCTATAATCCCAGCACTTTGGGAGGCTGAGCTGAGTGGATCACAAGGTCAGGAGTTCGAGACCAGCCTGACCAACATGGTGAACCAGATCTCTACTAAAAAGACAAAAATTACCCAGCCGTGGTGGCACGCGCCTGTAATCCCAGCTACTCGGGAGGCTGAGGGAGGAGAATCACTTGAACCTGGGAGGCGGACGTTGCAGTGAGCCGAGATCACACCACTGCTCTCAAGCCTGGGCAACAGAGCAAGACTCCATCTTAAAAAACAAACAAACAAACGAAAAAACTCAACAAATGGCTTCATATTAAGTCTACACCTCTAATTACTGCCTTCTCAAACTATGCTTTCCAGTGAACAATGCTTTATTTGGTTTGCTACATTCTTGCAAATTTGAGTGAAAAGTACACTTAAAAAAAAAAAGTATCATAGGCCAGTATGGTGGCTCACATCTGTAATCACGGCACTCTGGGAGGTCTTGGTGGACAGATCGCTTGAGCCCAGGAGTTCCAGACCAGCCTGGGAAACACAGTGAAACCTCACCTCTACCAAAAAAATACAAAAATTAGGCCAGGCGCAGTGGCTCACACCTGTAATCCCAGAACTTTGGGAAGCTGAGGCAGGTAGATCACTTGAGGTCAGGAGTTCAAGACCAGATGGCCAACATGGTAAAACCCCATCTCTACTAAAAATACAGGCCTGGGCAGTGGCTCACGCCTGTAATCCCAGCACTTTGGGAGGCCGAGGCAGGTGGATCACCTGAGGTCAGGAGTTCGAGACCAGCCTGACTAACGTGGTGAAACCCTGTCTCTACTAAATACAAAAAATTAGCCGGGCATGGTGGCATGCACCTGTAATCCCAGCTATTCAGGAGGCTGAGGCAGGAGAATCACTTGAACCCAGGAGCCGGAGGTTGCACTGAGCAGAGATCGCACTATTGCACTCCAGCCTGGGCAACAAGAGCAAAACCCTGTTTTAAAAAAACATATATATATAAAATTAGCCAGGCATGATGGCGCGCACCTGTAATCCCAGCTACTTGGGAAGCTGAGGCAGGAGAATCACTTGAACCCGGGAGGCAGAAGTTGCAGCAAGCCAAGATCACACCACTGCACTCCAGCCTGAGGGAGAAGAGCAAAACTCTCTCTCAAAAAAAAAGAAAAAAAACAATTTTTGACACGTGTGGTTAACATGCACCTGTAGTCCCAGCTACTCAGGGGCTGAGGTGAGAGACTGACCTGAGACCAGAATATCAAGGCTGCAGTGAGCAGGGATTGTGCCGCTGCACTCCAGCCTAGGCATTGAAGTGAAACCCTGTCTCAAAAAAAAAAAAAAAAAACTATTGTATACACTGGGGGGCAGAAGGTGTTGAGCCCCTTTTAACTTTCAAAGATTCATCTTTAAAATTGTGAGCAAACAGAAAAGGAATTGCTAGATTCTTCTATATATAGAGTCACTCAATGGGATGCCATTTTGAAACTTCACAGCAGGAAGTTTTAGTTTGGTCAGAGGGTCATTAAAGAAATGCCTCAGTTAATATATATGACTTGAAAGTCTTTTCTTTTATAAAAGTATATACCAAGTTCAGGCCGGGCGCTATGGCTCACACCTGTAATCCCAGCACTTCGGGAGACTGAGGCAGGCAGATCACCTGAGGTCAGGAATTCGAGACCAGCCTGGCCAATACGTTGAAACCTCTTCTCTACTAAAAATACAAAAACTAGCTGGCCGTGATGGCAGGCGCCTGTAATCCAGCTACTCAGAAGGCCGAGGCAGAAGAATCGCTTGAACCTGTGAGGCAGGGGTTGCAGTGAGCCAAGATTCCACCATTGCACTCCAGCCTGGGCAACAGAGCGAGACTGCGTCTCAAAAAAAAATATATATATATATACCAAGTTCATAAAATACAGCATTTCAAAATTGCAGACTACTAGGCTGGGCACGGTCACTCATGCCTGTAATCCCAGCACTTTGGGATGCCGACGCGGGTGGATCACGAGGTCAAGAGTTTGAGACCAGCCTGACCAACATAGTGAAACCCCGTCTCTACCAAAAATACAAAAATTAGCTGGGTGCAGTGGTGCGCACCTGTAATCCCAGCTACTTGGGAGGCTGGGGCAGGAGAATCGCTTGAACCCAGGAGGCGGAGGTTGTAGTGAGCCGAGATCGCACCACTGCATTCCAGCCTGGGCAACAGGGTGAGACTCCGTCTCAAAAAAAAAAAAAAAAAAAAAAAATGGCAGACTACTATTTTTGTTAATGTGGGACAAAATACTCATAACAAATATTTTGCAAAAATTTTTTTTAATTTAATTTTCTTTTTTGTAAAGACAGGGTCTCACCATGTTGCCCAGGCTGGTCTCTAACTCCTAGTCTCAAGCATCCTCCTCCCTCATCCTCCCAAAAAGCTAGGATACAGGCTTGAGCCACTTGCCTGGGCCAAAAAAATTAGTCCCAAAATATGACAGCACTCAATTAGAATTATTGTGGACAAATTCCATTCTCTGGTATTGGGTACCAAAGACGTGTTTGTTATTACACAGAAAGAAATAATCAAGTTCATAAATTCAAACTGGTTAAAAAGAAAGCTTCTCGGCTGGGCACCGTGGCTCACGTCTGTAATCCCAGCACTTTGGGAGGGTGAGGCGGGTGGATCATGAAGTTAAGAGTTCGAGACCATCCTGGCCAACATGGTGAAACCCTGTCTCTATTAAAATACAAAAATTAGCTGGGTGTGGTGGCGGGCACCTGTAGTCCCAGCTACTCGAGGGGCTGAGGCAGAATTGCTTGAACCCTGGAGGCAAAGGTTGCAGTGAACCGAGATCGTGTGCCGCTGCACTCCAGCATGGTGACAGAGCGAGACTCCATCCCAAAAAAAAAAAAAAAAAGTTTCTCATAACCAGATCAGAATCTATCCTAAAACATACTCAGAAAAAGTAACATGCAAGGTAATTTGAAATCAGACTTTAAAGCATGTTTTGAAAAGATGGCAAGCATTTCCATTTGTTTTCATAGTTTTTAATGACTTGACTCCAAATAAGAAGGATGTCTTATTATTTAGCTTGACAACATCTACGTTAAAGAGACTAGGATCTAAACCCCGAAGAGAAATTCAGAAACTAGAAAAAAAGAAAATGAACCCGGGGTGTTAAGCTGGGAACCAAAAAGAGCACATTTCAATTCTTTTCCACCGTAATGCCACAAAACCGTACCTTAAAACTTCTAAGATTACAATCTTAGGTAAGAAAAGGAAATATTTTCAGTTACAAATAGACATGTCTTTGCGCCTTCATTCTATAATTTTTTTTGAGACGGAGTCTCCCTGTCCCCCAGGCTGGAGTGCAGTAGCTCTATCTCGGCTCACTGCAACCTCCGCCTCCCGGGTTCAAGCAATTCTCCTGCCTCAGCCTCCCAAGTAGCTGGGATTACAGGCACCTGCCACCACACCCGGCTAATTTTTGTATTTTTAGTAGAGACGCGGTTTTGACATGTTGGCCAGGCTGGTCTCGAACTCCTGACCTCTGGTGATTCACCTACCTTGGCCTCCCTAAGTGCTGGGATTACAGGCGTGAGCCACCGCGCCCAGTCGATTCTAGACTTGTTTCCACTAAGACTTGGGGAACCCACACTTGTTGAAAAGGAACTAACTCTCCAAACTAGTTTTATCAACATGCTATCATTTCAGTCAAAGCACAGCTAGCCACCTAAAACCATGTATCATCAATGCATATTCTCCTTAGACAAGGTAACAATTTGCAGTATCCTAAAACATAATTATTTAAACTGTTACCACATGTCTTCTTAATAGCTAAAATACTCTGCTGCCAATCTTTAAAAGGGTAGGAATACCAACCTGGACCACAGATCACTTAAGTATTAAACCCAAGTACCTATAGAAAAAAATTGTTCTTAATCTGTTTGACCTTCTTCCTAATATTTTACTTGCCTTCCCTCATTTTTTTAATCCATGTATTCCCTATTCCTATCAAAGGGGCTGTCATAAGGAAAACGTTCGGCATTGTTTCAAACAGTATAATTATATTCACTCAATCACTGACTTAAAAAAAAAAAAAAACCAAGTAGTCACAGGCTATCAAATTGTAGAGAAATCGGCAGGGTAGGTTAAGCATTGTTACTCAGTTTTCAGGAAGAAAACAGACTTTATTAGAGTCCTAAGAAATGTGACATTTGATTAACTTCATGGGAAAAGTTTGTCATAAAGTTTATTTTAAATACAACATTTTCAAACGCACAGATGACAAGCATTCTTTTTTAATCTACAAAGCTTACTCCTCGTGGAGTTAGTATCTGTGAGCCCTCTTGGGTGAATTCTGCAAAGGAGGTGGTACTGAAAAAGTATTATTTGTGTTTGGCCTTAAGTACCTCTACAAGACCTGCCGTGGATCTTATCAGCCTTGAGGCCTACAAGTGCTCAGCTCACTAGCGGGACACTTGTCCTGGGTGAGCAGGACCGCCACTACTGCAGACACCGGACCGAGTAGGTGGGGGCCAACTTCAAAGAAAGTGTGAGCGCCCAGGCGCGCGAGTGGAACAAAACCTGTAGCAAGTAATAAGGAAGTGCTTGCTCCCGCCCGCCCTTCCCATCCGGGGACACCCGAAACCTGGGGGGCTTTGACAACGTGCTGGGGGCGTAAGACGGGGAGAGTGGCAGCTCCGAGTACACGGAGAAGAACTGGAAACATGCAAAAACTCCAAACACGGTCCCCCCCGCCAGAAGCCCTAGGCCTCGGAAGCCGATGCCCACTGCAATCATCAGGGAGCAGAGACAGAAACAGTAGTTAAGGAGCTCGTGGAGGTCTCAGAGGGGTGCAACCCGCGCGAAGCCAGGCCCAGCGACACGAACTGCCGCCGCTGCCGCCCCCCTGAGCCTCCAGGCCCGGGACAGAGACCACCATGGGTCTCACTCCGCGCTCTACCCTCCGCTTCCTGGAGCCTTCTCGCTGGCCTCTAATCTTCAGAGCGCGAAGCCTCCGAGAGCCGTGTGGAGAAGAGTCCGCCCTCTCCCGCCTCGTCCCACTTCCCCGTCCCGGCTGCCTCTCACTCCCTAGAGCTCCGGGAAACGCTTCCAGTGGCCCCAGGTCCACCCCTGTTCCTCCTCCCACCGGCTCTCGCGTTCCCAAGCTGACACCGCCACCCTACCCTAGCCCCTGACGCCAACCCGCCTCACCTCAGGCGGCTCCGGCAGCGCTGGACACAGGAAACTCCTGGGTCCCCGACTCCGGATCTCCTCGACCCCCTCTTCGGTTAACTCCGCTTGTTTCTCTACAAAATGGCGCCGGAGGTCGCGCGCTCACGTCGCGGCCTTTCCCCTCCCCGTTCCCATTTCATCATTCGCTGCCCGCCCGAGGAGGGATGGCCCCAGAGCCAGCCAATGGCCGCGCCCCGCCTGTGGCTTCTACCCAGTCACCGACAGTTGCCCGCGGATTTAAACCAATCACACTCTATCACTTGCAGAAGTCGAGGAAGAAATCAGGCTCCTGCTAGCAACTACCAATCCGGCCTCCTACTTCGCGGACTTTGGCCAATTGCCGCTCACCAGGCCCAGGGGACCGGAGTCAGAGCCCTCGCGCCTGCGCTCGAGGCGAGGGCCAATAGGGAGATGCTGATAACTTCGATTTGGGGCTTCACGTACTTCCCACCTGCCCTCGAGGGCTGCGACCCGTGGGGCTTGGCATTGCCTTTGAGGAACAATAAATTATGGAAGGGGCCCATAACTCCTCGCCACCCTGCGCGGGAACTACTTTGAATTACAGTGAAACAGCTTTCCTCCACTTTCCTTCCTCTTTCGAAATGTCACGGTCCAGTAGACTTCGGGGATTCCCAACCGAAACAATCCCCTCCCCTAGTGTCCCTTATGGCGGGGAACGCCAGCCAGAAAGCAAGCCAGGTTGTGACTAGAGTTGGGGCGCTTTGCATCCTGGGATGTGTAGTCGCGCTCCTCTACCCCGTTCCCATCGCAGAAGTAATGCGTCTTCGTTCGTCGCTGCGCCCTAGAAGGAGCAGTGCATGCTGGGGGTTGTAGTCACCCAGGTGGCCACCTTGTCCTCGCTTGCTTCGCTTTGGTCAAGGGAACTTTCTGTTTTAGTTCTGCCTATTGAAGAAGGGACACCTTCCAGAGACGCCTTCCAGAGACGTAGGAGACGCAAGTTCTCTTCCTGGCTTAAGTCCTAGAAGCCGTCTAAGAAAGGATACCCATGTCCTTTGCTCTCAAGAGAAAAAGCATAGAAACATATTTTGCTATGGTTTGTTTGTTAACTATGATAGCTGGTAAGATTTTATACTCACCTGTACCCAAAAGAGAAAGGATTGGGAAGGAAGTGTTGACTGGTTAGCTCTATTACCTTTTGAAATTAAGGCCGGGCGCGGTGGCTCACGCTTGTAATCCCAGCACTTTGGGAGGCTGAGGCGGGTGGATCACGACGTCAGGTGATCGAGACCATCCTGGCTAACACGGTGAAACCCCATCTCTACTAAGATACAAAAAATTAGCCGGGCGTGGTGGCGCACACCTGTAATCCCAGCTACTTAGGAGGCTGAGGCAGGAGAATCGCTTGAACCCGGGAGGCGTGGGTTGCAGTGAGCAGAGATCGCGCCACTGCACTCCAGCCTGAGCGACAGAGCAAAACTCTGTCTCAAAAAAAAAAAAAAAAAAAAAGGCAGGGCGCTGTGGATCACGCCTGCAATCCCAGCACTTTGGGAGGCCGAGGCGGGCGGATCACGAGGTCAGGAGATCGAGACCATTCCAGCTAACACGGTGAAACCCCGTCTCTACTAAAAATACAGAAAAATTAACCGGGCGTAGTGGCGGGCGCCTGTAGTCCCAGCTACTCGGGAGGCTGAGGCAGGAGAATGGCGTGAACCCGGGAGGCAGAGGTCGCAGTGAGCCAAGATCGCGCCGCTTGACTCCAGCCTGGGCGACTGAGCGAGACTCTGTCTCCAAAAAAAAAAAAGAAAAGAAAAAGAAATTCAAACCTATCCCTGTGCTCACCCCTGTCCTCAGGCTAGGCTCAGTAGGTGGTCTTCTGGCCATCTCTCTCATATTACCTCTCGTGCCCAAAAAAATACTTAAAAAAAATTATGGTAAGAAACACATGAAATTTACCATCTTAATCATTTTTAAGTGTAGAATACAGTAGTGTTAACTATATGCATATTGTTGTACAACAGATCTCTAGAACTTTTTCATCTTGCAAAACTGAAACTACATCTGTTGTTTAACACCTTCCATTTCCCCCTCCCCCTAGTCCCTGACAATCACTATTCTTCTTTATGTTCCTGAGTTTGATTACTTTAGATACCTCATATAAGTGGAATCATGCAGTATTTGTCTTTTTGTGACTGGCCTATTTAACTGAGCATATGTCCTAAAAACACATCTTTTTTTTTTTTTTTTTTTTTGAGACGGAGTTTTGCTCTTGTTGCCCAGGCTGGAGTGCAATGGTGCAATCTCAGCTCACTGCAACCTCCGGCCTCCCCAGTTCAAGCAAGACTCCTGCCTCAGCCTCCCAGGTACCTGAGATTGCAGGGACGTGCCACCACACCCAGCTAATTTTTGTATTTTTAGTAGACACAGGGTTTCACCATGTTGGTCAGGCTGGTATTGAACTCCTGACCTCAGGTAATCCACCCGCCTCAGCCTCCCAATGTGCTGGGATTACAGGCATGAGCCACCAAGCCCAGCCTAAAAATACTTTTCGACACCTACCTTTCCTTAGTTGGAGGCCAGGTCTTTCAGCCTACATTTACTGAGTCCCTTGTGTTTTCAAGCAACTGTGCAAGAGCCAGAACTGTGCAAGAGCCAGGGACCCCACATATAGTAAGAAGAAGGATCACTTCAGTCTTGTTCACAGCTGTATTCTCAGCACCTAGTATTGTGTCTGGCACATGGTAGGCATATGTGCAAATAAGCCTTGCAGGGTACTAAAGGGAGAAATCGACTTACAACATTGTAATCTTAGAAGTAAAAGGCCCCCTAAACAGAACAAGGATGAGGAATAAGGCCCTTCCCTGCACTGTTGCTAGTAAAAGTTACCAAAACCCCTATGTATAGCAGCATTTTGGCCGAGTTTATCAAAAGTGAAAATGCCGACCCCACTGACCCAGTAATTCCATGTCTAAGAATTTACTCCACAGATGAACATTGCAAATGTGTGCAGAGTGCATACAGATATACATGGAAGCGTTGTTTATGGGGACCCAAAAGATTGGAAACAATAATAAAATGTATGGTACTTTGGGCCAGACCCCATCTCTACTAAAAATACAAAAATTAGCCAGGTGTGGTGGCAGGTGCCTGTAATCCCAGCTATTCGGGAGGCTGAGGCAAGAGAATCACTTGAACCCGGGAGACAGAAGTTGCAGTGAGCGTAGATCGCACCACTACACTCAAGCCTGGGTGACAGAGTGAGACTGTGACTCAAAAATAAATAAATAAATAAATAAATAAATAAATAAATATCGTACTTTTTAATGAAATATTATGAATTTTTTTTTAGACGGAGTCTCGCTCTGTCACCCAGGCTGGAGTGCAGTGGCATGATCTCGGCTCACTGCAAGCTCTGCCTGCCGGGTTCGTGCCATTCTCCTGCCTCAGCCTCCCGAGTAGCTGGGACTACAGGCGCCCGCCACCACGCCTGGCTAATTTTTTGTATTTTTAGTAGAGACGGGGTTTCTCTGTGTTAGCCAGAATGGTCTCGATCTCCTGACCTCGTGATCCGCCCACCTCGGCCTCCCAAAGTGATGGGATTACAGGCCCAGCCTCTTTTTTTTTTTTTAAATGAGGTAAGTTGGCCGGGCACAGTGGCTCACACTTGTAATCCCAGCACTTTGGGAGGCCGAAGCAGGTGGATCGCCTGAGGTCTGGAGTTCAAGAGCAGCCTGGCCAGCATGGTGAAACCCTGTCTCTAATAAAAATACAAAAATACAAAAATCAGTCTAAAAAAATAATAATAATTTTAAAATGAGGTAAGTCTACATTTGCTTATGTGGAATGGTTCTAAGATTTATTGCTAAATTAGAAAGTTAGATGAAGGAAAGAAAAAATATATAATCATTATGTTACCATTTGTGTGGAAGAAAATAACTATATCTATAATTATATATAACTAAATGCATCAAAACATTTGAAAAGATATACTTCTCCCCCCCAACTAACACCAATGTTTGTCTGTAGGGAGAGGAGTGGGAATGAGGAAGGGTAAAAGGAAACTTGGGCTTTTTATTCTATAGACTACTTTTTTTTTCTTTTTTTCTTTTTTTTTTTCTTTTCTTTTTTTGCCCAAGCTGGAGTACAATGGCATGGTCTTGACTCACTACAACCTCTGCCTCCCAGTTACAAGCGATTCTCCTGCCTCAGCCACCCGAGCAGCTGGGATTACAGGTACCTGCCATCATGCCCAGCTAATTTTTTGTATTTTTAGTAGAGACGGGGTTTTACCATGTTGGCCAGGCTGGTCTTGAACTCCTGACCTCAGGCGATCCACCTGCCTCGGCCTCCCAAAGTGCTGGGATTATAGGCGTGAGCCACTGCACCTGCCCACTATTTGAACATTTTACAAAGAGTATGTATTTATGTTTTATTTGTATAATTTTAAATACTTTTTTAAATGAATTAAAAACTCTTTTTGTAGAGATGAGATCTCACTCAGTCTGGTCTCCAACTCCTGGCCTCAAGTGATTCCCCACACCTAGGCATCCCAAAGTGCTGGGGTTACAGGTATGAACCACCACACCCCACCTTAAGATTTTTTTTTTTTTTAAAGACAGTAGGTGATACCCACAGAGGTCAGCTATCTAAGGTCAACTCTGTAATTCTACAGCTAGTTCTGGTCTCAAACATAGATCTCCAAAAATAAAGATAAGGTAAAATAAAGCCGAATTGCCTTTTTCTACTTCCACCTGTCTTTGCCGGGAAAATGGTTTGCTGCTTTCAACTGAGACTGCTCCAGGAGACCCTTGTGCCCACTGCCAACCCCTCCCCTGGAGTTACAACACCACTTCTAGGATTTGACTTGTCATGGAGCCTGAGCTAAGTACCTGCAAGATTTGCACAATGGCCTAGAGATCAAAGTCCTTCAACCGTCTGTCAGAATCCTAGGTGGCTTCTATCCTTACTAAAAAGCTGAAAGACTCACAGGAAATTTACAGACTGGAAGGGGTACTGTAGATCACTTGATACACATTTGAATTTTTATCAAAAGACATAATTGGAAATCAAGCCCAGACAAACTATTTTACTAGACACCTTCACAAAGGATTAACTGAATCACCTTATAACTCAGCAACCCACTGTATTTAGAAACAGGATATTTTAGCTAGCTGTTAATTACTTTCCTGGCCTCTTTCCTTAGCCTTCTTCCGCTCTTTCACTTCTCCCCAATTAACTGCATCCCAGGCTCTGGAAGAATTTTACAAAACTCTCGGCCGGGCGCAGTGGCTCATGCCTATAATCCCAGCACTTTGGGACGCCGGGGTAGGCAGATCACAAGGTCAGGAGATCGAGACCATCCTGGCCAACATGGTGAAACCCCTGTCTCTACTAAAATACAAAAACTTAGCCGGGCATGGTGGCGCACGCCTGAGGTCCCAGCTACTCGGGAGGCTGAGGCGGGGGAATTGCTTGAACCCGGAAGGCAGAGTTGCAGTGAGCCGAGATCGCGCCACTGCACTCCAGCCTGGCTAGAGAGCGAGACTCTGATTTTACAAAACTCTTTTCACTGTTTCCCAAAATAGCCCAGAGAGGGAAATGTAAGTACTGGAAACAAAAGCCTCATTTAATTAGGTTAGGGAGGGGAACAAAAAATACTTAGAAGACAAAGAATTTTGAGGCTTTGAGATCTGTGCAAACTATATTATAATATATTTCAAAGTGCTTGGAAGAAAGGTGAATGGAAATACAAGGCCTTTGGGCATGGTGGCTCACGCCTGTAATCCCAGCACTTTGGGAGGCCGAGGTGGGAGGACTGCTTGAGTCCAGGAGTTAAAGACCAGCCTGGGAAACGCAGCAAGATTCTACAAAAAAGAAAAAGAAAAATTAGCCAGGCATGGTGCTGCATACCTGTAGTTGCAGCTACTTAGGAGGCTGAGGCTGAGGTGGGAGGATCCCCTGAGGCCAGAAGGTCAAGGCTGCAGTGAGCCGTGATTGCACCAGCGCACTCCAGTCTGGGCAACAGACTGAGACCTTGTCTCAAAAAATAAAGAAATACATAAAAAAGAATGCAAGAAATACAAAGCCTTATTATTTCATGTTCCTGTTTTTCAGTCTCATTTTTCAAGTTAGTAACTTCAATTTACAGTAGTTTTAACTACCTTAGGATTCTCTGTCTTACCCAGAGCTGCCCATTGACAGCCTAACTCTAAATCCAGCCCATTACCACTGCCCTGCCCCAATCCCTCTGATTCCCTGGGCACTCAGGCTCTAGTAGGACATTGGTAGCTCTACCCTGGGAGGATGTCCAGGGAGGCACACTGCAAAAAGCCCACTGAGAAATTCAGAAACCTGCAGCCATAAAAAGTCAATGAGATCATGTCCTTTGCAGGGACCTGGATGAAGCTGGAAGCCATCATCCTCAGCAAACTAACACAGGAACAGAAAACCGAACCCCACATGTTCTCACTCATATGCAGGAGTTGAACAATGAGAACACATGGGCACAGGGAGGGGAACATCACACACTGGGGCCTGTCAGGGGGTGGGGGCAAGGGGAGGCAGAGCATTAGGACAAATAGCTAATACATGCAGGGCTTAACACTGAGATGACAGGTGATAGGTGCAGCAAACCACCATGGCACACGTATACCTGTGTAACAAACCTACACATTCTGCTCTTGTATCCCAGCACTTAAAGTACAATAAAAAATATAATATATATATTTAAAAAATTAAAAACCTGGCTGGGCGTGGAGTAGGAGTTACAGAGGAAGAGTGGCGGGGAGGGGGTTACATTCCAGCAAAGAGCTAGGCCTCCCAGAGACGATACAGCATCTTTGGGCATCTGTGAGGAGCTGAAAGACCAGGAAAGCTGGAACCCAGAGAGGTAGCCAGAAGCCCATCTAGGGCTGCTGTGGTCAGCCCTTTATCCTAAGAGCTCTGGGAAGCCTTTGAAGGGTTGGGTGGAGCAGCTGACAGGCTTATATTTGCATTTTTTTTTTAAGGTCACGCTGGCTGTGATGTGGAAGAAGGGCTGGGAAACTAACCAGGAAACTACTGTAAGAGTCCAGGGGAGATAGTGTGGTGGGAATGGGGAGAACTGGGACCACAAGAGATGTGGAAGTGAAATTGTCGGGCTTTGGTAATTGATAGTGTGAAAGATAAGAGAAAAGAAATGAAGGGGCTGGGCACAGTGGCTCATGCCTGTAATCCCAGCACTTTGGGAGGCTGAGGTGGGCAGATCACCTGAGGTCAGGAGTTTGAGACCAGCCTGGCCAACATGATGAAACCCCATCTCTACAAAAATACAAAAATTAACCGGGCATGGTGGCGCGTGCCTGTAGTCCCAGCTACTAGGGAGGCTGAGGCGGGAGGATGGCTTGAATCCGGGAGATGGAGGTTGCAGTGACCCGAGATCACGCCACTGCACACTGCACTCCAGCGTGGGTGACAGAATGAGACTCTGTCTCAAAAAAAAAAAAAAGAATTGTCTGCTACTGGGTGCCTTTCTCCCTATGAGACAAGGAGACTGGGGAAGTTTGGGAGAAGAGATGGTGAGTTTAGTGCAGGAGTTGGAGGTAGTTGTGATTCACCCAGGTGGAGACGTCCAGTGACCCCCAAGGAGCTAACACCCAGGAAGACTCTGGAAACAGGGGATGCAGTTACTGACAGGCCAGGCTGGTAGAGCTGCTGCCCAGTGGGAGTTTGCTGAGAGCTGAAGCCAGGGCCTGAAAAGAATCCTGCTGGAGCTCAAGGTTAAGTGTGGAAGAGCCTCCCGCAAAGAAGGCGTGGAAGAGCAGCCCAGCCCAAGAGGCCTGAGGGCTACTGGAGGCCAAAAGAACCGAGAGGCTCAGTGTTTTTGAGCAGTCAAGCAAGGAGGGGATTGATAAGGTCCTCAGGATGTGTGACAGCTCAGCTCGACTATGGTGACCTTAGGGAGAGTCCTTTCTGTGGAATGAGGGGAGACCAAAGTCAGATGGAAGTGGCCTGTGAGTCTGGGAAAGGGGGGGAGAGCTATAGCTGGAGGACAGAGTTCTATTTTTTTTTTTTTAAAGATGAAGAGATTGGCACACATTTAAATGCTAATGAAGCTCTTTTGGAAATAAGTTATCCCTTGTCTGTGATCTGGGTGGAGCCCAGCTTTACACAGTTGAAGGGACAAGGTCTTCTTTCGGATACCAATGAAAACGAAGAAATGCTTGAACTTTGATCATCTTCCCAGTCCTCCTCCACTTGATTCTTCCCTGAGACAGAATGCTTCCAGGATGGCCACCTTTTGGAGCAGCACTAGGACTCTTCCCCAGGCTACCGACTTCTGGAAGAATGAAGGGCTACAGTACTCCACCTCCACCCCCAATCCCCACCAAAAATCCCCCAGAATTCACTCTTCCCCTCCTCTGGGGCACAGGGTCTCCACAAACCTCTCCCCAGCCAGATGAGCTTTGCATTGTTACACGGGACGTGGAGGTTGTGCTGCAGCAGCTTCCGGTAGAAAGGGGACATGTCCGCATAGTACTGCCTCTGCTACTGACGGCTAACTTGGAGGCTGCAGGGAGAAGCAGCTGAGGATGGCCATGTCTACTCTTGGTCTCAGGGAAACTGGGAACTGGGATTTCCGGGGTCGCTTGTCGACCCCGCCTCTCAACCAGCACAAAGTTGCTGCTAGACATGGGCATACCCACTCCTCCCAGGATCACAACTCTTTTCCACACCCTCTTCCTGGACCCTAGGACTCCCTCCACCTTCACCTCTGAATCCTCTCCAACTGCCACATTTGCCTCTCGCTTGTTAACCCAAAACTATATGAGACAGGTCTCAATCAATTTAGAAAGTTTATTTTGCCAAGGTTAAGGACACACCCATGACACAGCCTCAGGAGACCCTAAGAACATGTGCCCAAGGTGGTTGGGGCGCAGCTTGGTTTTATACATTTTAGGGAGACATAAGGCATCAATCAATACGTGTAAGATGTACTTTGGTTCCATCTGGAAAGGTGGGACAGCTCAAAGTGGGGGCTTCCGGGTCAGGGTCATCCGTAGATAAGAGACAAAAGGTTGCATTTCTTTGAGTCTCAGATTAGCATTTTACTGAACATATAATTTACACGTGAGAGGGGGGTAGAGGAATAGTCACTTATGCCTCAGTCCGGCTCAGTGAATCTGCATTTTTACATAAACAACAGGGGAGAGGAAGCAATCAGATATGGATTTGTCTCAGGTGAGCAGAGGGATGACTTTGAGTTCTGTCCTTTGTCCCTCACCTGTGAAGATAATCTATCAATTTACATTGCCAGGGTGAAATTCAACAGGGTAAAGATCTTGAGGACCACAAGGACTTTCCATGTTGGTGCATATCTGTAGTCCCAGCTACTCAGGAGGCTGAGGTGGGAGGATGACTTGAGCCTAGGCAGTCGAGGCTGCAGGGGACACATCTTTGTAGCTATCTTATTGAGGAATAGAATGGAAGGCAGGTTTGCCTGACACAGTTCCCAGCTTGACTTTTCCCTTTGGCTTAGTGATTTGAGGATTTTGAGATTTTATTTTCCCTTCACACCCTCATTGATTTCTTCTTTGAACAAATAACTGAGTGCTTACATGCCCTAGCTCTCCCTCAAGAAAGCCCTTCAATCCTTTGAGGCCACAGCCCAGCTGTCATGCCTCCATCATTGGCTGACCAGATCTTAGACTCAACTGCACAGTTCCCAGGCAGGGAGGGAGTTGGGGAGGTAGAGAGCATTTCAGCCACATCCCTGACATCCTTATGGCAGTGGTATTAATGCATTCAGGTACCCCAGGGATGGGACATTAGGAGACTGGAGGAAGAGAGTACAGTAGGGATTTATAGAATTCAAAGCCAGAGATACATTATCCCTCCATCCCATTATTCCACGCCCAGGCCCCCCAGGTTTGGTGAATCCCATGAAGATGCTATTTTGGAATCCTGCAAACCCTTTCCAAGTTCTATACCCCTGCTCTGTTTCTGTACTTTTGAAACTGCCTTTGCAAAGATTGTGACAGTGAGAGAAGTCTAACATGGCTGACTCCATCTTGCTTCTAGCCTCACAGGCTGGCTTTCTTCCATTCATTCCTGGGCATAGGCCAAGCTAATCATGGGAGGGATTTAGTTGATAGTTTAATTTTTTTAAAAAATAGAGATGAGGTCTCAGCTGGGTGTGGTGGTTCACGCCTGTAATCCCAGCACTTTGGGAGGCTGAGGTGGGCGGGTCACCTGAGGTCAGGAGTTTGAGACCAGCCTGGCCAACATGGTGAAACCCTGGCTCCACTAAAAATACAAAAATTAGCCGGGCGTAGTGGCACATGTCTGTAATCCCAGATACTTGGGAGGCTGAGGAAGGAGAATCACTTGAACCAGGGAGGCAGAGGTTGCAGTGAGCCGAGACTGCAGGACTGCACTCCAGCCTGGGCAACAGAACAAGACTCTGACTCAAAATAAATAAATAAATAAATAAATAAATAAATAAATAAATAATAAAGAGATGAGGTCTCACTATGTTGACCAGGCTGGTCTCGAACTCCTGGCCTCAAGCGATCCTCCCAACTTGGCCTCTCAAAGTGTTAGGATTACAGGTGTGAGCCACCATGCCCTGATATTAATAGTTTAATTTGAAAGCAAGGATGATAATTGTCCTTCCTTAAAACTAACCCCCGCTAGGCTGTGCATGGTGGCTCACACCTGTAATCCCAGCACTTCAGGAGGCTGAGGTGGGTGGATCACCTGAGGTCAGAAAGTTGAGACCAGCCTGGCTAACATGGTGAAACCTTGTCTCTACTAAAAATACAAAAATGAGCCGGGCATAGTGGTGCCTGCCTGTAACCCCAGCTACTTGGGAGGCAGGGGTTGCAGTGAGCAGAGATCACGCCACTGCACTCCAACCTGGGTGACAGAGTGAAACTCCATCTCAAAAAAAAAAAAAAAGAAAGAAATGTTTTAAATAAAAAATTAGCCATATGTGGTGGTGCACACCTGTAGTCCCAGCTACTTGGGAGGCTGAGGTGGGAAGATGGTTTGAGGCCGTGAGCTGTGATTATGCCATTGCACTTCAGCCTAGATGACAGAGCAGAACTTTGTCTCAAAAAAACACATAAAAAAACACAAAAAGCAAAAAAGGACTAATGAAAGGCCACAAGATTAGGAGTATGGGACGGGCCAGAATTCTGCTAAATGTCAGCATAGTTTCTATAATCCCTTATGCTCAGCAGTCATGTGGCCAGAGGCCACAGGATTTGTGACTTCCTCTTGCTCCTATAGATAACATTACTTGTAAAATTTAAGATTTGTCTTTTGAGATTTTTTTTTTTTTTGAGATGGAGTCTCCCTCTGTCGCCCAGGCTAGAGTGCAGTGGCGCGATCTTGGCTCACTGAAACCTCCACCTCCCGGGTTCAAGAGATTCTCCTGCCTCAGCCTCCTGAGTAGCTGGGATTATAAGAGTGTAAGAGCGTGCCACCATGCCTGGCTAATTTTTGTATTTTTAGTAGAGACAGGGTTTCTCCATGTTGGTCAGGCTGTTCTCAAACTCCTGACCTCGTGATCCGCCCGCCTCATTCCAAAGTGCTGGGTTACAGGCATGAGCCTGTAACTGATTTTTTTTTTTTCCAGATTTTCTGGCAACTGGCTGATCCTGCCCCAACCTGTGACTCATGCCTCAACCAGTCCTGTGGCCCCATCTGGAGGCCGACTCTGTGCAGGAGGACCATTTTCCACACCTCTGTGATACCATCTCCAACCCATTCCCTGCCCCCTGCCCACCAACTTGTTCATAAAAAGCCTAGCCTCGGACTTCTCAGAGACACTGATTTGAGTAATAACTCCAACTACTGCATGGCCAGCCTTGAGTTAATAAAACTCTCTCCTGCAATATCACAGTCTCAGTGAACTGATTTTGTCTGTGCAACAGGCAGGAAGAACCCACGATGAGGCAATTACACCTTTGCTCATGCCCTTCCCATATAGAGTAAGTGTTTCTTCCTCTCTAGGTCTCAGAATCTTTCTGTAAAACAGAAGAATTGGCTAGGATGATCTCTAAGTCCTTTCCACTTGGAACTGTTATGAATCACAGTAGCCCCTGGTCCACACTGTACTCCAAATGAGGGTTCTCAGGGACAGTAACCCAGGAAAGGTGAGGTGGAAAGAGGAGAGGCAGCCAGGCCCTTCTGCATGCCTTCCTCTCTGCCTCCATTGCCATCCAATATTCCTAAGAGGTAGGGCCCAGGGTGTACCTGCCCTGGATAGGGGATGCTGGGGAAGTGCTGCCTGTCCCTCATTTTCACCACCTGAGCATCTCACCCCACCTTGATCCCTTTCGGGTTCAAGACTGTGCTGTCCCCAGTCCAAGACTGCCTCAGCACAGAAAGCACCCAGCAGACCACTGGCCCTGAGGATGCTTCCAGGGAGGCCAGAATGAGGTACATTGAGTACTGCAGTCTGAGCTCAGGAGTCAGACTTCTAATTAGCTGGGCATAGTAGTGTATGCCTGTAGTCCCAGCAACTCGGGAGGCTGGGGCAGGAGGATCCCTTGAGCCCACGAGTTTTGAGGCTGCAGTGAGCTATGATGGCACCACTGCACTCCAACCTGGGCAACAGAGTGAGACCCTGCCTCTTAAAAAAAAAAAAAAAAAGAGGCTGGGTGCAGTGTGCAGTGGGTCATGTCTGTAATTCCAGCACCCAGCACTTTGGGAGGCTGTGGCACGAAGATTGCTTGAGCTCAGGAATTCCAGACCAGCCTGGACAACACAGCGAGACCCCAGCTTTAAAAAAAAATACAAAATAAATTAATAAATAATAAAGGAGTCAGCCTCCTGAGGTTCATATTCCAGCTCTACCCTAGGTAACCATGCACTAGGACACTGCCTCTCTGAGCTTCAGGTCCTTCATCTGTGAAATGGGATGACAGCGGTACATAGGGTAGAGGATCTTCATGAGGGTTAAATGAGATAAAGTATGTAAAATACTCAATGTCTAGTGTAAAGGAAGATTTTGTTGTTGTTGTTGTTTTGAGACAAAGTCTCGCTCTGGCCCCCAGTCTGGGGTGCAGTGGCGTGATCTCAGGTCACTGCAACCTCCGCCTCCCGGGTTCAAGTGATTCTCCCGTCTCAGTCTCACGAGTAGCTGGGATTACAGGTATGCGCCACCACGCTTGGCTAATTTTTGTATTTTTGGTAGAGAAGGGGTTTCACCATGTTGGCCAGGCTGGTTTCAAATTCCTGACCTCAGATGATCTGCTGGTCTTGGCTTCCCAAAGTGTTGAGATTACAGGTGTGAGCCACCGTGCCTGGCCCGTAGAGGAAGTTTATGTATTGAGTCATTCATTCAACAAAAAGGTGTTAAGTGCCTCCTATGTGCCAAGTATTGGGAATTACAGCAACAAAACTGAGTTCATTGATCTTGCATTTAAACAAGGCGGTGGAGGGGGGAGGTGGAATAAACAAGAATAAATAAATAATGCCAGGCAGTAAAATTGCTACAAAAACATGATGCAGGAGAATAGGTGCTGGAGTAACAGAAAGAAGTGAGAGGGCAGGGGAGGTAGGCAGCAGACCCCTCTGATACAGGAGTTCAGCAGAGACCTAAAGGAAGTGAGAAAAGAAGCCATGTAGATATCTGGTGGCAGGGGGTTTCAAGCAGGGGACCAGAAAGTGCCAAGGCCCCGAGGTTGAGATTTGGCAAGTCTGCAGGTGAGGCTGAAGCAGGACAGTGATAGCAACGAGGAGGAGAGGTGTGGAATATGTAGTCAGAGAGGAGCTAGAACATGTGGGGCCCTGTCGGCCATGAGAACATAGGCTTCTATGGCTCCTCAACATGGTGAAACCCCGTCTCTACCAAAAATACAAAAATTAGCCCGGTGTGGTGGCGCATACCTGTAATCCCAGCTACTTGGGAGGCTGAGATAGGAGAATCACTTGATCCCCGGAGGCAGAGGTTGCAGTGAGCCAAGATCATGCCACTGCACTCCAGCCTGGGAGACACAGTGAGACTATGTCTCAGAAAAAAAAAAATAGAAACAAAGAAATAAATAAAGGCTGCTGCAAGAGGAAAAGACGATAGGAGAACAAGGGTGGAATCAGGAATCTCCAAATTAGAGGTAGATTGTAATGGTCCAGGTGAGAGATGATGGTGGACTGGACTAGCTGCAAAGGTAGAGAGAAGCATTATCTATAATAATTATCGCAGCCTTCACCATCCCACATCCCACCTCACCAACCACTTACCCAGGTGGCCACGTTGAACTGGTATCTTCGGAAAAGGTTGCTCATGTCAGCAGTGTAATGCCCCTGGTAGCCACGTGCCTCCCACCAGGGTGAGTAGCGGTGGTAAATGTTGAGGCCAATGCCCTGAATCATGCCATAAGCTTCTAGGACCTGCAGAGAAGAATCAGTCCAAAGTCCTTCCGGGGTTGAGGGTGAAACACAACTTGCTATACTTCCTGGCCAACACCAATTGACACCAAGGTCCCAATTCCTCTGACATCCCACATGATAGAAGCTGCCAGCAGAGCATATGGGACCTGAGCTTGTGTCCTGTGGCTTCCTAGAGGGAAGGGCAGTCTTGGAGCTGACTCCAGGAGACACATCCATGCCATACCACAGGGAGCTGGGAGACACTGCCGCCCTCCACCACCCAGGAGAGAGCTACTAAGTATCAACTAGCATCACCAAGGCAGTGGGCTGGATTATGCTGTACGGGCCAGGGCTCACAATTTTTCTTTCTTTCTTTCTTTTTTTTTTTTTTTTAGAGACTGGGTCTCACTCTGTTGCCCAGGCTGGAGTACAGTGGCACAGTCATAGCTTACTGCCACCTCAAACTCCTGGGCTCAATCGATCCTCCTGCCTCAGCCTCCAAAGCAGCTAGGACTACAGACATGGGCCAACATGCCCAGCCAATTAAAAAAAGATTTTTTTTTTTTGGCTGGGCACGGTGTCTCACGCCTGTAATCCCAGCACTTTGGGAGGCTGAGGCGGGTGGATCATGAGGTCAGGAGATTGAGACCATCCTGGCTAACACGGTGAAACCCTATCTCTACTAAAAATACAAAAAATTAGCCGGGCATGGTGGCGGGTGCCTGAAGACCCAGCTACTCTGGAGGCTGAGGCAGGAGAATGGCGTGAACCCTAGAGGCGGAGCTTGCAGTGAGCCAAGATCGTGCCACTGCACTCCAGCCTGGGCGACAGAGCCAGACTCCACCTCAAAAAATAAATAAATAAATAAATAAATAAATAAATAAATAAATAAATTTTTTTCAGAGATAGGGTCTTGCTTTGTTGCCCAGGCTGGTCTCAAATCCTGGGCTCAAGCGATCCTCCTGCTAGGCCAATGTGCCTGGCCCCACAATTCTATTTAATTGGCCTATTTAAGTAGGGCCAAAGACTCCATGGTCCTGTCATCTCACCCATTGTCACTCTTAATAGTAGTAAAACTGTCTCCACTTGGGCATACACGGCAGAAAGTTTGCAAGGCTACATGGCAGCCAAACTTCTTGGCAGAAATCTGACAGTGCCCAGTAAACACTCCTAAAATGCTAATTCTTATTTGAAAACCAAATTTTGGTGGCCTGTAATGACTCCCCATGCACAGTAATCTTTTGTCAAGGGTCAAATGGAAATCCAAGGCACTTGGAATATTTGGATTCCAGCAATGGATAATTAGAACTTGAGGGCCCAGCAGCAGGCAGGGAGCAGAGTTGAAATCACTGCTCTAGGGCAGTCTCCTCTAAATTGTCACCATTCCTTGTGAGACCTCCTGCTGCTTTTTTAAAAAATTTTTTGTTTTTGTTTTTGTTTTTGAGACAGTCTTGCTCTGTCGCCCAGGCTGGAGTGCAATGGCACAATCTTGGCTCACTGCAAACTCTGCCTCTGGGGTTCAAGCGATTCTCCTGCCTTAGCCTCCCAAGTAGCTGGGATTACAGGCGCCTGCCACTGAGCCTGGCTAATTTTTGTATTTTTAGTAGAGACGGGGTTTCACCATGTTGGCCAGGCTGGTCTTGAATTCCTGGCCTCAGGTAATCCACCTGCCTTAGCCTCCCAAAGTGCTGGGATTACAGGTGTGAGCCACTGCGCTGGCCTATTTATTTTTTAATTAATTTTTTTTTTTTTTGAGACAGTCTGGCTCTGTTGCCCAGTCTGGAGTGC
Organism: Pan troglodytes; assembly: GCF_028858775.2. Classification (NCBI taxonomy): domain Eukaryota; kingdom Metazoa; phylum Chordata; class Mammalia; order Primates; family Hominidae; genus Pan; species Pan troglodytes. The sequence goes on from NC_072416.2 coordinate 56,648,937, forward strand.
AGTGGCGTGATCTCTGCTCACTGCAACCTCTGCCTCCCGGGTCCCGGTTCAAGCAATTCTCTTGCCTCAGCCTCCAGAGTAGCTGGGATTACAGGCACGTGCCACCATGCCCAACTAATTTTTTTTTTTTTTTTGTATTTTTAGTAGAGACAGGATTTCACCATGTTGGTCAGGCTGGTCTTGAACTCCTGACCTCGTGATCCGCCTGCCTTGGCCTCCCCAAGTGCTGGGATTACAGGTGTGAGCCACTGTGCCCAGCCTATATTTCATTTTTTTATAGAGACAGAGCCTCAGTATGTTGACCAGGCAGGCTGGTCCCACCTCGGCCTCCTGAAGTGTTGGGATTACAGGCATGAGCCACCGTGCCTGGCCAGTAATACAATTTTTTTTTTAATGGATTTTTGCTATTGTCATCCAGGCTGGAGTGCAATGGCGTGACCTCGGCTCACTGTAAACTCTGCATCCCTGGTTCAAGCAATTAACCTGCCTTAGCCTCCTGAGTAGTTGGGATTACAGGCACATGCCACCACGCCCAACTAATTTTTGTATTATTAGTAGAGACGGGGTTGCAACATGTTGGCCAGGCTGGTCTCGAACTCTTGACCTCAGGTGATCCACTCGCCTTGGCCTCCCAAAGTGCTGGTATTATAGGCATGAACCACCATGCCCAGCCCAGAAATATAAAATTTTTTTTTTTTTGAGACGGAGTTTCACTCTTGTTGTCCAGGCTGGAGTGCAATTGTGCAATCTTGGCTCACCACAACCTCCACCTCCTGGGTTCAAGCAATTGTCCTGCCTCAGTCTCCCGAGTAGCTGGGATTACAGGTGTGTGCCATCACGCACGGCTAATTTTGTAATTTTAGTAGAGACAGGGTTTCACCATGTTGTCCAGGCTGGTTTTGAACTCTTGACCTCAGGCGAACTCTTCGCCTGCCTTGGCCTCACAAAGTGCTGGGATTACAAGCGTGAGCCACTGGGCCTGGCCTAGGAACATGATTTTTTTTTTTTGTTCTTGTTCTTTTTTTTTTTTTTTTTTTGAGATGGAGTCTTGCTTTGTCACCCAGGCTGGAGTGCAGTGGCACGATCTTGGCTCACTGCAAGCTCTGCCTCCCAGGTTCACGCCATTCTCCTGCCTCAGCCTCCTGAGCAGCTGAGACTACAGACGCCCGCCACCATGCCCGGCTAATTTTTTTTTGTATTTTTAGTAGAGACAGGGTTTCACTGTGTTAGCCAGGATGGTCTCGATCTCCTGACTTCGTGATCTGCCTGCCTCGGACTCCCAAAGTGCTGGGATTACAGGCATCAGCCACCACGCCCGGCCGGAACACGATTTTTTAAAACAACACTGTGGGCCCAACCAATCTGCCTGCTTCACAGTGTTGCTGTATAGTGCAAAGGAGGAAATGTCATGCTTTGTAAACTATGAATTGGAAGAGTGTGTGTGTATTTGTGTGTGTGTGCATGTGTGTGTGTGTGTGTGTGTGTGTGTGTGTGTGTACAGCACTATGCACTGGGGTTCTGAGCTCCTCTTTTTCTTTTGCTCTTCTGACACCTGAGCAGGAAAGAGACACCCTGGCCAAGTGCAATAGCTCATGCCTGTAGTCCCAGCAATTTGGGAAGCCAAAGTGGGAGGATTGCTTGAGCCCAGCAGTTCCAGACCAGCCTGGGCAACATAGCGGAGACCCTGTCTCATTTTAATTTTTTTTTCTTTTTGAGATGGAGTTTCACTCTTGTTGCCCAGGCTAGAGTGCAATGGCACGATCTTGGCTTACCACACCCTCCGCCTCACAGGTTCAAGCAATTCACCCGCCTTAGCCTCCTGAGAAGCTGGAATTACAGGCATACACCACCACACCTGGCTAATTTTGTATTTTTAGTAGAGATGGGGTTTCTCCGTGTTGGCCAGGCTGGTCTTGAACTCCTGACCCCAGGTGACCCGCCCGCCTCAGTCCCCCAAAGTGCTGAGATTACAGGTGTGAACCATTGCTCCCGGCCGAGACTCCCTCATTCTAACCTTCCTGTGACTCTGAGGAGAGGGGGTGACTCACCGCTCTCAGGCAGTGGTTCTCTGTGTTGCTGAAGTTGCAGGTGCCCTCAGAGCATCAGTAGATGTGAGGAAAGGCCAGAGGCTATGGACAAAGGTCTGGAAAGTCAGACAGTGACAGCAGGGGGCCACTGGACCCACCTCCATTCCCATGGAAGTCACCCCATTTCCTGCCATTTCTAAATTGGCCTGCATGGCGGCATCACCTGTCTCTGACTTAAGGATGGCAGAGAGCCACCTGCCTTACAGGTAGATGTACCACAAGGTGCCAAAGATAAGGACTGGAAGGAGACAGAACTTATTCTTTGCCAATGAGGCCATTGTAACCAAATTCCATCAGTGTCATTGGCCTAAAACCAGGAGGGACAAGTAAATGCCTCTACTTGATCATGACAGTGATAATGACTCACCTTGACTGAGTGCTCGCTATGTGCCACACTCTGCCTTGAGTCCTTTATTTTAATTGTCTTCTTTATTTACTGTAACCCTGTGAAGCAGGTACTACTCTGTGCATTCCCAATTTTTTTTTTTTTTTTTTTGAGACACATCCTCACTCCATTGCCTAGGCTGGAGAGCAGTGGCACGATCTTGGTTCACTGCAACCTCTGCCTCCCAGGTTTAAGCGAGTCTGCTGCCTCAGCATCCCAAGTAGCTGGGATTACAGACATGCGTCACCGTGACTGGCTAATTTTTGTATTTTTAGTAGAGACAGGGTTTCACCATGTTGGCCAGGCTGGTCTCAAACTCCTGGACTCAGGTGATCCACCTGCCTCAGCCTCCCAAAGTGCTGGGATTACAAGCATGAACCACCATGCCCGGCCTGTCATTCCCATTTTGCAGACAAGGAAATTGAGGTAAATGGATGGTAAAGAGCTTGCTCAAGGCCACAGTCAGTCAGAGGCAGTGCCAGGATTCAAACCCAGGTTGGTGTGATGTCCAGACCTAACACTTGTAGCCATTTGGCTATATTGCCTCCTGCAGGGTTAACACAGAGCCATACTCAGAACCTCAGAGCAGCTGACACCTTTCAGATTGCAGTAGAGGGGGATGAGGATCAAGGTCAGAGATTGATCACTATCCTCTGAATATATCCCCACTCTTCCCATTGATCTCTGTCTCCCATGTTCTCATTCTCTAGTCCATGTGTTGCTGTCATCTCTGCCTGGACCACAGCAGGCCCTGACTGGTCTCCATCTCTGTACTCTGCCCTGCTCCTCCATAAACTATCCACCTGCTAAAATCCTTCTAATGGCTCCCTATAGAGTCTTTGCATGGCTTACAAGGCCCCCACCTGCCACAAGAGCCTCTTTCTTACTGTCCATCCCCAACTCGAGGTGGGTCTCATTCTGTCACCCAGGCTGGAGTGCAGTGGCACGATCACCGCTCACTGCAGCCTTCACCTCCCCAGGCTCAGGTAATCCTCCCCTTCAGCCTCCTGAGTAGCTGGGACTACAGGTGTGCACCACCACACCCGGCTAATATTTGTATTTTTTGTATTTTTTTATTTTTTGAGACTGAGTCTCACTCTGTCACCAAGCTGGAGTGCAGTGGCGGGATCTTGGCTCACTGCAACCTCCCACTCCCTGGTTCAAGCAATTCTCCTGCCTCACCCTCCCAAGTAGCTGAGATTACAGCCACACGCCACCACGCCCAGCTAATGTTTGTATTTTTAGTAGAGATGGGGTTTCACCATGTTGGCCAGGATGGTCTCGATCTCCTGACCTCGTGATCCACCCACCTCGACCTCCCAAAGTGCTGGGATTACAGGCGTGAGCCACCACGCTCAGCCAATTTTTTTTGTTTTGTTTTGTTTTTTTTTGCTTTTTTTTTTTGGCAGAGTTTTGCTCTGTTGCCCAGGCTGGAGTGCAGTGTTGTGATCTTGGCTCACTGCAACCTCTGCCCCGCCAGGTTCAAGTGATTCTCCTGCCTCAGCCTCTTTAGTAGCTGGGATTATAGGTGCCCGCCACCACACCCGGCTATTTTTTTTTGTATTTTTAGTAAAGACGGGGTTTTGCCATATTGGCGAGGCTGGTCTCGAACTCCTGACCTCAGGTGATCCACCTGCCTTGGCCTCCCAAAGTCCTAGGATTACAGGCATGAGCCACCAGGCCCGGCTAACTTTTTGTATTTTTAGTAGAGACAGAGTCTCACTTTGTTGCGCAGACTGGTCTCTAACTCCTGGCCTCGAGCAATCTGCCCGTGGCCTCTCAAAGTGCTGGGATTACAGGCATGAGCCACCATGCCCAGACACACTCCTTTTCTCTCCTCCTGGACCAATCTTCTCTCAGCTGTTCCTCATCCTTCAACTCACTTGTTTCCTTCAGGAACTCTTCCCAAGGATGCTGTCTAAGGTGGCCCTTCACTGACATTAGTGTTCTAAATGGCCTTGTTTGGATGTGCGTGTTCATGTTCACTGTCTATTTCCTCCCACCTAGAAGGCAGAGACTGTGTCTGTCTTGGTCACTGCCATATTCCCAGTGCCAGGTCAGTTCCTGGCACAGATGGGGTGCTCAATCCATATTTGTAGGACAGAGGAAGCCTTGAAGCAAAGGATAAGGAATTCAAGGTTTTGCTGGTGTTAATTCCTGCTCAGCTGAGGCTTGAGGCTTACTTTGAAGTTGATGGAAAACAGACCCTTGACAATTTGCACACTTAGGGAGGGTACATACACACCCCTGTCACTTTTTCCAAAAACAGCAGTCATGGCTGGCAAAAGTGGAGAACTTTTCAAAGAAGCTCGCCAGTGCTTGGTAGTTGTCAGCAGCCACCTGCACAGAGAGGAAGCAGAGTCCCAGCAGTTGCTCACGATGGGAAAGACTCTCAAACAGCCTTCCCTGCTCCAGGCAAGGGATGAGACAGGTCTTCTACTCATCTGCATATTTCACTGGTCTCAGTAGGTTGATCATGGCAGTCTGGGCTTCATACCCTTCAAGAGCTTCCTATTCTCTTTAACCCTGCTGGGGCTTGAACGACCCTCCATAATTGGATCCTACAGAGCTTGCCAGCCTCAGTTCCTGTCTCTTAAACATAATGCCCCAGCCTTTGCTGCATCAACTTTTTTTTGTTTTTTTTTTGAGACAGAGTCTCGCTCTGTCACTCAGGCTGGAGTACAGCGGCACAATCTCGGCTCACTGCAACCTCTGCCTCCCAGGTTCAAGCAATTCTCCTGCCTCAGCCTCCTGAGTAGCTGGGACTACAGGTGCCTGCCACCACGGCTGGCTCATTTTTGTATTTTTACTAGAGACGGGGTTTCACCATGTTAGACAAGCTAGCCTTAAACTCCTGACTTCGGGTGATCCGTCCATCTCGGCCTCCCAAAGTGCTGGGATTATAGGCGTGAACCACTGCACCAGGCCTGCAGCATCTTTTTTCTTTGTTTGTTTGTTTGAGACAGAGTCTCACGCTGTTGCCCAGGCTGGAGTGCAGTGGTGTGATCTTGGCTCACTGCAACCTCCGCCTCCCGGGTTCAAGTGATTCTCCTGCCTCAGCCTCCCGAGTAGCTGGGATTACAGGTGTGTGTCACCATGCCCAGCTAATTTTTGTATTTTTAGTAGAGACGGGGTTTTGCCATTTTGGCCAGGCTGGTTTCAAACTCCTGACCTCAGGTGATCTGCCTGCCTGGGCCTCCCAAAGTGCGGGGATTACAGGCGTGAGCCACCGTGCCTGGCCTGCATCAACTTGTATTATCCCCGTGCATCTGCTCACTGCTCCCTCTGCCTGGAATGTCCTTTTCTCTGCACTCAGTGCGCTTCTCTCTGTGGCCCCAGGTGAGGCACATCTCCTTGCTTGGTGATCCCATGGTCCCCTGGACCTTTCTTTTTGTCATACTCTTCACACTTGCCATGATTTGTTTATTAAGTATTTATTTGAGAGACAGGGTCTTATGTAATCATAGCTCACTGCAGCCTCAAACTCCTGGGCTCAAGGGATCCTCCTCTCTCTGCCTCTTGAGTAGCTGGGACTACAGGTGCAGGCTGACACTCCTGGCTGTTTTTTAATTTTTTTTTTGTAGAGACAGGGTCTCACTATGTTGAGCAGGCTGGTTTTAAACTCCTGGCCTTAAGCAATCCTCCTGCCTTGACTTCCCTAAGTGCTGGGGTTACAGGTGTGAGCCACCGTGCCCAGCCTATTATTTTTTTTAAAAAGCAAGCTGACAAGTTTTATTAAAGACAAATTTTGCATGGTTTACTTTTCACTGGTCTGTTCCAGCATGCTTCTAATATGAGAATCACCTGGATCAATGACAGTCAGTGTGTACACTCTGTAGTATTTTCCACATGCTGTGCCTAAGTCAATATTATTGCCACTGTAGTAATGGACACCAGTTTTGGCCAACATGATACACTGCTCTATTTCAGACTTCCTCAAAGCTGGGCAGTTGTTGGCAAGGATGATCAGTTTCACTTTGCCTTGTATGATCATCTTCAGAGTCCGCTGTACCCCAGCAGATACTTTCCACTTTTCTTTTTTTTTTTTTTTTTTGAGACGGAGTCTCCCTCTGTCGCCCAGGCTGGAGTGCAGTGGCGCGATCTCGGCTCACTGCAAGCTCCGCCTCCCAGGTTCATGCCATTCTCCTGCCTCAGCCTCCCGACTAACTGGGACTACAGGCACCCGCCACTGCGCCCAGCTAATTTTTTGTATTTTTAGTAGAGACGGGGTTTCTCCGTGTTAGCCAGGATGGTCTTGATCTCCTGACCTCGTGATCCGCCCGCCTCGGCCTCCCAAAGTGCTGGGATTACAGGCGTGAGCCACCACGCCTGGGCAACTTTCCACTTTTTTTTTTTTTTTTTTGAGACAGAATCTGGCTCTGTCTCCCAGGCTGGAGTGCAGTGGTGTGATCTCGGCTCACTGCAACCTCCGCCTCCCGGGTTCAAGTGATTATCCTGCCTCAGCCTCCAGAGTAGCTGGGATTAAAGGTGCCCACCACCACGGCCCGCTAACTTTTGTATTTTAGTAAAGATGGGGTTTCACCATGTTGGCCAGGATGTTCTTGAACTCCTGACCTCAGGTGATCTGCCCACCTCGGCCTCCCAAAGTGCTAGGATTACAGGCATGAGCCACGGCACCCAGCTGACCAAACTTCCACTTTTCGTAATGAGTCAGAGCCTAGAGTTGGAAAATCTCCAAAGATTTTTTCCATCTTCTTTGTGGCCACCGTCTTCCCGCCATAGGTGCGGGATGGCCCCGACCAAGAACAGCTACCAACATGGCTGGGGAGTGAGAAAGGAAGTCACAACTTGTTTAGTGTCCACTGGCAGGCTCTGAGGCTGCCTCCTTCACCAGTTTCCCCTATTGGTAGCCTATACCTGGCACATGGTCAAGTACTCATGGCTGGGTACAGTGACTGGTACCTGTAATCCAGCACTTTGAGAGGCCAAGGCAGGAGGATTGCTTGATCCCAGGAGTTCAAAACCAACCTGGACAACATAGTGACACCTTGTCTCTACAAAAAAATTTGAAAAATAGTCAGGAGTGGTGGCAGTCACCTGTAGTCCCAGCTACTCAGGAGGCTGAGGCAGGAGGATTGCTTGAACCCAGGAGTTTGAGTTTGCAATGAGCCATGATCATCCCACCACTGCACTCTAGCCTGGGTGACAGAGTGAGACCCCATCTCTATAAAAGAAAAAGATTGTCACATTTAATTTCAGATTAGAAAACGAAGATCTAGTCGGGTGCCGCGGCTCACACCTGTAATCCCAGCACCTTAGGGGGCCAAGGCAGGCAGATCACCTGAGGTCAGGAGTTCGAGACCTGCCTGGCCAACATGGTGAAACCCCGGCTCTATTAAAAATACAAAAATTAGCCAGGCATGTTGGTGCGCCTGTAGTCCCAGCTACTCGGGAGGCTGGGGCAGGAGAATCACTTGAACCCAGGAGGTGGAAGTTGCAGTGAGAAAGCTTTTGCACTCCAGCCTGGATAACAGAGTGAGACTCCTTCTCACAAAAAAAAAAAAAAAAAAAAAAAAGAAAGAAAATGATTCAAGCCTGGGCAACAAAGTAAAATCCTGTCTCTGCAAAAAATGAAAAATGGCCAGGTGTGGTGGCTCACGCCCGTAATCCCAACACTTTGGGAGGCTGAGGCTGGTGGATCATGAGGTCAGGAGTTCGAGACCAGTCTGGCCAATGTGGTGAAATCCTGTCTCTACTAAAAATACAAAAATTAGCTGGGCATGGTGGTACGCGCCTGTAGTCCCAGCTGTTCGGGAGGCTGAGGCAGGAGAATCACTTGAACCCGGGAGGCAGAGGTTGCAGTGAGCAGAGATCACACCACTGCACTCCAGCCTGGGCAACAGAGCAAGACTCCATCTCAAAAAAAAAAAAAAAAAAAAAGAAGGAGAAGAGAGAAAAAAAAGAAAAACAAAAAATTAGCCAAGCATGTGGCACCTGCCTGTGGTCCCAGCTACTTGGGAGGTTGAGTTGGGAGGATCAGTTGAGCCCAGGAAGTCAAGGCTGCAGTGAGCTATGAATGCACCACCGCACTCCAGCCTGAGTGACAGAGTGAGACTTTGTCTCAAAAAAAAAAAAAAAAGAAAGAAAGAAAGAAAAAGGAAAAAGGAAGATCCAGAGATCATTTTGTCAGTCTCTTTAATTTCATCGGCGAGGTGAGGTGGCTCACACCTGTAATCCCAGCACTTTGGGAGGCTGAGGCGGGTGGATAACCTGAGGTCAGGAGTTCGAGACCAGCCTGGCCAATATGATGAAATTCTCTACTAAAAATACAAAATTAGCCAGGCATGGTGGCACATGCCTGTAATGCCAGCTACTCAGGAGGCTGAGGCAGGAGAATCTCTTGAACCCAAGAGGTGGAGGTTGCAGTGAGCCACGATCCTGCCACCAGCCTGGGTGGCAAGAGAAAAACCCCATCTTAAAAAAAAAAAAAAAAAACAGTTTCACAAATAGGTTAACTCAGGTTCAGAGAGGGTAAGTGACCTGGTCAAGGTCACATTGGGAGTACTGCAGCAAGCTGCCCCTGATCTCCGGGCTACACAGAGTGTCTCCTCTTACACAGTCTGATCTCTGTGACAGCTTCAGGAAGGATGACAATGACAGCTGACATGGAATGCTTTCTATAGTCTAGTGATTTCTATTTATTAACTTCTTTTTTTTTTTTTTTTTGAGGCAGAGTTTTTGCTCTTGTTGCCCAGGCTGGAGTGCAATGGCGTCATCTCAGCTCACCACAACCTCTGCCTCCTGGGTTCAAGCAATTCTCCTGCCTCAGCCTCCCGAGTAGCTGGGATTACAAGCATGTGCCACCACGTCTGGCTAAATTTTTGTATTTTTTGTAGAGATGGGGTTTCTCTATGTTGGTCAGGCTGGTCTCGAACTCCTGACCTTAGGTGATCCGCCCACCTCGGCCTCCCAAAGTGCTGGGATTAAAGGCTTGAGCCACCATGCCCAGCCTATTTATTAACTTCTTTAATCCTCAGCACAACCCTATCAGGTAGGTAGTATTATTAGCATGCTATGTGAAAGATGAGGAAACTGAGGCACAGAGAAGTTAAAGGAACTTGTCTAAGGTCATATAACTGGGAAATGGCACAACTGGGATTTGAACCCAGCCATCAGATTCTTTTTCTTTTTTTCTATAGAGATTGATCCTTTTTTTTTTTTTTTTTTTTTTTGAGACAGGGTCTCACTCACTCTGTCACTAGGTGGGAATGAAGTGGTGTTATCACAGCTCATTGCAGCCTCGACCTCCCGGGCTCAACCATTCTCCCACCTCATTTTAAAAAATATTTTTGCAGAGACGAGGTCTCACTGTGTTGCCCAGGCTGGTCTCAAACTCCTGGGCTCGAGTGATCCTCCTGCCTCATCCTCCCAAAGTGCTGGGATTACAGGGGTGAACCACTGCACCTGGCCTGAAATTGATCCTTCTGAAACAGCTGTTGGATTCTTAACTGCTACTTTATATTGCTTGCCTAATATACAGGAGAGAGACATTATTATCACTTATCTGTCAGTCCCAGAATAGGGTTTGGGTTTCTTTGAGTCTAACGTAGGGGCCACAAACCTAATGCCTGTAGGAACCAGGCAGAGGACATGAACAGGTGAAGCACACAGGTGTAAGGCAAAAGGGCACGGTGGGGCCAGTGATAAACTGGAGAGCATGTGGCTTTTGTTTTTTTGAGATGGAATTTCACTCTTGTTGCCCAGGCTGGAGTGCAATGACACGATCTGGGCTCACCACAACCTCCGCCTCCTGGGTTCAAGCGATTCTCCTGCCTCAGCTTCTGAAGTAGCTGGGATTACAGGAATGTGCCACCACGCCCGGCTAATTTTGTATTTTTAGCAGAGACAGGGTTTCTCCATTTTGGTCAGGCTGGTCTCAAACTCCCAAACTCAGGTGATCCACCTGCATCGGCCTCCCAAAGTGCTGAGATTACAGGTGTGAGCCACCGCGCCCGGCCGCATGTGGCCTTTTAAAGCCACCCGACTCCAGAGGGGTATTGCTAGTGGGAAATGCAAACTCAGAGACAACTTTCCAACAGAAGCCACAAATCTGAATTTTTTAAAACTATTATACGAATCTGAACTTTTAAGTGTAATCTCTCAATTGTATAAATGATGGCAACTAAACTTCAAGTTTTCTTTTCCCTAAGCAATGTACAGGCCAAAGAAAAGATATAGCTAAATAAATGCAGCTCACAGGCCACCAGTTTGCAGCCTCTGGACTGAGACGTAAAGAATTTCCTTTCTTCTTCCAGCTCCCCTACTCTCTTTTCCTCACGCTGCCTCATCTCTCTTTCCTCAAACTTTTTTTTTTTTTTTTTGAGACGGAGTCTTGCTCTGTTGCCCAGGCTGGAGTACAGTGGCACAATCTCAGCTCACTGCAACCTCTGCCTCCTGGGTTCAAGCAATTCTCCTGCCTCAGCCTCCCGAGTACCTGGGATTACAGGCACGTGCCACCACGCCTGGCTAATTTTTTTCGTTTTTAGTACAGATGTAGTTTCACCAAGTTGGCCAGGCTGACCTCGAGTGGTCCACCCGCCTTGTCCTCCCAAAATGCTGGGATTACAGGCGTGAGCCCCCATGCCAGGTCTCATCTCTCTTTCTCACTCTTATTCCCTCTGCCCCCTCCCTTTCTTTCTACCTGTTCCCACCTTGAGTGTCCCAACCACCCACCTTCTGGTCATCAGTCTGGCAGTTTTGGCTGAGAGAGTGGGAGTAATCCAAATAACCCACACCAGTAGGGGACTCCAGGTACAGGACTCTGGCCACCAGGTTCCAGCAAGGGGGATTCATGTGGAGCAACTTGTTGGTATCATTTGCAGGAGGAGGCAGATGTGCAGGTGCCCTTTGGGGTGCAAAGACCAAAGGCACCCATGGGGCTGATTGCAGTGTCTGTAGGGGCTCTTGCCAGTGCCTCTTAACAAGATGTTGGCCAGGGAGGAGCAGAGGTGAGTGCTGTCATCAGGGAACAGATGTCTAGGCAAGTCCCATTCCCCTTCCTTCCTTCCTTCCTTCCTTCCTTCCTTCCTTCCTTCCTTCCTTCCTTCCTTCCTTCCCTCCTTCCCTCCTTCCTTCCTTCACTCCTTCTCTCCTTCCTTTTTTTGAGACAGAACCTTGCTCTGTTGCCCAGGCTGGCATGCAGTGGTGAGATCATGGCTCACTGCAGCCTTTGCCTCCTGGGCTCAAGTGAAACTCCGGCCTCAGGCTCCTGAGTAGCTGGGACTACGCGTGTGCACCACCCCACTAAGGTAACTTTAAAATTTTTTTATAGACATGAGGGTCTCACTATGTTGCTCAGTCTGGTCTTGAACTCTTGGCCTCAAGTGATCCTTCCATCACAGGCTCCTAAAGTGTTGTAATTACAGGCGTGAGCCACCACACCCAGCCACAAGTCCTTTTTCTTCCAGTTTCTTCAAACCTTCTCTAGAGAGAACACTCCCACTGCTTGAGCAAAAGAGGGTATTCCCATTTAAAGTCAAACTTTACAATGAAGCTTCTTCCTGAACCTCACCTCCAAGCTTCTCCTTACTGGTTATGTTCTTTCTAGGCTCCTGGGAGTGAGGGATTGCAGAGAGATAACTCTTGCCTGCCAGGTATTGTGCTAAATACTCTATGAGAATTACCGCCTTGCTCTTTTTTTGAGATGGAGTCTCACTCTGTCTTGCCCAGGCTGGAGTGCAGTGGCACAATCTCGGCTCACTGCAGTCTCTGCCTCCTAGGTTCCAGTGATTCTGCTGTCTCCACCTTCCAAGTAGCTGGGACTACAGGCGTGCACCACCACACCTGGCTAATTTTGTATTTTTAGTAGAGACGGGGTTTCACCATGTTGGCCAGGCTGGTCTCAAACTCCTGACCTCAGGTGATCCACCCGCCTCAGCCTCCCAAAGTGCTGGGATTACAGGCATGAGCAACCCCACCTGTGGCTCACCTTGCTTTTCTTTCTTTCTTTCTTTCTTTTTTTTTGAGATGAAGTCTCATCCCATCACCCAGGCTGGAGTGCAGTGGTGCCATCTCAGCTCACTGCAACCTCCGCCTCCTGGGTTCAAGCAATTCTCCTGTCTCAGCCTCCCGAATAGCTGAGACTACAGGAGCCTGGCACCACACCCGGCTAATTTTTGTATTTTTAGTAGAGATGGAGTTTCACCTTGTTAGTCAGGCTGGTCTCGAACTCCTGACCTCAGGTGATCCACCTGCCTCGGCCTCCCAAAGTGTTGGGATTACAGGTGTGAGCCACTGCGCCTTGCCCTTGCCTTGCTTTTCATAGCAACCTTGGAGGTAAGTCCTCATTATTATTCTTATTTCTCAGATGAGGAAACTGAAGCTCAGACAGGTTTGTTTGCTCAAGGTCACATAGCTATATGTGACCATATATATGCTATATGCCATATGCTATATGGGCTCTGCTATATGTCAGAGCCCAAATTTGAACTAATCAGTCTGTTTCCGGGGCACATATTATGCTAAACTTCTTTCCCTACATGATGTAAATCCTCACAACACTAAGTTTATTGTTGCCCATTTCATAGATGAGGAAACTAAGGCCTGCAGAGGTTAAGGAACAGCTGGGAGGTGTTGGAGATGAGACTTGTATGGCCTCTGGCTCATCCAGGCGTGTGAACTGACTGCAGCTTTTATTATGCTCAGGATGGTTTCCTTTCCATGGGATTTTACTCATATGATCTGAAATTAAGGTCCACGAGGCAATGGATTTGTGAAAACACTGGGACCCAGAGATGGGGAGTGACTGGCCAAGGTGATATCAACTAAGACCCAGCTCTGTCGCCTAGGCTGGAATGCAGCGGCACGATCTCGGCTCACTGCAACCTCCTCCTCCCGGGTTCAAGCAAGTCTCCTGCCTCAGCCTCCTGAGTAGCTGGGATTACAGGCGCACGCCACCTTGCCCGGCTAATTTTTATATTTTTTGTAGAGACGGGGTTTCACCATGGGCATTTTTTTTAAAGAGACAGGGGCCTGGCTATGTTGCCTACGCTAGTCTTGAACTCCTGAGCTCAAGTGGTCTTCCCGCCTCGGCACCCCAAAGTGCAGGGACTACAGGCATGAGCCACCATATCTGGCCGAGGCTTTAGTTTTTTTCTTAATTTTTTACAAACTTGCCCCACTCTCTCTTCATTTTAAAGGGAACTTATGCTCCTGTTTGGCTGGGCTGGGCTGCTTTGATTAAATCTCATGCAGGGCTGCTCCCAGAAAGCAGAGATCCTCTCTAACAGGAGCTAAACCTAACTTCACATGGTTTAGTTAAGATGAGAGGAGTCTTAGCCAGGCACAGTGGCTCACACCTGTAATCCCAGCACTTTGGGAGGCTGAGGCAGGAGGATCACTTGAGGTCAGGAGTTCGAGACCAACCTGGCCAACATGACGAAACCCTGTCTCTACTAAAAATACAAAAATTAGCTGAGCGCAGTGCTGGGCCCCTGTAATCCTAGCTACTCGGGAGGCTGAGGCAGGAGAATCACTTGAACCCGGGAGGCGCAGGTTGCAGTAACCCGAAATCGTGCCACTGCACTCCAGCCTGGACGACAGAGCGAGACTGTCTCAAAACCAAACAAACAAACAAAAAAAAGATGAGCGAAGTCTTTCAAGGCCCAGCCCAGTGCTAAATGAACCCTCCTTCTTTTCACTGCTGGTCTGCCCTCAGCAGGATGTAGGCCATAAAGAAAGAACCACTTTTTTAAGCCTAAACATCTTCTTGCTGTGTAACTTCACAACACTCGCTTCCCTCTCTGGGTCTCAGGTTACCTTTTTCTGTAGTGGGAGGGTTGCAGCCAATGACTGCTGAGGTCTTTCTGACTAGGAAATCCTATGGCTGCAGTTGAAGCTTGCCACTAATGATCCTGCAGACACCACCATCCATAGCTGCCACCCCAACCCATATGGCTGGCGGGGCTGAAGGCAGGCCAGGAACCAGCTGCAAGATCTGGGGCAGCATGAGTCCTCAGCGAGGACCCCAGAAAACAAAGGGAAGCCAATGTTCTCTTGCCAACACAGGGCCGCCTCCCAAGAGGCCCACTTCCAGGCAGCTGGGCAGCTTCCTGGCCACAGGACTGGCTACATAATGTGCAGGGCCCTTGTTCAAGAGTTAGGAAGAATTTAGGCTGGGCTCGGTGGCTCATGCCTGTAATCCCAACACTTTGGGAGGCCGAGGCGGGCGGATCACTTGAGGTCAAGATTTCGAGGCAAGCCTGGCCAACATGGTGAAACCTCATCTCTACTAAAAATACAAAAATTAACTGGGTGTGGTGGCTGGCGCCTATAATCCCAGCTACTCGGGAGGCTGAGGCAGGAGAATCGCTTGAACTCGGGAGGCCAGGGTTGCTATGAGCCAAGATTGGGTCAGTGCACTGTAGCCTGAGCGACAGAGCAAGACTCTGTCTCAAAAAAAAAAAAAAAAAATTCAAGAGCATTAAACCAAGAGCAGGGACCTTCTAAACAGAGGTCCCTGAGTGACTGCGTGGGTCACATACCCATGACATTTACCCTGCCTGGCCACCCTAAGACACAGTACCAAAGGATCACTTTCTTTCACTTTCACAGGTTTTTTGTTTGTTTGTTTGTTTTGTGACGGAGTCTCACTCTGTCGCCCAGGCTGGAGTGCAGTGGTGCGATCTCGGCTCACTGCAGGCTCCACCTCCTGGGTTCACGCCATTCTCCCGCCTCAGCCTCCCGAGTAGCTGGGACTACAGGCGTCCGCCACCACGCCCGGCTAATTTTTTGTATTTTTAGTAGAGACGGGGTTTCACTGTGTTAGCCAGGATGGTCTCGATCTCCTGACCTTGTGATTTGCCCGCCTCAGCCTCCCAAAGTGCTGGGATTACAGGCTTGAGCCACTGCGCCCGGCCGATCACTTTCACAGGTTTTTACAGTCCCGAGGGACTCTTCATTAAAGCCTCCGTGCTCTGGCTGAGTGGTGGTCCTGGCTGCAGCTCCACAGAGGAGGGAGAGAATTCTGGCTGAGAAATGGCCCTACTGGGTGAGGCAGAGTCTTCTTCTCAGGGATGAAGGTCATCTGGCCTACTTTTTCCTTCATACAAGCCACAGCTATGCTGAAGGTCCCAAAGGAGCTCCGATTGACCTAGTGCCAGGCTGTAAAGGCTGCGGGCAAGGCAGACTCAGGACTCCAGAGCCAGAAACTCTGGAGGACGTTTGAAGAGCAAGCAGCTCAGTGTGGCCGAATGAGCCCAGCCCAGCCAAACAGGAGCATAAATTCCCTTTAAAATGAAGAAAGGGTGGGGCAAGATTGTAAACAATTAAGAAAAAAACTAAAACCTGGTCCAGGCATGGTGGCTAATGCCTTGCCTGTAGTCCTGGCAGTTTGGGATACCAAGGTGGGAGGATCACTTGAGCTCAGGAGTTCAAGACCAGCCTGGGCAACATAGCCAGACCCCTGTCTCTCTCTTTTTTTTTTTTTGAGACGGTGTCTCACTCTGTCGCCCAGGATGGAGTGCAGTGGCGCCATCTCGGCTCACTGCAAGCTCCGCCTCCTCTGTTCACACCATTCTCTTGCCTCAGCCTCCTGAGTAGTTGGGACTACAGGTGCCTGCCACCAAGCCCAGCTAATTTTTTGTGTATTTAGTAGAGACGGGGTTTCACCATGTTAGCCAGGATGATCTTGATCTTTTGACCTCGTGATCCGCCCGCCTCGGCCTCCCAAAGTGCTGGGATTACAGGCGTGAGCCACCGCGCCCGGCCTAGACCCCTGTCTCTTAAAAAAAAAAAAAAAAAAAAAAAATTGGCCATACGCGGTGGCTCACACTTGTAATCTCAGCACTTTGGGAGGCTGAGGCAGGCAGATCACGAGGTCAGGAGTTTGAGACCAGCCTGACCAACATGGTGAAACCCCATCTCTACAAAAAATACAAAAATTAGCCAGGCATGGTGGCCTGCACCTGTAATTCCAGCTACTCAGGAGCTATTCTCCTGAGGCAGGAGAATCGCTTGAACCCGGGAGGTGGAGGTTGCAGTAAGCCAAGATCATGCCACTGCACTCCAGCCTAGGCAACAGAGTGAGACTGTGTCTCAAAAAAAAAAAAAAAAGGCCAGGCGGGTGGCTCACGCTTATAATCCCAGCACTTTGGGAGGCTGAGGCGGGCGGATCACCTGAGGTTATGAGTTCAAGACCAGCCTGACCAACATGGAGAAACCCCATCTCTACTAAAAATACAAAAAAATTAGCCAGGCATGGTGGCCCATGCTTGTAATCCCAGCTACTCAGGAGGCTGAGGCAGGAGAATTGCTTGAACCCAGGAGGTGGAGGTTGCAGTGAGCGGAGATTGCGCCATTGCACTCCAGCCTGGGCAACAAGAGCGAAACTCCATCTCAAAAAAAAAAAAACCAAAAAAAAATCAACAACCAAAACCTGATTACCCAGCAGAGCACCCTGGCGGGATGCACTTGATAGAGTGGTGTGTTCTGTGTTCTGGTGGCCACACCTGCAGTGCACACACCCTGGGCCAGCCCAAATGCTGAGGACGTTCCAACACTGAGCTCACTTAATTCACCCAACAAACCTGTCTGATGTTTATTTTTGTTTTCATCATGTAGAAGTAGAAATTTGGACTCAGAGAGGTAAAGTGTCTTTCCTGAGGTTTTTTATGCAATGTGTTTAGAGCTCACTGATCAAATTATAAGGCACAGGAAGTGTTATACACAGTGCTAAGTGCATACATAGTAAATGCTTGAGAAAGGTTAGTTATATAAGATCCTACTGACTGGAAATGGTAAAACCAGGATTCAAATTCAGACTTATCCAATTCCAACTCTGCTCTATTTCAAATATCAAGACTGTCCCAGTGCCCAAGCCCTGTTTGGTTAAACCTCAGTTAATTTGAACTCAGCTATCTGGAGCTCACAATTATCTTGATTTTTTTTTCCCCATGGGCTTTCAATCCTTAGGAGAAAAACAAATCCTCAAGACACAAACTAGTATTCAGTACAAGCCACAGCTTGTACTGAAGTGAAGGTCCCCAAGGAGCTCTAATCGACCTAGAGCCAGGAAGTTAGGGTTGGAAGCAAGGCATTCAAACTAGAATTAGTCTATAGGCTGGGCGTGGTGGCTCAAGCCTGTAAGCCCAGCACTTTGGGAGACTCAGATGACTTGAGGTCAGGAGTTCGAGACCAGCCTGGCCAACATGGTGAAATCCCGTCTTTACTAAAAATACAAAAATTAGCCAGACATGGTGATGTGTACCTGTAATCCCAGCTACTCAGGAGGCTGAGGCACAAGAATTGCTTGGACCCAGGAGGCAGAGGTTGCAGTAAGTCAAGATCACACACTGCATTCCAGCCTGGGAGACAGAGCAAGACTTTGTCTCAAAATAAAAACAAACACAAACTAGAATTAGTCTATGAAGGCAACTTCTCAGGAACGTTCTGTAGTTAGTACTCACTCTGGCCCATTGCCTGCACCTTCTTGGTTCTCGAGCCTAGACAGGGGTGACACGTCATAGGTGCTCAAAAACAACTTTTGCAGGAAAGGAAGCTCTTTTCCAGACCTTAAAGCAGCCAAGAAAGATTTGGTTTTATTCATGAGGTTTGTTCAAGAAGAAAAGATTTATTTCTTTTTTTAGAGATGGGTCTCACTGTGTTGTCCAGATTGGCCTCAAACTCCTGGGCTCAAGGGATCCTCCCGCCTCAGCCTCCTAAGTAGCTAGGACTACAGGTGCATGCCACCACACCTGGCTAGAAGAAAGGATTTCTAACACATGTTAAGATTATTTATTTTAAACATCAAGGAATATACAGGGTAGAAGACTAAACCCATATCAATCAGGAATTCAGTTACATACAGTGGTCATTAGGCTCTGGTTATTTGAGGTCCAGCTGTATTAGCGCACAACCCGGAAGCCTCCCTTATACTAATACTCATGGTGCCAGCCTCCCTTATACCAATATCTTGGGTGTGGCTGAAGAGAAGGTAGAGTCAGCTTCTCCCTGGGCTTCTGTTAACCATGAGCAGCCAGACAAGTAAGGAGGATGTTGGGATTTGTGAACTGCTAAAGTTTGTGGTGAAGCTGAGAGGCTGCATCTGTATCACCTCACTCCCTGCACAACCCTTGGCTAGTGTTCCTGGTCAGTCCCATTCCCTTTGTCAGCCTGAGCTTCTGAGTAGAGGCTGATCGGACAGCTGGCTCTGAAGCAAATCTCTGCTCAGCTACTGGCATTTCAGTGCCCCAGGGTGAACGCTAGGTTGCAGGGAAGCAAAGGGGTGGGCTGGAATTGGCTGATTTGGTTCAAGGTCAATTGCAGCTCTTTAAAACCCAGATGTTCCCCGGGGGCAGGTAGGGCATATACATGAGAAAAGCTGCCAGGTTGGAACGGTAGTGAACTTGAGGGCAGGGGTCCATCCAACTCTAGCTCATGGTTTCTAAGCAGGAATGAGGACCAGGGTTGCTGGAAATTCCAATTTCTCAGAGAAGCCAGACATTCAGATACTTTTTTTTTTTTTTTTTTTTTTTTGAGACAGTCTTGTTCTGTTGCCCAGGCTGGAGCACAGTGGCATGATCTCAGCTCACTGCAACCTCTACCTCCCAGGCTCAAGAAATTTTTGTACCTCAGCCTCTTGAGTAGCTGAAATTATAGGCACATGTCACTATGCCTGGCTAATTTTCGTATTTTTAGTAGAGATGGGGTTTCACCATGTTGGCCAGGCTGGTCTTGAACTCCTGGCCTCAAGTGATCCACCTGCCTTGGCCTCCCAAAGTGCTGGGATTACAGGCATGAGCTACCACACCCAGCCTGGCTTAGTTTTGCTTTTTTGTTTTTTTTCTGTCTTTTCCTTTTTTTGTTTTTTTTTGGGGGGGGGATGGAGTTTCACTCTTGTGCCCAGGCTGGAGTGCAGTGGCACAATCTTGGCTCACTGCAACCTCCACCTCCCACATTCAAGTGATTCTCCTGCCTCAGCCTCCTGAGTAGCTGGGATTACAGGCACGTGCCATCATGCCTGGCTCATTTTGTATTTTTAGTAGAGATGGGGTTTCACCATGTTGGCCAGGCTAGTCTTGAACTCCTGACCTCAGCTGATCCACCTGCTTTGGCCTCCCAAAGTGCTGGGATTACAGTCGTGAGCCACCGTGCCCAGTCCCGCTCTTAGTTTTGTTTTGTTTTGTTTTTTTAGACGGAGCCTCGCTCTGTCGCCTGGGCTGGAGTGCAGTGGCGCGATTTCGGCTCACTGCAAGCCCTGCCTCCTGGGTTCACGCTATTCTCCTGCCTCAGTCTCCTGAGTAGCTGGGACTACAGGCGCCCACCACCATGCCCGGCTAATTGTTTTTGCATTTTTAGTAGAGACGGGGTTTCACTGTGTTAGCCAGGATGGTCTCGATCTCCTGACCTCGTGATCTGCCCGCCTCAGCCTCCCAAAGT
The DNA here is from genome assembly GCF_028858775.2 of Pan troglodytes. Taxonomy (NCBI): domain Eukaryota; kingdom Metazoa; phylum Chordata; class Mammalia; order Primates; family Hominidae; genus Pan; species Pan troglodytes. The sequence goes on from NC_072416.2 coordinate 56,668,806, forward strand.
GCTGGGATTACAGTCGTGAGCCACCGCGCCCGGTCCCGCTCTTAGTTTTTAAATGCTTCTTCTTCTCCGCTTTCCCTGCCTTCCTCTTCTTCCTCTTCTTTCTTTCTCCCTTCTTTGTTTTTTCTTAGTCTTTCTTCTCTTCCAGTTTATTTTTTTTCCCCAAAACATCAGCACACAACGACTTCTATTTACAACCTCTGGGGAGAAGAAGGCTGAGGACAATTTAATCAGCCAGAGCTGGAAGGAACCACAGAATCTCACCATCTCACAAATGTGGGACCAGCGCAGAGGGACCTGCCCAAGGTCAGGTAGTGGTGAGTGCTGGAGCCAGCACTGGAAGCCAGGGCCCAGGCTCCATCCAAAAGGAGGATTTCAGTCCCTGAGGCTGAATTAGAGGGGAGAGGTTTGCCGCAGAGAGACTGGAGTTAGTTGTAAAGAACTTCCCAGCAGCGAAGATGGGGGAACTGAGAGGCAGCGGGAAAAGCCATGCTCTCCCTTGGGCCAGGCTGGTGCTTTATTTCACGGAGATTGCACCAGACCCGCAGACTTGGTCACTTGTCTGGTCTGCTGTCTTCCCATCTGCTATGTGCAGCATCTGCCTCATTTCTTAGAGTGTGCCTTGTACACACTGAGCATTTGCTTTGGGGGACCTTGCCCTTTTACTATTTTTAAAGTTTGCCCCTGTTTGGCCCTGTTCCCAGTGCAAAGAGTCCTGATGGGAGCTACAGAAAGCGAGTGCCTTTGTTCTATGGTGAATGGCTGTGTCTCAGCTAAGAAGATGAAAGGAAATAATCATTTGTCTACAAATGCTGGGAGCTGGGGTCCTCACAGAATGCAGTGTTTTCCTCTCACCTTAGCTTCTTTGGCTGCAGAGGGCCTCTAAGCTAAGATTCCATTCCAGGTGGGTCCCACCACAGTCTCTCCTGGCAGCTCCTCCTTGAGTCTTTTTCCCATGACCACAGCCCTACCTGCGGGGAGAGAGCTGGGGGAATAGAGGAGGAGTAGATACTGCAGACTCTACCCATGGGCAGCTAGCTGCCGTTTTGTGCTTTTTCTGAAATAGGTCACTGCTGAGTCTGTTCTTTTGAGGAAAAAGGACAGAGAAGGATCTCAGGGTTTTCACCTCATATCCACATCTTTCCATTCCCTGGATTGAGCATCAAGGACATAGGCAGAGACAGAGGCTCAGCCAGCTAAATATTAACCATTAGACTAGGAGGCTGGAGGCCTGGCTTCCAAGCTGCAATTAACTGCTGGTGACCTTGATAAGCCACCTTCCCTCACTGGGCCTCAGTTTTCTTCTCATTTTAATAAGAATGTTGGATAAGGGGCCAGGCGCGGTGGCTCACGCCTGTAATCCCAGCACTTTGGAAGCCAAGGCGGGTGGATCACCTGAGGTCAGGAATTTGAGACCAGCCTGGCCGTCATGATGAAATCCCATCTCTACTAATAATACAAAAATTGGCTGGCAGTGGTGGCAGGTGCCTGTAATCCCAGCTACTAGGGAGGCTGAGGCAGGAGAACTGCTTGAACCTGGGAGGTAGAGGTTACAGTGAGCCAAGATTGTGCCATTGCACTCCAGCCTGGGCAACAAGAGTGAAACTCCGTCTCCAAAAAAAAAAAAAGAATGTTGGATTAAATCAGGTTCCCAGATTTGAGGCTTTCATGGATAAATAAAATCTCTATCCCCATCAAAAAAAGAAAAGGTTGAGATTTATTTATTTTTTTTTTCTGAGACGGAGTTTCGCTCTGTTGCCCAGGCTGGAGTGCAATGGCGTGATCTCAGTTCACTGCAACCTCCTCCTCCCGGGTTCAAGCCACTCTCCTGCCTCAGTCTCCCGAATATCTGGGATTACAGGCATGTGCCACCACACCCGGATAATTTTTTACATTTTTCTTAAAGACGGGGATTCCCCATGTTGGCCAGGCTGGTCTCCAACTCCTGACCTCAAGTGATCCGTCCGCCTCAGTCTCCCAAAGTGTTGAAATTACAGGCGTGAGCCACGGTGCCTGGCCATAATCAAAACTCTTGAATCAAAACTAGGACTAGGCCAGGCGTGATGGCTCATGCCTGTAATCCCAGCACTTTGGGAGGTCGAGGCTGGTGGATCACTTGAGGTCAGGAGTTCAAGCCAGCCTGGCTAACATGGTGAAACCCCATCTCTAATAAAAATACAAAAAATAGTCAGGTGTAGTGGTGCATGCCTGTAATCCCAGCTGCTTGGGAGGCTGAGGCAGGAGAATCCCTTGAACCAGGGAGGCAATGGTTGCAGTGAGCAAAGATGATGCCACTGTACTCCAGCCTGGGCAACAGAGCAAGACTCCATCTCAAAAAAAAAAAAAAGGCCTGGCACAGTGGCTCACGCCTGTAATCCTAGTATTTTGGGAGGCCGAGTTGGGCAGATCAGGAGTTCAGGAGTTCAAGACCAGCCTGGTCAACATGGTGAAACCCCGTCTCTACTAAAAATACAAAAATTAGCCGGACATGGTGGCACACCTGTTAATCCCAGCTACTCGGGAGGTTGAGACAGGAGAATAGCTTGAACCAGGGAGGGAGAGGTTTCAGTCAGCCGAGAGTGAACCGAGATTGTGCCACTGCACTCCAGCCTGGGGCACAGAGCAAGACTCCGTCTTGGGGCGGGGTGGGGGGCAGGAAATAAAGAAAGACACATGGATGAATGGATGAAGGACAGATGGATACATGAATGGATGCATGGATACATATGTGCATGAACTGGCTGAATGGAATCCAGGGTGACCTGGGAAGAGAAAAGTCAAGAGCTGGCCATAGGATCACCAACCCAAAGCACAGCCCATGAAATCTCAAAATGGGAATGCTGAAAGGTTGGAGAAGCTCCCGGCTTTCAGAAGAGGAGACTGTAGGACTTGCTCCTGGCTCAGAGGTCATTCATGAGGGAGCTAGGAAGGAGTTCAGAGTCCTCTGGCGTTCCTTATCTTTTTATTGACAGAGTGTAATTCTATGCTCCTTCTTTGCCCTTATATCACCCTTTTTTTTTTTTTTTTTTTTTAGACAGGGCCTCACTCTGGTCACCCAGGCTGGAGTGCAGTGGTGCAATCTTGGCCCGCTGCAGCCTTGACTTCCCAAGCTCAGGTGATCTTTCTACCTCAGACTCCCAAGTAGCTGGGACTACAGGCGTGTGCCACCATACCCAGCTAATTGTATTTTTAGTAGAGATGAGGTTTCGCCATGTTGCCCAGGTTAGTCTTGAACTCTTGGGCTCAAGTGACTCACCTACCTTGGCCTCCCAAAATGCTGGGATTACAGGTGTGAGCTGCTGTGCCAGGCCCTCTTGTATCATCTTAATCATTTTATTTTAAACAAATGAATCCCCTTCCCTGTCTCCCATAATAAAATGCGGTTTATCGAGGATGAGGCTATGACTTGAAAACTTTTTTTTTTTTTTTTTTTTTGAGATGGAGTCTTGCTCTGTCACCCAGGCTGGAGTGCAATGGTGCAATCTCAGGTCACTGCAACCGCCGCCTCCCAGATTCAAATGACTCTCATGCCTTGGCCTCCCGAGTAGCTGGGATTACAGACGCGTGCCACCATGCCCAGCTGATTTTTGTATTTTTAGTAGAAATGGGGTTTCACCACGTTGCCCAGGCTGGTCTCAAACTCCTGGCCTCAAGTGATCCACCCACCTAGGCCTCCCAAAGTGTTAGGATTACAGGCATGAGCCACTGCGCCCCACCCCATTCTCATTTTTGACCAACAACCAAAGCCCAAGGGATGTCATTCAGTTTTAGCTGGTGGCTGGGAATCAGGTTCCTGGTCCAACCACTGACCCTCCAGGAGATGGAACTAGTCACATCCCCAGCAAGACCCTCTTTCTCCACGTTGGGCCTTCAGAAGAGACCTCACTGAGTGTGCAGGGTGCAACTGTAGTTAGTGGGATGTCAGTGAAATGACACATGACCCAGGTCCTCTTTTCCAGAAACTAGGGAAGCTTGCTATTTAGGGTGATGTAAGGTGAATCCTCTTATGTGAAGAATTCCATCCTGATTTACTTAAGGTACTCTTTGATGCCAAATGTAACCTTTTAAAAGAATAACAACAGTCAATGGTTTATTTATTTATTTTTTCATTTATTTCTTCAATCATCCCTCATTATGGGCAAGGTACTTTCTATGAATTCCATATAATTCTTGCAAAAACCCTTTGATCCAAGTATTTGTGTGTATTTTCCAGATTATGTGCTAGACAAAATGGCCACAAGTTCTTTGTCACTTCTCTCTTGAAGAGATGGGGTCTAGCTCCCCTCCACTTGAATCTTGCTGGGCTCTGTGACTCACTTGCCTGAGAGAATGCTACGCAAGTGGCATTCTGAGACTCCTGTAGCTGAAGATGCTTCTCTCTGGGCCTCTTGAAATGCTCACTATTGGGCTGGGCATGGTGGCTCACACCTGTAACCCCAGCACTTTGGGAGACCGAGGTGGGCAGATTGCTTTGCACTCAGGAATCCAAGATCAGCCTGGGCAACATGGCGAGACCCCATCAAGAAAATACAAAAGACCCCTACAAAAAAAATACAAAAAATTAGCTGGGTGTGGTGGCATGCCCCTGTAGTCCCAGCTACTCGGGAGGCTGGGGTGGGAGGATCAGGGAAGCAGAGGTTGCAGTGAGCCCAGATCACACCACTGTTGGGACTCTCCCAAGAATGCAGCCACCACACTATGAGAAGTTGAAGCCACATGGAGAGATCATGTGCAGATGCTCCAGATAACAGCTCAGGCGAGTTCCCAGCCAGCAGTCAGCAAGTGAGTGCGCCATCTTGGACACTGTGCCCCAAGTAAGCCTCCACATGGCTGCAGCTCTAGCTCTAACTTACACTACACAGAAGAGAAGAACCACCCAGCTGATCCTGGTCAACCCACAGGATTGTTACGAAAGTAAACTTGTGTTTAAAGCCTCTAAGTTTTGGGGTGGTTTATTATGCAACAATAGAGAACTGGAGAGATGAGAAAGCTAAACATCAGATTACTCCTGTTTTTGCAGCTGATGAAATTAAGATCCAGGGAAGTTAAATAACTTACTTGAGGTTACATAGCTAAGGAGCCAATGGAGGAATTAGTTGGGAGTCAGACTTTGATCTTTCCGTCTCCAAAGCCCAAGTTTTATGCATTCTGCTCAGCGGGCTTTTCTCCATATCTGACTCCCACACCAAGTGCTTACAAGTATGTGGGACATTAGGATGGGGATGTCATTTGTTGTTGTTGTTGTTGTTTAAATAATTTTCTTTTCTTTTCTTTTTTTTGAGACGGAGTCTCGCTCTGTCACCCAGGCTGGAGTGCAGTGGCGCGATCTCGGCTCACTGCAAGCTCCACCTCCCGGGTTTACGCCATTCTCCTGCCTCAGCCTCCCCAGCAGCTGGGACCACAGGCGCCTGCCACTACGCCCGGCTAATTTTTGTGTTTTTAGTAGAGATGGGGTTTCACCGTGTTAGCCAGGATGGTCTCCATCTCCTGACCTTGTGATCCACCTGCCTTGGCCTCCCAGAGTGCTGGGATTACAGGCATGAGCCACCGCACCCGGCTTTTTTTTTTTTTTTTTTTTTTTTTGAGATGGAGTCTCACTCTGTCTCCAGGCTGGAGTGCAGTGGTGCGATCTCGGCTTACTGCAACCTCTGCCTCCCAGTTTTGAGCAATTCTCCTGCCTCAGCCTCCCAAGTAGCTGGGACTACAGGCATGTGCCACCATGTCCAGCTAATTTTTGTATTTTTAGTAGAGAAGGGGTTTCACAATGTTGGCCAGGATGGTCTTGATCTCTTCACCTCGTGATCTGCCCGCCTCGGCATCCCAAAGTGCTGGGATTACAGGCGTGAGCCACCGCGCCCAGCAATTTGTATTATTTTCAACCACCCACCTGCTGGCCCCAAGCCTCACCCTTGCCTTCCATGTGCCTGAGCAGGGCCACCTGCATTGGACTGTGACGTCAGTGAGATATGAACGTTTATGGTGTTAAGCCACTGGGATTTTAGGATTTATCTGTAGCATCTCTTAACTAATGCATCTTTTTTTTTTTTAGACACAGTCTTGCTCTGTCGCCCAGGCTGGCATGCAGTGGGGAGATCTTGACTCACTGCAACCTCCGCCTCCCAGGTTCAAGCAATTCTTGTGCCTCAGTCTCCAGAGTAGCTGGGACTACAGGTATGTACCACCACGCTGGGCTAATTTTTTCTTGTTTTTGGAGATGGAATCTTGCACTCGACCAGGCTGGAGTGCAGTGGTGCCATCTCGACTCACTGCAACCTCCGCCTTCCAGGTTCAAGCGATTTTCCTGCCTCAGCCTCCTGAGTAGCTGGGACTACAGGCACACACCACCATGCCTGGCTAATTTATTTTGTATTTTTAGTAGAGACAGTGTTTCGCCATGTTGGCCAGGCCTCAAGTGATCTGCCCACCTTGGCCTCTCAAAGTGCTGGGATTAAAGGTGTGAGCCACTGCACCCAGCCCAGGGTTTTTTTCTGGTTTTTTTTTTTTTTTTTTTTTTTTGAGACGGAGTCTCACTTTATCGCCCAGGCTGGAGTGCAGTGGTGCAGTCTTGGCTCACTGCAACCTCTGCCTCCCGGGTTCAAGCGATTTTCCTGCCTCAGCCTCCCAAGTAGCTGGGACTACAGGCATGTGCCATCACGCCCAGCTAAGTTTTTGTATTTTTAGTAGAGATGGGGTTTCACCATGTTGGCCAGGATGGTCTCGATCTATTGACCTCGTGATCCATCCGCCTCGGCCTCCCAAAGTGCTGGGATTACAGGTGTGAGCCACTGCGCCCGGCCCCCAATTTTGTTTTTAATGGGAGAAGGATCAAATGAATCAATCTTGTGTCTGTTTCCCTTAGGAAACTTGACAAGTTTGGAGGACCGGACGTCTACCTTCTTCCTGTCTGCAAAGTCTGTGGCCTTCCTCCACATCTACTGACATTTTTTAAATTGTATCACACCTAACATTCTTACCAAATTATTTCAGTACCAAATCTGGGTTTGTAATATCTGTATCTATATCTAGTGTATGTACCTATACAGTTAGCATCTGTGATTATTCAATTGGTCTGATTCCCCCATCAGGCTCTGGGCCATGACTGAGAGTGGCCTTGCCTTAGTATACGGGTGTCACTCAGATGGACCAAGCAGCAGCCAAGTCTCCAGGAGCTCCAGTGACTCAGAGGCCTGGAGTCTCTTCTGTAGCTACAGGGGTCCCACTTTCATGAGCAGAGATTATGCAAAGGTGACCTCTACTGACCAAAGGAAGAAACGGCCGTTATACATTCCCTGTTCCTTCTAGTTCAGCAAAATGACTGACATAGTCACTGCTGTTGGCCAGGCACTTGACATGTATTATTATGCCATCATCCTTGCATTTGTAATGTCTACATCTACAAAGTGGGCATCATCACCCCACTTTATAGATGAGGAAATGGAAGTTCAGGGAAGTGAAGTAACTCCCTGAGTTCTCACAGTGTTAAGAGGCATCGCTAGGATTCAAGCCAGGTCTGTCTGATGCCAACGACTCTGCGCTGTCCACGAGGCACCTGCCACTCAAAAGTGTGGCTCAGGGATTACCAGAGCGTTGGCATCTTTGGGATTGTTAGCGATGCAGACCTCAGGCCCCACTCCAGACCTAGTGAATCAGAATTTATAGCCCAAGGAGAGCCACCAGGGGATTTGTGATAATTGTGTGCACTTGTATGCATGTTAAAGTCTTAGAAACAGGCTGGCTGCGGTGGCTCACGCCTGTAATCCCAGCACTTTGGGAGCCCAAGGTGGGCGGATCACGAGGTCAAGAGATCGAAATCATTCTGGCCAACATGGTGAAACCCTGTCTCTACTAAAAATATAAAAATCAGCTGGGCGTGGTGGCGTGTGCCTGTAGTCCCAGCTACTCAGGAGGCTGAGGCAGGAGAATTGCTTGAACCCGGAGACGGAGGTTGCAGTGAGCCAAGATCGTGCCACTGCACTCCAGCCTGGGCAACAGAGTGAGACTCCAGCTGAAAAAAAAAAAAACGTCTTAGAAACACCCTGACTCCCAGGAGATGGCAGGGAAACCCCAACATGGGGCCTCTTGGGAAGAAGTTGAATTTGTACATTTCTTTTCTTTTTTGTTTTTTGAGACAGGATCTTGCAGTGTCATCCAGGCTGGAGTGCAGTGGCACAATCACAGCTCACCGTAACCTTAAAACTCCTAGGTTCAAGTGATTCTCCTGCCTCAGCCTCCTGAGTAGCTAGGACTACAGGTAAGCACTATATATATATATGTTTTTGTTTTTTTTGAGGCTGAGTCTTGCTGTTGCTGAAGCTGGAGTGCAGTAGCACAATCTTGGCTCACTGCAACCTCTGCCTCCTGGGTTCAAGTGATTCTCCTGCCTTAGACTCCTGAGTAGCTGGGATTACAGGCGCCCACCACCACACCTGACTAATTTTTGTATTTTTAGTAGAGACAGGGTTTCACCATGTTGGCCAGGCTGGTCTTGAACTTCTAACCTCAAGTGATCTGCCCGCCTCAGCCTCCCAAAGTGCTGGGATTATAGGTGTGAGCCACTGTGCCCAGCTTTTTTCATATTTTTTTTTTCAGAGATGGGTCTTACTATGTTGCCCAGGCTGGCCTTGAACTCCTGGCCTTATGCAATCCACCTCCCAAAGCGCTGCAATTACAGACCTGAACCACTGCACCTGGCCTGCTCACTTGTCTATTTATGCAAGTTAAAAGCACTGTCTGCCTCCAGTCTTACAACCTGTGGGACCGTGGGCAAAATATTTAACTTCTCTTAGCTTTTGCTTCTTCATAGAAATGTAAAGACCACGATTGTGCAAGTAAAGTGTCAGCACAATATAAGAACTCAACAAACGCTGCTATTCATTCATTCATTCTTTCAGTAACTACTGAGCGCTTGTGCCAGGCACCGGGTGGAGGCGCCTGGTGGGTAAAGAAGACATAAGCCTGCTCTCATAGAGCTTACAATCTAATGGGAGAGATGGACATTAACCAAGTGCTTACAAGTATTTGGGACATTAGGATGGGGATGTCTTTTTTCAAAAATCTGTAGGCCAGGCACAGTGGCTCACACGTGTAATCCCAGCATTTTGGGAGGCTGAGGCAGGTGGATCACCTGAAGTCAGGAGTTTGAGACCAGCCTGACCAACATGGTGAAACCCCATCTCTACTAAAAATACAAAAATTAGCCGGGCATGGTGGTGGGTGCCTGTAATCCCAGTTATTTGGGAGGCTGAGGTAGGAGAATCGCTTGAACCCAGGAGGTGGAGGTTGCAGTGAGCTGAGATCGCGCCATTGCACTCCAGCCTGGGCAATAAGACCACTCCAGCATGGGTGACAAGAGGGAAACTCTGTCTCAAAAAAAAAAAATTGTATACATTTTAGGGGTACACATACCATTTTGTTACGTGGCTATATTGCATATGGTGAAGTCTGGGATTTTAGTGTATCCATCACTGAAATAATGTACATTGTATCCATTAAGTAATTTCTCATTATCCACCCGTCACACCAGGATGAGGATGTCTTGAGTGAAGTGTATGAATGGATGAACTTGGCTGTTTGCACTGGAGTACGCCTGTGGCATAGACGCATCCTTTCCTTCCTTCTGTTGAGAGAAGGTGAAACTCAACCTCGTTATTCGCTCCCTAGTCAGGCCCAAAGCCCAAAGCCCAAAGCCCAAAGCCAACCTACCCTTCGAGCCTTTCTGAAGTATTTCTTCCTTGCAGGGTCAGTCCCCCACTTTTACTAGGAGTTGGAGCCTGACCTTCACTTGAGTGTGGCTGGAGCGGAGAGGGGAAGTGTGGTGAGAGATGAGTTGGTTAGACTTGACCCTAAAGGCAAGGGGGAGTCATTTAAGACCCTCCCAACACACAGTCAATGTCTGGCTACCTTGGCCACTTTTCAGTTCCTGAAGTCATGTTCCTCCCAGCTCAAGGCCTTTGCACATGCAGTTTCCATTGCTTGGCAAAGTCTCCCCACCTCTCTTTACTAATTCCTACTCATCAGTCACAGGCCAGCTCAAACATCACTTCCTCCAGGAAGTCTTCCTTGACTCCCCAGACAACCTTCCAGCCCCCAGACTAACACACTGTATTTTCCTTCCTTGGCACTTAACCACAATTTGGAAGTGTATATTTGTGTCATTGCTTGCTTAGCATCAGTCTTCCCACAACTAGGCTGACAGCAGTACTGGAGTCTGTTTTGCTGGTTCTTTTTTTTTTTTTTTAAGATAGAGTTTCACTCTTGTTGCCCAGGCTGGAGTGCAATGGCGTGATCTCGGCTCACTGTAACCTCTGCCTCCTGGGTTCAAGCAATTATCCTGTCTTAGTCTCCCAAGTAGCTAGGATTACAGGCATGCGCCGCCATGCCCAGCTAATTTTTGTCTTTTTAGTAGAGACAGGGTTTCAGCATGTTGGCCAGACTGGTCTCGAACTTCTGACCTCAGGTGATCTGCCCACCCTGTTCTCCCAAAGTGCTGGGATTACAGACGTGAGCCACTACACCCGGCCTTTGCTGGTTTTCTTGCCAGCACTGAGCGTGGTGACTGGTGGCTCCATAACCAAGACAGCTGGGACCTGCTCAACGCTCGCCTCTGAAAAGATGGGGGCGGATACTCAGGAGTTTAAAGCTCTTGCCAAGATCTGAAGTCAGGGGGACAGTCTGAGACTACAAAGGCACAGGAAAGACAGTGAGGGCTTGAGTGAAGGCAGAGGTCGCAGGATTGGAGACTGCGATACATTCCTAAGTCACTGGAGAAGGACAGGTAGAATGTGGAAGAAAGCAGGGGTGGCAAGAGCCACTTGCAGGTCCCTGCTTGGTAGAGGGAGCATGGCGGTGCCATTCCGGAGATAGGGGTCAGAGACAGTGACATGCCATCTACACCTCCTACCCCAGCCCTTCTTCCTCCTGGCAGTGGCCCAGACTCTGTCCCCAGGACCAGATACAGGGGACACAGCTCAGCAGCACAAATCCCTTTTATTAACCATCTTCCCTTTCCCGAGTATACACAAGTAGAAAAGAAACAGTGAAGTACCCCGATAGGGAGGGTGGGGAGAGGATGGGAGGGGGCTCCTGAGGTTAGGACAGGAGGCCAGATTCCAGCTCCTTCTCCTGACTGGTCTGTCTCTGTGCAATGACTCCACTTACATCCCTTGACCCCCGAAACACGGCACTGGGGGACTGCAGCCCTGCTGACCAGGCTGTCCTCCTAGCCCTGTCAGGGACTGGTGCTGGCAGAGCTTGGTGCTGTGCCACAGACTGACAGAAAACAGCACAGTGGGTCTGGCCCCGGGGGCAGAGAAGATCAGGCACCAAGAGGGGATGTGAGAAAAGGCAGTTTATCCATCTGGGGACTGGACAGAAGCCCAGCCAGCCTCCAACCAGCTTCTGCTTCTTAGATCGGACTGCCCTGAGTGGTGGGTGGCTGGGCAGGGGGTCCCTCTCATACCCTGTACAGAGGTTTTGGGGAAGAGGGGACAAGGAAATGCTAGGGGCTCCAGGTGGAGGAGGAAGTCTGATTGGTGCCTGGGATTGGCCAAAGTGAGAGGGGGCAGCTGAGGGGCTGAGGTGGTCAAAACGGGAATATAGTGGGGAGTGGGGTGGGAGGTGGGGAGATAGCCTATCTCTTCGCCCTGTCTGGGGTAACAATTCCAGTGTGACATCAATGTGGCTGGCCACTGAGGCCAGGCCTGATGGACGTGCGTTGCTGAGGAGGCTGGTAAGAGAGCCCCCACTGTCCCCAATTATGTGCGTGGGAGAGACTGAGCTACACAGTGAAATGGGATGGGAGGTGAAGAGGTAACGGGGTGAGGGGGAAGGAAGGAGCAGACAAAATCCAGACTGGAAGGGAAACTTCCAGGCCAGTGTGGCAGGCTCAAATGCTGCCCATCAGTGACAACCCAGCTGCCTTTTTGTTTGTTTTTGTTTTTTTGAGATGAAGTTTCACTCTTGTTGCCCAAGCTGGAGTGCAATGGCACGATCTCAGCTCATTGCAGTCTCTGCCTCCTGGGTTTAAGCGGCTCTGCTGCCTCAGCCTCCCAAGTAGCTGGGATTACAGGTGCCCGCCACCATGCCCGGTTAATTTTTTGTATTTTTAGTAGAGATGGGGTTTCGCTGTGTTGGCCAGGCTGGTCTCGAACTCCTGACCTCAAGTCATCTGCCCGCCTTGGCCTCCCAAAGTGCTGGGATTACAGGCGTGAGCCACTGTGCCCAGCCAGCCCTGCCTTTTTTTTTTTTTTTTTTGTCTCTGGGTAGTCACGCTAGGGCTGGCGGGGGAGGAGGCAAAGGAAAGGCAGGGAGAAGAGAAAACATCACTGAAAAAGAAGGTGTCGGGGAGGTACACCCTGATTCTGACCAGCCCAGCCCACACAGAGGGTCTGAAAGGTTCTCAGCCTTCTCCATCACCCACCCTGCGGCCTCTGAAAAGAGGGGCCCATCTCAGACACAAAAGCAGATACCCCCAACCTTATGGGGAAAGCTAACGGAGGAATACTCACAGCACCGTGGCACGGGACGGCCCTTGGCTTCAGAGCCGGGCTGGCACCGTTTGTAAACATTAGACCTGGTGATGTCTGGGGATGGAGGAGGAGAGGGATGCCCAGCCTGGACCACCAGGTTTGATGAAAGAGACAGGGTGGGGCCCCTCAAGGCCTGGGAAATGTCCATTAGCTATGGGAAAGAGGCTGACAGGTTCATGGTGGGGGTTGCCCAGGAAGGTGTGGACAAGGTCTGAATCTACCTGTCTACGCATTTGCATGACTTCAGTGCTACCTTTGCAAGTGGCCAGGCTCCTGAGGAAGCTACCACTGGCCTGGGGTAATGAGCACAACCCCTACTCAGGACAGGGTGCTCTGTGGAGGATGGTGGCCTTCTGTCCATAGTCATTCTCCAGAGGGAAGTCAGACTGGATTCTTTCTTATGAGATCTACCGACTCTCTTCACCCGTGGATTCCAGGCATGGAGAAGTTGAGAACTGGGAGAGGAGGAAGGGTCCTCTATGATGTGAGACTTCCTGCCGCCATCCATGGCACTGCCAGGACTGGGGAGCAGGAAGGGGACTGGATTTGAGCTGTCCAGAGGTGTGGGGCCTGAGTTTGCCCCAGTCCCTGGAAGAGGATGTCCGGATGTCATCCCACCAGTTGGAATGATCGTGGACTAAGAATGGCCCCATAGCTCTAAGAGATGGGTTCCTGCGACCAATGGCAAAGGCCTTGTGTTCCCTGGGAGGCAGTGGTTATGCCAAGAGATCCACAAAGATGGCGTTGGCTGTGGTCTGGCCGAAGATGAAGGCTCCCAGGGTGACCAAGAGGACTCCGTAGCTGACCAGCACCCACCAGCTGTAGAACAGAGGGTGAGAGAGGTCTGATCAGTCATCCCATCCCATGACTGCAGACTTCAATATATATAACTGTTAATTACTGTAATTATCGCACTTCTCCTGTTGGTAGAGCACTTCCTACTTCCCAAAGACTTCAATACGAAGGTAATGTGGGGCCAGGTGTATTGTCCCTAGTCCATAGGTAAGAAGACCAAGATCTAATGGGAGTAACTGATTGTTCACATCATGCCATGATTCGAAGGTAGGCATCCTGATGGAAAGATGTTCAGAAAAAAGCATGTCACATGGAATGTGGTCTATTTCATTAAAAAAAGGAAACAAAAAGCAGACATCTGCAAATGTATGTACCAATTAACAGCAACAGGGATAAAACGGAATTGAAATAAAGGGTGATTTCCGGCCGGGTGTGGTGGCTCACGCCTGTAATCCCAACACTTTGGGAGGCCAAGGCGGGCAACCTGAGGTCAGGAGTTCGAGACCAGCCTGGGCAAGATGGCGAAACCCCATCTCTACTAAAAACAGAAAAATTAGGCTGGGTGCAGTGGCTCATGTCTGTAATTCCAGCACTTTGGGAGACCGAGGCAGATGGATCACCTGAGGTCAGGAGTTCAAGACCAGCCTGGGCAAGATGGCGAAACCCCATCTCTACTAAAAATAGAAAAATTAGGCTGGGTGTGGTGGCTCATGTCTATAATCCCAGCACTTTGGGAGGCCAAGGCAGGTGGATCACCTGAGGTCAGGAGTTTCAGACCAGCCTGGCCAATGTGGTGAAACCCCGTCTCTACTAAAAAAATACAAAAAATGGCTGGGTATGGTGGCTCACGCCTGTAATCCCAGAACTTTGGGAGGCCAAGGTGGGCGGATCACCTGAGGTCAGGAGTTCGAGATCAGCCTAGCCAACATGGTGAAACCCCGTCTCTACCAAAATACAAAAATTAGCCAGGCGTGGTGGTGCGCACCTGTAATCCCAGATACCCTGGAGGTTGCAGTGAGCCGAGATCATGCCACTGCACTCCAGCCTGGGTGACAGCGAGATTCTATCTCAAAACAACAACAACAAACCCAAAAAATTAGCTGGGTGTGGTGGTGGGCGCCTGTAATCCAAGCTACTCAGGAGGCTGAGGCAGGAGAATCGCTTGAACCTGGGAGGCGGAGGTTGTTGTAGTGAGCAGAGATCGCGCCATTGCACTCCAGCCTGGGCAACGAGTGAAACTCCATCTCAAAAAGACAAAAAAAAAAAAAAAAAGACAAAAAAAAAGAAATAAAGGGTGATTTTTTTTATTCTTCTTCTTTTTCTTTTTTTGAGACGGAGTTTTGCTATCACCCAGGCTGGAGTGCAGTGGTGCGATCTCCACTTACTGCAACCTCCGCCTCCGGGGTTCAAGCAATTCTCCTACCTCAGCCTCCCGAGCTAGGACTACAGGCATGCGCCACCACAACCAGGTAATTTTTGTATTTTTAGTAAAGACGGGGTTTTGCCATGTTGGCCAGGCTGGTCTCGAACTCCTGACCTCAGGTGATCTGCCTGTCTTGGCCTCCCAAAGTGCTGGGATTACAGGCGTGAGTCACTGTGCCTGGCCAATTTTTTTTTCTTTTTTAGACATGTTTGTATGGCTTTTTTTTTTTTTTTTTTTTTTTTGAGACAGAGTTTCCCTCTTGTTGCCCAGGCTGGAGTGTAATGGTGTGATCTCGGCTCACTGCAACCTCCGCCTCCTGGGTTCAAGCAATTCTCCTGCCTCAGTCTCCCAAGTAGCTGGGATTACAGGCAGGTGCCACCATGCCCAGCTAATTTTGTATTTTTAGTAGAGATGGGGTTTCACCATGTTGGTCAGGCTGGTCTCGAACTCCTGACCTCGGGTGATCTGCCCATCTTGGCCTCCCAAAGTGCTGGGATTACAGGCGTGAGCCACTGTGCCCAGCCGACATGTTTGTATTTTTAACGTTTTTTATAATGAACAAGTATTGTTATGTAATAAGTTTTTATTGTTGTTGTTGAGACGGAGTCTCGCTGTGTCACCCAGGCTACAGTGCAGTGGTGCAATCTCGGCTCACTGCAATGTCCACTTCCTGGGTTCAAGTGATTCTCCTGCCTCAGCCTCCCGAGTAGCTGGGATTACAGGCGTGAGCCACCACACCCGGCCAGAAATCACCCTTTATTTCAATTCCGTTTTATCCCTGTTGCTGTTAATTGGTACATACATTTGCAGATGTCTGCTTTTTGTTTCCTTTTTTTAATGAAATAGACCACATTCCATGTGACGTGCTTTTTTCATTCCATGTGACGTGCCAGGCACCATGCCTGGCTAATTTTTGGATTTTTAGTAGAGACATGGTTTCTTCATGTCGGCCAGGCTGGTCTCGAACTCCTGACCTCATGTGACCTGCCCGCTGAGATTACAGGCGTGAGCAACCATGCCTGGCCCTTTTATGTAACAAGTTTTTAAAAGCAGGCACCTGTTCTCAAGCTTTCTACTATTCAGGGAAATGTGTACATGAAAACAATGTGTTTTTCATCCATCTGTCTAGCAAAACTTAGAAAGCCTGTAATATCCAGTGCAGGCAGGGGTGTGAGGAAAAGGGGACTCCCATTCACTGCTGCTGGGACTCTTAACTAGCACTGCCTTTTTGGAGGATGATATGAACCCATGTGCCAAAGTAAAATGAACATGGCTTGTGACTTCACAGTTTCCATCTAAGAACTGATCCTACCCAAATCCTTGAACATGTGTGCCAAGAAGTATAAGAATGTCACATTCAGGACAGTTTCATACAAGAGAATATTCTGCAGCCATTTAAAAAATGAAAAAGCATGGCCAGGTGTGGTGGCTCACACCTGTAATTTCAGCACTTTGGGAGGCTGATGCAGGAGATCGCATGAGGCCAAGGAGTTCAAGACGGGCCTGGGCAACAAAGTAAAACACTGTCCTGGCTGGGCTCGGTGGCTCACGCCTGTAATCCCAGCACTCTGGGAGGCCGAGGCGGGCAGATCACTTGAGGTCAGAAGTTCGAGACTAGCCTGGCCAACATGGTGAAACCCCATATCTACTAAAAATACAAAAAATTAGCCAGGCGTGGTGGTGGGTGCCTGTAATCCCAGCAACCCAGGAGGCTGAGGTAGAATTGCCTGAGCCCGGGAGGCAGAGGTTGCAGTGAGCCGAGATCGCGCCACTGCACTCCAGCAATCCAGCCTGAGCAACAAAGCAAGACTCCATCTCAAAAACAAAACAAAACAAAACAAAAAAGAACGCTGCCTCTACAAAAAATAA
This sequence comes from Pan troglodytes, assembly GCF_028858775.2. Classification (NCBI taxonomy): domain Eukaryota; kingdom Metazoa; phylum Chordata; class Mammalia; order Primates; family Hominidae; genus Pan; species Pan troglodytes. The sequence continues at coordinate 56,685,417 of NC_072416.2, forward strand.
AATAAGTAGCTGGGTATAGTGGTGCATGCCTATAGTCGCAGCTACTTGGGAGGCTGAGGTGGGAGGATCATTGAGCCCAGGGGTTGAGGCTGCAGTGAGCTATGACTGCACCACTGCACTCTAGCCTGGGTGACAGAGCAAGACCCTGTCTCTAAAAACTTTTTTTTTTTTTTTTTTGAGACGGAGTTTCACTCTTGTCATCCAGGCTGGAGTGCAATGGCATGACCTCAGCTCACTGCAACCTCCGCCTCCTGGGTTCAAGTGATTCTCCTGCCTCAGCCTCCCAAGTAGCAGGGATTGCAGGCATGTACCACCATGCATGGCTAATTTTGTAATTTTAGTAGAGACGTGGTTTCACCATGTTGGTCAGGCTGGTTTTGAACTCCTGACCTCAAGTGATCCACCTGCCTCGGCCTCCCAGTGTGCTGGGATTACAGGTGTGAGCCACAGGGCCTGGGCAAAAATTTTTTTTTTATTTTTAATTTTTTTGTCTTCCAAGACTCCGTCATTCAATCTTTTTCTTAAATAAATAAATAAATAAATAGTTCCTTTCGGCCGGAACCGCCATCTTCCAGTAATTCGCCAAAATGACGAACACAAAGGGAAAGAGGAAAGGCACCCGATATATGTTCTCTAGGCCTTTTAGAAAACATGGAGTTGTTCCTTTGGCCACATATATGCGAATCTGTAAGAAAGGTGATATTGTAGACATCAAGGGAATGGGTACTGTTCAAAAAGGAATGCCCCACAAGTGTTACCATGGCAAAACTGGAAGAGTCTACAATGTTACCCAGCATGCTGTTGGCATTGTTGTAAACAAACAAGTTATGGGCAAGATTCTTGCCAAGAGAATTAATGTGTGTATTGAGCACATTAAGCACTCTAAGAGCCAAGATAGCCTCCTGAAACGTGTGAAGGAAAATGATCAGAAAAAGAAAGAAGCCAAAGAGAAAGGTATCTGGGTTCAACTAAAGCGCCAGCCTGCTCCACCCAGAGAAGCACACTTTGTGAGAACCAATGGGAAGGAGCCTGAGCTGCTGGAACCTATTCCCTATGAATTCATGGCATAATAGGTGTTAAAAAAAAAAATAAAGGACCTCTGGGCTACAAAAAATAAATAAATAAATAAATAAATAAATAAATAAATAAAAATTTTAAAAAAGCAGCAGATCTTCTTATGCTGATGTTAAGTGAAAAAAAGCAAGTGGCAGACCAGATGCTGTGGCTCAGGCTTGTAATCCCAGCACTTTGGGAGGCTGAGGCAGGAGGATCGCTTGAGTTCAGGAGTGCAAGGCCAGCCTGGGCAACACAGTGAGACCCCGTCTTGTAAAGAAAAAGTGTTGGGGGGAACTCAGTCCTTGTTTTTGCATATGGCCTTTGAAGATCAAAACAAATCTTTTTTTTTTTTTTTTTTTTCCTGGCCTTCAAGCTGTCCAGAGGTTTTAAAAAAACTATCTGAACAAAATAAACAAATGGGACCTGAGATCTGTCTTCAAATGATTTTGGGGGGCAATACTCCTCCTAAGGCCTTTAAATATTTTTGATGGTAAAAACGAATGTCAGTGGCCAGGTGTGGTGGCTCACACCTGTAATACCAGCACTTTGGGAGGCTGAGGCAGGTGGATCACTTGAGGTCAGGAGTTCAAGACCATCCCGGCCAACATGGTGAAACCCCATCTCTACTAAAAATACAAAATTAAGCTGGGCACGGTGGCTCACATCTGAAATCCCAGCACCTTGGGAGGCCAAGGCAGGCGGATCATGAGGTTAGGAGTTCAAGACCAGCTGACCAATATGGTGAAACCCCGTGTCTACTAAAAATACAAAAAAAATTAGCTGGGCGTGGTGGCGCATGCCTGTAGTTCCAGGTACTCAGGAGGCTGAGGAAGGAGAATCACTTGAACCTGGGAGGCCGAGGTTGCAGTGAGCCAAGGTCATGCCACTGCATTCCAGCCTGGGCGACAGGGCAAGACTCCGTCTCAAAATTAAAAATAAAAATAAAAGTAAAAATACAAAATTAGCCAAGCGTGGTGGCGTGTGCCTGTAATCTCAGCTACTCAGGAGTCCAAGGCAGGAAAATCACTTGAACCTAGGAGACGGAGGTTGGTGAGCCGAGATCGCACCATTGCACTCCAGCCTGCCAAAAAGAGCAAAACTCCGAACTCCGTCTCAAAAAAAAAAAAAAAAAAAAGCATGTCAGTTACTTCAATTAGTAACTACTGTTCCACTACTAGACTGGGGGTTGGGGGGCTCCCTGAGCTTACCACCTAGACAAGAGGGAAAAAAAGAAAGCATTGGGAAGGCAAGAGAATTAACTGCTGTCTATACAATACTAATTTTAAGTCCAGAAAATGCAGATTGCTGTGGACTGACATTGGTCAGTGGAGGGATATGGAAGAGGAGGCTGGAAAAAGCTGATAGCCAGAAAGGGCTGAGAGGAGCCCAGGAGCCAGGTCTTGCTGAAGAGCAGGGGATCATTACAGAGAGTGTGGGACAAATTATAGAAGCTGAGGAGGCAGGGTCTGGGTCTGAGGCAGTGGGGGTGTAGGCTGAGAAAGGTGGGGTAAGAGCTTTAAGAAAAGCTGTTTGAACGTGACATGGGACTGTAAGGGGTGGAGACCTGACTAGAAACTGGAACAAAGGGACTAGACCAGGAAAGCTAAACCTGAACCTAAAACCATTTTTTTTTTTTTTTTGAGATAGTGTTTCGCTCCGTGGCCAGGCTAGAGTGCAATGGTGCGATCTCGGCTCACTGCAACCTCCGCCTCCCAGGTTCAAGCGATTCTCCTGCCTCGGCCTCCCAAGTAGCTGGGATTACAGGTGGCCACCACCATGCCCAGGTAATTTTTTGTATTTTTAGTAGAGACGGGGTTTTACCACATTGGCCATCCTGGTCTCAAACTCCTGACCTCAGGTGATCCACCTGCCTTGGCCTCCCAGAGTGTTGGGATTACAGGCGTGAGCCAATGCACCTGGCTGAAACCACTTTTCATAAAACAAAACAAGAGCCCTGCATCTGTGTATACATCTGCATAGCTATGTGTACACAGACACGCACACATGTACAGAAGTGGTTGAGGACACAGACCATACTGGTAACATGGAGCTATCTCAGAAAGGATGTGGGGGCGAGTGGGTTGTGGGGGAAGAGGGACTTCCATCTTTTTCTATTAAGCCCTTTATTAATGTTTAAATTGTTAACAACTAGCACACTACCGAATTTTTTAAAGTATTAAAAAAAAAACAACAACAACCTGGCTGGGTGTGGTGGCTCACGCCTGTAATGCCAGCACTTTGGGAGGCCGAGGAAGGAGGATCACCTAAGGTCAGGAGTTCGAGACCAGCCTGGCCAACATGGTGAAACCTCGTCTCTACTAAAAATACAAAAATTAGCTGGGTGTGGTGGCAGGCATCTGTAGTCCTAGCTACTCGGGAGGCTGAGGCAGGAGAATGGTGTGAACCCAGGAGGCGGAGCTTGCAGTGAGCTGAGATCGTGCCACTGCACTCCAGGCTGGGCGACACAGCGAGACTCCGTCTCAAAAAAAAAACAAAACAAAAACCCATGATTTCTAAGTACACAAGCCTCTGACTCCTATCTGTTTTAAGGCCCCCACAAAGCCACGTTCCAATCCAGCACCTCCCTGAGAGGATCAAGGGCTGGGCCCTGCTTTACCTGGCTGGTTTGACCTCTTCCATCTCAGAGAGTTTGGCTTGAATGAGGCACAGCCCTGAAAGAGAAGAAGTGGCCCTGAGCATTTGTGAGGGGAGAGGGCTCCCTCCCTCCTAGCCACCCCCTTTCCCAAGAAGCAGTGCTGGATGGAGAAAGGCCCATGTTTACTCTTCTAGAAATTCCATCTCTGCCCCCACGCCACATCCTGCTGGGGTCGTCTGGCATCTGCTCTCCCATGACAGGCTGGCATCTGACAAGACCCCTTGGGCAGCATGCTAGACTCAGCTAAAGGGACAGCACTCAATGGTGACTCAGTGGTGGCCCAACCCCAGGGGTCTTCCTATACACTTCCCAGCAGATCTGGCTCCCCTGCTCCAAGCAAAGCAGCTGGGGCTTTGAGGGTGGCTTCCTGGATAGAGACAAGCTGGAAAAGGGTGGAACTCATGGCTGGGCAGACAGGACAGTTCTCCAGGGATCTGGCGGTAGATCTGTGTCTGGAACCCAGGTTCCCTGATGTCTGTGTCAGGGTGCCACCCCAGACCCCACTGCCCTCTGGGCTATAATGGGCTGAACCAGCCAGATAGATCCCTCATAGTCAAAGAGCAGCAGACACCTGAATGAATGGTTAAAAGAATAGACTCTGGACCCAGACAGCGTGGGATGGAAAAGGTTTGTTACTAGTTGAGTTTGTTAAGCTCTAGGCAAGTCTGTGACCCTTTCTGAGCCCCACGTGCCATCAGTAAACTGGAGATCACAACTATACCTTCTTTCCAGGAGATAATGCTTGGATAGGGGCTAGTACAGAGGCGAGGCAGGTGATCAATTAGTGCTGGCGGTTACTCTCTCCTGCATGTTTTGAGCAAGTAGGGAGCTGAGGCTAGGCAGGCCCTGGGAGTCTGTGCTGTGGGGCTGTGAGATGGGGCGCCAGGGGTCCGCACCTGGGAAGACGAAGATGAAGCAGGCGGCCAGGCCTCCAATGACTGAGATCACCTTGCCGATGTCAGGGATGAAGAGCGCCAGCAGCAGGGTGAGCAGGAACCAGACCAGCGTCTGCAGCACTCGCCGCCGCCGCTCCCGCCCCACGTCCTCCTCCACTGGCACCCCCTGGTAGCGCAGCCACAGGCCTTCCACCACCGCCCTGCCCACATGGAGAAGGGCTTAGAGGTGCCCCTGCCGCTAGCAGCTCCCCACCTCTAGCTCACAGGAGCCAGACCCCTAACTGGGTGGACTGCGGGGAAAGCCCCATTCCTGACCCTCAGTTTCCTCTTCTGTAAAATGGGCCACCAGCACTCTGTTTACCACAGGGACTAGAGACGGTGAATGTGGAGAGCTTAGCACTTTGCTTTACATCACATGGAAACTGATATTGTTTTTTCCTTAAAAGGAACTGTCTGGGGCATCCAAAGGGGAGGGTGTCCATGTGAAAGCTCAGGAAAGGATCTGGATATTCTTTTGTTTTTTGTTTTTTTGAGACAGGGTCTGGCTCTCTCACCCAGGCTGGAGTGCAGTGGTGCAATCTTGGCTCACTGCAGCCTTGAACTCCTGGGTTCCAGCCATCCTTCTGCCTCAGCCTCCCAAGTGGCTGAGTAGCTGGGACCACAGGTGCATCCCACCACACCTGACTATTTATTTTATTTTGTGTAGAGACGGGGTCTCACTAGGTTGCCCAGGTGGTCTTGAACTCCCAGGCTCAAGCGATCCTTCTGCCTCAGCCTCCCAAAGTGCTGGGTTTAGAGACGTGAGCCACCGTGCCATGCCATGGATAGAGATTCTTACAGGACTCACGGAATGTTCTGGTGACCCCAGGACAAAGGGCGCTTCTGAGACCTGGCCTGGGATATGTAGGGACCCATCCTAGGCACCGACTCTTTTCTACAGGCTTCAGTTTCTCCTTCTACAGGATGGGGTCCACACAAGGCCAAAGGACCATGTTGGAAGCGCTCACAGGGGCTAGGAGGGGCCCTGGGGAGTGGAAGGGGGCTCACCGCCCACAGAAGTGCAGGATAGGGTAGGAGGTGAGCACGCTCAGGATGATGAAGGCTCGGGCAACGGCCACGGCCATGTCCTCCGAGGGATAGGACAGGAGCACGTCAGGATCCACAGCAGCTCCAAAGGTCAGGAAGCCACAGATGCCTGTGGGCAGGGACAACTGGGTCAGGGCAACCCTGGGAGGGTAGTGGGGTGGACTGCCCACTCCTCCTAGGAGCAACATCAGCCTGGAGGCTGCAGCAGCAGCTCTGGACACTTAGATGGAGGCTCAGAGTGGGAGATGGGGCTCCGATCAGATGCCTCCCTCCCTGACTTCTCAGATCCCCCATCGCTGGAAGCCCTCCAGCCCCCAGCTTTTTGAGCCTGAACTTGCCCAGCACATTTCCACCTCAGTGCCTTGGCACTGACTGTTCTGTCTGGCAGACCTTCAGATGCCATCTCCTTATTATTCAGGTCTCAGTTTAGATGTCCTTCCTCAGAGAATGCTTCGTGCCAGTCCATCTACAATGACCCCCACCCCAGGCACTCTCTCACATCACGCTGTCTTATTTTTCTTTTCTTTTTTGAGACAGAGTCTTGCTCTGTTACCCAGACTAGAGCGCAGTAGTGTGATCACGGCTCACTGCAGCCTTGACCTCCTCGGCTCAAGCGATTCTCCCACCTGAGCCTCCCAGGTAGCTAGGACTACAGGCAGATGCCACCACACCCAGCTAATTTTCTTGTAGAGATGGGGTCTTGCTATGTTTCCCAGTCTGGTCTTGAACTCCTGGGCTCAAATAATCCTCCTACCTCACCCTCCCAGAGTGTGAGCCACTACACCCAGCCTTCTTCTTTTTTATTTTTTTGAGATGGAGTTTCACTCTTGTTGCCCAGGCTGGCACACGGTGGCACGATCTTGGCTCAGTGCAGCCTCCACTTCCCAGGTTCAAGTGATTCTCCTGCCTCAGCCTCCTGAGTAGCTGGGATTACACCATGCCCGGCTAATATTTTTTTTTTTTTTTGAGATGGAGTCGCGCTCTGTCATGCCCAGGCTGGAGTACAATGGCATGATCTTGGTCTCCTGGGTTCTCATGCCTCATCCTCCTAAGCAGCTGGGATTACAGTCACCTGCCGCCACACCTGGCTAATTTTTTTTTTTTTTTTGAGATGGAGTTTTGCTCTTTCACCCAGGCTGGAATGCAGTGGTGCGATTTCAGCTTACTGCCACCTCTGCCTTCTGGTTTTAAGTGATTCTCCTGCCACAGACTCCCGAGTAGCTGGGATTACAGGCGCCCGCCACCAAGCCTGACTAATTTTTGTATTTTTAGTAGAAACGAGGTTTCACTATGTTGGCCAGGCTGGTCTCGAACTCCTGACCTCGTGATCCGCCTGCCTCGGGAAGTGCTGGGATTACAGGCGTGAGCCACCACGCCCAGCCCTAATTTTTTTATTTTTAGTAAGATGGGGTTTCGCCATGTTGGTTGGGTTGGTCTCGAACTCCTGACCTCATGTGATCTGCCTGCCTGGGTCTCCCAAAATGCTGGGATCACAGGCGTGAGCCACGGTGCCTGGCCATTTTTTTTTTTTTTTTTAAAGACAGGATCTTGCTCTGTCACTCAGGCTGGAGTGAAGTGGTACAATCACAGTTCCACTGTAGTCTTGAATTCTTAGACTCAAGTTCCTCCTGACTTGGCCTCCCAAGTCGCTGGGACTACAGGCACATGCCACCATGCCTGGCTAATTTTTTTTTTTTGAAGACAGAGTCTCACTCTCTCCCCCAGGCTGGAGTGCAGCAGCGCGATCTTGGCTCACTGCAACCTCGGCCTCCCAGGTTCAAGTGATTCTCATGCCTTAGCCTCCCGAGTAGCTGGGATTACAGGCACCACCACCACGCCCGGCTAATTTTTGTAATTTTGATAGAGACAGGGTTTTGCCATGTTGGCCAGGCTGGTCTCGAACTCCTGGCCTCAAGTGATTCACCCACCTTGGCCTCTCAAAGTGCTGGGATTACAGGCGTGAGCCACCATGCCTGGCCGATGCCCAGCTAATTCTTTAATTTTTGTAGAGATGAGTCTCACTATGTTGCCGAGGCTGGTCTTGAACTCCTGGCCTCAAGCGGTTCTCCCATCTCAGCTTTTCAAAGTGTTGGGATTACAGGCATGATCCACTGGGCCTGTCCCCTAACACTCATTTCTCTCTTTTTTAGAGACAGGGTCTCACTCTGTTGCCCAGTTTGGAGTGTAATGGCATGATCATGGGTCTCTACAGCCTTGATTTCACAGGCTCAAGCAATCCTCCCACCTCAGCCTCCCAAGTAGCTGGGTCCACAGGTGCATGTTACCATAACCTGGCTAATTTTTAAATTTTTTGTAGAGATGAAGTTTCACCATGTTGCCCAGCCTGTCTTGAACTCCTGGGCTCCAGAGAACCTCCCACCTTGGCCTCCCATAGCTGAGATTATAGGTGTGAGCCACTGTGACTGGCCTCATCGCTTTCTAATTTTTTTTTAACTGTATTATCACACTGGTCTTTAAGTAAACAATAATACGAATAAAAATAATAACAATAATAATAGTAATTAATTTTTACAGGCTTATTTTCTGTCTCCCCAGCCAGGACATGAGCCCCAGGAGAATAGGGATTTGGCTGTTTTCCTCTCTTGTTCCCGGCTGTGTATTCAGAGGCTAGAACAGTATTGGCCCAGGCAGCTCCTACGGTCTATCCGTGGAAAGAACTCAGGGGATCCTTCTTCCAGGGTCTCCTAGACTTGCTCCCTCACCCCAACCACTCTCCACACGGCAGCCAGAGCCACCTTTCCCCGAACCACCCCCCTGCTTAAAACACTTCCTCTATGACTCCCAGCAGCCCTCGAGGCCCAACAGGATCTGACTGCCAGTGCCTGTCTGGCCTCACTGCCTTCACCTGCCCCCATCACACACCACTCCAGCCACACAGACTTTCTTCCTGGCCCTGCCTCAGTGATTTGGTGTTTTGTGGTTCCTCTGCCTAGAACCCTTCTTCCCCAGCTCCTCCTCTTCTGGCTCTTTCTCATCATTCGGGCCTCCTCTGAGAAGAACCTTCTGTGAACCACTCCCAAAGCCACCCATCCAGTCCCATTCATACCTTCCCCATTTTAGGCTGGGTTGGTGGCTCATGCCTGTAACCCCAGCACTTTGGGAGGCCGAGGCAGGAGAATTGCTTGAGCCCAGGAATTCAAGACCAGGCTAGGCAACATAGTGAGACCTTGTCTCTGCTAGAAAAAAAAAAAATTAGCTGGGCACAATGGCACATGGCTGTAGTCCCAGCTACTCTGGAGGCTGAGGCAGGAGGATCACTCGACCTCAGCAGGTTGAGGTTGCAGTGAGCTATCATCATGCCACTGCACTCCAGCCTGGGCGACAGTTTCTGAGACCCTTTCTCAAAACAAAATAAAATAGAATAAAACAAAACACACCTTCCCTATTTCACTGTCATCAGGATGCTCGCCACCATCTGGAATTCCTTACTGATTCCCCAGTTACTCCTGCATGACTGTCTCTCCAACAAGAATGTCAACTCCATGAGGGCAAGACCAGTTCTGTCTCTCTCCATGGCATCCCCCATGCTGAGAACCGTTCCTGGCACTTCCTAGGTACCAACTTAGAACTGGTGAATGAATGGATGAATACACCACTCTCATCTTGGCAGGAGGAGGCTCCAGGCAGGCCAAGTTCAAGCCAATGCCTATACAAGTCATGCTGGGAATGCAGGGCTGTCCCCAGGAAAGCTAGGCCCCAGGACCTAGGGACTCCTGTGGAAGTGAGAGCACTCTAGTCCCAGGTCTTGGGGGGGCGGAGCACTCACCGGTCCCCATGTAGACAGCGAGGGCTATGACCATGGCAGCTGTCACCACTCCACCCCAGGTCTTCACTTCAGGCTGCTGCATGCTGTTGAAGACGGGCACACTGCTGACGTGGCACTGTCCAGGTGAAGGGCACGGTCATGGTGGGGAAATGACCTCAACCCCAGTTTCCAGAGGAAGGTACCTTGGGAACAAAGACCCCAGGAACAAGGGGCAAGTCCTGAGGCCCCTGTTCCATCCTTCCCCCCAGGATTTCCTCCATTCTGCCTGGGTTCCTCCTCCTTGCTGGGTTCCATCCCAGGGTGGGGTGATCTAAGGGGACAGCAGGGACCTTGCAACTGGCACTGGCACCTGAAATCCGAAGCAGATGGTGGGCATGGCATTGAACACAGCCATCCAGGAAGCCGGCCTGTGAACAAACACACATGGTGCTGCCACCTGGGAACCCCTCAGAGCCACAACCCACCCCACGCCCTCACTCTTCGGTCAGCCCACCATGGTCTCCAGCAACTGGCATTCTATAGCTTCAACCCACAGAAGTCTGGGAACAGGGAGAAGAGGCATCCTTATGTCCCAGGGCCCTCTGGGATGGGGACTGGAGGTTCAGAAAAGCCCCCCTGGGGCCAAAATCCAGAATTCCTGGCTCCTGGACTGGGACTTTTGCTTTACTGGTTTGTTCCTTTCAAAAGAAGGAAATTGTTTTTTTTGTTTTGTATTTTTTTGAGATGGAGTCTTGCTCCATCCAGGCTGGAGTGCAGTGGCGCGATCTCGGCTCACTGCAACTTCTGCCTCCCGGGTTCGTGCCATTCTCCTGCCTCAGCCTCCCGAGTAGCTGCTACTACAGGCGCCTGCCACCACACCCGGCTAATTTTTTTGTATTTTTTAAGTAGAGACGGGGTTTCACCGTGTTAGCCAGGATGGTCTCAATCTCCTGACCTCGTGATCCGCCCGCCTCGGCCTCCCAATGTGCTGGGATTACAGGCGTGAGCCATTGTGCCTGGCCACCCCCCCTTTTTTTTAAATAATAAATTCACTCTCAAAGATACAGAAATTACAGATAAGCAGATGCTGGAAACACAGGCAATTCCACCCTGGGATTCCACCCTCAGGTTCCTCCACAACCCAAGGCCTAGCCTCACACTGGCTCATCTGTTGGATGTAGGTGGCAAAGTGCCTCCTGTCTCTGATTCTTGCTCTTCCTTCCAGTAACATCAGAGCAGGGGCTCTTTCCTCCTTCCTACAATGACCAAGTCAGCCCTGATGAGCTCATGAGCCTTGAGAAGAGCACCTGTGTGGCCTTCTGGTTCCTGACCTAGCACCTGCTGGGGCCCAAGTGGTGGCTTCTTCCCCATGTCTCCTAGGGCCCTCACCCTCACCTGGTCAGGATGTTCCCTGGGGTCATCTCTTTATCTGGCCAGATGTACTTGATGATAACGATGGCTGTGACGTACCAGGTACCCACGACGCTCAGGAAGCTGCCGGGAAGGAGAGACTAAGTGTCCTCATCCCCAGCTGCCTCTTATCTGATTCCACCCCTAGGGACATCCACCTTCAGCTCTAGCGACCACAAGTGTCCACTGAATGAACCGGGGACTATGCCAAGCAGACTCAGGAAACGCCTGAGAAGTAGTTTCAGAGAAACCTGCCACAGCTAGGAAGGAGCTGGACAGCCAACAGGGGACCTGATCAGCATCCCTGGCCATCAGGAAGTGCTGGTTCAGCTCCATGGCTCAGAGACGATGCAGAGAGCAGAGCTCCAAAGCACACCTGGCACTTGAATCAGAGCAGCCCAGCCCGGGCAGGGGCTGTGGGAGACCATCCTCTGAGCCTGGCCTTTGAGAACTAAGAGATGCCAGAGGTAAGAGGGTTGAGAGTACAGACACTTTTGTGTCAACATTTATGGGAGCCTTGGAGAGAGCGGAGCATGGCCCCTGCACTTACAGACGGGGAAGCCTAGAATCCCACAGCCTTTCAGACACTGAGACAGGAAACCAGTCTCCTTCCTTCATGCCAAGCTGCAGGTAAGATGCTGGTAGGCTGACAGTCTCAAAGACCCAAATTCCTCCCAGGGAAAGCCAGGAGGCTGCCTTCACCGCCCAGATACCACCTGTTCCTTCTTTGACAAGGGCACTTAGAACTGAACTACTCATGGATGCAAAAGGACATTTAGAACTGAATCTCTCACGGATGCATCCTTTTTCTATGATGGAGACAGAAAAGGATGGTCTTATCTGAAACCCTGCAAGCCCCGGTCTGCCCTGCCTTGCCTACTCTTGCTCCCCAAGGTGAGGTGGCATGGAGGAGCAGGGTTCCCCAGGAGCCCTTGGGTCTACAGCTGCCCAGGATCATAGCTTCTGTCTGACCCAGGCTGGGGCCTCCAAACCTGGCATATTTCTGGAAACCAATCTCCCTGGGGATGGAGAGGGGCAGGATGAAGAGGAAGGCAGTGAGGCTGATGGTGAACTTGCGGTCTGTGTACCAAGGGCCGCTGGCCCCCTCCGGCTCTTTCGCCATCACAGCTATAACTGCACAGGGAGGAAGGAGGGAATGTCAAGCCAGGCCACCATGGGGTGTGGCCCTCCTGCTCTGCTGGGCCCCAGGACCTCCCTCTGCCTGGAGGGAGGATTCCCAGATGAATGCTGGGCCCAGGTAAGTCCTGTAGAGGTGTTCAGTGCCTTTTCCCTCCACCCCAGGATCCCTGGGGCTGATAAGAAGAGATGGGGTAGGGACTGAGGGAGAAGCTCACTCTTGTCCTGCTGGTCGCCAATGATGATTAGGAAGGCAATGCAGGTGCCAAAGGTGTAGACAGCGATGGCCACCTCACAGAGCACACCTGTTAGCTTGCCACACACAGCCCATACCACCTCCTGGTAGGTCCTCTCATTGCTGGCCTGGGAGCAGTAGGCCAGGATGACAAGGCCACTGATGATGAAAACCAGCATACCCTGCAGGCAGAGGCAGAACAAGAGCTTGTGGCAAAGGCCTGGCAGCAGAGGGCACCCTGGGCTCGCCTAGCATTTACTGGGCCAGTGCCCAAAGCAAGCTTGGCAAATCTCACAAAGGCAATTTTAAGAGACTGCTAGAGGATGCCCAGTTGAGATTTTCTTTAAAAACAAAAAGTTTTTTGAAAAATTGCAAACATACAAAAGTAAAGAGAATAGGCTGGATGCAATGGCTCATGCCTGTAATCCCAGCACTTTGGGAGGCTGAGGCAGGAGGATCACTTGAAGTCAGGAGTTTGAGACCAGCCTGGCCAACATGGTAAAACCCCGTCTCTACTAAAAATACAAAAATTAGCTGGGCATGGTGGTGGGTGCCTGTAATGCCAGCGACTTGGGAGGCTGAGGCAGGAGAATCACTTGAAACTGGGAGGCAGAGGCTGCAGTAAGCCGAGATCGGGCCACTGCACTCCAGCCTGGGTGACAAAGCAAGACTCCATCTCAAAGAAAAAAGTAAAGAGAATAGTAAAAAGAACTGGCATGTATCCATCACTCAGCTTCAAAAATGACCAATGCATGGCCAACTTGTTTCATCATTCCCCTTCCCTCCCACTCTGCATTTATTGTGAAGCCAATATAAGCTATCATATCATTTCATCAATAAATATTTCAGTATGTAGTTCTAAAAGATAAGGGCCCTCTTTTTAAACATACCACAAAATCAATGTTACACCTAAAAAATTAGAGATGTAATTGATGTTCAAATTTCTCTGATTGTTGGAAGGCTTCTGAAACCTCATTTGGGTCAGAGGAAAGAATACTAGAATAGATTAGTCATGTCTGCCATGTGTGAGGGAGGGGAGAGCAGTGCGTGTATCACTTACTGGCCATCCCTGACCCGAAGCCTCCCTTTTGAGGCAAAGCGCCCAACTGAACTGCACCTCTGCCCTCCCGGCCAGTGCACTCACCATCTGCAGTGCGATGCCTGCTGCCACGCCCCCCGCAGTGCTGAAGGCTGCTGGGAAGTTGAGTAACCCTGCACCCAGGCACGCGTTGACGACGATGAAGATGGCCCCAAGTGTGGAAGTGGTGCCTCTGTCCGGACCCCCAGGAGAGGCTTCCCACTCACTCTTGGGGGCTGTGTCCACACAGGGACTCTGCAGCAGCCGAGCCCGCTCCCCGGCATCCGTGCTCAAGTCCCACTCGCTGTAGTCATTGTTGATGCTGACCTGGGCCATGGCCCCAAGAGCCTTCTTCCTGCAAGGTCTGTGGGTTCTGCCTTACAACCACATGCCCCAGGGAGCTAAGCAACACCCACCTGTTTGGGGCTGTTAGCTTAGGACTCTTCTCAACCTAGATGGGACAAAGGCAGGCACTACTGTTATCCTAAGATGGGGGAACTAGGGAACAAAAAGGTGTAACAACTTTCCCAAGATCACATGGGTAGGGTCCAAACCCAGGTATGCCTCTGTGCAGACAGTGCACTGGGTGCCAAAGTATGGGGAGACAGACACAGAAACAGATCAGGTGCAAATCATGCTTGCTTCAGGCATACAGACTCATTGGACCAGTTAGATGTCAACATAAAATGGGTACTAACACATCAGCACTAGATAGAGGCCCCGCATCAGGCAGGTGTGTCATGGATATACTTTATCTCATTCAATCCTTAGGATGGTCTTGTGGTCAAAAGGTTCGGAGAGATCCCATCACTGACCCAGGGTCATATATTAGCAAGTTGCATAGCAGGATTTGGATCCAGATCTGTCTGGCTTCCCAGCCTGTTTCCACCCCACAGGGTCCCAAAAGGACCCCTTACCAAGAACTGAGATTCAACATATTACAGTCCAGCACGCCTCCCGGTGGCCTGGAGTCTGAATTCTGTGGCTTTCGAGGCCCTTCGAAATTCAGGCCAATTCTCGACTCTTCTCTCATGTGACAAGCCCCCATGCCTGTCATGTTTGCGTCTTCAGGAAAACAGTGATTCATCCCATGCTTCGAATGCTCCCAACTCCTTTGCCGCCACCCTTTTAGGTCCTATTTCTTCCCCATTTCCTGGGTCACTCACTGAGCTCTTCTTGGAGTCATGTAGGGGCCCAGAACCACTCTAGCTGGTTTCTTCTCAGTACTCTCTCATGTGCTAGCATCTCACTGGCCACTAGGCTTGCTTTCCTGGGCTAGATTACAATGATCAGTGCCAAACATGCAGTGCTGTTTGTCACTATAAACCACTATTGCTGCAGCTATGGAATGCTTTCTCATTCAATCCTCAATGCAGCCCTAAAAGGTAGACATGACAGTCACCATTTTACCAAAGAGGAAGCTGAATCCCAGAGGGGATAACCACTCTCCCCTCAGTCATACGGCGGTCAGTGGTGGAGCTGGGATTCAAACCCAGGCCTGTCTGACCATAGGGCATCCATCTGTTTGTATCTGCCCCACTCCTGGGTCCAAGATGGTACCTTGGGTATGGCAGAACTCAGATAACAGGCTTATCACCTGACTGATTCTCTTTGCTCTCTGGATAAACACAATTGAGATGCAGTTTTTTTTCTTCCAAGAATCTCGAGAGGCTCTGAGGAGCCCAGCCCTGAAAAAAGACCTTCAGTGTTCTCAAGGTTCAGCTCATAGCCTGAGACCCGCAGAGAAATGATGGTCCTAAAGCATCAAGTCCACCCCCAGATCAAGAGCAGCCCTGGGTAGGGCTGTGATCTGGGTCTCCGAGTAGGTTCTGCCGTCAGAATGCTGACTCCTCTGCTGCCTATCTGTGTGACCCTGGGCAAGTCACTTCGCCCCTTTAGGCCTTTACATCATATGTTCCTGTGGGTCGTGTGTTAATATCAGTAAGGGTTTAAGACTCAATAAATGGTCACTGCTGCTGTTATTTCTGCAGGTGCCCCTTCCCATGTTGCCCACCACCACCATGCCTGAGACTCTCCAGCCCTAAGCAAGCAGAGAGCAGAACACTGATCAAAACCAGAGCCTGGGCCGGGTGTGGTGGCTCACATCTGTAATTCCAGCACTTTGAGAGGTCGAGGTGGGCAGATCACCTGGGGTCAGGAGTTTGAGACCAGCCTGGCCAACATGGTGAAACCCCATCTCTACCAAAAATACAAAAATTAGCCAGGTGTGGTGGTGCACCCCTGTAATCCCAGCTGTGCAGGAGGCTGAGGCAGGAGAATCGCCCGAAATTAGGAGACAGAGTTTGCAGTGAGCCCAGATCACGCCACTGCACTCCAGTCTGGGTGACAGAGTGAGACTCTATCTCAAAACAAACAAACAAAACTCAAACCACAGCCTGGTGCTATTGGCCAGGTAACAATGGGCACAGAGGCCCTGGGATAGCTAATGGGAGAAAGAGCAGGAAGAAGGCCAGATTTCAAGGGCAGGAACTAAGGGGGCAGGGAGGAGCCAGGGCAGTCTTCCCCAGAGGCTGCTATTAGCTGGTTACCACCCAGGCTGGCGAAATCTGCCAAAGACTCCTTCTCCTAGAGTCTCCTCATTCCTGAGTCCCGATTTCACGGTACTCATACAAAACTCCATTTTAATCTCTACTCCCTCCCTGGTTTAGTCTTTATTTATTTAGAGACAGGGTATCACTCTGTTGCCCAGGCTGGAGTGCAGTGGCGCAATCAGAGCTCACTGCAGCCTCAATCTACCAGGCTCAAGCAATCCTCCCACCTCAACTTCCCGAGTACCTGGGACTACAGGTGTGTGCCACCACAGCCAGCTAACTTTTTAATTTTTTTTTTTTTTTTTTGAGACGGAGTCTTGCTTTGTCACCCAGGCTGGAGTGCAATGGCACGATCTCAGCTCACTGCAACCTCTGCCTCCCGGGTTCAAGAGATTTTCCTGCCTCAGCCTCCCGAGTAGCTGGGATTACAGGTGCCCGCCACCATGCCTGGCTAATTTTTGTATTTTTAGTAGAGATGGGGTTTTGCCATGTTGGCCAGGCTGGTCTTGAACTCCTGACCTTGTGATCCCCCTTGGCCTCCCAAAGTGCTAGGATTACAGGCGTGAGCCACCACGCCTGGCCAACTTTTTAAATTTTTTGTTCCTGTGGGGAACAAAATTGGCCTTTCAAAATTCAGGCCAATTCTCAACTCTTCTCCCATGTGACTTCTCCCACGTGACAAGCCCCCCACGCCTGTCGTGTTTAAATTTTTTGTAGAGATGAGGAGGTCTCACTATGTTGCCCAGGCTGGTCTTGAACTCCTGGGCTCAAGCAATTCTGCTGCCTCGGCCTCCCAAAGTGCTGGGATTACAGGCGTGAGCCACAGCCCCCCGCCTGGTTTAGTCTTTATAGCCCAGAGGGAAAAAAAGGGAACTGAGCATATTCAGCCATAATGACTGCCCTAACCATTGGGCCACCCTCTCTGATGCCTTCAGCCCACTGGGGGTTTAAAATGACTAACAAGACCCCTTGGACTACTTCCCATCGCTCCTCCTGATGATGGACAAACAAAGCTGGGGACCATCCACTCATGAGAGGGAAAGGGTGAAAGTTCATGTGCTCTCAGCCATCTGTCATCAAGCATGGAACCAAGGGACATGGCACCAGAGGAAACATTCCTCTGCTGGCTCGAAACCCAGAAAGATCTGTCAGATGTCACAGGGCTTACACATCCTCTTACACATCCTGTCACCCAACCAGCAACTCAGCAAAATCAAAGCAGTGAGCAGCGAAGGCAGAGTCTTGGGACTCCCAGGCTTCCAGTGTAGCTAGAGAAAGAACCCTGCAAAGTGACCACTGCCAGAGCTGTGACCATCTCCTCCCCGCTGCTCACATCACAGAGACAGAGGTCTACAGAGTGATTCGTCCAAGGTCACAAGGCTTGGTGCGGCTTCCTGACTCTCCAACCAAAATGTTTCCCTTGGGCACCCCTGCCCGAGTCCTGCACCATCTTCCAGCCTCTCCTGCCACCCACATGAGAGTGCAGGCTGGGGTCCTCGTGGAACTCAGAAGCTAGGGGTCCCACCTCTTGCAGATTCTCTGCCTTGGTTAAGACCTCTCGGCACCCCCACTGCTCACTGGCAAATTACTCAGCTCATTGTTGCACCTTACCTGCTCTTTCTCCCTGATGGGCTGTGCCAGAGGCGGTTGCTCCTTCTCCCCAAAGGTCTGGGATCTGATTCTCCTCACTTCCCTTTCTGGACCCAATTTCTTCTTTCTCAAGACTTTGCCTAAAATTTGCTGTCAGCAGAGGGAAGAGTTTGGGCTACTTCTGTGCTGGCTTCAGCAGAGCTGGAGGAAACTGAGCGGCTCTCACGCTTACTCAAATGGAGCTTCAGGACAGATAGGAAAACAGGCTCAGGAGGGAGAGGTTAGACTAAGGTCACAGTGGGTAGCTGGCAGAGCCAGAATAGAAGCCTGATGCCCACATGCTCAGGCCAGCGATGTAGGCCCCTCAGATCCCAACTGGAGTGTGCTCCCAGTCCAGCCTGGGGTTGGAGCCCTGAGATAGAAAGGGTGGGCTGCTTTGTGAGGTGAGGCTTTGTGAGGTGAGCCAGGGCGCACCCGGGCCAGGAGGCCGGGGCGGGGCGATTCCCAGGCCTGGAGCGAGAAGGGTGGGCTACTGTGGGGTAAACTGGGGAGGAGCTCCGGGACCCGATCCCGGCCTAGGACTGGGTGGAGACCCTCTGGCTGGGTAAAGGCGCGGCAGAGCTGGCGCAACAGAGGGACGGGCGTGGGGCGAGGACGCCGGGATCTGGACCCCTGCAGGGAAAGGGTCTGAGCTCTTCCGCGGTGGCGGGGACTGAGGGGCTCGACAGACCTCGGGGATCTAACACTTCCACCCTCCAGAGCCTGTCTCCGGCCACCTACCTTGGGGGATTCTTTCCCGAGCCGGCTGCGGAGACACGTGAGCATGCATCACATGACGCCCGCTCGGGCGGCCGCGGGACACGCTGGGAGTTGTAGTTTCCGCAAATGTGAAGCTTGCACAACACCAGCTCCCTGAATCCTCAGCCCGACAGCACTGCCCTGAGCCAGCCTCGCGTCCAGCCAGCTCGTGTTTATCCTCTTACTTTTAGTCTTGGCCTCTTCACCAAATCAAACACTGCTCCTTCCTCCAAGGAAGAGCATTAGGAGGTCTGGCCTCTTTGCCAGTCCCGGTGGCGGTGGGCCAAAGCTATTTGGCCTCGTTATCCTCCCGGTCTCTGTCCTTGCCTTCACGCCCATGGCCAGAGCACTGGAGTTTTTTTAAATCAGTAATGTGGGGGACCTGGAGCCACGGTCTTTCCTGCAAGAGAGTGGGCTGGGGGCATGGTTACGACCCCATCGGCTTAGACTCTAGAACAGTTTTTGAGGGATTGTAGGTGCTCAGTAAATATTTGTTGAATGAAGAAATGGGCATCCAGTCCTGGTTCTATTCTTGGCTGTGTGTCACTCATAAATTGTCACATAATCTCCAGCATCCCAATAGCCTCATCTCTGTTTTGTGGATATGCTCTCCACTGCACCTATCTCTCCATGCATCAGAGGTCCTCACCGATGAGGACACACTGGGAATCCTTAGAAACCCAAATCACACCTTTTTTTTTAAATTTTTTTTTTGAGACAGAGTCTCACTCTGTTTCCCCAGCTGGGGTGCAGTGGCACGATCTTTGCTCACTGCAACCTCTGCCTCCCGGGTTCAAGTGATTCTCCTGCCTCAGCCTCCCGAGTACCTGGGATTACAGGCATGCACCATCACTCCCAGCTAATTTTTGTATTTTTAGTAGAGATGGGGTTTCGCCATGTTGGCCAGGTTGGTCTCGAACTCCTGACCTCAAGTGATCCACCCACCTCGGCCTCCCAAAGTGCTGGGATTACAGGCATGAGCCACCGTGCCTGGCCTCCAAAAAGTTTATATAAATTGAATCATACTGGTTGAGTGCGGTGGCTCACACCTGTAATCCCAGCACTTTGGGAGGCCAAGGCGGGCTGATCACTTGAGGTCAGGAGTTCGAGACCAGCCTGGCCAACATGGCGAAGTCCTGTCTCTATTAAAAATACAAAAATTAGCTGGGCATGATGGTGCACACCAGTAGTCCCAGCTACTCGGGAGCCTGAGGCAGGAGAATCACTTGAACCCGGGAGGCGGAGGTTGCGGTGAGCAGAGATCGTGCCACTGCACTCCAGCCTGGGAGACAGAGTGAGACTCTGTCTCAAAAAAAAAAAAAAAAATAGAATCATACTGTCTTAATCAGTTAAGACCGCTGTAACAGAATATCATAGACTAGGTGGTTTAAACAACAGAGATTTATTTTTCACCGTCCTGGAAGCTGTCAAGACTGAGGTCAGAATGCCAGCAGAGTCAAGTTCTGGGGAGGACTATCTTCATAGTTTTCAGATGGCCATCTTCCTGCTGTGTCCTCACATTGTGGAAAGCAGAGAGGGAAAGTAAACTCTCTCTTATTTTTATTTATTTTATTATTATTATTATTATTATTATTATTATTTTTAGAGACACGGTCTCTGTTGCCCAGGCTGGAGGGCAGTGGCGCAATCACAGCTCACTGCAGTCGCCATCTCCCAGGCTCCAGTAGTCTTCCCGCTTCAGCCTCCCAAATAGTTGAGACTACAGGCACGCGTGCCATCATGCCTAGCTAACTTTTCATTTTTTATAGAGACAAGGTCTTCCTATGTTGCCCAGGATGGCCTCAAACTCCTGGGCTCAAGTGAACCTCCTGTCTCAGTCTCCCCAAGTGCTTGGATTACAGGCATGAGCCACCATGCCTGGCCTTGTTTCTTCTTATAAGTGAACTAATCCTGCGGCTGGGTGTGGTGGCTCATGCCTGTAATTCCAGCACTTTGGGACGCCGAGGCAGGTAGATCATGAGGTCAGGAGTTCAAGACCAGCCTGACCAACATGGTGAAACCCCATCTCTACTAAAAATACAAAACAAATTAGCTGGGTGTGGTGGCTGAGGCAGGAGAATTGCTTGAACCCAGGAGGCAGAGGTTTCAGTGAGCCGAGATCGTGCCACTGCATTCCAGCCTGGGTGACAGAGTAAGACTCTGTCTCAAAAAAAAAAAAAAAAAAGTACTAATCCCATCACGAGGGCTTTAATTACCTAATTACCTCCCAAAGGCACGTCTCCAAATACTATCACGTTGGGGATTAGGGTTTCCACATATCAGTTTGGGATGAACACAAACATTCAGTTCATAGACCACACAGTCTGTAATTTTCTAAGACTGCCTTTTTTTTTTTAACTCAGTAAAATTCCCTAGAAGAGATTCATCTAAGCTATATACGTCAACACAGATAGGTTTTATTGCTGAGTAGTATTCGATGGTATGTATGTACCACAGTTTACTTACCCATCACTCTTTGAAGGACATTTGAATTGTCTGCCTTTTTTTTTTTAACATAGCTTTATTGAGGCCAGGCGTGGTGGCTCATGCCTGTAATCCCAGTACTTTGGGAGGCTTAGGCAGGCAGATCATTTGAGGTCAGGAGTTCGAGACCAGTCTGGCCAACATGGTGAAACTCTTGTCTCTACTAAAAATACAAAAATTAGCTGGGTGTGGTGGTGCATGTCTGTAATCCCTGTTACTCAGGAGGCTGAGTCACGAGAATCACTTGAACCTGGGAGGTGGAGGCTGCAGTGAGCCGAGATTGCACCACTGCACTCCAACTTGGGCGACAGAGTGAGACTCTGTCTTGGAAAAAAAAAATTAAAAAAATAAGAATAGTTTTGTTGAGATATTCGTATGCCATAAAATCCACCCTTTGAAAGCGTCCAATAAGGTGCATTTTAGTTTCTTCAGAGTTGTGCAATGATGACCACTATCTAATTTCAGAATATTGTGATCACCCTCCCCTACTAAAATCCTGAACCCATTAGCAGTCACTTCCCATCTCCCCCTCCACCAAGCCCCTGGCAACTCTGAATCTACTCTTTGCTTCTGTGGGTTTGCCTATTCTTGACCTTTCATATAAATTGAGTCACACAATATGTGACCTGTTCTGTCTGCTTCTTTCACTGAGCATACTGTTTTCAGTGCTCATCCTAGTTGGAACATGAACCAGTATTTCATTCATTTTTATTGCTGAATAATGTTCTGTTGTATGGCTATACCACATGTAGTGTGGCAGGTCCCCCATCAGGTTACTTGGAGGTGTACGTCCACTGCTTGAATCCTGAATGCTGGGTGGTGAGCCAAGGCCATGGTGCCCAGCCTAGGAGAAGATATTCCTGAGAACTCAAACATCCTGGAGAGGATCTGAGAATCTACCAAGGAAAACAGTCCCACTGCATACACGCAGTAGGCAAAGAGCTAGAAAATTAGCTTAAAAACGGCTTAGAGATGGGAGGTGGCGCGGATCTCTAGCACTGTCCTGCTGCTGTCCAGGAGTGTCCCGTATGTAAGTCCTCAAACTCATCTACTCGCCAAGCTGGACTTGCCTGAGTCATTCTCTGGTCTCTCAACTGCCTCCAAGTTTGGGGGAAGGTTTTTCATACAATTCAGTGTTTTTCTCGTTACACCACATATTTTTTATCTGTTCAGTAGTTGATATTTGTGTTATTTTTTCTTTTTGGCTACTGTGAATAATGGTGCTGTGAACATTCATGTACAAGGTTGTTTTATTTGAGATGGAATTTCGCTCTTTTTGCCCAGGTTGGAGTGCAATGGCCTGATCTTGGCTCACTGTAACCTCTGTCTCCTGGGTTCAAGCGATTCTCCTGCCTCAGCCTCCCGAGTAGATGGGATTACGGGTGCCCACCCCCACGCCCAACTAATTTTGTATTTTTAGTAGAAATGGGGTTTCATCATGTTGGCCAGGCTGGTATTGAGCTCCCGACCTCGGGTGATCCGTCCACCTCGGCCTCCCTCATGGACTAGTTTTTGTGTGGACATATGTTCTCATTTCTCTTGGGTATACATGTAGAAGTGGAATTGATGGATCAGATGGTAAATCTATGTTTAACCTTTTAAAAATTATTTTATTGGCCGGGCGTGGTGGCTCACGCCTGTAATCCCAGCACTTTGGGAGGCTGAGGCGGGTGGATCACGATGTCAGGAGATCGAGACCATCCTGGCTAACACGGTGAAACCCTGTCTCTACTAAAAATACAAAAAAATTAGCCGGGTGTGGTGGCATGCGCCTGTAGTCCCAGCTAGTCGGGAGGCTGAGGTAGGAGAACTGCTTGAACCTGGGAGGTGGAGGTTGCAGTAAGCCGAGATTGCACCACTGCACTCTAGCCTGGGTGACAGAGCAAGACTCTGTCTCAGAAAAAAAAATTATTTTATTATTATTATTATTATCATTTTAGAGACAGGGCCTTGCTCTGTTGCCCAGGCTGCTGCTCAGCACAAAATCCTGGGCTCAAGTGATCCTCCCACCTCAGTCTCCCAAGTAGCCAGGACTGAAGATGTGTGCCACCATGTCCAGCTAATTTTTAAATTTTTTGCAAAGACAGGGTCTTGCTGTGTCGTCCAGGCTAGTCTTGAATTCCTGGGCTCAGGCAATCCTTCCACCTCAGCCTCCCAAAGTGCTAGGAATACAGGTGTGAGCCACTGTGCCACTCCTACAACTGTTTTGTATATTGATCTTATACCCTACAATTCTGTTGAACTTATTTACTAGCTCTAATAGTTTTATTAGTGGAATCTTCAACATAAGATTATAAAACCTGTAAATAGAGATAATTTTATATCTTCCTTTCTAATCTGGATTCCTTTTATTTTCTAGCCTTGACTGTACTAGAACCTCCAGTACAATGTTGAATGAAATGATGAGAGTGGACATCCTTGTTTTGTTTCTTGTTTCAGGAGACAATCATTCAGCGGTTCATTATTAAGTATGATGTTGCCTGTGGATTATTTGTAGATGCCTTTTATCAGGGTAGGAATTTCCTGTGTATTCCTAGTGTGTTGAGTGTTTTTTATCATGAATGGGTGTTGGATTTTGTCAAATGGTGGGTTTTTTTTTCTGCTTCTATTGAGATGATTATGTGATGTTTCTACTTTATTTTATCGATGTGGTATGTACATTGATTTTCCTATGTTGAATCAATTTTGCATTCCTGGATTAATATTTCTTGGTGATGGTGTAGTCTATGTGAAGCTGTCAAATCCTCAGTTTTTCTTGGTGGGAAGTCTTTGGATTCTTCATTCAATCTCTTAATTGTAAGTCTATTCAAATTTTCTATTTCCCTTTGAGTCAGTTTTGGTAGTGTTTTTCTTTGAGATGGGGTCTCACTCTGTCACCCAGGCTGGAGTGCAGTGGCACGATCTTGGCTAACTGCAACCTTTGCCTCCCGAGCTCAAGTGATCCTCCCACCTCCCAGGTAGCTGGGACCACAGGCATGTGCCACCACACCTGGCTAATTTTTTGTATTTCTGGTAAAGAAGGAATTTTGCCATGTTGGCCAGGCTGGTGTCGAACTCCTGACCTCAAGTGATCTGCCCGCCTTGGCCTCCCAAAGTGCTGGGATTACAGGTGTGAGCCACCACGCCTAGCCAGTTTGGGTAGTGTTTTTCTAGGAATTTGTCCATTTAATGTAGGTTATCTGGCTTGTTGGCATATATTTTTCATAGTATTCTCTTATAATCCTTTTTATTTCCATAAGGGCAGTATTAATGGCTTTTATTTCATTCCTGATTTTAGCAATATGAGTCTTCTCTTTCTTGATCAGTGTAGTTAAAGCTTTGTCAGTTGTGTTGATTCTTAAAAAGAAACAATTTTTTATTTTGTTGATTTTCTCTATTTTTCTATTCTGTTTCCTGTATTTTAGCTCTAGTTTTTATTATTTTATTTTCTTCTGCTTGCTTTGGGCTTAATTTGATCTTTTATTTACAGTTTCTTAAGATGGAACATTAGGTTATTGAATTAAGATCTTTTTTCTTTTTTTTTTTTTTTTTTTTGACAGAGTCTCGTTTTGTCGCACAGGCTGGAGTGCAGTGGTGCGATCTCGGCTCGCTGCAACCTCTGCCTCCTGGGTTGAAGCAATTCTCCTGCCTCAGCCTCCCATGTAGCTGGGATTACAGGCACGTGCCACCACGCCTGGGTAATTTTTTGTATTTTTAGTAGAGATGGGGTTTTACCACGTTGGCCAGACTGGTCTCGAATTCCTGACCTCAGGTGATCCACCTGCCTTGGCCTCCCAAACTGCTTGGATTACAGGCATGAGCCAATGCACCTGGCCAACATCTTTCTTCTTTTTTTAACACAGGCATTTATAGCTACGCACTGCTTTAACTACGTCCCGGAAGATTTGATATGTGTTTTCGTTTTCATTAAAATATTTTCTAATTTCCCTTGTGATTTCTTCTTTAACCGATGTTATTTAGTAGTATGTTGTTCAACTTCCATGTATTTATAAATTTCCCAAATTTCCTTTTGTGATTGATTCCTAGTTTCATTCCACTGTGGTCGGAGAACAAACTTTGTGTAATTTCAGTCCTTTTATGTTTATGGAGGCTTGTTTTATGGCCTAATGTATGGGCTACTCTGGAGAATGTTCCATGAGCATTTGAGAAGACTGCATATTCTGCTCTTGCTGGGTCAAGTGTTCTACAGATTGTCTATTAGGTGTAGCTGGTTGATTTACGGTATCATTGAAGCCTTCTCTTTTCTTGTTGACCTTCTGCCTAGTTGTTATATCCATTCTTGAAAGTATGAGGCTGGGAGCAGTGGCTCATGCCCATAATCCAATCACTTTTGGAGGCTGAGGCAGGAGGATTGTTGAACTCAGTAGTTTGAGACCAGCCTGGGCAACATAGTGACATCTCATTTCTACTAAAAATTAAAAAAATTAGCCACGTATGGTGGCACATGCCTGTGGTCCCAGTTACTCAGGAAGATGAGATGGGAGCATTGCTTGAGCCTAGGAAGTTTGAGACTGGAATGAGTTGTGCTCATGCCACTGCGCTCCAGCCTGGGTGACAGAGCAAGACCCCATCTCAAAAAAAAAAAAAAAAAAAAAAAAAGATTGTCTTTTGTCAACAGCATGTAGTTGGATCTTTTAAATAAAAAAATCCCTTCTGCTAGTATCTGTCTTTTAATTGTAGTGTTTAATTCATTTACATTTAATGTAATTACTAGTAAGGTAGGCTTTACAACTGCCATCGTGCTGTTTGTTTTCTGTATGTCTTTTGGTTGTTGTTGTTGTTATTCCTCTGTTCCTCCATTATTGTCTTATTTTGTGTTAAGTACATATTTTCTAGTCTATCATTTTATTCCCTTGTGATATCTTTTACTTTTATCATTTGAATATGTCCCCCCAAATTCATGTGTCAGAAACTTAATACCTAATGCAACAGGGTTGGGAGGTGAGGCCACATAAGAGGTGATTAGGTCATGAGCGCTCTGCCCTGATGAATGGACTAATATCATTATTGTGGGAGTGGGTTAGTTATCATGAGATTGGGCTTATTAGAGAAGCAAGTTCTGGACTGTGGACGGTGGCTCACACCTGTGATTTTAGCACTTTGGGAGGCTGAGGTAGGCCTCACTTGAGGCCAGGAGTTCAAGACCAGCCCAGTGAACATAGCTGTCTCTACAGAAAAGAAAAAGTAGCCAGGCATGCTGTCTCATGCCTGTAGTCCCAACTATTCAGGAAGCTGAGGCAGGAGGATTGCTTGAGTTCAGGAGTTTGAGGCTGCAGTGAACTATGATCCTGCCACTGTACTCCAGCCTGAATGACAGAGCGAGATCCTGTCTTAAAATAAAAATAAAAATAAAAATAAGTGTTCCACCTTCTGCCATGGGATGACTCAGCATGAAGGCCCTCACCAGATGGCAGCACCATGCTCTTGGACTTCCCAGTCCCTAGAACCATGAGCCAAATAAACTTCTATTGCTTATAAATTCTCCAGTCTGTGGTATTCTGTTACAGCAACTCAAAATGGACTAAGACATTTACTATATACAGTTTTGAGTGATTTTCTTAGTGGTTGCCCTGTGGATTATAATTAATGTTAGTACAACAATCTAGTTAGAATTAATACCAATTTAATTTACTTGGATCCAAATCTTTGCTGCTATATCCTTTTGTTCTCTTCCCCCATATGTTACTTCAGTATGACAACAGTTTATATACATTATAAACCCATCAACATAGTTTTATTGTTAAATTTAAAAAATTCTTTTTCTGACACAGGGTCTCACTCTGTCATGCAGGCTGGAGTGCAGTGGCACAATGCTGACTCACTGCAACCTCTGTCTCCCGGGTTCAAGCTATTCTCCCACCTCAGCCTCCTGAGTAGCTGGGACTACAGGCATGCATTACAGCTGGGACTACAGGCATGCATTACCACTAAAAATACCTAAGTTTTGTATTTTTAGTAGAGACAGGGTCTCACCATGTTGCCCAGGCTGGTCTCAAACTCCTGGGCTCAAGTGATCTGCCCACCTTGGCCTCCCAAACTGCTGGGATTACAGGCATGAGCCACTGAGCTTGGCTCCATCAACATAGTTTTATAATTCTTACTTTATGCAGTTGCCTTTTAAATGAGAGAGCATGGCCAGGTGTGATGGCTCATGCCTGTCATCCCAGCACTTTGAGAGGTGGATATGGGTGGATCACTTGAGCCCAGGAGTTTGAGATCAGCCAGGGCAGCAAGGTGAAACCCCATCTCTACCAAAAAAAAAAAAAAAAAAAAAAATTAGCTGGGTATGGGGGTGTGCACCTGTAGTCCCAGCTACTGGAGAGGCTGAGGCTGGAGAACTGCTGAGCCTCGGAGGCAGAGGTTGTAGTGAGCTGAGGTTGCACCACTGTACTCCAGCCTGGGGGACAGAGCAAGACTGTGTTTTAAAAAATAAAAAATAAGTAGGGAACACAAGAAAAGTGTTATAAACAAAAAAATGCATTTGTACTACTTTTAATATTTACTATGTAGTTACTTTTACTGGTGCTCTTTATTTCTTCATTCAAATTACTGTCTAGTGTCCTGTTATTTCAGC
Source organism: Pan troglodytes (assembly GCF_028858775.2). NCBI lineage: Eukaryota > Metazoa > Chordata > Mammalia > Primates > Hominidae > Pan > Pan troglodytes. The sequence continues at coordinate 56,712,735 of NC_072416.2, forward strand.
CTTAAGGATTTCCTTGAATATTTCTTATAGGGCAGATCTGCTAGCAACAATTTTCTCTGTTTTCATCTGGGAATGTCTTAATTTCTCTGTTTTTGAAGGATAGTTTTGCTGGATGCAGAATTCTTAATTTATGGTCTTTTTCTTTGAGCACTTTGCATGTGTCTCCTCACTGCCTCTGGCCTCCATGGTTTCTGATGAGAAACCAGTTGTTAAGCTCACTGAGGAGCCCGGTATGTTTTCCTACTCTTGCTGCTTTCAAATTTCTCTCTTTGACTTTGGATAGTTTATGATGTTTCTAGGTATGGATCTCTTTAAGATTATCTTAGGCTGGGCGCGGTGGCTCATGCCTATAATCCCAGCACTTTGGGAGGCCAAGGTGGGCGGATCACGAGGTCAGGAGATCGAGACCATCCTGGCTAACATGGTGCAACCCCGTCTCTACTAAAAATACAAAAAAAATTAGGTGTGGTGGCGGGCGCCTGTAGTCCCAGCTACTTGGGAGGCTGAGGCAGGAGAATGGCGTGAACCTGGGAGGCGGAGCTTGCAGTGAGCCGAGATTGCGCCACTGCACTCCAGCCTGGGCAACAGAGTGAGACTCCATCTCAAGGAAAAAAAAAAAAAAAAGATAAAAAAAGATTATCTTAGAGTTTCTTGGATGTGTAGATAATGTTTTTCTCAACTTTGGAAAGTTTTCCATCATTATTTCTTCAAATATTCTTTCTGCTCCCTTCTTGCTCTCCTGAGACAGCCATTATGTATATGTTGGTAAGCCTGATGGTGTCTCACAGGTCTCTGAAATTCTGTTCATTTTTCTTCATTCTTTTTTTTTGAGACAGTCTGGTTCAGTCACCGAGGCCGGAGTGCAGTGTTGTGATCTTGGCTTACTGCAACCTCCCTCTCCTGGGTTCAAGTGATTCTCATGTCTCAGCCTCCTGAGTAGCTGGGATTACAGGCATATGCCACCATGCTCGACTAATTTCCATATTTTTAGTAGAGACGGGGTTTCACCTTGTTGGCCAGGCTGGTGTGGAACTCCTGGCTTCAAGTGATCTGCCCTCCTCAGCCTCCCAAAGTGCTGGGATTACAGGTACACCCAGCCCTCATTTTTCTTCATTTTTTTTCTTTCTCTTCCATAGGCCGGATAATCTCAATTGATGTATCCTCATGTTCACTGATTCTTCTGTCAGCACAAATTTACTATTGAGCCCTTGTATTAAAATTTTAATTTCAGTTATTACTGTACTTTTTAACTCCAGAATTTCTATTTGGGTCTTTTTAATAATATCTATTCATCGATAGTCTCTATAAGACAGGACACTGTTCTCATACTTTTCTGTAGTTGTTCAGACATACTTTCCTTTCATTCTTTGCCTATGTGATTCCAAGTCTTTGTCTAGTAAGTCTAATGCCTGGGCTTGGGCTTCCTCAGGGACAGTTTCTATTGACTGCTTTTTTCCCTATGTATGGACCATACTTTCCCATTTCTTTACATTTTTCATAATGTTTTTGAAGACTAGACACTGAAAAATAATATAATATGGAAATCCAAAAATTGGAGTTTGGTGCTGCTACCTTTTGTGTAGTGACCTTCCTGGACTAATTCTTTAAAGTCTGTATTCTTTGTTGTGTGTGGCCACTGAAGTCTCCTCTGAGTTAGTTTAGTGAATTTGATAGATTTCCTTAAATGCCTTGAACCAGTAAGTATCCCAGCCCGTTTGATTTTAATTCTCTGGTTGGCAGTTTATCCCTCTGTCCTGGACTTCACTTTCTGTTTGCACAGAGGCTCAAGGCCAGCCAGTAGTGAGAGATTAGGATGTTCTTAGATCTTACCTGGACATGTGCACAGCCTGTGCCTGTTCATGGTTTTCTAGTTTTCCAGGAGAATGACAAACTTTTACTTACTTACTTCTTTTTTTTTTTTTTTTTGAGACAGAGTCTCACTCTGTTGCCCAGCCTGGAGTGCAGTGGCACAATCTTGGCTCACTGCAATATCCCCCTCCTGGTTCAAGCGATTCTCCCACCTCAGCCTCCCGAGTAGCTGGGACTACAGGTGTCTGCCATCATGCCCAGCTAATTTTTTTGCATTTTTTCATAGAGACTGGCTTTCACCATGTTGGCCAGGCTGGTCTTGAACTCCTGACCTCAAGTATCTGCCTGCCTTGGCTTCTCAAAGCACTGGGATTACAGTTGTGAGCCACTGCGCCTGGCCCTTACTTATTGAGACAGGATCTCACTCTGTCATCCAGGCTTGAGTGCAGTGGCATGATCATGGCTCACTGCAGCTTTGACCTCGTGGGCTCAAGTGATCCTCCTGCGTTTGTCTCCCAAAATGTCGGGATTATAGGTGTGAGCCACTCAAAACTTTTTAAAGGCCTCTACAGACAATTCATTCCCCAGCTTTTTTCTTTTGAAGTTATTATTTTTTTTCTTTCTTAGTTTTTTTGAGACCAACTCTTGCTCTGTCACCCGGGCTGGAGTGCAGTGGAAAGATCTCGGCTCACTGCAACCTCCGCCTCCCAGTTCAAGTGAGTCTCATGCCTCAGCCTCCTGAGTAGCTAGGAATACAGGTGTGCACCTGCATACCCAGCTAATTTTTGTATTTTTAGTAGAGATGGGGTTTCACTGTGTTGCCCAGGCTGGTCTCAAACTCTTGAGCTCAAGAGATCCGCCTGCCTCGGCCTTCCAAAGGGCTGGGATTACAGGGATGAGCTACCGCACCGGTCCCTGACACCAGTTTTGAGTCTTTTGGTTTTTAAGGCTACCATGGAGCTGGGAGGAGGGGGATGGGAATAGGGCGTTAAATGCTACAAGTCTTGCCGTTCTTACTGAGGTTGTCATTTTCCTTGAATAAACTCTCCTGGGATTGTTGGAAGCCTTTGCTTCATTCCCAGAATGTTGATCTTGGCAATTTTTGACAGTATTCTCATTGCTTTTATGGAAGAGAAGATTCTCTCTTCCACATTGTGCCATTTCAAAAATGCTCTCATAAGAATCATTCTATTTTTTTTTGAGATGGATTTTTGCTCTTGTTGCCCAGGCTGGAGTGCAGTGGTGCGATCTTGGCTCACTGCAACCTCTACCTCCCAGGTTCCAGTGATTCTCCTGCCTCAGCCTCCCGAGTAGCTGGGATTACAGGCGCCTGCTACCACACCTGGCTAATTTTTGGGATTTTTAATATAGACAGGGTTTCACCATGTTGGCCAGGGTGGTCTCGAACTGCTGACCTCAGGTGATCCACCTGCCTCGGCCTCCCAAAGTGCTGGGATTACAGGTGTGAGCCACTACGCCTGGCCAAGAATTGTTCTTTATTTTCCACTTCCTCCAGTTTAGAGTAAGAGTTTGGATGGGGATCAATGTTCATACTGATGCAACCGAATTGAGATGGAGCAGATGACATTGTTCCTTAAACCGCTTTGCCTACAGGATCCAGTAATTCCTTAAGAAGACATAATGCACTTGGTGGTGTGGCCTCTGCCTGCCCTGCTAGACAGATCTCTTGCTACTCCAATTTTTAAGCTCTAACTTGCTTCCAGGCCTTCCATTATGCTTTTGCATCTGCTGTGGAATATCCTAAACTGGACCAACTCAGAATAGGTCTTCAGACATTTGTTGAAATTGAGAAAGAGAAGCTTTTTTTCTTTCTTTCTTTCTCTTTTTTTTTTTTTTTTTTGAGAGGGAGTGGAGTTATTAAAAACTCCTGGAGCTGCTAGTGAGTATCTTCTCACTGTTGAGAGGATGGCCTTCTCAAGAATGAAGCCAGTACCCGCCAGGCGCTGTGGCTCACGCCTGTAATCCCACCACTTTGGGAGGCCGAGGCAGGTGGATCACTCGAGGTCAGGAGTTCGATACCAGCCTGGCCAACATGGCGAAACCCCGTCTCTACTAAAAATACAAAAAATTAGCCGGGTGTGGTGGCAGGCACTTGTAATCCCAGCTACTTGGGAGGCTGAGGCAGGAGAATCGCTTGAACCTGGGAGGCAGAAGTTGCAGTGAGCCAAGATCGCACTACTGCAATCACTCCAGCCTGGGTATCTGAGCGAGACTCTATCTCAAAAAAAAAAAAAAAAAAAAGAAGAAGAAGAATGAAGCCAGTGCCAGAAGACGAAGAATGAAGCCAGTGCCAGCACCAGCAGCAAAAAAAAGTGAAGCTGACAAATGGAGGCAGATTCTTGGCAACATAGAGCACTTGGCTCTGGCTGTTGGACCTACCAGCTAGAGAGCTAGAGCTACCGTTATATCAGCCTTGGGCTGTTCTCCAGTACATGTACATGAGGTAATTCCCTTTTTATTCTTGTGCCAGTCAAGCTGGCTTTTGGCACTTGCAACCAAAGGAGCCCTAATTGGTAAAGTCTATAGTGTCAAAGCCAAGATGGGGAAAAACAATAACGGGTGCCTTCGAGTTCTAAGCACAAATGACCTGCCACAGTATTTGCTCAAAAATATTTATTGAAGGTTGCTATGGGCATCAAATAATCAAATAAGATCATGTACTTTTTTTTTTTTTTGAGACGGAGTCTCACTGTTGGCCATGCTGGAGTGCAATGGTGCCATCTCGGCTCACTGCAACCTCCGCCTCCTGGGTTCAAGCGATTCTCCCTGCCTCAGCGTCCCAAGTAGCTGGGATTACAGGTGCCCACCACCACACCTGGCTAATTTTTGTGTTTTTAGTAATGATGGGGTTTCACCATGTTGGCCAGGCTGGTCTCGAACTCCTGACCTCAAGTGATCTGCCTGCCTCGGCCTCCCAAAGTGCTGTGATTACAGGCATGAGGCCCCGCACCTGGCCGATCATGTCCATTTTTAAGTGCCATGTAAATAAAGGTAAGGGATTGTTAAATATAAGCCTGACAGAAATTCTCAGCTGCAATTCCTTCACATTGCTCCAGGAATTGGTCTGAAAAGATCTTTGGATATTGAGTAACTTCCTTTTTTAGATTTGGACATTTAGAGAATGGCCTTCATTTCATTTTTTTTCTTTAGCGTACATATACTTTTTACAAAAATCTTTTTTGAGACGGAGTCTCTCTGTCCCCCAGGCTGAAGTGCCATGGTGCGATCTCGGCTCACGGTAACCTCCAGCTTCCAGGTTCAAGCAATCCTCCCACCTCAGCCTCCTGAGTAGCTGAGACTATAGGCCGTGCGCCACCACACCCAACTAATTTTTGTATTTTTAGTAGAGTTGTGGTTTCACCATGTTGCCCACGCAAGTGATCCTCCTGCCTTGGCCTCCCAAAGTGCTGGGATTATAGGTGTGAGCCACCACGCCTGGCCTATATTTTTTGATTAAAAAAAATTCTTTTTTAGAGACAAGGTCTCATTATGTTACCCAGACTGGACTTAAACTCCTGGACCCAAGTGATCCTCCTGCCTCAGCCTCCCAAATAGCTGGGACCACAGGCCTATGCTACTGCATCCAGCTAGAGAATGGCCTTCCTGTCTGCAGATTCCCCAAACCTACCACCTCACTGGGGACTTGACAGCAAGTTTTTACTGTTTTAAAACGAAACCATGTGGTTTTGTTTTTATCTTCTGCTTATTTCCTAAGCTCTGCCAACTCACTTATTCTCTTTTTATTGTTTTTTTTTCCTTCCTCGATCTCTACTTTACATAATTGTCTTTCAGTGCTTTCAACATATGTGAGAATCTGTGGCCAAAATTTCTATTTTCTTTGTGGCATTATTTTGCTTTCTTTGGTATGCTCATTTGCCTTGTTTCTCCCACTCCTTTTTTTCTCCTAGTATTTTTTAAAGCTTATTTTAGGGCCGGATGTGGTGGCTCATGCCTGTAATCCCAGCACTTTGGGAGGCCGAGGTGGGCGGATCATGAGGTCAAGAGATTGAGACCATCCTGGCCAACATGGCGAAACCCCGTCTCTACTAAAAATACAAAAATTAGCCGGGCATGGTGGCACACGCCTGTAACCTCAGCTACTTGGGAGGTTGAGGCAGGAGAATCGCTTGAACCCAGGAGGCGGAGGTTGTGGTGAGCCAAATTGTGCCACTGTACTCCAGCCTAGCAACACAGCAAGATTTCATCTCAAAAAAAAAAAAAAAAAAAAAAAAAAAAAAAAAAATTGAAGGGTAAGACACATATAGCAAAGTGACTAAAATATACTAAATTCAGCACATCCTGATGAATTTTTACTTATGTATTCACTTTTGTAACCATGACCCAGAGCAAGATTTAAAACATTTCTAGCACAGCTCTTATAGCTTTTTTTTTCTTATCCCTATGACAGATTAAGCAATTTTTTTTCTTTTGGAGATGGGATATCACTATGTTGCCCAGGCTGGTCTTGAACTCCTGGGCTTAAGCAATCCTCCTGCCTCATCCCCTCAAAGTGCTGGGATTACAGGTGTGAGTCACTGAGTCTGGCCAGATTAAGCATTTTTAATAGATTTTGTGCTGGTTCTTTAAAAAAATATATTTACTTTTATGTTAGGAACAACTTTACATGTAATAAATTTTAATTGAAATTTTTACAAGTGTTTATACATACATGCAACCACCACTCAGATTGATACAGAACGTTTCCAGCATCTCAGAAGACTCTCTTGTGTCCCAGGTAATATCCCCCTCTAGAAAAGGCAACCACTAGTCTGGCTGATGTCACCATAGATTAGTTTTGCCAGTTCATGAACTTCATATAAATTAAATTATACAGTATTTGCTCACTGGAGTCTAGTTTCTTTTGGTCAATACTATGAGATTCATCCAGGTTGCTCTAAGTAGCTATACATATATACACACACATATAAATATAGCAATATATATATACACACACATATATATAGCTATATATATATACATACACACACATATATACATATATATATATATATTCCCCCCATGACTGTGAATTTTAAGAAACTATTCTTTTTTTTTTCTTTTTTTTTTTTTTTGAGACAGAGACTCGTTCTGTCGCCCAAGCTGGAGTTCAGTGGCACAATCTTGGCTCACTGCAACCTCCGCCTCCCAGGTTCAAGTGATTCTTCTGCCTCAGCCTCCTAAGTAGCTGGGACTACAGACGTGCACTGCCATGCCCAGCTAACTTTTGCATTTTTAGTAGAGATGGGGTTTCATTGCCATGTTGGCCAAGCTGGTCTTGAACTCCTGACCTCAGGTGATCCACATACCTTGGCCTCCCAAAGTGCTGGGATTATAGGCATGAGTCACTGTGGCCAGCCAGAAACCCATTCTTCTAAGAGAAAAATTCATTCTTCTGTTGATGAATACTTGGGTTGTTTTTAGTGTTGGCAATTGATATAGTTTGGTTCTGTGTCCCCACCCAAATCTCATCTCGAATTGTAATCCCCATGTGTCGAGGGAGGGAGGTGACTGGATCATGGGGGTGGTTTTCCCCATGCTGTTCTCGTGAGAGTGAGTGAGTTCTCATGAGATCTGATGGTTTTATAAGCGTCTGGCATTTCCCCTGCTTGCACTTCTCTCTCCTGCCACCATGTGAAGAAGGTCCCTACTTCCCTTTCAACTTATGCCACGACTGTTAAGTTTCCTGAGGCCTTCCAGTCATGTGGAACAGTGAGTCAATTAAACCTCTTTCCTTTATAAATTACCCAGTCTCAGGTATTTCTTTTTCTTTTTTTTCTTGAGACAGAGTCTCGCTCTGTTGCCCAGGCTGGAGTGCAGTGGCGTGATCTTGGCTCACTGCAACCTCCACCTCCCAGGTTCAAGCGATTCTCCTGCCTCAGCCTCCTGAGTAGCTGGGATTACAGTCGTGTGCAACCACGCCTGGCTAATTTTTCTATTCTTAGTAGAGATGGGGTTTCACCATGTTGGCCAGGATGGTCTTGATCTCTTGGCCTCATGATCCGCCTGCCTCAGCCTCCCAAAGTGCTGGGATTACAGGCGTGAGCCACCGTGCCCAGCCAGTCTCAGGTATTTCTTTATAGCAGTGTGAAAACAGACTATACAGCAATTAAGAATAGGTATTGTGTATGTTCTCGTTCATGTCTTTGGGTTGACATATACAAATTTCTCTTGAGTGTATACCTAAGAATGGAATTGCTGGGTCATAGGATAGGAATATGCCATGGTTTTGATATGTGACTCCTCCAAATTTCATTTTGAAATTTGATCCCCAATGTTGCAGGTGGAGCCTAATGGGAAGTGTCTGGGTGATGGAGGTGGATTCCTCTTGAATGGCTTGGTGCTGTCCTCATGGTAATGAATTCCCACTCTATTAGTTGGCAGAAGTTTCCTTCACAGCTGACTGTTTAGAGGAGCCTGGTACCTCTCTTCCCCTCTCTTGCTTCCTGTCTCACCAAGTGATGTCTGCCTACACCAGCTCCCCTTTGCCTTTGCCAAGAGTGATAGAGGCCGGAGGTCCTCACCAGAGCAGATGCTGGTGTCAGGCTTCTTGTACAGCTTGTAAAACCATAAGCCAAATAAACCTCTTTTTATAAATTACCCTTGTCTTGTTTGCTCCGAGAATACTCACTGGCAACGCTTGTGGCTGCAGCATTTACCCTGAGATAAATTTGCCACGAAATATCTCGCTTTTATTATTTTTGTATTGTTCTAGTATATCAGCTTTGGAAACAAAAGACATCGTTCTATTTATAGCATTGTGTTTTTAGCAGTGGTATTTTCATTTACTACAGTAATTGCCTATCATTGAAAATGTCAAATCCTAGAAAATGTAGCATTCCTATGCATGATGTTAACATCATTCTCAAACAGTTGTTGGCCAAAGATTCATTTGATGAATCTGATTTTTCAAAAATAGACAATTCTGATGATTCTGATGTTAGTTCTTTTTAGAAATAACTCCAAGAACAGTTTTTATGTTTTCACATTGAAAATCAATCAGATTTGGTTCAGCCTCAAAGAGTGTGTTTATGTAAAATTCAAATGAGCGCTGGCAGCAAGCTGCGTTTTTTTTTTCTAAATGGGAAAGGGTTAATAGCGACACAAAAGGACTAAGACAGCCTATGTGTAGCTTTAGTAAATTCCGACAGTATTTACTCCACTGGCAAAGTGAGAGTTCTAGTTACACATCTTCACCAATCTTGGTGGTGTTTGTCTTAATTTTAGCCATTTAGGTGGGTGCGTCTAATAGTGGTTTTGTGTTTCCCTGATGAATGATACTGAACACTTTTTCATATGCTTTGAATATGCACAAATTCAAATTTGTATATCCTCTTTTGTGACTTGCCTGTTCATGTCTCTTGCTCATTTTAAAAACTGGATTGTCTTATTGATTTGGAATAGTTCTGGATATATCTGGATTCTAGTTTTATTTTTTTAAGACAGGGCCTCACTCTGTCGCCCAGGATGGAGCGCAGTGGCACAATCATGGCTCACTGCAGCCTCGACTTCCTTGGGCTCAAGCGATCCTCCTACCTCAGCCTCCTGAGGAGCTGGGACTACAGGTATGCACCATCACTTCCGACTAATTTTGTATTTTCAGTAGAGATGGGGATTTGCCATGTTGCCCAGGCTGGTCTCAAACTCCTGGGCTCAAGAGATCCACCTGCCTAAGCCTCCTAAAGTGCTAGAATTACAGGTGTGAGCCACCACTCCTGGCTTGGATTTTGGTGTTATTTATATGTGCTGTCAATATATTCTCCATCTGAAGACTGCTTTTTCACTTTATTGGTTTCCTTTGTGGAACAAAAATCCTTGATTTTGATGAAGTCTAATTATGGTCAGTGCTTTTTATGTCTTGTTTAAGAAACATTTGCCTAAAGTTTTGAAGATTTTTTTTTTTTTTTTTTGAGATGGAGTCTCACTCTGTCGCCTACGCTGGAGTGCAGGGGCACAATCTTGGCTCACTGCAACCTCCGCCTCCCGGATTCAAGTCAAGCAATTCTCCTGCCTCAGCCTCCTGAGTAGCTGGGATTGCAGACGTGTGCCACCACACCCGGCTAATTTTTGTATTTTTAGTAGAGATGGGGTTTCACCATGTTGGTCAGGCTGGTCTTGAACTCCTGACCTCGTGATCCACCTGCCTCGGCCACCCAAAGTGCTGGGATTACAGAAGTGAGCCACCACGCCCAGCTCCCCCTTTTTTTTTAAGACGGAGTTTCACTCTTGTTGACCAGGCTGGAGTTCAATGATGGCGATCTCGGCTCACTGTAACCTTCATCTCCTGGGTTCAAGTGATCCTCCTGCCTCAGCCTCCTGAGTAGTTGGGATTACAGGCACATGCCACCATGGCCCGGCTAATTTTTATATTTTTTTTGTAGAGACGGGGTTTTACCACATTGGCCAGGCTGGTCTCGAACTCCTGACCCTCAGGTGATCCGCCCGCCTCGGCTTCCCAAAGTGTTGCGGTTACAGGCATGAGCTACTGCATCTGGCCCTTTTTTCTTTTTTTTAGAGACAGAGTCTCACTATGTTGCCCAGTCTGGTCTTGAACACCTGGGCTTAAGCAACCCTCCTGCCTCAGCCTCCCAAAGAGCTAGGATTACAGGCATGAGCCATGGTGCCTGCGCCTACTTTTTTTTCTAGAAGCTTTATTGTTTCACTTTCCACATTTAAGTCTGTGATGCATCTTGAATAAACTTTTGTGTATGTTGTTAAGTAGGGTGTCAAAGTTCATTCTTTCCATTTAGATCATAGTTCACTGCAGCCTCAAACTCCGGGGCTCAAGTGATCCTCCCACCTCAGCCTCTTGGGTAGTTGGGTACAGGCCCAAGTCACTGTGCTCAGCCAAAATTATATTAGTAGTACAATCTCTACCATGTAAATATTTGCACAGAAAAACCAAGGGAAGACAATTCAATACAAACAACTGTTATCTCCACATGGTAGGCATTTGAGGAATTTAAAATTTTCTAAAATGAGCATACCCTACTGTTATCAATAAAAACTACTGTTTTCAACATTTTTATAAGATATCTTGAAAAAGAAACAATTGGTCTTTCAGTTATCATTAGGTATAAATAAACCAATAGGCCGGGTGCGGTGGCTCACACCTGTAATCTCAGCACTTTGGGAGGCCAAGGTGGGTGGATTGTTTGAGTGCAGGAGTTTGAGACCAGCCTGGGCAACATAGCAAGACCTGGTCTCATAAAAAAACAACAAAAACAAAAACAAAACAAAACAAAAAAACCCCCAGTAATTTCTATGAAAAAAAAAATCCAGAAAAAAGGCTTAGAATAAACTCTCAAGTTGGCTGAGTAAGTTGGACTTTGGTTGTTTAGATATATACCTGAAACAGTTCAGGCTGATAGTTCCCCATGGCTGATCTATGGGTGAGCTATATTTGAATCAACTGCAGTTTTTTTTTTTTAATTTAAAAAAATAGATTGTCAAGCTTTCTCTTAGACATGCTGAATCAGAATGCCTAAGAGGTGAGGCCAGAGAACCAGTACTTTAAATAAATGATCTAGATTTGGGAACTATTCTACCTTGAATTATAATGAAACCAAGGTATGACTATTCTCTCTGAGCAGGCAAACTACTATCAGATTGGAGAATGTTAACATTTTAGACCCAGACTAGGGAGCTAGGAAAAGGCTGTGGGCCAATGTTCTGACCTTCTCAGTAAACCATCAAGCTGCAGACACCACATGATGAATGGGACTTAGTCCAGTGTAAGGTGGTAGTACCCATGTTTAAAAATAACAAGGTCAGGCCGGGTGCAGTGGCTCATGCCTGTAATCCCAGCACTTCAGGAGGCTGAGGTGGGCGGATTACGAGGTCAGGAGATCAAGACCATCCTGGCCAACATGGTGGAACCCCGTCTTTACTAAAGATACAAAAAATTAGCTGGGCGTGGTGGCACACGCCTGTAGTCCCAGCTACTTGGGAGGGTGAAGCAGGATAATTGCTTCAACCCGGGAGGTGGAGGTTGCAGTGAGCCGAGATCGCACCACTGCACGCCAGCCTGGGCGACAGAGTGAGACCAGGGGGTGGGGGTTAAGTTCCTTTCACAATTAGTTGAGGTCTTGGCAACCAACTTTCAACCATTTTTGCTCCAGACAGGGAGAACTTCAGTTTCTCCTAACTTAGGCAGTCAGTACCTTTGCAGAGCAGCGGACTAATATGTCTATTGTTTCCCCTTTTCAGATAAAGACATCCAGTGAACCAGTCCTTTCACATATCCTTTCACCACCTTGGAATGTCCACTAGTAACAGGAACACAGAGAAGCAAAGAGTCAGAGCGACCCCTGACCTGCCATGCAGTGTGTCCCTCAGGAGAAGGCAAGGGGGAAAGAACAAGTTGAGCCTGCTTGCCCATCCCAGCAACCATGGGGACACTGTGGAGGGTCCCTGGGCCTGGCTCCTGCTCCATTGCTTATCTGGCTGGTCACTCTCCCACAATGAAAGGCTCCTTGCACTGAATGAAAGGGACAAAATACCGTAAGCAGGACTGATGCCACACAGGTGCCAGTGCTGGATGTCTGCTGACAGGGGCATGTGACCTACATCAGAGGACACAGACTTGCAGTCTACCATCTGCACCCTGCTTTCAAATCATTTTTTTTCCTTTTTTTTTTTTTTTGAGACGGAGTTTCACTCTTGTTGCCCAGGCTGGAGTGCAATGGTGCGATCTCGGCTCACTGCAACCTCCGCCTCCTGGGTTCAAGCGATTCTCCTGCCTCAGCCTCCTGAGTAACTGGGATTACAGGCATGCGCCACCACACCCAGCTAATTTTATATTTTTAGTAGAGACAGGGTTTCTCCATGTTGGTCAGGCTGGTCTCAAACTCCTGACCTCAGGTGATCTGCCCACCTCAGCCTCCCAGAGTGCTGGGATTACAGGCGTGAGCCACCATGCCTGGCCCAAATAATTTTTTAAAAATTGAACCAGTTGCCAACTTTTAAGCACCAACAGATCAACCATAGAAATCAAGATTTCCATTTTTCTTGAAAAATGTAAGACCTACCACCTTGGGCGTTCATCCTCACAGCTCCTGTCACTTCACTACTGCTCCTCAATGCTGAGGATGAGGGTTGATCACCACTGATCATCTTAAATCCAGTTCACAACACTTTTTTATTTACGTTACCTTCTTGGCTCCTATAGACCACTGAAGTTGTCACTTCTCCTCCATCCCTTCTACCCCTTGCCTATATCCACAGGATCCTTCATGGGACTCCACTTGTTCCCCACAAGGTCCAAGGGATTACACCCACATTCTCAGCATCTTCGGACTGGACAAACTGAATGGCAACATGAAGAAAACGACGAATCTTCAGCCAATATTTGGAATAGTGGATACATCTACTGGCTTATGATCAGCTACATGATTCCAAACTCCTACCCCTTTATTTATTTACCCACTCCTACCCCTTCCTCCCATTAAAGAAAAAAGATAACTTAGTAGATAGTAGTTGGGTCTACAGTAATTTTATTGTAACAGAGAAACCAGGCCGCAATAAATCTACATGGTTAGAGCAGATGGTGGTTCTTTCCAGTGGGTGAAGCCTGAACCCAGCTAGCAGCACACAAAGCCTAGAATATCCTCTTTCCTGGTACCACCCTGCGCCGCTGGACTCACAGTGTGAGATGAGTGGCTGCACACCACATTCAACAAAGGGAGGAGGTCCAACCGGGCAGAGACAACATCCCAACTGGAGAAACTTGCACTATCATTCAAGAGGATGCCGAGATAAAGTACAGTTTCCTACTCTCCACTATTCTTTGCTGAAAAGGGTGAGGGTACAGCATCAGCAGAAAATTATGTTCTTCATTCTTAAATAAATCTCGATAGGATGGAGTTGATGGTCAATCAAGCAGTAGAATGGGATGAAAATCTGCAATAGTTAAAAAATCTTTGTGTGTAAGGAAAAGAACGGCAATGACAAGGGAGAAAAGAGAGCCTTCTCTTTTTCTTAAATAAGACAGGAAACTGCATTATTTCCCTTGCTGGAGTGGCAGCAGCCTCATTGGTTTTCATAAAACATCATTTCTGCAGTGCGGCCTGTTGATAAGGTTGTTCCAAGATGGGAGGACAGACACGAGGCCGACTAATCATGACAGAAGTAGGCCTTCTCTCAAAGCCTCTAACGTGTGCTGTTTCTCACGAGGAACCTGACACTTCAGTTAAAGCTTCTGAAATATTGCAATGGCATAATTGACAGGTTTTTTGGTGCGATGACTTTCTTGCACATGTAAACTCTTTGAGAAAAGTTGGAGAAAAAAGGACAGGGGAGAGTTTGGTTTAATGTTCCAGACGCCAGCCATGGATGCCTCTGCCCTGTGTCACTACATGTTCTTTTCTGAGAAACATTCAAATGCTGAGTGTTACACACTGTGGCTGAAAGAAATGATCCACTCACCACCATCCACCCTCTCTCATTGTCTGTGTGAAGCTCTCAATAGCAGAGGCTGAAGACAGAAAGGTTGTCTCTGTTTCCTCGCACCAGGGACATTACTTGGTGACCTGGTGAATGGCATGGGCAAGGTAGCCCACGTTGCTGGAGGTGACCCCTGCCACAGAGATGCGGCCATCTTTTGTCATGTAGATGGAGAACTCCTTGATCAGCCGCTCCACCTGCAGAGAGGAAAGAACTTGGGTACCTCTTCCCGGTACAGGGGATTCTCCCTGGCCTGACATGGCACAGTAGCCAACTTACCAACGCTCTATTTCCTCGCAAAACCTGTTCCCAGAATTTGCTGTTAGCTTGGAATAAAATAAGAATAAAAAGCTACTTTAAGGCTGGGGGCGGTGGCTCACACTTGTAATCCCAGCTATTCAGGAGGCTAAGGCAGGAGAATAGCTGGAACCTGGAACCTGGGAGGCAGAGACTGCAGTGAGCCGAGATTGCGCCAATGCACTCCAGCCTGGGTGACACAGTGAGACTCCATCTCAAAAAAAGAAAAAAAAAAAGCTACTTTAAAGTAGGATGATGAATTCTGAGGCATAAACAGATGGGGAAAAAGACACCTTTAGATTCAGCAGAGCCAGGATTCAATTATGAAACAGCTATTTCTCCTGTTGCTCTCTTGGGAGAAGCAACAGTGATTATGAACATGATCAAAACAAGCTCTGCTCTTTAGAAGTTTGTGAGTTCATGGGGGATACAGAGAGGTAAACAACTAAAAAAAAAAAAAAAGCAAAATAAATGCTAAAAAGTATTACAATACTTTTACCTAAAAGGGCTCCAAAATAACTGTTTTAACTGTTTTTAGGGTAATTTTGAACAGGTGGGTGATCTATGAAGAATCCTTCTGGGGCTGGGCTCAGTGGCTCACACCTGTAATCCCAGTAGTTTGGGAGACCAAGGCAGGCGGATCGCTTGAGTCCAGGAGTTCAAGACAAGCCCGGGCAACATGGCGAAACTATGTCTCTACAAAAAATACAAAAATTAGCCAGGTGTGGTGGCACTCACTTCTAGTCCCAGCTGCTCGGGAGGCTGAGGCAGGAGGATCACTTAAGCCCTGGGAGGTGGAGGTTGCAGTGAGCTGAGATTGCACCACTGCACTCCAGCCTGGGTTTCAGAGCGAGACTGTCTCAAAACAAAAACAAAAACAAAAACAAAACAAAACAAAAAACCCGAAAACATTAAATAAAAAAGAAAAAAGAAAAAAAAGGAATCCTTTGGGTTTGCAAAGACTGATCAGCTGGTCTGCTGCAGGGAAATCAGAATCACTCACCTGTTCAGGCTTTAGCCCTGTGAAACAGAACATGCCAATTTGGTCGGTGATGTGTTGCCAGTTGTGGGTGGAACCCTCCTTCTTGAGGTTGGAGACCAGTTGAGTCCGCATGCCAATGATACGGTCGGCCATGCCTTTCACTTCTTGCAGCCTGTAAAGAAACCCCGAGATGCAGCTCATTCTGCCTAAGCACTGACCGATATGCTGGAGTTCACTGCATTTTTACCTCCCTTGAGCAGTCCCCTAGTGTGCCTCAATTCTCAGGTCACGAATGAGTGACACGCTGTCACTGGCCAGGGAAGAAAGCTATTTTATAGCATTCTGTTTTATATTGGAACACTATTTCCATCAGGCAACTGAAGCAGTTAACACACTTGAGTAGAGACAGTCCTTGACTTACAATTTTTCAACTTCATGATGGCACAAATGCAATATACATTCAATAGAAACCGTACTTTAAGTACCCATACAGCCATTTTGTTTCTTTTAGTACAGTATTGAATAAATTACATGAGACATTCAGCACTTTGTTATAAAATGGCTTTGTGTTAGATGATTTTGCTTAACTGTAGTTTAATACCTGTTCTGAGCATGTTTAAAGTATGCTAGGGTAAGCTATGATGTTTGGTAGGTTAAGTGTATTAAATGAATTTTCTTTTAATGTAGAGATGGGGTTTTGCCATGTTGCGCGGTTTGGTTACAAACTCCAAGGTTCAAGCAATCCTCCTGCCTAGGCCTCCCAGAGTGCTGGGATTACAGGTGTGAGCCACCACGCCTGGCCCATTTTCTTTTTCTTTTTCTTTTTTTCAGATACAGTCCATCACCCAGTCTCAGTCTATCACCCAGGCTGGATAGTACAATGGTATGATCATGGCTCACTGCAGCCTCAATCTTCCAGGCTCAAGTGATCCTCCTGCCTCAGCCTCCCAAGTAGCTGGGACCACAAGTGCATTCCACCATGCCTTGCTAATTTTCTTTTCTTTTTTTTTTTTTTTTGTAGAGACAGGTTCTCCCTATTTTGCCCAGGCTGGTCTGGAACTCTTGGGCTCAAGTGATTCTCCCACCTTGGCCTCCCAAAGTGCTAGGATTACAGACATAAGCCTGGCCTTAAATGCATTTCTGACTTATGACAGGCTTATTGGGATGTAACCCCATCATAATTGCATCTGTATTAAGAAAAGTGGGCGGGGCACGGTGGCTCACGCCTGTAATCCCAGCACTTTGGGAGGCCCAGGCGGGCGGATCACGAGGTCAGGAGATCGAGACCATCCTGGCTAACACGGTGAAACCCCGTCTCTACTAAAAATACAAAAAAATTAGCCGGGCGGATCACGAGGTCAGGAGATCGAGACCATCCTGGCTAACATGGTGAAACCCCGTCTCTAATAAAAATACAAAAAAATTAGCTGGGCGTGGCAGCGGGTGCCTGTAGTCTCAGCTGCTGGGGAGGCTGAGGCAGAAGAATGGTGTGAACCCAGAAGGCGGAGCTTGCAGTGAGCGGAGATGGCGCCACTGCACTCCAGCCTGGGTGAGAGAGCAAGACTCTGTCTCAAAAAAAAAGAAAAGTGAATGAATCACTCTAAAACCTACTAAGATTAAGGTAAAAGCTGTGGGTTAAACAAAAAAAATGACCTTATTTTTGACATGGATGAAATATACATTCCCATCTTCACAATTGAGACAATGTACTATGAATCTACAATGAGCCAAGCTATTTTAGGTGGTGAGGACTGAGACATAGTCCTTGCCTTCAAAAGCTTGCAAGGGGTGCTGGTAACCAAACCTGTAAACCAAGTATGGAATATGGCCACAAAATGTAAAACACATAGGACACTACTATGCTAAAAGCCCCAAGGAGAGTAAATTCTGTCTGAGGGACTGGAGAAGGTAGTCCTCTGACTGTGCACGGGGATCACCTGATTCTGAATACAACCTTCCCCTTCCTCAGAATCTACCCTTTCCACTCCATTCCCATGGCTCTGGGACATTCTTGGCTCTCACCAATGACATTCCCATTTACAGTTTATCTCCCTGTTCTTAGGTGTTCACTTTCCTAAACCATCTCTCTATAATGATGTTATGCACAGTTAGAAGAGAGATCACAAACTGCCAATTAAAGACCAAATATGGGACCTAGTAATGTTTTACTTCACCCAGTGAAACATTTTTAAATTGGGCACTTGTGCCTAAAAGCTTAAACCTGTAGTTTCTCTTGAAAAATGAGAAACTGATAGCACTGTATTAGCAAAATAATTACTGGCTGGAGCTGAGGAGCCCCTGGCCCCTCCAGTTATGGCATCTGATTTTAAATTTCCTACAGTTTCCATCGTCCAGCTTCATTCACTTTGAGGCCTGGATCCCAAAGATATTGAGTGCATGAACAGGGCTAGATGTGAAGCCATCTTAGCCAAACCCCTCCATCCTCCTTGTTGCCTGGAGAATCAAGTGTTGACTTCCTACAGTATCAACCAGGGTGCTTCACGATCTGCTCCACCTTCTCAGCTTGGCTGCCTGCCTCCCACAGTCCTCCTCACATTCATGTTTTCATCACGAAAACAACTTGGGGCTTTCTACACAAGTTCTGCATAATGCACGTCCCACGCCTATGCACTCACTCAGATCTCTCCCCAGTTTCCTTGTCCGTTTCATTTCCTTTGCAAAAAAAAAAGCCCTTTCCCCTCTTTAACGCACAGCTCACATGCCGCAGTCCTCATTACATCTTCTCTAACTCCCCACTAGAATCAACAGCTCTCCCTTTAGTCATCATTTATTCCATTCTGTCTTATATTAAATATCATGTGTGGCCAGGCACGGTGGCTCACGTCTATAATCCTAGCACTTTGGGAGGCCGAGGTGGATGGATCCATTGAGGTCAGGAGTTTGAGACCAGCCTGGCCAATGTGGTGAAACCCAGTCTCTACTAAAAATACAGAAATTAGCCAGTCGTGGTGGTGGGTGCCTGTGATCCCAGCTCAGGGGAGCCTGAGGCAGGAGAATTGCTTGAACCCAGGAGGCGGAGGTTGCAGTGAGCCGAGATTGTGCCACTGCACTCTGGCCTGGGCCACAGAGCAAGATTCTCTCAAAACAACAACAAGAACAAGAACAACAACAACAACAACAAAAACAAGAAAGTCATGTGTGTATCTTTCTCATCAGATTATAACCACCCTGAGGGTAGTCATTAACACAGTCTGGCATCTTTGTCTACTACAGACTCTCAAATTGTGTATTGAAATGCATGCATTAAAAAAAATCTTCGTAACCAGAGAATATGAAAATATTTTTAAAAACATTGAAAATATTAAGTAAAACAAGCTTAGTATAATTCTAAGTGACAAAACCAAAACCAGTCCTGCACATACATATATAACAGTATGTCACAACTACAGATAACAATGGGTGGCTGGGCGCGGTGGTTCACACCTGTAATCCCAGTACTTTGGGAGGCCGAGGTGAGCAGATCACCTAAGGTCGGGAGTTCGACACCAGCCTGACCAACATGGAGAAACCCCGTCTCTACTAAAAATACAAAATTAGCTGGGCGTGGTAGCACATGCCTGTAATCCCAGCTACTCGGGAGGCTGAGGCAGAAGAATTGCTTGAACCCAGGAAGCAGAGGTTGCAGTGAGCCAAGATTGTGCCATTGCACTCCAGCCTGGGCAACAAGAGCAAAACTCTGTCTCAAAAACAAAAAAACAAAAAACAAAAAAAAACCCACACACACAAACAAAAAACAAATAAACAAAAAACAAACAAACAATGGGTAAGGGAAAAAAAAAGCTGAGTTAGAATAGCTAGAGTTATGGTTAATTTTTTCCCTTTCACAAACTTTCTGAAATATACTTACATGTTAATATCATGCTGCAAAAAAATATAACTTAAAAAGTACTCAATTTTTTGGTAGGTCTAGCATGAACCTATTATACCATAAAGAACTATCCTGAGCTGGGTGCGGTGGCTCACAGCTGTAATCCCAGCACTTTGGAAGGCTGAGGTGGGAGGATGACTTGAGCCCAGGAGTTTGAGACTGGCCTGGACAACACAGTGAGACCTTGTCTTTATAAAAAATCAAAAGGAAAAAACAAAACAAAACAAAACAAAACAAAAAACAAAAAAAACTATCCTGAACCAGACTCTTAGTATTTACTTTAATCTTCATGAGACAGAGAGACAGAAAAAATAGTTGTCACATGATGACTAGGGGAGGTACATATCAAGTTTCTTAGAGATAGCAGATTTAGCTTTTCTACCCAAGAGCTGCTCAGAGATGTGACCTCTCAACTAAGCAGCTCATATAACAAATATACGATAAACTCATATAACAAATCACACCTTCCACAGGCATCATGGTTTTATGAACTCATAGAGTAGGGTTGGCATTCTTTCTGTAAATGGCCAAACAGTAATTATTTTAGGCTTTATAGGCCATATGGTCTCTGCCTTCTACAACTGCTCACTCGGCCATGGCAGCAAAGAAGTAGCTATACAAAATTCATAAACAAATGGGTACAGCTGTGTTCCAATAAAACTTTATTTACAAGAATAGGGGGCAAACTGGATTGACTCTCAGAACAGTTTGCCAACCCCTTTCTACAGCAGTGTTTTCTAAATTATGTGTCATGACCCATTGGTAGGTTAATTTTTTTATTTTTTATTTTTTTATTTTCTTTTATTTTAATAGAGACACAGTCTTGCTATGTTGCCCAGGCTGGTCTCGAACTCCTGGGTTCAAGGGATCCACCCGCCTTGGCCTCCCAAAATGCATGCTGGGATTATAGGTGTGAGCCACCTTGCCTGGCTTAGTATGTTAAATTCAACTTAGTAAGATGCAGTTGGCATTTAGAAAATATTGGAGTGGAGGCTGGCCTTGGTGGCTCACGCCTGTAATCCTAGCACTTTGGGAGGCTGAGGCAGGTGGTTCACTTGATGCCAGGAGTTTGAGAACAGCCTGGCCAACATGGCGAAACCCCGTCTCTACTAAAAATACAAAAAAAATTAGCTGGGTCTCGTTGTGCACACCTGTGATCCCAGCTACTCGGGAGGCTGAGGCACGAGAATTGCTAGAGCCTAGGAGGTGGAGGTTGCAGTGATTGTGCCACTGCACTCTAGCCTGGGTGACACAGCAAGACTGTTTAAAAAAACAAAACAAAACAAAACAAAACAAAAAACTCGAGTAAAGCACATGAAGCCTTTAGTATTGAGTCTGGAAGACAGTTTCAGTTATATACACATATAAGTATATAATATGTTCAAGGTCATGATGTAAAATATATATTTTTAAAATTTTATAGATGGGGTTTCAGTATGTTGCCCAGGCTTGTCTCAAATGATCTTTCCACCTCAGCCTCCCAAAGTGTTGGGATTACAGGTGTGAGCCACTGTGCCCAGCCTTAAATATATTTCTTATGTGGATTGTGGTCAAAAAGATTTAGTAACACTAATTCAGAGAACAGATGTTGAGAGTCAGATAGTACAGATAATAAAAAACAGGCTGAGTGCAGTGGCTCACACCTGCAATCCCAGCACTTAGGGAGTCCGTGGTGGGAGGATCATTTGAGCCCAGGAATTTGAGGAGACCAGCCTGGGCAAGACAGCAAGACCCTGTCTCTACAATAAAATACAAACATATGCAAAAATACGGATTCAATGCTAGCAATTATTAGGACACAAACAAAAATATGATGTTTTAAAGGAAGTTTTCCTATGTAAGGTACTTAATTTGAAACTGATTTTAGGGGAAAGCAGGTTCTACCTAACATGGAGATGACGGAATAAAAGGAACTACCATTTAAAAATTATGACGGCCTCTTACAGAGAAATACCAATTAACTTGGTTCAAAGTGCTAACAAATACTCGGGAGGCTGAGGCTGGAGGACTGCTTGAGGCCAGGAGTACAAAGTTACAGTGAGTTAGGATTGCAACACTGCACTCCAGCCTGGGTGACAGAGCAAGACCCTGTCTCAACCAATCTATCTATCTATCTATATATATAGATTGAGACGGAGTTTTGCTCTTGTTGCCCAGGCTGGAGTGCAATGGCACAATCTCGGCTCACTGCAGCCTCCGCCTCCCAGGTTCAAGTAATTCTCCTGCCTCACCCTCCCGAGTAGCTGGGATTACAGGCATGCACCACCACATCCGGCTAATTTTGTATTTTCAGTAGAGACGGGGTTTCTCCATGTTGGTCAGGCTGGTCTCGAACTCCCGACCTCAGGTGATCCACCTGTCTCGGCCTCCCAAAGTGCTGCAATTACAGGCGTGAGCCACTGCGCCCGGCCTTAATTTTTTAAAAAAGGAATGCACATTTTTTGCTTCCTTCCCTGCCTTCCGCATATGGAATCTATGGGGTACTGTATATCACTAGAGGTCAATTAAAAACTAGCTTTGAAGGAGCAGTGGTGGGAACAGGTAGGTGGCTGGGGAGTGGCATAAACCTTTACCATTGTTTTCGCAAATCTGGGGTGTTCAGAATGGCAGCAGCAATCCGGGCCCCATTGAGGGGAGGGTTGGAATACATGGGACGGATCAAGATCTTCAACTGTGACTCTACCCTTTTGGCTTCATCCGCATCTTTGCAGACCATAGTGAAGGCTCCTACACGCTCACCTGAAAGACAAAAATGGATCTCGTCTTCTACTTCTACTATCTAATGTGCTAAAGCAAATCATGAGTGTATTTGCTACGTATTATCTGTTTCCATCCAAAGGACCCCAAAATAACTTTATTATAAATAAAAAGCTTTCAACAACCAGAGTGGTGAACTGAGGCACAAGGAAGTTTTCAGTACTCAGAGTATTCAAAGGTATTTTTTATTGTATCTATCTTCTTGGCTCACGGATTTGTTACTTTTTTGTTTAGAGAAGCAGTAATCAGTTTCCTTTGCTGGAAAAATTTAAGGACACCGAAGAATATATGGCTAAGAAAATCAGTAAAATCTACGATACTGGTCTTTCATCTTAGGGTAGGGAGGGACATGGACATGGATGGACACACACACACACACACACACACACACACACCCACAAGCTCTATGCCCTCGTGGCATTCTCTCCCAGCATGAGAGCATGTGTCATGCTGGATGCTGTAGCTTACCATATAAGCCCATGTTCTTGGCATATGATTGGCAGAGACAAACATTAATGCCCTGTTCGATGAAGTGGCGCACAGCCCAGGCATCCTTATCACCATCACCACTGGCAAAGCCTTGGTAGGCCATGTCAAAGAACGCAAAGAGATTCCTTTTCTGAGAAGGAACAAAAGATCGAAGCTTTAGCAGTCTTTCTGAAGAGGCCCCAGATGTTTATAAAAGTCTGAAAGATGTTTATGTGAGGTGGGCATGGTCCCAATAAGCACAATAAGCCTTTTCTGGGGCTAACGTAATCCTGGAAGACTCATCTTATACCCAGGACTCACGAGACAACATCATTAGAACCATTTTATCTTGAAAGCACTCTCCAAATGCTGTTTCTGTCTCATTCTGTTTGCAGCTTAGATTTGACAGAAGTTAAAGAAAGGGAAACTGGCCAGGCATGGTGGCCCATGTCTATAATCCCAGCACTTTGGGAGGCCAAGTTGGGAGGATCGCTTGAGCCCAGGAGTTTGAGATCAGCATGGGCAACAAAGTGAGATGCTGTCTCTATGAAAAATAGGAAGAATTAGCCAGGCAGGTGTGGCACACATGTCTGTAGTCCCAGCTACTCAGGGGCTGAGGTAGGAGGATTGTTTGAGCCCTGGAGGTAGAGGCTGCTGTGAGCTGTGACTGTGCCACTGTGTTCTGGCTTAAGGCGACAGAGTGAGACTCTGTCTCAAAAGAAAAAAAAAGAGAGAGAAAAGAAAGGGAAATGAAAAGGAGTGAAAAGGGAAAACAGGGACATGAGACAACAGGAATAACATTTTCCTCCCTAGGAATTTTGACTAGTGTCTTCTCTGACAGCTGGCTACACTTTGAGAGTGATCATGGCAATGCTGCCAAGGAGAGGACATGAAAAAGTGTTTAAAAAGATCAATAAGCAACCACTGACCAGGGCGAATATAGGCATCAACAGCAGACATCCTGGGGCCAGTGGACAGGTTTTATCAGAGTTCCCTACATCCAGGATGAGGAAAAAAATTATTTTCTTTTTTTCTTTTTTAGAGACAGAGTTTTGCTCTTGTTGCCCAGGCTGGAGTGCAGTGGCACAATCTCGGCTCACCACAATCTCCACCTCCTGGGTTCAAGTGATTCTCCTGCCTCAGCCTCCCAAGTAACTAGGATTACAGGCATGGGCCACTACGCCCAGCTAATTTTGTAGTTTTAGTAGAGATGGGGTTTCACCATGTTGGCCAGGCTGGTCTCGAACTGACCTCAGGTGATCCACCCGCC
The DNA here is from genome assembly GCF_028858775.2 of Pan troglodytes. NCBI lineage: Eukaryota > Metazoa > Chordata > Mammalia > Primates > Hominidae > Pan > Pan troglodytes. Next base: position 56,736,669 of record NC_072416.2, read on the forward strand.
TCCACCTCCCAAAGTGCTGGGATTACAGGTGTGAGCCACCATGCCCGGCCAAAAAAAATTACTTTCAAATACTCATGCGTCATCAATCCCAGAACTGCTAATCACGCAAATGGGGAGCCCTTTTCTGGCAGCTTATCCACCTGTGTGGACATTTCACGCAGGTTCAAGGTTAAGACTCTCTGTTGAGACATTGCCAAATTAAGCCTCCAAAGCTGGTTACTAAACACAGAACTGTCGCCAGTGAGTTCATCGTCCTCACCTTCACCACTGTTGCTATTTCCTTCCACTGTTCCGGACGCGGGTCCACTCCTGTGGGATTGTGGGCGCAGGCATGCAGAAGAAGAACACTCTGCTCTGGTATTTTCTAAAGAGAAAAACAGCCAAGAGACGACTTTGCAGCTTTAAAGGAAACGGTTTATCTGAAATGCCACAGGATCGTCATCATTTGATAAGTAACAAAGGTAACCAGAAGCCTGGGAATCAGCTCTTCCCCAGTATTTTAACTCAGATACTGGGACACGGTGGGAGACATCAAATGTCCACAAGCAAGGAGTTTTATTCACCTCTCTCACCCTGAAAGCCACACTTACTGAAATATCCTCCACAGCGCCTGTGAAGTCAAAACCGCAAGTCTTGGGGTCATAATACCGATAACCTTGTAGCTGCATGCCAGCATCCCTGAAGATGGGTGTGTGGTTTCCCCAGGTTGGTTTGGGCAGAAAGACATCTCGGCTGAACTTAAAAAATCTTTGCTAAAAGATGGGACGAAAGGAAACAGAAAAATGAACAAAGGAGAGGCAAAAAAATGTTGATGTGTTTTATTGAGAGAACATTTTTCTCCGCTGAAACCCAGTTTCTCTCTATGGTTGAGAAGCAGTATTGACTCAGCAGTAAGACTGCCTGGGTTGGAATAGTCTCTGACAGTTATACTGGCCATGTAGCCAAGGACCTTTCTGGGTCTTGCTTTCTTCACTTGTAAAGGGGGTTAATTGTACCTCTCTCATAGGGATTAAACAAATTAAAATGCAAAAGCTCCCTAGTAAATAGTAAGTTCCTAGTGAACTGAATTTATCATCATCACTAATGTATCTTTACTGTAATTTCTTCAAAGTCCTTTCATTTTTTCATGAGAATAGGACATCTGCAAACTTCACGGAAAGAAGAAATCTACTTCTGCATCAACAGTCAAATACACACACAACAGGAAGCCCTGTCATCTGGAATTTATAGTTCTTTCCTGAAGAAGCTTCCAGACTCACCAGAAAACTGGCTCCGATCCTTAAGGCTCCAGTTCCAGAAATGGTCTGCACAGTGACAAACTGAAGGAGAGATACCCACGGTCAGAGATGTGCAATACTCTCTATACAGGCCCAGACCCAGGGCCACTGCTTTGTCCAGGACCTTTCATACTTCAGAAGCTCATTCTTTATGGCCTGTCAGTATCATTTCATGTTACACGGGAAACTTTCAGAACACAAAAATTCCTCCTCAATATGAAAAAGGGGTGAATTATATAAAAGATATAAAAAGACACTGAGAGGCTGGGTGCGGTGGCTCATGCCTGTAATCCCAGAACTTTAGGAGGCCAAGGTGGGTGGATCACCTGAGGTCAGGAGTTCGAGACCAGCCTGGCCAACATGGCGAGACCCTGTCTCTACTAAAACAAAAATTAGCCAGGCATGGTGGCGCACGCCTGTAATCCCAGCTACTGGAAAGGCTGAGGCATGAGAATTGCTTGAACCTGAGAAGTGGAGGATGCAGTGAGCCGAGACTGTGCCATTGCATTCTAGCATGGGCAAAAGAGTGAGACTCTGTCTCAAAAAAAATAAATAAATAAAATAAAAAGACACTGAGAACAGTCACTACATTAAAACATTACTTTAGAACTATACAAAGTAGAATGACTCTCTAAACATCAAAGTTCCTTGAAAAGCAAGTCAACAAGTATACAAGGATAACATTACAACATTTTAAAGGTTTTCTGGCCGGGCGCAGTGGCTTATGCCTGTAATCCCAGCACTTTGGGAGGCCGAGGTGGACGTATCACCTGAGGTCAGGAGTTCGAGATCAGCCTGACCAACATGGAAAAACCCTGTCTCAACTAAAAATACAAAATTAGCCAGGTGTGGTGGCGCATGCTTGTAATCCCAGCTACTCAGGAAGGCTGAGGCGGGAGAATTGCTTGAACCCGGGAGGCGGAGGTTGCGTTGAGCTGAGATCGTGCTATTGCACTCCAGCCTGGCCAACAAGAGCGAAATTCCATCTCTAAATAAATAAATAAATAAAGGTTTTCTAAGAGGTCCCCTTCTATGTGTTTTCATAATCTGAAAATATTCATGTTTTGGGTAATAGGAAGATGCCTGAGGTGAATCTCCTTATTCAAATTGGTCAACTTTAAGGGACAAACAAGAAATTACCGTAGGTTTAAGAGATTTTTGTTTGTTGTTTTTAAAGGCGTTATAGAAGTACAAGGCTCTACAAAGCACAAACGTATTTTTCTGGACTGGGGTGGTAGTAGATTAAAGAGGGAAAAACCCAACTAAAAAATTATTTTAAATAGTTTGTCCTGCAAGCTTTGGCATGATGGAAATAAAAACCTCACTGTAGGTCCGATGATACTATGATTCACAAAGGCACAACGATTTTTTTTTTTTTTTTGAGATAGGTTCGTGCTCTGTCACCCAGGCTAGAATGCAATGGCATAAACTTGGCTCACTGCAACCTCCACCTTCTGGGTTCCAGGATTCCTCCCATGTCAGCCTCCCCAGTAGCTGAGACTACAGGCGTGCGCCACCACACCTGGCTAATTTTTGTATTTTTAGTAGAGACGGCGGCGGGGGGGGGGGGTCTCACCATATTGGTCAGGCTGGTCTCGAACTCCTGACCTCAGGTGATCCACCCGCCTCGGTCCCGGAAAGTGCTGGGATTACAGGAGTGAGCCACTGCGCCCGGCTGAGGCACAACAACTTATAAAAGACAAGCTGATGTTATTTTAAGGTAGGTCAGTTTCATACTTAGGTTGTTATTTAGATGGAGCAGAGACTAGGCAAAAAAACACATGAATTAAAAAGTACAGAAATTTCCAGGAGGGGCTAACAGGCAGTTGACTGTATGGACAGAACTAAACAAAATTCTATTTGACGTAGGATAATTACTACATAACCCTGGGGTTAAGGTTGTGTGCTTTACTCTGAGTTAACGAATTCATGTGTGGACTTAGACCAGTCTTGTAAATAAAGTGTATTTATTCTGGCTTTTCAGAGGGGGAAGGGGAGAAAAAATGTTGACTTAGTTTTGCTAGTTTGCATGTTTCTTCACTCCCCAGGCTTACCCAGAAAAACATACAAATGCACTCACTAAAAAACATGTTTTTTTCAAAAGAAAGTGAACCACAATGTGCACGAGTTCACATGTGGGGAGCGTGGTCTTCTTTCTGTGTCCATGTGGGCTGTGAAGGGACAGCAGAGGGCTGCCAGACTGGTCCAGCCCCCACAGTCCACCCATGGCTTGTTTCCTGCTTGCTGCTTCTGTGCAAGTTGGAAGCTTAGGACATGAGGGTGTGGGCTAACTGCAGGCTTAAAACTCGGCATAGTTAACATTTCTAAAGCATATTCGATGTAAAATGAACATAAGCAGGTAGAGACTAACAGCAAAAGTAACATCAAATCTATCAGTCAAATGACTACCGCATTTTCAGGATTACTACTAGTACATTTTTGGAATTGGTGTCATGTAAATTATTTTATTTAATGATGGCAATTTACTATCAAATAAGAATTATTAGAAATAGTGTGGCCTCCTCAAAACAATCATTACACACAAAATGAGTTATCTTTTCATATTTCTTAAATTTTTTTTTTTTTTGAGATGGAGTTCTGCTGTTGTTGCCCAGGCTGAAGTTCAATGGCATGATCTTGGCTCACCACAACCTCTGCCTTCCAGGTTCAAGTGATTCTCCTGCCTAAGCCTCCTGAGTAGCTGGGATTACAGGCATGCGTCACCATGCCCAGCTAATTTTGTATTTTTAGTAGAGATGGGGTTTCTCCATGTTAATCAGGCTGGTCTCGAACTCCCGACCTCAGATGAACCGCCCGCCTTGGCCTCCCAAAGTGGTGGGATTACAGGCATGAGCCATCGTGCCTGGCCTAAAATTGTTTAAATAATTACAAATTTGTTAAAACAGACCTGGGATGATGCCAGAGCCTGCTCAGCTTACCCGGCCACTCTTCAAGACTTCGCTGTTCTCACCCAGGGCTAGTTCTGCAGATGCCTTGCAAAATTCAGCCAGTCCCCCAATGGGCAGGTATTCCTTGTCCAAATTTTTTGCGGCAATCTGGGCCTCTGCCTAGAGAAGAGAAAATACATCCATTGAATTTCTTCTCCTTACTTGGAATTACTATGATTAATGTTTAAAGTTTTATTAGTTAAGTTTTGGAGGTAAAGTCTTTTTTTTTTGAGATGGAGTTTTGCTCTGTCACCCAGGCTGGAGTGCAGTAGTGCGATCTCGGCTCACTGCAACCTCCACCTCCCGGGTTCAAGTGATTGTCCTGCTTCAGCCTCCCGAGTAGCTGGGATTACAGGCGTGCACCACCACGCCCAGCTAATTTTGTATTTTTAGTAGATAAGGGGTTTCACTATGTTGGCCAGGCTGGTCTCGAACTCCTGACCTCAGGTGATCCACCTGCCTCAGCCTCCTAAAGTGCTGGGATTACAGGCATGAGCCACTGCACCCGGCCAAACCTTTTTTTAAAATTTGAAGTTACTCTCTGAGAAGAAGAGTAGGTAGAATGCTTGATAGTTTATATTGCAGAACAGAAATACTTTCTTTTTCAAATTGTATTTTATTGTTTAAGTTAGGTTTTATGTGAATGGGTATAGTCTCTCTTGGTTACAATTTAACATAAAATGAGATTCTTGGAATGCACAAGACCAAGGTTTAAGAGCAACACCTAAAATAGATATAAGATGATTAAATCAAACTAAATACAAAAGAGAAAGCATGTCAAGCTATATGCCAGTCTAAGAACTTCGAAGTGTTAACAGTAATAGCCACACATCTTCGTGCTTTGGCATTGGAAGCCTGGCTGTCCCTTACAAGTTGTGTTACCCTAGGCAAGTTATTTAGCCTTCCTGAGCCTCAGTTTCCTCCTCTGTTAAATGGAGGAACTATTTCTACCTCTCACAGTGTTGAGGTGAAGTGTGAATGAGGGAATGTACAATAGTGCTTGGTAGTGATGCAGGTTGCAGTAGCAAATACTTGCTGAATAACTTAAAAAATTATTCTAAGGGGATTTGTTATATTATTTAGTTAACAAATAAAGATGCTAGTAATAAAAATATAACAAAAGAAAGAGGTGAAAATTGCATAGCTCAGCAGGAAGAAAGGACAGAGCATGCCTGTGTACAAAGGTTTGATTAAAGTAATCACAGTTAGAGAAATGGAAAATAAAAATAGTAATCCACGAAGAGCTATTCCTCTCACCAAGAGACAGCGCTTAAAGTCTTGGTCCTCTTATGCACCTTCAGGATTAAACTAGGCATAGCTAAGCATTTCTAAAGCATATTTAATGTCTGTTTTATAGATGATCACAGAACCATAGAAAGTTCAATCTTGGGAAAAAACAGGTGGTTCCAACCTCTCACCTTTACAGTCAAGGAGACTACAGCCCAGAAAACCCGGGTGATTCATGCCATTAGTGCCAGAACTAAAGCCCAGGGCTCCTGATTCCCGGTCCAGCACTATTCCTGCCACTCTCCAGGGCTCTCTTCAGTTTATTCATCCCATTCAAAAGGAGATGAACAGCAAGCTCACCTTGCGGACGCTAGGCAGCACGTAAGGCTTTCCGTTATCATCCCGGTAGGCACCAACTCCCAGATTCATCTTTTTGCTATTGGTGTCCCTCTTAAAGGCTTCAGTGACTCCCAGAATGGGATCTGGAGGTCCCATTTCCACATGGGTCCACCAGGAGCTGAAATGAGAAATACATTAGCTCAATCCCATTAGCTAGATCCAAGATCCATTTTACTTATTTATTTATGAGATAGACTCTTGCTCTGTTGCCCAGGCTGGAGTGCAGTGGTGCTATCTTGGCTCACTGCAGCGTTTGCCTCCTGGGCTCAAGTGATTCTCCCACTCCAGCCTCCCAAGTAGCTGGGATTACAGGCATGCATTACCACGTCAGCTAATTTTTGTATTTTTAGTGGAGATGGGGTTTCACCATGTTGGCCAGGCTGGTTTTAAACTCCAGACCTCAAGTGATCCACCGCACCTGGCCATATTACTCTTATATATTTAAAATTATGAAAAATACAAATTTGTGTTAAACAAAATTGAATTGCTATTCTGACAAACTTTTTTTTTTTTTTTTGAGACAGAGTCTCGCTCTGTCACCCAGGCTGAAGTACAGTGGTGCAATCTTGGCTTACTGCAGTCTCTGCCTCCAGGGTTCAAACAATTCTGCCTCAGCCTCCGTGAGCCAAAACAGTATTGATTTACAGAAAATTGAGCAGATAGTACAGTCCCATATACCCTTACCCCCAGGTTTCCCCTATTAACATTTTACATTGGTATGGCACACTTGTTACAATTAATGAATCCATACTGATACATTATTATTATTATTTTTGAGACAGTTTCCCTCTTTGTCACTCAGGCTGGAGTGCAATGACGTGATCTCAGCTCACTGCAACCTCTGCCTCCCATGTTCAAGCGATTGTCCCACCTCAGCCTCTGGAGTAGCTGGGATTACAGATGACCGCCACCATACCCAGCTAATTTTTGTATTTTTGGTAGAGACGGGATTTCGTCATGTTGGCCAGGCTGGTCTCAAACTCCTGACCTCAGGTGATCTGCTCGCCTTGGCCTCCCAAAGTGCTGGGATTACAGGCGTGAGCCACCATGCCTGGTCCATACATTATTAGGTCCACACATTATTTAGATTTCCTTAGCTTTTACCTATTTCTGTTCCACGATTCCACCTAGGACACCACATTATGCTTAGTTGCATGTCTCCATAAGCTCCTCTTCGCTGTGACAATTTTGGGAATGCTAGTCAGGTATCTTGTAGGATGCCCCTCTACTGGAATTTGTCTGATGTTTTTCTTATTAGACTGGGGATAAGCTTTTGGGAGAACAGTAATTGTATTTTGTAATATGCCAGTTTGACAATTTCTTTCTTTCTTTTTTTTTTTTTTTGGAGCTGGGGGATGGAATCTCACTCTGCCACCCAGGCTGGAGTGTAGTGGCGTGATCTTGGCTCAGTGCAAACTCCGCCTCCTGGGTTCAAGTGATTCTCCTGCCTCAGCCTCCCAAGTAGCTGGGATTACAAGTGTCCGCCACTACACCCAGCTAATTTTTGTGTTTTTAGTAGAGATGGGGTTTTACCACGTTGGCCAGGCTGGTCTCGAACTCCTGACCTCATGTGATTTGCCCGCCTCAGCTTCCCAAAGTGCTGGGATTACAGGCGTGAGCCACTGCGCCTGGCCTTGAAGACAATTTCTAAGATCTTTAGGGTAACTTACACTTTTGGTCTAATATTACAATGAATTGATTAACAGATTATTATTCATTGTATACCTAAATAATTTCTAAGATAGACTACAGACACATTGATTACCAAGCATAATTTAAAATTTATATACCTTTGTTTATTTTTACATGCTCGAGAGGCTATAGCTTTGAGTCATTAAAATAAAAAGGTCTTTCTTTGTTGCCACTTTAAGGAGGTATAAAAGGGATATATGTGGCTGTAGAAGTTGTACTGCGTGTGTTCACGAGTTTTGCCAGTCTGTTTAGAATGCTTGTGTAGGACTGACATCACCACCCTCTCTTCTTAATTTTCTCTGGGAAATAGAAGCTACTTTGGTTAAAAGATAAGCAATGAGTGTTGAGACCACACTAGGATCAACAGTGACAAATAAATACAACTGTGTGTTTTTAAGGAAAAAGAGTAGTATTGGTCTAAAGCAGCAGTTCTCAAACTTTGTCATCTTTAGATCCTGTTGTACTCTTAAAACTTACTGAAAACCCCAAAGAGCTTTTATTTATGTGGGGTATAACTATTAATACTTACCGTATTAGAAAAACTGAGCAGCTTGTTATACTTATTGATTCATTTGACAATAGCAATGATGGAAACACATTGCATGCTAACATAACTAACACAGAACATGTTCCCAGGGAGAACTACCATCCTAAAAGACCAGTTTGTTTTAAATATGAAAGAGCATATGAGGACAAAACTTAGTGAATTTTGTTTATTTTTTATTTTTTTGAGACGGAGTCTTGTTCTTGTCGCCCAGGCTGGAATGCAATGGTGCGATCTCGGCTCACTGCAACATCCGCCTCCCGGGTTCAAGCGATTCTCCTGCCTCAGCCTCCCAAGTAGCTGGGATTACAAGCTCCTGCCACCATGCCCGGCTAATTTTTGTATTTTTAGTAGAGACGGGGTTTCGCCATGTTGGCCAGGCTGGTCTTGAACTCCTGACCTCATGATCCATCCACCTCGGCCCCCCAAAGTGTTGAGATTACAGGCGTGAGCCGCCCCCGGCCTGCTTTATTTATTTATTTATTTATTTTTGAGACGGAGTCTTGCTCTGTCACCCAGGCTGGAGTGCAGTGGCACGATCGTGGCTCACTGCAACCTGTCTCTGGGTTCAAGCAATTCTTCTGCCTTAGCCTCCCAAATAGCTGGGATTACAGATGTGTGCCACCCCGCCTGGCTAATTTTTGTATTTTTAGTAGAGACAAGGTTTCACCCTGTTGGTCAGGTCTCTAACTCCTGACCTCAAGTGATCCACCCACCTTGGCCTCCCAAAATGCTAGGATTACAGGCGTGAGCCACTGCACCCGGCTGTGAATTTTGTTTTGATTTATAGTAAGTGAATCTGAAAAGAAGCTGAGTTAACTTTTTTTTTCTTTTTTAAAGAGATGGGTCTCGGCCGGGTGCAGTGGCTCACGCCTGCAATCCCAGCACTTTGAGAAGCCGAAGTAGGTGGATCACCTGAGGTCAGGAGTTTGAGACCAGTCTGACCAACACGGTGAAACTCTGTCTCTACTAAAAATACAAAAATTATCTAGGCAAGGTGGCGTGCGCCTGTAATCCTAGCTACTTGGGAGGCTGAGGCATGAGAATCGCTTGAACCCAGGAGGCGGAGGTTGCAGTGAGCCGAGAATGCACCACTGCACTCCTGCCTGGGCAATAGAGCAAGACTCCGTCTCAATAAACAAACAAACAAAGAGATGGGTCTCACTCCGTCCCCCAGGCTGAAGTGCAGCCTTGACCTCCTAGACTCAAGCCATCTTCCCACCTCAGCCTTTCAAGTAGCTGGGACTACAGGCGCACACAAGTTAACATTTTAACAAAGTTTGCCCAATCTTGATGGCCTAGTTTCCTTGGTTTAGTGATTAATGACTTCCCCTACAATATAAAAGTTTTTTTTTTTTTTTTAAAAGAAAAAACTGTGCAATCAGTTTAGAGTGTAGAGATTCTCTGCCTTGTCAGAACACTTTTCTAGGCTTTATGATCTTCTAAAGCAATCATTAAGAACATTATGCTAAGGGCTGGGAATGTAAAGAAGAGTACAACACAATCCCTTACCACCTGACTAGTCCACTGTGGTGATCAGCAGAGATCTGCACGTAATGCAGGCTGGGCACTGCAGGGAGATGATGGATAGTGATACACACCTACCCAGGGCATTATTATGGGATATGACTTATGGGAGCCCTGAGCAGAGGACCTAATAGCTTGGAGAAGGGAAGGAAAGTACTGCACAAGGTTAGGAAGGCTTCCCAGAGGACGTGACTTAGCAGCTGAGTGCTAAGGCTCAAAGGAGGAGTAAAAGGGCTTTCCAAGAAGAGAATTAAGAATAAAGGCTCACGGTGAGAAGGAGCTGGGGGTTGTTGCAGGAGAATCACTCAAGTTCTCCTAGTAATCACTCATCCACTGTGAATCAGCCACATGTTTCAGTATGGTACCATGGAAGTTCTCTGTGTTCACCATGCTGATAAACTCGTGAATTACCTCATTAACATTTCTTTCCCAACAAAGGTTCTCTTAATGTACTTGTGGCTAGTCAGCACTCATACACCTCACTCCTCCATGGGGCACACTTGATGGCAGTACAGAGTTTAATTCATGCTCCCTTGACAAGTTAAAGACTGCTGCAGTCTCAATCGTTGTAATTAATTACTGTGTACAGTCAATTCTCTGTTATTAAAGGGCAGATTATTTCCAGTTTTTTGGATTTCCCAGGCTCTTATTTCTTGTAATGTTTCTTTTAATAGTTTGCCTTGGGTAATTTCAGTACTGGGCAAACTGTACGGATTCAAATAATAGCTCAGCCACCTGCCAGCTGTGTGAGCACTGGCAAGTAAATCAAGCATCAACTTTCCTTATCTGTAAAATGGGGCCATAAAACTACCTATCTCACAGGGCTGGTCTAATGATGAAAAAACCACTCAAAACCTAGATTGGCAGAGTGCTTGATGTTCGCTAATAGTCATCGTTACTAAATTATTATCACTCCACTTTTATTTGTAACCATCCTACATCCCAGTACAGAGCCTGGTGAGGCCAGTATGTAGAGAATTCAAGGAGCATATACAGCCGTAAGACCTTGTGACCAAATGCAGGTCCTTTCTGCTTTTCTTTCTCTTTAAATACAAAGCGAATCAAGCATGGCTGTGGGGGGAGACAATGTTAATCAGTTTAACAATAACCCACAACCCTCCAACCAACTAACCTTTTCTGCTTTTCTTTTTTTTGAGACAGAGTCTCACTGGGTTGCCCAGGCTGAACTGTAGTGGCACGATCTCAGCTCACTGCAAGCTCCAATTCACGGGTTCAAGCGATTCTCCTGCCTCAGCCTCCCAAGTAGCTGGGATTATAGGCACCTGCCACCACACCCGGCTAATTTTTTTATTTTTATTTTTAGTAGAGATGGGGTTTTGCCATGTTGGCCAGGCTGGTCTTGAACCCCTGACCTCAAGTGATCCGCCCGCCTCAGCCTCCCAAAGTGCTGGGATTACAGGTGTGAGCTACCGCACCCGGCCCTTTTCTGCTTTTCAATTACTACTGCATAGTTTTTTCTAGAGAATCAGGAGACACTGCCATTATCACCCTTCCCCCTCACTAGTGTTGGTGCCAGTTCTTTTAATAGCTTGCCTCTCATTTTGTGTTGTCGTGGCTCTAGGTTGCTTGGCTGTTCCTAGTACCTAGGCAATAGTAAGAAGCACAGATACCTTAAACCAGCTTCTGAACTGGGCCTGAAGAAAGCTTTCATTATTACTTATCCACAATTCAGACCCTGAAAACATGCAGCCACCTGTCTATCTACATCACTGTCATTAACTGCCGAGTGAAAGGAATACCCTGAATGTCAAGGACATACTAGATTATAAAAGAGAACACTTCTGGAAAAGTTTTCATTTTTCAAAAGATGGTCTGGCTGGGCATAGTGGCGCTTGCCTGTACTCCCAGCTACTCAGGAGGCTGAGGTGGGAGGGTCACTTGAGCCTAGTGTTTGAGACAAGCCTGGGCTACATAGAGACCCTGTCTCAGGAAAAAAAAAAAAAAGAAAAAGAAAAAGAAAAAGAAAAAGAAAAAACAATGGTCTGTATCCTCCAAGACCCTCAATCATAACAAAGCCACTGCCCACTGCTCCCTACCACAAGGAGAGAAAGCATCATTCTTGTTAAATGGTGTGAAAAGCACTTATTTTTCAAGTTCTTTAAAATGTTAAGCATAGAAACTCAGAAACCATAGACTTGTGTCTTCTGGTATACCTTTTAAGAATTCTTTTTTTTTTATTTTTGTTTTTGCTTTGGAAAATGACATGTTTTTATCGCTATGTTTGCACAGTAAGAATGTCCCCGCAGGCCCACCACCCTCCCTCAGCCCCAGCCCTCCAGCCTCTGTCTTTTAAGAATTCTAAACACAATTTCAAAATACTGAATTTTTAAACAATCTAAATATAGGAGCAGGGATAATCAATTTTTTTTAAAAAAAGTAATAAATTATGTACATTTTACAATTACAATGCTAGTTTTGAGATTGAAAATGAAGTACAGATTAAAGAACACAGGTATGAAAACCATGTATCTATTGCTTGAGACAAGTTTATAATCCAGATCACAAGGAAAGTTATTCTTAGCCAGAGAGAGAGGAAGGGGTTGCCTAGCTAGGGAACACTGACAATTTATGGAGACATTTCTGTTTGTTGAAACTCTGGGGGAAAGCAGGTGCTACTAGCATCTGAAAGGCAGAGGCCTGGGAGGTTTTTTTAACTTTTATTTCAGGTTCACGGGTACATGTGCATGTCCTGGGGGTTTGGTGTACAGATAATTTCATCATCTGGGTAATAAGCATAGTACCTGACAGTTATTTTTTCTGATTCCCTCCCTCTTCCCATTCTCTACCCTCAGGTAGGCTCCAGTGTCTGTTGTTCCCCTCCTAGAGGGATACAATTTTTTTTTTTCGAGACAGGGTCTCACTCTGTCACCCAGGCTAGAATGCAGTGGCGTGACCACGGCTCACTGCAGCCTCTACCTCCCGGGCTCAAGTGATCCTCCCCGAGTAGCTGGGACTACGGGTGCGTGCCACCGTGCCTGGCTAGTTTTTTGTAGAGATGGGGTTGTGCCATATTGCCCAGGTTGGTCTCCAACTCTTGAGCTCAAGTGATCCTCCTACCTTAGCATCCCAAAGTGCTGAGATTACAGGTGTGAGCCACGGCACCTGGCCTAGAGGGAATACTCAATTTGATTAGCCCCACATTAGTAACCATCTTTCAACTCCTCCATGCCTTTCATTATTCCATTTCTTAAAATGGTAAAGACTACACACATATTGTAAAAACTCTGATGTTTTTAAAGGAATCGAGTAGATGAAAATAGGAGTGTTCTAGGGGCAAAACTCATGCTGATAACCTGTGACCTAGAAAGTGATTTCTATCAGTACATTTTGGATACAGGCACAAAGCCTCAAACATTGAGCAATATTGACTGGTCATCCAAGAGAGGTTAGGTACAAAGTATTCAGGTAAGCCTTTCCAATCGAAACGCATTGTAATTTCCCTGGAGCTTAAGCCTACTTAAAGTTTTACAGTTTTTAAACTGCTTTTCCTCACATTCTTCTTACTTTAAAATCAGAAGGGAAGTTAATTAGCTTGCCCACAATCACAGAGCTAAAAATGGCAGAGACAATAGCACAGCTGTGATCTTTTTTTTTTGAGACACAGTCTTGCTTTGTTGCTCAGGCTGGAGTGCAGCGGCGTGATCAGCGGGCTCACTGCAACTCTTCACCTCTCAAGCAATCAGGCTCGAGCGACCCT